>NC_072416.2:87242500-89667500 GCF_028858775.2 Pan troglodytes | reverse complement strand
AGCCCCAGCTACTCAGGAGGCTGAGGTGGGAAGATCACCTGAATCTGGGGAGGTCAAGGCTACAGTGAGCCAAGACTGTACCATTGCACTCCAGCCTGGGCAACAAAGTGAGACCCTGTCTCAAAAAAAAATGAAATTTAATTTAAAAAAAGAAAATTGCTTTGTAAAATTAACTTTTTCAATCAAAACCAAGATTTTTCAGATATAGAGAATGCAGCCCACTGGTCAGATTTGTCAGTTCAAAGAGAAAAAATTCTAGTTTCCTATTTTTCTAGCCTGCTTATGATTATCCAATAGGATATCAAAAAAGACCAAAGCCTTTGGGATCCATGTTCAGTATTCCTGAGTCTAACTCAGGATGCCAAATCAGGAGACAAGCACATTCTCATCAATTTTCAATCATTCGAGACCAATTTTGCTTATAATTATCCAGTTCTTTTAGACCACCTTTCTCCTGAAGCCAGCCTTATGGCTATTCACTTCACTTTAGCATAAGCCCCCAAGAAGGTGAACAAAATGAGGAAACGATTGGTTAAAGTTGGCGTTTGAAATTCTGAAACATGTCCACCATTCCCTTCACCCATGCCCGCCCCTCTTAGAAGTAGTACTTTCAGATTATTTAAGAGTCGATGCTTCTATGTGGATTTTGTCAGCTGTCCTTTATAACAGCTAGTGCGTTTAATTTGACTCTATTTTAAGCATATATTGACCTATGCTAATTATCTGTTAAAATAAATTCCACTCTTAGAGTTAATAAAGTGTGTTTGTCATGGAAGACCCATTGAAGTAAGAAGCTGAGGAGCCCTTATGGTAAAGTGGGACAAGAAATAATAAGACATAATAATTTTCCCATGCAAATCAACAACCGTAGCTTCAAAAATATCCTGACCCACAACAAGTATTGGACAGGCCATGTTTCTCTCACTCCCTAAAAAATTGGCTCGGGAAGGAGTATGAGAGCTCCCATAGCTCTCCCAAGGCTCATTATTCTCCATCACTCCACAGGAACAGCCTGTCAGAGAAGAGTGAAAGACCATTTGTCAACCTCTCTTCAACTCCCTGATTCTAGCCAAACTTCATCAATCTCAAGTGAGGAGCCAGAGAGAAATCAAACCCCATATATCCAGCATCATTGTCTACTGGAGTCAAAAATCACAATTCCACTACCCACCCCAACACCACTGGCCCTGTTTCTCCCAATTGCTTTTTATTGTGTTTTTTAAAAAATCCTCTTTCCCTATCCCTGCAACACCGAGAAGGAGGAATTATAGTAGATAAATATGAAGCATGGAGATCCTTTAAAAATGTTTTTAATAATAAATGAGAAAATGAAAAGGAAAGGGTTGGGAAGGAAGGAGGGAATACAAATGCCAGGGAAATGTTCAGTTTTGCTTTTAAAGATGTTAACACTCATTTATACATCTGCAAGACACTCCCCTTAAAGACAAGTTCTATGAGTGTGGGTCTGGTTGCATGAATAAGGATAAAATTACCTTTTTAGACGATGTTTCCCACATATCATTCAGAGACCCCTGAAGTTAGGTATCCCTCTTGTAGATGTCCTTGAGATGCTGCTGGACCTGGGAAAGAGGAAACTGGGATACGGGTCTATGCCAAAAGGTGCTTCTAGTTATAGGACAGAGAGGAAAGGGGCAGAGGGAGAAAAACCCGAAGTCTGAGAATCTGGATTGCAGAAGACTACCGAGGTCATGGGAGAAGGGAGAGGAAACAAGGATGAAAAGCGAAAGGGGAAGAGGCATGAAATGTTGTCAAATGTCAAAAGGCATTTGGAGAGAAGTTGGGAATTGCATTAAGAAAACCACTGCAAATCTCATTTCAGACCATTTAGAGATATGCCCCCTGGGAACTGCGAGCTCAGGCTGTTTAGCATCAAACAAATGGATCCACTCCATCCCTACCCTAATTAAATAAATCATTCAGTAATTCCACTGGGTTAAAGAACCAAAATATTAAAAACCTTCAGGACCTACTCTTGCCAAATATGTCAGGGATCGTGTGTGTGTGTGTGTGTGTGTGTGTGTGTGTTCTGAGACACCACTACTGTTAAATAGGCAGAGCTAAGACTTAGGGGACTGGCAGATTATTGCAAAAAGGGCACGGGGAAGAGGGACTATGTTGTGAGCCTGGGAAAGAAGTTTGTGTGGGGACTGTGGGCAGTGAACGCGTTGGGAACAATATGGAAAACTGGGAGCTGCCTTGGAATCTACAGGGCCGGGTAAGAGAATGTCCGAAAGAAAAATGAGCAGGTGCGGGATGTGTGCAGAGTCGGAGAAGAGTCCAGGGCACCCGGAGTGGCTCCAGGAACGACGGACACCCCTCAAGGCTTTTGGGGGCAGTGGGTACTAATAGAACCCAGTGTCCGGGGTGCGCCGGGGAGGCTGTGAGCGCGGCGGGAGTGGGGCGCTGGAGGGTGAGGACGCGGGAGTGAGGAAGCAAAGCCTGGGCCGGGCAGGGGCCTCCCAGCTGGGCCCGGAGGCAGCAGGGGGACAAGGGCTAGGAGAAGGCATGGCGGCAGCGCGGCGGGAAGCGAGGGGCATCCGGACACTCACCCCGTTGGCCGCAGCCATCTGCCCCACGATCTCGATGGCCGCCCTGCTAAAGTACCTGCCGTCGCTGCCCACCACCGTGGTGCAGCCCCGGCGGTCGCGCAGGTCGATGGACGATAGCACGCTCTGGATGAATTTGGGCAGGTAGTTGCGCTGGCCCTCGAAGAGGCCGGTAGGTCGCCGCAGACCCCCGCCGCCGGCCGGCCGCCGGTCCTCGTAGGGTGCGGTGGGCACTGTCAGCACCGGGATGGGGCTCCCCTCCGTGGCGCCTCCTGGCCGGTCCTGCTGAGGCTTCCGGGGCCGGAGGCAATCTGCAGCCTGCCGGGGGCCTCCGCCCACCTGGCCGCGCACCGGGACTCCGCCTCGCGCCCAGGCCCCCTCTCCGGCAGGTCGGCACCCTGCGCTCTGCACCCGCCCGCCTGGGGACTGCCCGCCCCTCCTCTCCGTGTGGCTGCTCGCTGACTCCCTCGGCGGAGATTGCTTCTGCCTTCCTGTAAAGTTTTCTCCCGCCCACCTTCTCCGCTGCCAGACCGCCCGAGGTGTCCTCAGTTTCTCCCCAAGTTGGACTCACTTTCGGGGTGTCCCAAAAGCCTGATTCCAGGGCCTGCTAGCCCGACCCCGGTGACGCCTGCACCCGCGCCTGGCCCCAGCCTTCACGCGCGATCACCGCCCTCCGGGGCACACCCTCCGCCAGAAAACAGCCGGCGGGCGGCGAGACTTTGGGCAGAGTCCGGGTTCCTCTCCGGCGCCAGGCCCGTCTCCCTGTCTCCCTGGGAGTGCGCAGCCTACATGCACCAGTTTCTCTTTAGAACAAGCACGGGGAGGGATTTGGGAGGGGGCTGAAACCTTTTGCCATCAGCGAACAGCCTCAGCCAAAAATAACCCTGGAAAGGCGAGCTAAGAATGGTTATCTCCTGCCAGCGCTGAAATCGGAGGCTGGGCGCTGCATGTGGGGTGTGTGTGTGTGTGTGTGTGTGTGTGTGTGTGTGTACCCTCCCACCCCGACCATTTGTTGAAGGGAATCACCACTGTCAGACTTCAATCCAACAGGACCCACTCGAGCCATCCACACTTTCCCCAGCCTCCTCCAAAACAGCACACTTTCCGGTATGGACAATTCTTTTTTTTTTTTTTTTTTTCACTTGTTTGTTTGTTGTGGTGGTTGCAACAGCAGCAACACAGACGACACATATTTCCCTATTCTTCTCGCCCTTCTCACCCTCCCTACCCAGCTCCTGCCTTAGAAACAGGCTTGGCCTACACTGTATCTGTCCACACTGCCTGAACTCTTCCCTGAATTAATCGTTTTCAATAGGAGGGGGCTAAATTCCTTATTAATGCCCTACCAGGAGTGAATGAATAAAGCCAAGTTAAAGGGGAACTGGGTACCACATACTGTGCTAGGTTCCTTTGCATGTATCCTTTCATTCTGCTGGAGCTAAAGATGTTCTGCCTCCTCTCCATAAAACGCACCCAAACTCCAAAACCAGGAAATTCTCCATAGAAAATAGGAGTGAAGAGAGACAAGACTAACAGGATAAACCGCAAAGCAGGAAGAAAGTTTTGTCTCCCATTTCGCTCAAGGAATTTTTGGACCCACCAAGGCTACTGTCCTGAAAGATCCTGCTGCTTCTCCTTCCCCAAATATTGTCCACTTCCTGAGAGTAAGGCTGACTTGCCGCAGGCTTATAAAGTGTTTGGTCACAGTAAGACAACTGTGAGTAATAACACACATTGTATACTGTTTTGCAATTGATAAAAGGCTTTGCATCTGTTTTTTCTTTGGAGGCTGAAGAAAAGAATAATGGTATTCACGCAATTCCCATTTTACAGATGAAAACAAGAGGACTTTTTCTGTGAAGTCAGGAAAGTGGTTACAATGGTACTTTCTGCCTGTCCGAATTATGTATTGCACCTCCCCTTTCTATTAATAACATTGAAGTGTGATGGGACAACCACTGAAGCCGTCAGTTGAAACCTGCTGGGACTTTTTAGCCATTCTCTTCAACATAAAGAATGGGTGTTTTTGGAGGGGGTGAGAGGAATGGGGAAATGTTGTCAAAGAGTACAATGTTTTAGTTGAGACAGGAAGAATACATTTTGTTGAGATCTACAGCACAGCATGGTGACTGTAGTTTACAATGAAGTATTGTGTATTTCAAAATTGCTAAGACAATAAATTTCAAATGTTCTCACCACAAAAAAGATAGGTTTTGAGGTGATGAATCTATTAATTCTCTGGATTTAATTATTCCACAATGTATACATATATCATAACATCACATTATACCTCCGTAAATACATACAATTTTAATTTGTCAATTAACATTTTTTTAAAAGAATAGTGTGGCCAGTTGGGGAGGTAGTTTTTTTTTTTTTCCTCTAGTCTCTACTCAGTCTCCAAGATCCCATTCCCCATAAAATTCCTGTCACCCAGGTGGAGTGCAGTGGCACAATCATGGCTCACTGCACCCTCTCCCTCTTGGGCTCAAGCGATCCTCCCGCCTACAGGTACATGCCACCACGCCCAGCTAATTTTTGTAGCTTTTGTAGACATGGGGTTTCACCATGTTGCCTAGGCTGGTCTCGAACTCCTCAGCTCAATCAATCTGCCCACTTTAGCCTCCCACAGTGCTGGGATTACAGGTGGGAGCCACCAAGCCCAACCCATAAAGTTCCTAAGTTTTTATCTCCCTGGGAGTGCACAGCCTACACACACCAGTTTCTCTTTAGAACATACTTAAGAGTCTTGGCTTAGCATCCAACAGACAGAACTTTAACACTTCTACGGATCTGTGCACCTGTCTATGGTGTGGGGTTTTTAAGATCTCTTTCTAATGACACTTTATTTTGCAAAGCAGGACAGTTTCATTCCCAGAAGAGCAGGTATGGTAAATCCTTTGTTCCAGTAATGAAGACAATGATCCAAACCCTAAGCCTCAGAGAAGCCCAGAAACCCTCCAGGCCTCCATCTCTCTGCTCCTAGCACCTGCCTCTCTCTTGACATCAACATCATTCTCCCCTCTCACAGCCCAGCTCCTTCCACAGACCCAGGGATTAGGCACCAGCACCTCAGACTAGATTTTAGAGAATTACCATTCAAGAGGCAATCCTCTTCCCTTGGTTCCAATTTCAAGGTTCTCAAAGACTGGAACAGGGCTAGTTTGAGGCAATGTGCCCCATCGCATAGCCAGAAAGAACCTTACAGTGAAAAGGAAAACAATTCTTCCAAAGTAAGGGGGTGCTGATCCCCAGAGGGAGGACAGATGGGCAAACAAACAGTAACCGGGCCACCACATGCTTCACACTCACTGATCAAGGACTTCTAAAACCACTTTTCTTTTCTCTGAATTTATATAGGATTTTGTATCACTCATAAAGGAATGTCTTATAGGCTGATAACACCTTTCTATTCATGCTTACACTTAACGTTTAGGCTAGGATAATTTCCTAACCTCAGTGTCCTCACTATAAGATGGGAATTATTATAATCCCTACCTCATAAATTGTTGGGAGGATTAAAATACTTAGTAAAGTGCCTGACTAATAGAAAGGCATTCAATAAATGTTAGCTATTCATGGTGTCATCATCATTATATTTACCATTATTACTAATCTCCTGTATTGCAAGAATTACAGTTTATATTTTTGTAGACCATCACTGTAGCTAAAGGGTCTTTGCGCCATAGGTGATATTCCATAAAGGTTGGTTAAATTGATCTGTGGTTTTTGACTATGGAAACTCAGAACTCCCTCAAAATGTACAAAACAGATTTACCTGCTAAATAAATCTCTTCAAAGCTGACCCCAGGTTTGATTGAATTAATTCCAATGAATTTGTCACAATGATGGAGAAAGGAAACTTAGAGGGCCCCACAGTTGTTTGCTGGTAAAATGAGAAGTTTGGATTAGATCAATGTTTCCCAAAATATTTTCCTCAGAATGTTAGTGCCCCTCGAATCCTGCACAAAGCAAGAGTTTCATGACCAAGTAGCTTTTAAAACTCCTGTACACTCTACTCCCATTCTTCACAATGCACACTTTCATATTAAAAGTTCTGAGAGGTCCTCAACAGAAGACATCACTTAACTTTTTTTTTTTTTTAAGACAGATTCTCACTCTGTCACCCAGGCTGGAGTACAGTGGCCACCATTCCTGGCCTAAAAATTTTTTAACCTGGTGCTTCCCAATCTAAACTCACAGGGACCAGTTTTCTTAATGAAAGAGAATCAGACTAGCTTGTAACCATAGCTGGTGACACTCCCCTGCCCCATTCCTTGTATGTCCTCAGTGGACTAGGTCAGGAATAAATAAATTTTCCTGATTCTCAAGGGCTGGTCACTCCTTTGCACTGAGCTCAAAGCTTCTCTGTAGCATGGGTCACAATGAATGGTAGCCCTGATAGCCTAGAGTAGCCTTTCAGCCTTCTCTGAGCCTCTAAAGACTGAGGATCCTTGGCATGAAATGGAGCAACTGATATACCCTTGCTTCCCCTGGGGACTCTCTTGCTCTCAAAAAGGCATCAGCCATCATCTCCATCTAGAGAATATACTAGCTGACTCAGCTTGACCAGCCTGTCCCAAAATGAGAATCTGGGTAAAATAAGCATTGAAACACTTCATTCCTTGTAGATTCACAAAACATATTAGCATATTAAAGACTATGAAGTTCTGCAGGAAAAAAAAACCTATTTAACTTTAATCCAACATTGCCAAGTTTTATTTGACCATGGAAGATTTTTCCAAAACACTTACAAACAGATCAAGGACATTAATCTTTCATGAAACACTAGATCCCCAAGGTCCTCTCCAGCTACATCATTCTGTGATTTTCTTTTTTATTTATGATGCATTAAAAGATTAACCTCTATCAGACTTCCATTTAGAAATTCACCAGAATGTGCAAAGGCAGCAGGTAAAATTGCTGAAGGGTATTATAAAAATGCCCTCCAGTGATTTTTGAAACTTAAACTGAAATATTTATATAACTATATATTTCAGTTTGTATATTATATATATATGTATATACACACATATATATGTGTGTATATATATTGGTGTATGTATATCTATATCTATGTATATATGGCATTATATCCATTTTACAGATGCAGAAACTGAGCTTTAGAGGGGGTGAGCAATTGGTCCAAAGCCACACAGCACACAGGTAGTCATTGATAAAGGTAAAAACAAGAGTTGAAGCCTGAGGTGTAAGGACACAGAGACAAGTACACAAATGTTTACAAGTTACACATATGACACGTGCCTTTAACATGAATTTCTTGAACATTCATTTAGAGGCCTTACAATGAAGACATCAGA
The DNA here is from genome assembly GCF_028858775.2 of Pan troglodytes. Lineage (NCBI taxonomy): Eukaryota > Metazoa > Chordata > Mammalia > Primates > Hominidae > Pan > Pan troglodytes. The sequence continues at coordinate 89,659,612 of NC_072416.2, read as the reverse complement.
GTGGCAGCAAGTTCTGTTGGAATCAGGGGAGCGTGTTCTTCTATAATCCCCTGGCTAACAGGAAAGCACACTGATTTGGCCCATGGTAGTTATACACTCCCATTGAGTCAGGGGCCACTTCTACGCACACAGGAGGTGCTAAAAATATGCTGTTGACTCATTGCCTCTAAGAGCAGAAGAAATGCCAAAAGTATAGGACAAGAGGCAGAAAAGCACACGGAAAAATGTCGTAGGGCAGTCCTCTGAGGAAGTGTTAGATCCCTTTGAAATCTGTCCAAACACTTTCTTGTGCTGGGGAAAGTCAATTACATATTTCAAGCAACCCCACATGTCATACGAGTATCTTGTACGTGTTTGTGTACTCGTGTCTGTGAACTTACATCTCAGACTTCAACTTCTCGCTCCCCACCCTTATCAATGACTGCCTGCATGGCCTTGGGCAAGTTGCTTTCCCTCTTCAAAGCTCAGTTTCTGCATCTATAAAATGGACATAATGCTACCTACCTCATGGGGTTAGTGATCACATTTAAGGAGCTAATATGTGGAAATTGCTTACACAGTACCTATCACATAATAAGGGTTTAATAAGTGTTTGATGTAATTGTTTTGATTATTACTACTATTACAAAAATAATAATTACTACAATAATAATGATTCTTATTCTCTATATTAGTATTATCTTTGAAAATGGGCATGGATTATGTCTATGTAACACTTTTGGCACAATATCTAGCATTATATCACACACAAATTAGAGAATTCATGTTATTAAGGATGAAAAAATATTTTTACTGACCCTTAAATTCTTCGTAAGTAACTGCAAAAGAAGCCATTATCCCAACACATGAAATAAAAAAGAAAATTCAGTTCCTCTGGAGTTTGTTTTTGGAGGTAGCCACAGGATACCTAAATTTTTTTTCTTTTCAGAGAGACCGAGGGGCTCACTAGGTTGACCAGGCTGGTCTTGAACTCCTGGTCTCAAGCCATCCTCCCACCTCAGCCTCCCAAAGTGCTGGGATTACATGCATGAGCCACCACATCCAGCCTACCTAAAATATTGAATGCTGTTAATAAATCTCCTGAGGCCAGCATAAGAAGGTGATGGGCAAAACTAATGCAGGTATGTTTTTCTGGCTTTTTCATGTATTGGGCCAAACTTTGAAAAGCACTTACTATTAATGGCTAACTTGCAAAATTTGTGATTTATTAAAAGCAGATTTTAATTGTTTTACCTAAAAATAATAGGCCTCTGATCTGCCAAAGATGAAGATTTAATTTCTAGGTGTTCCCCACAATACCTAGAAACATCAGTGGAATCGAGTATTAAACACTTTAGAACTATTCTCATCAAAGTTCTTTAATATATAATACAGCAAAAGAAAAGTTTCTTTTCTAAAGGCTTCTCTATACTTTTTTTAATAGTTGAATTTCATTTCTGAAGGCTCCTAAAAAGAATAGAATTTAGATCTTTATTAAAGAGGAAATATATTTTCCATGTTTAATTTAAATGACATTCCATCAGTCATTTGCAATCTTAGCCTACACAGAATTTTTTTTTTTTGGTAGTTTTTATGTTTGGCTTTAGGAGGGGATTCCCAATAATCTCTATATAAATATTTCTAATCTCTATATAAATATTTTAACATTTCAATGTAAATTAGTTTTTTAAAACTATTTTATCCATAAAAATAATGAATTTGCATGGCTGAGGGTGAAATAATATGTTACCAGGACCCCTCAGTTTTGGGGGTTGTGAGTAGATCCCATCTTCATGTTCCTCCAGCCCAGCCCAAGCCTGGCTCAGGTCCTCCTCCCCCATTTGCCAGGAACCACCATCCCCAGGGATTCTATGTGCCCTGCCTGACCAGTGTTCTCCATCAGAGTTTACCAATCTTTTGTTCATTCCCTCAGAGCACAGCTAAGCAAGAGTACACTAATTTGAAAATTAACTCAAGCAAATAGAGGAACAATATCCCCAACACATTGCATTTTAACATAGGGTTTCCTGGACACACTGTTTCAACCCAAGAATTGGGCTAATAGTAGGAGTTCCATCTGCTAAAATACGGCTGTCAGCTTCAGAGGGAAATTCATGAACGTCTTCGTAGTTTGTTTTTACGTTTCACTTGGCACTGTTTCTAAAATTTCCTCTGAAGCCAAAAAATAAGTTATTTCCCAGCACACTGGGCACTTTTCATTTATCATTGGATTGATTTTTGTAACTTGCAGTAGGAGCTGAAATCGACCAGGGGGTTCTTATCCAACAGACAGCAGCAAAACTCTTTGTGTATCTGCGTTCCTTTCAACAAGCGTGACTTCCTCAATGGCATCATTCGTGAGCGTAACACAGAGCTCAGCAATAACGTTTCTTCACTAACCCTACCAGGTATCCAACATAGGATGTTACTTCCTTTCACTGTTTTCCGACTCCTGGCAGATATTAATCATTGGGATTTGGGAACAAGGAAATAGAATTTCTGAGAATGCTTGGGAATTCCCAAATTCATATGATTTTCATAACACTTCACTTACAAGTTTTTGAAAAATAATAAATGACTATAATAACAAGCAAATAGTCGTTTTTTTCTGTAACAGGATTATATGAAAAGTTTTAGTAGTCTTCTGTTTTAAAGAGATATGATAACAAATGATGATTTATTATTATTATGAGCCAACATATTGTAACAAGATTATAAAATCCAATAGCATTAATAGAGAAAACATTAAAAAGAAATGAATGTTATCACAAAATAAATGCTAAAGAAAAGTCCTTTAAAGATTGAAAGGTAACACCACAAATACTTAATGCTTTAATCGTTGTTTACATGACATTGTTATACAAGGCATCAATCATCCCCTCCAATACCATTTAAATAACATAACATTCTGATCTCCTGGCAAGATGAATAGCACTAGAAAGAAGCAACTGTCAAAATTGCCGATTTAAGGGTATATTTTGTTTCTAAAACTTGGCATTTCTTAGAAAACCTCTCATAGGATTTGTAAAACATATACTATGCCTAGGAACACATTAATATTTATTTGCAGAAATGGTTCACTGTTAGCAGTGGACAAGGCCATGAACACACACTTGTAACACAGCAACAGATACAAGAAAGTCTGACTGAGGCTCCTTTACTGCTCCTGTCCTGTTCACCTTAACTTTCATCTCCACATGTCAGTGCTTCCTCATCTTGCTTGACTTGAAGTCAGTGCATTTCTTCAAGCCAGTAAGTTCTCTATACTGACTATTAAGCTGTAATTTTCACAGGAAAATTAGAATGTTCCTTCCCATTTTCCTAATTTCTCAACTGATTTTTCTCAGAATTCAGAATCCATAAATATTGAAATGCCAGGAGAGAATTTCCAAATGGAAATGCTGTTCCCTTCGTCCATTTTCAGAAGAAACCGTAGGATAGTGTTATCCTTCTCTTCTCCAATTTTTTTTTTCCTGCAAACTTATGGTTATCACCTCTTTAAGTGAGTAGCTCACAATTTTGCCTCCCCTGCAAATGGTCCCAAAACAGTGAAGTGGGTCCTCTTTAGCTGTGTCTTTAGTACATAATCCTGCATTTCTGACCATATGCAGGGAGTGTGACCCAGGGAAGGATCCCTGACTCAATGGGATTTCTCTTGCTGTCTCTAGAATTTGAACACCGGAACCCAGACGTACAGAGGCTGGGAGCCATCGTGGTGTGCTATATTGATGACGGCAGCAGTGGGTGGTGTGGGGGCAGTTAATTGACAGCTACCTGTTGCTGACATCCCAGGAACTGCCTGAACCTCCTCTTTCCCAGTCATAAGATATCTAAGATTCTGCAGTATTCTTCATTAAATCCTAGCATGGTTTAAGCTAGCCAGAATTAGGTTCTGTTGCTTTCAATCAACAGAACCTTAGCTAATACATTGTTATTTCCTGGTCTTTGTTCCTTTAATTTTCCAGGAAAAGAAGGGAAAATGGCTTACTGGTTTTAAAAAGAGACAAGGGACAACATACCATTTATGCAAAATTTAGAAGCACTCAAAGGAAACTCTGGAAAGTTCCTGAGACATATATATGTAGGATCAGCATAAAACTTGAACAGTGTATCAAGATCATGGTTGCCATGGTTGCCTTGACACAATGAACATCTGTATCAAGATCATATTTTCTTGGTGGGACAGAGAGAAGCACAAGGCGGGACTCACATTTACAGTAATCCTTGTTTTTCAGGAACCATACAACCCAGTTTGTCCAGAGCTGTTCATCTTAAGTTTGTTATCCCACCATAATTATAAATAGAACCTCCTTTTTCTCTCAAGAATATCCCACTTTGGATGATAATTTCTGTGACTACCCATTAAGAATATTTAATAACTATAGAAAACTGCTTCTCTATATTTTTTGTATGTTTGAAACATTTTATAACAGAAATATCTTTAAAGTTATCACCTACACAGAATATAGCTGCCAAATGCTCCTACTCTGCTATTCTAACCATGAATCCCTCTGGGGCCCCTTCCTCCTATGGCGCTTGTAAGGATGAAATGAAATAAGCTCTATGAAGTGCCCAACAGTGACCAACACTGAATAAAATACAGCCACCATAGGAGGCCTTCCCTTATGTTCACCAAACTCCTGATAAGTTATTCGGTGATGTTTTAATCTTAATATTTTATGTAGATTATACATTCATCTGATTCAAAATGCAAAAGGTACAAAAGCGTATACAGTTAAAAGTTTCCCAACCCACTACCATTTATCTCCATGGAGGCAACTGTTTCCAGATTTTTGAATATCCTTAAAGAATATCATATGTATGGAAAAGAAAGATTATATATTTATATGCATCTGTGTATGCATTTTCCTATGAGAGGCTCACAAAGTCTCCTTGAAGAGATATCATTATTACAAATACCCCTCAATTTACAATGGGGTTATATTCCAATAAACTTATGAAAATATTGTAAGCTGAAAATGCATTTAATACACTTAACCTACTAAACATCATAGCTTAGCTCGGCCTACCTTAAACACTCACATTAACCTACAGTTAGGCAAAATCATCTAACAGAAAGCCCATTTTATAACAAAGTGGGCTTTGAATATCTCATATAATATAATGAATACTGTACTGAAAGTGGAAAACAGAATGGTTGTATGAGTACTCAAAGTACAGCTTCTGCTGAATGTGTATTGCTTTCAAACTATCTTAAAGTTGAAAAATCGTAAGTCAAAATATTCTAAGTCAGGGATTGTTTGTACTTCTACTTTACATGATGAAATTGAGCCTTGAAAAGATTAAATGACTCGCCCAAGGTCACACTGGCAGTTAAATAGTGAAACTTGGATCCAAATTGTTCAGTCACTACATGTATTGTCTTGAAATTTGAAAAAGAGGAAGAGGAATTAAACTACTAAATTGAAGGACTATTTTAGGCATAGAAGAAGCAGATGCCTTCATGTCCAAGTGATTGTGAAAAGCCCACTTGCCCCAAAATATGTCTCCTGGTCATATGAAATTCCACCATTTCAGATTTTTACCTGGGGATTTAGAGTAATCTGCTGTTTTCCTAGAGCTCCCCTAAAATAGAAATAGAAAATTTTGGAAGGCTAAATATATGCTAACATTGGAAAACTCATTTTCTCCCCTTCGTAAGGCAAGGTACTGAAGGAGGGGGCCCTACGGGCCGTGCAGGGACATCCTGGAGGCATGGGGAGAAGAAACTGAAAGGCAAGTTTGTATGGAACAAAGAATACCGATCTCAGGATTCTCCCTTGAACCTGCCCTAACTTTGTTCAAATAGACTTAGCCACTGACCTGCTGTCAAAAGACCACAGCCAATCTGACTTGTTTTCAATATAATGATGAATATTGATTTGGTCCCTTCATCCAACATTCTCAGCTGGATCTTTTTTGACCAAGGATATACATTACTAGGTGAGTACAGGCAGTTAATTCTTCCACACGGGACTTCGGAGTTTCTGAGTTAACCAGAATCACCCACCTTAACATCTGCCAGTTTATACCCCAAGTCCTGACCAGTGCCCCCTACCTGCTATGCCTCATGTTTTCAATAGAGCATAAAATCAGAAATGAAAGATGAAACATCATAGCCAATATCACAGAAATACAAAGGATCCTAAGAAACTGCTAGGTATAATTACACACTAACTAATTGGATCATCTAGAAGAAATGGATAAATTCCCAGACACATAAAACCTACCAAGATTGACTGATGAAGAAATTTAAAAATCTGAACAGACTAATAGCAAGCAAGGAGGTTGAATCCGTAAGGAAATGTCTCCTATCAATGAAAAACCCAAAACCAGATGGCTTCCCAGATTAATTCTACCAAATATTTTAAGAAGAACTAATACCAGTCCTTCTCAAACTCTTCCAAAAAGCTGAAGTGGAGGGAATACTTCCAAACTCATCTTACAGGGCCAGCATTACCCTGATTCCAAAGCCAGACAAGAACACTACAAGAAAGGAAAATGACAGGCCAATATCCTTGATCTACATAGATGCAAAAATCTTCAACAAAATCCTAGCAAACCAAATTCAATAGCACATTGAAAGAATCATTCACCATGATCATGTCATGGTTCAACATAAGCAAATCAATACATATAATATACCATATTAGAAAAATAAAGGATAGAAACTATATGGCCATCACAATAGATATAGAAAAAGCTTTTGACAAAATTCGAAACCCTTTCATGGTGAAAAAAAAAACACCCAACAGATCACGTATTGAGGGACTGTATCCCAACAAAATAAAGGCCATATATGACAAACCCATACCTAACACCATGATCAATGGTGAAAAGTTGAAACTTTTCCTCTACCATCAGGAACAAGACAAGGATGCCCACAGACACCACTTCTCAGGGTAATTAGGCAAAAGAAAGAAATAAAAGGCATCTTAATAGGAAAGGAAGAAGTGAAACTGTCTCTACTGACGGCATGATCTTGTTATATATAGAAAACCCTACAAACTTCACTAAAAAAAGGTTAGAACTCAACACAAAGAAGGGAACAATAGACACTGGGGGACTCCAAAGGTGGGAGGGAAGGATGGTGGGAGCAAGGGTTGAAAAACTACCTATCGATTACTATGCTCACTGCTTGGGTGGTGGGATCATTAGAAGCCCAAACCTCAGCACCATGCAATATACCTGTTTAAGAAACCTGTACATCTACGCTCCTGACTCTAAAATGAAACATGCAATATTTAAAAAACAAAAACAAATAAATAAAATTTGAAAACTGTTAGAACTGAACTGATAGGTGATATCAGTAAAGTTGTAGGATACAAAATCAACAGATAGAGCCTTGAACACAGCAACATCCAGCTGTCTGACACGAAAGTCTCAGGGGCAAGAAAACCTCTATATGAACTCAGAAACAATGAGCTAAGTTGTGTTTATGTCTGAAAGGATGTTAAGAACTTCATTCATGTTACATCAGAGCCAACAGAAAGAACCAACAGGAAACCTGTACCCAACAAACAGAAATGACAAGATGAAGGGAAAGCAGAGGTAAGGGCTTACCTTAGAAAGGGCAAGTGATTAGCTCAATATACAATACAATGTTTGCTCCTGAGCCAAAAATTTGTACAATAATTTGGATATTACTTGCACAACCAGAAAAATCAGCCACTCATTAGGAAAATGTGTTTCTGTAGAAGTCTTAGGACTCAGCTATCTATAATAACATGAAAAGACAATATTTTCATCCAAAATCAGTATTTTTGTTTGTCTTGGCTTGTTATTCTAACGTCAACAGCCTCTAAATAAACTGTTGAAGTACATGATATAACCACCTCTTTCTCCATCTTTCCCATTGCTCCCATAGGGTTTCAGTTGTGCAATTTCACCATTAGCAAAGCTTTTTGCTGAAATCTGGCTTTTCAAAGGGAGAGTATCCAGAAACAGAAGATGCTGATCTGGGAGCCTCTTCCTAATAGAACTGCTGCTTCAGTTTAACTTGAAAAAGCCCACACCCAGTTCCTAATGACAAACATCTGAACACCGGGTCTTCCCCTGAGCAAGACCATGCTATGCCTCCTGCTCGCTCTGTTCTATAAGCAACCCACAGATTGCTCCCTGTGAAGAGGAGCCTGCCAGGGGAGCAGCATTCCACCAGACCCTGATTTAGCAAGATATTTCCGTATCATTCCCCCAACCAGCTGGAAGTCCTCCACTGCTCTTGTGTAAAAATCTAACTCATCTCGCTGAATTTCCTGATTTAAAAGTCTAATTCATTTCACCAAAAGTGTGACAGAAGGAAACCAAGTACACCATCTCTCTCTTACCAAACCAAAGCTATTGCATGTGCATTCTGGGGGGAAAACATGGTCCAAATATGTTATGGAGGGGGTGCCAGCCCAGTGTCATCCTCTTACTATTGCCATAGGATCTTGGCTGATGGCATCACAGGAAAAACAAGTTTATCGATTACTTTCAACCATTAAGCTCACTCCTCCATGAAAAATAAGTCACAAGTCCAATGTCTCTTATTAAAATAAGCACTGCAAAATATAAAGGAGTCACAGTTTTAAAATGGGACACACGTTCTCTAAGCAGTGAAACATGTTAGAGGTGCACTGTTTACATTGTATAAAGTCCCCTGGAGCCAGGGTTAGGAAGCGCATCTGTTCTTTGGTGTTCTGGGATGAAGGAGAAAGGAAAATGTGCTGCCAGAAGTGAGTGGGAAGGAGCCCATCAGATAAAGGAAGTAAATCCATTTGCTGATTGCAATAATAATGGTAATACACGAAGCTATACATACATACATACATACATACATACATACATACATGCAAATTTTCACATTTTTTTAAAAAAAGAACTTAAGGCTTCCACTCATGTAATCAGCCCTTATGAACTCTCCTGATTAGCTGCAAGGAAAATCTTCCTTTCTCCTCTTTCTTGCACCATCCTGGGCTCCCTTTTGACTTGTTTTTTTTTTTTTTAACTTATAAACGAACAGCTCATATTCTGAAGTTTGTAGTCCCCTCCCGCCCCCTCTCTCTCTATACGGCTCATTTACATTGGCAGCTGTCGTGCTGCTGGGCATCCTCAAACCCACAAGTTTCCCTTTAATGTTTGAGCAGACAAACATCATCATGCACTAGGCATCACTGTGCCACTCAAAATGCTTTTTTGTTTTTTTTATTGCATCTGAGAGAAATCTCAAGGTTGCAAACCTGGAGTCAGAATTGTCTCCATGTGTCTCAGGGGGAAGAGTATCGTGTGAAGAAACAAGTTGATTCTACTAATCAAAAGGAATTTTTTTTGATATCAGGTCATCCTCCGAATGAATTTATATTACCGAGTGGAGGGTCACATGAAGAAAATGGTCAAACAGCACCACCTAGAGCAAGAGCTGAGAAGTGCAGTGGAGCCGGGCTGTGTCAGGAAAGAAAAGCAAGCTGGGGCCTGGCTCAGCGCTCTCCCCTCTGCTCCTGTCTGCATGGAAAGATTAGGATGACAGTGGCAGGAAGCCTGTGCACCTAGTATGCATCACTTGAAGGGAACACACAGATTCCAGTAAACAGTTGGAAGGAAATGTTAATACCAGGCTCTGCTAAACAATATGAAATGACTCCTAGATGAGACAAGCGACTTTCATCAAAGTTCCCTGATACCTGAAAAGACAGCCTAGGGGATCCTGCACTACATGTGGTGTATGTAAATTAAGCGGGTTTTTTTCCCCTTTGTAATCAAGGCTCATACACAAACAAAATCACACTTTAGAAACGGCCTATTTCAACTTGTAACTAGCTTGCTTTCAGGGACTCCAGGTCAAAAAGAAATAGAGCACAAAGACGCTTTCTCCTTAGGGATCATACACAAATTCACTCTGTCCGTTTCTTTCCCACATGGAGCAACAAAGCCGTCAGACCTCTCCATCCACACATCGGGTCCTTCCTGATTAAAGTGAGATAAATCACAGCCCTCTCTCTCTAGATGGCAGGCGACAAGAGGGGGATGCTTGCCTCAAGAAGTCCTCCCCATCCCTCTGCATTCATGCAAGCCCGAGCGGAGAGATGCAAGAAATTACGGATGCATTTTAATTCCCCAGACCCTGCAATTAAAAATGGAAATTTTTTGGCCACGCCTGTTGGCTCACGCCTGTAATCCCAGCACTTTCAGAGGCCGAGGTCGGTGGATCACCTGCGGTCAGGAGTTCGAGACCAGCCTGGCCAACATGGTGAAACCCTGTCTCTACTAAAAATACAAAAATTAGCTAGGAATTTTGGTGGGCGCCTGTAGTCCCAGCTACTCGGGAGGATGAGGCAGGAGAATCACTTGAACCCGGGAGGCAAAGCTTGCAGTGAGCCAAGATCGCACCACTGCACTCCACTCTGGGTGACAAAGGAAGACTTCATCTCAAAAAATGTTTTTAAAAAATGGAAGTGTTGTTCTTTCATTTGTAAATGTGTTTTGGTAAAAGAGGGGCAGTTTAAGCAACCCTTTCTATTGTCTACATTGTTAAAATTCATCCAATATGGACTCTTGACTCCGTTTTGCCTGGGCAGACCCAATTCAAGCATTTACAACAGCTATAACCTCCTCAAATCAAAAAGAGGAATCAGCATTACTGCTAAGTTCAAATAAGGTCTTGTTTTATTTCATTTTTATTTTTGAATGCAGCCATTCCTCCAGGTGCTGTCATCAGGTAAGATTGTCAGTCCTGATTAGGTAAAGGTATTATTACAAAATGCAATTCTTAAAAATTCAGTGTCTAACTACACTTTTAATAAGCCTTTCCCCCTCCCCTATGTATTCTCCCTTAGACACCCCTTCTCAAATTTAAAATCACAGAAACTAAAATATGATGCCTAAAGAGAGCCTAGCGACTGCCCAGTCCTCTAATTTGATGAGTGGGAGTACTGAAGGCCAGAGGAGGTCAAGTAATTTGTTCCCAATGTCTTAGATAAGAAGAAAATGACCAGCTGGGAAATCCCACTCATGTCAAGGCAGAGGCACAGGGCCACAGACTGTGGTTGAATTGTGCCACACTCCTACATCCTTCTTTAGGAATCACAGAACATTCCTGTGTTGAGTCGGAGTCACTGACTTCCTTTTCAGGCTGATTGAGTTCTGTCCTTACAGGCTGCGACAAGAAGTTTTGGTATTATGCTACACCAAGACCATTTATCTAGTTCAAGAAATGCACAGTCCTTAGAGCCCAGCAACTTTCCCCATGTCCAGTAAATGTAGCTTCTCCATTAGAAGCTGTCAGAATGGAGCCTTCTGGCTCATCTTGATTTTGATTTGTGCAAGAATGAATGGTTGTGCTAAGACAGCTTTCCTAGCTGATAGAGAGCGAAACTTTTTTCTCATAATCTATAAAAAAATTAAATTAGAACTTTTTTCTCATAATCTGTGAAAAAATATTAAATTAATTCTGGCTCGTCTTGATTTTGATTTGTGCAAGAATGAATGGTTGTGCTAAGACAGCTTTCCTAGCTGATAGTGAGCAAAACTTTTTTCTCATAATCTATAAAAAATATTAAATTAGAAGCATAGAGTTTATTTCATGACTTTTATCTTCCTGCAATTTTCTTGTGGGCATAAATGATTTGTTTTTATCCTGCCTGCCCCCCAATCCCTTTTCCAAGAGACTAAAAGAGTATCTAGTGCAAAGTGGAGACTCAAATATTTTTTAATAAACAGTGATCCCAGCCACCCAGTGCATGTTGCCAAATGCCAACCCCATAAATAATCAAACACATCATCTCATTCAGCCAATCAAAATCAAGTGCTACCTATTTTTTTAAGTTTTCATAGCCCTTGGGCATCTGCTTTCTCAGCATTTCCCAAACTTGAGTCATTCTCATCCTGCCTTCCTAATTTTGATCTGTCAATTACCTCTACTATTATTTATTTCATATATTTTTAAATAGACCCACTTTTGAAACTTAAATACACGCCTTTTAAAAGGAAGCTTTCTTACTACTATACATCAAAAGCCATTATTACTTGTTCTAAGTACTCATAACAAGATGGTCACAACTATTAAAATTTACTAATGTGCATCCACATACTCTCTAAATTCATGGAGCATCTGCACACACTTTAAGAAACAATTCTGCATTACTCACTCAATTTTCTTGACATCCTTCTGAGGCAGGACAAACCTTGGGCCCAAAGAATTGAGGTAGGAGTCCAAGCAAGTTGCCAGCCACATAAAGGCAAACCTTGGCTCGGAAGTCAGGACTACCAGCCCCTAGGTTATGGTTCATGCTCTTTCCTCTGCTCTCCAGAACCTCCTATCTCCAAGTGTAGTTAGCAGCCCAGATGCAGCAGCATCCTCTAGAGACTTGTTAAAAATGCAGAAGCTCAGGCTCCACCCCAGGCCTATGCAGACTGAATCTGCATTTTAACAAGGTCCAGGTAATTCACGTGCACATTAAGTTTGAAAAGGACTGGTCTAGATCAGCGGTTCTCTAACTTAGCAGCACATTAGAACCATCTGTAGAGACGTTAAAAATACCAGTGCCTGGGCTTCACCTCCCAGAGAATCTGACTTAAGTGTCTGGGGTTTGCCCTGAGTCTAGGTATTTTTAAAAACTCCTCAGCTTATACAAAGCTGGCAGGGCCGGGCACAGTGGCTCATGCCTATAATCCCAGCAGTTCGTGAGGCCAAAGTGGGAAGATTGCTTGAGTCCAGGAGTTTGAGATTAGCCTGGGCTAAAACCCCATCCCTACAAAAAAAAAAAATACAAAAAGTAGTTGGGCATGGTGGTGGCACATACCTGTAGTCCTGGCTACTCAGGAGGCTGAGTCCTCACTTCAACCCAGGAGGTCACGGTCTGGTCAACAGAGCGAGACCCTGTATCAAAACAAACAAACAAGCAAACAAAAAATGCTAGCAGCTTACCAGCTAGGGAGGCCTGTAGAGCCAAGTTTTCCAAATGGGGCTACATTAGTTGTTCCAAAACTTTAGCTGCATCAAAACCACCTGGATGGCTTGTTCAGCTACAGAGGGTCTGGCCATGCCCCTAGAGTTTCCAGCTGAGGGTCTGGAATGAGGCCCGATGATTTGCATTTCTAACAATCTCCAGGTGATGCTGATGCTGTGGGCCCAGGGACCACATTTTGAGAATCTATGCTAAATGAATCGGAGAAGACCAAAGCTCAAACTTATTCCAAGAACTTTTCAAGGCCCACCTGCAAGTTGTAGTGGAAGTAAGCATCTAAGGGTGCAAAAAAGTTTCACTGTAGACTAAGGCCTTTTACCTGAGCTCTCAAATGTTCACATTTCTCTTATCAACCTAAATAACAAACAGAGAGAGGCTCTCCACAAGAAAAAGATATTCGTTTGGAAACAGAGCCTTGCAATAGAAACAGGCAAGCCAGAGTAAACTATATGCATATTCACGGAGGTAAAGGAAGACAAAAGAAAAAATGAGGAAGATTATATGATCATTTGGAAATGATTATCCTTGGCTACAAAGATCAATAACAAAGGTGATGCCAGGCCCAGGTTGGACAGGCAGTTGTTGGGCAAATATCCTTCAGAAGCATTGTTGTGTGCAAAGTTGCAATGGGCTTTGTGCAAGATTGTGTTTTTTGCAGTCTTCTGTGATAAGTTTTTGTTATCAGGCATACAAGCCCAAGAATCCTTTATTGCATGGCCTTCCCTGGCTCTATTTGTCAGGGTTTTGGTTAGGGGAGGGGTATTTTTAACACTCTCAATGTAAAAAATGCCATAAGGTAGGTACCCCAATTGCTTGTTTCGTCTTCATAAAATAACTTTTCCACCCGAACAAAGTCTACACATAAATTGTAAAAATACCCTGGCATGCAGTCCCTGGAAAAGTCTGGAGTCATTCTCGGGGTTCCCACCCAGGTGGGCAAGTGTAGCCACCACAGATAAACACAAAGTAGGGGTCCCCACTGGGGTTCAGCGGCAGGCAGTGGCCCTGGTTCTGATATTTGGCTGAAAACACAGCTCCTCTTTGTCACCCTCAGGATATTTCAGCTATTTCCTAGATAATAATCTCACTTCACCCTGCACAAAACAGGCACATGATCATGTCACTCTGACCTGGTTTGAGTCCAAGGAGAATTTTGTTTTTACAATAATTTAGGTTAGTAGATAAAATATGAACTTTGGGCCAGGAGTGGTGGCCCATGCCTATAATCCCAGCACATCATGAGGCCAAAGTGGGCAGATTGCTTGAGTCCAGGAGTTTGAGATTAGCCTGGGCTAAAACCCCATCCCTACAAAAAAAAAAATACAAAAAGTAGTTGGGCATGGTGGTGGCACATACCTGTAGTCCCGGCTACTCAGGAGGCTGAGTCCTCGCTTGAACCCAGGAGGTCACGGTCTGGTCAACAGAGCAAGACCCTATATCAAAACAAAGAAACAAACAAACAAAAAATGCTAGCAGCTTACCAGCTAGGGAGGCCTGTAGAGCCAAGTTTTCCAAATGGGGCTACATTAGTTGTTCCAAAACTTTAGCTGCATCAAAACCACCTGGATGGCTTGTTCAGCTACAGAGGGTCTGGCCATGCCCCTAGAGTTTCCAGCTGAGGGTCTGGAATGAGGCCCGATGATTTGCATTTCTAACAATCTCCAGGTGATGCTGATGCTGTGGGTCCAGGGACCACATTTTCAGAATCTATGCTAAATGAATCGGAGAAGACCAAAGCTCAAACTTATTCCAAGAACTTTTCAAGGCCCACCTGCAAGTTGTAGTGGAAGTAAGCATCTAAGGGTGCAAAAAAGTTTCACTGTAGACTAAGGCCTTTTACCTGAGCTCTCAAATGTTCACATTTCTCTTATCAACCTAAATAACAAACAGAGAGAGGCTCTCCACAAGAAAAAGATATTCGTTTGGAAACAGAGCCTTGCAATAGAAACAGGCAAGCCAGAGTAAACTATATGCATATTCACGGAGGTAAAGGAAGACAAAAGAAAAAATGAGGAAGATTATATGATCATTTGGAAATGACTATCCTTGGCTAAAAAGATCAATAACAAAGGTGATGCCAGGCCCAGGTTGGACAGGCAGTTGTTGGGCAAATATCCTTCAAAAGCATTGTTGTGTGCAAAGTTGCAATGGGCTTTGTGCAAGATTGTGTTTTTTGCAGTCTTTTGTGATAAGTTTTTGTTATCAGGCATACAAGCCCAAGAATCCTTTATTGCATGGCCTTTCCTGGCTCTCTAAGTCAGGGTTTTGGTTAGGGTAGGGGTATTTTTAACACTCTCAATGTAAACAATGACATAAGGTAGGTACCCAAATGACTTGTTTGGTCTTCATAAAATAACTTTTCATAAAATCTCTGTAAACGTGGAAATATCTACACCGCTATCTCTGTAAATGCGTAAACATTTACAACGCTATCTGTATAAACATGGAACTATTTACACTGCCGTCTCTATAAACATGGAAATATCTGCACCGCTATCACTATAAACATGGAAATATCTACACTGCTATCTCTATAAACATGGAAATATCTACACCGCTGTCTGTATAAACATGGAAATATCTACACTGCTGTCTCTATAAACATGGAAAAATCTACACCTCTATCTGTATAAACATGGAAATATCTACACCACTGTCTCTATAAACATGGAAATATCTACAATGTTATCTCTATAAACAGGCAAATATCCACATCACTGTCTCTATAAACATGGAAATATCTACACCGCTATCTCTATGAACATGGAAATATCTACAACGCTATCTGTATAAACATGGAAATATCGACACCGATATCTGTAAAAACATGGAAATATCTACACCCCTATCTGTATAAACATGGAAATATCCTCACCGCTATCTCTATAAACATGGAAAAATCAACAACGCTATCTCTATGAACATGGAAATATGTACACCGCCATCTCTATAAACATGGAAATATCTACACCACGATCAGTATAAACATGGAAATATCTACACCGCTATCTGTATAAACATGGAAATATCTCCACTGCTATCTCTATAAACATCGAAATATCTACACCGCCATCTGTATAAACATGGAAATACTTACAAAGTTATCTGTATAAACAGGGAAATATCTACACCGCCATCTGTATAAACATGGAAATAACTACACAGCCATGTGAATATACATGGAAATATCTACACCGCTATCTATATAAACATGGGAATAACTACACCGCTATCTGTAGAAACATGGAAATATCTACACCAACATCTACATATCCATGGAAATATCTGCGCCGCCATCTGTATAAACATGGAAATATCTACACGGTCATCTGTGTATAGATGGAAATATCAACACCGCCATCTGTACAAACATGGAAATATCTGCATCGTTATCTGTATAAACATGGAAATATCTAAACCGCGGTCTGTATAAACATGGAAATATCTACACCGCTATCTCTATAAACATGGAAATATCTACACCGTGATCTCTATAAACATGGAAATATTTACAACACTATCTGTATTAACATGGAAATTTCTACACCGTTATCTGTATAAATATGGAAATATCTACATCGCTATGTCTATAAACATGGCAATATCTACACCGCCATCTGTATAAACATGGAAATACCTATACAGTCATCTGTGTAAACATGGAAATATCTACACCACCATCTGTATAAACATGGAAATATCTACACCGCCATCTGTATAAACATGGAAATATCTACACTGCTATCTCTATTAACATGGAAATACCTACAATGCCATCTGTAAAAACATGGAAATACCTATACAGTCATCTGTATAAACATGTAAATATCTACACCACCATCTCTATAAACATGGAAATATCTACACTGCCATCTGTATAAACATGGAAATATCTACACTGCCCTCGGTATAAACATGGAAATATCTGCATAGGCATCTGTATAAACTTGGAAATATCTGCACCGCTATCTGTATAAACATGGAAATACCTACACTGCTGTCTCTATAAACATGGAAATATGTACACCGCTATGTGTATAAACATGGAAATATCTCCACTGCTATCTGTATAAATATGGAAATACCTCCACCATTATCTGTTTAAACAAGGAAATATCTACAGCGCCAAATCTATAAACATTGAAATATCTACACTGCCATCTGTAAAAACACGGAAATATATACAAAGTCATCTGAATCAACATGGAAATATATACACCACCATCTGTATAAACATGGAAATACCTACAATACCATCTGTATACATATGGAAATATCTACACAGACATCTGTATAAATATGGAAATATCTACACGGCCATCTGTATAAACATGGAAATATCTACACTGCCATCTGTAGAAAGATGGAAATATGTACACCGCTATCTCTATAAATATGCAAATATCTACACCGCCATCTCTATAAACATGAAAATATCTACACTGCCATCTCCATACAGATGGAAGTATCTACTCCGCCATGTGTATAAACACGGAAATATCTACGCCAACATCTGTGTAAACATGGAAATATCTACACCGCTATCTGTATAAAAATGGAAATATCTACACCACCACCTGCATGTCCATGGAAATATCTCTGCCGCCATCTGTATAAACATGGAAATATCTACACGGTCATCTGTGTATAGATGGAAATATCAGCACCGCCATCTGTACAAACATGGAAATATCTACACCGCTATCTCTATAAACATGGAAATATCAGCACTGCCATCTGTAAAAACATGGAAATAACTATACAGTCATCTGTATAAACATGGAAATATCTACAATGCCATCTGTATACAAATGGAAATATCTTCACAGCCATCTGTATAAACATGTAAATATCTACACTGCTATCTCTATAAATATGGAAATATCTACACCGCCATCTGTATAAACATGAAAATATCGACACTGCCATCTCCGTAAACATGGAACTAACTACTCCGCCATCTGTATAAACATGGAAACATCTACACCGCCATCTGTGTGAATAAGGAAATATCTACAATGCCATCTGTTTAAAGATATAAATATCTGCACCGCGAGCTGTATAAACATGGAAATATCTACATCGGTATCTGTATAAACGTGGAAATACTAACACCACTATCGGTATAAACATGGAAATATCTACAACGTCATCTATATAAACATGGAAATATCTACACCGCTATCTCTATAAACATGGAAATACCTACACCGCTATCTGTATAAACATGGAAATATCTACACTGCTGTCTCTATAAACATGGAAATATCTACACCTCTATCTGTATAAACATGGAAATATCTACACCGCTGTCTCTATAAACATGGAAATATCTACAATGCTATCTCTATAAACAAGCAAATATCTACATCACTGTCTCTATAAACATGGAAATATCTACACCGCTATCTCTATGAACATGGAAATATCTACACCGCTGTCTCCAGAAACATGGAAATATCTACACCGCTATCTCTATAAACGTGGAAATATATACACCGCTATCTCTAAAAACATGGAAATATCTACACCGCTATCTCTATAAACGTGGGAACATCTACACCGCTAACTCTATAAACCTGGAAATATCTACACCGCTATAAGTATAAATGTGGAAATATCTACACCGCTATCTGTATAAACATGGAAATATCTACACCGCTATCTCTATGAACATGGAAATACTTACACCGCTATCTGTATAAACATGGAAATATTTACAAAGCTATCTCTAAAAACATGGAAATATCTACACCGCTATCTCTATAAACATGGAAATATCTACACCATTATCTGTAAAACATGGAAATATCTACACTGCTCTCTGTATAAACATGGAAATATATACACGGCTATCTGTTTAAACATGGAAATATGTACACCACTGACTGTATAAACATGGAAATATCTACACCGCTATCTGTATAAACATGGAAATATCTACAACGCTGTCTCTATAAACATGGAAATATCTACACCGCTATCTGTAGAAACATGGAAATATCTACACCGCTGTCTCTATAAACCTGGAAATATCTACACCGTTATCTGTATTAATGTGGAAATACCTACACCGCTATCTTTATAGACGTGGAAATATCTACATCGCTATGTCTACAAACGTGGAAATATCTACACCGCTATCTGTATAAACATGGGAATATATACACCGGTATGTGTATAAATGTGGAAATATCTGCACCTCTATGTGTATAAACTTGGAAATTTCTACACCGCCATCTGTATAAAAGTGGAAATACCTTCAACGCTATCTGTATAAACGTGAAAATATCTAGAACGCTATCTCTATAAACAGGGAAATATCTACACCGCTATCTGTATAAACGTGGGAATATCTACACCGCTATCCCTATAAACGTGTAAACATTTACACGGCTATCTGTATAAACATGGAAATATTTACACCGCTATCTCTAAAAACATGGAAATATCTACACTGCTATGTCTATAACATGAAAATATTTACACCGCTATCTGTATAATCATGGAAATATTTACACCGCTATCTGTAAAAACTTGGAAATATTTACACCGCTATGTCTATAAAAATGGAAATATCTACACCGCTATCTCCATAAACATGAAAACATCTACACTGTTATTTGTATGAACATGAAAATATCTACACCGCTATCTCTATAAACATAGAAATATCTACATTGCTGTCTTTATAAACATGGAAATATCTACACAGCTATCTGTATAAACATGGAAATATCTACACCGTGATCTGTATAAACATGGAAATATCTACACCGCCATCTCTATAAACATGGAAATATCTACACCCCTATCTGTATAAACATGGAAATATCCACACCGATATCTCTATAAACATGGAAAAATCAACACCGCTATCTCTATGAACATGGAAATATCTACACCACGATCAGTATAAACATGGAAATATCTACACCGCTATCTGTATAAACATGGAAATATCTCCACTGCTATCTCTATAAACATCGAAATATCTACACCGCCATCTGTATAAACATGGAAATACTTACAACGTTATCTGTATAAACATGGAAATATCTACACCGCCATCTGTATAAACATGGAAATATCTACATAGCCATGTGTATATACATGGAAATATCTACACCGCTATCTATATAAACATGGAAATAACTACACCGCTATCTGTATAAACATGGAAATATCTTCACCGCCATCTACATATCCATGGAAATATCTGCTACACCATCTGTATAAACATGGACATATCTACACGGTCATCTATGTATAGATGGAAATATCAACACCGCCATCTGTACAAACATGGAAATATCTGCACCGCTATCTGTATAAACATGGAAATATCTACACCGCTGTCTGTATAAACATGGAAATATCTACACCGCTATCTGTATAAACATGGAAATTTCTACACCGTTATCTGTATAAATATGGAAATATCTACACCGCTATCTCTATAAACATGGAAATATCTATACCGCCATCTGTATAAACATGGAAATACCTAAACAGTCATCTCTCTAAACATGGAAATATCTACACCACAATCTGTATGAACATGGAAATATCTTCAATGCCATCTGTATACACATGAAAATACCTACACGGCAATCTGTGTATAGATGGAAACATCAACACCGCCTTCTGTACAAACATGGAAATATCTACAGTGCTATCTCTATGAACATGGAAATATCTACACTGCGGTCTGTATAAACATGGAAATATCTACACCGGTATCTGTATAAACATGGAAATATCTACACCATGATCTGTATAAACATGGAAATATATACACCGCCATCTGAATAAACATGGAAATATCTGCACCGCTATCTCTATAAACATGGAAATATCTACAAAGCCATCTGTATAAACATGGAAATACCTACACAGTCATGTGTAGGAACATGGAAATATCTACAATGCCATCTGTATAAACATAGAAATATCTACACAGCCCTCTGTATAAATATGGAAATATCTGCATAGGAATCTGGGTAAACATGGAAATAACTGCACCACTATCTATATAAACATGGAAATACCTACACCGCTGTCTCTATAAACATGGAAATATATACACCGCTATATGTATAAACATGGAAATATCTCCACTGCTGTCTGTATAAACATGGAAATATCTCCACCGTTATCTGTTTAAACATGGAAATATCTACAGCGCCACCTCTATAAACATTGAAATATCTACACTGCCATCTGTAAAAACATGGAAATATCTACACAGTCATCTGAATAAACATGGAAATATCTACACCACCATCTGTATAAACATGGAAATACCTACAATACCATCTGTATACACTTGGAAATATCTACACAGACATCTGTATAAATATGGAAATATCTACACGGCCATGTGTATAAACATGGAAATATCTACACTGCCATCTGTAGAAAGATGGAAATATCTACACCACTATCTCTATAAATATGGAAATATCTACACTGCCATCTCTATAAACATGAAAATATCTACACTGCCATCTCCATAAAGATGGAAGTATCTACTCCACCATGTGTATAAACACGGAAATATCTACACCACCATCTGTGTAAACATGGAAATATCTACACCACTATCTGTATAAACATGGAAATATCTACACCGCCATCTGCATGTCCATGGAAATATCTACGCCGCCATCTGTATAAACATGCAAATATCTACACGGCCATCTGTGTATAGATGGAAATATCAACACCGCCATGTGTACAAACATGGAAATATCTACATCGCTATCTCTATAAACATGGAAATATCTGCACTGCCATCTGTAAAAACATGGAAATACCTATACAGTCATCTGTATAAACATGGAAATATCTACAATGCCATCTGTATACACATGGAAATATCTACACAGCCATCTGTATAAACATGTAAATATCTACACTGCTATCTCTATAAACATGGAAATATCTACACCGCCATCTCAATAAACATGAAAATATCTACACTGCCATCTCCATAAACATGGAACTAACTACTCCGCCATCTGTATAAACATGGAAAAATCTACACCGCCATCTGTGTGAATAAGGAAATATCTACAATGCCATCTCTATAAAGATATAAATATCTGCACTGCGAGCTGTATAAACATGGAAATATCTACATCGCTATCTGTATAAACACGGAAATACCAACACCGCTATCGGTATAAACATGGAAATATCTACAACGCCATCTATATAAACATGGAAATATCTACACCGCTATGTCTATATACATGGAAATACCTACACCGCTATCTCTATAAACATGGAAATATCTACACCGCAATCAGTATAAACATGGAAATATCTACACCGTTATCTGTATAAACATGGAAATATCTACACCGCGATCTGTATAAACATGGAAATAACTTCACCACGATCTGGATAAACATGGAAACATCTACACCGCTATCTGTATAAACATGGAAATATCTACACCACCATCTATATAAACATGGAAATATCTACACCTCCATCTGTATAAACATGGACATATCTACAATGCCATCTGTAGAAAGATGGAAATATCTACACCGCAATCTGTGTAAACATGGAAATATCTACACCGATATCTGTAAAAACATGGAAATATCTACACCGCTATCTGTATAAACTTGGAAATACCTACACCGCAATCTGTATAAACATGGAAATATCTACACCGCGATCTGTATAAACATGGAAATATCTACACCGCTATCTGTATAAACATGGAAATATCTACACAGCTATCTCTATAAACATGGAAATATCTACACCGCCATCTGTGTAAACATGGAAATACCTACAAAGTCATCTGTATAAACATGGAAATATCTACACAGCCATCTGTATAAACATGGAAATATCTACACAGCTATCTGTATATACATGGAAATATCTACACCACTATCTGTATAAACATGGAAATAACTACACCGCTATTTGTATAAAGAAGGAAATATCTACACCGTGATCTGTATAAACTTGGAAATATCTACACCGCCATCTCTATAAACATGGAAATATCTACACCCCTATCTGTATAAACATGGAAATATCCACACCGCTATCGCTATAAACATGGAAAAATCAACACCGCTATCTCTATGAACATGGAAATATCTACACCGCCATCTCTGTAAACATGGAAATATCTCCACTGCTACCTCTATAAACATCGAAATATCTACACCGCCATCTGTATAAACATGGAAATTCTTACAAAGTTATCTGTATAAAGATGGAAATATCTACACCGCCATCTGTATAAACATGGAAATATCTACACAGCCATGTGTATATACATGGAAATATCTACACCGCTATCTATATAAACATGTAAATAACTACACCGCTATCTGTATAAACATGGAAATATCTACACCGCCATCTACATATCCATGGAAATATCTGCTCTGCCATCTGTATAAACATGGACATATCTACACGGTCATCTGTGTATAGATGGAAATATCAACACCGCCGTCTGTACAAACATGGAAATATCTGCACCGCTATCTGTATAAACATGGAAATATCTACACCGTGGTCTGTATAAACATGGAAATATCTACACCGCCATCTGTATAAACATGGAAATACCTATACAGTCATCTGTCTATACATGGAAATATCTACACCACAATTTGTATGAACATGGAAATATCTTCAGTGCCATCTGTATACACATGGAAATACCTAGACGCCAATCTGTGTATAGATGGAAACATCAACACCGCCATCTGCACAAACATGGAAATATCTACACTGCTATCTCTGTGAACATGGAAATATCTACACTGCGGTATGTATAAACATGGAAATATCTACACCGGTATCTGTATAAACATGGAAATATCTACACCACGATCTGTATAAACACGGAAATATATACACCGTTATCTGTATAAACATGGAAATATCTGCACCGCTATATCTATAAACATGGAAATATCTACAAAGCCATCTGTATAAACATGGAAATGACTACACAGTCATGTGTAGGAACATGGAAATATCTACACTGCCATCTGTATAAATATGGAAATCTCTGCATAGGCATCTGTATAAACAAGGAAATATCTGCAAAGCTATCTGTATACACGTGGAAATATCTACACCGCTGTCTCTATAAACATGGAAATATGTACACCGCTATTTGTAGAAACATGGAAATTTCTCCACTGCTGTCTGTATAAACCTGGAAATATCTCCACCGTTATCTGTATAAACATGGAAATATCTACAGCGCCATCTCTATAAACATTGAAATATCTACACTGCCATCTGTAAAAACATGGAAATATCTACACAGTCATCTGAATAAACATGGAAATATCTACACCACCATCTGTATAAACATGGAAATAGCTACAATACCACCTGTATACACATGGAAATATCTACACAGACATCTCTATAAATATGGAAATATCTACACCGCCATCTGTATAGACTTGGAAATATCTACACTGCCATCTGTAGAAAGATGGAAATATCTACACCGCTATCTCTATAAATATGGAAATATCTACACCGCCATCTCTATAAACATGAAAATATCTACACTGCCATCTCCATAAAGATGGAAGTATCTATTCTGCCATGTGTATAAACACGGAAATATCTACACCACCATCTGTGTAAACATGGAAATATCTACACCACTATCATTATAAACATGGAAATAACTACACCGCCATCTGCATGTCCATGGAAAAATCTACGCCACCATGTGTATAAAGATGGAAATATCTGCACCGCAATCTGTATAAATATGGAAATAACTACACCGCTATCTCTATAGACAAGGAAATATCTACACCGCTACCTGTATAAACATGGAAATATCTACACCGCTATCTGTATAAACATGGAAATACCAACACCGTTATCTGTATATACATGGAAATATCTACACCGCTATATCTATAAATATGAAAATGCTTACACCACCATCTCTATAAACATGGAGATATTTACACCGCTTTCTCTATAAACATAGAAATAACTACACCGCCATCTTTATAAATATGGAAATATCTACACCGCCATCTGCATAAACATGGAAATATCTACACAGACATCTGTATAAAAATGGAAATATCTACTCCGCCATCTATATAAACATGAAAATATCTACACCGCCATCTTCAGAAACATGGATGTATCTACACCGCCATTTGTATAAACATGGAAATATCTACAACGCTATCTTTATCAACATGGAAATAACTACACCGCAATCTGTATAAACATGGAAATATCTACAATGCTATCTCTGTAAACATGGAAATATCTACACCGCTATCTGTATAAACATGGAAATATCTCCACTGCTATCTCTATAAACATCGAAATATCTACACCGCCATCTGTATAAACATGGAAATATCTACAATGCCATCTGCATACACATGGAAATACCTACACGGCAATCTGTGTATAGATGGAAACATCAACACCGCCATCTGTACAGACATGGAAATATCTACACCGCTATCTGTATAAACATGGAAATATCTACACTGCGGTCTGTATAAACATGGAAATACCTACACCGGTATCTTTATAAACATGGAAATATCTACACCATGATCTGAATAAAACATGGAAATATTTACACCGCTATCTGTACAAACATGGAAATATCTACACCGCTATATCTATAAACAAGGAAATACCTGCAAAGCCATATGTAGAAACATGGAAATAACTACACAGACATGTGCAGGAACATGGAAATATCTACACTGCCATCTGTATAAATATGGAAATATCTACATAGGCATCTGTATAAACATGGAAATATCCGCACCGCTATCTGTATAAACATGGAAATACCAACACCGCTGTCTCTATAAACATGGAAATATGTACACCGCTATGTGTATAAACATGGTAATATCTCCACTGCTGTCTGTATAAACATGGAAACATCTCCAACTTTATCTGTATAAACATGGAAATATCTACAGCGCCATCTCTATAAACATTGAAATATCTACACTGCCATCTGTAAAAACATGGAAATATCTACACAGTCATCCGAATAAACATGGAAATATCTACACCACCATCTGTATAAACATGGAAATACCTACAATACCATATGTATACACATGGAAATATCTACACAGACATCTGTATAAATATGGAAATATCTACACCGACATCTGTATAAACATGGAAATATCTACACCGCGATCAGTATAAACATGGAAATATCTACACCGCTATCTGTTTAAACATGGAAATATCTCCACTGCTATCTCTATAAACATCGAAATATCTTCACCGCCATCTGTATAAACATGGAAATACTTACAAAGTTATCTGTAAAAACATGGAAATATCTACACCGCCATCTGTATAAACATGGAAATATCTACACAGCCATGTGTATATACATGGAAATATCTACACCGCTATCTTTATAAACATGGAAATAATTACACCGCTATCTGTATAAACATGGAAGTATTTACACCGCCACCTACATATCCATTGAAATATCTGCGCCGCCATCTGTATAAACATGGAAATATCTACACGGTCATCTGTGTATATATGGAAATATCAACACCGCCATCTGTACAAACATGGAAATATCTGCAACGCTATCTGTATAAACATGGAAATATTTACACCTGGTCTGTATAAACATGGAAATATCTACACCGGTATCTGTATAAACATGGAAATATCTACACCGCTATCTCTATAAACATGGAAATATCTACACCATGATCTGTATAAACATGGAAATATTTACACGGCTATCTGTATAAACATGGTAATATCTACAACGTTATCTGTATAAATATGGAAATATCTACACCGCTATCTCTACAAACATGGAAATATCTACACCGCCATCTGTATAAACATGGAAATACCTACAATGCCATCTGTAAAAACATGGAAATACCTATACTGTCATCTGTATAAACATGGAAATATCTCCAAAGCCATCTGTATAAACATGGAAATACCTACACAGTCATGTGTAGGAACATTTAAATGTCTACACTGCCATCTGTATAAACATAGAAATATCTACACAGCCGTCTGTATAAATATGGAAATATCTGCATAGGCATCTGTATAAATTTAGAAATATCTGCACCGTTATCTGTATAAACATGGAAATACCTACACCGCTGTCTCTATAAACATGGAAATATGTACACCGCTATGTGCATAAACATGGAAATATTTCCACTGCTCTCTGTATAAACATGGGAATATCTCCAACGTTATCTGTATAAACATGGAAATATCTACAGCGCCATCTCTATACACATTGAAATATCTACACTGCCATCTGTAAAAACATGGAAATATCTACACAGTCATCTGAATAAACATGGAAATATCTACACCACCATCTGTATAAACATGGAAATACCTACAATACCATCTGTATACACATGGAAATATCTACACAGACATCTGTATAAATATGGAAATATCTACACCGCCACCTGTATAAACATGGAAATATCTACACTGCCATCTGAAGAAAGATGGAAATATCTACACCGCTATGTCTATAAATATGGAAATATCTACACCATCATCTCTATAAACATGAAAATATCTACACTGCCATCTCCATAAACATGGAACTAACTACTCCGCCATCTGTATAAACATGGAAACATCTACACCGCCATCTGTGTGAATAAGGAAATATCTACAATGCCATCTGTATAAAGATATAAATATCTGCACCGCGAGCTGTATAAACATGGAAATATCTACATCGCTATCTGTATAAACGTGGAAATACCAACACCGCTATCGGTATAAACATGGACATATCTACACGGTCATCTGTGTATAGATGGAAATATCAACACCGCCGTATGTACAAACATGGAAATATCTGCACCGCTATCTGTATAAACATGGAAATATCTACACCGTGGTCTGTATAAACATGGAAATATCTACACCGCCATCTGTATAAACATGGAAATACCTATACAGTCATCTGTCTAAACATGGAAATATCTACACCACAATTTGTATGAACATGGAAATATCTTCAATGCCATCTGTATACACATGGAAATACCTAGACGCCAATCTGTGTATAGATGGAAACATCAACACCGCCATCTGCACAAACATGGAAATATCTACACTGCTATCTCTGTGAACATGGAAATATCTACACTGCGGTATGTATAAACATGGAAATATCTACACCGGTATCTGTATAAACATGGAAATATCTACACCACGATCTGTATAAACACGGAAATATATACACCGTTATCTGTATAAACATGGAAATATCTGCACCGCTATCTCTATAAACATGGAAATATCTACAAAGCCATCTGTATAAACATGGAAATGACTACACAGTCATGTGTAGGAACATGGAAATATCTACACTGCCATCTGTATAAATATGGAAATCTCTGCATAGGCATCTGTATAAACAAGGAAATATCTGCAAAGCTATCTGTATAAACATGGAAATATCTACACCGCTGTCTCTATAAACATGGAAATATGTACACCGCTATTTGTAGAAACATGGAAATTTCTCCACTGCTGTCTGTATAAACCTGGAAATATCTCCACCGTTATCTGTATAAACATGGAAATATCTACAGCGCCATCTCTATAAACATTGAAATATCTACACTGCCATCTGTAAAAACATGGAAATATCTACACAGTCATCTGAATAAACATGGAAATATCTACACCACCATCTGTATAAACATGGAAATAGCTACAATACCATCTGTATACACATGGAAATATCTACACAGACATCTCTATAAATATGGAAATATCTACACCGCCATCTGTATAGACTTGGAAATATCTACACTGCCATCTGTAGAAAGATGGAAATATCTACACCGCTATCTCTATAAATATGGAAATATCTACACCGCCATCTCTATAAACATGAAAATATCTACACTGCCATCTCCATAAAGATGGAAGTATCTATTCTGCCATGTGTATAAACACGGAAATATCTACACCACCATCTGTGTAAACATGGAAATATCTACACCACTATCATTATAAACATGGAAATAACTACACCGCCATCTGCATGTCCATGGAAAAATCTACGCCACCATGTGTATAAAGATGGAAATATCTGCACCGCAATCTGTATAAATATGGAAATAACTACACCGCTATCTCTATAGACAAGGAAATATCTACACCGCTACCTGTATAAACATGGAAATATCTACACCGCTATCTGTATAAACATGGAAATACCAACACCGTTATCTGTATATACATGGAAATATCTACACCGCTATATCTATAAATATGAAAATGCTTACACCACCATCTCTATAAACATGGAGATATTTACACCGCTTTCTCTATAAACATAGAAATAACTACACCGCCATCTTTATAAATATGGAAATATCTACACCGCCATCTGCATAAACATGGAAATATCTACACAGACATCTGTATAAAAATGGAAATATCTACTCCGCCATCTATATAAACATGAAAATATCTACACCGCCATCTTCAGAAACATGGATGTATCTACACCGCCATTTGTATAAACATGGAAATATCTACAACGCTATCTTTATCAACATGGAAATAACTACACCGCAATCTGTATAAACATGGAAATATCTACAATGCTATCTCTGTAAACATGGAAATATCTACACCGCTATCTGTATAAACATGGAAATATCTCCACTGCTATCTCTATAAACATCGAAATATCTACACCGCCATCTGTATAAACATGGAAATATCTACAATGCCATCTGCATACACATGGAAATACCTACACGGCAATCTGTGTATAGATGGAAACATCAACACCGCCATCTGTACAGACATGGAAATATCTACACCGCTATCTGTATAAACATGGAAATATCTACACTGCGGTCTGTATAAACATGGAAATACCTACACCAGTATCTTTATAAACATGGAAATATCTACACCATGATCTGAATAAAACATGGAAATATTTACACCGCTATCTGTACAAACATGGAAATATCTACACCGCTATATCTATAAACAAGGAAATACCTGCAAAGCCATATGTAGAAACATGGAAATAACTACACAGACATGTGCAGGAACATGGAAATATCTACACTGCCATCTGTATAAATATGGAAATATCTACATAGGCATCTGTATAAACATGGAAATATCCGCACTGCTATCTGTATAAACATGGAAATACCAACACCGCTGTCTCTATAAACATGGAAATATGTACACCGCTATGTGTATAAACATGGTAATATCTCCACTGCTGTCTGTATAAACATGGAAACATCTCCAACTTTATCTGTATAAACATGGAAATATCTACAGCGCCATCTCTATAAACATTGAAATATCTACACTGCCATCTGTAAAAACATGGAAATATCTACACAGTCATCCGAATAAACATGGAAATATCTACACCACCATCTGTATAAACATGGAAATACCTACAATACCATATGTATACACATGGAAATATCTACACAGACATCTGTATAAATATGGAAATATCTACACCGACATCTGTATAAACATGGAAATATCTACACTGCGATCAGTATAAACATGGAAATATCTACACCGCTATCTGTTTAAACATGGAAATATCTCCACTGCTATCTCTATAAACATCGAAATATCTTCACCGCCATCTGTATAAACATGGAAATACTTACAAAGTTATCTGTAAAAACATGGAAATATCTACACCGCCATCTGTATAAACATGGAAATATCTACACAGCCATGTGTATATACATGGAAATATCTACACCGCTATCTTTATAAACATGGAAATAATTACACCGCTATCTGTATAAACATGGAAGTATTTACACCGCCACCTACATATCCATAGAAATATCTGCGCCGCCATCTGTATAAACATGGAAATATCTACACGGTCATCTGTGTATATATGGAAATATCAACACCGCCATCTGTACAAACATGGAAATATCTGCAACGCTATCTGTATAAACATGGAAATATTTACACCGTGGTCTGTATAAACATGGAAATATCTACACCGGTATCTGTATAAACATGGAAATATCTACACCGCTATCTCTATAAACATTGAAATATCTACACCATGATCTGTATAAACATGGAAATATTTACACGGCTATCTGTATAAACATGGTAATATCTACAACGTTATCTGTATAAATATGGAAATATCTACACCGCTATCTCTACAAACATGGAAATATCTACACCGCCATCTGTATAAACATGGAAATACCTACAATGCCATCTGTAAAAACATGGAAATACCTATACTGTCATCTGTATAAACATGGAAATATCTCCAAAGCCATCTGTATAAACATGGAAATACCTACACAGTCATGTGTAGGAACATTTAAATGTCTACACTGCCATCTGTATAAACATAGAAATATCTACACAGCCGTCTGTATAAATATGGAAATATCTGCATAGGCATCTGTATAAATTTAGAAATATCTGCACCGTTATCTGTATAAACATGGAAATACCTACACCGCTGTCTCTATAAACATGGAAATATGTACACCGCTATGTGCATAAACATGGAAATATTTCCACTGCTCTCTGTATAAACATGGGAATATCTCCAACGTTATCTGTATAAACATGGAAATATCTACAGCGCCATCTCTATACACATTGAAATATCTACACTGCCATCTGTAAAAACATGGAAATATCTACACAGTCATCTGAATAAACATGGAAATATCTACACCACCATCTGTATAAACATGGAAATACCTACAATACCATCTGTATACACATGGAAATATCTACACAGACATCTGTATAAATATGGAAATATCTACACCGCCACCTGTATAAACATGGAAATATCTACACTGCCATCTGAAGAAAGATGGAAATATCTACACCGCTATGTCTATAAATATGGAAATATCTACACCATCATCGCTATAAACATGAAAATATCTACACTGCCATCTCCATAAACATGGAACTAACTACTCCGCCATCTGTATAAACATGGAAACATCTACACCGCCATCTGTGTGAATAAGGAAATATCTACAATGCCATCTGTATAAAGATATAAATATCTGCACCGCGAGCTGTATAAACATGGAAATATCTACATCGCTATCTGTATAAACGTGGAAATACCAACACAGCTATTGGTATAAACATGGAAATATCTACACCGCGATCTGTATAAACATGGAAATATCTACACCACCATCTATATAAACATGGAAATATCTACACCGCCATCTGTATAAACATGGAAATACCTACAATGCCATCTGTAGAAAGATGGAAATATCTACACCGCAATCTGTGTAAACTTGGAAATATCTACACCGCTATCTGTAAAAACATGGAAATATCTACACCGCTATCTGTATAAACATGGAAATATCTACACCGCTCTCTGTAAAAACATGGAAATATCTACACCGCTCTCTGTATAAACATGGAAATATCTACACAGCTATCTCTATAAACATGGAAATATCTACACCGCCATCTGTATAAACATGGAAATACCTACAAAGTCATCTGTATAAACATGGAAATATCTACACAGACATCTGTATAAACATGGAAATATCTACACAGCCGTCTGTATATACATGGAAATATCTACACTGCTATCTGTATAAACATGGAAATAACTACACCGCTATTTGTATAAACAAGGAAATATCTACACCGTGATCTGTATAAACATGGAAATATCTACACCGCCATCTCTATAAACATGGAAATATCTACAACCCTATCTGTATAAACATGGAAATATCCACACCGCTATCTCTATAAACATGGAAAAATTAACACCGCTATCTCTATGAACATGGAAGTATCTACACCGCCATCTCTATAAACATGGAAATATCTACACCACGATCAATATAAACATGGAAATATCTACAACGCTATCTGTATAAACATGAAAATATCTCCACTGTTATCTCTATAAACATCAAAATATCTTCACCGCCATCTGTATAAACATGGAAATACTTACAAAGTTATCTGTATAAACATGGAAATATCTACACCGCGATCTGTATAAACATGGAAATATCTACGCAGCCATGTGTATATACATGGAAATATCTACACCGCTATCTATATAAACATGGAAATAACTACACTGCTATCTGTATAAACATGGAAATATCTACACCGCCATCTACATATCCATGGAAATATCTTCTCCGCCATCTGTATAAACATGGACATATCTACATGGTTATCTGTGTATAGATGGAAATATCAACACAGCCGTCTGTACAAACATGGAAATATCTGCACCGCTATCTGTATAAACATGGAAATATCTTCACCGCGGTCTGTATAAACATGGAAATATCTACAACGCTATCTGTATAAATATGGAAATATGTACACCGCTATCTCTATAAATATGGAAATATCTACACTGCCATCTCTATAAACATGAAAATATCTACACTGCCATCTCCATAAAGATGGAAGTATCTACTCTGCCATGTGTATAAACACGGAAATATCTACACCACTATCTGTGTAAACATGGAAATATCTACACCGCTATCTGTATAAACATGGAAATATCTACACCGCCATCTGCATGTCCATGGAAATATCTACACCGCCATCTGTATAAACATGGAAATATCTACACGGCCATCTGTGTATAGATGGAAATATCAACACTACCGTCTGTACAAACATGGAAATATCTACACCGCTATCTCTATAAACATGGAAATATCTGCACTGCCATCTGTAAAAACATGGAAATACCTATACAGTCATCTGTATAAACATGGAAATATCTACAATGCCATCTGTATACACTTGGAAATATCTACACAGCCATCTGTATAAACATGTAAATATCTACACTGCTATCTCTATAAATATGGAAGTATCTACACCGTCATCTCTATAAACATGAAAATATCTACACTGCCATCTCCATAAACATGGAACTAACTACTCCGCCATCTGTATAAACATGGAAACATCTACTCCGCCATCTGTGTGAATAAGGAAATATTTACAATGCCATCTGTATAAAGATATAAATATGTGCACCGCGAGATGTATAAACATGGAAATATTTACATCGCTATCTGTATAAACGTGGAAATACCAAAACCGCTATCGTTATAAACATGGAAATACCTCCACCGCTATCTGTATATACATGAAAATATCTACACCGCTATCTGTATAATCATGGATATATCTACACCGCAATCTGTATAAACATGGAAATATCTACCACGCTATGTGTGTAAACATGGAAATATCTACACAGATATCTGCGTAAACTTGGAAATATCTACACAGCTATCTGCGTAAACATGGAAATATCTACACGGCAATCTGTGCAAAGATGGAAATATCTACACCGCTATCTCTATAAACATGGAAATATCTACACCGCTACCTGTATAAACATGGAAATATCTACACCGCTGTCTGTATAAACAAGGAAATATCTACACCGCCATCTGTAGAAACATGGAAATATCTACACCGCAATCTGTATAAACATGGAAATACCTACACTGCTATCTGTATAAATACGGAAATATCTACACCGCTATCTCTATAAACATGGAAATACCTACACGGCTTTCTCTATAAACATGAACATACCTACACTGCTATCTCAATATACATGGAAATATCTACACCTCCATCTCTATAAACATGAAAATATCTACACGGCCATCTTCAGAAACATGGATGTATCTACACCGCCATCTGCATAAACATGGAAATATGTACAATGTCATCTGTATACACATGGAAATACCTACATGGCAATCTGTGCATAGATGGAAACATCAACACCGCCATCTGTACAAGCATTTAAATATCTACACTGCTATCTCTATTAACATGGAAATATCTGCACTGTGGTCTGTATAAACATGGAAATATCTACACCGGTATCTGTATAAACATGGAAATATCTCCACCACGATCTGTATAAACATGGAAATATCTACACCTCCATCTGTATAAAAATGGAAATATCTACACAGCCATGTGTACATACATGGAAATATCTACACCGCTCTCTATATAAACATGGAAATAACTACACCGCTATCTGTATATACATGGAAATATCTACACCGCCATCTACATATCCATAGAAATATCTGCACTGCCATCTTTATAAATATGGAAATATCTACACGGTCATCTGTGTATAGATGGAAATATCAACACCGCCATCTGTACAAACATGGAAATATCTGCACCGCTATCTGTATAAACTTGGAAATATATACACCGCTATCTCTATAAACATGGACATATTTACACCGTGATCTGTATAAACATGGAAATATTTACACCGATATCTGTATAAACATGGAAATTTCTACACTGTTATCTGTATAAATATGGAAATATCTACACGGCTATCTCTTTAAACTTGGAAATATCTACACCAACATCTGTATAAACATGGAAATATCTACACAGTCATCTGTGTAAACATGGAAATATCTACACCACCATCTGTATAGACATGGAAATATCTACAATGCCATCTGTATACACATGGAAATACCTACACGGCAATCTGTGTATAGATGGAAACATCAACACCGCCATCTGTACAAACATGGAAAAATCTGCACTGCTATCTCTATAAACATGGAAATATCTACACTGCGGTCTGTATAAACATGGAAATATCTACACCGGTATCTGTATAAACATGGAAATATCTACACCACGATCTGTATAAACACGGAAATATATACACCGTTATCTGTATAAACATGGAAATATCTGCACCGCTATCTCTATAAACATGGAAATATCTACAAAGCCATCTGTATAAACATGGAAATGACGACACAGTCATGTGTAGGAACATGGAAATATCTACACTGCCATCTGTATAAATATGGAAATATCTGCATAGGCATCTGTAGAAACAAGGAAATATCTGCACCGCTATCTGTATAAACATGGAAATATCTAAACCGCTGTCTCTATAAACATGGAAATATGTACACCGCTATTTGTAGAAACATGGAAATTTCTCCACTGCTGTCTGTATAAGCCTGGAAATATCTCCACCGTTATCTGTATAAACATGGAAATATCTACAGTGCCATCTCTATAAACATTGAAATATCTACACTGCCATCTGTAAAAACATGGAAATATCTACACAGTCATCTGAATAAACATGGAAATATCTACACCACCATCTGTATAAACATGGAAATAGCTACAATACCATCTGTATACACATGGAAATATCTACACAGACATCTCTATAAATATGGAAATATCTACACCACCATCTGTATAGACTTGGAAATATCTACACTGCCATCTGTAGAAAGATGGAAATATCTACACCGCTATCTCTATAAATATGGAAATATCTACACCGCCATCTCTATAAACATGAAAATATCTACACTGCCATCTCCATAAAGATGGAAGTATCTATTCTGCCATGTGTATAAACACGGAAATATCTACACCACCATCTGTGTAAACATGGAAATATCTACACCACTATCATTATAAACATGGAAATAACTACACCGCCATCTGCATGTCCATGGAAAAATCTATGCCACCATCTGTATAAAGATGGAAATATCTACACCGCAATCTGTATAAATATGGAAATAACTACACCGCTATCTCTATAGACAAGGAAATATCTACACCGCTACCTGTATAAACATGGAAATATCTACACCGCTATCTGTATAAACATGGAAATACCAACACCGTTATCTGTATATACATGGAAATATCTACATCGTTATATCTATAAATATGAAAATGCTTACACCACCATCTCTATAAACATGGAGATATTTACACCGCTTTCTCTATAAACATAGAAATAACTACACCGCCATCTTTATAAATATGGAAATATCTACACCGCCATCTGCATAAACATGGAAATATCTACACAGACATCTGTATAAAAATGGAAATATCTACTCCGCCATCTATATAAACATGAAAATATCTACACCGCCATCTTCAGAAACATGGATGTATCTACACCGCCATTTGTATAAACATGGAAATATCTACACCGCTATCTTTATCAACATGGAAATAACTACACCGCAATCTGTATAAACCTGGAAATATCTACAATGCTATCTCTGTAAACATGGAAATATCTACACAGCTATCTGTGTAAACTTGGAAATATCTACACTGCTATCTGTGTAAATTTGGCAATACCTACAACGCCATCTGTGCAAAGATGGAAATACCTACACCGCTATCTCTGTAAACATGGAAATATCTACACCGATATCTGTATAAACATGGAAATATCTACACTGCCATCTGTATAAACATAGAAATATCTACAGTGCCATCTTTATAAACATGGAAATATCTACACCGCCATCTGTACACATATGGAAAAATCTACACAGCCATCTGTATAAACATGGAAATATCTACACTGCTATCTCTAAAAACATGTAAATATCTACACCGCTATGTGTATAAACATGGAAATATTTACATCGCTATCTGTATAAACAGGGAAATATCTCCACCGCTCTCTTTATGAACATGGAAATATCTACACCGCTATCTGTATAAACATGGAAATATCTACACCGCTATCTGTATAAACATGGAAATATCTACACCGCTATCTGTATAAACATGGAAATATCTACAATGCTATCTCTGTAAACATGGAAATATCTACACAGTTATCTGTGTAAACTTGGAAATATCTACACAGCTATCTGTGTAAAACTGTAAATATCTACACAGCAATCTGTGCAAAGATGGAAATATCTACACCGCTATCTCTGTAAACATGGAAATATCTACACCGCTATCTGTATAAACATGGAAATATCTATACCGCAGTCTCTACAAACATGGAAATATCTCCACCGCTATCTGTATAAACATGAAAATATCTACACCGCTATCTGTATAAACATGGATATATCTACACCGCAATCTCTATAAACTTGGAAATATCTTAACGCTATGTGTGTAAACATGGAAATATCTGCACAGCTATCTGTGTAAACTTGGAAATATCTACACAGCTATCTGCGTAAACATGGAAATATCTACACGGCAATCCGTGCAAAGATGTAAATAACTACACCGCTATCTCTGTAAACATGGAAATATCTACACCGCTACCTGTATAAACATGGAAATATCTACACCGCTGTCTGTATAAACAAGGAAATACCCACACCGCCATCTGTAGAATCATGGAAATATCTAAACCGCAATCTGTATAAACATGGAAATACCTACACCGCTATCTGTATAAATATGGAAATATCTAAAATGCTATCTTTATAAACATGCAAATACCTACAACGCTTTCTCTATAAACATGGAAATATCTCCGCTGCAATCTCTATATACATGCAAATATCTACACCGCCATCTGTATAAACATGGAAATATATACACAGCTATCTCTATAAACAATGAAATATCTACCCCGCTATCTGTATAAAAATGGAAATATCTACACCGCTATCTGTATAAACATGGAAATATCTACACCGCTATCTATAAACATGGAAATATCTACTCCGCTATCTGTATAAACATGGAAATATCTACAACGCTATCTGTGTAAACATGGAAATATCTACACAGCTATCTGTGTAAACTTGGAAACATCTACACAGCTATCTGTGTAAAAATGTAAATATCTACACAGCAATCTGTGCAAAGATGGAAATATCTACACTGCTATCTCTGTAAACATGGAAATATCTACACCGCTATCTGTATAAACATGGAAATATCTATACTGATGTGTCTATAAACATGGAAATATCTCCACCGCTATCTGTATTAACATGGAAATATCTACACTGGTATCTGTACAAACATGGAAATATCTACAATGCCATCTGTATAAACATGGAAATACCTACACGGCAATCTGTGTATAGATGGAAATATCAACACCGCCACCTGTACAAACATGGAAATATCTACACTGCTATCTCTATAAACATGGAAATATCTACACTGCGGTCTGTATAAACATAGAAATATCTACACCGGTATCTGTATAAACATGGAAATATCTACACCACGATCTGTATAAACATGGAAATATTTACACCGCTATCTGTATAAACATGGAAATATCTACACCGCTATCTCTATAAACATGGAAATATCTACAAAGCCTTCTGTATAAACATGGAAATACCTACACAGTCATGTGGAGGAACATGGAAATATCTACACTGACATCTGTATAAACATGGAAATATCTACACAGCCCTCTGCATAAATATGGAAATATCTGCATAGGAATCTGTATAAACATAGAAATGTCTGCACCGCTATCTGTATAAACATGGAAATACCTACACCGCTGTCTCTACAAAGATGGAAATATGTACACCGCTATGTGTATAAACATGGAAATATCTCCACTGCTGTCTGTATAAACATGGAAATATCTCCACCGTTATCTGCATAAACATGGAAATATCCACAGCGCCATCTATATAAACATTGAAATATCTATGCTGCCATCTGTAAAAACATGGAAATATCTACACAGTCATTTGAATAAACATGGAAACATCTACACAACCATCTGTATAAACATGGAAATACCTACA
This sequence comes from Pan troglodytes, assembly GCF_028858775.2. NCBI lineage: Eukaryota > Metazoa > Chordata > Mammalia > Primates > Hominidae > Pan > Pan troglodytes. Next base: position 89,620,011 of record NC_072416.2, on the reverse strand, counting down.
ATACCATCTGTATACACATGGAAATATCTACACAGACATCTGTATAAATATGGAAATATCTACACCGCAATCTGTATAATCATGGAAATATCTACACTGGCATCTGTAGAAAGATGGAAATATCTACACCGCTATCTCTACAAACATGAAAATATCTACACTGCCATCTCCATAAAGATGGAAGTATCTACTCCGCCGTGTGTATAAACAAGGAAATATATACACCGCTATCTGTATAAATATGGAAATATCTACACCGCCATCAGCATATCCATGGAAATATCTACGCCGCCATCTGTATAAACATGGAAATATCTACACGGCCGTCTGTGTATAGATGGAAATATCAACACCGCCATCTGTACAAACATGGAAATATCTACACCGCTATTCTATAAACATGGAAATATCTGCACTGCCATCTGTAAAAACATGAAAATACCTATACAGTCATCTGTATAAACATGGAAATATCTACAATGCCATCTGTATACACATGGAAATATCTACACAGCCATCTGTATAAACATGTAAATATCTACACTGCTATCTCAATAAACGTGGAAATATCTACACCGCCATCTCTATAAACATGAAAATATCTACACTGCCATCTCCATAAACATGGAACTATCTACTCCGCCATCTGTATAAACATGGAAACATCTACACCGCCATCTGTGTGAATAAGGAAATATCTACAATGCCATCTGTATAAAGATATAAATATCTGCACCGCGAGCTGTATAAACATGGAAATATCGACATCGCTATCTGTATAAACGTGGAAACACCAACATTGCTATCGGTATAAACTTGGAAATATCTACAACGCCATCTATATAACACGGAAATATCTACACCGCTATGTCTATGAACATGGAAATACCTACAAAATTATCTCTATAAACATGGAAATATCCACACCGCCATCTGCATATCCATGGAAATATGTAAAACACCATCTGTATAAAGATGGAAATATCTACACGGCAATCTGTGTACAGATGGAAATAGCAACACCGCCATCTGTAGAAACATGGAAATATCTACACTGCTATCTGTATAAACATAGAAATATCTACACTGCAGTCTGTAAAAACATGTAAATATCTACACCGGTATCTGTATAAACATGGAAATATTTACACCGCTATCTGTATAAACCTGGAAATATCTACACTGCTATCTCTATAAATATGGATATATCTACACCGCCATCTGTATAAACATGGAAATATCTACACAGTGATCAGTGTAAACATGGAAATATGTACAGCACTCTCTGAATAAAGATGGAAAAACCTACACCGCTATCGGTAAAAACATGGAAATATCTACACCACTATCTGTATAAATATGGAAATATTTACACCGCTATCTCTATAAACATGGAAATATCTACACCGCTATCTCTATAAACATGGAAATATCTACACCGCAATCTGTATTAACATGGAAATATCTACACAGTCAACTGTATAAACCTGGAAATATCTACACTGTCATCTATATAAACATGGAAATATCTACAGAGAACTCTAAATAAACATGTAAATATCGGCACAGCCATCTGTATAAACATGGAAATATCTACACCGCTATCTGTATAAACATGGAAATATCTACACCGCTATGAGTATTAACGTGGAAATATCTCCATTGCTATCTGTATAAACATGGACATATCTCCACCGCAATCTGTATAAATATGAAAATATCTACACCGCTATCTCTATAAACATGGAAATAGCTACACTGCCATCTGTACAAACATAGAAATATCTACACACTCATCTGTAGAAACATGGAAATATCTACACCGCTATCTCTATAAACATGGAAATAACTACACCGCTATCTCTATAAACATGGAAATATCTACACCACTATCTCTATAAACATGGAAATATCTACACCATTATCTGTATAAACATGGAAATATTTACACGGCTATCTGTATAAACATGGTAATATCTACAACGTTATCTGTATAAATATGGAAATATCTACACCGCTATCTCTACAAACATGGAAATATCTACACCGCCATCTGTATAAACATGGAAATACCTACAATGCCATCTGTAAAAACATGGAAATACCTATACTGTCATCTGTATAAACATGGAAATATCTCCAAAGCCATCTGTATAAACATGGAAATACCTACACAGTCATGTGTAGGAACATTTAAATGTCTACACTGCCATCTGTATAAACATAGAAATATCTACACAGCCGTCTGTATAAATATGGAAATATCTGCATAGGCATCTGTATAAATTTAGAAATATCTGCACCGTTATCTGTATAAACATGGAAATACCTACACCGCTGTCTCTATAAACATGGAAATATGTACACCGCTATGTGCATAAACATGGAAATATTTCCACTGCTCTCTGTATAAACATGGGAATATCTCCAACGTTATCTGTATAAACATGGAAATATCTACAGCGCCATCTCTATACACATTGAAATATCTACACTGCCATCTGTAAAAACATGGAAATATCTACACAGTCATCTGAATAAACATGGAAATATCTACACCACCATCTGTATAAACATGGAAATACCTACAATACCATCTGTATACACATGGAAATATCTACACAGACATCTGTATAAATATGGAAATATCTACACCGCCACCTGTATAAACATGGAAATATCTACACTGCCATCTGAAGAAAGATGGAAATATCTACACCGCTATGTCTATAAATATGGAAATATCTACACCATCATCTCTATAAACATGAAAATATCTACACTGCCATCTCCATAAACATGGAACTAACTACTCCGCCATCTGTATAAACATGGAAACATCTACACCGCCATCTGTGTGAATAAGGAAATATCTACAATGCCATCTGTATAAAGATATAAATATCTGCACCGCGAGCTGTATAAACATGGAAATATCTACATCGCTATCTGTATAAACGTGGAAATACCAACACCGCTATTGGTATAAACATGGAAATATCTACACCGCGATCTGTATAAACATGGAAATATCTACACCACCATCTATATAAACATGGAAATATCTACACCGCCATCTGTATAAACATGGAAATACCTACAATGCCATCTGTAGAAAGATGGAAATATCTACACCGCAATCTGTGTAAACTTGGAAATATCTACACCGCTATCTGTAAAAACATGGAAATATCTACACCGCTATCTGTATAAACATGGAAATATCTACACCGCTCTCTGTAAAAACATGGAAATATCTACACCGCTCTCTGTATAAACATGGAAATATCTACACAGCTATCTCTATAAACATGGAAATATCTACACCGCCATCTGTATAAACATGGAAATACCTACAAAGTCATCTGTATAAACATGGAAATATCTACACAGACATCTGTATAAACATGGAAATATCTACACAGCCGTCTGTATATACATGGAAATATCTACACTGCTATCTGTATAAACATGGAAATAACTACACCGCTATTTGTATAAACAAGGAAATATCTACACCGTGATCTGTATAAACATGGAAATATCTACACCGCCATCTCTATAAACATGGAAATATCTACAACCCTATCTGTATAAACATGGAAATATCCACACCGCTATCTCTATAAACATGGAAAAATTAACACCGCTATCTCTATGAACATGGAAGTATCTACACCGCCATCTCTATAAACATGGAAATATCTACACCACGATCAGTATAAACATGGAAATATCTACAACGCTATCTGTATAAACATGAAAATATCTCCACTGTTATCTCTATAAACATCAAAATATCTTCACCACCATCTGTATAAACATGGAAATACTTACAAAGTTATCTGTATAAACATGGAAATATCTACACCGCGATCTGTATAAACATGGAAATATCTACGCAGCCATGTGTATATACATGGAAATATCTACACCGCTATCTATATAAACATGGAAATAACTACACTGCTATCTGTATAAACATGGAAATATCTACACCGCCATCTACATATCCATGGAAATATCTTCTCCGCCATCTGTATAAACATGGACATATCTACATGGTTATCTGTGTATAGATGGAAATATCAACACAGCCGTCTGTACAAACATGGAAATATCTGCACCGCTATCTGTATAAACATGGAAATATCTTCACCGCGGTCTGTATAAACATGGAAATATCTACAACGCTATCTGTATAAATATGGAAATATGTACACCGCTATCTCTATAAATATGGAAATATCTACACTGCCATCTCTATAAACATGAAAATATCTACACTGCCATCTCCATAAAGATGGAAGTATCTACTCTGCCATGTGTATAAACACGGAAATATCTACACCACTATCTGTGTAAACATGGAAATATCTACACCGCTATCTGTATAAACATGGAAATATCTACACCGCCATCTGCATGTCCATGGAAATATCTACACCGCCATCTGTATAAACATGGAAATATCTACACGGCCATCTGTGTATAGATGGAAATATCAACACTACCGTCTGTACAAACATGGAAATATCTACACCGCTATCTCTATAAACATGGAAATATCTGCACTGCCATCTGTAAAAACATGGAAATACCTATACAGTCATCTGTATAAACATGGAAATATCTACAATGCCATCTGTATACACTTGGAAATATCTACACAGCCATCTGTATAAACATGTAAATATCTACACTGCTATCTCTATAAATATGGAAGTATCTACACCGTCATCTCTATAAACATGAAAATATCTACACTGCCATCTCCATAAACATGGAACTAACTACTCCGCCATCTGTATAAACATGGAAACATCTACTCCGCCATCTGTGTGAATAAGGAAATATTTACAATGCCATCTGTATAAAGATATAAATATGTGCACCGCGAGATGTATAAACATGGAAATATTTACATCGCTATCTGTATAAACGTGGAAATACCAAAACCGCTATCGTTATAAACATGGAAATACCTCCACCGCTATCTGTATATACATGAAAATATCTACACCGCTATCTGTATAATCATGGATATATCTACACCGCAATCTGTATAAACATGGAAATATCTACCACGCTATGTGTGTAAACATGGAAATATCTACACAGATATCTGCGTAAACTTGGAAATATCTACACAGCTATCTGCGTAAACATGGAAATATCTACACGGCAATCTGTGCAAAGATGGAAATATCTACACCGCTATCTCTATAAACATGGAAATATCTACACCGCTACCTGTATAAACATGGAAATATCTACACCGCTGTCTGTATAAACAAGGAAATATCTACACCGCCATCTGTAGAAACATGGAAATATCTACACCGCAATCTGTATAAACATGGAAATACCTACACTGCTATCTGTATAAATACGGAAATATCTACACCGCTATCTCTATAAACATGGAAATACCTACACGGCTTTCTCTATAAACATGAACATACCTACACTGCTATCTCAATATACATGGAAATATCTACACCTCCATCTCTATAAACATGAAAATATCTACACGGCCATCTTCAGAAACATGGATGTATCTACACCGCCATCTGCATAAACATGGAAATATGTACAATGTCATCTGTATACACATGGAAATACCTACATGGCAATCTGTGCATAGATGGAAACATCAACACCGCCATCTGTACAAGCATTTAAATATCTACACTGCTATCTCTATTAACATGGAAATATCTGCACTGTGGTCTGTATAAACATGGAAATATCTACACCGGTATCTGTATAAACATGGAAATATCTCCACCACGATCTGTATAAACATGGAAATATCTACACCTCCATCTGTATAAAAATGGAAATATCTACACAGCCATGTGTACATACATGGAAATATCTACACCGCTCTCTATATAAACATGGAAATAACTACACCGCTATCTGTATATACATGGAAATATCTACACCGCCATCTACATATCCATAGAAATATCTGCACTGCCATCTTTATAAATATGGAAATATCTACACGGTCATCTGTGTATAGATGGAAATATCAACACCGCCATCTGTACAAACATGGAAATATCTGCACCGCTATCTGTATAAACTTGGAAATATATACACCGCTATCTCTATAAACATGGACATATTTACACCGTGATCTGTATAAACATGGAAATATTTACACCAATATCTGTATAAACATGGAAATTTCTACACTGTTATCTGTATAAATATGGAAATATCTACACCGCTATCTCTTTAAACTTGGAAATATATATACCAACATCTGTATAAACATGGAAATAACTACACAGTCATCTGTGTAAACATGGAAATATCTACACCACCATCTGTATAGACATGGAAATATCTACAATGCCATCTGTATACACATGGAAATACCTACACGGCAATCTGTGTATAGATGGAAACATCAACACCGCCATCTGTACAAACATGGAAAAATCTGCACTGCTATCTCTATAAACATGGAAATATCTACACTGCGGTCTGTATAAACATGGAAATATCTACACCGGTATCTGTATAAACATGGAAATATCTACACCACGATCTGTATAAACACGGAAATATATACACCGTTATCTGTATAAACATGGAAATATCTGCACCGCTATCTCTATAAACATGGAAATATCTACAAAGCCATCTGTATAAACATGGAAATGACGACACAGTCATGTGTAGGAACATGGAAATATCTACACTGCCATCTGTATAAATATGGAAATATCTGCATAGGCATCTGTAGAAACAAGGAAATATCTGCACCGCTATCTGTATAAACATGGAAATATCTAAACCGCTGTCCTATAAACATGGAAATATGTACACCGCTATTTGTAGAAACATGGAAATTTCTCCACTGCTGTCTGTATAAACCTGGAAATATCTCCACCGTTATCTGTATAAACATGGAAATATCTACAGTGCCATCTCTATAAACATTGAAATATCTACACTGCCATCTGTAAAAACATGGAAATATCTACACAGTCATCTGAATAAACATGGAAATATCTACACCACCATCTGTATAAACATGGAAATAGCTACAATACCATCTGTATACACATGGAAATATCTACACAGACATCTCTATAAATATGGAAATATCTACACCGCCATCTGTATAGACTTGGAAATATCTACACTGCCATCTGTAGAAAGATGGAAATATCTACACCGCTATCTCTATAAATATGGAAATATCTACACCGCCATCTCTATAAACATGAAAATATCTACACTGCCATCTCCATAAAGATGGAAGTATCTATTCTGCCATGTGTATAAACACGGAAATATCTACACCACCATCTGTGTAAACATGGAAATATCTACACCACTATCATTATAAACATGGAAATAACTACACCGCCATCTGCATGTCAATGGAAAAATCTATGCCACCATCTGTATAAAGATGGAAATATCTACACCGCAATCTGTATAAATATGGAAATAACTACACCGCTATCTCTATAGACAAGGAAATATCTACACCGCTACCTGTATAAACATGGAAATATCTACACCGCTATCTGTATAAACATGGAAATACCAACACCGTTATCTGTATATACATGGAAATATCTACACCGCTATATCTATAAATATGAAAATGCTTACACCACCATCTCTATAAACATGGAGATATTTACACCGCTTTCTCTATAAACATAGAAATAACTACACCGCCATCTTTATAAATATGGAAATATCTACACCGCCATCTGCATAAACATGGAAATATCTACACAGACATCTGTATAAAAATGGAAATATCTACTCCGCCATCTATATAAACATGAAAATATCTACACCGCCATCTTCAGAAACATGGATGTATCTACACCGCCATTTGTATAAACATGGAAATATCTACACCGCTATCTTTATCAACATGGAAATAACTACACCGCAATCTGTATAAACCTGGAAATATCTACAATGCTATCTCTGTAAACATGGAAATATCTACACAGCTATCTGTGTAAACTTGGAAATATCTACACTGCTATCTGTGTAAATTTGGCAATACCTACAACGCCATCTGTGCAAAGATGGAAATACCTACACCGCTATCTCTGTAAACATGGAAATATCTACACCGATATCTGTATAAACATGGAAATATATACACTGCCATCTGTATAAACATAGAAATATCTACAGTGCCATCTTTATAAACATGGAAATATCTACACCGCCATCTGTACACATATGGAAAAATCTACACAGCCATCTGTATAAACATGGAAATATCTACACTGCTATCTCTAAAAACATGTAAATATCTACACCGCTATGTGTATAAACATGGAAATATTTACATCGCTATCTGTATAAACAGGGAAATATCTCCACCGCTCTCTTTATGAACATGGAAATATCTACACCGCTATCTGTATAAACATGGAAATATCTACACCGCTATCTGTATAAACATGGAAATATCTACACCGCTATCTGTATAAACATGGAAATATCTACAATGCTATCTCTGTAAACATGGAAATATCTACACAGTTATCTGTGTAAACTTGGAAATATCTACACAGCTATCTGTGTAAAACTGTAAATATCTACACAGCAATCTGTGCAAAGATGGAAATATCTACACCGCTATCTCTGTAAACATGGAAATATCTACACCGCTATCTGTATAAACATGGAAATATCTATACCGCAGTCTCTACAAACATGGAAATATCTCCACCGCTATCTGTATAAACATGAAAATATCTACACCGCTATCTGTATAAACATGGATATATCTACACCGCAATCTCTATAAACTTGGAAATATCTTAACGCTATGTGTGTAAACATGGAAATATCTGCACAGCTATCTGTGTAAACTTGGAAATATCTACACAGCTATCTGCGTAAACATGGAAATATCTACACGGCAATCCGTGCAAAGATGTAAATAACTACACCGCTATCTCTGTAAACATGGAAATATCTACACCGCTACCTGTATAAACATGGAAATATCTACACCGCTGTCTGTATAAACAAGGAAATACCCACACCGCCATCTGTAGAATCATGGAAATATCTAAACCGCAATCTGTATAAACATGGAAATACCTACACCGCTATCTGTATAAATATGGAAATATCTAAAATGCTATCTTTATAAACATGCAAATACCTACAACGCTTTCTCTATAAACATGGAAATATCTCCGCTGCAATCTCTATATACATGCAAATATCTACACCGCCATCTGTATAAACATGGAAATATATACACAGCTATCTCTATAAACAATGAAATATCTACCCCGCTATCTGTATAAAAATGGAAATATCTACACCGCTATCTGTATAAACATGGAAATATCTACACCGCTATCTATAAACATGGAAATATCTACTCCGCTATCTGTATAAACATGGAAATATCTACAACGCTATCTGTGTAAACATGGAAATATCTACACAGCTATCTGTGTAAACTTGGAAACATCTACACAGCTATCTGTGTAAAAATGTAAATATCTACACAGCAATCTGTGCAAAGATGGAAATATCTACACTGCTATCTCTGTAAACATGGAAATATCTACACCGCTATCTGTATAAACATGGAAATATCTATACTGATGTGTCTATAAACATGGAAATATCTCCACCGCTATCTGTATTAACATGGAAATATCTACACTGGTATCTGTACAAACATGGAAATATCTACAATGCCATCTGTATAAACATGGAAATACCTACACGGCAATCTGTGTATAGATGGAAATATCAACACCGCCACCTGTACAAACATGGAAATATCTACACTGCTATCTCTATAAACATGGAAATATCTACACTGCGGTCTGTATAAACATAGAAATATCTACACCGGTATCTGTATAAACATGGAAATATCTACACCACGATCTGTATAAACATGGAAATATTTACACCGCTATCTGTATAAACATGGAAATATCTACACCGCTATCTCTATAAACATGGAAATATCTACAAAGCCTTCTGTATAAACATGGAAATACCTACACAGTCATGTGGAGGAACATGGAAATATCTACACTGACATCTGTATAAACATGGAAATATCTACACAGCCCTCTGCATAAATATGGAAATATCTGCATAGGAATCTGTATAAACATAGAAATGTCTGCACCGCTATCTGTATAAACATGGAAATACCTACACCGCTGTCTCTACAAAGATGGAAATATGTACACCGCTATGTGTATAAACATGGAAATATCTCCACTGCTGTCTGTATAAACATGGAAATATCTCCACCGTTATCTGCATAAACATGGAAATATCCACAGCGCCATCTATATAAACATTGAAATATCTATGCTGCCATCTGTAAAAACATGGAAATATCTACACAGTCATTTGAATAAACATGGAAACATCTACACAACCATCTGTATAAACATGGAAATACCTACAATACCATCTGTATACACATGGAAATATCTACACAGACATCTGTATAAATATGGAAATATCTACACCGCAATCTGTATAATCATGGAAATATCTACACTGGCATCTGTAGAAAGATGGAAATATCTACACCGCTATCTCTACAAACATGAAAATATCTACACTGCCATCTCCATAAAGATGGAAGTATCTACTCCGCCGTGTGTATAAACAAGGAAATATCTACACCGCTATCTGTATAAATATGGAAATATCTACACCGCCATCAGCATATCCATGGAAATATCTACGCCGCCATCTGTATAAACATGGAAATATCTACACGGCCGTCTGTGTATAGATGGAAATATCAACACCGCCATCTGTACAAACATGGAAATATCTACACCGCTATCTCTATAAACATGGAAATATCTGCACTGCCATCTGTAAAAACATGGAAATACCTATACAGTCATCTGTATAAACATGGAAATATCTACAATGCCATCTGTATACACATGGAAATATCTACACAGCCATCTGTATAAACATGTAAATATCTACACTGCTATCTCAATAAACGTGGAAATATCTACACCGCCATCTCTATAAACATGAAAATATCTACACTGCCATCTCCATAAACATGGAACTATCTACTCCGCCATCTGTATAAACATGGAAACATCTACACCGCCATCTGTGTGAATAAGGAAATATCTACAATGCCATCTGTATAAAGATATAAATATCTGCACCGCGAGCTGTATAAACATGGAAATATCGACATCGCTATCTGTATAAACGTGGAAACACCAACATTGCTATCGGTATAAACTTGGAAATATCTACAACGCCATCTATATAACACGGAAATATCTACACCGCTATGTCTATGAACATGGAAATACCTACAACATTATCTCTGTAAACATGGAAATATCCACCCCGCCATCTGCATATCCATGGAAATATGTAAAACACCATCTGTATAAAGATGGAAATATCTACACGGCAATCTGTGTACAGATGGAAATAGCAACACCGCCATCTGTAGAAACATGGAAATATCTACACTGCTATCTGTATAAACATAGAAATATCTACACTGCAGTCTGTAAAAACATGTAAATATCTACACCGGTATCTGTATAAACATGGAAATATTTACACCGCTATCTGTATAAACCTGGAAATATCTACACTGCTATCTCTATAAATATGGATATATCTACACCGCCATCTGTATAAACATGGAAATATCTACACAGTGATCAGTGTAAACATGGAAATATGTACAGCACTCTCTGAATAAAGATGGAAAAACCTACACCGCTATCGGTAAAAACATGGAAATATCTACACCACTATCTGTATAAATATGGAAATATTTACACCGCTATCTCTATAAACATGGAAATATCTACACCGCTATCTCTATAAACATGGAAATATCTACACCGCAATCTGTATTAACATGGAAATATCTACACAGTCAACTGTATAAACCTGGAAATATCTACACTGTCATCTATATAAACATGGAAATATCTACAGAGAACTCTAAATAAACATGTAAATATCGGCATAGCCATCTGTATAAACATGGAAATATCTACACCGCTATCTGTATAAACATGGAAATATCTACACCGCTATGAGTATTAACGTGGAAATATCTCCATTGCTATCTGTATAAACATGGACATATCTCCACCGCAATCTGTATAAATATGAAAATATCTACACCGCTATCTCTATAAACATGGAAATAGCTACACTGCCATCTGTACAAACATAGAAATATCTACACACTCATCTGTAGAAACATGGAAATATCTACACCGCTATCTCTATAAACATGGAAATAACTACACCGCTATCTCTATAAACATGGAAATATCTACACCGCTATCTCCATTAACATGGAAATATATACACCGCAAGCTCTTTAAACATGGAGATATCTATAACGCCATCTACATAAACAAGAAAATATCTACACTGCCATCTATATAAACATGGAAATATCTACACCGCCATCTCTATAAACATGGAAATATCTACACTGCCATTTGTAGAAAGATGGAAATATCTACACTGCCATCTTTATGAACGTGGAAATATCTACACCGCTATCTGTATAAACATGGAAATATCTACACCGCAATCTGTATAAACATGGAAATATCTACATCGCTATCTGTATAAATATGAAATATCTAAACCGCTATCTCTATAAAAATGGAAATATCTACACTGCTATCTGTATAAACATGGAAATATCCTCACCGCTATCTCTGTAAACATGGATATATCTACACCGCTATCTCTATATACATGGAAATATCTACACCGCAATCTCTATAAACATGGAAATATCTACACCGCCGTCTCTATAAACATGGAAATATCTGCACCTCCATCTGCATAAACATGGAAATATCTACACTGCGATATATACACATGGAAATATCCACACAGCCATCTGTATAAACATGGAAATATCTACACCGTTATCTCTATAAACATGGAAATACCTACAATGCAATCTGTATAAACATGGAAATATCTACATCGCTCTCTGTTTAAACATGGAAATATCACCACCGCTATCTGTTTAAATATGGAAATATCTACACCGCTATCTGTATAAAAATGGGAATATCTACACAGTCAACTGTATATACATGGAAATATCTACACCACCATCTCTATAAACATGGAAAAAACTACACTGCCATCTGTATAAACATGGAAATATCTACACAATCATCTGTATATACATGGAAATATCTACACCGCCTACTCTATAAACATGGAAATATCTACCCTGCCGTCTGTATTCACATGGAAATGTCTACAGAGCCATCAGTATAAACATGGAAACATCTGCACTGCTATCTCTATACACATGGAAATACCTTCACTGCAATCTGTATAAACATGGAAATATCTACACCACAAACTCTATAAACATGGAAATATCTACACTGCCCTCTCTATAAACATGAAAATATCTACACCGCCATCTCCATATACATGGAACTATCTACACCGCCATCTGTGTAAACATGGAAATATCTACACTGCTAACTGTACAAACAGGGAAATACCAGCACCATTATCTGTATAAACGTGGAAATATCTACACCACGAAGTGTATAAACATGGAAATATCTACAAGTCTCTCTGTATAAACATGGAAATAAATACACCGATATCTGTATAAACATGGAAATATCTATACCGCCCTCTGAATAAACATGGAAATATCTACACTGCTATCTCTATCAATATGGAAATATATACACCCCCATTTCTATAAGCATAGAAATAACTATGCCGCCATCTGTATAAACATGGAAATATCTACACAGTCATCTGTATAAACATGGAAATATCTGCACCACCATCCCTATAAACACGGAAATATCTGGACTGCCATCTGTATAAACATGGAAATATGTACACAGCCATCTGCATAAACATGGAAATAACTACACCGCTATCTCTATACAGATTGAAATAATTACACAGGTATCTCTATAAACATGGAATTATCTACACCGCAATTTCTGTAAACCTGGAAATATCTACACTGACATATTTATAAACATGAAAATATCTACACCGCCATCTCCATATACATGGAACTATCTACACCACCATCTGTGTAAAAATGGAAATATCTAAACCGCTATCTGTATAAACATGGACATATCTACACTGCCACCTGTATAAAGATGGAAATATCTACACCACGAGCAGTATAAACATGGAAATATCTACACCGCTATCTGTGTAAACATGGAAATACCAACACTGCTCTCTGTATAAACATGGAAATATCTAAACCACCATCTGTATTAACATGGAAATATCTACACCACTATCTCTATAAACATGGAAATATCTGCACTGCCATCTCTAAAAACATGGAATTATCTACACCACTATCTCTATAAACATAGAAATACCTACACCGCCATCTCTATAAACATGGAACTATGTACACCACTATCTCTATAAACATATAAATATCTACAACGCCATCTCTATAAACATGGAAATATCTAAACCGCCATCTGTATAAACATGGAAATATCCACACCGCCATCTGTATAAACTTGGAAATATCTATGCCACCGTCTGTATAAACATAGAAATATCTACACTGCCATCTGTGGAAAGATGGAAATGTCTACACCGCGATCTGTTTAAACCTGGAAATATCTACACCGCTACTTGTATAAACATGGAAATACCTACACCGCTATCTATATAAACATGGAAACATCTACACCACGATCTGTATAAAAATGGAAATATCTACACTGCTATCTGTATAAACATGGAAATATCTAGACCGCTAACTGTATAAACATGCAAATATCTACACCGAGATCTGTATAAATATGGAAATATCTACACCGCTATCTCTATAAGCATGGAAATGTCTATACCGCTATCTGTTTAAACATGGAAATATCTACAAGGCTAACTCTATAAATATGGAAATACCTAAACCGCCTTCTGTAGAAACATGGAAATAACAACACAGTCATCTGTATAAACATGGAAATATCTACAGCGCCATCTGTGAAAACATGGAAATATGTACACCGCCATCTGTATAAACATGCTAATATCTCCACCGATATCTGTATAAACATGGAATTATCTCCACTGCTATCTGTATAAACATGGAAATATCTACGCCACGATCTGTATAAACATGGAAATATCTCCACCGCTTTCTGTATAAACATAGGAACATCTACACCGCTCTCTTCATAAACATGGAAATATCTACACCGCTATCTGTATAAACATGCAAATATCTACAAGGCTATCCGTGTAACATGGAAATATCTACAACGCTATCTGTGTAAACATTGAAATATCTACACTGTTATCTGTTTAAAGATGGAAATATCTACACTGCAATCAGTGCAAAGGTGGAAATATCTACACCGCTATCTTTGTAAAGTAGGAAATATCTACACCGCAATCTGTGCAAAGATGGAAATATCTACACCACTATCTGTGTAAACATGGTAATATCAACACCGCTAACACTATAAACATGGAAATATCTACACCGATATCTGTATAAGCATGGAAATATCTACACCGCTATCTGTATAAACAAGGAAATAACTCCACCGCTATCTGTATAAACATTGAAACATCTACACAGCTATATCTATAAACATGGAATTATCTACACCGCTATCTGTTTAAACATGGAAATGTCTACAACGCTATCTGTGTAAACATGGAAATATCTACACCGTTATCTGTGTAAACATGGAAATAACTGCACCACAATCTGTGCAAAGATGGAAATATATACAACGCTATCTCTATAAACATGGAAATATCTGCACCGCTATCTGTATAAACATGGAATTATCTACACCGCTATCTCTATAATCATGGGAATATCTACACCGCCATCTGTAGAAACATGGAAATATCTACACAGTCATCTGTATATACATGGAAATATCTACAACATCATCTCTATAGACATGGAAATATCTACAACACCATCTCTATAATCATGGAAATATCTTCACCGCCATCTGTAAATACATGGAAATAACTACACTGCCATCTGTATAAAGATGGAAATATCTACACGGCGAGCTGTATAAACATGGAAATATCTACACAGCTATGTGTATAAACTTGGAAATACCAACACCACTATCTGTATAAACATGGAAATATCTACAGCGCTGACTGTAAACATGGAAATATCTACCCCACTATCTCTATAAACATGGAAATACCTACACTGCCATCTCTATAAACATGGAATCATCAACACCACTATCTCTATAAACATAGAAATATCTACAACGCAATCTCAGTAATCATGGAAATATCTACACCGCCATCTGCATATACTTGGAAATATCTACACTGCTATCTGTGTAAAAATGGAAATATCTACACCACCATCTGTATAAACGTAGAAATATCTACACTGACATCTGGAGAAAGATGGAAATATCTACACCTTGATCTGTATAAACATGGAGATATCTTCACCTCTTCCTGTATGAACATGGAGATATCTACACCGCTATCTGAATAAATATGGAAATATCCACTCCGCTATCTCTATAAACATGGAAGTGTCTACACGGCTATCTGTATAAACATGGAAATATCTACATGGCTATCTGTATGAACTTGGAAATATCTACACTGCCTTGTGTATATACATGGAAACACCTACACAGTCATCTGCATAAACATGGAAATATCTACACCACTATCTGTATAAACATGTAAATATCTACACTGCCATCTGTATAAACATGGAAATATCATCACAGCCATCTCTATAAACATGGAAATATCTAGACCGCTATCTGTATAAACATTCAAATATCTATTTTGCTGTCTGTAAAAACATGGAAATATCTCCTCCGCTATCTCTATAAACATGGAAATATCTACACCGCTATCTCTATAAACATGGAAATATCTACACCGCCATCTGTATAAACATGGAAATACCTACAAAGTCATCAGTATAAACATGGAAATATCTACACAGCCATCTGTATAAACATGGAAATATCTACACCGCCTTCTGAATGAACATGGAAATATCTACACCGCTGTCTGTATTAACATGGAAATTTCTACACCGCCATCTGTATAAACATGGAAATATCTAAACTGCCATCTGAGGAAAATGGAAATATCTACACAACGATCTGTATAAACATGGATATATGTACACTACTACCTATATAAACATGGAAATATCTACACGGCTCTCTTTATAAACATAGAAATATCTACACCATGATCTGTATAAACAAGGAAATATCTCCACCTTTATCTGTATAAACATGGAAATATCTACTCCGCCATCTGTATATACCTGGAAATATCTACCCAGTCATCTGTATAAACATGGAAATATCTACACCACCATCTCTGTAAACATCAAAATATTTACATCGCCATCTCCATAAACATGGAACAATCTACACCGCTATCTTTATAACCATGGAAATAACAACACAGCTATCTGTATAAACATGGAAATATCTACACAACTATCTCTATAAACATGGAAATACCTACAGCGCCATCTCTATACACATAGAAATATCTACACCGCTATCTCTATAAACATAGAAATATCTAAACCGCCATCTCTATAAACATGGAAATATCTACACTGCCATCTGCATGAACATGGAAATATCTACACTGCTATCTGTATAAACATGGAAATATCTACACTGTCATCTCTATAAATATGGAAACATCTTCACTGCCATCTTTGGAAAGATGGAAATATCTACACCACGATCTGTATAAATATGAAAATATCTATACCGCAATTTGTGCAAAGATGGAAATATCTACACCGCTATCTCTGTAAACATGGAAATATCTACACCACTATCTGTATAAACATGGAAATATCTACATCGCTATCTGTATAAACATAGAAATATATACACCGCTATCTATATAAATATGGAAATATCTACACCGCCATTTGTGTAAACATACAAATATCTACGCAGACATTTGTATAGACATGGAAATACCTAAACAGCCATCTGTATAAACATGGATGTATCTACACAGCTATCTCTATAAACAAGGAAATACCTACACCGCTATCTCTATAAACATGGAAATATCTGCACCGCAATCTCTACAAACATCTGTAAATACATGGAAATAACTACACTGCCATCTGTATAAAGATGGAAATATCTACACGGCGAGCTGTATAAACATGGAAATATCTACACAGCTATGTGTATAAACTTGGAAATACCAACACCACTATCTGTATAAACATGGAAATATCTACAGCGCTGACTGTAAACATGGAAATATCTACCCCACTATCTCTATAAACATGGAAATACCTACACTGCCATCTCTATAAACATGGAATCATCAACACCACTATCTCTATAAACATAGAAATATCTACAACGCAATCTCAGTAATCATGGAAATATCTACACCGCCATCTGCATATACTTGGAAATATCTACACTGCTATCTGTGTAAAAATGGAAATATCTACACCACCATCTGTATAAACGTAGAAATATCTACACTGACATCTGGAGAAAGATGGAAATATCTACACCTTGATCTGTATAAACATGGAGATATCTTCACCTCTTCCTGTATGAACATGGAGATATCTACACCGCTATCTGAATAAATATGGAAATATCCACTCCGCTATCTCTATAAACATGGAAGTGTCTACACGGCTATCTGTATAAACATGGAAATATCTACATGGCTATCTGTATGAACTTGGAAATATCTACACTGCCTTGTGTATATACATGGAAACACCTACACAGTCATCTGCATAAACATGGAAATATCTACACCACTATCTGTATAAACATGTAAATATCTACACTGCCATCTGTATAAACATGGAAATATCATCACAGCCATCTCTATAAACATGGAAATATCTAGACCGCTATCTGTATAAACATTCAAATATCTATTTTGCTGTCTGTAAAAACATGGAAATATCTCCTCCGCTATCTCTATAAACATGGAAATATCTACACCGCTATCTCTATAAACATGGAAATATCTACACCGCCATCTGTATAAACATGGAAATACCTACAAAGTCATCAGTATAAACATGGAAATATCTACACAGCCATCTGTATAAACATGGAAATATCTACACCGCCTTCTGAATGAACATGGAAATATCTACACCGCTGTCTGTATTAACATGGAAATTTCTACACCGCCATCTGTATAAACATGGAAATATCTAAACTGCCATCTGAGGAAAATGGAAATATCTACACAACGATCTGTATAAACATGGATATATGTACACTACTACCTATATAAACATGGAAATATCTACACGGCTCTCTTTATAAACATAGAAATATCTACACCATGATCTGTATAAACAAGGAAATATCTCCACCTTTATCTGTATAAACATGGAAATATCTACTCCGCCATCTGTATATACCTGGAAATATCTACCCAGTCATCTGTATAAACATGGAAATATCTACACCACCATCTCTGTAAACATCAAAATATTTACATCGCCATCTCCATAAACATGGAACAATCTACACCGCTATCTTTATAACCATGGAAATAACAACACAGCTATCTGTATAAACATGGAAATATCTACACAACTATCTCTATAAACATGGAAATACCTACAGCGCCATCTCTATACACATAGAAATATCTACACCGCTATCTCTATAAACATAGAAATATCTAAACCGCCATCTCTATAAACATGGAAATATCTACACTGCCATCTGCATGAACATGGAAATATCTACACTGCTATCTGTATAAACATGGAAATATCTACACTGTCATCTCTATAAATATGGAAACATCTTCACTGCCATCTTTGGAAAGATGGAAATATCTACACCACGATCTGTATAAATATGAAAATATCTATACCGCAATTTGTGCAAAGATGGAAATATCTACACCGCTATCTCTGTAAACATGGAAATATCTACACCACTATCTGTATAAACATGGAAATATCTACATCGCTATCTGTATAAACATAGAAATATATACACCGCTATCTATATAAATATGGAAATATCTACACCGCCATTTGTGTAAACATACAAATATCTACGCAGACATTTGTATAGACATGGAAATACCTAAACAGCCATCTGTATAAACATGGATGTATCTACACAGCTATCTCTATAAACAAGGAAATACCTACACCGCTATCTCTATAAACATGGAAATATCTGCACCGCAATCTCTACAAACATGGAAATATCTACACGGCCATGTATATAAACATGAAAATATCTACACCGCCATCTTCATAAACATGGAACTATCTACACCGCCATCTGTAAAAACGTGGAAATATCTACACCGCTATCTGTATAAAGATGGAAATATCTACACCACTATCTCTATAAACATGGAAATATCTACACAACTATCTGTATAATGTTGGAAATATCTACACCGCTATCTGTATAAACATGGAAATATCTTCACCGCCATCTGTATAAACATGGAAATACCTACACAGTCATCTGTATAAACGTGGAAATATCTACACCGCCATCTCTATAAACATGAAAACATCTACATTGCCATCTTCAGAAACATGGAGGTATCTACACCGCCATCTGTAAAAACATGGAAATATCTCCACCACTATCTGTATAAACATGTAAATATCTACAACGCCATCTGTATAAAGCTGGAAATATCTACACCGCAATCTGTATAAATATGGAAATATCTACACCGCTATCTGTATAAACACGGACATATCTACACCGCAGTCTGTATAAACATGGAAATATCTACAATGCTATGTGTGTAAACATGGAAATATCTACACAGCTATCTGTGTAAACTTGGAAATATCTACACAGATATTTGCGTAAACATGGAAATATCTACACGGCAATCTGTGCAAAGATGGAAATAACTTCACCGCTATCTCTGTAAAAATGGAAATATCTACACCGCTACCTGTATAAACATGGCAATATCTACACCGCTGTCTGTATAAACAAGGAAATATCTACACTGCCATCTGTAGAAACATGGAAATATCTACACCGCTATCTGAATAAATATGGAAATATCTACACCGCTATCTCTATAAACATGGAAATACCTACACCACCTTCTCTATAAACATGGAAATATCTACACTGCAATCTCTATATACATGGAAATATCTACACTGCCATCTCTATAAACATGAAAATATCTACACCGCCATCTTCAGAAACATGGATGTATCCACGCCGCCATCTGTATGAACATGGAAATATCTACACCACTATCTGCATAAACAAGGAAATACCTTCTCTGCTATCTGTATAAACATGGAAATACATACACCGCCATCTGTATAAAGATGGAAATATCTTCACCGCAATCTGTATAAATATGGAAATACCTACACCGCTATCTCTATAGACATGGAAATATCTAAACCGCTATCTGTATGAACATGGAAATATCTACACTGCCATCTGTATAAAGATGGAAATATCTACACCGCGAGCTGTATAAACATGGAAATATCTACACCGCTATCTCTGTAAACATGGAAATAGCAACACCGCTATCTGTATAAACATGGAAATATCTACAACGCTATCTCTATAAACATGAAAATAGTTACACCACCATCTCTATAAACATGGAAATATTTACACCGCTATCTCTTTAAACATAGAAATAACGACACCGCCATCTCTATAAACATGGAAATATCTACACAGACATCTGTATGAATATGGAAATATCTACAGTGCCATCTGTATAAATTTAGAAATATCTACACTGACATCTGTAGAAAGATGGAAATATCTACAAAGCGATCTGTATAAACATGGGAATTTCTACACCGCTAATTGGATAAACATGGAAATATCTACACCGCTATCTGTATCAACATGGAAATAACTACACCGCAATCTGTATAAACATGGAAATATCTACAATGCTATCTCTGTAAACATGGATATATCTACACAGCTATCTGTGTAGACTTGGAAATATCTACACCGCTATCTGTGTAAATTTGGCAATACCTACAGCGCAATCTGTGCAAAAATGGAAATATCTACACCGCTATCTCTGTAAACATGGAAGTATCTACACCGCTATCTGTATAAACATGGAAACATCTACACTGTCATCTGCATAAACATGGAAATATCTACAGCGCCATCTGTATAAACATGGAAATATCTACACCGCCATCTGTATACACATGGAAATATCTACCGAGCCATCTGTATACACATGGAAATATCTACACTGCTATCTCTATAAACATGGAAATATCTACACCGCTATCTGTGTAAACTTGGAAATATCTACACAGCTATCTGTGTAAAAATGGAAATATCTACACAGTAATCTGTGCAAAGATGGAAATATCTACACCGCAGTGTCTATAAACATCGAAATATATACACCGCTATCTGTATAAACATGGAAATATCTACACCGCTATCTGTATAAACATGGAAATTTTTACACCGCTATCTGTACAAACATGGAAATATCTCCACCGCTATCTTTATAAACACGGAAATACCTACACCGGTATCTTTATCAACATGGAAATACCTACACCGCAATCTCTATAAACAATGAAATATCTACAACGCTATCTGTCTAAACATGGAAATATCTACACCGCCATCTGTATAAACATGGAAATATCTACAAAGCCATGTGTATATACATGGAAATATCTACACCGCTATCTATATAAACATGAAAATCACTACACCGCTATCTGTATAAACATGGAAATATCTACTCCGCCATCTGTATATACCTGGAAATATCTACCCAGTCATCTGTATAAACATGGAAATATCTACACCACCATCTCTGTAAACATCAAAATATTTACATCGCCATCTCCATAAACATGGAACAATCTACACCACTATCTTTATAACCATGGAAATAACAACACAGCTATCTGTATAAACATGGAAATATCTACACAACTATCTCTATACACATGGAAATACCTACACCGCCATCTCTATACACATAGAAATATCTACACCGCTATCTCTATAAACATAGAAATATCTAAACCGCCATCTCTATAAACATGGAAATATCTACACTGTCATCTGCATGAACATGGAAATATCTACACTGCTATCTGTATAAACATGGAAATATCTACACTGTCATCTCTATAAATATGGAAACATCTTCACTGCCATCTTTGGAAAGATGGAAATATCTACACCACGATCTGTATAAATATGAAAATATCTATACCGCAATTTGTGCAAAGATGGAAATATCTACACCGCTATCTCTGTAAACATGGAAATATCTACACCACTATCTGTATAAACATGGAAATATCTACATCGCTATCTGTATAAACATAGAAATATATACACCGCTATCTATATAAATATGGAAATATCTACACCGCCATTTGTGTAAACATACAAATATCTACGCAGACATTTGTATAGACATGGAAATACCTAAACTGCCATCTGTATAAACATGGATGTATCTACACAGCTATCTCTATAAACAAGGAAATACCTACACCGCTATCTCTATAAACATGGAAATATCTGCACCGCAATCTGTACAAACATGGAAATATCTACACGGCCATGTATATAAACATGAAAATATCTACACCGCCATCTTCATAAACATGGAACTATCTGCACCGCCATCTGTAAAAACATGGAAATATCTACACCGCTATCTGTATAAAGATGGAAATATCTACACCACTATCTCTATAAACATGGAAATATCTACACCACTATCTGTATAATGTTGGAAATATCTACACCGCTATCTGTATAAACATGGAAATATCTTCACCGCCATCTGTATAAACATGGAAATACCTACACAGTCATCTGTATAAACGTGGAAATATCTACACCGCCATCTCTATAAACATGAAAACATCTACATTGCCATCTTCAGAAACATGGAGGTATCTACACCGCTATCTGTATAAACATGGAAATATCTACACCGCCATCTACATATCCATGGAAATATCTGCGCCGCCATCTGTATAAACATGGAAATATCTACACGGTCATCTGTGTATAGATGGAAATATCAACACCGCCATCTGTACAAACATGGAAATATCTACACCGCTATCTGTATAAACATGGAAATATCTACACCGCGGTCTGTATAAACATGGAAATATCTAAACCACTATCTGTATAAACATGGAAATATCTACACCGCTATCTCTATAAACATGGAAATATCTACACCGTGATCTGTATAAACATGGAAATATCTGCACTGCCATCTGTAAAAACATGGAAATACCTATACAGTCATCTGTATAAACATAGAAATATCTACGATGACATCAGTATACACATGGAAATATCTACACAGCCATCTGTATAAACATGTAAATATCTACAATGCTATCTCTATAAACATGGAAATATCTACACTGCCATCTCTATAAACATGAAAATATCTACACTGCCGTCTCCATAAACATGGAACAAACTACTCCGCCATCTGTGTGAATAAGGAAATATCTACAATGCCATCTGTATAAAGATAGAAATATCTGCACCGCGAGCTGTATAAACATGGAAATATCTACATCGCTATCTGTATAAACGTGGAATTACCAACACCGCTATCGGTATAAACATGGAAATATCTACAATGCCATCTATATAAACATGGAAATATCTACACCGCTATGTCTATAAACATGGAAATACCTACACCGCTATCCACATAAACATGGAAATATCCACACCGCCATCTGCATATCCATGGAAATATCTACAACGCCATCTGTATAAAGATGGAAATATCTACACGGCAATCTGTGTACAGATGGAAATACCAACACCGCCTTCTGTACAAACATGGAAATATGTGCGCCGCTTTCTGTATAAACATGGAAATAACTACACCGCTGTCTGTATAAACACGGAAATAGCTAAACCGCTATCTGTATAAACATGGAAATATCTACACCGCTATCTCTATAAACATGGAAATACCTACACCGCCATCTGTATAAACATGGAAATACCTACAAAGTCATCTGTATAAACACGGAAATCTCCACACAGCCATCAGTATAAACATGGAAATATCTACACAGCCATCTGTATAAACATGGAAATATCTACACAGCCATCTGTATATACATGGAAATATCTACACCGTTATCTGTATAAACATGGAAATATCTACACCGCCTTCTACATATCCATGGAAATATCTGCGCCGCCATCTGTATAAACATGGAAATATCTACATGGTCATCTGTGTATAGATGGAAATATCAACACCGCCATCTGTACAAACATGGAAATATCTGCACCACTATGTGTATAAACATGGAAATATCTTCACCGCCATCTGTATAAACATGGAAATATCTAAACTGCTATCTCTATAAACATGGAAATATCTAAAAGGCCATCTGTAAAAACATGGAAATACCTTTACAGTCATCTGTATAAACATGGAAATATCTACACCACCATCTGTATCAACATGGAAATATCTACAATGCCATCTGTATACACATGGAAATACCTACACGGAAATCTGTGTATAGATGGAAACATCAACACCGCCATCTGTACAAACATGGAAATATCTACACCGCTATCTGTATAAACATGGAAATATCTACACTGCGGTCTGTATAAACATGGAAATTTCTCCACAGACATCTGCATAAACCTGGAAATATCTACACTGTCATCTATATAAACCTGGAAATATTTACTCCGCTATCTGTATAAACATGGAAATATCTACACCGCTATCTGTATAAACATGGAAATATCTACAAAGCCATCTGTATAAACATGGAAATACCAACACAGTCATGTGTAGGAACATGGAAATATCTACACCGCAGTTTGTATAAACATGGAAATATCTTCACAGCGATCTGTATAAACATGGAAATATCTACACCGCTATCTGTATAAACATGGAAATATCTACACAGCTATCTCTATAAACATGGAAATATCTACACCGCAATCTGTATAAACATGGAAATACCTACAAATTCATCTGTATAAACATGGAAATATCTACACAGCCATCTCTATAAACACGGAAATAGCTACACAGCCGTCTGTATATACATGGAAATATCTACACCGCTATCAGTATAAACATTGAAATAAATACATCGCTATTTGTATAAACAAGGAAATATCTACACCACCATCTGTTTAAACATGGAAATATCTACACAGACATATGTTTATACATGGCAATATCTACACGGCTATCTGTATAAACATGCTAATAACTACACCGCTATCTGAATAAATGTGGAAATATTTGCACCGCTATCCCTATAAACATGGTAATATCAACACCGCGATCTGTATAAACATGGAAATATCTACACCATGATCTGCATAAACATGGAAATATCTACACCGCGATCTGTATAAACATGGAAATATCTACACCGTGATCTGTACAAACATGGAAATATCTACACCGCCATCTCTATAAACATGGAAATATCTATACCCCTATCTGTATAAACATGGAAATATCCACACCGCTATCTTTATAAACATGGAAAAATCAACACCGCTATCTCTATGAACATGGAAATATCCACACCGCCATCTCTATAAACATGGAAATATCTACACCGCGATCAGTATAAACATGGAAATATCTACACCGCTATCTGTATAAACATGGAAATGTCTCCCCTGCTATCTCTATAAACATCGAAATATCTACACCGCCATCTGTATAAACATGGAAAAACTTACAAAGTTATCTGTATAAACATGGAAATATCTACACCGCCATGTGTATAAACATGGAAATATCTACACAACCATGTGTATATACATGGAAATATCTACACCGCTATCTATATAAACATGGAAATATCTACACCGCCATCTACATATTCATGGAAATATCTGCGCCGCCATCTGTATAAACATGGAAATATCTACACGGTCATCTGTGTATAGATGGAAATAAGAAAACCGCCATCTGTACAAACATGGAAATATCTGCACCGCTATCTATAAAAACATGAAAATATCTACGCTGTGGTCTGTATAAACATGGAAATATCTACACCGCTATCTGTATAAACATGGAAATAACTACACCGTGATCTGTATAAACATGGAAATATGTACACCGCTATCTGTATAAACATGGAAATATCTACACCGCGATCTGTGTAAACATGGGAATATCTACACCGCTATCTGTATAAACATGGAAATATATACACAGCTATGTCTACAAACATGGCAATATCTACACCGCAATCTGTATAAACATGGAAATAACTACAAAGTCATCTGTATAAACATGGAAATATCTACACAGCCATCTGTATAAACATGGAAATATGTACACAGCCGTCTGTATATACATGGAAATACCTACACCGCTATGTGTATAAACATGGAAATAAATACAACACTATTTGTATTAACAAGGAAATATTTACACCAACATCTGTTTAAACATGGAAATATCTACACAGACATATGTTTATACATGGAAATATCTACACCGCTATCTGTATAAACATGGAAATATCTGCACTGCCATCTGTAAAAACATGGAAATACCTATACAGTCATCTGTATAAACATGGAAATATCTACGATGCCATCTGTATACACATGGAAATATCTACACAGACATCTGTATAAACATGTAAATATCTACAATGCTATCTCTATAAACATGGAAATATCTACACTGCCATCGCTATAAACATGAAAATATCTACACTGCCGTCTCCATAAACATGGAACTAACTACTCCGCCATCTGTGTGAATAAGGAAATATCTACAATGCCGTCTGTATAAAGATAGAAATATCTGCACCGCGATCTGTATAAACATGGAAATCTCTACATCGCTATCTGTATAAACGTGGAAATACCAACACCGCTATCGGTATAAACATGGAAATATCTACAATGCCATCTATATAAACATGGAAATATCTACACTGCTATGTCTATAAACATGGAAATACCTACACCGCTATCTCCATAAACATGGAAATATCCACACTGCCATCTGCATATCCATGGAAATATCTACAACGCCATCTGTATAAAGATGGAAATATCTACACGGCAATCTGTGTACAGATGGAAATATCAACACCGCCATCTGTACAAACATGGAAATATCTGCACCACTATCTGTATAAACATGGAAATAACTACACCGCGGTCTGTATAAACATGGAAATAGCTAAACCGCTATCTGTATAAACATGGAAATCTCTGCACCGCTATCTCTATAAACATGGAAATATCTACAAAGCCATGTTTATAAACATGGAAATACCAACACAGTCTTGTGCAGGAACATGGAAATATCTACACCGCGATTTGTATAAACATGAAAATATCTACACCGCGATCTGTATAAACGTGGAAATATCTACAACGCTATCTGTATAAACATGGAAATATCTGCACCGCTATCTCTATAAACATGGAAATATCTACACCGCAATCTGTA
Source organism: Pan troglodytes (assembly GCF_028858775.2). NCBI lineage: Eukaryota > Metazoa > Chordata > Mammalia > Primates > Hominidae > Pan > Pan troglodytes. The sequence continues at coordinate 89,591,460 of NC_072416.2, read as the reverse complement.
TAAACATGGAAATACCTAAAAAGTCATCTGTATAAACATGGAAATATCTACACAGCCATCTCTATAAACATGGAAATATCTACACAGCCATCTGTATATACATGGAAATATCTTCACCGCTATCTGTATAAACATGGAAATAAATACACCGCTATTTGTATAAACAAGGAAATATCTACACCGCCATCTGTTTAAACATGGAAATATCTACACAGACATCTGTTTATAACTGGAAATATCTACACCGCTATCTGTATAAACTTGCTAATAACTACACCGCTATCTGTATAAATGTGGAAATATTTGCACCGCTATCCCTATAAACATGGTAATATCAACACCGCCATCTGTATAAACATGGAAATATCTACACCGCTGTCTGTATAAACATGGAAATACCTACACCGCTGTCTCTATAAACATGGAAATATGTACACCGCTATGTGTATAAACATGGAAATATCTCCACTGCTGTCTGTATAAACATGGAAATATCTACAACGCTATCTGTATAAACTTGGAAATATCTACACAGCTATCTCTATAAACATGGAAATACCTACACAGCCATCTGTATAAACATGGAAATACCTACAAAGTTATCTGTATAAACATGGAAATATCTACACCGCCATGTGTATAAACATGGAAATATCTACACAGCCATGTGTATATACATGGAAATATCTACACCGCTATCTATATAAACATGGAAATATCTACACCGCCATCTACATATTCATGGAAATATCTGCGCCGCCATCTGTATAAACATGGAAATATCTACACGGCCACCTGTGTATAGATGGAAATAACAACACCGCCATCTGTACAAACATGGAAATATCGGCACCGCTATCTGTATAAACATGAAAATATCTACGCTGTGGTCCGTATAAACATGGAAATATCTACACCGCTATCTCTATAAACATGGAAATAACTACACCGTGATCTGTATAAACATGGAAATATGTACACCACTATCTGTATAAACATGGAAATATCTACACCGTTATCTGTATAAATATGGAAATATCTACACCACTATCAATATAAACACGGAAATATCTACACCGCCATCTGTATAAACATGGAAATATCTACACTGCTATCTCTAGAAACATGGAAATATCTACAATGCCATCTGTAAAAACATTGATATACCTGTATAGTCATATGTATAAACATGGAAATATCTACACCACCATCTGTATAAACATGGAAATATCTATACCCCTATCTGTATAAACATGGAAATATCCACACCGCTATCTTTATAAACATGGAAAAATCAACACCGCTTTCTCTATGAACATGGAAATATCTACACCACCATCTCTATAAACATGGAAATATCTACACCGCGATCAGTATATACATGGAAATATCTACACCGCTATCTGTATAAAGATGGAAATATCTCCACTGCTATCTCTATAAACATCGAAATATCTACACCGCCTTCTGTATAAACATGGAAAAAATTACAAATTTATCTGTATAAACATGGAAAGATCTACACCGCCATCTGTATAAACATGGAAATATCTACACCGCCATCTACATATACATGGAAATATCTGCGCCGCCATTTGTATAAACATGGACATATCTACACAGTCATATGTGTATAGATGAAAATATCAACACCGCCATCTGTACAAATATGGAAATATCTGCACCACTATCTGTATAAACATGGAAATATCTACACCGTGGTCTGTATAAACATGGAAATATCTAAACCGCTATCTGTATAAACATGGAAATATCTACACCGCAATCTCTATAAACATGGAAATAACTACAACGTGATCTGTATAAACATGGAAATATTTACACCGTTATCTGTATAAATATGGAAATATCTACACCGCTATCTCTATAAACATGGAAATATCTACAGCGCTATCTGTATAAACATGGAAATATCTACACTGCTATCACTACAAACATGGAAATATCTACAATGCCATCTGTAAAAACATGGATATACCGGTAGAGTCATACGTATAAACATGGAAATATCTACACCACCATCTGTATAAACATGGAAATATCTACAATGCCATCTGTATAGACATGGAAATACCTACACAGCAATCTGTGTATAGATGGAAACATCAACACCGCCATCTGTACAAACGTGGAAATATCTACACCGCTATCTGTATAAACATGGAGATATCTACACTGCGGTCTGTATAAACATGGAAACTTCTACACCGGTATCTGTATAAACATGGAAATATCTACACCACGATCTGTATAAACATGGAAATATTTACACCGCTATCTGTATAAACATGAAAATATCTACACCGCTATCTCTATAAACATGGAAATATCTACAAAGCCATCTGTATAAACATGGAAATACCTACACAGTCATGTGTAGGAACATGGAAGAATCTACACTGCTAACTGTATAAACATGGAAATATCTACAGAGCCCTCTGTATAAATATGGAAATATCTGCATAGGTATCTGTATAAACATGGAAATATCTACACCGCTGTCTGTATAAACATGGAAATACCTACACCGCTGTCTCTATAAACATGGAAATATGTACACCGCTATGTGTATAAACATGGAAATATCTCCACTACTGTCTGTATAAACATGGAAATATCTACACTGCGATCTCTATAAACATGGAAATATCTACAACGCTATCTGTATAAACTTGGAAATATCTACGCAGCTATCTCTATAAACATGGAAATGCCAACACCGCCATCTGTATAAACATGGAAATACCTACAAAGTCATCTGTATAAACACGGAAATATCTACACAGCCATCTGTATAAACATGGAAATATCTACACAGCCATCTGTATAAACATGGAAATATCTACACAGCCATCTGTATATACATGGAAATATCTACACCGCTATCTGTATAAACATAGAAATATCTACACCGCCTTCTACATATCCATGGAAATATCTGCGCCGCCATCTGTATAAACATGGAAATATCTACATGGTCATCTGTGTATAGATGGAAATATCAACACCGCCATCTGTACAAACATGGAAATATCTGCACCACTATCTGTATAAACATGGAACTATCTACACCGCTATCTCTATAAACATAAAAATATCTACACCGCCATCTGTATAAACATGGAAATATCTACACTGCTATCTCTATAAACATGGAAATATCTAAAATGCCATCTGTAAAAACATGGAAATACCTTTACAGTCATCTGTATAAACATGGAAATAACTACACCACCATCTGTATCAACATGGAAATATCTACAATGCCATCTGTATACACATGGAAATACCTACACGGAAATCTGTGTATAGATGGAAACATCAACACCGCCATCTGTACAAACATGGAAATATCTACACCGCTATCTGTATAAACATGGAAATATCTACACTGCGGTCTCTATAAACATGGAAATTTCTCCACAGACATCTGAATAAACCTGGAAATATCTACACTGTCATCTATATAAACCTGGAAATATTTACACCGCTAGCTGTATAAACATGGAAATATCTACACCGCTATCTGTATAAACATGGAAATATCTACAAAGCCATCTGTATAAACATGGAAATACCAACACAGTCATGTGTAGGAACATGGAAATATCTACACCGCGGTTTGTATAAACATGGAAATATCTTCACCGCGATCTGTATAAACATGGAAATATCTACACCGCTATCTGTATAAACATGGAAATATCTACACAGCTATCTCTATAAACATGGAAATACCTACACCGCAATCTGTATAAACATGGAAATACCTACAAATTCATCTGTATAAACATGGAAATATCTACACAGCCATCTCTATAAACACGGAAATATCTACAAAGCCGTCTGTATATACATAGAAATATCTACACCGCTATCAGTATAAACATGGAAATAAATACATCGCAATTTGTATAAACAAGGAAATATCTACACCACCATCTGTTTAAACATGGAAATATCTACACAGACATCTGTTTATACACGGAAATATCTACACGTCTATCTGTATAAACATGCTAATAACTACACCGCTATCTGAATAAATGTGGAAATATTTGCACCGCTATCCCTATAAACATGGTAATATCAACACCGCGATCTGTATAAACATGGAAATATCTACACCATGATCTGTATAAACATGGAAATATCTACACCGCGATCTGTATAAACATGGAAACATCTACACCGTGATCTGTATAAACATGGAAATATCTACACCGCCATCTCTATAAACATGGACATATCTATACCCCTATCTGTATAAACCTGGAAATATCCACACCGCTATCTTTATAAACATGGAAAAATCAACACCGCTATCTCTATGAACATGGAAATATCTACACCGCCATCTCTATAAACATGGAAATATCTACACCGCGATCAGTATAAACTTGGAAATATCTACACCGCTATCTGTATAAACATGGAAATATCTCCACTCCTATCTCTATAAACATCGAAATATCTACACCGCCATCTGTATAAACATGGAAAAACTTACAAAGTTATCTGTATAAACATGGAAATATCTACACCGCCATGTGTATAAACATGGAAATATGTACACAGCCATGTGTATATACATGGAAATATCTACACAGCCATCTCTATATACATGGAAATATCTACACCGCTATCTGTATAAACATGGAAATATCTACACCGCCTTCTACATATGCATGGAAATATCTGTGCCGCCATCTGTATAAACATGGAAATATCTACATGGTCATCTGTGTATAGATGGAAATATCAACACCGCCATCTGTACAAACATGGAAATATCTGCACCACTATCTGTATAAACATGGAACTATCTACACCGCTATCTCTATAAACATGGAAATATCTACACCGCCATCTATATAAACATGGAAATATCTACACTGCTATCTCTATAAACATGGAAATATCTAAAATGCCATCTGTAAAAACATGGAAATAACTTTACAGTCATCTGTATAAACATGGAAATAACTACACCACCATCTCTATCAACATGGAAATATCTACAATGCCATCTGTATACACATGGAAATACCTACACGGAAATCTGTGTATAGATGGAAACATCAACACCGCCATCTGTACAAACATGGAAATATCTACCCCGCCATCTCTATAAACATGGAAATATCTACACCGTGATCAGTATAAACATGGAAATATCTACACCGCTATCTGTATAAACATGGAAATACCTCCACTGCTATCTCTATAAACATCGAAATATCTACACCGCCATCTGTATAAACATGGAAAAACTTACAAAGTTATCTGTATAAACATGGAAATATCTACACCGCCATCTACATATTCCTGGAAATATCTGCGCCGCCATCTGTATAAACATGGAAATATCTACACGGTCATCTGTGTATACATGGAAATAACAACACCGCCATCTTTACAAACATGGAAATATCTGCACCGCTATCTGTATAAACATGGAAATATCTACGCCGTGGTCAGTATAAACATGGAAATATCTACACCGCTATCTCTATAAACATGGAAATAACTACACCGTGATCTGTATAAACATGGAAATACGTACACCGCTATCTGTATAAACATGGAAATATCTACACCGTTATCTGTATAAATATGGAAATATCTACACCGCTATCTCTATAAACATGGAAATATCTACACCGCCATCTGTGTAAACATTTAAATATCTACACTGCTATCTCTAGAAACATGGAAATATCTACAATGCCATCTGTAAAAACATGGATATACTTGTATAGTCATATGTATAAACATGGAAATATCTACACCACCATCTGTATAAACATGGAAATATCCATACCCCTATCTGTATAAACATGGAAATATCCACACCGCTATCTTTATAAACATGGAAAAATCGACACCGCTATCTCTATGAACATTGAAATATCTACACCGCCATCTCTCTAAACATGGAAGTATCTACACCGCGATCAGTATAAACATGGAAATATGTACACCGTTATCTGTATAAACATGGAAATATCTCCACTGCTATCTCTATAAACATCGAAATATCTACACCGCCATCTGTATAAACATGGAAAAACTTACAAAGTTATCTGTATAAACATCGAAATATCTACACAGCCATGTGTATAAACATGGAAATATCTACACAGCCATGTGTATATACATGGAAATATCTACACCGCTATCTATATAAACATGGAAATATCTACACCGCTATCTGTATAAACATGGAAATATCTACACCGCCATCTACATATCCATGGAAATATCTGCGCCGCCATCTGATTAAACATGGAAATATCTACACGGTCATCTGTGTATAGATGGAAATAACAACACCGCCATCGGTACAAACATGGAAATATCTGCACCGCTATCTGTATAAACATGGAAATATCAATGCCGTGGTCTGTATAAACATGGAAATATCTACACCGCTATCTCTATAAACATGGAAATAACTACACCGTGATCTGTATAAACATGGAAATATGTACACCGCTATCTGTATAAACATGGAAATATCTACACCGTTATCTGTATAAATATGGAAATATCTACACCGATATCTCTATAAACATGGAAATATCTACACCGCCATCTGTATAAACATGGAAATATCTACACTGCTATCTCTACAAACATGGAAATATCTACAACGCCATCTGTAAAAACATGGATATACCTGTATAGTCATATGTATAAACATGGAAATATCTACACCACCATCTGTATAAAGATGGAAATATCTACAATGCCATCTGTATACACATGGAAATACCTACACAGCAATCTGTGTATAGATGGAAACATCAACACCGCCATCTGTACAAACATGGAAATATCTACACCGCCATCTGTATAAACATGGAGATATCTACACTGCGGTCTGAATAAACATGGAAACTTCTACAATGATATCTGTATAAACATGGAAATATCTACACCACGATCTGTGTAAACATGGAAATATTTACACCGCTATCTGTAAACATGGAAATATCTACACCGCTATCTCTATAAACATGGAAATATCTACAAAGTCATCTGTATTAACATGGAAATACCTACACAGTCATGTGTAGGAACATGGAAAAATCTACACTGCCAACTGTATAAACATGGAAATATCTACAGAGCCCTCTGTATAAATATGGAAATATTTGCATAGGCATCTGTATAAACATGGAAATATCTGCACCGCTGTCTGTATAAACATTTAAATACCTACACCGCTGTCTCTATAAACATGGAAATATGTACACCGCTATGTGTATAAACATGGAAATATCTCCACTGCTGTCTGTATAAACATGGAAATATCTACACGGCGATCTGTATAAACATGGAAATATCTACAACACTATCTGTGTAAACATGGAAGTATCTACACAGCTATCTCTATAAACATGGAAATACCTACACCGCCATCTGTATAAACATGGAAATACCTACAAAGTCATCTGTACAAACATGGAAATATGTACACAGCCATCTGTATAAACATGGAAATATCTACACAGCCATCTGTATATACATGGAAATATCTACCCTGCTATCTGTATAAACATGGAAATATCTACACCGCCTTCTACATATCCATGGAAATATCTGTGCCGCCATCTGTATAAACATGGAAATATCTACATGGTCATCTGTGTATAGATGGAAATATCAACACCGCCATCTGTACAAACATGGAAATATCTGCACCACTATCTGTATAATCATGGAACTATCTACACCGCTACCTCTATAAACATGGAAATATCTACACCGCCATCTGTATAAACATGGAAATATCTACACTGCTATCTCTATAAACATGGAAATATCTAAAATGCCATCTGTAAAAACATGGAAATACCTATACAGTCATCTGTATAAACATGGAAATATCTACACCACCATCTGTATCAACATGGAAATATCTACAATGCCATCTGTATACACATGGAAATACCTACACGGAAATCTGTGTATAGATGGAAACATCAACAATGCCATCTGTACAAACATGGAAATATATACACTGCTATCTGTATAAACATGGAAATATCTACACTGCGGTCTGTATAGACATGGAAATTACTACACTGGTATCTGTATAAACATGGAAATATCTACACCACGATCTGTATAAACATGGAAATATTTACACCGCTATCTGTATAAACATGGAAATATCTACACCGCTATCTCTATAAACATGGAAATATCTACAAAGCCATCTGTATAAACATGGAAATACCTACACAGTCATGTGTAGGAACATGGAAAAACCTACACTGCCATCTGTATAAACATATAAATATGTACAGAGCCCTCTGTATAAATATGGAAATATCTGCATAGGCATCTGTATAAACATGGAAATATCTCCCCACTATCTGTATAAACATGGAAATACATACACCGCTGTCTCTATAAACATGGAAATATGTACACCGCTATGTGTATAAACATGGAAATATCTCCACTGCTGTCTCTATGAACATGGAAATATCTACACAGCGATCTGTATAAACATGGAAATATCTACACCGCTATCTGTATAAACATGGAAATATCTACACAGCTATCTCTATAAACATGGAAATACCTACAAAGTCATCTGTATAAACATGGAAATATCTACACAGCCATCTGTATAAACATGGAAATATCTACAAAGCCATCTGTATGTACATGGAAATATGTACACCACTATCTGTATAAGCATGGAAATAACTACACCGCTATTTGTATAAAAAAGGAAATATGTACACCGCCATCTATTTAAACATGGAAATATATACACAGACATATGTTAATACATGGAAATATCTACACCGCTATCTATATAAACATGCTAATAACTACACCGCTATCTGTATAAATGTGGAAATATTTGCACCGCTATCCCTATAAACATGGTAATATCAACACCGCGATCTGTATAAACATGGAAATATCTACACCATGATCTGTATATACATGGAAATATCTACACCGCCATCTGTATAAACATGGAAATATCTACACCGTGATCTGTATAAACGTGGAAATATCTACACCGCCATCTCTATAAACATGGAAATATCTACACCCCCATCCATATAAACATGGAAATATCCACACAGCTATCTCTATAAACATGGAAAAATCAACACCGCTATCTCTATGAACATGAAAATATCTGCACCACCATCTCTATAAATATGGAAATATCTACACCGTGATCAGTATAAACATGGAAATATCTACCCCGCTGTCTGCATAAACATGGAAATATCTCCACTGCTATCTCTATAAACATTGAAATATCTACAACGCCATCTGTATAAACATGGAAATACTTACAAAGTTATCGGTATAAACATGGAAATATCTACACCGCCATCTGTATAAACATGGAAATATCTACACAGCCATGTGTATATACATGAAAATATCTACACCGCTATCTATATGAACATGGAAATAACTACACCGCTATTTGTATAAACATGGAAATGTCTCCACTGCTCTCTCTATAAACATCGAAATATCTACACCGCCATCTATATAAACGTGGAAATACTTACAAAGTTATCTGCATCAACATGGAAATATCTACACCGCTATCTGTATAAACATGGAAATATCTACACAGCTATCTCTATAAACATGGAAATATCTGCACCGCCATCTGTATGAACATGGAAACACCTACAAGTCTTCTGTATAAACATGGAAATATCTACACAGCCATCTGTATAAACATGGATATATCTACACAGCCATCTGTATACACATGGAAAAACTACACCGCTATCTGTATAAACATGGAAATAACTACACCGCTATTTGTATAAACAAGGAAATATCTACACCGTGATCTGTATAAACATGGAAATATCTACACCGCCATCTCCATAAACATGGAAATATCTACACCCCTATCTGAATAAACATGGAAATATCCACACCGCTATCTCTATAAACATGGAAAAATCAACACCGCTATCTCTATGAACATGGAAATATCTACAGCGCCATCTCTTTAAACATGGAAATATCTACACCGCGATCAGTATAAACGTCGAAATATCTACACCGCTATCTCTATAAACATGGAAATATCTCCACCGCTATCTGTATAAACATGGAAATATCTACACCGCCATCTGTATAAACATGGAAATAACTTCAACACGATCTGTATAAACATGGAAATATCTACACCGCTACCTGTATAAACATGGTAATATCTACACCACCATCTATATAAACATGGAAATATCTACACCGCCATCTGTATAAACATGGAAATCTCTACACCGCTATCCCTATAAACATGAAAATACTTACACTACCATCTCTATAAACATGGAAATATTTACACAGCTATCTCTATAAACTTAGAAATAACTAGACCGCCCTCTCTATAAACATGGAAATATCTACACCGCTATCTGCATAAACATGGAAATATCTACACAGACATCTGTATAATCCTGGAAATATCTACACCACCATCTCTATAGACATGAAAATACCTACACCGCCATCTTCAGAAACATGGATGTGTCTACACCGCCATCTGTATAAACATGGAAATATCTACACCACTCTATGTATAAACATGGAAATATCTTCAGTGCCATCTATATAAACATGGAAATACCTACACCGCCATCTGTATAAAGATGGAAATATCTACACCGCAATCTGTATAAATATGGAATTACCTACACCGCTATCTCTATAGACATGGAAATATCTACACCGCTATCTGTATAAACATGGAAATATCTACACTGACATCTGTATAAAGATGGAAATCCCTACACCGCGAGCTGTATAAACATGGAAATATCTACACCGCTATCTGTATAAACATGGAAATACCAACACCATTATCTCTATAAACATGGAAATATCTACACCGCTATCTCTATAAACATGAAAATACTTACACCACCATCTCTATAAACATGGAGATATTTACACCGCTATCTCTATTAACATAGAAATAACTACACCGCCATCTCTATAAACATAGAAATATCTACACCGCCATCTGCATAAACATGGAAGTATCTACACAGACATCTGTGTAAACATGGAAGTATCTACACTGCCTTCTGTATAAACTTGGAAATATCTACACTGACATCTTTAGAAAGATGGAAAAGTCTACAAAGCGATCTGTATAAACATGGGAATTTCTACACCGCTACCTGTATAAACATGCAAATATCTACACGGCTATCTGTATCAACATGGAAATAACTACACCGCAATCTGTATAAACATGGAAATATCTACAATGCTATCTCTGTAAACATGGAAATATCTACACAGCTATCTGTGTAAACTTGGAAATGTCTACATCGCTATCTGTGTAAATTTGGCAATAACTACAACGCAATCTGTGCAAATATGGAAATAACTACACCGCTATTTCTGTAAACATGGAAATATCTACACCGCTATCTATATGAACATGGAAATAACTACAACGCTATTTGTATAAACAAGGAAATATCTACACAGCCATCTGTATATACATGGAAATATCTACACCGCTATCTGTATAAACATGGAAATAACTACACCGCTATTTGTATAAACAAGGAAATATCTACATGGTGATCTGTATAAACATGGAAATATCTACACCGCTATTTGTATAAACAAGGAAATATCTACACAGCTATCTGTATAAACATTGAAATAACTACACCGCTATTTGTATAAACAAGGAAATATCTACACCGTGATCAGTATAAACATGGAAATAACTACACCGCTATTTGTATAAACAAGGAAATATCTACACCGCCATCTGTTTAAACATGGAAATATATACACAGACATCTGTTTATACATGGAAATATCTACACCGCTATCTGTATAAACATGCTAATAACTACACCGCTATCTGTATAAATGTGGAAATATTTGCAACGCTATGCCTATAAACTTGGTAATATCAACACCGCGAACTGTATAAACATGGAAATATCTACACCATGATCTGTATAAACATGGAAATATCTACACCGCGATCTGTATAAACATGGAAATATCTACACCGTGTTCTGTGTAAACATGGAAATATCTACACCGCCATCTCTATAAACATGGAAATATCTACACCCCTATCTGTATAAACATGGAAATATCCACACCGCTATCTCTATAAACATGGAAAAATCAACACCGCTATCTCTATGAACATGGAAATATCTACACCGCCATCTCTATAAACATGGAAATATCTACACCGCGATCAGTATAAACGTGGAAATATCTACACCGCTATCTCTATAAACATGGAAATATCTCCACTGCTATCTCTATAAACATCGAAATATCTACACCGCCATGTGTATAAACATGGAAATACTTACAAAGTTATCTGTATAAACATGGAAATATCTACACTGCCATCTGTATAAACATGGAAATATCTACACCGCCATCTATATAAACATGGAAATAACTACACCGCTATCTGTATAAACATGGAAATATCTACACCGCCATCTACATATCCATCAAAATATCTGCCCCGCCATCTGTATAAACATGGAAATATCTACACGGTCATATGTGTATAGATGGAAAAATCAACACCGCCATCTGTATAAACATGGAAATATTTACACAGCGGTCTGTATAAACATGGAAATATCTAAACCTCTGTGTATATAAACATGGAAATATCTACACCGTAATCTGTATAAACTTGGAAATATTTACACTGCTATCTGAACAAACATGGAAATATCTACACCGTTATCTGTATAAATATGGAAATATCTACACCGCTATCTCTATAAACATGGAAATATCTACAACGCCATCTGTATAAACATGGAAATATCTGCACTGCTATCTCTATAAACATGGAAATATCTGCAATGCCATCAGTAAAAACATGGAAATACCTTAACACTCATCTGTGTAAACATGGAAATATCTACACCACCATCTGTATAAACATGGAAATATCTACAATGCCAACTGTATACACATGGAAATACCTAAACGGCAATCTGTGTATAGATGGACACATCAACACCGCCATCTGTACAAACATGGAAATATCTACACCGCTATCTGTATAAACACGGAAATATCTACACTGCGGTCTGTATAAACATGGAAATTTCCACACCGGTATCTGTATAAACATGGAAATATCTACACCACGACCTGTATAAACATGGAAATATTTACACCGCTATCTGTATAAACATGGAAATGTCTACACCGCTATCTCTATAAACATGGAAATATCTACAAAGCCATCTGTATAAACATGGAAATACCAACACACTCATGTGTAGGAACATGGAAATATCTACACCACGATTTGTATAAACAAGGAAATATCTACACAGCCATCTGTATATACATGGAAATATCTACACCGCTATCTGTATAAACATGGAAATAACTACACCGCTATTTGTATAAACAAGGAAATATCTACACCGTGATCTGTATAAACATGGAAATATCTACACCGCGATCTGTATAATCATGGTAATATCTACACAGCTATCTGTATAAACATGGAAATATCTACACAGCTATCTGTATAAACATGGAAACATCAACACCGCAATCTGTATAAACATGGAAGTACCTACAAAGTCAACTGTATAAACATGGAAATATCTGCACAGCCATCTGTATAAACATGGAAATATCTACACAGCCGTCTGTATATACATAGAAATATCTACACCGCTATCTGTATAAACATGGAAATAAATACACCGCTATTTGTATAAACAAGGAAATATCTACACCACCATGTGTTTAAACATGGAAATAACTACACAGACATCTGTTTATACAGGAAATATCTACACCGCTATCTGTATAAACATGCTAATAACTACACCGCTGTCTGTATAAATGTGGAAATCTTTGCACCGCTATCCCTATAAACATGGTAATATCAACACCGCGATCTGTATAAACATGGAAATATCTACACCATGATCTGTATAAACATGGAAATATCTACGCCGCCATCTCTATAAACATGGAAATATCTACACGCCTATCTGTATAAACATGGAAATATCCACACCGCTATCTCTATAAACATGGAAAAACCAACACCGCTATCTCTATGAACATGGAAAATCTAGACCGCCATCTCTATAAACATGGAAATATCTACACCGCGATCAGCATAAACATGGAAATATCTACACCGCTATCTGTATAAACATGGAAATATCTGCACTGCTATTTCTATGAACATCGAAATATCTACACCGCCATCTGTATAAACATGGAAAAACTTACAAAGTTATCTGTATAATCATGGAAATATCTACACCGCCATCTGTATAAACATGGAAATATCTACACAGCCATGTGTATGTACATGGAAATATCTACACCGATATCCATATAAACATGGAAATAACTACACCGCTATCTGTATAAACATGGAAATATCTACACCGCCATGTACATATCCATGGAAATATCTGCGCCGCCATCTGTATAAACATGGAAATATCTACACGGTCATCTGTGTATACATGGGAAAATCAACAACGCCGTCTGTACAAACATGGAAATATCTGCACCGCTATCTGTATAAACATGGAACTATCTACACCGCAGTCTGTATAAACATGGAAATATCTAAACCGCTATCTGTATAAACATAGAAATACCTACAACGCTATCTCTATAAACATGGAAATAACTACACCGTGATCTGTTTAAACATGGATATATTTACACCGCTATCTGTTTAAACATGGAAATATCTACACCGTTATCTGTATAAATCTGGAAATATCTACACCGCTATCTCTATAAACATGGAAATATCTACACCGCTTTCTGTATAAACACGGAAATATCTACACTGCTATCTCTATAAACATGGAAATATCTACAATGCCATCTGTAAAAACATGGAAATACCTATACAGTCATCTGTATAAACATGGAAATATCTACACAACCATCTGTATAAACCTGGAAATATCTACAATGCCATCTGTATACACATGGAAATACCTACACGACAACCTGTGTATAGATGGAAACATCAACACCGCCATCTGTACAAACATGGAAATATCTACACTGCTATCTCTATATACTTGGAAATATCTACACTGCGGTCTGTATAAACATGGAAATACCTACACCGGTATCTGTATAAACATGGAAATATCTACACCACGATCTGTATAAATGTGGAAATATTTACACCGCTATCTATATAAACATGGAAATATCTGCACCGCTATCTCTATAAACTTGGAAATACCTACAAATCCATCTGTATAAACATGGAAATACCTACACAGTCAAGTGTAGGAACATGGAAATATCTACACTGCCATCTGTATAAACATGGAAATATCTACAGAGCCCTCTGTATGAATATGGAAATATCTGCATAGGCATCTGTATAAACATGGAAATATCTGCACCGCTATCTATATAAACATGGAATTACCTACACCGCTGTCTCTATATACATGGAAATATGTACACCGCTATGTGTATAAACATGGAAATATCTCCACTGCTATCTCTATAAACATCGAAATATCTACACCGCCATCTGTATAAACGTGGAAATAGCCACACAGCTATCTCTATAAACATGGAAAAAACAACACCGCTATCTCTATGAACATGGAAATATCTACACCGCAATCTCTATAAACATGGAAATATCTACACCGTGATCAGTATAAACATGGAAATATCTACACCGCTATGTGTATAAACATGGAAATATCTACACCGCCATCTGTATAAACATCGAAATATCTACACCGCCATCTGTATAAACGTGGAAATACTTACAAAGTTATCTGTATAAACATGGAAATATCTACACTGCCATCTCTATAAACATGGAAATATCTACACAGCCATGTGTATATACATGGAAATATCTGCACCGCTATCTATATAAATATGAAAATAACTACACCGCTATTTGTATAAACATGGAAATATCTCCACTGCTATCTCTATAAACATCGAAATATCTACACCGCCATCTGTATAAACATGGAAATGTTTACAAAGTTATCTGTATAAACATGGAAATATCTACACCGCCATCTGTATAAACATGGAAATATCTACACAGATATGTGTACATACATGGAAATATCTACGCCGCTCTCTATAAAAACATGGAAATAACTACACCGCTATCTGTATATACATGGAAATATCTACATCGCCCTCTACATATCCATAGAAATATCTGCGCTGCCATCTGTATAACCATGGAAATATCTACACGGTCATCTGTGTATAGATGGAAATATCAACACCGCCATCTGTACAAACATGGAAATTTCTGCAACGCTATCTGTATAAAGATGGAAATATCTACACCGCGGTCTGTATAAACATGGAAATATCTACACCGCTATCTGTATAAACATGGAAATATATACACCGCTATCTCTATAAACATGGAAATATTTACACTGTGATCTCTATAAACATGGAAATATTTACACCGATATCTGTATTAACATGGAAATTTCTACACCGTTATCTGTATAAATATGGAAATATCTACACCGCTATCTCTATAAACATGGAAATATCTACACCGCGATCTGTATAAACATGGAAATATCTACACCGCCATCTGTATAAACATGGAAATATCTGCACCGCTATCAGTATAATCATGGAAAACCTACACCGCTGTCTCTATAAACATGGAAATATGTACACCGCTGTGTGTATAAACATGGAAATACCTCCACTGCTGTCTGTATAAACATGGAAATATCTCCACCGTTATCTGTATAAACATGGAAATATCTACAGCGCCATCTCTATAAACATTGAAATATGTTCACTGCCATCTGTAAAAACATGGAAATATCTACACAGTCATCTGAATAAACATGGAAATATCTACACCACCATCTGTATATACATGGAAATAGCTACAATACCATCTGTATACACATGGAAATATCTACACAGACATCTGTATAAATATGGAAATATCTACACCGCCATCTGTATAAACATGGAAATATCTACACTGCCATCTGTAGAAAGATGGAAATATCTACACCGCTATCTCTATAAATTTGGAAATATCTACACCGCCATCTCTATAAACATGAAAATATATACACTGCCATCTCCATAAAGATAGAAGTATCTACTCCGCTATGTGTATAAACACGGAAATATCTACACCACCATCTGTGTAAACATGGAAATATCTACACCGCTATCTGTATAAACATGGAAATAACTACACTGCCATCTGCATGTCCTTGGAAATATCTACGCCGCCATCTGTATAAACATGAAAATATCTACAAGGCCATCTGTGTATAGATGGAAATATGATCACCGCCATCTGTATAAATATGGAAATATCTACACCGCTATCTCTATAAACATGGAAATATCTGCACTGCCATCTGTAAAAACATGGAAATACCTATACAGTCATCTGTACAAACATGGAAATATCTACAATGCCATCTGTATACACATGGAAATATCTACACCGCCATCTCTATAAACATGAAAATATCTACACTGCCATCTCCATAAACATGGAAATAACTACTCCGCCATCTGTATAAACATTTAAACATCTACACCGCCATCTGTGTGAATAAGGAAGTATCTACAATGCCATCGGTATAAAGATATAAATATCTGCACCGCGAGTTGTATAAACATGGAAATATCTACATCACTATCTGTATAAACGTGGAAATACCAACACTGCTATCGGTATAAACATGGAAATATCTACAACGCCATCTATATAAACATGGAAATATCTACACCGCTATGTCTATATACATGGAAATACCTACACCGCTATCTCTATAAACATGGAAATATCCACACCGCCATCTGCATATCCATGGAAATATCTACAACGCCATCTGTATAAAGATGGAAATATCTGCACGGCAATCTGTGTAGAGATGGAAATATCAACACCGCCATATGTACAAACATGGAAATATCTACACCGCTATCTCTATAAACATAGAAATACCTACACTGCAGTCTGTATAAACATGGAAATATCTACACCGGTATCTGTATAAACATCGAAATATCTACACCACGATCTGTATAAACATGGAAATATTTACACCGCTATCAGTATAAACCTGGAAATATCTACACTGCTATCTCTAATAATACGGAAATATCTACTCCGCCATCTTTATAAACATGGAAATAACTACACAGTCATGTGTAGGAACATGGAAATATCTACACCACCGTTTGTATAAAGATGGAAATATCTACAACGTTATCTGTATAAACATGGAAATATCTACACAGTGATCTGTATAAACATGGAAATATGTACAGCACTCTCTGAATAAAAATGGCAATATCTACACCGCTATCTGTAAAAACATGGAAATATCTACACTGCCATTTGTAGAAGCATGGAAATATCTACACCGCCATCTGTATAAACGTGGAAATATCTACACCGCTATCTGTATAAACATGGAAATATCCACACAGCAATCTGTATAAACATGGAAATATCTACACCGCTATCTGTATAAATATGAAATATCATGACCGCTATCTCTATAAAAATGGAAATATCTACACTGCTATCTGTATAAACATGGAATTATCCTCACTGCTATCTCTATGAACATGGATACATCTACACCGCTATCTCTATGAACCTGGAAATATCTACACCGCCATCTCTATAAACATGGAAATATCTACACCGCTATCTCTATAAACATGGAAATATCTACACCGCCATCTGTACTAACATGGAAATATCTAAACAGTCATCTGTATAAACCTGGAAATATCTACACTATCATCTATATAAACATGGAAATATCTACAGAGAACTCTGTATAAACATGGAAATATCGACACAGCCATCTGTATAAACATGGAAATATCTATGCCGCTATGTGTATTAACGTGGAAATATCTCCATTGCTATCTGTATAAACATAGACAAATCTCCACCGAAATCTGTATGAACATGAAAATATCTACACCGCTATCTCTATAAACATGGAAATATCTACACTGCCATCTGTACAAACATGGAAATATCTACACAGTCATCTGTAGAAATATGGAAATATCTACACCGCTATCTCTATAAACATGGAAATAACTACACCGCTATCTCTATAAACATGGAAATATCTACACCGCAATCTCCATCAACATGGAAATATATACACCGCCATCTCTTTAAACATGGAGATATCTACAATGCCATCTACATAAACAGGAAAATATCTACATTGCCATCTTTATAAACATGGAAATATCTACACTGCCATCTCTATAAACATGGAAATATCTACACTGCCATTTGTAGAAAGATGGAAATATCTACACTGCCGTCTGTATAAACGTGGAAATATCTACACCGCTATCTGTATAAATATGGAAATATCTACACCGCAATCTGTATAAACATGGAAATATCTACACCGCTATCTGTATAAATATGAAATATCAAAACCGCTATCTCTATAAAAATGGAAATATCTACACTGCTATCTGTATAAACATGGAAATATCCTCACTGCTATCTCTATGAACATGGATATATCTACACTGCTATCTCTATGAACATGGAAATATCTACAACGCCATCTCTAGAAGCATGGAAATATCTACACCGCCATCTGTATAAACATGGAAATATCTACACCGCTATCTGTATAAACATGGAAATATCTACACCGCTATCTGTATAAACATGGAAATATCTACAAAGCTATCTCTATAAACATGGAAATATCTACACCGCTTTCTGTATAAACATGGAAATATCTACACTGTCATCTGTATAAACATGGAAATATCTAAACTGCCATCTGTGGAAAGATGGAAATATCTACACCACGATCTGTATAAATATGAAAATATCTACACCGCTATCTGTGTAAAGATGGAAATATCTAAACCGCAGTCTGTGCAAAGATGGAAATATCTACACCGCTATCTCTGTAAACATGGAAATATCTACGCCACTATCTGTATAAACATGGAAATAACTACACCGCTATCTGTATAAATATGGAAATATCTACACCGCCATTTGTGTAAACATACAAATATCTACAGAGTCATCTGTATACACATGGAAATATCTTCACAGCCATCTGTATAAACATGGATGTATCTACACAACTATCTCTATAAACAAGTAAACACCTACAGCGCTATCTCTATAAACATGGAAATATCAAACCACAATCTCTACAAACATGGAAATATCTACACCGCCATCTATATAAACATGAAAATATATACACCGCCATCTCCTTAAACATGGAGATATCTACAACGCCATCTACATAAACAAGAAAATATCTACACTGCCCTCTATATAAACATGGAAATATCTTCACCGCCATCTCTATAAACATGGAAATATCTACACAGCCATTTGTAGAAAGATGGAAATATCTACAACGCTATCTGTATAAATATGAAATATCTAAACCGCTATCTTTATAAAAATGGAAATATCTACACTGCTATCTGTATAAACATGGAAATATCCTCACCGCTATCTCTGTGAACATGGATATATCTACATCGCTATCTGTATAAACATGGAAATATCTACACCGCCATCGGTATAAACATGGAAATATCTACACCTCCATCTGCATAAACATGGAAATATCTACACTGCGATGCATAAACATGGAAAGAACTACACAGCCATCTGTATAAACATGGAAATATCTACACCGCTACGTCTATAAACATGGAAATACCTACAATGCAATCTGTATAAACATGGAAATATCTACATCGCTCTCTGTGTTAACATGGAAATATCACCACTGCTATCTGTTTAAATATGGAAATACCTACACCGCTATCAGTATAAAAATGGAAATATCTACACAATCAACTGTATATACATGGAAATATCTACACCACCATCTCTATAAACATGGAAAAAACTACACTGCCATCTGTGTAAACATGGAAATATCTACACAATCATCTGTATATTCATGGAAATATCTACTCCACATTCTCCATAAACATGGAAATATATACACTGCCGTCTGTATACACATGGAAATGTCTACAGAGCCATCAGTATAAACATGGAAACATCTTCACCGCTATCTCTATACACATGGAAATACCTACACTGCCATCTGTTTAAACATGGAAATATCTATACCACAAACTCTATAAACATGGAAATATCTACACTGCCATCTCTATAAACATAAAAACAACTACACCGCCATCTCCATAAACATGGAACTATCTACACCGCCATCTGTGTAAACATGGAAATATCTACACTGCCGTCTGTATAAAGATGGAAATATCTGCAACCCGTGCTGTATAAACATGGAAATATCTGCACTGCTATCTGTATAAACAGGGAAATACCAACACCACAATCTGTATAAACGTGGAAATAACTACACCACGCTCTGTATAAACATGGAAATATCTACAAGTCTCTCTGTATAAACATGGAAATAAATTCACCACTGTCTGTATAAACATGGAAATATCTACACAGCCCTCTGAATAAACATGGAAATATCTACAGTGCTATCTCTATCAATATGGAAATATATACATCGCTATCACTATAAACACGGAAATATCTATGCCGCCATCTATATAAACATGGAAATATCTACACAGTCATCTGTATAAACATGGAAATATCTGCACCACCATCTCTATAAACATGGAAATATATAAACTGCCATGTGAATAAACATGGAAATATGTACACAGCCATCTGCATAAACATGGAAATAACTACACCAATATCTCTATACAGATGGAAATATTTACACAGCTATCTCTATATACATGGAAATATCTACACTGCCATCTCTATGAACTTGGAAATACCTACACTGACATATTTATAAACATGAAAATATCTACACCGCCATCTCCATAAACATGGAACCACCTACACCACCATCTGTGTAAAAATGGAAATATCTAAACCGCTATCTGTATAAACATGGATATATCTACACCATTATCTGTATAAACATGGAAATATCTACAACGCTATCTTTATAAATATGGAAATATCTCCACCGCTATCTGTATAAACATGGATATATCTACACTGCCATCTGTTTAAGCTTGGAATTACCTTCACCGCCATCTGTATAAAGATGGAAATATCTACACTGCTATCTCTATAAACATGGAAATATCTACACCGCCATCTCTATAAACGTGAAAATATCTACACGGCCATCTCCATAAACATGAAAATACCTACACCGCCATCTGTATAAACATGGAAACAACTTCTAGGCTATCTGAATAAACATGGAAATATCTACACCACTATCTCTATAAACATGGAAATACCTACATCACTATTTCTATACACATGGAAATACCTACACCGCTATCTCTATAAACATAGAAATATCTACACCGCCATCTCTGTAAACATGGAAATATCTACACCGCCTTCTGAATCAACATGGAAATATCTACACAGCTGTCTGTATAAACATGGAAATTTCTACACCGCCATCTGTATAAACATGGAAATATCTAAACTGCCATCTGAGGAAAATGGAAATACTACACAACGATCTGTATAAACATGGATATATGTACACTGCTACCTGTATAAACATGGAAATATCTACACGGCTCTCTTTATAAACATGGAAATATCTAAACCGATATCTGTATAAACATGGAAATATCTACACCGCCATCTGTATAAACATGGAAATATCTAAACCGCTATCTGTATAAATATGCAAATATCTACACCGCTATCTATATAAACATGGAAATATCTCCACCGCTATGTGTATAAACATGGAAATATCTACACCGCTAACTTTATAAACATTGAAATATCTACACTGCAATCTCTATAAACATGGAAATATCTACAACACTATCTGTGTAAACATGGAAATATCTTCACAGCTGTCTGTGTAAACATGGAAATATGTACACAGCAATCTGTGTGAATATGGAAATACCTACACCAAAATCTGTATAAACTTGGATATATCTACACCGCTATCTGTATAAACATGTTAATATCTACACTGCTATCTGTATAAACATGGAAATATCTACTCTGCTATCTGTATAAATATGGAAATATCTACACCGCTATCTCTATAAACATGGAAATGTCAACACCACTATCTGTATAAACATGGAAATATCTACATGGCTATCCCTAAAAACATGGAAGTATCTTCACCGCCTTCTGTATAAACATGGAAACATCTACACTGCCATCTGTATAAACATGGTAATAACTAAACTGCTAATTCTATAAACATTGAAATATCTACACCGCTATCTGTATAAACGTGGAAATATGTACACCGCAATCTGTGCAAATATGGAAATATCAACACCTCTATCTCAGTAAATATGGAAATATCTACACCGCTATCAGTATAAACATGGAAATATCTACACCGCAATCAGCATAAACGTGGATATATCTACACCGCTATGTGTATAAACATGGAAATGTCTACACCGCTATCTGTTTAAACATGGAAATATCAACACCACTATCTGTATAAACGTGGAAATATGTACACAGCAATCTGTATAAACGTGGAAATATCTACACAGCAATCTGTGCAAATATGGAAATATCTACACCTCTATCTCTGAAAATATGGAAATATCTACACCGCTATCTGTATATACAAGAAAATATCTACACCGCTATCTGTATAAACATGGATATATCTACACCACGATCTGTATAAAGATGGAAACATCTACACCGCTATCTGTATATACATGGAAACATCTACACCGCTATCTGTATAAATATGGAAATATCTACACCGCTCTCTCTATAAACATGGAAATGTCTACACCGCTGTCTGTATAAACATGGAAATATCTTCATGGCTATCTCTCTAAACATGGAAATATCTACACCGCCATATGTATAAACATGGAAATAACTACACAATCATCTGTATAAACATACAAATATCTACCCCACTACCTGTATAAACATGGAAATATCTACTCTGCAATCTGTATAAACATGGAAATATCTACACCGCTATCTCTATAAACATGGAAATACCCGCACCGCTATCTGTATAAACACGGAAATATCTACACCGCTATCTGTATATACTTGGAAATATCTACACCGCCATCACTATGAACATGAAAATACGTCCACCGCTATCTGTATAAACTTGAAAATATCTCCACCGCTAACTGTATAAACATGGAAATATCTACACCGCTATCTCTATAAACATGGAAATATCTACACCACTATTTGTATAAACATGGAAATATCTAGACCGCTATCTGTATAAACATTCAAATATCTACATTGCTATCTGTATAAATATGGAAATATCTACACCACTATCTGTATAAACATGGAAATATCTACACCACTATTTGTATAAACATGGAAATATCTAGACCGCTATCTGTATAAACATGGAAATATCTACACAGCTATCTCTATAAACATAGAAATATCTACACCCCCATCTGTGTAAACATGGAAATACCTACAAAGTCATCTGTATAAACATGGAAATATCTACACAGCCATCTGTATAAACATGGAAATATCTACACAGCCATCTGTATATACATGGAAATATCTACACCGCTATCTGTATAAACATGGAAATATCTACACCACTATTTGTATAAACAAGGAAATATCTACACCCCCATCTGTTTATACATGGAAATATATACACAGACATCTGTTTATACATGCAAATATCTACACCGCTATCTGTTTAGACATGCTAATAACTACACCGCTATCTGCATAAATGTGGAAATATTTGCACCACTATCCCTATAAACATGGTAATATCACCACCGCGATCTGTATAAACATGGAAATATCTACGCCATGATCTGTATAAACATGGAAATATCTACACCGCGATCTGTATACATATGGAAATATCTACAAAGTGATCTCTATAAACATGGAAATATCTACACCACAATGTCTATAAACATGGAAATACCAACACCGCTACTTCAATAAACATGGAAATATCTACACCGCTATCTGTATAAACATGCAAATATCTACACCGCTATCTGTATAAACATGGAAATATCTACACCACGATCTGTATAAACATGGAAATATCTACACCGCGATCTGTATAAACATGGAAATATCTTCACCACGATCTGTATAAGCATGGTAATATCTACACCGCTATCTGTAAAAACATGGTAATATCTACACAACCATCCATATAAACATGGAAATATCTTCACCGCCATCTGTATAAACATGGAAATATCTACAATGCCATCTGTAGAAATATGGAAATATCTACACCGCAATCTGTGTAAACATGGAAATATCTACACCGATATCTGTAAAAACATGGAAATATCTACACCGCTATCTGTATAAACATGGAAATATCTACACCGCGGTCTGTATAAACATGGAAATATCTACAGCGACATCTCTATAAACATTGAAATATCTACACTGCTATCTGTAAAAACATGGAAATACCTACACAGTCATCTGAATAAACATGGAAATATCTACACCACCGTCTGTATAAACATGGAAATACCTACAATACCATCTGTATACACATGGAAATATCTACACAGACATCTGTATAACTATGGAAATATCTACACCACCATCTGTATAAACATGGAATTATCTACACTGCCATCTGTAGAAAGATGGAAATATCTACACCGCTATCTCTATACATATGGAAATATCTACACCGCCATCTCTATAAACATGAAATTATGTACACTGCCATCTCCATAAAGATGGAAGTATCTACTCCGCCATGTGTATCAACACGGAAATATCTACACCACCATCTGTGAAAACATGGAAATATCTACACCGCTATCTGTATAAACATGGAAATATCTACACCGCAATCTGCATGTCCATGGAAATATCTACGCTGCCATCTGTATAAACATGGAAATATCTACACGGCCATCTGTGTGTAGATACAAATAGCAAAACCGCCATCTGTACAAACATGGAAATATCTACACCGCTATCTCTATAAACATTGAAATACCTGCACTGCCATCTGAAAAAACATGGAAATACCTATACAGTCATCTGTATAAACATGGAAATATCCACAATGCCATCTGTATACAAGTGGAAATATCTACACAGCCATCTGTATAAACATGTAAATATCTACACTGCTATCTCTATAAACATGGAAATATCTACACCGCCATCTCTATAAACATGAAAATATCTACAATGCCATCTCCATAAACATGGAACTAACTACTCCGCCATCTGTATAAACATGGAAACATCTACACCGACATCTGTGTGAATAAGGAAATATCTACAATGCCATCTGTATAAAGATATAAATACCTGCACCGCGAGCTGTATAAACATGGAAATATCTACATCGCTATCTGTATAAACGTGGAAATACCAACACCGCTATCGGTATAAACATGGAAATATCTACAACGCCATCTATATAAACATGGAAATATCTACACCACAATGTCTATAAACATGGAAATACCTACACTGCTATTTCAATAAACATGGAAATATCTACACCGCTATCTGTATAAACATGGAAATATCTACACCGCTAAATGTATAAACATGGAAATATCTACACCATGATCTGTATAAACATGGAAATATCTACACCGCGATCTCTATAAACATGGAAATATCTTCACCACGATCTGTATAAGCATGGTAATATCTACACCGCTATCTGTAAAAACATGGTAATATCTACACCACCATCCATATAAACATGGAAATATCTTCACCGCCATCTGTATAAACATGGAAATATCTACAATGCCATCTGTAGAAAGATGGAAATATCTACACCGCAATCTGTGTAAACATGGAAATATCTACACCGATATCTGTAAAAACATGGAAATATCTACACCGCTATCTGTATAAACATGGAAATATCTACACCGCGGTCTGTATAAACATGGAAATATCTACAGCGACATCTCTATAAACATTGAAATATCTACACTGCTATCTGTAAAAACATGGAAATACCTACACAGTCATCTGAATAAACATGGAAATATCTACACCACCGTCTGTATAAACATGGAAATACCTACAATACCATCTGTATACACATGGAAATATCTACACAGACATCTGTATAACTATGGAAATATCTACACCACCATCTGTATAAACATGGAATTATCTACACTGCCATCTGTAGAAAGATGGAAATATCTACACCGCTATCTCTATACATATGGAAATATCTACACCGCCATCTCTATAAACATGAAATTATGTACACTGCCATCTCCATAAAGATGGAAGTATCTACTCCGCCATGTGTATCAACACGGAAATATCTACACCACCATCTGTGAAAACATGGAAATATCTACACCGCTATCTGTATAAACATGGAAATATCTACACCGCAATCTGCATGTCCATGGAAATATCTACGCTGCCATCTGTATAAACATGGAAATATCTACACGGCCATCTGTGTGTAGATACAAATAGCAAAACCGCCATCTGTACAAACATGGAAATATCTACACCGCTATCTC
Source organism: Pan troglodytes (assembly GCF_028858775.2). Lineage (NCBI taxonomy): Eukaryota > Metazoa > Chordata > Mammalia > Primates > Hominidae > Pan > Pan troglodytes. The sequence continues at coordinate 89,563,830 of NC_072416.2, read as the reverse complement.
TATAAACATTGAAATACCTGCACTGCCATCTGAAAAAACATGGAAATACCTATACAGTCATCTGTATAAACATGGAAATATCCACAATGCCATCTGTATACAAGTGGAAATATCTACACAGCCATCTGTATAAACATGTAAATATCTACACTGCTATCTCTATAAACATGGAAATATCTACACCGCCATCTCTATAAACATGAAAATATCTACAATGCCATCTCCATAAACATGGAACTAACTACTCCGCCATCTGTATAAACATGGAAACATCTACACCGACATCTGTGTGAATAAGGAAATATCTACAATGCCATCTGTATAAAGATATAAATACCGGCACCGCGAGCTGTATAAACATGGAAATATCTACATCGCTATCTGTATAAACGTGGAAATACCAACACCGCTATCGGTATAAACATGGAAATATCTACAACGCCATCTATATAAACATGGAAATATCTACACCACAATGTCTATAAACATGGAAATACCTACACTGCTATTTCAATAAACATGGAAATATCTACACCGCTATCTGTATAAACATGGAAATATCTACACCGCTAAATGTATAAACATGGAAATATCTACACCATGATCTGTATAAACATGGAAATATCTACACCGCGATCTCTATAAACATGGAAATATCTTCACCACGATCTGTATAAGCATGGTAATATCTACACCGCTATCTGTAAAAACATGGTAATATCTACACCACCATCCATATAAACATGGAAATATCTTCACCGCCATCTGTATAAACATGGAAATATCTACAATGCCATCTGTAGAAAGATGGAAATATCTACACCACAATCTGTGTAAACATGGAAATATCTACACCGATAAATGTAAAAACATGGAAATATCTACACCGCTATCTGTATAAACATGGAAATATCTACACCGCTATCTCTATAAACATGGAAATACCTGCACTGCCATCTGAAAAAACATGGAAATACCTATACAGTCATCTGTATAAACATGGAAATATCTACAATGACATCTGTATACACGTGGAAATATCTACACAGCCATCTGTATAAACATGTAAATATCTACACTGCTATCTCTATAAACATGGAAATATCTACACCGCCATCTCTATAAACATGAAAATATCTACACTGCCATCTCCATAAACATGGAACTAACTACTCCGCCATCTGTATAAACATGGAAACATCTACACCGCCATCTGTGTGAATAAGGAAATATCTACAATGCCATCTGTATAAAGATATAAATACCTGCACCGCGAGCTGTATAAACATGGAAATATCTACATCGCTATCTCTATAAACGTGGAAATACCAACACCGCTATCGGTATAAACATGGAAATATCTACAACGCCATCTATGTAAACATGGAAATATCTACACCACAATGTCTATAAACATGGAAATACCTACACCGCTATCTCAATAAACATGGAAATATCTACACCGCTATCTGTATAAGCATGGAAATATCTACACCGCTAAATGTATAAACATGGAAATATCTACATCACGATCTGTATAAACATGGAAATATCTACACCGCGATCTGTATAAACATGGAAATATCTTCACCACGATCTGTATAAGCATGGTAATATCTACACCGCTATCTGTAAAAACATGGTAATATCTACACCACCATCCATATAAACATGGAAATATCTTCACCGCCATCTGTATAAACATGGAAATATCTACAATGCCATCTGTAGAAAGATGGAAATATCTACACCGCAATCTGTGTAAACATGGAAATATCTACACTGATATCTGTAAAAACATATTAATATATACACAGCTATCTGTTTAAACATGGAAATATCTACACCGCGATCTGTATAAACATGGAAATATCTACAGCGCCATCTCTATAAACATTGAAATATGTACACTGCTATCTGTAAAAACAAGGAAATATCTACACAGTCATCTGAATAAGCATGGAAATATCTACACCACCATCTGTATAAACATGGAAATACCTACAATACCATCTGTATACACGTGGAAATATCTACACAGACATCTGTATAAGTATGGAAATATCTACACCACCATCTGTATAAACATGGAATTATCTACACTGCAATCTGTAGAATGATGGAAATATCTACACCGCTATCTCTATACATATGGAAATATCTACACCGCCATCTCTATAAACATGAAATTATGTACACTGCCATCTCCATAAAGATGGAAGTATCTACTCCGCCATGTGTATAAACACGGAAATATCTACACCACCATCTGTGAAAACATGGAAATATCTACACCGCTATCTGTATAAACATGGAAATATCTACACCGCAATCTGCATGTTCATGGAAATATCTACGCTGCCATCTGTATAAACATGGAAAATCTACACTGCCATCTGTGTGTAGATAGAAATAGCAACACCGCCATCTGTACAAACATGGAAATATCTACACCGCTATCTCTATAAACATGGAAATACCTGCACTGCCATCTGAAAAAACATGGAAATACCTATACAGTCATCTGTATAAACATGGAAATATCTACAATGCCATCTGTATACACGTGGAAATATCTACACAGCCATCTGTATAAACATGTAAATATCTACACTGCTATCTCTATAAACATGGAAATATGTACACCGCCATCTCTATAAACATGAAAATATCTACACTGCCATCTCCATAAACATGGAACTAACTACTCCGCCATCTGTATAAACATGGAAACATCTACACCGCCATCTGTGTGAATAAGGAAATATCTACAATGCCATCTGTATAAAGATATAAATGCCTGCACCGCGAGCTGTATAAACATGGAAATATCTACATCGCTATCTGTATAAACGTGGAAATACCAACACGGCTATCGGTATAAACATGGAAATATCTACAACACCATCTATATAAACATGGAAATATCTACACCACAATGTCTATAAACATGGAAATACCAACACCGCTACTTCAATAAACATGGAAATATCTACACCGCTATCTGTATAAACATGCAAATATCTACACCGCTATCTGTATAAACATGGAAATATCTACACCACGATCTGTATAAACATGGAAATATCTACACCGCGATCTGTATAAACATGGAAATATCTTCACCACGATCTGTATAAGCATGGTAATATCTACACCGCTATCTGTAAAAACATGGTAATATCTACACAACCATCCATATAAACATGGAAATATCTTCACCGCCATCTGTATAAACATGGAAATATCTACAATGCCATCTGTAGAAAGATGGAAATATCTACACCGCAATCTGTGTAAACATGGAAATATCTACACCGATATCTGTAAAAACATGGAAATATCTACACCGCTATCTGTATAAACATGGAAATATCTACACCGCGGTCTGTATAAACATGGAAATATCTACAGCGCCATCTCTATAAACATTGAAATATCTACACTGCTATCTGTAAAAACATGGAAATACCTACACAGTCATCTGAATAAACATGGAAATATCTACACCTCCATCTGTATAAACATGGAAATACCTACAATACCATCTGTATACACATGGAAATATCTACACAGACATCTGTATAACTATGGAAATATCTACACCACCATCTGTATAAACATGGAATTATCTACACTGCCATCTGTAGAAAGATGGAAATATCTACACCGCTATCTCTATATATATGGAAATATCTACACCGCCATCTCTATAAACATGAAATTATGTACACTGCCATCTCCATAAAGATGGAAGTATCTACTCCGCCATGTGTATCAACACGGAAATATCTACACCACCATCTGTGAAAACATGGAAATATCTACACCGCTATCTGTATAAACATGGAAATATCTACACCGCAATCTGCATGTCCATGGAAATATCTACGCTGCCATCTGTATAAACATGGAAATATCTACACGGCCATCTGTGTGTAGATAGAAATAGCAAAACCGCCATCTGTACAAACATGGAAATATCTACACCGCTATCTCTATAAACATTGAAATACCTGCACTGCCATCTGAAAAAACATGGAAATACCTATACAGTCATCTGTATAAACATGGAAATATCCACAATGCCATCTGTATACAAGTGGAAATATCTACACAGCCATCTGTATAAACATGTAAATATCTACACTGCTATCTCTATAAACATGGAAATATCTACACCGCCATCTCTATAAACATGAAAATATCTACAATGCCATCTCCATAAACATGGAACTAACTACTCCGCCATCTGTATAAACATGGAAACATCTACACCGACATCTGTGTGAATAAGGAAATATCTACAATGCCATCTGTATAAAGATATAAATACCTGAACCGCGAGCTGTATAAACATGGAAATATCTACATCGCTATCTGTATAAACGTGGAAATACCAACACCGCTATCGGTATAAACATGGAAATATCTACAACGCCATCTATATAAACATGGAAATATCTACACCACAATGTCTATAAACATGGAAATACCTACACTGCTATTTCAATAAACATGGAAATATCTACACCGCTATCTGTATAAACATGGAAATATCTACACCGCTAAATGTATAAACATGGAAATATCTACACCACGATCTGTATAAACATGGAAATATCTACACCGCGATCTCTATAAACATGGAAATATCTTCACCACGATCTGTATAAGCATGGTAATATCTACACCGCTATCTGTAAAAACATGGTAATATCTACACCACCATCCATATAAACATGGAAATATCTTCACCGCCATCTGTATAAACATGGAAATATCTACAATGCCATCTGTAGAAAGATGGAAATATCTACACCACAATCTGTGTAAACATGGAAATATCTACACCGATAAATGTAAAAACATGGAAATATCTACACCGCTATCTGTATAAACATGGAAATATCTACACCGCGGTCTGTATAAACATGGAAATATCTACAGCGCCATCTCTATAAACATTGAAATATCTACACTGCTATCTGTAAAAACATGGAAATACCTACACAGTCATCTGAATAAACATGGAAATATCTACACCACCGTCTGTATAAACATGGAAATACCTACAATACCATCTGTATACACATGGAAATATCTTCACAGACATCTGTATAACTATGGAAATATCTACACCACCATCTGTATAAACATGGAATTATCTACACTGCCATCTGTAGAAAGATGGAAATATCTACACCGCTATCTCTATACATATGGAAATATCCACACCGCCATCTCTATAAACATGAAATTATGTACACTGCCATCTCCATAAAGATGGAAGTATCTACTCCGCCATGTGTATCAACACGGAAATATCTACACCACCATCTGTGAAAACATGGAAATATCTACACCGCTATCTGTATAAACATGGAAATATCTACACCGCAATCTGCATGTCCATGGAAATATCTACGCTGCCATCTGTATAAACATGGAAATATCTACACGGACATCTGTGTGTAGATAGAAATAACAAAACCGCCATCTGTACAAACATGGAAATATCTACACCGCTATCTCTATAAACATGGAAATACCTGCACTGCCATCTGAAAAAACATGGAAATACCTATACAGTCATCTGTATAAACATGGAAATATCTACAATGACATCTGTATACACGTGGAAATATCTACACAGCCATCTGTATAAACATGTAAATATCTACACTGCTATCTCTATAAACATGGAAATATCTACACCGCCATCTCTATAAACATGAAAATATCTACACTGCCATCTCCATAAACATGGAACTAACTACTCCGCCATCTGTATAAACATGGAAACATCTACACCGCCATCTGTGTGAATAAGGAAATATCTACAATGCCATCTGTATAAAGATATAAATACCTGCACCGCGAGCTGTATAAACATGGAAATATCTACATCGCTATCTCTATAAACGTGGAAATACCAACACCGCTATCGGTATAAACATGGAAATATCTACAACGCCATCTATGTAAACATGGAAATATCTACACCACAATGTCTATAAACATGGAAATACCTACACCGCTATCTCAACAAACATGGAAATATCTACACCGCTATCTGTATAAGCATGGAAATATCTACACCGCTAAATCTATAAACATGGAAATATCTACATCACGATCTGTATAAACATGGAAATATCTACACCGCGATCTGTATAAACATGGAAATATCTTCACCACGATCTGTATAAGCATGGTAATATCTACACCGCTATCTGTAAAAACATGGTAATATCTACACCACCATCCATATAAACATGGAAATATCTTCACCGCCATCTGTATAAACATGGAAATATCTACAATGCCATCTGTAGAAAGATGGAAATATCTACACCGCAATCTGTGTAAACATGGAAATATCTACACTGATATCTGTAAAAACATATTAATATATACACAGCTATCTGTTTAAACATGGAAATATCTACACCGCGATCTGTATAAACATGGAAATATCTACAGCGCCATCTCTATAAACATTGAAATATCTACACTGCTATCTGTAAAAACAAGGAAATATCTACACAGTCATCTGAATAAACATGGAAATATCTACACCACCATCTGTATAAACATGGAAATACCTACAATACCATCTGTATACACGTGGAAATATCTACACAGAGATCTGTATAAGTATGGAAATATCTACACCACCATCTGTATAAACATGGAATTATCTACACTGCAATCTGTAGAATGATGGAAATATCTACACCGCTATCTCTATACATATGGAAATATCTACACCGCCATCTCTATAAACATGAAATTATGTACACTGCCATCTCCATAAAGATGGAAGTATCTACTCCGCCATGTGTATAAACACGGAAATATCTGCACCACCATCTGTGAAAACATGGAAATATCTACACCGCTATCTGTATAAACATGGAAATATCTACACCGCAATCTGCATGTTCATGGAAATATCTACGCTGCCATCTGTATAAACATGGAAAATCTACACGGCCATCTGTGTGTAGATAGAAATAGCAACACCGCCATCTGTACAAACATGGAAATATCTACACCGCTATCTCTATAAACATGGAAATACCTGCACTGCCATCTGAAAAAACATGGAAATACCTATACAGTCATCTGTATAAACATGGAAATATCTACAATGCCATCTGTATACACGTGGAAATATCTACACAGCCATCTGTATAAACATGTAAATATCTACACTGCTATCTCTATAAACATGGAAATATCTACACCGCCATCTCTATAAACATGAAAATATCTACACTGCCATCTCCATAAACATGGAACTAACTACTCCGCCATCTGTATAAACATGGAAACATCTACACCGCCATCTGTGTGAATAAGGAAATATCTACAATGCCATCTGTATAAAGATATAAATGCCTGCACCGCGAGCTGTATAAACATGGAAATATCTACATCGCTATCTGTATAAACGTGGAAATACCAACATGGCTATCGGTATAAACATGGAAATATCTACAACACCATCTATATAAACATGGAAATATCTACACCACAATGTCTGTAAACATGGAAATACCAACACCGCTACTTCAATAAACATGGAAATATCTACACCGCTATCTGTATAAACATGCAAATATCTACACCGCTATCTGTATAAACATGGAAATATCTACACCACGATCTGTATAAACATGGAAATATCTACACCGCGATCTGTATAAACATGGAAATATCTTCACCACGATCTGTATAAGCATGGTAATATCTACACCGCTATCTGTAAAAACATGGTAATATCTACACAACCATCCATATAAACATGGAAATATCTTCACCGCCATCTGTATAAACATGGAAATATCTACAATGCCATCTGTAGAAAGATGGAAATATCTACACCGCAATCTGTGTAAACATGGAAATATCTACACCGATATCTGTAAAAACATGGAAATATCTACACCGCTATCTGTATAAACATGGAAATATCTACACCGCGGTCTGTATAAACATGGAAATATCTACAGCGCCATCTCTATAAACATTGAAATATCTACACTGCTATCTGTAAAAACATGGAAATACCTACACAGTCATCTGAATAAACATGGAAATATCTACACCTCCATCTGTATAAACATGGAAATACCTACAATACCATCTGTATACACATGGAAATATCTACACAGACATCTGTATAACTATGGAAATATCTACACCACCATCTGTATAAACATGGAATTATCTACACTGCCATCTGTAGAAAGATGGAAATATCTACACCGCTATCTCTATATATATGGAAATATCTACACCGCCATCTCTATAAACATGAAATTATGTACACTGCCATCTCCATAAAGATGGAAGTATCTACTCCGCCATGTGTATCAACACGGAAATATCTACACCACCATCTGTGAAAACATGGAAATATCTACACCGCTATCTGTATAAACATGGAAATATCTACACCGCAATCTGCATGTCCATGGAAATATCTACGCTGCCATCTGTATAAACATGGAAATATCTACACGGCCATCTGTGTGTAGATAGAAATAGCAAAACCGCCATCTGTACAAACATGGAAATATCTACACCGCTATCTCTATAAACATTGAAATACCTGCACTGCCATCTGAAAAAACATGGAAATACCTATACAGTCATCTGTATAAACATGGAAATATCCACAATGCCATCTGTATACAAGTGGAAATATCTACACAGCCATCTGTATAAACATGTAAATATCTACACTGCTATCTCTATAAACATGGAAATATCTACACCGCCATCTCTATAAACATGAAAATATCTACAATGCCATCTCCATAAACATGGAACTAACTACTCCGCCATCTGTATAAACATGGAAACATCTACACCGACATCTGTGTGAATAAGGAAATATCTACAATGCCATCTGTATAAAGATATAAATACCTGCACCGCGAGCTGTATTAACATGGAAATATCTACATCGCTATCTGTATAAACGTGGAAATACCAACACCGCTATCGGTATAAACATGGAAATATCTACAACGCCATCTATATAAACATGGAAATATCTACACCACAATGTCTATAAACATGGAAATACCTACACTGCTATTTCAATAAACATGGAAATATCTACACCGCTATCTGTATAAACATGGAAATATCTACACCGCTAAATGTATAAACATGGAAATATCTACACCACGATCTGTATAAACATGGAAATATCTACACCGCGATCTCTATAAACATGGAAATATCTTCACCACGATCTGTATAAGCATGGTAATATCTACACCGCTATCTGTAAAAACATGGTAATATCTACACCACCATCCATATAAACATGGAAATATCTTCACCGCCATCTGTATAAACATGGAAATATCTACAATGCCATCTGTAGAAAGATGGAAATATCTACACCACAATCTGTGTAAACATGGAAATATCTACACCGATAAATGTAAAAACATGGAAATATCTACACCGCTATCTGTATAAACATGGAAATATCTACACCGCTATCTCTATAAACATGGAAATACCTGCACTGCCATCTGAAAAAACATGGAAATACCTATACAGTCATCTGTATAAACATGGAAATATCTACAATGACATCTGTATACACGTGGAAATATCTACACAGCCATCTGTATAAACATGTAAATATCTACACTGCTATCTCTATAAACATGGAAATATCTACACCGCCATCTCTATAAACATGAAAATATCTACACTGCCATCTCCATAAACATGGAACTAACTACTCCGCCATCTGTATAAACATGGAAACATCTACACCGCCATCTGTGTGAATAAGGAAATATCTACAATGCCATCTGTATAAAGATATAAATACCTGCACCGCGAGCTGTATAAACATGGAAATATCTACATCGCTATCTCTATAAACGTGGAAATACCAACACCGCTATCGGTATAAACATGGAAATATCTACAACGCCATCTATGTTAACATGGAAATATCTACACCACAATGTCTACAAACATGGAAATACCTACACCGCTATCTCAATAAACATGGAAATATCTACACCGCTATCTGTATAAGCATGGAAATATCTACACCGCTAAATGTATAAACATGGAAATATCTACATCACGATCTGTATAAACATGGAAATATCTACACCGCGATCTGTATAAACATGGAAATATCTTCACCACGATCTGTATAAGCATGGTAATATCTACACCGCTATCTGTAAAAACATGGTAATATCTACACCACCATCCATATAAACATGGAAATATCTTCACAGCCATCTGTATAAACATGGAAATATCTACAATGCCATCTGTAGAAAGATGGAAATATCTACACCGCAATCTGTGTAAACATGGAAATATCTACACTGATATCTGTAAAAACATATTAATATATACACAGCTATCTGTTTAAACATGGAAATATCTACACCGCGATCTGTATAAACATGGAAATATCTACAGCGCCATCTCTATAAACATTGAAATATCTACACTGCTATCTGTAAAAACAAGGAAATATCTACACAGTCATCTGAATAAACATGGAAATATCTACACCACCATCTGTATAAACATGGAAATACCTACAATACCATCTGTATACACGTGGAAATATCTACACAGACATCTGTATAAGTATGGAAATATCTACACCACCATCTGTATAAACATGGAATTATCTACACTGCAATCTGTAGAATGATGGAAATATCTACACCGCTATCTCTATACATATGGAAATATCTACACCGCCATCTCTATAAACATGAAATTATGTACACTGCCATCTCCATAAAGATGGAAGTATCTACTCCGCCATGTGTATAAACACGGAAATATCTACACCACCATCTGTGAAAACATGGAAATATCTACACCGCTATCTGTATAAACATGGAAATATCTACACCGCAATCTGCATGTTCATGGAAATATCTACGCTGCCATCTGTATAAACATGGAAATATCTACACGGCCATCTGTGTATAGATGGAAATATCAACACCGCCATCTGTACAAACATGGAAATATCTACACCGCTATCTCTATAAACATGGAAATATCTGCACTGCGATCTGTAAAAACATAGAAATACCTATACAGTCATCAGTATAAACATGGAAGTATCTACAATGCCATCTGTACACACATGGAAATATCTACACAGCCATCTGTATAAACATGTAAATATCTACACTGCTATCTCTATAAACATGGAAATATCTACACCGCCATCTCTATAAACATGAAAATATCTACACTGCCATCTCCATAAACATGGAACTAACTACTCCGCCATCTGTATAAACATGGAAATATCTACACCGCCATCTGTGTGAATAAGGAAATACCTACAATGCCATCTGTATAAAGATATAAATACCTGCACCGCGAGCTGTATAAACATGGAAATATCTACATCGCTATCTGTATAAACGTGGAAATACCAACACCGCTATCGGTATAAACATGGAAATATCTACAACGCCATCTATATAAACCTGGAAATATCTACACCACAATGTCTATAAACATGGAAATACCTACACTGCTATTTCAATAAACATGGAAATATCTACACCGCTATCTGTATAAACATGGAAATATCTACACCGCTAAATGTATAAACATGGAAATATCTACACCACGATCTGTATAAACATGGAAATATCTACACCGCGATCTCTATAAACATGGAAATATCTTCACCCCGATCTGTATAAGCATGGTAATATCTACACCGCTATCTGTAAAAACATGGTAATATCTACACCACCATCCATATAAACATGGAAATATCTTCACCGCCATCTGTATAAACATGGAAATATCTACAATGCCATCTGCAGAAAGATGGAAATATCTACACCACAATCTGTGTAAACATGGAAATATCTACACCGATAAATGTAAAAACATGGAAATATCTACACCGCTATCTGTACAAACATGGAAATATCTACACCGCGGTCTGTATAAACATGGAAATATCTACAGCGCCATCTCTATAAACATTGAAATATCTACACTACTATCTGTAAAAACATGGAAATACCTACACAGTCATCTGAATAAACATGGAAATATCTACACCACCATCTGTATAAACATGGAAATACCTACAATACCATCTTTATACAAATGGAAATATCTACACAGACATCTGTATAAATATGGAAATATCTACACCACCATCTGTATAAAAATGGAATTATCTACACTGCCATCTGTAGAAAGATGGAAATATCTACACCGCTATCTCTATACATATGGAAATATCTACACCGCCATCTCTATAAACATGAAATTATCTACACTGCCATCTCCATAAAGATGGAAGTATCTACTCCGCCATGTGTATAAACACGGAAATATCTACACCACCATCTGTGAAAACATGGAAATATATACACCGCTATCTGTATAAACATGGAAATATCTACCACGCCATCTGCATGTCCATGAAAATATCTACGCAACCATCTGTATAAACATGGAAATATCTACACGGCCATCTGTGTATAGATGGAAATATCAACACCGCCATCTGTACAAACATGGAAATATCTACACCGCTATCTCTAAAAACATGGAAATATCTTCACTGCCATCTCTAAAAACATGGAAATACCTGTACAGTCATCTGTATAAACATGGAAGTATCTACAATGCCATGTGTATACACATGGAAATATCTACACAGCCATCTGTATAAACATGTAAATATCTACACTGCTCTCTCTATAAACATGGAAATATCTACACCGCCATCTCTATAAACATGAAAATATCTACACTGCCATCTCCATAAACATGGAACTAACTACTCCGCCATCTGTATAAACATGGAAACATCTACACCGCCATCTGTGTGAATAAGGAAATACCTACAATGCCATCTGTATAAAGATATAAATACCTGCACCGCGAGCTGTATAAACATGGAAATATCTACATCGCTCTCTGTATAAACATGGAAATATCTACACCGCGGTCTGTATAAACATGGGAATATCTACAGCGCCATCTCTATAAACATTGAAATATCTACACTGCTATCTGTAAAAACATGGAAATACCTACACAGTCATCTGAATAAACATGGAAATATCTACACCACCGTCTGTATAAACATGGAAATACCTACAATACCATCTGTATACACATGGAAATATCTACACAGACATCTGTATAACTATGGAAATATCTACACCACCATCTGTATAAACATGGAATTATCTACACTGCCATCTGTAGAAAGATGGAAATATCTACACCGCTATCTCTATACATATGGAAATATCTACACCGCCATCTCTATAAACATGAAATTATGTACACTGCCATCTCCATAAAGATGGAAGTATCTACTCTGCCATGTGTATCCACACGGAAATATCTACACCACCATCTGTGAAAACATGGAAATATCTACACCGCTATCTGTATAAACATGGAAATATCTACACCGCCATCTGCATGTCCATGGAAATATCTACGCTGCCATCTGTATAACCATGGAAATTTCTACACGGCCATCTGTGTGTAGATAGATATAGCAAAACCGCCATCTGTACAAACATGGAAATATCTACACCGCTATCTCTATAAACATGGAAATACCTGCACTGCCATCTGAAAAAACATGGAAATACCTATACAGTCATCTGTATAAACATGGAAATATCTACAATGCCATCTGTATACACGTGGAAATATCTACACAGCCATCTGTATAAACATGTAAATATCTACACTGCTATCTCTATAAACATGGAAATATCTACACCGCCATCTCTATAAACATGAAAATATCTACACTGCCATCTCCATAAACATGGAACTAACTACTCCGCCATCTGTATAAACATGGAAACATCTACACCGCCATCTGTGTGAATAAGGAAATATCTACAATGCCATCTGTATAAAGATATAAATACCTGCACCGCGAGCTGTATAAACATGGAAATATCTACATCGCTATCTGTATAAACGTGGAAATACCAACACCGCTATCGGTATAAACATGGAAATATCTACAACGCCATCTATATAAACATGGAAATATCTACACCACAATGTCTATAAACGGGGAAATACCTACACCGCTATCTCAATAAACATGGAAATATCTACACCGCTATCTGTATAAACATGGAAATATCTACACCGCTATCTGTATAAACATGGAAATATCTACACCGCGATCTGTATAAACATGGAAATATCTACACCGCGATCTCTATAAACATGGAAATATCTTCACCACGATCGGTATAAGCATGGTAATATCTACACCGCTATCTGTAAAAACATGGTAATATCTACACCACGATCCATATAAACATGGAAATATCTACACCGCCATCTGTATAAACATGGAAATATCTACAATGCCATCTGTAGAAAGATGGAAATATCTACACCGCAATCTGTGTAAACATGGAAATATCTACACCGATATCTGTAAAAACATGGAAATATCTACACCGCTATCTGTATAAACATGGAAATATCTACACCGCGATCCGTATAAACATGGAAATATCTCCTGTGCCATCTCCATAAACATTGAAATATCTACACTGCCATTTGTAAAAACATGGAAATATCTACACAGTCATCTGAATAAACATGGAAATATCTACACCACCATCTGTATAAACATGGAAATACCTACAATACCATCTGTATACACATGGAAATATCTACACAGACATCTGTATAAGTATGGAAATATCTACACCACCATCTGTATAAACATGGAATTATCTACACTGCCATCTGTAGAAAGATGGAAATATCTACACCGCTATCTCTATACATATGGAAATATCTACACCGCCATCTCTATAAACATGAAATTATCTACACTGCCATCTCCATAAAGATGGAAGTATCTACTCCGCCATGTGTATAAACACGGAAATATCTACACCACCATCTGTGAAAACATGGAAATATATACACCGCTATCTGTATAAACATGGAAATATCTACCCCGCCATCTGCATGTCCATGAAAATATCTACGCAACCATCTGTATAAACATGGAAATATCTACACGGCCATCTGTGTATAGATGGAAATATCAACACCGCCATCTGTACAAACATGGAAATATCTACACCGCTATCTCTATAAACATGGAAATATCTTCACTGCCATCTGTAAAAACATGGAAATACCTGTACAGTCATCTGTATAAACATGGGAGTATCTACAATGGCATCTGTATACACATGGAAATATCTACACAGCCATCTGTATAAACATGTAAATATCTACACTGCTATCTCTATAAACATGGAAATATCTACACCGCCATCTCTATAAACATGAAAATATCTACACTGCCATCTCCATAAACATGGAACTAACTACTCCGCCATCTGTATGAACATGGAAACATCTACACCGCCATCTGTGTGAATAAGGAAATACCTACAATGCCATCTGTATAAAGATATAAATACCTGCACCGCAAGCTGTATAAACATGGAAATATCTACATCGCTCTCTGTATAAACATGGAAATATCTACACCGCGGTCTGTATAAACATGGAAATATCTACAGCGCCATCTCTATAAACATTGAAATATCTACACTGCTATCTGTAAAAACATGGAAATACCTACACAGTCATCTGAATAAACATGGAAATATCTACACCACCGTCTGTATAAACATGGAAATACCTACAATACCATCTGTATACACATGGAAATATCTACACAGACATCTGTATAACTATGGAAATATCTACACCACCATCTGTATAAACATGGAATTATCTACACTGCCATCTGTAGAAAGATGGAAATATCTACACCGCTATCTCTATACATATGGAAATATCTACACCGCCATCTCTATAAACATGAAATTATGTACACTGCCATCTCCATAAAGATGGAAGTATCTACTCTGCCATGTGTATCCACACGGAAATATCTACACCACCATCTGTGAAAACATGGAAATATCTACACCGCTATCTGTATAAACATGGAAATATCTACACCGCCATCTGCATGTCCATGGAAATATCTACGCTGCCATCTGTATAACCATGGAAATTTCTACACGGCCATCTGTGTGTAGATAGAAATAGCAAAACCGCCATCTGTACAAACATGGAAATATCTACACCGCTATCTCTATAAACATGGAAATACCTGCACTGCCATCTGAAAAAACATGGAAATACCGATACAGTCATCTGTATAAACATGGAAATATCTACAATGCCATCTGTATACACGTGGAAATATCTACACAGCCATCTGTATAAACATGTAAATATCTACACTGCTATCTCTATAAACATGGAAATATCTACACCGCCATCTCTATAAACATGAAAATATCTACACTGCCATCTCCATAAACATGGAACTAACTACTCCGCCATCTGTATAAACATGGAAACATCTACACCGCCATCTGTGTGAATAAGGAAATATCTACAATGCCATCTGTATAAAGATATAAATACCTGCACCGCGAGCTGTATAAACATGGAAATATCTACATCGCTATCTGTATAAACGTGGAAATACCAACACCGCTATCGGTATAAACATGGAAATATCTACAACGCCATCTATATAAACATGGAAATATCTACACCACAATGTCTATAAACGTGGAAATACCTACACCGCTATCTCAATAAACATGGAAATATCTACACCGCTATCTGTATAAACATGGAAATATCTACACCGCTATCTGTATAAACATGGAAATATCTACACCGCGATCTGTATAAACATGGAAATATCTACACCGCGATCTCTATAAACATGGAAATATCTTCACCACGATCTGTATAAGCATGGTAATATCTACACCGCTATCTGTAAAAACATGGTAATATCTACACCACGATCCATATAAACATGGAAATATCTACACCGCCATCTGTATAAACATGGAAATATCTACAATGCCATCTGTAGAAAGATGGAAATATCTACACCGCAATCTGTGTAAACATGGAAATATCTACACCGATATCTGTAAAAACATGGAAATATCTACACCGCTATCTGTATAAACAAAGAAAAAATCAACACCGCGGTCTGTTTAAACATGGAAATATCTACAGTGCCATCTCTATAAACATTGAAATATCTACACTGCCATCTGTAAAAACATGGAAATATCTACACAGTCATCTGAATAAACATGGAAATATCTACACAGCAATCTGTGTAAAAATGGAAATATCTACACCGATATCTGTAAAAACATGGAAATATCTACACCGCTATCTGTATAAACAAAGAAAAAATCAACACCGCGTTCTGTTTAAACATGGAAATATCTACAGTGCCATCTCTATAAACATTGAAATATCTACACTGCCATCTGTAAAAACATGGAAATATCTACACAGTCATCTGAATAAACATGGAAATATCTACACAACCATCTGTATAAACATGGAAATACCTACAATACCATCTGTATACACATGGAAATATCTACACAGACATCTGTATAAGTATGGAAATATCTACACCACCATCTGTATAAACATGGAATTATCTACACTGCCATCTGTAGAAAGATGGAAATATCTACACCGCTATCTCTATACATATGGAAATATCTACACCGCCATCTCTATAAACATGAAATTATCTACACTGCCATCTCCATAAAGATGGAAGTATCTACTCCACCATGTGTATAAACACGGAAATATCTACACCACCATCTGTGAAAACATGGAAATATATACACCACTATCTGTATAAACATGGAAATATCTACGCAACCATCTGTATAAACATGGAAATATCTACACGGCCATCTGTGTATAGATGGAAATATCAACACCGCCATCTGTACAAACATGGAAATATCTACACCGCTATCTCTATAAACATGGAAATATCTGCACTGCGATCTGTAAAAACATAGAAATACCTGTACAGTCATCTGTATAAACATGGAAGTATCTACAATGCCATCTGTACACACATGGAAATATCTACACAGCCATCTGTAAAAACATGTAAATATCTACACTGCTATCTCTATAAACATGGAAATATCTACACCGCCATCTCTATAAACATGAAAATATCTACACTGCCATCTCCATAAACATGGAACTAACTACTCCGCCATCTGTATAAACATGGAAACATCTACACCGCCATCTGTGTTTATAAGGAAATACCTACAATGCCATCTGTATAAAGATATAAATACCTGCACCGCGAGCTGTATAAACATGGAAATATCTACATCGCTATCTGTATAAACGTGGAAATACCAACACCGCTATCGGTATAAACATGGAAATATCTACAACGCCATCTATATAAACATGGAAATATCTACACCACAATGTCTACAAACATGGAAATACCTACACCGCTATCTCAATAAACATGGAAATAGCTACACCGCTATCTGTGTAAACATGGAAATATCTACACCGCTATCTGTATAAACATGGAAATATCTACACCGCGATCTGTATAAACATGGAAATATCTACACCGCGATCTCTATAAACATGGAAATATCTTCACCACGATCTGTATAAGCATGGTAATATCTACACCGCTATCTGTATAAACATGGTAATATCTACACCACCATCCATATAAACATGGAAATATCTACACCGCCATCTGTATAAACATGGAAATATCTACAATGCCATCTGTAGAAAGATGGAAATATCTACACCGCTATCTGTGTAAACATGGAAATAACTACACCGATATCTGTAAAAACATGGAAATATCTACACCGCTATCTGTATAAACATGGAAATATCTACACCGCGATCCGTATAAACATGGAAATATCTCCTGCGCCATCTCCATAAACATTGAAATATCTACACTGCCATTTGTAAAAACATGGAAATATCTACACAGTCATCTGAATAAACATGGAAATATCTACACCACCATCTGTATAAACATGGAAATACCTACAATACCATCTGTATACACATGGAAATATCTACACAGATATCTGTATAAGTATGGAAATATCTACACCACCATCTGTATAAACATGGAATTATCTACACTGCCATCTGTAGAAAGATGGAAATATCTACACCGCTATCTCTATACAGATGGAAATATCTACACCGCCATCTCTATAAACATGAAATTATCTACACTGCCATCTCCATAAAGATGGAAGTATCTACTCCGCCATGTGTATCAACACGGAAATATCTACACCACCATCTGTGAAAACATGGAAATATCTACACCGCTATCTGTATAAACATGGAAATATCTACACCGCCATCTGCATGTCCATGGAAATATCTACGCTGCCATCTGTATAAACATGGAAATATCTACACGGCCATCTGTGTGTAGATAGAAATAGCAAAACCGCCATCTGTACAAACATGGAAATATCTACACCGCTATCTCTATAAACATTGAAATACCTGCACTGCCATCTGAAAAAACATGGAAATACCTATACAGTCATCTGTATAAACATGGAAATATCCACAATGCCATCTGTATACAAGTGGAAATATCTACACAGCCATCTGTATAAACATGTAAATATCTACACTGCTATCTCTATAAACATGGAAATATCTACACCGCCATCTCTATAAACATGAAAATATCTACAATGCCATCTCCATAAACATGGAACTAACTACTCCGCCATCTGTATAAACATGGAAACATCTACACCGACATCTGTGTGAATAAGGAAATATCTACAATGCCATCTGTATAAAGATATAAATACCTGCACCGCGAGCTGTATAAACATGGAAATATCTACATCGCTATCTGTATAAACGTGGAAATACCAACACCGCTATCGGTATAAACATGGAAATATCTACAACGCCATCTATATAAACATGGAAATATCTACACCACAATGTCTATAAACATGGAAATACCTACACTGCTATTTCAATAAACATGGAAATATCTACACCGCTATCTGTATAAACATGGAAATATCTGCACCGCTAAATGTATAAACATGGAAATATCTACACCACGATCTGTATAAACATGGAAATATCTACACCGCGATCTCTATAAACATGGAAATATCTTCACCACGATCTGTATAAGCATGGTAATATCTACACCGCTATCTGTAAAAACATGGTAATATCTACACCACCATCCATATAAACATGGAAATATCTTCACCGCCATCTGTATAAACATGGAAATATCTACAATGCCATCTGTAGAAAGATGGAAATATCTACACCACAATCTGTGTAAACATGGAAATATCTACACCGATAAATGTAAAAACATGGAAATATCTACACCGCTATCTGTATAAACATGGAAATATCTACACCGCGGTCTGTATAAACATGGAAATATCTACAGCGCCATCTCTATAAACATTGAAATATCTACACTGCTATCTGTAAAAACATGGAAATACCTACACAGTCATCCGAATAAACATGGAAACATCTACACCACCATCTGTATAAACATGGAAATACCTACAATACCATCTTTATACACATGGAAATATCTACACAGACATCTGTATAAATATGGAAATATCTACACCACCATCTGTATAAAAATGGAATTATCTACACTGCCATCTGTAGAAAGATGGAAATATCTACACCGCTATCTCTATACATATGGAAATATCTACACCGCCATCTCTATAAACATGAAATTATCTACACTGCCATCTCCATAAAGATGGAAGTATCTACTCCGCCATGTGTATAAACACTGAAATATCTACACCACCATCTGTGAAAACATGGAAATATCTACAAAGCTATCTGTATAAACATGGAAATATCTACACCGCCATCTGCATGTCCATGGAAATATCTACGCTGCCATCTGTATAAACATGGAAATATCTACACGGCCATCTGTGTATAGATGGAAATATCAACACCGCCATCTGTACAAACATGGAAATATCTACAGCGCTATCTCTATAAGCATGGTAATACCTGCACTGCCATCTGTAAAAACATGGAAATACCTATACAGTCATCTGTATAAACATGGAAATATCTACAATGCCATCTGTATACACGTGGAAATATCTACACAGCCATCTGTATAAACATGTAAATATCTACACTGCTATCTCTATAAACATGGAAATATCTACACCGCCATCTCTATAAACATGAAAATATCTACACTGCCATCTCCATAAACATGGAACTAACTACTCCGCCATCTGTATAAACATGGAAACATCTACACCGCCATCTGTGTGAATAAGGAAATATCTACAATGCCATCTGTATAAAGATATAAATATCTGCACCGCGAGCTATATAAACATGGAAATATCTTCATCGCTATCTGTATAAACGTGGAAATACCAACACCGCTATTGGTATAATCATGGAAATATCTACAACGCCATCTGTATAAACATGGAAATATCTACACCGCTATCTGTATAAACATGGAAATATCTACACCGGTATCTGTATAAACATGGAAATATCTACACCGCTATCTGTATTAACATGGTAAAATCTACACCAGCATCTATATAAACATGGAAATATCTACACCGCCATCTGTATAAACATGGAAATATCTACAATGCCATCTGTAGAATGATGGAAATATCTACACCGCAATCTGGGTAAACATGGAAATATCTACACCGATATCTGTGAAAACATGGAAATAGCGACACCACTATCAGTATTAACATGGAAATATCGACACCGCGATCTGTATAAACATGGAAATATCTACACCGCTATCTGTATAAACATGGAAATATCTACACAGCTATCTCTATAAACATGGAAATATCTACACCGCCATCTGTATAAACATGGAAATACCTACAAAGTCATCTGTATAAACATGGAAATATCTACACAGCCATCTGTATAAACATGGAAATATCTACACAGCCATCTGTATATACATGGAAATATCTGCACCGCTATCTGTATAAACATGGAAATAACTACACCGCTATTTGTATAAACAAGCAAATATCAATACCGTAATCTGTATAAACATGGAAATATCTACACCGCCATCTCTATAAACATGGAAATATCTACACCTATATCTGTATAAACATGGAAATATCCACACCGCTATCTCTATAAACATGGAAAAATCAACATCGCTATCTCTATGAACATGGAAATATCTACACCGCCATCTCTATAAACATGGAAATACTTACAGTTATCTGTATAAACATGGAAATATCTACACCGCCATCTCTATAAATATGGAAATATCTACACCACGATCAGTATAAACATGGAAATATCTACACCGCTATCTGTATAAACATGGAAATATCTCCACTGCTATCTCTATAAACATCGAAATATCTACACCGCCATCTGTATAAACATGGAAATACTTACAAAGTTATCTGTATAAATATGGAAATATCTACACCGCCATGTGTATAAACATGGAAATATCTACACAGCCATGTGTATATACATGGAAATAACTACACCGCTATGTATATAAACATGGAAATAACTACACCGCTATCTGTATAAACATGGAAATATCTACACCGCCATCTACATATAAATGGAAATATCTGCGCCATCTGTATAAACATGGAAATATCTACATGGTCATCTGTGTATAGATGGAAATATCAACACCGCCATCTGTACAAACATGGAAATATCTGCACCGTTATCTGTATAAAGATGGAAATATCTACACCGCGATCTGTATAAACATGGAAATATCTACACCCCTATCTGTATAAACATGGAAATATCCACAACGCTATCTCTATAAACATGGAAAAATCAACACCTCCATCTCTATAAACATGGAAATATCTTCACCACGATCTGTATAAGCATGGTAATATCTACACCGCTATCTGTAAAAACATGGTAATATCTACACCACCATCCATATAAACATGGAAATATCTTCACCGCCATCTGTGTAAACATGGAAATATCTACAATGCCATCTGTAGAAAGATGGAAATATCTACACCACAATCTGTGTAAACATGGAAATATCTACACCGATAAATGTAAAAACATGGAAATATCTACACCGCTATCTGTATAAACATGGAAATATCTACACCGCGGTCTGTATAAACATGGAAATATCTACAGCGCCATCTCTATAAACATTGAAATATCTACACTGCTATCTGTAAAAACATGGAAATACCTACACAGTCATCTGAATAAACATGGAAATATCTACACCACCATCTGTATAAACATGGAAATACCTACAATACCATCTTTATACACATGGAAATATCTACACAGACATCTGTATAAATATGGAAATATCTACACCACCATCTGTATAAACATGGAATTATCTACACTGCCATCTGTAGAAAGATGGAAATATCTACACCGCTATCTCTATACATATGGAAATATCTACACCGCCATCTCTATAAACATGAAATTATCTACACTGCCATCTCCATAAAGATGGAAGTATCTACTCCGCCATGTGTATAAACACGGAAATATCTACACCACCATCTGTGAAAACATGGAAATATATACACCGCTATCTGTATAAACATGGAAATATCTACCACGCCATCTGCATGTCCATGAAAATATCTACGCAACCATCTGTATAAACATGGAAATATCTACACGGCCATCTGTGTATAGATGGAAATATCAACACCGCCATCTGTACAAACATGGAAATATCTACACCGCTATCTCTATAAACATGGAAATATCTTCACTGCCATCTCTAAAAACATGGAAATACCTGTACAGTCATCTGTATAAACATGGAAGTATCTACAATGCCATGTGTATACACATGGAAATATCTACACAGCCATCTGTATAAACATGTAAATATCTACACTGCTCTCTCTATAAACATGGAAATATCTACACCGCCATCTCTATAAACATGAAAATATCTACACTGCCATCTCCATAAACATGGAACTAACTACTCCGCCATCTGTATAAACATGGAAACATCTACACCGCCATCTGTGTGAATAAGGAAATACCTACAATGCCATCTGTATAAAGATATAAATACCTGCACCGCGAGCTGTATAAACATGGAAATATCTACATCGCTATCTGTATAAACGTGGAAATACCAACACCGCTATCGGTATAAACATGGAAATATCTACAACGCCATCTATATAAACATGGAAATATCTACACCACAATGTCTACAAACGTCGAAATACCTACACCGCTATCTCAATAAACATGGACATATCTACACCGCTATCTGTATAAACATGGAAATATCTACACCGCTATCTGTATAAACATGGAAATATCTACACCGCGATCTCTATACACATGGAAATATCTTCACCACGATCTGTATAAGCATGGTAATATCTACACCGCTATCTGTATAAACATGGTAATATCTACACCTCCATGCATATAAACATGGAAATATCTACACCGCCATCTGTATAAACATGGAAATATCTACAATGCCATCTGTAGAAAGATGGAAATATCTACACCGCAATCTGTGTAAACATGGAAATATCTACACCGATATCTGTAAAAACATGGAAATATCTACACCGCTATCTGTATAAACATGGAAATATCTACACCGCGATCCGTATAAACATGGAAATATCTCCTGCGCCATCTCCATAAACATTGAAATATCTACACTGCCATCTGTAAAAACATGGAAATACCTACACAGTCATCTGAATAAACATGGAAATATCTACACCACCATCTGTATAAACATGGAAATACCTACAATACCATCTGTATACACATGGAAATATCTACACAGACATCTGTATAAGTATGGAAATATCTACACCACCATCTGTATAAACATGGAATTATCTACACTGCCATCTGTAGAAAGATGGAAATATCTACACCGCTATCTCTATACATATGGAAATATCTACACCGCCATCTCTATAAACATGAAATTATGTACACTGCCATCTCCATAAAGATGGAAGTATCTACTCCGCCATGTGTATAAACACGGAAATATCTACACCACCATCTGTGAAAACATGGAAATATATACACCGCTATCTGTATAAACATGGAAATATCTACCCCGCCATCTGCATCTCCATGAAAATATCTACGCAACCATCTGTATAAACATGGAAATATCTACACGGCCATCTGTGTATAGATGGAAATATCAACACCGCCATCTGTACAAACATGGAAATATCTACACCGCTATCTCTATAAACATGGAAATATCTTCACTGCCATCTGTAAAAATATGGAAATACCTGTACAGTCATCTGTATAAACATGGAAGTATCTACAATGCCATCTGTATACACATGGAAATATCTACACAGCCATCTGTATAAACATGTAAATATCTACACTGCTATCTCTATAAACATGGAAATATCTACACCGCCATCTCTATAAACATGAAAATATCTACACTGCCATCTCCATAAACATGGAACTACCTTCTCCACCATCTGTATAAACATGGAAACATCTACACCGCCATCTTTGTGAATAAGGAAATACCTACAATGCCATCTGTATGAAGTTATAAATAACTGCACCGCGAGCTGTATAAACATGGAAATATCTACATCGCTATCTGTATAAACGTGGAAATACCAACACCGCTATCGGTATAAACATGGAAATATCTACAACGCCATCTATATAAACATGGAAATATCTACACCACAATATCTACAAACGTGGAAATACCTACACCGCTATCTCATTAAACATCGAAATATCTCTATAAACATGGAAATACCTTGACCACGATCTGTATAAGCATGGTAATATCTACACTGCCATTTCTAGAAAGATGGAAATATCTACACCGCCATCTCTATAAACGTGGAAATATCTACACCGCCATCTATATAAACATGGAAATATCTACACCGTCATCTGTATAAACATGGAAATATCTACACCGCTATCTGTATAAATATGGAAATATCTACACCGCGATCTGTATAAACATGGAAATATCTACACCGCGATCTGTATAAACATGGAAATATCTAAACCGCTATCTGTGTAAACATGGAAATATCTACACAGCTATCTCTATAAACATGGAAATATCTACACCGCCATCTGTATAAACATGGAAATACCTACAAAGTCATCTGTATAAACATGGAAATATCTACACAGCCATCTGTAGAAACATGGAAATATCTACACAGCCATCTGTATAAACCTGGAAATATCTGCACTGTCATCTATATAAACATGGAAATATCAACAGAGAACTCTGTATAAACATGGAAATATCGGCACAGCCATCTGTATAAACATGGAAATATCTACAACGCTATCTGTATAAACATGGAAATATCTACATCGCTATGTGTATTAACGTGGAAATATCTCCATTGCTATCTGTTTAAACATGGACAAATCTCCACCGCAATATGTATAAACATGAAAATATCTACACTTCTATCTCTATAAACATGGAAATATCTACACTGCCATCTGTACAAACATGGAAATATCTACACAGTCATCTGTAGAAACATGGAAATATCTACACCGCTATCTCTATAAACATGGAAATAACTACACCGCTATCTCTATAAACATGGAAATATCTACACCGCTATCTCCATCAACATGGAAATATACACACCGCCATCTCTTTAAACATGGAGGTATCTACAACGTCATCTACATAAACAAGAAAATATCTACACTGCCATCTATATAAACATGGAAATATCTACACCGCCATCTGTATAAACATGGAAATACCTACAACGTCTTCTGTATAAACATGGAAATATCTACACAGCCATCTGTATAAACATGGAAATATCTACACAGCCATCTGTATAAACATGGAAATATCTGCACTGTCATCTATATAAACATGGAAATATCTACAGAGAACTCTGTATAAACATGGAAATATCGGCACAGCCATCTGTATAAACATGGAAATATCTACAACGCTATCTGTATAAACATGGAAATATCTACATCGCTATGTGTATTAACGTGGAAATATCTCCATTGCTATCTGTTTAAACATGGACAAATCTCCACCGCAATATGTATAAACATGAAAATATCTACACTTCTATCTCTATTAACATGGAAATATCTACACTGCCATCTGTACAAACATGGAGATATCTACACAGTCATCTGTAGAAACATGGAAATATCTACACCGCTATCTCTATAAACATGGAAATAAGTACACCGCTATCTCTATAAACATGGAAATATCTACACAGCTATCTCCATCAACATGGAAATATACACACCGCCATCTCTTTAAACATGGAGGTATCTACAATGCCATCTTCATAAACAAGAAAATATCTACACTGCCATCTATATAAACATGGAAATATCTACACCGCCATCTCTATAAACATGGAAATATCTACACTGCCATTTCTAGAAAGATGGAAATATCTACACCGCCATCTGTATAAACGTGGAAATATCTACACCGCTATCTGTATAAACATGGAAATATCTACACCGCAATCTGTATAAACATGGAAATGTCTACACCGCTCTCTGTACAAATATGAAATATCTAAACCGCTATCTCTATAAAAGTGGAAATATCTACACTGCTATCTGTATAAACATGGAAATATCCTCACTGTTATCTCTATGAACATTGATATATCTACACCGCTATCTCTATAAACATGGAAATATCTACACCGCCATCTCTATAAACATGGAAATATCTACACCGTCATCTGTATAAACATGGAAATATCTACACCGCTATCTGTATAAACATGGAAATACCTACACTGCAATCTGTATAAACATGGAAATATCTACACCGCGATCTGTATAAACATGGAAATATCTAAACCGCTATCTGTGTAAACATGGAAATATCTACACAGCTATCTCTATAAACATGGAAATAGCTACACCGCCATCTGTATAAACATGGAAATACCTACAAAGTCATCTGTATAAACATGGAAATATCTACACCGCTCTCTGTACAAATATGAAATATCTAAACCGCTATCTCTATAAAAGTGGAAATATCTACACTGCAATCTGTATAAACATGGAAACATCCTCACTGCTATCTCTATGAACATTGATATATCTACACCGCTATCTCTATAAACATGGAAATATCTACACCGCCATCTCTATAAACATGGAAATATCTACACCGTCATCTGTATAAACATGGAAATATCTACACCGCTATGTGTATAAACATGGAAATATCTACACCGCGATCTGTATAAACATGGAAATATCTACACCGCGATCTGTATAAACATGGAAATATCTACACCGCGATCTGTATAAACATGGAAATATCTAAACCGCTATCTGTATAAACATGGAAATATCTACACCGCGATCTGTATAAATATGGAAATATCTACACCGCGATCTGTATAAACATGGAAATATCTACACCGCAATCTGTATAAACATGGAAATATCTAAACCGCTATCTGTGTAAACATGGAAATATCTACACAGCTATCTCTATAAACATGGAAATAGCTACACCGCCATCTGTATAAACATGGAAATACCTACAAAGTCATCTGTATAAACATGGAAATATCTACACAGCCATCTGTATAAACATGGAAATATCTGCACTGTCATCTATATAAACATGGAAATATCTACAGAGAACTCTGTATAAACATGGAAATATCGGCAAAGCCATTTGTATAAACATGGAAATATCTACACCGCTATCTGTATAAACATGGAAATATCTACACCGCGATCTGTATAAACATGGAAATATCTACACCGCTCTCTGTATAAATATGAAATATCTAAACCTCTATCTCTATAAAAGTGGAAATATCTACACTGCTATCTGTGTAAACATGGAAATATCCTCACTGCTATCTCTATGCACATTGATATACCTACACAGCTATCTCTATAAACATGGAAATATCTACACCGCCATCTCTATAAACATGGAAATATCTACACCGTCATCTGTATAAACATGGAAATATCTACACCGCGATCTGTATAAACATGGAAATATCTACACCGCGATCTGTATAAACATGGAAATATCTAAACCGCTATCTGTGTAAACATGGAAATATCTACACAGCTATCTCTATAAACATGGAAATATCTACACCGCCATCTGTATAAACATGGAAATACCTACAAAGTCATCTGTATAAACATGGAAATATCTACACAGCCCTCTGTAGAAACATGGAAATATCTACACAGCCATCTGTATAAACCTGGAAATATCTGCACTGTCATCTATATAAACATGGAAATATCAACAGAGAACTCTGTATAAACATGGAAATATCGGCACAGCCATCTGTATAAACATGGAAATATCTACAACGCTATCTGTATAAACATGGAAATATCTACATCGCTATGTGTATTAACGTGGAAATATCTCCATTGCTATCTGTTTAAACATGGACAAATCTCCACCGCAATATGTATAAACATGAAAATATCTACACTTCTATCTCTATAAACATGGAAATATCTACACTGCCATCTGTACAAACATGGAAATATCTACACAGTCATCTGTAGAAACATGGAAATATCTACACCGCTATCTCTATAAACATGGAAATAACTACACCGCTATCTCTATAAACATGGAAATATCTACACCGCTATCTCCATCAACATGGAAATATACACACCGCCATCTCTTTAAACATGGAGGTATCTACAACGTCATCTACATAAACAAGAAAATATCTACACTGCCATCTATATAAACATGGAAATATCTACACCGCCATCTGTATAAACATGGAAATACCTACAACGTCTTCTGTATAAACATGGAAATATCTACACAGCCATCTGTATAAACATGGAAATATCTACACAGCCATCTGTATAAACATGGAAATATCTGCACTGTCATCTATATAAACATGGAAATATCTACAGAGAACTCTGTATAAACATGGAAATATCGGCACAGCCATCTGTATAAACATGGAAATATCTACAACGCTATCTGTATAAACATGGAAATATCTACATCGCTATGTGTATTAACGTGGAAATATCTCCATTGCTATCTGTTTAAACATGGACAAATCTCCACCGCAATATGTATAAACATGAAAATATCTACACTTCTATCTCTATTAACATGGAAATATCTACACTGCCATCTGTACAAACATGGAGATATCTACACAGTCATCTGTAGAAACATGGAAATATCTACACCGCTATCTCTATAAACATGGAAATAAGTACACCGCTATCTCTATAAACATGGAAATATCTACACAGCTATCTCCATCAACATGGAAATATACACACCGCCATCTCTTTAAACATGGAGGTATCTACAATGCCATCTTCATAAACAAGAAAATATCTACACTGCCATCTATATAAACATGGAAATATCTACACCGCCATCTCTATAAACATGGAAATATCTACAATGCCATTTCTAGAAAGATGGAAATATCTACACCGCCATCTGTATAAACGTGGAAATATCTACACCGCTATCTGTATAAACATGGAAATATCTACACCGCAATCTGTATAAACATGGAAATGTCTACACCGCTCTCTGTACAAATATGAAATATCTAAACCGCTATCTCTATAAAAGTGGAAATATCTACACTGCTATCTGTATAAACATGGAAATATCCTCACTGTTATCTCTATGAACATTGATATATCTACACCGCTATCTCTATAAACATGGAAATATCTACACCGCCATCTCTATAAACATGGAAATATCTACACCGTCATCTGTATAAACATGGAAATATCTACACCGCTATCTGTATAAACATGGAAATACCTACACTGCGATCTGTATAAACATGGAAATATCTACACCGCGATCTGTATAAACATGGAAATATCTAAACCGCTATCTGTGTAAACATGGAAATATCTACACAGCTATCTCTATAAACATGGAAATATCTACACCGCCATCTGTATAAACATGGAAATACCTACAAAGTCATCTGTATAAACATGGAAATATCTACAGAGCCATCTGTATAAACATGGAAATATCTACACAGCCATCTGTATAAACCTGGAAATATCTGCACTGTCATCTATATAAACATGGAAATATCTACAGAGAACTCTGTATAAACATGGAAATATCGGCACAGCCATCTGTATAAACATGGAAATATCTACACCGCTATCTGTATAAACATGGAAATATCTACACCGCGATCTGCATAAACATGGAAATATCTACACCGCGATCTGTATAAATATGAAATATCTAAACCGCTATCTCTATAAAAGTGGTAATATCTACACTGCTATCTGTGTAAACATGGAAATATCCTCACTTCTATCTCTATGCACATTGATATATCTACACCGCTATCTCTATAAACATGGAAATATCTACACCGCCATCTCTATAAACATGGAAATATGTACACCGTCATCTGTATAAACATGGAAATATCTACACCGCTATCTGTATAAATATGGAAATATCTACACCGCGATCTGTATAAACATGGAAATATCTACACCGTGATCTGAATAAACATGGAAATATCTAAACCGCTATCTGTAAACATGGAAATATCTACACACCTATCTCTATAAACATGGAAATATCTACACCGCCATCTGTATAAACATGGAAATACCTACAAAGTCATCTGTATAAACATGGAAATACCTACACAGCCATCTGTAGAAACATGGAAATATCTACACAGCCATCTGTATAAACCTGGAAATATCTGCACTGTCATCTATATAAACATGGAAATATATACAGAGAACTCTGTATAAACATGGAAATATCGGCACAGCCATCTGTATAAACATGGAAATATCTACAACGCTATCTGTATAAACATGGAAATATCTACACCGCTATGTGTATTAACGTGGAAATATCTCCATTGCTATCTGTATAAACATGGACAAATCTCCACCGCAATATGTATAAACATGAAAATATCTACACTTCTATCTCTATAAACATGGAAATATCTACACTGCCATCTGTACAAACATGGAAATATCTACACAGTCATCAGTAGAAACATGGAAATATCTACACCGCTATCTCTATAAACATGGAAATAACTACACCGCTATCTCTATAAACATGGAAATATCTACACCGCTATCTCCATCAACATGGAAATATACACACCGCCATCTCTTTAAACATGGAGGTATCTACAACGCCATCTACATAAACAAGAAAATATCTACACTGCCATCTATATAAACATGGAAATATCTACACCGCCATCTCTATAAACATGGAAATATCTACACTGCCATTTCTAGAAAGATGGAAATATCTACACCGCCATCTGTATAAACGTGGAAATATCTACACCGCTATCTGTATAAACATGGAAATATCTACACCGCAATCTGTATAAACATGGAAATATCTACACCGCTCTCTGTATAAATATGAAATATCTAAACCGCTATCTCTATAAAAGTGGAAATATCTACACTGCTATCTGTATAAACATGGAAATATCCTCACTGCTATCTCTATGCACATTGATATATCTACACCACTATCTCTATAAACATGGAAATATCTACAGCGCCATCTCTATAAACATGGAAATATCTACACCGTCATCTGTATAAACATGGAAATGTCTACACCGCTATCTGTATAAACATGGAAATATCTACACCGCGATCTGTATAAACATGGAAATATCTACACCGCGATCTGTATAAACATGGAAATATGTAAACCGCTATCTGTGTAAACATGGAAATATCTACACAGCTATCCCTATAAACATGGAAATATCTACACCGCCATCTGTATAAACATGGAAATACCTACAAAGTCTTCTGTATAAACATGGAAATATCTACACAGCCATCTGTATAAACATGGAAATATCTACACAGCCATCTGTATAAACCTGGAAATATCTGCACTGTCATCTATATAAACATGGAAATATCTACAGAGAACTCTGTATAAACATGGAAATATCGGCACAGCCATCTGTATAAACATGGAAATATCTACAACGCTATCTGTATAAACATGGAAATATCTACATCGCTATGTGTATTAACGTGGAAATATCTCCATTGCTATCTGTTTAAACATGGACAAATCTCCACCGCAATATGTATAAACATGAAAATATCTACACTTCTATCTCTATAAACATGGAAATATCTACACTGCCATCTGTACAAACATGGAAATATCTACACAGTCATCTGTAGAAACATGGAAATATCTACACCGCTATCTCTATAAACATGGAAATAACTACACCGCTATCTCTATAAACGTGGAAATAACTAAACCGCTATCTCTATAAACATGGAAATATCTACACCGCTATCTCCATCAACATGGAAATATACACACCGCCATCTCTTTAAACATGGAGGTATCTACAACGTCATCTACATAAACAAGAAAATATCTACACTTCCATCTATATAAACATGGAAATATCTACACTGCCATCTCTATAAACATGGAAATATCTACACTGCCATTTGTAGAAAGATGGAAATATCTAAACCGCCATCTGTATAAACGTGGAAATATCTACACCGCTATCTGTATAAACATGGAAATATCAACACCACAATCTGTATAAACATGGAAATATCTACACCGCTCTCTGTACAAATATGAAATATCTAAACCGCTATCTCTATAAAAGTGGAAATATCTACACTGCTATCTATATAAATATGGAAATATCCTCACTGCTATCTCTATGAACATTGATATATCTACACTGCTATCTCTATAAACATGGAAATATCTACACCGCCATCTCTATAAACATGGAAATAACTACACCGTCATCTGCATAAACATGGAAATATCTACACCGATATCTGTATAAACATGGAAATATCTACACCGCGATCTGTATAAACATGGAAATATCTACACCGCTATCTGTATAAACATGGAAATATCTACACCGCGATCTGTATAAACATGGAAATATCTACACCGCGATCTGTATAAACATGGAAATATCTAAACCGCTATCTGTGTAAACATGGAAATATCTACCCAGCTATCTCTATAAACATGGAAATAGCTACACCGCCATCTGTGTAAACATGGAAATACCTACAAAGTCATCTGTATAAACATGGAAATATCTACACAGCCATCTGTATAAACATGGAAATATCTGCACTGTCATCTATATAAACATGGAAATATCTACAGAGAACTCTGTATAAACATGGAAATATCGGCACAGCCATTTGTATAAACATGGAAATATCTACACCGCTATCTGTATAAACATGGAAATATCTACACCGCGATCTGTATAAACATGGAAATATCTACACCACGATCTGTATAAATATGAAATATCTAAACCTGTATCTCTATAAAAGTGGAAATATCTACACTGCTATCTGTGTAAACATGGAAATATCTACACCGCGATCTGTATAAACATGGAAATATCTACACCACGATCTGTATAAACATGGAAATATCTACACCGTGATCTGTATAAACATGGAAATATCTACACCGTCATCTGTATAAACATGGAAATATCTACACCGCTATCTCTATAAACATGGAAATATCTACACCGCGATCTGTATAAACATGGAAATATCTACACCGCGATCTGTATAAACATGGAAATATCTACACCGCGATCTGTGTAAACATGGAAATATCTAAACCGCTATCTGTGTAAACATGGAAATATCTACACAGCTATCTCTATAAACATGGAAATATCTACACCGCCATCTGTATAAACATGGAAATACCTACAAAGTCTTCTGTATAAACATGGAAATATCTACACAGCCATCTGTATAAACCTGGAAATATCTGCACTGTCATCTATATAAACATGGAAATATCTACAGAGAACTCTGTGTAAACATGGAAATATCGGCACAGCCATCTGTATAAACATGGAAATATCTACAACGCTATCTGTATAAACATGGAAATATCTACATCGCTGTGTGTATTAACGTGGAAATATCTCCATTGCTATCTGTTTAAACATGGACAAATCTCCACCGCAATATGTATAAACATGAAAATATCTACACTTCTATCTCTATAAACATGGAAATATCTACACTGCCATCTGTACAAACATGGAAATATCTACACAGTCATCTGTAGAAACATGGAAATATCTACACCGCTATCTCTATAAACATGGAAATAACTACACCGCTATCTCTATAAACACGGAAATATCTACACCGCTATCTCCATCAACATGGAAATATACACACCGCGATCTCTTTAAACATGGAGGTATCTACAACGCCATCTACATAAACAAGAAAATATCTACACTGCCATCTATATAAACATGGAAATATCTACACCGCCATCTCTATAAACATGGAAATATCTACACTGCCATTTCTAGAAAGATGGAAATATCTACACCGCCATCTGTATAAACGTGGAAATATCTACACCGCTATCTGTATAAACATGGAAATATCTACACCGCAATCTGTATAAACATGGAAATATCTACACCGCTCTCTGTACAAATATGAAATATCTAAACCGCTATCTCTATAAAAGTGGAAATATCTACACTGCTATCTGTATAAACATGGAAATATCCTCACTGTTATCTCTACGAACATTGATATATCTACACCGCTATCTCTATAAACATGGAAATATCTACACCGCCATCTCCATAAACATGGAAATATCTACACCGTCATCTGTATAAACATGGAAATATCTACACCGCTATCTGTATAAACATGGAAATATCTACACCGCGATCTGTATAAACATGAAAATATCTACACCGCGATCTGTATAAACATGAAAATAACTAAACCGCTATCTGTGTAAACATGGAAATATCTACAAAGCTATCTCTATAAACATGGAAATATCTACACCGCCATCTGTATAAACATGGAAATACCTACAAATCATCGGTATAAACATGGAAATATCTACACAGCCATCTGTATAAACATGGAAATATCTACACAGCCATCTGTATAAACCTGGAAATATCTGCACTGTCATCTATATAAACATGGAAATATCTACAGAGAACTCTGTATAAACATGGAAATATCGGCACAGCCATCTGTATAAACATGGAAATATCTACACCGCTATCTGTATAAACATGGAAATATCTACACCACGATCTGTATAAACATGGAAATATCTACACCGCGATCTGTATAAATATGAAATATCTAAACCTCTATCTCTATAAAAGTGGAAATATCTACACTGCTATCTGTGTAAACATGGAAATATCCTCACTGCTATCTCTATGCACATTGATATATCTACACCGCTATCTCTATAAACATGGAAATATCTACACCGCCATCTCTATATACATGGAAATATCTACACCGTCATCTGTATAAACATGGAAATATCTACACCGCTATCTGTATAAACATGGAAATATCTACACCGCGATCTGTATAAACATGGAAATATCTACACCGCGATCTGTATAAACATGGAAATATCTACACCGCCATCTGTATAAACATGGAAATACCTACAAAGTCTTCTGTATAAACATGGAAATATCTACACAGCCATCTGTATAAACATGAAAATATCTACACAGCCATCTGTATAAACCTGGAAATATCTGCACTGTCATCTATATAAACATGGAAATATCTACAGAGAACTCTGTGTAAACATGGAAATATCGGCACAGCCATCTGTATAAACATGGAAATATCTACAACGCTATCTGTATAAACATGGAAATATCTACATCGCTATGTGTATTAACGTGGAAATATCTCCATTGCTATCTGTTTAAACATGGACAAATCTCCACCGCAATATGTATAAACATGAAAATATCTACACTTCTATCTCTATAAACATGGAAATGTCTACACTGCCATCTGTACAAACATGGAAATATCTACACCGCTATCTCCATCAACATGGAAATATAGACACCGCCATCTCTTTAAACATGGAGGTATCTACAACGCCATCTACATAAACAAGAAAATATCTACACTGCCTTCTATATAAACATGGAAATATCTACACCGCCATCTCTATAAACATGGAAATATCTACACTGCCATTTCTAGAAAGATGGAAATATCTACACCGCCATCTCTATAAACGTGGAAATATCTACACCGCTATCTGTATAAACATGGAAATATCTACACCGCAATCTGTATAAACATGGAAATATCTACACCGCTCTCTGTACAAATATGAAATATCTAAACCGCTATCTCTATAAAAGTGGAAATATCTACACTGCTATCTGTATAAACATGGAAACATCCTCACTGCTATCTCTATGAACATTGATATATCTACACCGCTATCTCTATAAACATGGAAACATCTACACCGCCATCTCTATAAACATGGAAATATCTACACCGTCATCTGCATAAACATGGAAATATCTACACCGATATCTGTATAAACATGGAAATATCTACACCGCGATCTGTATAAACATGGAAATATCTACACCGCTATCTGTATAAACATGGAAATATCTACACCGCGATCTGTATAAACATGGAAATATCTACACCGCGATCTGTATAAACATGGAAATATCTAAACCGCTATCTGTGTAAACATGGAAATATCTACACAGCTATCTCTATAAACATGGAAATAGCTACACCGCCATCTGTGTAAACATGGAAATACCTACAAAGTCATCTGTATAAACATGGAAATATCTACACAGCCATCTGTATAAACATGGAAATATCTGCACTGTCATCTATATAAACATGGAAATATCTACAGAGAACTCTGTATAAACATGGAAATATCGGCACAGCCATTTGTATAAACATGGAAATATCTACACCGCTATCTGTATAAACATGGAAATATCTACACCGCGATCTGTATAAACATGGAAATATCTACACCACGATCTGTATAAATATGAAATATCTAAACCTGTATCTCTATAAAAGTGGAAATATCTACACTGCTATCTGTGTAAACATGGAAATATCTACACCGCGATCTGTATAAACATGGAAATATCTACACCACGATCTGTATAAACATGGAAATATCTACACCGTGATCTGTATAAACATGGAAATATCTACACCGTCATCTGTATAAACATGGAAATATCTACACCGCT
The DNA here is from genome assembly GCF_028858775.2 of Pan troglodytes. Taxonomy (NCBI): domain Eukaryota; kingdom Metazoa; phylum Chordata; class Mammalia; order Primates; family Hominidae; genus Pan; species Pan troglodytes. Next base: position 89,525,659 of record NC_072416.2, on the reverse strand, counting down.
ATCTCTATAAACATGGAAATATCTACACCGCGATCTGTATAAACATGGAAATATCTACACCGCGATCTGTATAAACATGGAAATATCTACACCGCGATCTGTGTAAACATGGAAATATCTAAACCGCTATCTGTGTAAACATGGAAATATCTACACAGCTATCTCTATAAACATGGAAATATCTACACCGCCATCTGTATAAACATGGAAATACCTACAAAGTCTTCTGTATAAACATGGAAATATCTACACAGCCATCTGTATAAACCTGGAAATATCTGCACTGTCATCTATATAAACATGGAAATATCTACAGAGAACTCTGTGTAAACATGGAAATATCGGCACAGCCATCTGTATAAACATGGAAATATCTACAACGCTATCTGTATAAACATGGAAATATCTACATCGCTGTGTGTATTAACGTGGAAATATCTCCATTGCTATCTGTTTAAACATGGACAAATCTCCACCGCAATATGTATAAACATGAAAATATCTACACTTCTATCTCTATAAACATGGAAATATCTACACTGCCATCTGTACAAACATGGAAATATCTACACAGTCATCTGTAGAAACATGGAAATATCTACACCGCTATCTCTATAAACATGGAAATAACTACACCGCTATCTCTATAAACACGGAAATATCTACACCGCTATCTCCATCAACATGGAAATATACACACCGCGATCTCTTTAAACATGGAGGTATCTACAACGCCATCTACATAAACAAGAAAATATCTACACTGCCATCTATATAAACATGGAAATATCTACACCGCCATCTCTATAAACATGGAAATATCTACACTGCCATTTCTAGAAAGATGGAAATATCTACACCGCCATCTCTATAAACGTGGAAATATCTACACCGCTATCTGTATAAACATGGAAATATCTACACCGCAATCTGTATAAACATGGAAATATCTACACCGCTCTCTGTACAAATATGAAATATCTAAACCGCTATCTCTATAAAAGTGGAAATATCTACACTGCTATCTGTATAAACATGGAAACATCCTCACTGCTATCTCTATGAACATTGATATATCTACACCGCTATCTCTATAAACATGGAAACATCTACACCGCCATCTCTATAAACATGGAAATATCTACACCGTCATCTGTATAAACATGGAAATATCTACACCGCTATGTGTATAAACATGGAAATATCTACACCGCGATCTGTATAAACATGGAAATATCTACACTGCGATCTGTATAAACATGGAAATATCTACACCGCGATCTGTATAAACATGGAAATATCTAAACCGCTATCTGTATAAACATGGAAATATCTACACCGCGATCTGTATAAACATGGAAATATCTACACCGCGATCTGTATAAACATGGAAATATCTACACCGCGATCTGTATAAACATGGAAATATCTACACCGCAATCTGTATAAACATGGAAATATCTAAACCGCTATCTGTGTAAACATGGAAATATCTACACAGCTATCTCTATAAACATGGAAATAGCTACACCGCCATCTGTATAAACATGGAAATACCTACAAAGTCATCTGTATAAACATGGAAATATCTACACAGCCATCTGTATAAACATGGAAATATCTGCACTGTCATCTATATAAACATGGAAATATCTACAGAGAACTCTGTATAAACATGGAAATATCGGCAAAGCCATTTGTATAAACATGGAAATATCTACACCGCTATCTGTATAAACATGGAAATATCTACACCGCGATCTGTATAAACATGGAAATATCTACACCGCGATCTGTATAAATATGAAATATCTAAACCTCTATCTCTATAAAAGTGGAAATATCTACACTGCTATCTGTGTAAACATGGAAATATCCTCACTGCTATCTCTATGCACATTGATATACCTACACAGCTATCTCTATAAACATGGAAATATCTACACCGCCATCTCTATAAACATGGAAATCTCTACACCGTCATCTGTATAAACATGGAAATATCTACACCGCGATCTGTATAAACATGGAAATATCTACACCGCGATCTGTATAAACATGGAAATATCTAAACCGCTATCTGTGTAAACATGGAAATATCTACACAGCTATCTCTATAAACATGGAAATATCTACACCGCCATCTGTATAAACATGGAAATACCTACAAAGTCATCTGTATAAACATGGAAATATCTACACAGCCATCTGTAGAAACATGGAAATATCTACACAGCCATCTGTATAAACCTGGAAATATCTGCACTGTCATCTATATAAACATGGAAATATCAACAGAGAACTCTGTATAAACATGGAAATATCGGCACAGCCATCTGTATAAACATGGAAATATCTACAACGCTATCTGTATAAACATGGAAATATCTACATCGCTATGTGTATTAACGTGGAAATATCTCCATTGCTATCTGTTTAAACATGGACAAATCTCCACCGCAATATGTATAAACATGAAAATATCTACACTTCTATCTCTATAAACATGGAAATATCTACACTGCCATCTGTACAAACATGGAAATATCTACACAGTCATCTGTAGAAACATGGAAATATCTACACCGCTATCTCTATAAACATGGAAATAACTACACCGCTATCTCTATAAACATGGAAATATCTACACCGCTATCTCCATCAACATGGAAATATACACACCGCCATCTCTTTAAACATGGAGGTATCTACAACGTCATCTACATAAACAAGAAAATATCTACACTGCCATCTATATAAACATGGAAATATCTACACCGCCATCTGTATAAACATGGAAATACCTACAACGTCTTCTGTATAAACATGGAAATATCTACACAGCCATCTGTATAAACATGGAAATATCTACACAGCCATCTGTATAAACATGGAAATATCTGCACTGTCATCTATATAAACATGGAAATATCTACAGAGAACTCTGTATAAACATGGAAATATCGGCACAGCCATCTGTATAAACATGGAAATATCTACAACGCTATCTGTATAAACATGGAAATATCTACATCACTATGTGTATTAACGTGGAAATATCTCCATTGCTATCTGTTTAAACATGGACAATCTCCACCGCAATATGTATAAACATGAAAATATCTACACTTCTATCTCTATAAACATGGAAATATCTACACTGCCATCTGTACAAACATGGAGATATCTACACAGTCATCTGTAGAAACATGGAAATATCTACACCGCTATCTCTATAAACATGGAAATAAGTACACCGCTATCTCTATAAACATGGAAATATCTACACAGCTATCTCCATCAACATGGAAATATACACACCGCCATCTCTTTAAACATGGAGGTATCTACAATGCCATCTTCATAAACAAGAAAATATCTACACTGCCATCTATATAAACATGGAAATATCTACACCGCCATCTCTATAAACATGGAAATATCTACACTGCCATTTCTAGAAAGATGGAAATATCTACACCGCCATCTGTATAAACGTGGAAATATCTACACCGCTATCTGTATAAACATGGAAATATCTACACCGCAATCTGTATAAACATGGAAATGTCTACACCGCTCTCTGTACAAATATGAAATATCTAAACCGCTATCTCTATAAAAGTGGAAATATCTACACTGCTATCTGTATAAACATGGAAATATCCTCACTGTTATCTCTATGAACATTGATATATCTACACCGCTATCTCTATAAACATGGAAATATCTACACCGCCATCTCTATAAACATGGAAATATCTACACCGTCATCTGTATAAACATGGAAATATCTACACCGCTATCTGTATAAACATGGAAATACCTACACTGCGATCTGTATAAACATGGAAATATCTACACCGCGATCTGTATAAACATGGAAATATCTAAACCGCTATCTGTGTAAACATGGAAATATCTACACAGCTATCTCTATAAACATGGAAATATCTACACCGCCATCTGTATAAACATGGAAATACCTACAAAGTCATCTGTATAAACATGGAAATATCTACACAGCCATCTGTATAAACATGGAAATATCTACACAGCCATCTGTATAAACCTGGAAATATCTGCACTGTCATCTATATAAACATGGAAATATCTACAGAGAACTCTGTATAAACATGGAAATATCGGCACAGCCATCTGTATAAACATGGAAATATCTACACCGCTATCTGTATAAACATGGAAATATCTACACCGCGATCTGCATAAACATGGAAATATCTACACCGCGATCTGTATAAATATGAAATATCTAAACCGCTATCTCTGTAAAAGTGGTAATATCTACACTGCTATCTGTGTAAACATGGAAATATCCTCACTTCTATCTCTATGCACATTGATATATCTACACCGCTATCTCTATAAACATGGAAATATCTACACCGCCATCTCTATAAACATGGAAATATGTACACCGTCATCTGTATAAACATGGAAATATCTACACCGCTATCTGTATAAATATGGAAATATCTACACCGCGATCTGTATAAACATGGAAATATCTACACCGCGATCTGAATAAACATGGAAATATCTAAACCGCTATCTGTGTAAACATGGAAATATCTACACACCTATCTCTATAAACATGGAAATATCTACACCGCCATCTGTATAAACATGGAAATACCTACAAAGTCATCTGTATAAACATGGAAATATCTACACAGCCATCTGTGGAAACATGGAAATATCTACACAGCCATCTGTATAAACCTGGAAATATCTGCACTGTCATCTATATAAACATGGAAATATATACAGAGAACTCTGTATAAACATGGAAATATCGGCACAGCCATCTGTATAAACATGGAAATATCTACAACGCTATCTGTATAAACATGGAAATATCTACACCGCTATGTGTATTAACGTGGAAATATCTCCATTGCTATCTGTATAAACATGGACAAATCTCCACCGCAATATGTATAAACATGAAAATATCTACACTTCTATCTCTATAAACATGGAAATATCTACACTGCCATCTGTACAAACATGGAAATATCTACACAGTCATCAGTAGAAACATGGAAATATCTACACCGCTATCTCTATAAACATGGAAATAACTACACCGCTATCTCTATAAACATGGAAATATCTACACCGCTATCTCCATCAACATGGAAATATACACACCGCCATCTCTTTAAACATGGAGGTATCTACAACGCCATCTACATAAACAAGAAAATATCTACACTGCCATCTATATAAACATGGAAATATCTACACCGCCATCTCTATAAACATGGAAATATCTACACTGCCATTTCTAGAAAGATGGAAATATCTACACCGCCATCTGTATAAACGTGGAAATATCTACACCGCAATCTGTATAAACATGGAAATATCTACACCGCTCTCTGTATAAATATGAAATATCTAAACCGCTATCTCTATAAAAGTGGAAATATCTACACTGCTATCTGTATAAACATGGAAATATCCTCACTGCTATCTCTATGCACATTGATATATCTACACCGCTATCTCTATAAACATGGAAATATCTACAGCGCCATCTCTATAAACATGGAAATATCTACACCGTCATCTGTATAAACATGGAAATGTCTACACCGCTATCTGTATAAACATGGAAAAATCTACACCGCGATCTGTATAAACATGGAAATATCTACACCGCGATCTGTATAAACATGGAAATATGTAAACCGCTATCTGTGTAAACATGGAAATATCTACACAGCTATCCCTATAAACATGGAAATATCTACACCGCCATCTGTATAAACATGGAAATACCTACAAAGTCTTCTGTATAAACATGGAAATATCTACACAGCCATCTGTATAAACATGGAAATATCTACACAGCCATCTGTATAAACCTGGAAATATCTGCACTGTCATCTATATAAACATGGAAATATCTACAGAGAACTCTGTATAAACATGGAAATATCGGCACAACCATTTGTATAAACATGGAAATATCTACACCGCTCTCTGTATAAACATGGAAATATCTACACCGCGATCTGTATAAACATGGAAATATCTACACCGCTCTCTGTACAAATATGAAATATCTAAACCTCTATCTCTATAAAAGTGGAAATATCTTCACTGCTATCTGTGTAAACATGGAAATATCCTCACTGCTATCTCTATGCACATTGATATATCTACACCGCTATCTCTATAAGCATGGAAATATCTACACCGCCATCTCTATAAACATGGAAATATCTACACCGTCATCTGTATAAACATGGAAATATCTACACCGCAATCTGTATAAACATGGAAATATCTACACCGCGATCTGTATAAACATGGAAATATCTAAACCGCTATCTGTGTAAACATGGAAATATCTACACAGCTATCTCTATAAACATGGAAATATCTACACCGGCATCTGTATAAACATGGAAATACCTACAAAGTCTTCTGTATAAACATGGAAATATCTACACAGCCATCTGTATAAACATGGAAATATCTACACAGCCATCTGTATAAACCTGGAAATATCTGCACTGTCATCTATATAAACATGGAAATATCTACAGAGAACTCTGTATAAACATGGAAATATCGGCACAGCCATCTGTATAAACATGGAAATATCTACAACGCTATCTGTATAAACATGGAAATATCTACATCGCTATGTGTATTAACGTGGAAATATCTCCATTGCTATCTGTTTAAACATGGACAAATCTCCACCGCAATATGTATAAACATGAAAATATCTACACTTCTATCTCTATAAACATGGAAATATCTACACTGCCATCTGTACAAACATGGAAATATCTACACAGTCATCAGTAGAAACATGGAAATATCTACACCGCTATCTCTATAAACATGGAAATAACTACACCGCTATCTCTATAAACATGGAAATATCTACACCGCTATCTCCATCAACATGGAAATATAGACACCGCCATCTCTTTAAACATGGAGGTATCTTCAACGCCATCTACATAAACAAGAAAATATCCACACTGCCATCTATATAAACATGGAAATATCTACACCGCCATCTCTATAAACATGGAAATATCTACACTGCCATTTCTAGAAAGATGGAAGTATCTACACCGCCATCTGTATAAACGTGGAAATATCTACACCGCTATCTGTATAAACATGGAAATATCTACACCGCAATCTGTATAAACATGGAAATATCTACTCCGCTCTCTGTACAAATATGAAATATCTAAACCGCTATCTCTATAAAAGTGGAAATATCTACACTGCTATCTGTATAAACATGGAAACATCCTCACTGCTATCTCTATGAACATTGATATACCTACACCGCTATCTCTATAAACATGGAAATATCTACACCGCCATCCCTATAAACATGGAAATATCTACACCGTCATCTGTATAAACATGGAAATATCTACACCGCTATCTGTATAAACATGGAAATATCTACACCGCGATCTGTATAAACATGGAAATATCTACACCGCGATCTGTATAAACATGAAAATATCTAAAACGCTATCTGTGTAAACATGGAAATATCTACACAGATATCTCTATAAACATGGAAATATCTACACCGCCATCTGTATAAACATGGAAATACCTACAAAGTCATTGGTATAAACATGGAAATATCTACACAGCCATCTGTATAAACATGGAAATATCTACACAGCCATCTGTATAAACCTGGAAATATCTGCACTGTCATCTATATAAACATGGAAATATCTACAGAGAACTCTGTATAAACATGGAAATATCGGCACAGACATCTGTATCAACATGGAAATATCTACACCGCTATCTGTATAAACATGGAAATATCTACACCGCGATCTCTATAAACATGGAAATATCTACACCGCGATCTGTATAAATATGAAATATCTAAACCGCTATCTCTATAAAAGTGGAAATATCTACACTGCTATCTGTGTAAACATGGAAATATCCTCACTGCTATCTCTATGCACATTGATATATCTACACCGCTATCTCTATAAACATGGAAATATCTACACCGCCATCTCTATAAACATGGAAATATCTACACCGTCATCTGTATAAACATGGAAATATCTACACCGCTATCTGTATAAATATGGAAATATCTACACCGCGATCTGTATAAATATGGAAATATCTACACCGCGATCTGTATAAACATGGAAATATCTAAACCGCTATCTGTGTAAACATGGAAATATCTACACACCTATCTCTATAAACATGGAAATATCTACACCGCCATTTGTATAAACATGGAAATACCTACAAAGTCATCTGTATAAACATGGAAATATCTACATAGCCATCTGTAGAAACATGGAAATATCTACACAGCCATCTGTATAAACCTGGAAATATCTGCACTGTCATCTATACAAACATGGAAATATCTACAGAGAACTCTGTATAAACATGAAAATATCGGCACAGCCATCTGTATAAACATGGAAATATCTACAACGCTATCTGTATAAACATGGAAATATCTACACCGCTATGTGTATTAACGTGGAAATATCTCCATTGCTATCTGTATAAACATGGACAAATCTTCACCGCAATATGTATAAACATGAAAATATCTACACTTCTATCTCTATAAACATGGAAATATCTACACTGCCATCTGTACAAACATGGAAATATCTACAGAGTCATCAGTAGAAACATGGAAATATCTACACCGCTATCTCTATAAACATGGAAATAACTACACAGCTATCTCTATAAACATGGAAATATCTACACCGCTATCTCCATCAACATGGAAATATAGACACCGCCATCTCTTTAAACATGGAGGTATCTACAACGCCATCTACATAAACAAGAAAATATCTACACCGCCATCTATATAAACATGGAAATATCTACACCGCCATCTCTATAAACATGGAAATATCTACACTGCCATTTCTAGAAAGATGGAAATATCTACACCGCCATCTGTATAAACGTGGATATATCTACACCGCTATCTGCATAAACATGGAAATATCTACACCGCAATCTGTATAAACATGGAAATATCTACACCGCTCTCTGTACAAATATGAAATATCTAAACCGCTATCTCTATAAAAGTGGAAATATCTACACTGCTATCTGTATAAACATGGAAACATCCTCACTGCTATCTCTATGAACATTGATATATGTACACCGCTATCTCTATAAACATGGAAATATCTACACCGCCATCTCTATAAACATGGAAATATCTACACCGTCATCTGTATAAACATGGAAATATCTACACCGATATCTGTATAAACATGGAAATATCTATACCGCTATCTGTATAAACATGGAAATATCTACACCGCGATCGGTATAAATATGAAATATCTAAACCTCTATCTCTATAAAAGTGGAAATATCTTCACTGCTATCTGTGTAAACATGGAAATATCCTCACTGCTATCTCTATGCACATTGATATATCTACACCGCTATCTCTATAAACATGGAAATATCTACACCGCCATCTATATAAACATGGAAATATCTACACCGTCATCTGTATAAACATGGAAATATCTACACCGCTATCTGTATAAATATGGAAATATCTACACCGCGATCTGTATAAACATGGAAATATCTACACCGCGATCTGTATAAACATGGAAATATCTAAACCGCTATCTGTGTAAACATGGAAATATCTACACAGCTATCTCTATAAACATGGAAATATCTACACTGCCATCTGTATAAACATGGAAATACCTACAAAGTCATCTGTATAAACATGGAAATATCTACACAGCCATCTGTAGAAACATGGAAATATCTACACAGCCATCTGTATAAACCTGGAAATATCTGCACTGTCATCTATATAAACATGGAAATATATACAGAGAACTCTGTATAAACATGGAAATATCGGCACAGCCATCTGTATAAACATGGAAATATCTACAACGCTATCTGTATAAACATGGAAATATCTACACCGCTATGTGTATTAACGTGGAAATATCTCCATTGCTATCTGTATAAACATGGACAAATCTCCACCGCAATATGTATAAACATGAAAATATCTACACTTCTATCTCTATAAACATGGAAATATCTACACTGCCATCTGTACAAACATGGAAATATCTACACAGTCATCAGTAGAAACATGGAAATATCTACACCGCTATCTCTATAAACATGGAAATAACTACACCGCTATCTCTATAAACATGGAAATATCTACACCGCTATCTCCATCAACATGGAAATATACACACCGCCATCTCTTTAAACATGGAGGTATCTACAACGCCATCTACATAAACAAGAAAATATCTACACTGCCATCTATATAAACTTGGAAATATCTACACCGCCATCTCTATAAACATGGAAATATCTACACTGCCATTTCTAGAAAGATGGAAATATCTACACCGCCATCTGTATAAACGTGGAAATATCTACACCGCTATCTGTATAAACATGGAAATATCTACACCGCAATCTGTATAAACATGGAAATATCTACACCGCTCTCTGTATAAATATGAAATATCTAAACCGCTATCTCTATAAAAGTGGAAATATCTACACTGCTATCTGTATAAACATGGAAATATCCTCACTGCTATCTCTATGCACATTGATATATCTACACCGCTATCTCTATAAACATGGAAATATCTACAGCGCCATCTCTATAAACATGGAAATATCTACACCGTCATCTGTATAAACATGGAAATGTCTACACCGCTATCTGTATAAACATGGAAAAATCTACACCGCGATCTGTATAAACATGGAAATATCTACACCGCGATCTGTATAAACATGGAAATATGTAAACCGCTATCTGTGTAAACATGGAAATATCTACACAGCTATCCCTATAAACATGGAAATATCTACACCGCCATCGGTATAAACATGGAAATACCTACAAAGTCTTCTGTATAAACATGGAAATATCTACACAGCCATCTGTATAAACATGGAAATATCTACACAGCCATCTGTATAAACCTGGAAATATCTGCACTGTCATCTATATAAACATGGAAATATCTACAGAGAACTCTGTATAAACATGGAAATATCGGCACAACCATTTGTATAAACATGGAAATATCTACACCGCTATCTGTATAAACATGGAAATATCTACACCGCGATCTGTATAAACATGGAAATATCTACACCGCTCTCTGTACAAATATGAAATATCTAAACCTCTATCTCTATAAAAGTGGAAATATCTTCACTGCTATCTGTGTAAACATGGAAATATCCTCACTGCTATCTCTATGCACATTGATATATCTACACCGCTATCTCTATAAGCATGGAAATATCTACACCGCCATCTCTATAAACATGGAAATATCTACACCGTCATCTGTATAAACATGGAAATATCTACACCGCGATCTGTATAAACATGGAAATATCTACACCGCGATCTGTATAAACATGGAAATATCTAAACCGCTATCTGTGTAAACATGGAAATATCTACACAGCTATCTCTATAAACATGGAAATATCTACACCGCCATCTGTATAAACATGGAAATACCTACAAAGTCTTCTGTATAAACATGGAAATATCTACACAGCCATCTGTATAAACATGGAAATATCTACACAGCCATCTGTATAAACCTGGAAATATCTGCACTGTCATCTATATAAACATGGAAATATCTACAGAGAACTCTGTATAAACATGGAAATATCGGCACAGCCATCTGTATAAACATGGAAATATCTACAACGCTATCTGTATAAACATGGAAATATCTACATCGCTATGTGTTTTAACGTGGAAATATCTCCATTGCTATCTGTTTAAACATGGACAAATCTCCACCGCAATATGTATAAACATGAAAATATCTACACTTCTATCTCTATAAACATGGAAATATCTACACTGCCATCTGTACAAACATGAAAATATCTACACAGTCATCAGTAGAAACATGGAAATATCTACACCGCTATCTCTATAAACATGGAAATAACTACACCGCTATCTCTATAAACATGGAAATATCTACACCGCTATCTCCATCAACATGGAAATATAGACACCGCCATCTCTTTAAACATGGAGGTATCTTCAACGCCATCTACATAAACAAGAAAATATCCACACTGCCATCTATATAAACATGGAAATATCTACACCGCCATCTCTATAAACATGGAAATATCTACACTGCCATTTCTAGAAAGATGGAAGTATCTACACCGCCATCTGTATAAACGTGGAAATATCTACACCGCTATCTGTATAAACATGGAAATATCTACACCGCAATCTGTATAAACATGGAAATATCTACACCGCTCTCTGTACAAATATGAAATATCTAAACCGCTATCTCTATAAAAGTGGAAATATCTACACTGCTATCTGTATAAACATGGAAACATCCTCACTGCTATCTCTATGAACATTGATATACCTACACCGCTATCTCTATAAACATGGAAATATCTACACCGCCATCCCTATAAACATGGAAATATCTACACCGTCATCTGTATAAACATGGAAATATCTACACCGCTATCTGTATAAACATGGAAATATCTACACCGCGATCTGTATAAACATGGAAATATCTACACCGCGATCTGTATAAACATGAAAATATCTAAAACGCTATCTGTGTAAACATGGAAATATCTACACAGATATCTCTATAAACATGGAAATATCTACACCGCCATCTGTATAAACATGGAAATACCTACAAAGTCATCGGTATAAACATGGAAATATCTACACAGCCATCTGTATAAACATGGAAATATCTACACAGCCATCTGTATAAACCTGGAAATATCTGCACTGTCATCTATATAAACATGGAAATATCTACAGAGAACTCTGTATAAACATGGAAATATCGGCACAGCCATCTGTATAAACATGGAAATATCTACACCGCTATCTGTATAAACATGGAAATATCTACACCGCGATCTGTATAAATATGGAAATATCTACACCGCGATCTGTATAAATATGAAATATCTAAACCGCTATCTCTATAAAAGTGGAAATATCTACACTGCTATCTGTGTAAACATGGAAATATCCTCACTGCTATCTCTATGCACATTGATATATCTACACCGCTATCTCTATAAACATGGAAATATCTACACCGCCATCTCTATAAACATGGAAATATCTACACCGTCATCTGTATAAACATGGAAATATCTACACCGCTATCTGTATAAATATGGAAATATCTACACCGCGATCTGTATAAACATGGAAATATCTACACCGCGATCTGTATAAACATGGAAATATCTAAACCGCTATCTGTGTAAACATGGAAATATCTACACACCTATCTCTATAAACATGGAAATATCTACACCGCCATCTGTATAAACATGGAAATACCTACAAAGTCATCTGTATAAACATGGAAATATCTACATAGCCATCTGTAGAAACATGGAAATATCTACACAGCCATCTGTATAAACCTGGAAATATCTGCACTGTCATCTATACAAACATGGAAATATCTACAGAGAACTCTGTATAAACATGAAAATATCGGCACAGCCATCTGTATAAACATGGAAATATCTACAACGCTATCTGTATAAACATGGAAATATCTACACCGCTATGTGTATTAACGTGGAAATATCTCCATTGCTATCTGTATAAACATGGACAAATCTTCACCGCAATATGTATAAACATGAAAATATCTACACTTCTATCTCTATAAACATGGAAATATCTACACTGCCATCTGTACAAACATGGAAATATCTACAGAGTCATCAGTAGAAACATGGAAATATCTACACCGCTATCTCTATAAACATGGAAATAACTACACAGCTATCTCTATAAACATGGAAATATCTACACCGCTATCTCCATCAACATGGAAATATAGACACCGCCATCTCTTTAAACATGGAGGTATCTACAACGCCATCTACATAAACAAGAAAATATCTACACCGCCATCTCTATATACATGGAAATATCTACACCGCCATCTCTATAAACATGGAAATACCTACACTGCCATTTCTAGAAAGATGGAAATATCTACACCGCCATCTGTATAAACGTGGATATATCTACACCGCTATCTGCATAAACATGGAAATATATACACCGCGATCTGTATAAACATGGAAATATCTACACCGCTCTCTGTACAAATATGAAATATCTAAACCGCTATCTCTATAAAAGTGGAAATATCTACACTGCTATCTGTATAAACATGGAAACATCCTCACTGCTATCTCTATGAACATTGATATATGTACACCGCTATCTCTATAAACATGGAAATATCTACACCGCCATCTCTATAAACATGGAAATATCTACACCGTCATCTGTATAAACATGGAAATATCTACACCGCTATCTGTATAAACATGGAAATATCTACACCGCTATCTGTATAAACATGGAAATATCTACACCGCGATCTGTATAAATATGAAATATCTAAACCTCTATCTCTATAAAAGTGGAAATATCTTCACTGCTATCTGTGTAAACATGGAAATATCCTCACTGCTATCTCTACGCACATTGATATATCTACACCGCTATCTCTATAAACATGGAAATATCTACACCGCCATCTCTATAAACATGGAAATATCTACACCGTCATCTGTATAAACATGGAAATATCTACACCGCTATCTGTATAAACATGGAAATATCTACACCGCGATCTGTATAAACATGGAAATATCTACACCGCGATCTGTATAAACATGGAAATATCTAAACCGCTATCTGTGTAAACATGGAAATATCTACACAGCTATCTCTATAAACATGGAAATATCTACACCGCCATCTGTATAAACATGGAAATACCTACAAAGTCTTCTGTATAAACATGGAAATATCTACACAGCCATCTGTATAAACATGGAAATATCTACACAGCCATCTGTATAAACATGGAAATATCTGCACTGTCATCTATATAAACATGGAAATATCTACAGAGAACTCTGTATAAACATGGAAATATCGGCACAGCCATCTGTATAAACATGGAAATATCTACAACGCTATCTGTATAAACATGGAAATATCTACATCGCTATGTGTATTAACGTGGAAATATCTCCATTGCTATCTGTTTAAACATGGACAAATCTCCACCGCAATATGTATAAACATGAAAATATCTACACTTCTATCTCTATAAACATGGAAATATCTACACTGCCATCTGTACAAACATGGAAATATCTACACAGTCATCAGTAGAAACATGGAAATATCTACACCGCTATCTCTATAAACATGGAAATAACTACACCGCTTTCTGTATAAACATGGAAATATCTACACCGCTATCTCCATCAACATGGAAATATAGACACCGCCATCTCTTTAAACATGGAGGTATCTTCAACGCCATCTACATAAACAAGAAAATATCTACACTGCCATCTATATAAACATGGAAATATCTACACCGCCATCTCTATAAACATGGAAATATCTACACTGCCATTTCTAGAAAGATGGAAGTATCTACACCGCCATCTGTATAAACGTGGAAATATCTACACCGCTATCTGTATAAACATGGAAATATCTACACCGCAATCTGTATAAACATGGAAATATCTACACCGCTCTCTGTACAAATATGAAATATCTAAACCGCTATCTCTATAAAAGTGGAAATATCTACACTGCTATCTGTATAAACATGGAAACATCCTCACTGCTATCTCTATGAACATTGATATACCTACACCGCTATCTCTATAAACATGGAAATATCTACACCGCCATCCCTATACACATGGAAATATCTACACCGTCATCTGTATAAACATGGAAATATCTACACCGCTATCTGTATAAACATGGAAATATCTACACCGCGATCTGTATAAACATGGAAATCTCTACACCGCGATCTGTATAAACATGAAAATATCTAAACCGCTATCTGTGTAAACATGGAAATATCTACACAGATATCTCTATAAACATGGAAATATCTACACCGCCATCTGTATAAACATGGAAATACCTACAAAGTCATCGGTATAAACATGGAAATATCTACACAGCCATCTGTATAAACATGGAAATATCTACACAGCCATCTGTATAAACCTGGAAATATCTGCACTGTCATCTATATAAACATGGAAATATCTACAGAGAACTCTGTATAAACATGGAAATATCGGCACAGCCATCTGTATAAACATGGAAATATCTACACCGCTATCTGTATAAACATGGAAATATCTACACCGTGATCTGTATAAACATGGAAATATCTACACCGCGATCTGTATAAATATGAAATATCTAAACCGCTATCTCCATAAAAGTGGAAATATCTACACTGCTATCTGTGTAAACATGGAAATATCCTCACTGCTATCTCTATGCACATTGATATATCTACACCGCTATCTCTATAAACATGGAAATATCTACACCGCCATCTCTATAAACATGGAAATATCTACACCGTCATCTGTATAAACATGGAAATATCTACACCGCTATCTGTATAAATATGGAAATATCTACACCGCGATCTGTATAAACATGGAAATATCTACACCGCGATCTGTATAAACATGGAAATATCTAAACCGCTATCTGTGTAAACATGGAAATATCTACACACCTATCTCTATAAACATGGAAATATCTACACCGCCATCTGTATAAACATGGAAATACCTACAAAGTCATCTGTATAAACATGGAAATATCTACATAGCCATCTGTAGAAACATGGAAATATCTACACAGCCATCTGTATAAACCTGGAAATATCTGCACTGTCATCTATATCAACATGGAAATATCTACAGAGAACTCTGTATAAACATGAAAATATCGGCACAGCCATCTGTATAAACATGGAAATATCTACAACGCTATCTGTATAAACATGGAAATATCTACACCGCTATGTGTATTAACGTGGAAATATCTCCATTGCTATCTGTATAAACATGGACAAATCTTCACCGCAATATGTATAAACATGAAAATATCTACACTTCTATCTCTATAAACATGGAAATATCTACACTGCCATCTGTACAAACATGGAAATATCTACAGAGTCATCAGTAGAAACATGGAAATATCTACACCGCTATCTCTATAAACATGGAAATAACTACACAGCTATCTCTATAAACATGGAAATATCTACACCGCTATCTCCATCAACATGGAAATATAGACACCGCCATCTCTTTAAACATGGAGGTATCTACAACGCCATCTACATAAACAAGAAAATATCTACACCGCCATCTCTATAAACATGGAAATATCTACACCGCCATCTCTATAAACATGGAAATATCTACACTGCCATTTCTAGAAAGATGGAAATATCTACACCGCCATCTGTATAAACGTGGAAATATCTACACCGCTATCTGCATAAACATGGAAATATCTACACCGCAATCTGTATAAACATGGAAATATCTACACCGCTCTCTGTACAAATATGAAATATCTAAACCGCTATCTCTATAAAAGTGGAAATATCTACACTGCTATCTGTATAAACATGGAAACATCCTCACTGCTATCTCTATGAACATTGATATATGTACACCGCTATCTCTATAAACATGGAAATATCTACACCGCCATCTCTATAAACATGGAAATCTCTACACCGTCATCTGTATAAACATGGAAATATCTACACCGCTATCTGTATAAACATGGAAATACCTACACCGCGATGTGTATAAACATGGAAATATCTACACCGCGATCTGTATAAACATGGAAATATCTACACCGCGGTCTGTATAAACATGGAAATATCTAAACCGCTATCTGTGTAAACATGGAAGTATCTACACAGCTATCTCTATAAACATGGAAATAGCTACACCGCCATCTGTATAAACACGGAAATACCTACAAAGTCATCTGTGTAAACATGGAAATATCTACACAGCCATCTGTATAAACATGGAAATATCTGCACTGTCATCTATATAAACATGGAAATATCTACAGAGAACTCTGTATAAACATGGAAATATCGGCACAGCCATTTGTATAAACATGGAAATATCTACACCGCTATCTGTATAAACATGGAAATATCTACACCGCGATCTGTATAAACATGGAAATATCTACACCGCGATCTGTATAAATATGAAATATCTAAAACTCTATCTCTATAAAAGTGGAAATATCTTCACTGCTATCTGTGTAAACATGGAAATATCCTCACTGCTATCTCTATGCACATTGATATATCTACACCGCTATCTCTATAAACATGGAAATATCTACACCGCCATCTCTACAAACATGGAAATATCTACACCGTCATCTGTATAAACATGGAAATATCTACACCGCGATCTGTATAAACATGGAAATATCTACACCGTGATCTGTATAAACATGGAAATATCTAAACCGCTATCTGTGTAAACATGGAAATATCTACACAGCTATCTCTATAAACATGGAAATATCTACACCGCCATCTGTATAAACATGGAAATACCTACAAAGTCTTCTGTATAAACATGGAAATATCTACACAGCCATCTGTATAAACATGGAAATATCTACACAGCCATCTGTATAAACCTGGAAATATCTGCACTGTCATCTATATAAACATGGAAATATCTACAGAGAACTCTGTATAAACATGGAAATATCGGCACAGCCATCTGTATAAACATGGAAATATCTACAACGCTATCTGTATAAACATGGAAATATCTACATCGCTATGTGTATTAACGTGGAAATATCTCCATTGCTATCTGTTTAAACATGGACAAATCTCCACCGCAATATGTATAAACATGAAAATATCTACACTTCTATCTCTATAAACATGGAAATATCTACACTGCCATCTGTACAAACATGGAAATATCTACACAGTCATCAGTAGAAACATGGAAATATCTACACCGCTATCTCTATAAACATGGAAATAACTACAGCGCTATCTCTATAAACATGGAAATATCTACACCGCTATCTCCATCAACATGGAAATATAGACACCGCCATCTCTTTAAACATGGAGGTATCTTCAATGCCATCTACATAAACAAGAAAATATCTACACTGCCATCTATATAAACATGGAAATATCTACACCGCCATCTCTATAAACATGGAAATATCTACACCGCCATTTCTAGAAATGTGGAAGTATCTACACCGCCATCTGTATAAACGTGGAAATATCTACACCGCTATCTGTATAAACATGGAAATATCTACACCGCAATCTGTATAAACATGGAAATATCTACACCGCTCTCTGTACAAATATGAAATATCTAAACCGCTATCTCTATAAAAGTGGAAATATCTACACTGCTATCTGTATAAACATGGAAACATCCTCACTGCTATCTCTATGAACATTGATATACCTACACCGCTATCTCTATAAACATGGAAATATCTACACCGCCATCCCTATAAACATGGAAATATCTACACCGTCATCTGTATAAACATGGAAATATCTACACCGCTATCTGTATAAACATGGAAATATCTACACCGCGATCTGTATAAACATGGAAATATCTACACCGCGATCTGTATAAACATGAAAATATCTAAAACGCTATCTGTGTAAACATGGAAATATCTACACAGCTATCTCTATAAACATGGAAATATCTACACCGCCATCTGTATAAACATGGAAATACCTACAAAGTCATCGGTATAAACATGGAAATATCTACACAGCCATCTGTATAAACATGGAAATATCTACACAGCCATCTGTATAAACCTGGAAATATCTGCACTGTCATCTATATAAACATGGAAATATCTACAGAGAACTCTGTATAAACATGGAAATATCGGCACAGCCATCTGTATAAACATGGAAATATCTACACCGCGATCTGTATAAACATGGAAATATCTACACCGCGATCTGTATAAACATGGAAATATCTACACCGCGATGTGTATAAATATGAAATATCTAAACCGCTATCTCTATAAAAGTGGAAATATCTACACTGCTATCTGTGTAAACATGGAAATATCCTCACTGCTATCTCTATGCACATTGATATATCTACACCGCTATCTCTATAAACATGGAAATATCTACACCGCCATCTCTATAAACATGGAAATATCTACACCGTCATCTGTATAAACATGGAAATATCTACACCGCTATCTGTATAAATATGGAAATATCTACACCGCGATCTGTATAAACATGGAAATATCTACACCGCGATCTGTATAAACATGGAAATATCTAAACCGCTATCTGTGTAAACATGGAAATATCTACACACCTATCTCTATAAACATGGAAATATCTACATCGCCATCTGTATAAACATGGAAATACCTACAAAGTCATCTGTATAAACATGGAAATATCTACATAGCCATCTGTAGAAACATGGAAATATCTACACAGCCATCTGTATAAACCTGGAAATATCTGCACTGTCATCTATATAAACAAGGAAATATCTACAGAGAACTCTGTATAAACATGGAAATATCGGCACAGCCATCTGTATAAACATGGAAATATCTACAACGCTATCTGTATAAACATGGAAATATCTACACCGCTATGTGTATTAACGTGGAAATATCTCCATTGCTATCTGTATAAACATGGACAAATCTTCACCGCAATATGTATAAACATGAAAATATCTACACTTCTATCTCTATAAACATGGAAATATCTACACTGCCATCTGTACAAACATGGAAATATCTACACAGTCATCAGTAGAAACATGGAAATATCTACACCGCTATCTCTATAAACATGGAAATATCTTCACCGCTATCTCTATAAACATGGAAATAACTACACAGCTATCTCTATAAACATGGGAATATCTACACCGCTCTCTCCATCAACATGGAAATATACACACCGCCATCTCTTTAAACATGGAGGTATCTACAACGCCATCTACATAAACAAGAAAATATCTACACCGCCATCTCTATAAACATGGAAATATCTACACTGCCATTTCTAGAAAGATGGAAGTATCTACACCGCCATCTGTATAAACGTGGAAATATCTACACCGCTATCTGTATAAACATGGAAATATCTACACCGCAATCTGTATAAACATGGAAATATCTACACCGCTCTCTGTACAAATATGAAATATCTAAACCGCTATCTCTATAAAAGTGGAAATATCTACACTGCTATCTGTATAAACATGGAAACATCCTCACAGCTATCTCTATGAACATTGATATATCTACACCGCTATCTCTATAAACATGGAAATATCTACACCGCCATCTCTATAAACATGGAAATATCTACACCGTCATCTGTATAAACATGGAAATATCTACACCGCTATCTGTATAAACATGGAAATACCTACACCGCGATCTGTCTAAACATGGAAATATCTACACCGCGATCTGTATAAACATGGAAATATCTACACCGCGGTCTGTATAAACATGGAAAAATCTAAACCGCTATCTGTGTAAACATGGAAGTATCTACACAGCTATCTCTATAAACATGGAAATATCTACACCGCGATCTGTATAAACATGGAAATATCTAAACCGCTATCTGTGTAAACATGGAAATATCTACACAGCTATCTCTATAAACATGGAAATATCTACACCGCCATCTGTATAAACACGGAAACACCTACAAAGTCTTCTGTATAAACATGGAAATATCTACACAGCCATCTGTATAAACATGGAAATATCTACACAGCCATCTGTATAAACCTGGAAATATCTGCACTGTCATCTATATAAACATGGAAATATCTACAGAGAACTCTGTATAAACATGGAAATATCGGCACAGCCATCTGTATAAACATGGAAATATCTACAACGCTATCTGTATAAACATGGAAATATCTACATCGCTATGTGTATTAACGTGGAAATATCTCCATTGCTATCTGTTTAAACATGGACAAATCTCCACCGCAATATGTATAAACATGAAAATATCTACACTTCTATCTCTATAAAAATGGAAATATCTACACTGCCATCTGTACAAACATGGAAATATCTACACCGCTATCTCCATCAACATGGAAATATAGACACCGCCATCTCTTTAAACATGGAGGTATCTACAACGCCATCAACATAAACAAGAAAATATCTACACTGCCTTCTATATAAACATGGAAATATCTACACCGCCATCTCTATAAACATGGAAATATATACACTGCCATTTCTAGAAAGATGGAAATATCTACACCGCCATCTCTATAAACGTGGAAATATCTACACCGCTATCTGTATAAACATGGAAATATCTACACCGCAATCTGTATAAACATGGAAATATCTACACCGCTCTCTGTACAAATATGAAATATCTAAACAGCTATCTCTATAAAAGTGGAAATATCTACACTGCTATCTGTATAAACATGGAAACATCCTCACTGCTATCTCTATGAACATTGATATATCTACACCGCTATCTCTATAAACATGGAAATATCTACACCGCCATCTCTATAAAACATGGAAACATCTACACCGTCATCTGTATAAACATGGAAATATCTACACCGCTATCTGTATAAACATGGAAATATCTACACCGCGATCTGTATAAACATGGAAATATCTACACCGCGATCTGTATAAACATGGAAATATCTAAACCGCTATCTGTGTAAACATGGAAATATCTACACAGCTATCTCTATAAACATGGAAATAGCTACACCGCCATCTGTATAAACATGGAAATACCTACAAAGTCATCTGTATAAACATGGAAATATCTACACAGCCATCTGTATAAACATGGAAATATCTGCACTGTCATCTATATAAACATGGAAATATCTACAGAGAACTCTGTAGAAACATGGAAATATCGGCACAGCCATTTGTATAAACATGGAAATATCTACACCGCTATCTGTATAAACATGGAAATATCTACACCGCGATCTGTATAAACATGGAAATATCTACACCGCGATCTGTATAAATATGAAATATCTAAACCTGTATCTCTATAAAAGTGGAAATATCTACACTGCTATCTGTGTAAACATGGAAATATCGTCACTGCTATCTCTGTGCACATTGATATATCTACACCGCTATCTCTATAAACATGGAAATATCTACACCGCCATCTCTATAAACATGGAAATATCTACACCGTCATCTGTATAAACATGGAAATATCTACACCGCTATCTGTATAAACATGGAAATATCTACACCGCGATCTGTATAAACATGAAAATATCTACACCGCGATCTGTATAAACATGAAAATAACTAAACCGCTATCTGTGTAAACATGGAAATATCTACAAAGCTATCTCTATAAACATGGAAATATCTACACCGCCATCTGTATAAACATGGAAATACCTACAAAGTCATCGGTATAAACATGGAAATATCTACACAGCCATCTGTATAAACATGGAAATATCTACACAGCCATCTGTATAAACCTGGAAATATCTGCACTGTCATCTATATAAACATGGAAATATCTACAGAGAACTCTGTATAAACATGGAAATATCGGCACAGCCATCTGTATAAACATGGAAATATCTACACCGCTATCTGTATAAACATGGAAATATCTACACCACGATCTGTATAAACATGGAAATATCTACACCGCGATCTGTATAAATATGAAATATCTAAACCTCTATCTCTATAAAAGTGGAAATATCTACACTGCTATCTGTGTAAACATGGAAATATCCTCACTGCTATCTCTATGCACATTGATATATCTACACCGCTATCTCTATAAACATGGAAATATCTACACCGCCATCTCTATATACATGGAAATATCTACACCGTCATCTGTATAAACATGGAAATATCTACACCGCTATCTGTATAAACATGGAAATATCTACACCGCGATCTGTATAAACATGGAAATATCTACACCGCGATCTCTATAAACATGGAAATATCTACACCGCCATCTGTATAAACATGGAAATACCTACAAAGTCTTCTGTATAAACATGGAAATATCTACACAGCCATCTGTATAAACATGAAAATATCTACACAGCCATCTGTATAAACCTGGAAATATCTGCACTGTCATCTATATAAACATGGAAATATCTACAGAGAACTCTGTGTAAACATGGAAATATCGGCACAGCCATCTGTATAAACATGGAAATATCTACAACGCTATCTGTATAAACATGGAAATATCTACATCGCTATGTGTATTAACGTGGAAATATCTCCATTGCTATCTGTTTAAACATGGACAAATCTCCACCACAATATGTATAAACATGAAAATATCTACACTTCTATCTCTATAAACATGGAAATGTCTACACTGCCATCTGTACAAACATGGAAATATCTACACCGCTATCTCCATCAACATGGAAATATAGACACCGCCATCTCTTTAAACATGGAGGTATCTACAACGCCATCTACATAAACAAGAAAATATCTACACTGCCTTCTATATAAACATGGAAATATCTACACCGCCATCTCTATAAACATGGAAATATCTACACTGCCATTTCTAGAAAGATGGAAATATCTACACCGCCATCTCTATAAACGTGGAAATATCTACACCGCTATCTGTATAAACATGGAAATATCTACACCGCAATCTGTATAAACATGGAAATATCTACACCGCTCTCTGTACAAATATGAAATATCTAAACCGCTATCTCTATAAAAGTGGAAATATCTACACTGCTATCTGTATAAACATGGAAACATCCTCACTGCTATCTCTATGAACATTGATATATCTACACCGCTATCTCTATAAACATGGAAACATCTACACCGCCATCTCTATAAACATGGAAATATCTACACCGTCATCTGTATAAACATGGAAATATCTACACCGCTATGTGTATAAACATGGAAATATCTACACCGCGATCTGTATAAACATGGAAATATCTACACTGCGATCTGTATAAACATGGAAATATCTACACCGCGATCTGTATAAACATGGAAATATCTAAACCGCTATCTGTATAAACATGGAAATATCTACACCGCGATCTGTATAAACATGGAAATATCTACACCGCGATCTGTATAAACATGGAAATATCTACACCGCGATCTGTATAAGCATGGAAATATCTACACCGCAATCTGTATAAACATGGAAATATCTAAACCGCTATCTGTGTAAACATGGAAATATCTACACAGCTATCTCTATAAACATGGAAATAGCTACACCGCCATCTGTATAAACATGGAAATACCTACAAAGTCATCTGTATAAACATGGAAATATCTACACAGCCATCTGTATAAACATGGAAATATCTGCACTGTCATCTATATAAACATGGAAATATCTACAGAGAACTCTGTATAAACATGGAAATATCGGCAAAGCCATTTGTATAAACATGGAAATATCTACACCGCTATCTGTATAAACATGGAAATATCTACACCGCGATCTGTATAAACATGGAAATATCTACACCGCGATCTGTATAAATATGAAATATCTAAACCTCTATCTCTATAAAAGTGGAAATATCTACACTGCTATCTGTGTAAACATGGAAATATCCTCACTGCTATCTCTATGCACATTGATATACCTACACAGCTATCTCTATAAACATGGAAATATCTACACCGCCATCTCTATAAACATGGAAATATCTACACCGTCATCTGTATAAACATGGAAATATCTACACCGCGATCTGTATAAACATGGAAATATCTACACCGCGATCTGTATAAACATGGAAATATCTAAACCGCTATCTGTGTAAACATGGAAATATCTACACAGCTATCTCTATAAACATGGAAATATCTACACCGCCATCTGTATAAACATGGAAATACCTACAAAGTCATCTGTATAAACATGGAAATATCTACACAGCCATCTGTAGAAACATGGAAATATCTACACAGCCATCTGTATAAACCTGGAAATATCTGCACTGTCATCTATATAAACATGGAAATATCAACAGAGAACTCTGTATAAACATGGAAATATCGGCACAGCCATCTGTATAAACATGGAAATATCTACAACGCTATCTGTATAAACATGGAAATATCTACATCGCTATGTGTATTAACGTGGAAATATCTCCATTGCTATCTGTTTAAACATGGACAAATCTCCACCGCAATATGTATAAACATGAAAATATCTACACTTCTATCTCTATAAACATGGAAATATCTACACTGCCATCTGTACAAACATGGAAATATCTACACAGTCATCTGTAGAAACATGGAAATATCTACACCGCTATCTCTATAAACATGGAAATAACTACACCGCTATCTCTATAAACATGGAAATATCTACACCGCTATCTCCATCAACATGGAAATATACACACCGCCATCTCTTTAAACATGGAGGTATCTACAACGTCATCTACATAAACAAGAAAATATCTACACTGCCATCTATATAAACATGGAAATATCTACACCGCCATCTGTATAAACATGGAAATACCTACAACGTCTTCTGTATAAACATGGAAATATCTACACAGCCATCTGTATAAACATGGAAATATCTACACAGCCATCTGTATAAACATGGAAATATCTGCACTGTCATCTATATAAACATGGAAATATCTACAGAGAACTCTGTATAAACATGGAAATATCGGCACAGCCATCTGTATAAACATGGAAATATCTACAACGCTATCTGTATAAACATGGAAATATCTACATCACTATGTGTATTAACGTGGAAATATCTCCATTGCTATCTGTTTAAACATGGACAAATCTCCACCGCAATATGTATAATCATGAAAATATCTACACTTCTATCTCTATAAACATGGAAATATCTACACTGCCATCTGTACAAACATGGAGATATCTACACAGTCATCTGTAGAAACATGGAAATATCTACACCGCTATCTCTATAAACATGGAAATAAGTACACCGCTATCTCTATAAACATGGAAATATCTACACAGCTATCTCCATCAACATGGAAATATACACACCGCCATCTCTTTAAACATGGAGGTATCTACAATGCCATCTTCATAAACAAGAAAATATCTACACTGCCATCTATATAAACATGGAAATATCTACACCGCCATCTCTATAAACATGGAAATATCTACACTGCCATTTCTAGAAAGATGGAAATATCTACACCGCCATCTGTATAAACGTGGAAATATCTACACCGCTATCTGTATAAACATGGAAATATCTACACCGCAATGTGTATAAACATGGAAATGTCTACACCGCTCTCTGTACAAATATGAAATATCTAAACCGCTATCTCTATAAAAGTGGAAATATCTACACTGCTATCTGTATAAACATGGAAATATCCTCACTGTTATCTCTATGAACATTGATATATCTACACCGCTATCTCTATAAACATGGAAATATCTACACCGCCATCTCTATAAACATGGAAATATCTACACCGTCATCTGTATAAACATGGAAATATCTACACCGCTATCTGTATAAACATGTTAAATACCTACACTGCGATCTGTATAAACATGGAAATATCTACACCGCGATCTGTATAAACATGGAAATATCTAAACCGCTATCTGTGTAAACATGGAAATATCTACACAGCTATCTCTATAAACATGGAAATATCTACACCGCCATCTGTATAAACATGGAAATACCTACAAAGTCATCTGTATAAACATGGAAATATCTACACAGCCATCTGTATAAACATGGAAATATCTACACAGCCATCTGTATAAACCTGGAAATATCTGCACTGTCATCTATATAAACATGGAAATATCTACAGAGAACTCTGTATAAACATGGAAATATCGGCACAGCCATCTGTATAAACATGGAAATATCTACACCGCTATCTGTATAAACATGGAAATATCTACACCGCGATCTGCATAAACATGGAAATATCTACACCGCGATCTGTATAAATATGAAATATCTAAACCGCTATCTCTGTAAAAGTGGTAATATCTACACTGCTATCTGTGTAAACATGGAAATATCCTCACTTCTATCTCTATGCACATTGATATATCTACACCGCTATCTCTATAAACATGGAAATATCTACACCGCCATCTCTATAAACATGGAAATATGTACACCGTCATCTGTATAAACATGGAAATATCTACACCGCTATCTGTATAAACATGGAAATATCTACACCGCGATCTGTATAAACATGGAAATATCTACACCGCGATCTGAATAAACATGGAAATATCTAAACCGCTATCTGTGTAAACATGGAAATATCTACACACCTATCTCTATAAACATGGAAATATCTACACCGCCATCTGTATAAACATGGAAATACCTACAAAGTCATCTGTATAAACATGGAAATATCTACACAGCCATCTGTGGAAACATGGAAATATCTACACAGCCATCTGTATAAACCTGGAAATATCTGCACTGTCATCTATATAAACATGGAAATATATACAGAGAACTCTGTATAAACATGGAAATATCGGCACAGCCATCTGTATAAACATGGAAATATCTACAACGCTATCTGTATAAACATGGAAATATCTACACCGCTATGTGTATTAACGTGGAAATATCTCCATTGCTATCTGTATAAACATGGACAAATCTCCACCGCAATATGTATAAACATGAAAATATCTACACTTCTATCTCTATAAACATGGAAATATCTACACTGCCATCTGTACAAACATGGAAATATCTACACAGTCATCAGTAGAAACATGGAAATATCTACACCGCTATCTCTATAAACATGGAAATAACTACACCGCTATCTCTATAAACATGGAAATATCTACACCGCTATCTCCATCAACATGGAAATATACACACCGCCATCTCTTTAAACATGGAGGTATCTACAACGCCATCTACATAAACAAGAAAATATCTACACTGCCATCTATATAAACATGGAAATATCTACACCGCCATCTCTATAAACATGGAAATATCTACACTGCCATTTCTAGAAAGATGGAAATATCTACACCGCCATCTGTATAAACGTGGAAATATCTACACCGCTATCTGTATAAACATGGAAATATCTACACCGCAATCTGTATAAACATGGAAATATCTACACCGCTCTCTGTATAAATATGAAATATCTAAACCGCTATCTCTATAAAAGTGGAAATATCTACACTGCTATCTGTATAAACATGGAAATATCCTCACTGCTATCTCTATGCACATTGATATATCTACACCGCTATCTCTATAAACATGGAAATATCTACAGCGCCATCTCTATAAACATGGAAATATCTACACCGTCATCTGTATAAACATGGAAATGTCTACACCGCTATCTGTATAAACATGGAAAAATCTACACCGCGATCTGTATAAACATGGAAATATCTACACCGCGATCTGTATAAACATGGAAATATGTAAACCGCTATCTGTGTAAACATGGAAATATCTACACAGCTATCCCTATAAACATGGAAATATCTACACCGCCATCTGTATAAACATGGAAATACCTACAAAGTCTTCTGTATAAACATGGAAATATCTACACAGCCATCTGTATAAACATGGAAATATCTACACAGCCATCTGTATAAACCTGGAAATATCTGCACTGTCATCTATATAAACATGGAAATATCTACAGAGAACTCTGTATAAACATGGAAATATCGGCACAACCATTTGTATAAACATGGAAATATCTACACCGCTCTCTGTATAAACATGGAAATATCTACACCGCGATCTGTATAAACATGGAAATATCTACACCGCTCTCTGTACAAATATGAAATATCTAAACCTCTATCTCTATAAAAGTGGAAATATCTTCACTGCTATCTGTGTAAACATGGAAATATCCTCACTGCTATCTCTATGCACATTGATATATCTACACCGCTATCTCTATAAGCATGGAAATATCTACACCGCCATCTCTATAAACATGGAAATATCTACACCGTCATCTGTATAAACATGGAAATATCTACACCGCGATCTGTATAAACATGGAAATATCTACACCGCGATCTGTATAAACATGGAAATATCTAAACCGCTATCTGTGTAAACATGGAAATATCTACACAGCTATCTCTATAAACATGGAAATATCTACACCGCCATCTGTATAAACATGGAAATACCTACAAAGTCTTCTGTATAAACATGGAAATATCTACACAGCCATCTGTATAAACATGGAAATATCTACACAGCCATCTGTATAAACCTGGAAATATCTGCACTGTCATCTATATAAACATGGAAATATCTACAGAGAACTCTGTATAAACATGGAAATATCGGCACAGCCATCTGTATAAACATGGAAATATCTACAACGCTATCTGTATAAACATGGAAATATCTACATCGCTATGTGTATTAACGTGGAAATATCTCCATTGCTATCTGTTTAAACATGGACAAATCTCCACCGCAATATGTATAAACATGAAAATATCTACACTTCTATCTCTATAAACATGGAAATATCTACACTGCCATCTGTACAAACATGGAAATATCTACACAGTCATCAGTAGAAACATGGAAATATCTACACCGCTATCTCTATAAACATGGAAATAACTACACCGCTATCTCTATAAACATGGAAATATCTACACCGCTATCTCCATCAACATGGAAATATAGACACCGCCATCTCTTTAAACATGGAGGTATCTTCAACGCCATCTACATAAACAAGAAAATATCCACACTGCCATCTATATAAACATGGAAATATCTACACCGCCATCTCTATAAACATGGAAATATCTACACTGCCATTTCTAGAAAGATGGAAGTATCTACACCGCCATCTGTATAAACGTGGAAATATCTACACCGCTATCTGTATAAACATGGAAATATCTACACCGCAATCTGTATAAACATGGAAATATCTACTCCGCTCTCTGTACAAATATGAAATATCTAAACCGCTATCTCTATAAAAGTGGAAATATCTACACTGCTATCTGTATAAACATGGAAACATCCTCACTGCTATCTCTATGAACATTGATATACCTACACCGCTATCTCTATAAACATGGAAATATCTACACCGCCATCCCTATAAACATGGAAATATCTACACCGTCATCTGTATAAACATGGAAATATCTACACCGCTATCTGTATAAACATGGAAATATCTACACCGCGATCTGTATAAACATGGAAATATCTACACCGCGATCTGTATAAACATGAAAATATCTAAAACGCTATCTGTGTAAACATGGAAATATCTACACAGATATCTCTATAAACATGGAAATATCTACACCGCCATCTGTATAAACATGGAAATACCTACAAAGTCATTGGTATAAACATGGAAATATCTACACAGCCATCTGTATAAACATGGAAATATCTACACAGCCATCTGTATAAACCTGGAAATATCTGCACTGTCATCTATATAAACATGGAAATATCTACAGAGAACTCTGTATAAACATGGAAATATCGGCACAGCCATCTGTATCAACATGGAAATATCTACACCGCTATCTGTATAAACATGGAAATATCTACACCGCGATCTCTATAAACATGGAAATATCTACACCGCGATCTGTATAAATATGAAATATCTAAACCGCTATCTCTATAAAAGTGGAAATATCTACACTGCTATCTGTGTAAACATGGAAATATCCTCACTGCTATCTCTATGCACATTGATATATCTACACCGCTATCTCTATAAACATGGAAATATCTACACCGCCATCTCTATAAACATGGAAATAACTACACCGTCATCTGTATAAACATGGAAATATCTACACCGCTATCTGTATAAATATGGAAATATCTACACCGCGATCTGTATAAATATGGAAATATCTACACCGCGATCTGTATAAACATGGAAATATCTAAACCGCTATCTGTGTAAACATGGAAATATCTACACACCTATCTCTATAGACATGGAAATATCTACACCGCCATCTGTATAAACATGGAAATACCTACAAAGTCATCTGTATAAACATGGAAATATCTACATAGCCATCTGTAGAAACATGGAAATATCTACACAGCCATCTGTATAAACCTGGAAATATCTGCACTGTCATCTATACAAACATGGAAATATCTACAGAGAACTCTGTATAAACATGAAAATATCGGCACAGCCATCTGTATAAACATGGAAATATCTACAACGCTATCTGTATAAACATGGAAATATCTACACCGCTATGTGTATTAACGTGGAAATATCTCCATTGCTATCTGTATAAACATGGACAAATCTTCACCGCAATATGTATAAACATGAAAATATCTACACTTCTATCTCTATAAACATGGAAATATCTACACTGCCATCTGTACAAACATGGAAATATCTACAGAGTCATCAGTAGAAACATGGAAATATCTACACCGCTATCTCTATAAACATGGAAATAACTACACAGCTATCTCTATAAACATGGAAATATCTACACCGCTATCTCCATCAACATGGAAATATAGACACCGCCATCTCTTTAAACATGGAGGTATCTACAACGCCATCTACATAAACAAGAAAATATCTACACTGCCATCTATATAAACATGGAAATATCTACACCGCCATCTCTATAAACATGGAAATATCTACACTGCCATTTCTAGAAAGATGGAAATATCTACACCGCCATCTGTATAAACGTGGAAATATCTACACCGCTATCTGCATAAACATGGAAATATCTACACCGCAATCTGTATAAACATGGAAATATCTACACCGCTCTCTGTACAAATATGAAATATCTAAACCGCTATCTCTATAAAAGTGGAAATATCTACACTGCTATCTGTATAAACATGGAAACATCCTCACTGCTATCTCTATGAACATTGATATATGTACACCGCTATCTCTATAAACATGGAAATATCTACACCGCCATCTCTATAAACATGGAAATCTCTACACCGTCATCTGTATAAACATGGAAATATCTACACCGCTATCTGTATAAACATGGAAATACCTACACCGCGATGTGTATAAACATGGAAATATCTACACCGCGATCTGTATAAACATGGAAATATCTACACCGCGGTCTGTATAAACATGGAAATATCTAAACCGCTATCTGTGTAAACATGGAAGTATCTACACAGCTATCTCTATAAACATGGAAATAGCTACACCGCCATCTGTATAAACACGGAAATACCTACAAAGTCATCTGTGTAAACATGGAAATATCTACACAGCCATCTGTATAAACATGGAAATATCTGCACTGTCATCTATATAAACATGGAAATATCTACAGAGAACTCTGTATAAACATGGAAATATCGGCACAGCCATTTGTATAAACATGGAAATATCTACACCGCTATCTGTATAAACATGGAAATATCTACACCGCGATCTGTAAAAACATGGAAATATCTACACCGCGATCTGTATAAATATGAAATATCTAAAACTCTATCTCTATAAAAGTGGAAATATCTTCACTGCTATCTGTGTAAACATGGAAATATCCTCACTGCTATCTCTATGCACATTGATATATCTACACCGCTATCTCTATAAACATGGAAATATCTACACCGCCATCTCTATAAACATGGAAATATCTACACCGTCATCTGTATAAACATGGAAATATCTACACCGCGATCTGTATAAACATGGAAATATCTACACCGTGATCTGTATAAACATGGAAATATCTAAACCGCTATCTGTGTAAACATGGAAATATCTACACAGCTATCTCTATAAACATGGAAATATCTACACCGCCATCTGTATAAACATGGAAATACCTACAAAGTCTTCTGTATAAACATGGAAATATCTACACAGCCATCTGTATAAACATGGAAATATCTACACAGCCATCTGTATAAACCTGGAAATATCTGCACTGTCATCTATATAAACATGGAAATATCTACAGAGAACTCTGTATAAACATGGAAATATCGGCACAGCCATCTGTATAAACATGGAAATATCTACAACGCTATCTGTATAAACATGGAAATATCTACATCGCTATGTGTATTAACGTGGAAATATCTCCATTGCTATCTGTTTAAACATGGACAAATCTCCACCGCAATATGTATAAACATGAAAATATCTACACTTCTATCTCTATAAACATGGAAATATCTACACTGCCATCTGTACAAACATGGAAATATCTACACAGTCATCAGTAGAAACATGGAAATATCTACACCGCTATCTCTATAAACATGGAAATAACTACAGCGCTATCTCTATAAACATGGAAATATCTACACCGCTATCTCCATCAACATGGAAATATAGACACCGCCATCTCTTTAAACATGGAGGTATCTTCAATGCCATCTACATAAACAAGAAAATATCTACACTGCCATCTATATAAACATGGAAATATCTACACCGCCATCTCTATAAACATGGAAATATCTACACTGCCATTTCTAGAAATGTGGAAGTATCTACACCGCCATCTGTATAAACGTGGAAATATCTACACCGCTATCTGTATAAACATGGAAATATCTACACCGCAATCTGTATAAACATGGAAATATCTACACCGCTCTCTGTACAAATATGAAATATCTAAACCGCTATCTCTATAAAAGTGGAAATATCTACACTGCTATCTGTATAAACATGGAAACATCCTCACTGCTATCTCTATGAACATTGATATACCTACACCGCTATCTCTATAAACATGGAAATATCTACACCGCCATCCCTATAAACATGGAAATATCTACACCGTCATCTGTATAAACATGGAAATATCTACACCGCTATCTGTATAAACATGGAAATATCTACACCGCGATCTGTATAAACATGGAAATATCTACACCGCGATCTGTATAAACATGAAAATATCTAAAACGCTATCTGTGTAAACATGGAAATATCTACACAGCTATCTCTATAAACATGGAAATATCTACACCGCCATCTGTATAAACATGGAAATACCTACAAAGTCATCGGTATAAACATGGAAATATCTACACAGCCATCTGTATAAACATGGAAATATCTACACAGCCATCTGTATAAACCTGGAAATATCTGCACTGTCATCTATATAAACATGGAAATATCTACAGAGAACTCTGTATAAACATGGAAATATCGGCACAGCCATCTGTATAAACATGGAAATATCTACACCGCGATCTGTATAAACATGGAAATATCTACACCGCGATCTGTATAAACATGGAAATATCTACACCGCGATGTGTATAAATATGAAATATCTAAACCGCTATCTCTATAAAAGTGGAAATATCTACACTGCTATCTGTGTAAACATGGAAATATCCTCACTGCTATCTCTATGCACATTGATATACCTACACCGCTTTCTCTATAAACATGGAAATATCTACACCGCCATCTCTATAAACATGGAAATATCTACACCGTCATCTGTATAAACATGGAAATATCTACACCGCTATCTGTATAAATATGGAAATATCTACACCGCGATCTGTATAAACATGGAAATATCTACACCGCGATCTGTATAAACATGGAAATATCTAAACCGCTATCTGTGTAAACATGGAAATATCTACACACCTATCTCTATAAACATGGAAATATCTACATCGCCATCTGTATAAACATGGAAATACCTACAAAGTCATCTGTATAAACATGGAAATATCTACATAGCCATCTGTAGAAACATGGAAATATCTACACAGCCATCTGTATAAACCTGGAAATATCTGCACTGTCATCTATATAAACAAGGAAATATCTACAGAGAACTCTGTATAAACATGGAAATATCGGCACAGCCATCTGTATAAACATGGAAATATCTACAACGCTATCTGTATAAACATGGAAATATCTACACCGCTATGTGTATTAACGTGGAAATATCTCCATTGCTATCTGTATAAACATGGACAAATCTTCACCGCAATATGTATAAACATGAAAATATCTACACTTCTATCTCTATAAACATGGAAATATCTACACTGCCATCTGTACAAACATGGAAATATCTACACAGTCATCAGTAGAAACATGGAAATATCTACACCGCTATCTCTATAAACATGGAAATATCTTCACCGCTATCTCTATAAACATGGAAATAACTACACAGCTATCTCTATAAACATGGGAATATCTACACCGCTCTCTCCATCAACATGGAAATATACACACCGCCATCTCTTTAAACATGGAGGTATCTACAACGCCATCTACATAAACAAGAAAATATCTACACCGCCATCTCTATAAACATGGAAATATCTACACTGCCATTTCTAGAAAGATGGAAGTATCTACACCGCCATCTGTATAAACGTGGAAATATCTACACCGCTATCTGTATAAACATGGAAATATCTACACCGCAATCTGTATAAACATGGAAATATCTACACCGCTCTCTGTACAAATATGAAATATCTAAACCGCTATCTCTATAAAAGTGGAAATATCTACACTGCTATCTGTATAAACATGGAAACATCCTCACAGCTATCTCTATGAACATTGATATATCTACACCGCTATCTCTATAAACATGGAAATATCTACACCGCCATCTCTATAAACATGGAAATATCTACACCGTCATCTGTATAAACATGGAAATATCTACACCGCTATCTGTATAAACATGGAAATACCTACACCGCGATCTGTCTAAACATGGAAATATCTACACCGCGATCTGTATAAACATGGAAATATCTACACCGCGGTCTGTATAAACATGGAAAAATCTAAACCGCTATCTGTGTAAACATGGAAGTATCTACACAGCTATCTCTATAAACATGGAAATATCTACACCGCGATCTGTATAAACATGGAAATATCTAAACCGCTATCTGTGTAAACATGGAAATATCTACACAGCTATCTCTATAAACATGGAAATATCTACACCGCCATCTGTATAAACACGGAAACACCTACAAAGTCTTCTGTATAAACATGGAAATATCTACACAGCCATCTGTATAAACATGGAAATATCTACACAGCCATCTGTATAAACCTGGAAATATCTGCACTGTCATCTATATAAACATGGAAATATCTACAGAGAACTCTGTATAAACATGGAAATATCGGCACAGCCATCTGTATAAACATGGAAATATCTACAACGCTATCTGTATAAACATGGAAATATCTACATCGCTATGTGTATTAACGTGGAAATATCTCCATTGCTATCTGTTTAAACATGGACAAATCTCCACCGCAATATGTATAAACATGAAAATATCTACACTTCTATCTCTATAAACATGGAAATATCTACACTGCCATCTGTACAAACATGGAAATATCTACACCGCTATCTCCATCAACATGGAAATATAGACACCGCCATCTCTTTAAACATGGAGGTATCTACAACGCCATCAACATAAACAAGAAAATATCTACACTGCCTTCTATATAAACATGGAAATATCTACACCGCCATCTCTATAAACATGGAAATATATACACTGCCATTTCTAGAAAGATGGAAATATCTACACCGCCATCTCTATAAACGTGGAAATATCTACACCGCTATCTGTATAAACATGGAAATATCTACACCGCAATCTGTATAAACATGGAAATATCTACACCGCTCTCTGTACAAATATGAAATATCTAAACAGCTATCTCTATAAAAGTGGAAATATCTACACTGCTATCTGTATAAACATGGAAACATCCTCACTGCTATCTCTATGAACATTGATATATCTACACCGCTATCTCTATGAACATGGAAATATCTACACCGCCATCTCTATAAAACATGGAAACATCTACACCGTCATCTGTATAAACATGGAAATATCTACACCGCTATCTGTATAAACATGGAAATATCTACACCGCGATCTGTATAAACATGGAAATATCTACACCGCGATCTGTATAAACATGGAAATATCTAAACCGCTATCTGTGTAAACATGGAAATATCTACACAGCTATCTCTATAAACATGGAAATAGCTACACCGCCATCTGTATAAACATGGAAATACCTACAAAGTCATCTGTATAAACATGGAAATATCTACACAGCCATCTGTATAAACATGGAAATATCTGCACTGTCATCTATATAAACATGGAAATATCTACAGAGAACTCTGTAGAAACATGGAAATATCGGCACAGCCATTTGTATAAACATGGAAATATCTACACCGCTATCTGTATAAACATGGAAATATCTACACCGCGATCTGTATAAACATGGAAATATCTACACCGCAATCTGTATAAATATGAAATATCTAAACCTGTATCTCTATAAAAGTGGAAATATCTACACTGCTATCTGTGTAAACATGGAAATATCGTCACTGCTATCTCTGTGCACATTGATATATCTACACCGCTATCTCTATAAACATGGAAATATCTACACCGCCATCTCTATAAACATGGAAATATCTACACCGTCATCTGTATAAACATGGAAATATCTACACCGCTATCTGTATAAACATGGAAATATCTACACCGCGATCTGTATAAACATGAAAATATCTACACCGCGATCTGTATAAACATGAAAATAACTAAACCGCTATCTGTGTAAACATGGAAATATCTACAAAGCTATCTCTATAAACATGGAAATATCTACACCGCCATCTGTATAAACATGGAAATACCTACAAAGTCATCGGTATAAACATGGAAATATCTACACAGCCATCTGTATAAACATGGAAATATCTACACAGCCATCTGTATAAACCTGGAAATATCTGCACTGTCATCTATATAAACATGGAAATATCTACAGAGAACTCTGTATAAACATGGAAATATCGGCACAGCCATCTGTATAAACATGGAAATATCTACACCGCTATCTGTATAAACATGGAAATATCTACACCACGATCTGTATAAACATGGAAATATCTACACCGCGATCTGTATAAATATGAAATATCTAAACCTCTATCTCTATAAAAGTGGAAATATCTACACTGCTATCTGTGTAAACATGGAAATATCCTCACTGCTATCTCTATGCACATTGATATATCTACACCGCTATCTCTATAAACATGGAAATATCTACACCGCCATCTCTATATACATGGAAATAACTACACCGTCATCTGTATAAACATGGAAATATCTACACCGCTATCTGTATAAACATGGAAATATCTACACCGCGATCTGTATAAACATGGAAATATCTACACCGCGATCTCTATAAACATGGAAATATCTACACCGCCATCTGTATAAACATGGAAATACCTACAAAGTCTTCTGTATAAACATGGAAATATCTACACAGCCATCTGTATAAACATGAAAATATCTACACAGCCATCTGTATAAACCTGGAAATATCTGCACTGTCATCTATATAAACATGGAAATATCTACAGAGAACTCTGTGTAAACATGGAAATATCGGCACAGCCATCTGTATAAACATGGAAATATCTACAACGCTATCTGTATAAACATGGAAATATCTACATCGCTATGTGTATTAACGTGGAAATATCTCCATTGCTATCTGTTTAAACATGGACAAATCTCCACCACAATATGTATAAACATGAAAATATCTACACTTCTATCTCTATAAACATGGAAATGTCTACACTGCCATCTGTACAAACATGGAAATATCTACACCGCTATCTCCATCAACATGGAAATATAGACACCGCCATCTCTTTAAACATGGAGGTATCTACAACGCCATCTACATAAACAAGAAAATATCTACACTGCCTTCTATATAAACATGGAAATATCTACACCGCCATCTCTATAAACATGGAAATATCTACACTGCCATTTCTAGAAAGATGGAAATATCTACACCGCCATCTCTATAAACGTGGAAATATCTACACCGCTATCTGTATAAACATGGAAATATCTACACCGCAATCTGTATAAACATGGAAATATCTACACCGCTCTCTGTACAAATATGAAATATCTAAACCGCTATCTCTATAAAAGTGGAAATATCTACACTGCTATCTGTATAAACATGGAAACATCCTCACTGCTATCTCTATGAACATTGATATATCTACACCGCTATCTCTATAAACATGGAAACATCTACACCGCCATCTCTATAAACATGGAAATATCTACACCGTCATCTGTATAAACATGGAAATATCTACACCGCTATGTGTATAAACATGGAAATATCTACACCGCGATCTGTATAAACATGGAAATATCTACACTGCGATCTGTATAAACATGGAAATATCTACACCGCGATCTGTATAAACATGGAAATATCTAAACCGCTATCTGTATAAACATGGAAATATCTACACCGCGATCTGTATAAACATGGAAATATCTACACCGCGATCTGTATAAACATGGAAATATCTACACCGCGATCTGTATAAGCATGGAAATATCTACACCGCAATCTGTATAAACATGGAAATATCTAAACCGCTATCTGTGTAAACATGGAAATATCTACACAGCTATCTCTATAAACATGGAAATAGCTACACCGCCATCTGTATAAACATGGAAATACCTACAAAGTCATCTGTATAAACATGGAAATATCTACACAGCCATCTGTATAAACATGGAAATATCTGCACTGTCATCTATATAAACATGGAAATATCTACAGAGAACTCTGTATAAACATGGAAATATCGGCAAAGCCATTTGTATAAACATGGAAATATCTACACCGCTATCTGTATAAACATGGAAATATCTACACCGCGATCTGTATAAACATGGAAATATCTACACCGCGATCTGTATAAATATGAAATATCTAAACCTCTATCTCTATAAAAGTGGAAATATCTACACTGCTATCTGTGTAAACATGGAAATATCCTCACTGCTATCTCTATGCACATTGATATACCTACACAGCTATCTCTATAAACATGGAAATATCTACACCGCCATCTCTATAAACATGGAAATATCTACACCGTCATCTGTATAAACATGGAAATATCTACACCGCGATCTGTATAAACATGGAAATATCTACACCGCGATCTGTATAAACATGGAAATATCTAAACCGCTATCTGTGTAAACATGGAAATATCTACACAGCTATCTCTATAAACATGGAAATATCTACACCGCCATCTGTATAAACATGGAAATACCTACAAAGTCATCTGTATAAACATGGAAATATCTACACAGCCATCTGTAGAAACATGGAAATATCTACACAGCCATCTGTATAAACCTGGAAATATCTGCACTGTCATCTATATAAACATGGAAATATCAACAGAGAACTCTGTATAAACATGGAAATATCGGCACAGCCATCTGTATAAACATGGAAATATCTACAACGCTATCTGTATAAACATGGAAATATCTACATCGCTATGTGTATTAACGTGGAAATATCTCCATTGCTATCTGTTTAAACATGGACAAATCTCCACCGCAATATGTATAAACATGAAAATATCTACACTTCTATCTCTATAAACATGGAAATATCTACACTGCCATCTGTACAAACATGGAAATATCTACACAGTCATCTGTAGAAACATGGAAATATCTACACCGCTATCTCTATAAACATGGAAATAACTACACCGCTATCTCTATAAACATGGAAATATCTACACCGCTATCTCCATCAACATGGAAATATACACACCGCCATCTCTTTAAACATGGAGGTATCTACAACGTCATCTACATAAACAAGAAAATATCTACACTGCCATCTATATAAACATGGAAATATCTACACCGCCATCTGTATAAACATGGAAATACCTACAACGTCTTCTGTATAAACATGGAAATATCTACACAGCCATCTGTATAAACATGGAAATATCTACACAGCCATCTGTATAAACATGGAAATATCTGCACTGTCATCTATATAAACATGGAAATATCTACAGAGAACTCTGTATAAACATGGAAATATCGGCACAGCCATCTGTATAAACATGGAAATATCTACAACGCTATCTGTATAAACATGGAAATATCTACATCACTATGTGTATTAACGTGGAAATATCTCCATTGCTATCTGTTTAAACATGGACAAATCTCCACCGCAATATGTATAAACATGAAAATATCTACACTTCTATCTCTATAAACATGGAAATATCTACACTGCCATCTGTACAAACATGGAGATATCTACACAGTCATCTGTAAAAACATGGAAATATCTACACCGCTATCTCTATAAACATGGAAATAAGTACACCGCTATCTCTATAAACATGGAAATATCTACACAGCTATCTCCATCAACATGGAAATATACACACCGCCATCTCTTTAAACATGGAGGTATCTACAATGCCATCTTCATAAACAAGAAAATATCTACACTGCCATCTATATAAACATGGAAATATCTACACCGCCATCTCTATAAACATGGAAATATCTACACTGCCATTTCTAGAAAGATGGAAATATCTACACCGCCATCTGTATAAACGTGGAAATATCTACACCGCTATCTGTATAAACATGGAAATATCTACACCGCAATCTGTATAAACATGGAAATGTCTACACCGCTCTCTGTACAAATATGAAATATCTAAACCGCTATCTCTATAAAAGTGGAAATATCTACACTGCTATCTGTATAAACATGGAAATATCCTCACTGTTATCTCTATGAACATTGATATATCTACACCGCTATCTCTATAAACATGGAAATATCTACACCGCCATCTCTATAAACATGGAAATATCTACACCGTCATCTGTATAAACATGGAAATATCTACACCGCTATCTGTATAAACATGGAAATACCTACACTGCGATCTGTATAAACATGGAAATATCTACACCGCGATCTGTATAAACATGGAAATATCTAAACCGCTATCTGTGTAAACATGGAAATATCTACACAGCTATCTCTATAAACATGGAAATATCTACACCGCCATCTGTATAAACATGGAAATACCTACAAAGTCATCTGTATAAACATGGAAATATCTACACAGCCATCTGTATAAACATGGAAATATCTACACAGCCATCTGTATAAACCTGGAAATATCTGCACTGTCATCTATATAAACATGGAAATATCTACAGAGAACTCTGTATAAACATGGAAATATCGGCACAGCCATCTGTATAAACATGGAAATATCTACACCGCTATCTGTATAAACATGGAAATATCTACACCGCGATCTGCATAAACATGGAAATATCTACACCGCGATCTGTATAAATATGAAATATCTAAACCGCTATCTCTGTAAAAGTGGTAATATCTACACTGCTATCTGTGTAAACATGGAAATATCCTCACTTCTATCTCTATGCACATTGATATATCTACACCGCTATCTCTATAAACATGGAAATATCTACACCGCCATCTCTATAAACATGGAAATATGTACACCGTCATCTGTATAAACATGGAAATATCTACACCGCTATCTGTATAAACATGGAAATATCTACACCGCGATCTGTATAAACATGGAAATATCTACACCGCGATCTGAATAAACATGGAAATATCTAAACCGCTATCTGTGTAAACATGGAAATATCTACACACCTATCTCTATAAACATGGAAATATCTACACCGCCATCTGTATAAACATGGAAATACCTACAAAGTCATCTGTATAAACATGGAAATATCTACACAGCCATCTGTGGAAACATGGAAATATCTACACAGCCATCTGTATAAACCTGGAAATATCTGCACTGTCATCTATATAAACATGGAAATATATACAGAGAACTCTGTATAAACATGGAAATATCGGCACAGCCATCTGTATAAACATGGAAATATCTACAACGCTATCTGTATAAACATGGAAATATCTACACCGCTATGTGTATTAACGTGGAAATATCTCCATTGCTATCTGTATAAACATGGACAAATCTCCACCGCAATATGTATAAACATGAAAATATCTACACTTCTATCTCTATAAACATGGAAATATCTACACTGCCATCTGTACAAACATGGAAATATCTACACAGTCATCAGTAGAAACATGGAAATATCTACACCGCTATCTCTATAAACATGGAAATAACTACACCGCTATCTCTATAAACATGGAAATATCTACACCGCTATCTCCATCAACATGGAAATATACACACCGCCATCTCTTTAAACATGGAGGTATCTACAACGCCATCTACATAAACAAGAAAATATCTACACTGCCATCTATATAAACATGGAAATATCTACACCGCCATCTCTATAAACATGGAAATATCTACACTGCCATTTCTAGAAAGATGGAAATATCTACACCGCCATCTGTATAAACGTGGAAATATCTACACCGCTATCTGTATAAACATGGAAATATCTACACCG
This sequence comes from Pan troglodytes, assembly GCF_028858775.2. Taxonomy (NCBI): domain Eukaryota; kingdom Metazoa; phylum Chordata; class Mammalia; order Primates; family Hominidae; genus Pan; species Pan troglodytes. The sequence goes on along the minus strand of NC_072416.2, from coordinate 89,481,065 downwards.
CAATCTGTATAAACATGGAAATATCTACACCGCTCTCTGTATAAATATGAAATATCTAAACCGCTATCTCTATAAAAGTGGAAATATCTACACTGCTATCTGTATAAACATGGAAATATCCTCACTGCTATCTCTATGCACATTGATATATCTACACCGCTATCTCTATAAACATGGAAATATCTACAGCGCCATCTCTATAAACATGGAAATATCTACACCGTCATCTGTATAAACATGGAAATGTCTACACCGCTATCTGTATAAACATGGAAAAATCTACACCGCGATCTGTATAAACATGGAAATATCTACACCGCGATCTGTATAAACATGGAAATATGTAAACCGCTATCTGTGTAAACATGGAAATATCTACACAGCTATCCCTATAAACATGGAAATATCTACACCGCCATCTGTATAAACATGGAAATACCTACAAAGTCTTCTGTATAAACATGGAAATATCTACACAGCCATCTGTATAAACATGGAAATATCTACACAGCCATCTGTATAAACCTGGAAATATCTGCACTGTCATCTATATAAACATGGAAATATCTACAGAGAACTCTGTATAAACATGGAAATATCGGCACAACCATTTGTATAAACATGGAAATATCTACACCGCTCTCTGTATAAACATGGAAATATCTACACCGCGATCTGTATAAACATGGAAATATCTACACCGCTCTCTGTACAAATATGAAATATCTAAACCTCTATCTCTATAAAAGTGGAAATATCTTCACTGCTATCTGTGTAAACATGGAAATATCCTCACTGCTATCTCTATGCACATTGATATATCTACACCGCTATCTCTATAAGCATGGAAATATCTACACCGCCATCTCTATAAACATGGAAATATCTACACCGTCATCTGTATAAACATGGAAATATCTACACCGCGATCTGTATAAACATGGAAATATCTACACCGCGATCTGTATAAACATGGAAATATCTAAACCGCTATCTGTGTAAACATGGAAATATCTACACAGCTATCTCTATAAACATGGAAATATCTACACCGCCATCTGTATAAACATGGAAATACCTACAAAGTCTTCTGTATAAACATGGAAATATCTACACAGCCATCTGTATAAACATGGAAATATCTACACAGCCATCTGTATAAACCTGGAAATATCTGCACTGTCATCTATATAAACATGGAAATATCTACAGAGAACTCTGTATAAACATGGAAATATCGGCACAGCCATCTGTATAAACATGGAAATATCTACAACGCTATCTGTATAAACATGGAAATATCTACATCGCTATGTGTATTAACGTGGAAATATCTCCATTGCTATCTGTTTAAACATGGACAAATCTCCACCGCAATATGTATAAACATGAAAATATCTACACTTCTATCTCTATAAACATGGAAATATCTACACTGCCATCTGTACAAACATGGAAATATCTACACAGTCATCAGTAGAAACATGGAAATATCTACACCGCTATCTCTATAAACATGGAAATAACTACACCGCTATCTCTATAAACATGGAAATATCTACACCGCTATCTCCATCAACATGGAAATATAGACACCGCCATCTCTTTAAACATGGAGGTATCTTCAACGCCATCTACATAAACAAGAAAATATCCACACTGCCATCTATATAAACATGGAAATATCTACACCGCCATCTCTATAAACATGGAAATATCTACACTGCCATTTCTAGAAAGATGGAAGTATCTACACCGCCATCTGTATAAACGTGGAAATATCTACACCGCTATCTGTATAAACATGGAAATATCTACACCGCAATCTGTATAAACATGGAAATATCTACTCCGCTCTCTGTACAAATATGAAATATCTAAACCGCTATCTCTATAAAAGTGGAAATATCTACACTGCTATCTGTATAAACATGGAAACATCCTCACTGCTATCTCTATGAACATTGATATACCTACACCGCTATCTCTATAAACATGGAAATATCTACACCGCCATCCCTATAAACATGGAAATATCTACACCGTCATCTGTATAAACATGGAAATATCTACACCGCTATCTGTATAAACATGGAAATATCTACACTGCGATCTGTATAAACATGGAAATATCTACACCGCGATCTGTATAAACATGAAAATATCTAAAACGCTATCTGTGTAAACATGGAAATATCTACACAGATATCTCTATAAACATGGAAATATCTACACCGCCATCTGTATAAACATGGAAATACCTACAAAGTCATCGGTATAAACATGGAAATATCTACACAGCCATCTGTATAAACATGGAAATATCTACACAGCCATCTGTATAAACCTGGAAATATCTGCACTGTCATCTATATAAACATGGAAATATCTACAGAGAACTCTGTATAAACATGGAAATATCGGCACAGCCATCTGTATCAACATGGAAATATCTACACCGCTATCTGTATAAACATGGAAATATCTACACCGCGATCTGTATAAATATGGAAATATCTACACCGCGATCTGTATAAATATGAAATATCTAAACCGCTATCTCTATAAAAGTGGAAATATCTACACTGCTATCTGTGTAAACATGGAAATATCCTCACTGCTATCTCTATGCACATTGATATATCTACACCGCTATCTCTATAAACATGGAAATATCTACACCGCCATCTCTATAAACATGGAAATATCTACACCGTCATCTGTATAAACATGGAAATATCTACACCGCTATCTGTATAAATATGGAAATATCTACACCGCGATCTGTATAAACATGGAAATATCTACACCGCGATCTGTATAAACATGGAAATATCTAAACCGCTATCTGTGTAAACATGGAAATATCTACACACCTATCTCTATAAACATGGAAATATCTACACCGCCATCTGTATAAACATGGAAATACCTACAAAGTCATCTGTATAAACATGGAAATATCTACATAGCCATCTGTAGAAACATGGAAATATCTACACAGCCATCTGTATAAACCTGGAAATATCTGCACTGTCATCTATATCAACATGGAAATATCTACAGAGAACTCTGTATAAACATGAAAATATCGGCACAGCCATCTGTATAAACATGGAAATATCTACAACGCTATCTGTATAAACATGGAAATATCTACACCGCTATGTGTATTAACGTGGAAATATCTCCATTGCTATCTGTATAAACATGGACAAATCTTCACCGCAATATGTATAAACATGAAAATATCTACACTTCTATCTCTATAAACATGGAAATATCTACACTGCCATCTGTACAAACATGGAAATATCTACAGAGTCATCAGTAGAAACATGGAAATATCTACACCGCTATCTCTATAAACATGGAAATAACTACACAGCTATCTCTATAAACATGGAAATATCTACACCGCTATCTCCATCAACATGGAAATATAGACACCGCCATCTCTTTAAACATGGAGGTATCTACAACGCCATCTACATAAACAAGAAAATATCTACACCGCCATCTCTATAAACATGGAAATATCTACACCGCCATCTCTATAAACATGGAAATATCTACACTGCCATTTCTAGAAAGATGGAAATATCTACACCGCCATCTGTATAAACGTGGAAATATCTACACCGCTATCTGCATAAACATGGAAATATCTACACCGCGATCTGTATAAACATGGAAATATCTACACCGCTCTCTGTACAAATATGAAATATCTAAACCGCTATCTCTATAAAAGTGGAAATATCTACACTGCTATCTGTATAAACATGGAAACATCCTCACTGCTATCTCTATGAACATTGATATATGTACACCGCTATCTCTATAAACATGGAAATATCTACACCGCCATCTCTATAAACATGGAAATCTCTACACCGTCATCTGTATAAACATGGAAATATCTACACCGCTATCTGTATAAACATGGAAATACCTACACCGCGATGTGTATAAACATGGAAATATCTACACCGCGATCTGTATAAACATGGAAATATCTACACCGCGGTCTGTATAAACATGGAAATATCTAAACCGCTATCTGTGTAAACATGGAAGTATCTACACAGCTATCTCTATAAACATGGAAATAGCTACACCGCCATCTGTATAAACACGGAAATACCTACAAAGTCATCTGTGTAAACATGGAAATATCTACACAGCCATCTGTATAAACATGGAAATATCTGCACTGTCATCTATATAAACATGGAAATATCTACAGAGAACTCTGTATAAACATGGAAATATCGGCACAGCCATTTGTATAAACATGGAAATATCTACACCGCTATCTGTATAAACATGGAAATATCTACACCGCGATCTGTATAAACATGGAAATATCTACACCGCGATCTGTATAAATATGAAATATCTAAAACTCTATCTCTATAAAAGTGGAAATATCTTCACTGCTATCTGTGTAAACATGGAAATATCCTCACTGCTATCTCTATGCACATTGATATATCTACACCGCTATCTCTATAAACATGGAAATATCTACACCGCCATCTCTATAAACATGGAAATATCTACACCGTCATCTGTATAAACATGGAAATATCTACACCGCGATCTGTATAAACATGGAAATATCTACACCGTGATCTGTATAAACATGGAAATATCTAAACCGCTATCTGTGTAAACATGGAAATATCTACACAGCTATCTCTATAAACATGGAAATATCTACACCGCCATCTGTATAAACATGGAAATACCTACAAAGTCTTCTGTATAAACATGGAAATATCTACACAGCCATCTGTATAAACATGGAAATATCTACACAGCCATCTGTATAAACCTGGAAATATCTGCACTGTCATCTATATAAACATGGAAATATCTACAGAGAACTCTGTATAAACATGGAAATATCGGCACAGCCATCTGTATAAACATGGAAATATCTACAACGCTATCTGTATAAACATGGAAATATCTACATCGCTATGTGTATTAACGTGGAAATATCTCCATTGCTATCTGTTTAAACATGGACAAATCTCCACCGCAATATGTATAAACATGAAAATATCTACACTTCTATCTCTATAAACATGGAAATATCTACACTGCCATCTGTACAAACATGGAAATATCTACACAGTCATCAGTAGAAACATGGAAATATCTACACCGCTATCTCTATAAACATGGAAATAACTACACCGCTATCTCTATAAACATGGAAATATCTACACCGCTATCTCCATCAACATGGAAATATAGACACCGCCATCTCTTTAAACATGGAGGTATCTTCAATGCCATCTACATAAACAAGAAAATATCTACACTGCCATCTATATAAACATGGAAATATCTACACCGCCATCTCTATAAACATGGAAATATCTACACTGCCATTTCTAGAAAGGTGGAAGTATCTACACCGCCATCTGTATAAACGTGGAAATATCTACACCGCTATCTGTATAAACATGGAAATATCTACACCGCAATCTGTATAAACATGGAAATATCTACACCGCTCTCTGTACAAATATGAAATATCTAAACCGCTATCTCTATAAAAGTGGAAATATCTACACTGCTATCTGTATAAACATGGAAACATCCTCACTGCTATCTCTATGAACATTGATATACCTACACCGCTATCTCTATAAACATGGAAATATCTACACCGCCATCCCTATAAACATGGAAATATCTACACCGTCATCTGTATAAACATGGAAATATCTACACCGCTATCTGTATAAACATGGAAATATCTACACCGCGATCTGTATAAACATGGAAATATCTACACCGCGATCTGTATAAACATGAAAATATCTAAAACGCTATCTGTGTAAACATGGAAATATCTACACAGCTATCTCTATAAACATGGAAATATCTACACCGCCATCTGTATAAACATGGAAATACCTACAAAGTCATCGGTATAAACATGGAAATATCTACACAGCCATCTGTATAAACATGGAAATATCTACACAGCCATCTGTATAAACCTGGAAATATCTGCACTGTCATCTATATAAACATGGAAATATCTACAGAGAACTCTGTATAAACATGGAAATATCGGCACAGCCATCTGTATAAACATGGAAATATCTACACCGCGATCTGTATAAACATGGAAATATCTACACCGCGATCTGTATAAACATGGAAATATCTACACCGCGATGTGTATAAATATGAAATATCTAAACCGCTATCTCTATAAAAGTGGAAATATCTACACTGCTATCTGTGTAAACATGGAAATATCCTCACTGCTATCTCTATGCACATTGATATATCTACACCGCTATCTCTATAAACATGGAAATATCTACACTGCCATCTCTATAAACATGGAAATATCTACACCGTCATCTGTATAAACATGGAAATATCTACACCGCTATCTGTATAAATATGGAAATATCTACACCGCGATCTGTATAAACATGGAAATATCTACACCGCGATCTGTATAAACATGGAAATATCTAAACCGCTATCTGTGTAAACATGGAAATATCTACACACCTATCTCTATAAACATGGAAATATCTACATCGCCATCTGTATAAACATGGAAATACCTACAAAGTCATCTGTATAAACATGGAAATATCTACATAGCCATCTGTAGAAACATGGAAATATCTACACAGCCATCTGTATAAACCTGGAAATATCTGCACTGTCATCTATATAAACAAGGAAATATCTACAGAGAACTCTGTATAAACATGGAAATATCGGCACAGCCATCTGTATAAACATGGAAATATCTACAACGCTATCTGTATAAACATGGAAATATCTACACCGCTATGTGTATTAACGTGGAAATATCTCCATTGCTATCTGTATAAACATGGACAAATCTTCACCGCAATATGTATAAACATGAAAATATCTACACTTCTATCTCTATAAACATGGAAATATCTACACTGCCATCTGTACAAACATGGAAATATCTACACAGTCATCAGTAGAAACATGGAAATATCTACACCGCTATCTCTATAAACATGGAAATATCTTCACCGCTATCTCTATAAACATGGAAATAACTACACAGCTATCTCTATAAACATGGGAATATCTACACCGCTCTCTCCATCAACATGGAAATATACACACCGCCATCTCTTTAAACATGGAGGTATCTACAACGCCATCTACATAAACAAGAAAATATCTACACCGCCATCTCTATAAACATGGAAATATCTACACTGCCATTTCTAGAAAGATGGAAGTATCTACACCGCCATCTGTATAAACGTGGAAATATCTACACCGCTATCTGTATAAACATGGAAATATCTACACCGCAATCTGTATAAACATGGAAATATCTACACCGCTCTCTGTACCAATATGAAATATCTAAACCGCTATCTCTATAAAAGTGGAAATATCTACACTGCTATCTGTATAAACATGGAAACATCCTCACAGCTATCTCTATGAACATTGATATATCTACACCGCTATCTCTATAAACATGGAAATATCTACACCGCCGTCTCTATAAACATGGAAATATCTACACCGTCATCTGTATAAACTTGGAAATATCTACACCGCTATCTGTATAAACATGGAAATACCTACACCGCGATCTGTCTAAACATGGAAATATCTACACCGCGATCTGTATAAACATGGAAATATCTACACCGCGGTCTGTATAAACATGGAAAAATCTAAACCGCTATCTGTGTAAACATGGAAGTATCTACACAGCTATCTCTATAAACATGGAAATATCTACACCGCGATCTGTATAAACATGGAAATATCTAAACCGCTATCTGTGTAAACATGGAAATATCTACACAGCTATCTCTATAAACATGGAAATATCTACACCGCCATCTGTATAAACACGGAAACACCTACAAAGTCTTCTGTATAAACATGGAAATATCTACACAGCCATCTGTATAAACATGGAAATATCTACACAGCCATCTGTATAAACCTGGAAATATCTGCACTGTCATCTATATAAACATGGAAATATCTACAGAGAACTCTGTATAAACATGGAAATATCGGCACAGCCATCTGTATAAACATGGAAATATCTACAACGCTATCTGTATAAACATGGAAATATCTACATCGCTATGTGTATTAACGTGGAAATATCTCCATTGCTATCTGTTTAAACATGGACAAATCTCCACCGCAATATGTATAAACATGAAAATATCTACACTTCTATCTCTATAAACATGGAAATATCTACACTGCCATCTGTACAAACATGGAAATATCTACACCGCTATCTCCATCAACATGGAAATATAGACACCGCCATCTCTTTAAACATGGAGGTATCTACAACGCCATCAACATAAACAAGAAAATATCTACACTGCCTTCTATATAAACATGGAAATATCTACACCGCCATCTCTATAAACATGGAAATATATACACTGCCATTTCTAGAAAGATGGAAATATCTACACCGCCATCTCTATAAACGTGGAAATATCTACACCGCTATCTGTATAAACATGGAAATATCTACACCGCAATCTGTATAAACATGGAAATATCTACACCGCTCTCTGTACAAATATGAAATATCTAAACAGCTATCTCTATAAAAGTGGAATTATCTACACTGCTATCTGTATAAACATGGAAACATCCTCACTGCTATCTCTATGAACATTGATATATCTACACCGCTATCTCTATAAACATGGAAATATCTACACCGCCATCTCTATAAAACATGGAAACATCTACACCGTCATCTGTATAAACATGGAAATATCTACACCGCTATCTGTATAAACATGGAAATATCTACACCGCGATCTGTATAAACATGGAAATATCTACACCGCGATCTGTATAAACATGGAAATATCTAAACCGCTATCTGTGTAAACATGGAAATATCTACACAGCTATCTCTATAAACATGGAAATAGCTACACCGCCATCTGTATAAACATGGAAATACCTACAAAGTCATCTGTATAAACATGGAAATATCTACACAGCCATCTGTGTAAACATGGAAATATCTGCACTGTCATCTATATAAACATGGAAATATCTACAGAGAACTCTGTATAAACATGGAAATATCGGCACAGCCATTTGTATAAACATGGAAATATCTACACCGCTATCTGTATAAACATGGAAATATCTACACCGCGATCTGTATAAACATGGAAATATCTACACCGCGATCTGTATAAATATGAAATATCTAAACCTGTATCTCTATAAAAGTGGAAATATCTACACTGCTATCTGTGTAAACATGGAAATATCGTCACTGCTATCTCTATGCACATTGATATATCTACACCGCTATCTCTATAAACATGGAAATATCTACACCGCCATCTCTATAAACATGGAAATATCTACACCGTCATCTGTATAAACATGGAAATATCTACACCGCTATCTGTATAAACATGGAAATATCTACACCGCGATCTGTATAAACATGGAAATATCTACACCGCGATCTGTATAAACATGGAAATATCTAAACCGCTATCTGTGTAAACATGGAAATATCTACACAGCTATCTCTATAAACATGGAAATATCTACACCGCCATCTGTATAAACATGGAAATACCTACAAAGTCTTCTGTATAAACATGGAAATATCTACACAGCCATCTGTATTAACATGGAAATATCTACACAGCCATCTGTATAAACCTGGAAATATCTGCACTGTCATCTATATAAACATGGAAATATCTACAGAGAACTCTGTATAAACATGGAAATATCGGCACAGCCATCTGTATAAACATGGAAATATCTACAACGCTATCTGTATAAACATGGAAATATCTACATCGCTATGTTTATTAACGTGGAAATATCTCCATTGCTATCTGTTTAAACATGGACAAATCTCCACCGCAATATGTATAAACATGAAAATATCTACACTTCTATCTCTATAAACATGGAAATATCTACACTGCCATCTGTACAAACATGGAAATATCTACACAGTCATCTGTAGAAACATGGAAATATCTACACCGCTATCTCTATAAACATGGAAATAACTACACCGCTATCTCTATAAACATGGAAATATCTACACCGCTATCTCCATCAACATGGAAATATACACACCGCCATCTCTTTAAACATGGAGGTATCTACAATGCCATCTTCATAAACAAGAAAATATCTACACTGCCATCTATATAAACATGGAAATATCTACACCGCCATCTCTATAAACATGGAAATATCTACACTGCCATTTCTAGAAAGATGGAAATATCTACACCGCCATCTGTATAAACGTGGAAATATCTACACCGCTATCTGTATAAACATGGATATATCTACACCGCAATCTGTATAAACATGGAAATATCTACACCGCTCTCTGTACAAATATGAAATATCTAAACCGCTATCTCTATAAAAGTGGAAATATCTACACTGCTATCTGTATAAACATGGAAATATCCTCACTGTTATCTCTATGAACATTGATATATCTACACCGCTATCTCTATAAACATGGAAATATCTACACCGCCATCTCTATAAAAATGGAAATATCTACACCGTCATCTGTATAAACATGGAAATATCTACACCGCTATCTGTATAAACATGGAAATATCTACACCGCGATCTGTATAAACATGGAAATATCTACACCGCGATCTGTATAAACATGGAAATATCTAAACCGCTATCTGTGTAAACATGGAAATATCTACACAGCTATCTCTATAAACATGGAAATAGCTACACCGCCATCTGTGTAAACATGGAAATACCTACAAAGTCATCTGTATAAACATGGAAATATCTACACAGCCATCTGTATAAACATGGAAATATCTGCACTGTCATCTATATAAACATGGAAATATCTACAGAGAACTCTGTATAAACATGGAAATATCGGCACAGCCATTTGTATAAACATGGAAATATCTACACCGCTATCTGTATAAACATGGAAATATCTACACCGCGATCTGTATAAACATGGAAATATCTACACCACGATCTGTATAAATATGAAATATCTAAACCTGTATCTCTATAAAAGTGGAAATATCTACACTGCTATCTGTGTAAACATGGAAATATCCTCACTGCTATCTCTATGCACATTGATATATCTACACCGCTATCTCTATAAACATGGAAATATCTACACCGCCATCTCTATAAACATGGAAATATCTACACCGTCATCTGTATAAACATGGAAATATCTACACCGCTATCTGTATAAACATGGAAATATCTACACCGCGATCTGTATAAACATGGAAATATCTACACCGCGATCTGTATAAACATGGAAATATCTAAACCGATATCTGTGTAAACATGGAAATATCTACACAGCTATCTCTATAAACATGGAAGTATCTACACCGCCATCTGTATAAACATGGAAATACCTACAAAGTCTTCTGTATAAACATGGAAATATCTACACAGCCATCTGTATAAACATGGAAATATCTGCACTGTCATCTATATAAACATGGAAATATCTACAGAGAACTCTGTATAAACATGGAAATATCGGCACAGCCATCTGTATAAACATGGAAATATCTACAACGCTGTCTGTATAAACATGGAAATATCTACATCGCTATGTGTATTAACGTGGAAATATCTCCATTGCTATCTGTTTAAACATGGACAAATCTCCACCGCAATATGTATAAACATGAAAATATCTACACTTCTATCTCTATAAACATGGAAATATCTACACTGCCATCTGTACAAACATGGAAATATCTACACAGTCATCTGTAGAAACATGGAAATATCTACACCGCTATCTCTATAAACATGGAAATAACTACACCGCTATCTCTATAAACATGGAAATATCTACACCGCTATCTCCATCAACATGGAAATATACACACCGCCATCTCTTTAAACATGGAGGTATCTACAATGCCATTTTCATAAACAAGAAAATATCTACACTGCCATCTATATAAACATGGAAATATCTACACCGCCATCTCTATAAACATGGAAATATCTACACTGCCATTTCTAGAAAGATGGAAATATCTACACCGCAATCTGTATAAACGTGGAAATATCTACACCGCTATCTGTATAAACATGGAAATATCTACACCGCAATCTGTATAAACATGGAAATATCTACACCGCTCTCTGTACAAATATGAAATATCTAAACCGCTATCTCTATAAAAGTGGAAATATCTACACTGCTATCTGTATAAACATGGAAATATCCTCACTGTTATCTCTGCGAACATTGATATATCTACACCGCTATCTCTATAAACATGGAAATATCTACACCGCCATCTCTATAAACATGGAAATATCTACACCGTCATCTGTATAAACATGGAAATATCTACACCGCTATCTGTATAAACATGGAAATATCTACACCGCGATCTGTATAAACATGGAAATATCTACACCGCGATCTGTATAAACATGAAAATAACTAAACCGCTATCTGTGTAAACATGGAAATATCTACAAAGCTATCTCTATAAACATGGAAATATCTACACCGCCATCTGTATAAACATGGAAATACCTACAAAGTCATCGGTATAAACATGGAAATATCTACACAGCCATCTGTATAAACATGGAAATATCTACACAGACATCTGTATAAACCTGGAAATATCTGCACTGTCATCTATATAAACATGGAAATATCTACAGAGAACTCTGTATAAACATGGAAATATCGGCACAGCCATCTGTATAAACATGGAAATATCTACACCGCTATCTGTATAAACATGGAAATATCTACACCACGATCTGTATAAACATGGAAATATCTACACCGCGATCTGTATAAATATGAAATATCTAAACCTCTATCTCTATAAACGTGGAAATATCTACACTGCTATCTGTGTAAACATGGAAATATCCTCACTGCTATCTCTATGCACATTGATATATCTACACCGCTATCTCTATAAACATGGAAATATCTACACCGCCATCTCTATATACATGGAAATATCTACACCGTCATCTGTATAAACATGGAAATATCTACACCGCTATCTGTATAAACATGGAAATATCTACACCGCGATCTGTATAAACATGGAAATATCTACACCGCGATCTGTATAAACATGGAAATATCCACACCGCCATCTGTATAAACATGGAAATACCTACAAAGTCTTCTGTATAAACATGGAAATATCTACACAGCCATCTGTATAAACATGGAAATATCTACACAGCCATCTGTATAAACCTGGAAATATCTGCACTGTCATCTATATAAACATGGAAATATCTACAGAGAACTCTGTATAAACATGGAAATATCGGCACAGCCATCTGTATAAACATGGAAATATCTACAACGCTATCTGTATAAACATGGAAATATCTACATCGCTATGTGTATTAACGTGGAAATATCTCCATTGCTATCTGTTTAAACATGGACAAATCTCCACCGCAATATGTATAAACATGAAAATATCTACACTTCTATCTCTATAAACATGGAAATGTCTACACTGCCATCTGTACAAACATGGAAATATCTACACCGCTATCTCCATCAACATGGAAATATAGACACCGCCATCTCTTTAAACATGGAGGTATCTACAACGCCATCTACATAAACAAGAAAATATCTACACTGCCTTCTATATAAACATGGAAATATCTACACCGCCATCTCTATAAACATGGAAATATCTACACTGCCATTTCTAGAAAGATGGAAATATCTACACCGCCATCTCTATAAACGTGGAAATATCTACACCGCTATCTGTATAAACATGGAAATATCTACACCGCAATCTGTATAAACATGGAAATATCTACACCGCTCTCTGTACAAATATGAAATATCTAAACCGCTATCTCTATAAAAGTGGAAATATCTACACTGCTATCTGTATAAACATGGAAACATCCTCACTGCTATCTCTATGAACATTGATATATCTACACCGCTATCTCTATAAACATGGAAATATCTACACCGCCATCTCTATAAACATGGAAATATCTACACCGTCATCTGTATAAACATGGAAATATCTACACCGCTATGTGTATAAACATGGAAATATCTACACCGCGATCTGTATAAACATGGAAATATCTACACCGCGATCTGTATAAACATGGAAATATCTACACCGCGATCTGTATAAACATGGAAATATCTAAACCGCTATCTGTATAAACATGGAAATATCTACACCGCGATCTGTATAAACATGGAAATATCTACACCGCGATCTGTATAAACATGGAAATATCTACACCGCGATCTGTATAAACATGGAAATATCTAAACCGCTATCTGTGTAAACATGGAAATATCTACACAGCTATCTCTATAAACATGGAAATAGCTACACCGCCATCTGTATAAACATGGAAATACCTACAAAGTCATCTGTATAAACATGGAAATATCTACACAGCCATCTGTATAAACATGGAAATATCTGCACTGTCATCTATATAAACATGGAAATATCTACAGAGAACTCTGTATAAACATGGAAATATCGGCAAAGCCATTTGTATAAACATGGAAATATCTACACCGCTATCTGTATAAACATGGAAATATCTACACCGCGATCTGTATAAACATGGAAATATCTACACCGCTCTCTGTATAAATATGAAATATCTAAACCTCTATCTCTATAAAAGTGGAAATATCTACACTGCTATCTGTGTAAACATGGAAATATCCTCACAGCTATCTCTATGCACATTGATATACCTACACAGCTATCTCTATAAACATGGAAATATCTACACCGCCATCTCTATAAACATGGAAATATCTACACCGTCATCTGTATAAACATGGAAATATCTACACCGCGATCTGTATAAACATGGAAATATCTACACCGCGATCTGTATAAACATGGAAATATCTAAACCGCTATCTGTGTAAACATGGAAATATCTACACAGCTATCTCTATAAACATGGAAATATCTACACCACCATCTGTATAAACATGGAAATACCTACAAAGTCATCTGTATAAACATGGAAATATCTACACAGCCATCTGTAGAAACATGGAAATATCTACACAGCCATCTGTATAAACCTGGAAATATCTGCACTGTCATCTATATAAACATGGAAATATCAACAGAGAACTCTGTATAAACATGGAAATATCGGCACAGCCATCTGTATAAACATGGAAATATCTACAACGCTATCTGTATAAACATGGAAATATCTACATCGCTATGTGTATTAATGTGGAAATATCTCCATTGCTATCTGTTTAAACATGCACAAATCTCCACCGCAATATGTATAAACATGAAAATATCTACACTTCTATCTCTATAAACATGGAAATATCTACACTGCCATCTGTACAAACATGGAAATATCTACACAGTCATCTGTAGAAACATGGAAATATCAACACCGCTATCTCTATAAACATGGAAATAACTACACCGCTATCTCTATAAACATGGAAATATCTACACCGCTATCTCCATCAACATGGAAATATACACACCGCCATCTCTTTAAACATGGAGGTATCTACAACGTCATCTACATAAACAAGAAAATATCTACACTGCCATCTATATAAACATGGAAATATCTACACCGCCATCTGTATAAACATGGAAATACCTACAACGTCTTCTGTATAAACATGGAAATATCTACACAGCCATCTGTATAAACATGGAAATATCTACACAGCCATCTGTATAAACATGGAAATATCTGCACTGTCATCTATATAAACATGGAAATATCTACAGAGAACTCTGTATAAACATGGAAATATTGGCACAGACATCTGTATAAACATGGAAATATCTACAACGCTATCTGTATAAACATGGAAATATCTACATCGCTATGTGTATTAACGTGGAAATATCTCCATTGCTATCTGTTTAAACATGGACAAATCTCCACCGCAATATGTATAAACATGAAAATATCTACACTTCTATCTCTATAAACATGGAAATATCTACACTGCCATCTGTACAAACATGGAGATATCTACACAGTCATCTGTAGAAACATGGAAATATCTACACCGCTATCTCTATAAACATGGAAATAAGTACACCGCTATCTCTATAAACATGGAAATATCTACACAGCTATCTCCATCAACATGGAAATATACACACCACCATCTCTTTAAACATGGAGGTATCTACAATGCCATCTTCATAAACAAGAAAATATCTACACTGCCATCTATATAAACATGGAAATATCTACACCGCCATCTCTATAAACATGGAAATATCTACACTGCCATTTCTAGAAAGATGGAAATATCTACACCGCCATCTGTATAAACGTGGAAATATCTACACCGCTATCTGTATAAACATGGAAATATCTACACTGCAATCTGTATAAACATGGAAATGTCTACACCGCTCTCTGTACAAATATGAAATATCTAAACCGCTATCTCTATAAAAGTGGAAATATCTACACTGCTATCTGTATAAACATGGAAATATCCTCACTGTTATCTCTATGAACATTGATATATCTACACCGCTATCTCTATAAACATGGAAATATCTACACCGCCATCTCTATAAACATGGAAATATCTACACCGTTATCTGTATAAACATGGAAATATCTACACCGCTATCTGTATAAACATGGAAATACCTACACTGCGATCTGTATAAACATGGAAATATCTACACCGCGATCTGTATAAACATGGAAATATGTAAACCGCTATCTGTGTAAACATGGAAATATCTACACAGCTATCCCTATAAACATGGAAATATCTACACCGCCATCTGTATAAACATGGAAATACCTACAAAGTCTTCTGTATAAACATGGAAATATCTACACAGCCATCTGTATAAACATGGAAATATCTACACAGCCATCTGTATAAACCTGGAAATATCTGCACTGTCATCTATATAAACATGGAAATATCTACAGAGAACTCTGTATAAACATGGAAATATCGGCACAGCCATCTGTATAAACATGGAAATATCTACACCGCTATCTGTATAAACATGGAAATATCTACACCGCGATCTGTATAAACATGGAAATATCTACACCGCGATCTGTATAAATATGAAATATCTAAACCGCTATCTCTATAAAAGTGGAAATATCTACACTGCTATCTGTGTAAACATGGAAATATCCTCACTGCTATCTCTATGCACATTGATATATCTACACCGCTATCTCTATAAACATGGAAATATCTACACCGCCATCTCTATAAACATGGAAATATCTACACCGTCATCTGTATAAACATGGAAATATCTACACCGCTATCTGTATAAATATGGAAATATCTACACCGCGATCTGTATAAACATGGAAATATCTACACCGCGATCTGTATAAACATGGAAATATCTAAACCGCTATCTGTGTAAACATGGAAATATCTACACACCTATCTCTATAAACATGGAAATATCTACATCGCCATCTGTATAAACATGGAAATACCTACAAAGTCATCTGTATAAACATGGAAATATCTACATAGCCATCTGTAGAAACATGGAAATATCTACACAGCCATCTGTATAAACCTGGAAATATCTGCACTGTCATCTATATAAACATGGAAATATATACAGAGAACTCTGTATAAACATGGAAATATCGGCACAGCCATCTGTATAAACATGGAAATATCTACAACGCTATCTGTATAAACATGGAAATATCTACACCGCTATGTGTATTAACGTGGAAATATCTCCATTGCTATCTGTATAAACATGGACAAATCTCCACCGCAATATGTATAAACATGAAAATATCTACACTTCTATCTCTATAAACATGGAAATATCTACACTGCCATCTGTACAAACATGGAAATATCTACACAGTCATCAGTAGAAACATGGAAATATCTACACCGCTATCTCTATAAACATGGAAATAACTACACCGCTATCTCTATAAACATGGAAATATCTACACCGCTATCTCCATCAACATGGAAATATACACACCGCCATCTCTTTAAACATGGAGGTATCTACAACGCCATCTACATAAACAAGAAAATATCTACACTGCCATCTATATAAACATGGAAATATCTACACCGCCATCTCTATAAACATGGAAATATCTACACTGCCATTTCTAGAAAGATGGAAATATCTACACCGCCATCTGTATAAACGTGGAAATATCTACACCGCTATCTGTATAAACATGGAAATATCTACACCTCAATCTGTATAAACATGGAAATATCTACACCGCTCTCTGTATAAATATGAAATATCTAAACCGCTATCTCTATAAAAGTGGAAATATCTACACTGCTATCTGTATAAACATGGAAATATCCTCACTGCTATCTCTATGCACATTGATATATCTACACCGCTATCTCTATAAACATGGAAATATCTACAGCGCCATCTCTATAAACATGGAAATATCTACACCGTCATCTGTATAAACATGGAAATGTCTACACCGCTATCTGTATAAACATGGAAATATCTACACCGCGATCTGTATAAACATGGAAATATCTACACCGCGATCTGTATAAACATGGAAATATGTAAACCGCTATCTGTGTAAACATGGAAATATCTACACAGCTATCCCTATAAACATGGAAATATCTACACCGCCATCTGTATAAACATGGAAATACCTACAAAGTCTTCTGTATAAACATGGAAATATCTACACAGCCATCTGTATAAACATGGAAATATCTACACAGCCATCTGTATAAACCTGGAAATATCTGCACTGTCATCTATATAAACATGGAAATATCTACAGAGAACTCTGTATAAACATGGAAATATCGGCACAGCCATCTGTATAAACATGGAAATATCTACACCGCTATCTGTATAAACATGGAAATATCTACACCGCGATCTGTATAAACATGGAAATATCTACACCGCGATCTGTATAAATATGAAATATCTAAACCGCTATCTCTATAAATTGGAAATATCTACACTGCTATCTGTGTAAACATGGAAATATCCTCACTGCTATCTCTATGCACATTGATATATCTACACCGCTATCTCTATAAACATGGAAATATCTACACCGCCATCTGTATAAACATGGAAATACCTACAAAGTCATCTGTATAAACATGGAAATATCTACATAGCCATCTGTATAAACGTGGAAATATCTACACCGCTATCTGCATAAACATGGAAATATCTACACCGCAATCTGTATAAACATGGAAATATCTACACCGCTCTCTGTACAAATATGAAATATCTAAACCGCTATCTCTATAAAAGTGGAAATATCTACACTGCTATCTGTATAAACATGGAAACATCCTCACTGCTATCTCTATGAACATTGATATATGTACACCGCTATCTCTATAAACATGGAAATATCTACACCGCCATCTCTATAAACATGGAAATCTCTACACCGTCATCTGTATAAACATGGAAATATCTACACCGCTATCTGTATAAACATGGAAATACCTACACCGCGATCTGTATAAACATGGAAATATCTACACCGCGGTCTGTATAAACATGGAAATATCTAAACCGCTATCTCTGTAAACATGGAAGTATCTACACAGCTATCTCTATAAACATGGAAATAGCTACACCGCCATCTGTATAAACACGGAAATACCTACAAAGTCATCTGTATAAACATGGAAATATCTACACAGCCATCTGTATAAACATGGAAATATCTGCACTGTCATCTATATAAACATGGAAATATCTACAGAGAACTCTGTATAAACATGGAAATATCGGCACAGCCATTTGTATAAACATGGAAATATCTACACCGCTATCTGTATAAACATGGAAATATCTACACCGCGATCTGTATAAACATGGAAATATCTACACCGCGATCTGTATAAATATGAAATATCTAAACCTCTATCTCTATAAAAGTGGAAATATCTTCACTGCTATCTGTGTAAACATGGAAATATCCTCACTGCTATCTCTATGCACATTGATATATCTACACCGCTATCTCTATAAACATGGAAATATCTACACCGCCATCTCTATAAACATGGAAATATCTACACCGTCATCTGTATAAACATGGAAATATCTACACCGCGATCTGTATAAACATGGAAATATCTACACCGTGATCTGTATAAACATGGAAATATCTAAACCGCTATCTGTGTAAACATGGAAATATCTACACAGCTATCTCTATAAACATGGAAATATCTACACCGCCATCTGTATAAACATGGAAATACCTACAAAGTCTTCTGTATAAACATGGAAATATCTACACAGCCATCTGTATAAACATGGAAATATCTACACAGCCATCTGTATAAACCTGGAAATATCTGCACTGTCATCTATATAAACATGGAAATATCTACAGAGAACTCTGTATAAACATGGAAATATCGGCACAGCCATCTGTATAAACATGGAAATATCTACAACGCTATCTGTATAAACATGGAAATATCTACATCGCTATGTGTATTAACGTGGAAATATCTCCATTGCTATCTGTTTAAACATGGACAAATCTCCACCGCAATATGTATAAACATGAAAATATCTACACTTCTATCTCTATAAACATGGAAATATCTACACTGCCATCTGTACAAACATGGAAATATCTACACAGTCATCAGTAGAAACATGGAAATATCTACACCGCTATCTCTATAAACATGGAAATAACTACACCGCTATCTCTATAAACATGGAAATATCTACACCGCTATCTCCATCAACATGGAAATATAGACACCGCCATCTCTTTAAACATGGAGGTATCTTCAACGCCATCTACATAAACAAGAAAATATCTACACTGCCTTCTATATAAACATGGAAATATCTACACCGCCATCTCTATAAACATGGAAATATCTACACTGCCATTTCTAGAAAGATGGAAATATCTACACCGCCATCTCTATAAACGTGGAAATATCTACACCGCTATCTGTATAAACATGGAAATATCTACACCGCAATCTGTATAAACATGGAAATATCTACACCGCTCTCTGTACAAATATGAAATATCTAAACCGCTATCTCTATAAAAGTGGAAATATCTACACTGCTATCTGTATAAACATGGAAATATCCTCACTGCTATCTCTATGAACATTGATATATCTACACCGCTATCTCTATAAACATAGAAATATCTACACCGCCATCTCTATAAACATGGAAATATCTACACCGTCATCTGTATAAACATGGAAATATCTACACCACTATCTGTATAAACATGGAAATATCTACACCGCGATCTGTATAAACATGGAAATATCTACACCGCGATCTGTATAAACATGGAAATATCTAAACCGCTATCAGTGTAAACATGGAAATATCTACACAGCTATCTCTATAAACATGGAAATATCTACACAGCCATCTGTATAAACATGGAAATATCTACACAGCCATCTGTATAAACCTGGAAATATCTGCACTGTCAGCTATATAAACATGGAAATATCTACAGAGAAGTCTGTATAAACATGGAAATATCGGCACAGGCATCTGTATAAACATGGAAATATCTACAACGCTATCTGTAAAAACATGGAAATATCTACACCGCTATGTGTATTAACGTGGAAATATCTCCATTGCTATCTGTATAAACATGGACAAATCTCCACCGCAATATGTATAAAAATGAAAATATCTACACGTCTATCTCTATAAACATGGAAATAACTACAATGCCATCTGCACAAACATGGAAATATCTACACAGTCATCTGCAGAAACATGGAAATACCTACACCGCTATCTCTATAAACATGGAAATAACTACATCGCTATCTCTATAAACATGGAAATATCTACACCGCTATCTCCATCAACATGGAAATATACACACTGCCATCTCTTTAAACATGGAGGTATCTACATCGCCATCTACATAAACAAGAAAATATCTACACCGCGATCTGTATAAACATGGAAATATCTAAACCGCTATCTGTGTAAACATGGAAATATCTACACAGCTATCTCTATAAACATGGAAATATCTACACAGCCATCTGTATAAACCTGGAAATATCTGCACTGTCATCTATATAAACATGGAAATACCTACAGAGAACTCTGTATAAACATGGAAATATCGGCACAGCCATCTGTATAAACATGGAAATATCTACAACGCTATCTGTATAAACATGGACATATCTACACCGCTATGTGTATTAACGTGGAAATATCTCCATTGCTATCTGTATAAACATGGACAAATCTCCACCGCAATATGTATAAACATGAAAATATCTACACTTCTATCTCTATAAACATGGAAATATCTACAATGCCATCTGTACAAACATGGAAATATTTACACAGTCATCTGTAAAAACATGGAAATATCTACACCGCTATCTCTATAAACATGGAAATAACTACACCGCTATCTCTATAAACATGGAAATATCTACACCCCTATCTCCATCAACATGGAAATATACACATCGCCATCTCTTTAAACATGGAGGTATCTACAACGCCATCTACATAAACAAGAAAATATCTACACTGCCATCTACATAAACATGGAAATATCTACACCGCCATCTCTATAAACATGGAAATATCTACACAGCCATTTGTAGAAAGATGGAAATATCTACAACGCCATCTGTATAAACGTGGAAATATCTACACCGCTATCTGTATAAACATGGACATATCTACACCGCAATCTGTATAAACATGGAAATATCTACACCGCTCTCTGTATAAATATGAAATATCTAAATCGCTATCTCTATAAAAGTGGAAATATCTACACTGCTATCTGTATAAACATGGAAATATCCTCACTGCTATCTCTATGCACATTGATATATCTACACCGCTATCTCTATAAACATGGAAATATCTACACCGTCATCTGTATAAACATGGAAATATCTAAACCGCTATCTGTATAAACATGGAAATATCTACACAGCTATCTCTAGAAACATGGAAACATCTACACCGCCATCTGTATAAACATGGAAATACCTACAAAGTCATCTGTATAAACATGGAAATATCTACACAGCCATCTGTATAAACATGGAAATATCTACACAGCCATCTGTATAACCTGGAAATATCTGCACTGTCATCTATATAAACATGGAAATACCAAGAGAGAACTCTGTATAAACATGGAAATATCGGCACAGCCATCTGTATAAACATGGAAAAATCTACAACGCTATCTGTATAAACATGGAAATATCTACACCGATATGTGTATTAACGTGGAAATATCTCCATTGCTATCTGTATAAACTTGGACAAATCTCCACCGCAATATGTATAAACATGAAAATATCTACACTTCTATCTCTATAAACATGGAAATATATACACAGCCATCTGTACAAACATGGAAATATCTACAAAGTCATCAGTAGAAACATGGAAATATCTACACCGCTATCTCTATAAACATGGAAATAACTACACCGCTATCTCTATAAACATGGAAATATCTACACGGCTCTCTCCATCAACATGGAAATATACACACCGCCATCTCTTTAAACATGGAGGTATCTACAACGCCATCTACATAAACAAGAAAATATCTACACTGCCATCTATATAAACATGGAAATATCTACAACGCCATCTCTATGAACATGGAAATATCTACACTGCCATTTCTAGAAAGATGGAAATATCTACACCGCCATCTGTATAAACGCGGAAATATCTACACCGCTATCTGTATAAACATGGAAATATCTACACCGCAATCTGTATAAACATGGAAATATCTACACCGCTCTCTGTATAAATATGAAATATCTAAACCGCTATCTCTATAAAAGTGGAAATATCTACACTGCTATCTGTATAAACATGGAAATATCCTCACTGCTATCTCTATGAACATTGATATATCTACACCGCTATCTCTATAAACATGGAAATATCTACACCGCCATCTCTATAAACATGGAAATATCTACACCGTCATCTGTATAAACATGGAAATATCTACACCGCTATCTGTATAAACATGGAAATATCTACAATGCGATCTGTATAAACATGGAAATATCTACACCGCGATCTGTATAAACATGGAAATATCTAAACCGCTATCTGTGTAAACATGGAAATATCTACACAGCTATCTCTATAAACATGGAAATATCTACACCGCCATCTGTATAAACATGGAAATACCTACAAAGTCATCTGTATAAACATGGAAATATCTACACAGCCATCTGTATAAACATGGAAATATCTACACAGCCATCTGTATAAACCTGGAAATATCTGCACTGTAATCTATATAAACATGGAAATATCTACAGAGAACTCTGTATAAACATGGAAATATCGGCACAGCCATCTGTATAAACATGGAAATATCTACACCGCTATCTGTATAAACATGGAAATATCTACACCGCGATCTGTATAAACATGGAAAAATCTACACCGCGATCTGTATAAATATGAAATATCTAAACCGCTATCTCTATAAAAGTGGAAATATATACACTGCTATCTGTGTAAACATGGAAATATCCTCACTGCTATCTCTATGCACATTGATATATCTACACCGCTATCTCTATAAACATGGAAATATCTACACCGCCATCTCTATAAACATGGAAATATCTACACCGTCATCTGTATAAACATGGAAATATCTACACCGCTATCTGTATAAACATGGAAATATCTACACCGCGATCTGTATAAACATGGAAATCTCTACACCGCGATCTGTATAAACATGGAAATATCTACACCGCTCTCTGTATAAATATGAAATATCTAAACCGCTATCTCTATAAAGGTGGAAATATCTACACTGCTATCTGTATAAACATGGAAATATCCTCACTGGTATCTCTATGAACATTGATGTATCTACAGCGCTATCTCTATAAACATGGAAATATCTACACCGCCATCTCTATAAACATGGAAATATCTACACTGCCATTTGAAGAAAGATGGAAATATCTACACCGCCATCTGTATAAACGTGGAAATATCTACACCGCTATCTGTATAAACATGGAAATATCTACACCACAATCTGTATAAACATGGAAATATCTACACTGCTCTCTGTATAAATATGAAATATCTAAACAGCTATCTCTATAAAAGTGGAAATATCTACACTGCTATCTGTATAAACATGGAAATATCCTCACTGCTATCTCTATGAACATTGATATATCTACACCGCTATCTCTATAAACATGGAAATATCTACACCGCCATCTCTATAAACATGCAAATATCTACACCGTCATCTGTATAAACATGGAAATACCTACACCGCTATCTCTATAAACATGGAAATATCTACACTGCGATCTGTATAAACATGGAAATATCTACACCGCGATCTGCATAAACAAGGAAATATCTAAACCGCTATCTGTGTAAACATGGAAATATCTACACAGCTATCTGTATAAACATGGAAATATCTACACCGCCATGTGTATAAACATGGAAATACCTACAAAGTCATCTGTATAAACATGGAAATATCTACACAGCCATCTGTATAAACATGGAAATATCTACACAGCCATCTGTATAAACCTGGAAATATCTGCACTGTCATCTATATAAACATGGAAATATCTACAGAGAACTCTGTATAAACATGGAAATATCGGCACAGCCATTTGTATAAACATGGAAATATCTACAATGCTATATGTATAAACATTGAAATATCTACACCGCTATGTGTATTAACGTGGAAATATCTCCATTGCTATCTGTATAAACATGGAAAAATCTCCACCGCAATATGTATAAACATGAAAATATCTACACTTCTTTCTCTATAAACATGGAAATATCTACAATGCCATCTGTACAAACGTGGAAATATCTACACAGTCATCTGTAAAAACATGGAAATATCTACACCGCTATCTCTATAAACATGGAAATAACTACACCGCTATCTCTATAAACATGGAAATATCTACACCGCTATCTCCATCAACATGGAAATATACACACCGCCATCTCTTTAAACATGGAGGTATCTACAACGCCATCTACATAAACAAGAAAATATCTACACTGCCATCTACATAAACATGGAAATATCTACACCGCCATCTCTATAAACATGGAAATATCTACACTGCCATTTGTAGAAAGATGGAAATATCTACACCGCCATCTGTATAAACGTGGAAATATCTACACCGCTATCTGTATAAACATGGAAACATCTACACCGCAATCTGTATAAACATGGAAATATCTACACCGCTCTCTGTATAAATATGAAATATCTAAACCGCTATCTCTATAAAAGTGGAAATATGTACACTGCTATCTGTATAAACATGGAAATATCCTCACTGCTATCTCTATGCACATTGATATATCTACACCGCTATCTCTATAAACATGGAAATATCTACACCGCCATCTCTATAAACATGGAAATATCTACACCGTCATCTGTATAAACATGGAAATATCTAAACCGCTATCTGTATAAACATGGAAATATCTACACAGCTATCTCTATAAACATGGAAATATCTACACCGCCATCTGTATAAACATGGAAATACCTACAAAGTCATCTTTATAAACATGGAAATATATACACAGCCATCTGTATAAACATGGAAATATCTACACAGCCATCTGTATAAACTTGGAAATATCTGCACTGTCATCTAGATAAACATGGAAATATCTACAGAGAACTCTGTATAAACATGGAAATATCGGCACAGCCATCTGTATAAACATGGAAATATCTACAACGCTATCTGTATAAACATGGAAATATCTGCACCGCTATGTGTATTAACGTGGAAATATCTCCATTGCTATCTGTATAAACATGGACAAATCTCCACCGCAATATGTATAAGCATTAAAATATCTACACGTCTATCTCTATAAACATGGAAATATCTACACTGCCATCTGTACAAACATGGAAATATCTACACAGTCATCTGTAGAAACATGGAAATATCTACACCGCTATCTCTATAAACATGGAAATAACTACACCGCTATCTCTATAAACATGGAAATATCTACACCGCTATCTCCATCAACATGGAAATATACACACCGCCATCTCTTTAAACATGGAGGTATCTACAACGCCATCTACATAAAGAAGAAAATATCTACACTGCCATCTATATAAACATGGAAATATCTACACCGCCATCTCTATAAACATGGAAATATCTACACTGCCATTTGTAGAAAGATGGAAATATCTACACCGCCATCTGTATATACATGGAAATATCTACACCGCTATCTGTATAAACATGGAAATATCTACACCGCAATCTGTATAAACATGGAAATATCTACACCGTTCTGTATAAATATGAAATATCTAAACCGCTATCTCTATAAAAGTGGAAATATCTACACTGCTATCTGTATAAACATGGAAATATCCTCACTGCTATCTCTATGAACATTGATATATCTACACCGCTATCTCTATAAACATGGAAATATCTACACCGCCATCTCTATAAACATGGAAATATCTACACTGCCATTTGTAGAAAGATGGAAATATCTACACCGCCATCTGTATAAACGTGGAAATATCTACACCGCTATCTGTATAAACATGGAAATATCTACACCACAATCTGTATAAACATGGAAATATCTACACTGCTCTCTGTATAAATATGAAATATCTAAACCGCTATCTCTATAAAAGTGGAAATATCTACACTGCTATCTGTATAAACATGGAAATATCCTCACTGCTATCTCTATGAACATTGATATATCTACACCGCTATCTCTATAAACATGGAAATATCTACACCGCCATCTCTATAAACATGCAAATATCTACACCGTCATCTGTATAAACATGGAAATACCTACACCGCTATCTCTATAAACATGGAAATATCTACACTGCGATCTGTATAAACATGGAAATATCTACACCGCGATCTGTATAAACATGGAAATATCTAAACCGCTATCTGTGTAAACATGGAAATATCTACACAGCTATCTCTATAAACATGGAAATATCTACACCGCCATGTGTATAAACATGGAAATACCTACAAAGTCATCTGTATAAACATGGAAATATCTACACAGCCATCTGTATAAACATGGAAATATCTACACAGCCATCTGTATAAACCTGGAAATATCTGCACTGTCATCTATATAAACATGGAAATATCTACAGAGAACTCTGTATAAACATGGAAATATCGGCACAGCCATCTGTATAAACATGGAAATATCTACAACGCTATATGTATAAACATGGAAATATCTACACCGCTATGTGTATTAACGTGGAAATATCTCCATTGCTATCTGTATAAACATGGACAAATCTCCACCGCAATATGTATAAAGATGAAAATATGTACACTTCTATCTCTATATACATGGAAATATCTACAATTCCATCTGTACAAACATGGAAATATCTACACAGTCATCTGTAAAAACATGGAAATATCTACACCGCTATCTCTATAAACATGGAAATAACTACACCGCTATCTCTATAAACATGGAAATATCTACACCGCTATCTCCATCAACATGGAAATATACACACCGCCATCTCTTTAAACATGGAGGTATCTACAACGCCATCTACATAAACAAGAAAATATCTACACTGCCATCTACATAAACATGGAAATATCTACACCGCCATCTCTATAAACATGGAAATATCTACACTGCCATTTGTAGAAAGATGGAAATATCTACACCGCCATCTGAATAAACGTGGAAATATCTACACCGCTATCTGTATAAACATGGAAATATCTACACCGCAATCTGTATAAACATGGAAATATCTACACCGCTCTCTGTATAAATATGAAATATCTAAACCGCTATCTCTATAAAAGTGGAAATATGTACACTGCTATCTGTATAAACATGGAAATATCCTCACTGCTATCTCTATGCACATTGATATATCTACACCGCTATCTCTATAAACATGGAAATATCTACACCGCCATCTCTATAAACATGGAAATATCTACACCGTCATCTGTATAAACATGGAAATATCTAAACCGCTATCTGTATAAACATGGAAATATCTACACAGCTATCTCTATAAACATGGAAATATCTACACCGCCATCTGTATAAACATGGAAATACCTACAGAGTCATCTGTATAAACATGGAAATATATACACAGCCATCTGTATAAACATGGAAATACCTACACAGCCAACTGTATAAACCTGGAAATATCTGCACTGTCATCTACATAAACATGGAAATATCTACAGAGAACTCTGTATAAACATGGAAATATCGGCACAGCCATCTGTATAAACATGGAAATATCTACAACGCTATCTGTATAAACATGGAAATATCTGCACCGCTATGTGTATTAACGTGGAAATATCTCCATTGCTATCTGTATAAACATGGACAAATCTCCACCGCAATATGTATAAGCATTAAAATATCTACACGTCTATCTCTATAAACATGGAAATATCTACACTGCCATCTGTACAAACATGGAAATATCTACACAGTCATCTGTAGAAACATGGAAATATCTACACCGCTATCTCTATAAACATGGAAATAACTACACCGCTATCTCTATAAACATGGAAATATCTACACCGCTATCTCCATCAACATGGAAATATACACACCGCCATCTCTTTAAACATGGAGGTATCTACAACGCCATCTACATAAACAAGAAAATATCTACACTGCCATCTATATAAACATGGAAATATCTACACCGCCATCTCTATAAACATGGAAATATCTACACTGCCATTTGTAGAAAGATGGAAATATCTACACCGCCATCTGTATATACGTGGAAATATCTACACCGCTATCTGTATAAACATGGAAATATCTACACCGCAATATGTATAAACATGGAAATATCTACACCGTTATGTATAAATATGAAATATCTAAACCGCTATCTCTATAAAAGTGGAAATATCTACACTGCTATCTGTATAAACATGGAAATATCCTCACTGCTATCTCTATGAACATTGATATATCTACACCGCTATCTCTATATACATGGAAATATCTACACCGCCATCTCTATAAACATGGAAACATCTACACCGTCATCTGTATAAACATGGAAATGTCTACACCGCTATCTGTATAAACATGGAAATATCTACACCGCGATCTGTATAAACTTGGAAATATCTACACCGCAATCTGTATAAACATGGAAATATCTAAACCGCTATCTGTGTAAACATGGAAATATCTACACAGCTATCTCTATAAACATGGAAATATCTACACCGCCATCTGCATAAACATGGAAATACCTACAAAGTCATCTGTATAAACATGGAAATATCTACACAGCCATCTGTATAAACATGGAAATATCTACACAGCCATCTGTATAAACCTGGAAATACCTGCACTGTCATCTATATAAACATGGAAATATCTACAGAGAACTCTGTATAAACATGGAAATATCGGCACAGCCATCTGTATAAACATGGAAATATCTACAACGCTATCTGTATAAACATGGAAATATCTACACCGCTATGTGTATTAACGTGGAAATATCTCCATTGCTATCTGTATAAACATGGACAAATCTCCACCGCAATATGTATAAACATGAAAATATCTACACTTCTATCTCTATAAACATGGAAATATCTACACTGCCATCTGTACAAACATGGAAATATCTACACAGTCATCTGTAGAAACATGGAAATATCTACACCGCTATCTCTATAAACATGGAAATAACTACACCGCCATCTCTATAAACATGGAAATATCTACACTGCCATTTGTAGAAAGATGGAAATATCTACACCGCCATCTGTATAAACGTGGAAATATCTACACCGCTATCTGTATAAACATGGAAATATCTACACCGCAATCTGTATAAACATGGAAATATCTACAGCGCTCTCTGTATAAATATGAAATATCTAAACCGCTATCTCTATAAAAGTGGAAATATGTACACTGCTATCTGTATAAACATGGAAATATCCTCACTGCTATCTCTATGCACATTGATATATCTACACCGCTATCTCTATAAACATGGAAATATCTACACCGCCATCTCTATAAACATGGAAATATCTACACCATCATCTGTATAAACATGGAAATATCTAAACCGCTATCTGTATAAACATGGAAATATCTACACAGCTATCTCTATAAACATGGAAATATCTACACCGCCATCTGTATAAACATGGAAATACCTACAAAGTCATCTGTATAAACATGGAAATATATACACAGCCATCTGTATAAACATGGAAATATCTGCACTGTCATCTATATAAACATGGAAATATCTACAGAGAACTCTGTATAAACATGGAAATATCGGCACCGCCATCTGTATAAACATGGAAATATCTACACCGCTCTCTGTATAAATATGAAATATCTGAACCACCATCTCTATAAAAGTGGAAATATCTACACTGCTATCTGTATAAACATGGAAATATCCTCACTGCTATCTCTATGAACATTGATATATCTATACTCCTATCTCTATAAACATGGAAATATCTACACCGCCATCTCTATAACATGGAAATATCTACACAGTCATCTGTATAAACATGGAAATATATACACCGCTATCTGTATAAACATGGAAATATCTACACCGCGATCTGTATAAACATGCAAATATCTACACCGCGATCTGTATAAACATGGAAATATCTAAACCGCTATCTGTGTAATCATGGAAATATCTACACAGCTATCTCTATAAACATGGTAATATCTACACCGCCATCTGTATAAACATGGAAATACCTACAAATTCATCTGTATAAACATGGAAATATGTACACAGCCATCTGTATAAACATGGAAATATCTACACAGCCATCTGTATAAACCTGGAAATATCTGCACTGTCATCTATATAAACATGGAAATATCTACAGAGAACTCTGTATAAACATCGAAATATCAGCACACCCATCTGTATAAACATGCAAATATCTACAATGCTATATGTATAAACATGGAAATATCTACACCGCTATGTGTATTAACGTGGAAATATCTCCATTGCTATCTGTATAAACATGGACAAATCTCCACCGCAATATGTATAAGCATGAAAATATCTACACGTCTATCTCTATAAACATGGAAATATCTACACTGCCATCTGTACAAACATGGAAATATCTACACAGTCATCTGTAGAAACACGGAAATATCTACACCGCTATCTCTATAAACATGGAAATAACTACACCGCTATCTCTATAAACATGGAAATATCTACACCGCTATCTCCATCAACATGGAAATATACACACCGCCATCTCTTTAAACATGGAGGTATCTACAACGCCATCTACATAAACAACAAAATATCTACACTGCCATCTATATAAACATGGAAATATCTACACCGCCATCTCTATAAACATGGAAATATCTACACTGCCATTTGTAGAAAGATGGAAATATCTACACCGCCATCTGTATAAACGTGGAAATATCTCCACCGCTATCTGTATAAACATGGAAATATCTACACCGCAATCTGTATAAACATGGAAATATCTACACCGCTCTCTGTATAAATATGAAATATCTAAACCGCTATCTCTATAAAAGTGGAAATATCTACACTGCTATCTGTATAAACATGGAAATATCCTCACTGCTATCTCTATGAACATTGATATATCTACACCGCTATCTCTATAAACATGGAAATATCTACACCGCCATCTCTATAAACATGGAAATATCTACACCGTCATCTGTATAAACATGGAAATATCTACACCGCGATCTATATAAACATGGAAATATCTACACCGCGATCTGTATAAACATGGAAATATCTACACCGCGATCTGTATAAACATGGAAATATCTAAACCGCTATCTGTGTAAACATGGAAATATCTACACAGCTGTCTCTATAAACATGGAAATATCTACACCGCCATCTGTATAAACATGGAAATATCTACACAGCCATCTGTATAAACATGGAAATATCTACACAGCCATCTGTATAAACCTAGAAATATCTGCACTGTCATCTATATAAACATGGAAATATCTACAGAGAACTCTGTATAAAAATAGAAATATTGGCACAGCCACCTGTATAAACATGGAAATATCTACAACGCTATCTGTATAAACATGGAAATATCTACACCGCTATGTGTATTAACGTGGAAATATCTCCATTGCTATCTGTATAAACATGGACAAATCTCCACCACATTATGTATAAACATGAAAATATCTACACTTCTATCTCTATAAACATGGAAATTTCTACAATGCCATCTGTACAAACATGGAAATATCTACACAGTCATCTGTAGAAACATGGAAATATCTACACCGCTATCTCTATAAACATGGAAATAACTACACCGCTATCTCTATAAACATGGAAATATCTACACCGCTATCTCCATCAACACGCAAATATACACATCGCCATCTCTTTAAACATGGAGGTAGCTACAACGCCATCTACATAAACAAGAAAATATCTACACTGCAATCTATATAAACATGGAAATATCTACACCGCCATCTCTATAAACATGGAAATATCTACACTGCCATTTGTAGAAAGATGGAAATATCTACACCGCCATCTGTATAAACGTGGAAATATCTACACTGCTATCTGTATAAACATGGAAATATCTACACCGCAATATGTATAAACATGGAAATATCTACACCGCTCTCTGTATAAATATGAAATATCTGAACCACCATCTCTATAAAAGTGGAAATATCTACACTGCTATCTGTATAAACATGGAAATATCCTCACTACTATCTCTATGAACGTTGATATATCTACACCGCTATCTCTATAAACATGGAAATATCTACACCGCCATCTCTATAAACATGGAAATATCTACACCGTCATCTGTATAAACATGGAAATATCTACACCGCTATCTGTATAAACATGGAAATATCTACACCGCGATCTGTATAAACATGCAAATATCTACACCGCGATCTGTATAAACATGGAAATATCTAAACCGCTATCTGTGTAAACCTGGAAATATCTACACAGCTATCTCTATAAACATGGTAATATCTACACCGCCATCTGTATAAACATGGAAATATCTACAAAGTCATCTGTATAAACATGGAAATATCTACACAGCCATCTGTATAAACATGGAAATATCTACACAGCCATCTGTATAAACCTGGAAATACCTGCACTGTCATCTATATAAACATGGAAATATCTACAGAGAACTCTGTATAAACATGGAAATATCGGCACAGCCATCTTTATAAACATGGAAATATCTACAACGCTATCTATATAAACATGGAAATATCTACACCGCTATGTGTATTAACGTGGAAATATCTCCATCGCTATCTGTATAAACATGGACAAATCTCCACCGCAATATGTATAAGCATGAAAATATCTACACTTCTATCTCTATAAACATGGAAATATCTACACTGCCATCTGTACAAACATGGAAATATCTACACAGTCATCTGTAGAAACATGGAAATATCTACACCGCTATTTCTATAACATGGAAATAACTACACCGCTATCTCTATAAACATGGAAATATCTACACCGCTATCTCCATCAACATGGAAATATACACACCGCCATCTCTTTAAACATGGAGTTATCTACAACGCCATCTACATAAACAAGAAAATATCTACACTGCCATCTATATAAACATGGAAATATCTACACCGCCATCTCTATAAACATGTAAATATCTACACTGCCATCTGTAGAAAGATGGAAATATCTACACCGCCATCTGTATAAACGTGGAAATATCTACACCGCTATCTGTATAAACATGGAAATATCTACACCGCAATCTGTATAAACATGGAAAATCTACACCGCTCTCTGTATAAATATGAAATATCTAAACCGCTATCTCTATAAAAGTGGAAATATCTACACTGCTATCTGTATAAACATGGAAATATCCTCACTGCTATCTCTATGAACATTGATATATCTACACCGCTATCTCTATAAACATGGAAATATCTACACCGCCATCTCTATAAACATGGAAATATCTACACCGTCATCTGTATATTCATGGAAATATTTACACCGCTATCTGTATAAACATGGAAATATCTACACCGCGATTTGTATAAAGATGGAAATATCTACACCGCGATCTGTATAAACATGGAAATATCTAAACCGCTATCTGTGTAAACATGGAAATATCTACACAGCTATCTCTATAAACATGGAAATATCTACACCGCCATCTGTATAAACATGGAAATACCTACAAAGTCATCTGTATAAACATGGAAATATCTAAACAGCCATCTGTATAAACATGGAAATATCTACACAGCCATCTGTATAAACCTGGAAATATCTGCACTGTCATCTATATAAACATGGAAATATCTACAGAGGACTCTGTATAAACATGGAAATATCGGCAGAGCCATCTCTATAAACATGGAAATATCTACAACGCTATCTGTAAAAACATGGAAATATCTACACCGCTATGTGTATTAACGTGGAAATATCTCCAATGCTATCTGTATAAACATGGACAAATCTCCACCGCAATATGTATAAACATGAAAATATCTACACGTCTATCTCTATAAACATGGAAATATCTACAATGCCATCTGTACAAACATGGAAATATCTTCACAGTCATCTGTAGAAACATGGAAATATCTACACCGCTATCTCTATAAACATGGAAATAACTACACCGCTATCTCTGTAAATATGGAAATATCTACACCGCTATCTCCATCAACATGGAAATATACACACTGCCCTCTCTTTAAACATGGAGGTATCTACAACGCCATCTACATAAACAAGAAAATATCTACACCGCGATCTGTATAAACATGGAAATATCTAAACCGCTATCTGTGCAAACATGGAAATATCAACACAGCTATCTCTATAAACATGGACATATCTACACCGCCATCTGTATAAACATGAAAATACCTACAAAGTCATCTGTATAAACATGGAAATATCTACACAGCCATCTGTATAAACATGGAAATATCTACACAGCCATCTGTATAAACCTGGAAATATCTGCACTGTCATCTATATAAACATGGAAATATCTACAGAGAACTCTGTATAAACATGGAAATATCGGCACAGCCATCTGTATAAACATTGAAATACCTACAACGCTATCTGTATAAACATGGAAATATCTACACCGCTATGTGTATTAACGTGGAAATATCTCCATTGCTATCTGTATAAACATGGACAAATCTCCACCGCAATATGTATAAGCATTAAAATATCTACACATCTATCTCTATAAACATGGAAATATCTACACTGCCATCTGTACAAACATGGAAATATCTACACAGTCATCTGTAGAAACATGGAAATATCTACACCGCTATCTCCATCAACATGGAAATATACACACCGCGATCTCTTTAAACATGGAGGTATCTACAACGCCATCTACATAAACAAGAAAATATCTACACTGCCATCTATATAAACATGGAAATATCTACACCGCCATCTCTATAAACATGGAAATATCTACACTGCCATTTGTAGAAAGATGGAAATATCTACACCGCCATCTGTATAAACGTGGAAATATCTCCACCGCTATCTGTATAAACATGGAAATATCTACACCGCAATCTGTATAAACATAGAAATATCTACACCGCTCTCTGTATAAATATGAAATATCTAAACCGCTATCTCTATAAAAGTGGAAATATCTACACTGCTATCTGTATAAACATGGAAATATCCTCACTGCTATCTCTATGAACATTGATATATCTACACCGCTATCTCTATAAACATGGAAATATCTACACCGCCATCTCTATAAACATGGAAATATCTACACCGTCATCTGTATAAACATGGAAATATCTACAACGCTATCTGTAAAAACATGGAAATATCTACACCGCTATGTGTATTAACGTGGAAATATCTCCATTGCTATCTGTATAAACATGGACAAATCTCCACCGCAATATGTATAAACATGAAAATATCTACACGTATACCTCTATAAACATGGAAATATCTACACTGCCATCTGTACAAACATGGAAATATCTACACAGTTATCTGTAGAAACATGGAAATATCTACACCGCTATCTCTATAAACATGGAAATAACTACACCGCTATCTCTATAAACATGGAAATATCTACACCGCTATCTCCATCAACATGGAAATATACACACTGCCCTCTCCTTAAACATGGAGGTATCTACCACGCCATCTACATAAACAAGAAAATATCTACACCGCGATCTGTATAAACATGGAAATATCTAAACCGCTATCTGTGTAAACATGGAAATATCTACACAGCTATCTCTATAAACATGGAAATATCTACACCGCCATCTGTATAAACATGGAAATACCTACAAAGTCATCTGTATAAACATGGAAATATCTAGACAGCCATCTGTATAAACATGGAAATATCTACACAGCCATCTGTATAAACCTGGAAATATCTGCACTGTCATCTATATAAACATGGAAATATCTACAGAGAACTCTGTATAAACATGGAAATATCGGCACAGCCATCTGTATAAACATGGAAATATCTACAACGCTATCTGTATAAACATGGAAATATCTACACCGCTATGTGTATTAACGTGGAAATATCTCCATTGCTATCTGTATAAACATGGACAAATCTCCACCGCAATATGTATAAGCATGAATATCTTATACATATGTATAAGCATATTGCTTATACATATGTATAAGCAATATGTATAAGCATGAATATCTACACGTCTATCTCTATAAACATGGAAATATCTACACTGCCATCTGTACAAACATGGAAATATCTACACAGTCATCTGTAGAAACATGGAAATATCTACACCGCTATCTGTATAAACATAGAAATATCTACACCGCTCTCTGTATAAATATGAAATATCTAAACCGCTATCTCTATAAAAGTGGAAATATCTACACTGCTATCTGTATAAACATGGAAATATCCTCACTGCTATCTCTATGAACATTGATATATCTACACCGCTATCTCTATAAACATGGAAATATCTACACCGCCATCTCTATAAACATGGAAATATCTACACCGTCATCTGTATAAACATGGAAATATCTACACCGCGATCTGTATAAACATGGAAATATCTAAACCGCTATCTGTGTAAACATGGAAATATCTACACAGCAATCTCTATAAACATGGAAATATCTACACCGCCATCTGTATAAACATGGAAATACCTACAAAGTCATCTGTATAAACATGGAAATATCTACACAGCCATCTGTATAAACATGGAAATATCTACACAGCCATATGTATAAACCTAGAAATATCTGCACTGTCATCTATATAAACATGGAAATATCTACAGAGAACTCTGTATAAAAATGGAAATATTGGCACAGCCACCTTTATAAACATGGAAATATCTACAACGCTATCTGTATAAACATGGAAATATCTACACCGCTATGTGTATTAACGTGGAAATATCTCCATTGCTATCTGTATACACATGGACAAATCTCCACCACATTATGTATAAACATGAAAATATCTACACTTCTATCTCTATAAAGATGGAAATTTCTACACTGACATCTGTACAAACATGGAAATATCTACACAGTCATCTGTAGAAACAAGGAAATATCTACACCGCTATCTCTATAAACATGGAAATAACTACACCGCTATCTCTATAAACATGGAAATATCTACACCGCTATCTCCATCAACACGCAAATATACACACCGCCATCTCTTTAAACATGGAGGTATCCACAACGCCATCTACATAAACAAGAAAATATCTACACTGCAATCTATATAAACATGGAAATATCTACACCGCCATCTCTATAAACATGGAAATATCTACACTGCCATTTGTAGAAAGATGGAAATATCTACGCTGCCATCTGTATAAACGTGGAAGTATCTACACCGCTATCTGTATAAACATGGAAATATCTACACCGCAATCTGTATAAACATGGAAATATCTACACCGCTCTCTGTATAAATATGAAATATCTGAACCACCATCTCTATAAAAGTGGAAATATCTACACTGCTATGTGTATAAACATGGAAATATCCTCACTGCTATCTCTATGAACGTTGATATATCTACACCGCTATCTCTATAAACATGGAAATATCTACACCGCCATCTCTATAAACATGGAAATATCTACACCGTCATCTGTATAAACATGGAAATATCTACACCGCTATCTGTATAAACATGGAAATATCTACACCGCGATCTGTATAAACATGGAAATATCTACACCGCGATCTGTATAAACATGGAAATATCTAAACCGCTATCTGTGTAAACATGGAAATATCTACACAGCTATCTCTATAAACATGGAAATATCTACACCGCCATCTGTATAAACATGGAAATACCTACAAAGTCATCTGTATAAACATGGAAATATCTACACAGCCATCTGTATAAACATGGAAATATCTACACAGCCATCTGTATAAACCTGGAAATATCTGCACTGTCATCTATATAAACATGGAAATATCTACAGAGAACTCTGTATAAACATGGAAATATCGGCACAGCCATCTGTATAAACATGGAAATATCTACAACGCTATCTGTAAAAACATGGAAATATCTACACCGCTATGTGTATTAACGTGGAAATATCTCCATCGCTATCTGTATAAACATGGACAAATCTCCACCGCAATATGTATAAACATGAAAATATCTACACGTCTATCTCTATAAACATGGAAATATCTACAATGCCATCTGTACAAACTTGGAAATATCTACACAGTCATCTGTAGAAACATGGAAATATCTACACCGCTATCTCTATAAACATGGAAATAACTACACAGCTATCTCTATAAACATGGAAATGTCTACACCGCTATCTCCATCAACATGGAAATATACACACTGCCCTCTCTTTAAACATGGAGGTATCTACAACGCCATCTACATAAACAAGAAAATATCTACACCGCGATCTGTATAAACATGGAAATATCTAAACCGCTATCTGTGTAAACATGGAAATATCTACACAGCTATCTCTATAAACATGGAAATATCTACACCGCCATCTGTATAAACATGGAAATATCTACACAGCCATCTGTATAAACCTGGAAATATCTGCACTGTCATCTATATAAACATGGAAATATCTACAGAGAACTCTGTATAAACATGGAAATATCGGCACAGCCATCTGTATAAACATGGAAATATCTACACCGCTATGTGTATTAACGTGGAAATATCTCCATTGCTATCTGTATAAACATGGACAAATCTTCACCGCAATATGTATAAACATGAAAATATCTACACTTCTATCTCTATAAACATGGAAATATCTACACTGCCATCTGTACAAACATGGAAATATCTACACAGTCATCAGTAGAAACATGGAAATATCTACACCGCTATCTCTATAAACATGGAAATAACTACACAGCTATCTCTATAAACATGGAAATATCTACACCGCTATCTCCATCAACATGGAAATATAGACACCGCCATCTCTTTAAACATGGAGGTATCTACAGCGCCATCTACATAAACAAGAAAATATCTACACCGCCATCTCTATAAACATGGAAATATCTACACCGCCATCTCTATAAACATGGAAATAACTACACTGCCATTTCTAGAAAGATGGAAATATCTACACCGCCATCTGTATAAACGTGGAAATATCTACACCGCTATCTGCATAAACATGGAAATATCTACACCGCAATCTGTATAAACATGGAAATATCTACACCGCTCTCTGTACAAATATGAAATATCTAAACCGCTATCTCTATAAAAGTGGAAATATCTACACTGCTATCTGTATAAACATGGAAACATCCTCACTGCTATCTCTATGAACATTGATATATCTACACCGCTATCTCTATAAACATGGAAATATCTACACCGTCATCTGTATAAACATGGAAATATCTACACCGCTATCTGTATAAACATGGAAATACCTACACCGCGATCTGTATAAACATGGAAATATCTACACCGCGATCTGTATAAACATGGAAATATCTACACCGCGATCTGTATAAACGTGGAAATATCTAAACCGCTATCTGTGTAAACATGGAAGTATCTACACAGCTATCTCTATAAACATGGAAATAGCTACACCGCCATCTGTATAAACATGGAAATAC
Organism: Pan troglodytes; assembly: GCF_028858775.2. NCBI lineage: Eukaryota > Metazoa > Chordata > Mammalia > Primates > Hominidae > Pan > Pan troglodytes. Next base: position 89,439,589 of record NC_072416.2, on the reverse strand, counting down.
CTACAAAGTCATCTTTGTAAACATGGAAATATCTACACAGCCATCTGTATAAACATGGAAATATCTGCACTGTCATCTATATAAACATGGAAATATCTACAGAGAACTCTGTATAAACATGGAAATATCGGCACAACCATTTGTATAAACATGGAAATATCTACACCGCTATCTGTATAAACATGGAAATATCTACACCGCGATCTGTATAAACATGGAAATATCTACACCGCTCTCTGTACAAATATGAAATATCTAAACCTCTATCTCTATAAAAGTGGAAATATCTTCACTGCTATCTGTGTAAACATGGAAATATCCTCACTGCTATCTCTATGCACATTGATATATCTACACCGCTATCTCTATAAACATGGAAATATCTACACCGCCATCTCTATAAACATGGAATTATCTACACCGTCATCTGTATAAACATGGAAATATCTACACCGTCATCTGTAGAAACATGGAAATATCTACACCGCTATCTCTATAAACATGGAAATAACTACACCGCTATCTCTATAAACATGGAAATATCTACACCGCTATCTCCATCAACATGGAAATATAGACACCGCCATCTCTTTAAACATGGAGGTATCTTCAACGCCATCTACATAAACAAGAAAATATCCACACTGCCATCTATATAAACATGGAAATATCTACACCGCCATCTCTATAAACATGGAAATATCTACACTGCCATTTCTAGAAAGATGGAAGTATCTACACCCCCATCTGTATAAACGTGGAAATATCTACACCGCTATCTGTATAAGCATGGAAATATCTACACCGCAATCTGTATAAACATGGAAATATCTACACCGCTCTCTGTACAAATATGAAATATCTAAACCGCTATCTCTATAAAAGTGGAAATATCTACACTGCTATCTGTATAAACATGGAAACATCCTCACTGCTATCTCTATGAACATTGATATACCTACACCGCTATCTCTATAAACATGGAAATATCTACACCGCCATCCCTATAAACATGGAAATATCTACACCGTCATCTGTATAAACATGGAAATATCTACACCGCTATCTGTATAAACATGGAAATATCTACACCGCGATCTGTATAATCATGGAAATATCTACACCGCGATCTGTATAAACATGAAAATATCTAAAACGCTATCTGTGTAAACATGGAAATATCTACACAGATATCTCTATAAACATGGAAATATCTACACCGCCATCTGTATAAACATGGAAATACCTACAAAGTCATCGGTATAAACCTGGAAATATCTACACAGCCATCTGTATAAACATGGAAATATCTACACAGCCATCTGTATAAACATGGAAATATCTGCACTGTCATCTATATAAACATGGAAATATCTACAGAGAACTCTGTATAAACATGGAAATATCGGCACAGCCATCTGTATAAACATGGAAATATCTACACCGCTATCTGTATAAACATGGAAATATCTACACCGCGATCTGTATAAACATGGAAATATCTACACCGCGATCTGTATAAATATGAAATATCTAAACCGCTATCTCTATAAAAGTGGAAATATCTACACTGCTATCTGTGTAAACATGGAAATATCCTCACTGCTATCTCTATGCACATTGATATATCTACACCGCTATCTCTATAAACATGGAAATATCTACACCGCCATCTCTATAAACATGGAAATATCTACACCGTCATCTGTATAAACATGGAAATATCTAAACCGCTATCTGTATAAATATGGAAATATCTACACCGCGATCTGTATAAACATGGAAATATCTACACCGCGATCTGTATAAACATGGAAATATCTAAACCGCTATCTGTGTAAACATGGAAATATCTACACACCTATCTCTATAAACATGGAAATATCTACACCGCCATCTGTATAAACATGGAAATACCTACAAAGTCATCTGTATAAACATGGAAATATCTCCATAGCCATCTGTAGAAACATGGAAATATCTACACAGCCATCTGTATAAACCTGGAAATATCTGCACTGTCATCTATATAAACAAGGAAATATCTACAGAGAACTCTGTATAAACATGGAAATATCGGCACAGCCATCTGTATAAACATGGAAATATCTACAACGCTATCTGTATAAACATGGAAATATCTACACCGCTATGTGTATTAACGTGGAAATATCTCCATTGCTATCTGTATAAACATGGACAAATCTTCACCGCAATATGTATAAACATGAAAATATCTACACTTCTATCTCTATAAACATGGAAATATCTACACTGCCATCTGTACAAACATGGAAATATCTACACAGTCATCAGTAGAAACATGGAAATATCTACACCGCTATCTCTATAAACATGGAAATATCTACACCGCTATCTCCATCAACATGGAAATATAGACACCGCCATCTCTTTAAACATGGAGGTATCTACAACGCCATCTACATAAACAAGAAAATATCTACACCGCCATCTCTATAAACATGGAAATATCTACACTGCCATTTCTAGAAAGATGGAAGTATCTACACCGCCAACTGTATAAACGTGGAAATATCTACACCGCTATCTGTATAAACATGGAAATATCTACACCGCAATCTGTATAAACATGGAAATATCTACACCGCTCTCTGTACAAATATGAAATATCTAAACCGCTATCTCTATAAAAGTGGAAATATCTACACTGCTATCTGTATAAACATGGAAACATCCTCACTGCTATCTCTATGAACATTGATATATCTACACCGCTATCTCTATAAACATGGAAATATCTACACCGCCATCTCTATAAACATGGAAATATCTACACCGTAATCTGTATAAACATGGAAATATCTACACCGCTATCTGTATAAACATGGAAATACCTACACCGCGATCTGTCTAAACATGGAAATATCTACACCGCGATCTGTATAAACATGGAAATATCTACACCGCGGTCTGTATAAACATGGAAAAATCTAAACCGCTATCTGTGTAAACATGGAAGTATCTACACAGCTATCTCTATAAACATGGAAATATCTACACCGCGATCTGTATAAACATGGAAATATCTAAACCGCTATCTGTGTAAACATGGAAATATCTACACAGCTATCTCTATAAACATGGAAATATCTACACCGCCATCTGTATAAACACGGAAACACCTACAAAGTCTTCTGTATAAACATGGAAATATCTACGCAGCCATCTGTATAAACATGGAAATATCTACACAGCCATCTGTATAAACCTGGAAATATCTGCACTGTCATCTATATAAACATGGAAATATCTACAGAGAACTCTGTATAAACATGGAAATATCGGCACAGCCATGTGTATAAACATGGAAATATCTACAACGCTATCTGTATAAACATGGAAATATCTACATCGCTATGTGTATTAACGTGAAAATATCTCCATTGCTATCTGTTTAAACATGGACAAATCTCAACCGCAATATGTATAAACATGAAAATATCTACACTTCTATCTCTATAAACATGGAAATATCTACACTGCCATCTGTACAAACATGGAAATATCTACACAGTCATCAGTAGAAACATGGAAATATCTACACCGCTATCTCTGTAAACATGGAAATAACTACACCGCTATCTCTATAAACATGGAAATATCTACACCGCTATCTCCATCAACATGGAAATATAGACACCGCCATCTCTTTAAACATGGAGGTATCTACAACGCCATCTACATAAACAAGAAAATATCTACACTGCCATCTATATAAACATGGAAATATCTACACCGCCATCTCTATAAACATGGAAATATCTACAGTGCCATTTCTAGAAAGATGGAAGTATCTACACCGCCATCTGTATAAACGTGGAAATATCTACACCGCTATCTGTATAAACATGGAAATATCTACACCGCAATCTGTATAAACATGGAAATATCTACACCGCTCTCTGTACAAATATGAAATATCTAAACCGCTATCTCTATAAAAGTGGAAATATCTACACTGCTATCTGTATAAACATGGAAACATCCTCACTGCTATCTCTATGAACATTGATATATCTACACCGCTATCTCTATAAACATGGAAATATCTACACCGCCATCCCTATAAACATGGAAATATCTACACCGTCATCTGTATAAACATGGAAATATCTACACCGCTATCTGTATAAACATGGAAATATCTACACCGCGAACTGTATAAACATGGAAATATCTACACCGCGATCTCTATAAACATGGAAATATCTACACCGCGATCTGTATAAACATGGAAATATCTAAACCGCTATCTGTGTAAACATGGATATATCTTCACAGCTATCTCTATAAACATGGAAATAGCTACACCGCCATCTGTATAAACATGGAAATACCTACAAAGTCATCTGTATAAACATGGAAATATCTACACAGCCATCTGTATAAACATGGAAATATCTGCACTGTCATCTATATAAACATGGAAATATCTACAGAGAACTCTGTATAAACATGGAAATATCGGCACAGCCATTTGTATAAACATGGAAATATCTACACCGCTATCTGTATAAACATGGAAATATCTACACCGCGATCTGTATAAACATGGAAATATCTACACCGCGATCTGTATAAATATGAAATATCTAAACCTCTATCTCTATAAAAGTGGAAATATCTACACTGCTATCTGTGTAAACATGGAAATATCCGCACTGCTATCTCTATGCACATTGATATATCTACAGCGCTATCTCTATAAACATGGAAATATCTACACCGCCATCTGTATAAACATGGAAATACCTACAAAGTCTTCTGTATAAACATGGAAATATCTACACAGCCATCTGTATAAACATGGAAATATCTACACAGCCATCTGTATAAACCTGGAAATATCTGCACTGTCATCTATATAAACATGGAAATATCTACAGAGAACTCTGAATAAACATGGAAATATCGGCACAGCCATCTGTATAAACATGGAAATATCTACAACGCTATCTGTATAAACATGGAAATATCTACATCGCTATGTGTATTAACGTGGAAATATCTCCATTGCTATCTGTTTAAACATGGACAAATCTCCACCGCAATATGTATAAACATGAAAATATCTACACTTCTATCTCTATAAATATGGAAATATCTACACTGCCATCTGTACAAACATGGAAATATCTACACCGCTATCTCCATCAACATGGAAATATAGACACCGCCATCTCTTCAAACATGGAGGTATCTACAACGCCATCAACATAAACAAGAAAATATCTACACTGCCTTCTATATAAACATGGAAATATCTACACCGCCATCTCTATAAACATGGAAATATCTACACTGCCATTTCTAGAAAGATGGAAATATCTACACCGCCATCTCTTTAAACGTGGAAATATCTACACCGCTATCTGTATAAACATGGAAATATCTACACCGCAATCTGTATAAACATGGAAATATCTACACCGCTCTCTGTACAAATATGAAATATCTAAACAGCTATCTCTATAAAAGTGGAAATATCTACACTGCTATCTGTATAAACATGGAAACATCCTCACTGCTATCTCTATGAACATTGATATATCTACACCGCTATCTCTATAAACATGGAAATATCTACACCGCCATCTCTATAAACATGGAAACATCTACACCGTCATCTGTATAAACATGGAAATATCTACACCGCTATCTGTATAAACATGGAAATATCTACACCGCGATCTGTATAAACATGGAAATATCTACACCGCGATCTGTATAAACATGGAAATATCTAAACCGCTATCTGTGTAAACATGGAAATATCTACACAGCTATCTCTATAAACATGGAAATAGCTACACCGCCATCTGTATAAACATGGAAATACCTACAAAGTCATCTGTATAAACATGGAAATATCTACACAGCCATCTGTATAAACATGGAAATATCTGCACTGTCATCTATATAAACATGGAAATATCTACAGAGAACTCTGTATAAACATGGAAATATCGGCACAGCCATTTGTATAAACATGGAAATATCTACACCGCTATCTGTATAAACATGGAAATATCTACACCGCGATCTGTATAAACATGGAAATATCTACACCGCGATCTCTATAAATATGAAATATCTAAACCTGTATCTCTATAAAAGTGGAAATATCTACACTGCTATCTGTGTAAACATGGAAATATCCTCACTGCTATCTCTATGCACATTGATATATCTACACCGCTATCTCTATAAACATGGAAATATCTACACCGCCATCTCTATAAACATGGAAATATCTACACCGTCATCTGTAGAAACATGGAAATATCTACACCGCTATCTGTATAAACATAGAAATATCTACACCGCTCTCTGTATAAATATGAAATATCTAAACCGCTATCTCTATAAAAGTGGAAATATCTACACTGCTATCTGTATAAACATGGAAATATCCTCACTGCTATCTCTATGAACATTGATATATCTACACCGCTATCTCTATAAACATGGAAATATCTACACCGCCATCTCTATAAACATGGAAATATCTACACCGTCATCTGTATAAACATGGAAATATCTACACCGCGATCTGTATAAACATGGAAATATCTAAACCGCTATCTGTGTAAACATGGAAATATCTACACAGCAATCTCTATAAACATGGAAATATCTACACCGCCATCTGTATAAACATGGAAATACCTACAAAGTCATCTGTATAAACATGGAAATATCTACACAGCCATCTGTATAAACATGGAAATATCTACACAGCCATATGTATAAACCTAGAAATATCTGCACTGTCATCTATATAAACATGGAAATATCTACAGAGAACTCTGTATAAAAATGGAAATATTGGCACAGCCACCTTTATAAACATGGAAATATCTACAACGCTATCTGTATAAACATGGAAATATCTACACCGCTATGTGTATTAACGTGGAAATATCTCCATTGCTATCTGTATACACATGGACAAATCTCCACCACATTATGTATAAACATGAAAATATCTACACTTCTATCTCTATAAAGATGGAAATTTCTACACTGACATCTGTACAAACATGGAAATATCTACACAGTCATCTGTAGAAACAAGGAAATATCTACACCGCTATCTCTATAAACATGGAAATAACTACACCGCTATCTCTATAAACATGGAAATATCTACACCGCTATCTCCATCAACACGCAAATATACACACCGCCATCTCTTTAAACATGGAGGTATCCACAACGCCATCTACATAAACAAGAAAATATCTACACTGCAATCTATATAAACATGGAAATATCTACACCGCCATCTCTATAAACATGGAAATATCTACACTGCCATTTGTAGAAAGATGGAAATATCTACGCTGCCATCTGTATAAACGTGGAAGTATCTACACCGCTATCTGTATAAACATGGAAATATCTACACCGCAATCTGTATAAACATGGAAATATCTACACCGCTCTCTGTATAAATATGAAATATCTGAACCACCATCTCTATAAAAGTGGAAATATCTACACTGCTATGTGTATAAACATGGAAATATCCTCACTGCTATCTCTATGAACGTTGATATATCTACACCGCTATCTCTATAAACATGGAAATATCTACACCGCCATCTCTATAAACATGGAAATATCTACACCGTCATCTGTATAAACATGGAAATATCTACACCGCTATCTGTATAAACATGGAAATATCTACACCGCGATCTGTATAAACATGGAAATATCTACACCGCGATCTGTATAAACATGGAAATATCTAAACCGCTATCTGTGTAAACATGGAAATATCTACACAGCTATCTCTATAAACATGGAAATATCTACACCGCCATCTGTATAAACATGGAAATACCTACAAAGTCATCTGTATAAACATGGAAATATCTACACAGCCATCTGTATAAACATGGAAATATCTACACAGCCATCTGTATAAACCTGGAAATATCTGCACTGTCATCTATATAAACATGGAAATATCTACAGAGAACTCTGTATAAACATGGAAATATCGGCACAGCCATCTGTATAAACATGGAAATATCTACAACGCTATCTGTAAAAACATGGAAATATCTACACCGCTATGTGTATTAACGTGGAAATATCTCCATCGCTATCTGTATAAACATGGACAAATCTCCACCGCAATATGTATAAACATGAAAATATCTACACGTCTATCTCTATAAACATGGAAATATCTACAATGCCATCTGTACAAACTTGGAAATATCTACACAGTCATCTGTAGAAACATGGAAATATCTACACCGCTATCTCTATAAACATGGAAATAACTACACAGCTATCTCTATAAACATGGAAATGTCTACACCGCTATCTCCATCAACATGGAAATATACACACTGCCCTCTCTTTAAACATGGAGGTATCTACAACGCCATCTACATAAACAAGAAAATATCTACACCGCGATCTGTATAAACATGGAAATATCTAAACCGCTATCTGTGTAAACATGGAAATATCTACACAGCTATCTCTATAAACATGGAAATATCTACACCGCCATCTGTATAAACATGGAAATATCTACACAGCCATCTGTATAAACCTGGAAATATCTGCACTGTCATCTATATAAACATGGAAATATCTACAGAGAACTCTGTATAAACATGGAAATATCGGCACAGCCATCTGTATAAACATGGAAATATCTACACCGCTATGTGTATTAACGTGGAAATATCTCCATTGCTATCTGTATAAACATGGACAAATCTTCACCGCAATATGTATAAACATGAAAATATCTACACTTCTATCTCTATAAACATGGAAATATCTACACTGCCATCTGTACAAACATGGAAATATCTACACAGTCATCAGTAGAAACATGGAAATATCTACACCGCTATCTCTATAAACATGGAAATAACTACACAGCTATCTCTATAAACATGGAAATATCTACACCGCTATCTCCATCAACATGGAAATATAGACACCGCCATCTCTTTAAACATGGAGGTATCTACAGCGCCATCTACATAAACAAGAAAATATCTACACCGCCATCTCTATAAACATGGAAATATCTACACCGCCATCTCTATAAACATGGAAATAACTACACTGCCATTTCTAGAAAGATGGAAATATCTACACCGCCATCTGTATAAACGTGGAAATATCTACACCGCTATCTGCATAAACATGGAAATATCTACACCGCAATCTGTATAAACATGGAAATATCTACACCGCTCTCTGTACAAATATGAAATATCTAAACCGCTATCTCTATAAAAGTGGAAATATCTACACTGCTATCTGTATAAACATGGAAACATCCTCACTGCTATCTCTATGAACATTGATATATCTACACCGCTATCTCTATAAACATGGAAATATCTACACCGTCATCTGTATAAACATGGAAATATCTACACCGCTATCTGTATAAACATGGAAATACCTACACCGCGATCTGTATAAACATGGAAATATCTACACCGCGATCTGTATAAACATGGAAATATCTACACCGCGATCTGTATAAACGTGGAAATATCTAAACCGCTATCTGTGTAAACATGGAAGTATCTACACAGCTATCTCTATAAACATGGAAATAGCTACACCGCCATCTGTATAAACATGGAAATACCTACAAAGTCATCTTTGTAAACATGGAAATATCTACACAGCCATCTGTATAAACATGGAAATATCTGCACTGTCATCTATATAAACATGGAAATATCTACAGAGAACTCTGTATAAACATGGAAATATCGGCACAACCATTTGTATAAACATGGAAATATCTACACCGCTATCTGTATAAACATGGAAATATCTACACCGCGATCTGTATAAACATGGAAATATCTACACCGCTCTCTGTACAAATATGAAATATCTAAACCTCTATCTCTATAAAAGTGGAAATATCTTCACTGCTATCTGTGTAAACATGGAAATATCCTCACTGCTATCTCTATGCACATTGATATATCTACACCGCTATCTCTATAAACATGGAAATATCTACACCGCCATCTCTATAAACATGGAATTATCTACACCGTCATCTGTATAAACATGGAAATATCTACACCGTCATCTGTAGAAACATGGAAATATCTACACCGCTATCTCTATAAACATGGAAATAACTACACCGCTATCTCTATAAACATGGAAATATCTACACCGCTATCTCCATCAACATGGAAATATAGACACCGCCATCTCTTTAAACATGGAGGTATCTTCAACGCCATCTACATAAACAAGAAAATATCCACACTGCCATCTATATAAACATGGAAATATCTACACCGCCATCTCTATAAACATGGAAATATCTACACTGCCATTTCTAGAAAGATGGAAGTATCTACACCCCCATCTGTATAAACGTGGAAATATCTACACCGCTATCTGTATAAACATGGAAATATCTACACCGCAATCTGTATAAACATGGAAATATCTACACCGCTCTCTGTACAAATATGAAATATCTAAACCGCTATCTCTATAAAAGTGGAAATATCTACACTGCTATCTGTATAAACATGGAAACATCCTCACTGCTATCTCTATGAACATTGATATACCTACACCGCTATCTCTATAAACATGGAAATATCTACACCGCCATCCCTATAAACATGGAAATATCTACACCGTCATCTGTATAAACATGGAAATATCTACACCGCTATCTGTATAAACATGGAAATATCTACACCGCGATCTGTATAATCATGGAAATATCTACACCGCGATCTGTATAAACATGAAAATATCTAAAACGCTATCTGTGTAAACATGGAAATATCTACACAGATATCTCTATAAACATGGAAATATCTACACCGCCATCTGTATAAACATGGAAATACCTACAAAGTCATCGGTATAAACCTGGAAATATCTACACAGCCATCTGTATAAACATGGAAATATCTACACAGCCATCTGTATAAACATGGAAATATCTGCACTGTCATCTATATAAACATGGAAATATCTACAGAGAACTCTGTATAAACATGGAAATATCGGCACAGCCATCTGTATAAACATGGAAATATCTACACCGCTATCTGTATAAACATGGAAATATCTACACCGCGATCTGTATAAACATGGAAATATCTACACCGCGATCTGTATAAATATGAAATATCTAAACCGCTATCTCTATAAAAGTGGAAATATCTACACTGCTATCTGTGTAAACATGGAAATATCCTCACTGCTATCTCTATGCACATTGATATATCTACACCGCTATCTCTATAAACATGGAAATATCTACACCGCCATCTCTATAAACATGGAAATATCTACACCGTCATCTGTATAAACATGGAAATATCTAAACCGCTATCTGTATAAATATGGAAATATCTACACCGCGATCTGTATAAACATGGAAATATCTACACCGCGATCTGTATAAACATGGAAATATCTAAACCGCTATCTGTGTAAACATGGAAATATCTACACACCTATCTCTATAAACATGGAAATATCTACACCGCCATCTGTATAAACATGGAAATACCTACAAAGTCATCTGTATAAACATGGAAATATCTACATAGCCATCTGTAGAAACATGGAAATATCTACACAGCCATCTGTATAAACCTGGAAATATCTGCACTGTCATCTATATAAACAAGGAAATATCTACAGAGAACTCTGTATAAACATGGAAATATCGGCACAGCCATCTGTATAAACATGGAAATATCTACAACGCTATCTGTATAAACATGGAAATATCTACACCGCTATGTGTATTAACGTGGAAATATCTCCATTGCTATCTGTATAAACATGGACAAATCTTCACCGCAATATGTATAAACATGAAAATATCTACACTTCTATCTCTATAAACATGGAAATATCTACACTGCCATCTGTACAAACATGGAAATATCTACACAGTCATCAGTAGAAACATGGAAATATCTACACCGCTATCTCTATAAACATGGAAATATCTACACCGCTATCTCCATCAACATGGAAATATAGACACCGCCATCTCTTTAAACATGGAGGTATCTACAACGCCATCTACATAAACAAGAAAATATCTACACCGCCATCTCTATAAACATGGAAATATCTACACTGCCATTTCTAGAAAGATGGAAGTATCTACACCGCCAACTGTATAAACGTGGAAATATCTACACCGCTATCTGTATAAACATGGAAATATCTACACCGCAATCTGTATAAACATGGAAATATCTACACCGCTCTCTGTACAAATATGAAATATCTAAACCGCTATCTCTATAAAAGTGGAAATATCTACACTGCTATCTGTATAAACATGGAAACATCCTCACTGCTATCTCTATGAACATTGATATATCTACACCGCTATCTCTATAAACATGGAAATATCTACACCGCCATCTCTATAAACATGGAAATATCTACACCGTCATCTGTATAAACATGGAAATATCTACACCGCTATCTGTATAAACATGGAAATACCTACACCGCGATCTGTCTAAACATGGAAATATCTACACCGCGATCTGTATAAACATGGAAATATCTACACCGCGGTCTGTATAAACATGGAAAAATCTAAACCGCTATCTGTGTAAACATGGAAGTATCTACACAGCTATCTCTATAAACATGGAAATATCTACACCGCGATCTGTATAAACATGGAAATATCTAAACCGCTATCTGTGTAAACATGGAAATATCTACACAGCTATCTCTATAAACATGGAAATATCTACACCGCCATCTGTATAAACACGGAAACACCTACAAAGTCTTCTGTATAAACATGGAAATATCTACGCAGCCATCTGTATAAACATGGAAATATCTACACAGCCATCTGTATAAACCTGGAAATATCTGCACTGTCATCTATATAAACATGGAAATATCTACAGAGAACTCTGTATAAACATGGAAATATCGGCACAGCCATCTGTATAAACATGGAAATATCTACAACGCTATCTGTATAAACATGGAAATATCTACATCGCTATGTGTATTAACGTGAAAATATCTCCATTGCTATCTGTTTAAACATGGACAAATCTCCACCGCAATATGTATAAACATGAAAATATCTACACTTCTATCTCTATAAACATGGAAATATCTACACTGCCATCTGTACAAACATGGAAATATCTACACAGTCATCAGTAGAAACATGGAAATATCTACACCGCTATCTCTGTAAACATGGAAATAACTACACCGCTATCTCTATAAACATGGAAATATCTACACCGCTATCTCCATCAACATGGAAATATAGACACCGCCATCTCTTTAAACATGGAGGTATCTACAACGCCATCTACATAAACAAGAAAATATCTACACTGCCATCTACATAAACATGGAAATATCTACACCGCCATCTCTATAAACATGGAAATATCTACAGTGCCATTTCTAGAAAGATGGAAGTATCTACACCGCCATCTGTATAAACGTGGAAATATCTACACCGCTATCTGTATAAACATGGAAATATCTACACCGCAATCTGTATAAACATGGAAATATCTACACCGCTCTCTGTACAAATATGAAATATCTAAACCGCTATCTCTATAAAAGTGGAAATATCTACACTGCTATCTGTATAAACATGGAAACATCCTCACTGCTATCTCTATGAACATTGATATATCTACACCGCTATCTCTATAAACATGGAAATATCTACACCGCCATCCCTATAAACATGGAAATATCTACACCGTCATCTGTATAAACATGGAAATATCTACACCGCTATCTGTATAAACATGGAAATATCTACACCGCGAACTGTATAAACATGGAAATATCTACACCGCGATCTCTATAAACATGGAAATATCTACACCGCGATCTGTATAAACATGGAAATATCTAAACCGCTATCTGTGTAAACATGGATATATCTTCACAGCTATCTCTATAAACATGGAAATAGCTACACCGCCATCTGTATAAACATGGAAATACCTACAAAGTCATCTGTATAAACATGGAAATATCTACACAGCCATCTGTATAAACATGGAAATATCTGCACTGTCATCTATATAAACATGGAAATATCTACAGAGAACTCTGTATAAACATGGAAATATCGGCACAGCCATTTGTATAAACATGGAAATATCTACACCGCTATCTGTATAAACATGGAAATATCTACACCGCGATCTGTATAAACATGGAAATATCTACACCGCGATCTGTATAAATATGAAATATCTAAACCTCTATCTCTATAAAAGTGGAAATATCTACACTGCTATCTGTGTAAACATGGAAATATCCGCACTGCTATCTCTATGCACATTGATATATCTACAGCGCTATCTCTATAAACATGGAAATATCTACACCGCCATCTGTATAAACATGGAAATACCTACAAAGTCTTCTGTATAAACATGGAAATATCTACACAGCCATCTGTATAAACATGGAAATATCTACACAGCCATCTGTATAAACCTGGAAATATCTGCACTGTCATCTATATAAACATGGAAATATCTACAGAGAACTCTGAATAAACATGGAAATATCGGCACAGCCATCTGTATAAACATGGAAATATCTACAACGCTATCTGTATAAACATGGAAATATCTACATCGCTATGTGTATTAACGTGGAAATATCTCCATTGCTATCTGTTTAAACATGGACAAATCTCCACCGCAATATGTATAAACATGAAAATATCTACACTTCTATCTCTATAAATATGGAAATATCTACACTGCCATCTGTACAAACATGGAAATATCTACACCGCTATCTCCATCAACATGGAAATATAGACACCGCCATCTCTTCAAACATGGAGGTATCTACAACGCCATCAACATAAACAAGAAAATATCTACACTGCCTTCTATATAAACATGGAAATATCTACACCGCCATCTCTATAAACATGGAAATATCTACACTGCCATTTCTAGAAAGATGGAAATATCTACACCGCCATCTCTTTAAACGTGGAAATATCTACACCGCTATCTGTATAAACATGGAAATATCTACACCGCAATCTGTATAAACATGGAAATATCTACACCGCTCTCTGTACAAATATGAAATATCTAAACAGCTATCTCTATAAAAGTGGAAATATCTACACTGCTATCTGTATAAACATGGAAACATCCTCACTGCTATCTCTATGAACATTGATATATCTACACCGCTATCTCTATAAACATGGAAATATCTACACCGCCATCTCTATAAACATGGAAACATCTACACCGTCATCTGTATAAACATGGAAATATCTACACCGCTATCTGTATAAACATGGAAATATCTACACCGCGATCTGTATAAACATGGAAATATCTACACCGCGATCTGTATAAACATGGAAATATCTAAACCGCTATCTGTGTAAACATGGAAATATCTACACAGCTATCTCTATAAACATGGAAATAGCTACACCGCCATCTGTATAAACATGGAAATACCTACAAAGTCATCTGTATAAACATGGAAATATCTACACAGCCATCTGTATAAACATGGAAATATCTGCACTGTCATCTATATAAACATGGAAATATCTACAGAGAACTCTGTATAAACATGGAAATATCGGCACAGCCATTTGTATAAACATGGAAATATCTACACCGCTATCTGTATAAACATGGAAATATCTACACCGCGATCTGTATAAACATGGAAATATCTACACCGCGATCTCTATAAATATGAAATATCTAAACCTGTATCTCTATAAAAGTGGAAATATCTACACTGCTATCTGTGTAAACATGGAAATATCCTCACTGCTATCTCTATGCACATTGATATATCTACACCGCTATCTCTATAAACATGGAAATATCTACACCGCCATCTCTATAAACATGGAAATATCTACACCGTCATCTGTATAAACATGGAAATATCTACACCGCTATCTGTATAAACATGGAAATATCTACACCGCGATCTGTATAAACTTGGAAATATCTACACCGTGATCTGTATAAACATGGAAATATCTAAACCGCTATCTGTGTAAACATGGAAATATCTACACAGCTATCTCTATAAACATGGAAATATCTACACCGCCATCTGTATAAACATGGAAATACCTACAAAGTCTTCTGTATAAACATGGAAATATCTGCACAGCCATCTGTATAAACATGGAAATATCTACACAGCCATCTGTATAAACCTGGAAATATCTGCACTGTCATCTATATAAACATGGAAATATCTACAGAGAACTCTGTATAAACATGGAAATATCGGCACAGCCATCTGTATAAACATGGAAATATCTACAACGCTATCTGTATAAACATGGAAATATCTACATCGCTATGTGTATTAACGTGGAAATATCTCCATTGCTATCTGTTTAAACATGGACAAATCTCCACCGCAATATGTATAAACATGAAAATATCTACACTTCTATCTCTACAAACATGGAAATATCTACACTGCCATCTGTACAAACATGGAAATATCTACACAGTCATCTGTAGAAACATGGAAATATCTACACCGCTATCTCTATAAACATGGAAATAACTACACCGCTATCTCTATAAACATGGAAATATCTACACCGCTATCTCCATCAACATGGAAATATACACACCACCATCTCTTTAAACATGGAGGTATCTACAATGCCATCTTCATAAACAAGAAAATATCTACACTGCCATCTATATAAACATGGAAATATCTACACCGCCATCTCTATAAACATGGAAATATCTACACTGCCATTTCTAGAAAGATGGAAATATCTACACCGCCATCTGTATAAACGTGGAAATATCTACACCGCTATCTGTATAAACATGGAAATATCTACACCGCAATCTGTATAAACATGGAAATATCTACACCGCTCTCTGTACAAATATGAAATATCTAAACCGCTATCTCTATAAAAGTGGAAATATCTACACTGCTATCTGTATAAACATGGAAATATCCTCACTGTTATCTCTATGAACATTGATATATCTACACCGCTATCTCTATAAACATGGAAATATCTACACCACCATCTCTATAAACATGGAAATATCTACACCGTCATCTGTATAAACATGGAAATATCTACACCGCTATCTGTATAAACATGGAAATATCTACACCGCGATCTGTATAAACATGGAAATATCTACACCGCGATCTGTATAAACATGGAAATATCTAAACCGCTATCTGTGTAAACATGGAAATATCTACACAGCTATCTCTATAAACATGGAAATAGCTACACCGCCATCTGTATAAACATGGAAATACCTACAAAGTCATCTGTATAAACATGGAAATATCTACACAGCCATCTGTATAAACATGGAAATATCTACACCGCTATCTGTACAAACATGAAAATATCTACACCGCGATCTGTATAAACATGGAAATATCTACACCACGATCTGTATAAATATGAAATATCTAAACCTGTATCTCTATAAAAGTGGAAATATCTACACTGCTATCTGTGTAAACATGGAAATATCCTCACTGCTATCTCTATGCACATTGATATATCCACACCGCTATCTCTATAAACATGGAAATATCTACACCGCCATCTCTATAAACATGGAAATATCTACACCGTCATCTGTATAAACATGGAAATATCTACACCGCTATCTGTATAAACATGGAAATATCTACACCGCGATCTGTATAAACATGGAAATATCTACACCGCGATCTGTATAAACATGGAAATATCTAAACCGATATCTGTGTAAACATGGAAATATCTACACAGCTATCTCTATAAACATGGAAATATCTACACCGCCATCTGTATAAACATGGAAATACCTACAAAGTCTTCTGTATAAACATGGAAATATCTACACAGCCATCTGTATAAACATGGAAATATCTACACAGCCATCTGTATAAACCTGGAAATATCTGCACTGTCATCTATATAAACATGGAAATATCTACAGAGAACTCTGTATAAACATGGAAAAATCGGCACAGCCATCTGTATAAACATGGAAATATCTACAACGCTATCTGTATAAACATGGAAATATCTACATCGCTATGTGTATTAACGTGGAAATATCTCCATTGCTATCTGTTTAAACATGGACAAATCTCCACCGCAATATGTATAAACATGAAAATATCTACACTTCTGTCTCTATAAACATGGAAATGTCTACACTGCCATCTGTGCAAACATGGAAATATCTACACCGCTATCTCCATCAACATGGAAATATAGACACCGCCATCTCTTTAAACATGGAGGTATCTACAACGCCATCTACATAAACAAGAAAATATCTACACTGCCTTCTATATAAACATGGAAATATAGACACCGCCATCTCTATAAACATGGAAATATCTACACTGCCATTTCTACAAAGATGGAAATATCTACACCGCCATCTCTATAAACGTGGAAATATCTACACCGCTATCTGTATAAACATGGAAATATCTACACCGCAATCTGTATAAACATGGAAATATCTACACCGCTCTCTGTACAAATATGAAATATCTAAACCGCTATCTCTATAAAAGTGGAAATATCTACACTGCTATCTGTATAAACATGGAAACATCCTCACTGCTATCTCTATGAACATTGATATATCTACACCGCTATCTCTATAAACATGGAAATATCTACACCGCCATCTCTATAAACATGGAAATATCTACACCGTCATCTGTATAAACATGGAAATATCTACACCGCTATGTGTATAAACATGGAAATATCTACACCGCGATCTGTATAAACATGGAAATATCTACACCGCGATCTGTATAAACATGGAAATATCTACACCGCGATCTGTATAAACATGGAAATATCTACACCGCGATCTGTATAAACATGGAAATATCTACACCGCGATCTGTATAAACATGGAAATATCTAAACCGCTATCTGTGTAAACATGGAAATATCTACACAGCTATCTCTATAACCATGGAAATAGCTACACCGCCATCTGTATAAACATGGAAATACCTACAAAGTCATCTGTATAAACATGGAAATATCTACACAGCCATCTGTATAAACATGGAAATATCTGCACTGTCATCTATATAAACATGGAAATATCTACAGAGAACTCTGTATAAACATGGAAATATCGGCACAGCCATTTGTATAAACATGGAAATATCTACACCGCTATCTGTATAAACATGGAAATATCTACACCGCGATCTGTATAAACATGGAAATATCTACACGGCGATCTGTATAAATATGAAATATCTAAACCTCTATCTCTATAAAAGTGGAAATATCTACACTGCTATCTGTGTAAACATGGAAATATCCTCACTGCTATCTCTATGCACATTGATATACCTACACCGCTATCTCTATAAACATGGAAATATCTACACCGCCATCTCTATAAACATGGAAATATCTACACCGTCATCTGTATAAACATGGAAATATCTACACCGCTATCTGTATAAACATGGAAATATCTACACCGCGATCTGTATAAACATGGAAATATCTACACCGCGATCTGTATAAACATGGAAATATCTAAACCGCTATCTGTGTAAACATGGAAATATCTACACAGCTATCTCTATAAACATGGAAATATCTACACCGCCATCTGTATAAACACGGAAACACCTACAAAGTCTTCTGTATAAACATGGAAATATCTACACAGCCATCTGTATAAACATGGAAATATCTACACAGCCATCTGTATAAACCTGGAAATATCTGCACTGTCATCTATATAAACATGGAAATATCTACAGAGAACTCTGTATAAACATGGAAATATCGGCACAGCCATCTGTATAAACATGGAAATATCTACAACGCTATCTGTATAAACATGGAAATATCTACATCGCTATGTGTATTAACGTGAAAATATCTCCATTGCTATCTGTTTAAACATGGACATATCTCCACCGCAATATGTATAAACATGAAAATATCTACACTTCTATCTCTATAAACATGCAAATATCTACACTGCCATCTGTACAAACATGGAAATATCTACACAGTCATCAGTAGAAACATGGAAATATCTACACCGCTATCTCTGTAAACATGGAAATAACTACACCGCTATCTCTATAAACATGGAAATATCTACACCGCTATCTCCATCAACATGGAAATATAGACACCGCCATCTCTTTAAACATGGAGGTATCTACAACGCCATCTACATAAACAAGAAAATATCTACACTGCCATCTATATAAACATGGAAATATCTACACCGCCATCTCTATAAACATGGAAATATCTACAGTGCCATTTCTAGAAAGATGGAAGTATCTACACCGCCATCTGTATAAACGTGGAAATATCTACACCGCTATCTGTATAAACATGGAAATATCTACACCGCAATCTGTATAAACATGGAAATATCTACACCGCTCTCTGTACAAATATGAAATATCTAAACCGCTATCTCTATAAAAGTGGAAATATCTACACTGCTATCTGTATAAACATGGAAACATCCTCACTGCTATCTCTATGAACATTGATATATCTACACCGCTATCTCTATAAACATGGAAATATCTACACCGCCATCCCTATAAACATGGAAATATCTACACCGTCATCTGTATAAACATGGAAATATCTACACCGCTATCTGTATAAACATGGAAATATCTACACCGCGAACTGTATAAACATGGAAATATCTACACCGCGATCTCTATAAACATGGAAATATCTACACCGCGATCTGTATAAACATGGAAATATCTAAATCGCTATCTGTGTAAACATGGATATATCTTCACAGCTATCTCTATAAACATGGAAATAGCTACACCGCCATCTGTATAAACATGGAAATACCTACAAAGTCATCTGTATAAACATGGAAATATCTACACAGCCATCTGTATAAACATGGAAATATCTGCACTGTCATCTATATAAACATGGAAATATCTACAGAGAACTCTGTATAAACATGGAAATATCGGCACAGCCATTTGTATAAACATGGAAATATCTACACCGCTATCTGTATAAACATGGAAATATCTACACCGCGATCTGTATAAACATGGAAATATCTACACCGCGATCTGTATAAATATGAAATATCTAAACCTCTATCTCTATAAAAGTGGAAATATCTACACTGCTATCTGTGTAAACATGGAAATATCCTCACTGCTATCTCTATGCACATTGATATATCTACAGCGCTATCTCTATAAACATGGAAATATCTACACCGCCATCTGTATAAACATGGAAATACCTACAAAGTCTTCTGTATAAACATGGAAATATCTACACAGCCATCTGTATAAACATGGAAATATCTACACAGCCATCTGTATAAACCTGGAAATATCTGCACTGTCATCTATATAAACATGGAAATATCTACAGAGAACTCTGAATAAACATGGAAATATCGGCACAGCCATCTGTATAAACATGGAAATATCTACAACGCTATCTGTATAAACATGGAAATATCTACATCGCTATGTGTATTAACGTGGAAATATCTCCATTGCTATCTGTTTAAACATGGACAAATCTCCACCGCAATATGTATAAACATGAAAATATCTACACCTCTATCTCTATAAATATGGAAATATCTACACTGCCGTCTGTACAAACATGGAAATATCTACACCGCTATCTCCATCAACATGGAAATATAGACACCGCCATCTCTTTAAACATGGAGGTATCTACAGCGCCATCAACATAAACAAGAAAATATCTACACTGCCTTCTATATAAACATGGAAATATCTACACCGCCATCTCTATAAACATGGAAATATCTACACTGCCATTTCTAGAAAGATGGAAATATCTACACCGCCATCTCTTTAAACGTGGAAATATCTACACCGCTATCTGTATAAACATGGAAATATCTACACCGCAATCTGTATAAACATGGAAATATCTACAACGCTCTCTGTACAAATATGAAATATCTAAACAGCTATCTCTATAAAAGTGGAAATATCTACACTGCTATCTGTATAAACATGGAAACATCCTCACTGCTATCTCTATGAACATTGATATATCTACACCGCTATCTCTATAAACATGGAAATATCTACACCGCCATCTCTATAAACATGGAAACATCTACACCGTCATCTGTATAAACATGGAAATATCTACACCGCTATCTGTATAAACATGGAAATATCTACACCGCGATCTGTATAAACATGGAAATATCTACACCGCGATCTGTATAAACATGGAAATATCTAAACCGCTATCTGTGTAAACATGGAAATATCTACACAGCTATCTCTATAAACATGGAAATAGCTACACCGCCATCTGTATAAACATGGAAATACCTACAAAGTCATCTGTATAAACATGGATATATCTACACAGCGATCTGTATAAACATGGAAATATCTGCACTGTCATCTATATAAACATGGAAATATCTACAGAGAACTCTGTATAAACATGGAAATATCGGCACAGCCATTTGTATAAACATGGAAATATCTACACCGCTATCTGTATAAACATGGAAATATCTACACCGCGATCTGTATAAACATGGAAATATCTACACCGCGATCTCTTTAAATATGAAATATCTAAACCTGTATTTCTATAAAAGTGGAAATATCTACACTGCTATCTGTGTAAACATGGAAATATCCTCACTGCTATCTCTATGCACATTGATATATCTACACCGCTATCTCTATAAACATGGAAATATCTACACCGCCATCTCTATAAACATGGAAATATCTACACCGTCATCTGTATAAACATGGAAATATCTACACCGCTATCTGTATAAACATGGAAATATCTACACCGCGATCTGTATAAACATGGAAATATCTACACCGCGATCTGTATAAACATGGAAATATCTAAACCGCTATCTGTGTAAACATGGAAATATCTACACAGCTATCTCTATAAACATGGAAATATCTACACCGCCATCTGTATAAACATGGAAATACCTACAAAGTCTTCTGTATAAACATGGAAATATCTGCACAGCCATCTGTATAAACATGGAAATATCTACACAGCCGTCTGTATAAACCTGGAAATATCTGCACTGTCATCTATATAAACATGGAAATATCTACAGAGAACTCTGTATAAACATGGAAATATCGGGACAGCCATCTGTATAAACATGGAAATATCTACAACGCTATCTGTATAAACATGGAAATATCTACATCGCTATGTGTATTAACGTGGAAATATCTCCATTGCTATCTGTTTAAACATGGACAAATCTCCACCGCAATATGTATAAACATGAAAATATCTACACTTCTATCTCTACAAACATGGAAATATCTACACTGCCATCTGTACAAACATGGAAATATCTACACAGTCATCTGTAGAAACATGGAAATATCTACACCGCTATCTCTATAAACATGGAAATAACTACACCGCTATCTCTATAAACATGGAAATATCTACACCGCTATCTCCATCAACATGGAAATATACACACCGCCATCTCTTTAAACATGGAGGTATCTACAATGCCATCTTCATAAACAAGAAAATATCTACACTGCCATCTATATAAACATGGAAATATCTACACCGCCATCTCTATAAACATGGAAATATCTACACTGCCATTTCTAGAAAGATGGAAATATCTACACCGCCATCTGTATAAACGTGGAAATATCTACACCGCTATCTGTATAAACATGGAAATATCTACACCGCAATCTGTATAAACATGGAAATATCTACACCGCTCTCTGTACAAATATGAAATATCTAAACCGCTATCTCTATAAAAGTGGAAATATCTACACTGCTATCTGTGTAAACATGGAAATATCCTCACTGCTATCTCTATGCACATTGATATATCTACACCGCTATCTCTATAAACATGGAAATATCTACACCGCCATCTCTATAAACATGGAAATATCTACACCGTCATCTGTATAAACATGGAAATATCTACACCGCTATCTGTATAAACATGGAAATATCTACACCGCGATCTGTATAAACATGGAAATATCTACACCGCGATCTGTATAAACATGGAAATATATAAACCGCTATCTGTGTAAACATGGAAATATCTACACAGCTATCTCTATAAACATGGAAATATCTACACCGCCATCTGTATAAACATGGAAATACCTACAAAGTCATCGGTATAAACATGGAAATATCTACACAGCCATCTGTATAAACATGGAAATATCTACACAGCCATCTGTATAAACCTGGAAATATCTGCACTGTCATCTATATAAACATGGAAATATCTACAGAGAACTCTGTATAAACATGGAAATATCGGCACAGCCATCTGTATAAACATGGAAATATCCTCACCGCTATCTGTATAAACATGGAAATATCTACACCGCGATCTGTATAAACATGGAAATATCTACACCGCGATCTGTATAAATATAAAATATCTAAACCTCTATCTCTATAAAAGTGGAAATATCTACACTGCTATCTGTGTAAACATGGAAATATCCTCACTGCTATCTCTATGCACATTGATATATCTACACCGCTATCTCTATAAACATGTAAATATCTACACCGCCATCTCTATAAACATGGAAATATCTACACCGTCATCTGTATAAACATGGAAATATCTACACCGCTATCTGTATAAACATGGAAATATCTACACCGCGATCTGTATAAACATGGAAATATCTACACCACGATCTGTATAAACATGGAAATATCTAAACCGCTATCTGTGTAAACATGGAAGTATCTACACAGCTATCTCTATAAACATGAAAATATCTACACCGCCATCTGTATAAACATGGAAATAACTACAAAGTCTTCTGTATAAACATGGAAATATCTACACCGCGATCTGTATAAACATGGAAATATCTACACCGCGATCTGTATAAACATGGAAATATATAAACCGCTATCTGTGTAAACATGGAAATATCTACACAGCTATCTCTATAAACATGGAAATATCTACACCGCCATCTGTATAAACATGGAAATACCTACAAAGTCATCGGTATAAACATGGAAATATCTACACAGCCATCTGTATAAACATGGAAATATCTACACAGCCATCTGTATAAACCTGGAAATATCTGCACTGTCATCTATATAAACATGGAAATATCTACAGAGAACTCTGTATAAACATGGAAATATCGGCACAGCCATCTGTATAAACATGGAAATATCCTCACCGCTATCTGTATAAACATGGAAATATCTACACCGCGATCTGTATAAACATGGAAATATCTACACCGCGATCTGTATAAATATAAAATATCTAAACCTCTATCTCTATAAAAGTGGAAATATCTACACTGCTATCTGTGTAAACATGGAAATATCCTCACTGCTATCTCTATGCACATTGATATATCTACACCGCTATCTCTATAAACATGTAAATATCTACACCGCCATCTCTATAAACATGGAAATATCTACACCGTCATCTGTATAAACATGGAAATATCTACACCGCTATCTGTATAAACATGGAAATATCTACACCGCGATCTGTATAAACATGGAAATATCTACACCACGATCTGTATAAACATGGAAATATCTAAACCGCTATCTGTGTAAACATGGAAGTATCTACACAGCTATCTCTATAAACATGAAAATATCTACACCGCCATCTGTATAAACATGGAAATAACTACAAAGTCTTCTGTATAAACATGGAAATATCTACACAGCCATCTGTATAAACCTGGAAATATCTGCACTGTCATCTATATAAACATGGAAATATCTACAGAGAACTCTGTATAAACATGGAAATATCGGCACAGCCATTTGTATAAACATGGAAATATCTACACCGCTATCTGTATAAACATGGAAATATCTACACCGCGATCTGTATAAACATGGAAATATCTACACCACGATCTGTATAAATATGAAATATCTAAACCTGTATCTCTATAAAAGTGGAAATATCTACACTGCTATCTGTGTAAACATGGAAATATCCTAACTGCTATCTCTATGCACATTGATATATCTACACCGCTATCTCTATAAACATGGAAATATCTACACCGCCATCTCTATAAACATGGAAATATCTACACCGTCATCTGTATAAACATGGAAATATCTACACCGCTATCTGTATAAACATGGAAATATCTACACCGCGATCTGTATAAACATGGAAATATCTACACCGCGATCTGTATAAACATGGAAATATCTAAACCGATATCTGTGTAAACATGGAAATATCTACACAGCTATCTCTATAAACATGGAAATATCTACACCGCCATCTGTATAAACATGGAAATACCTACAAAGTCTTCTGTATAAACATGGAAATATCTACACAGCCATCTGTATAAACATGGAAATATCTACACAGCCATCTGTATAAACCTGGAAATATCTGCACTGTCATCTATATAAACATGGAAATATCTACAGAGAACTCTGTATAAACATGGAAATATCGGCACAGCCATCTGTATAAACATGGAAATATCTACAACGCTATCTGTATAAACATGGAAATATCTACATCGCTATGTGTATTAACGTGGAAATATCTCCATTGCTATCTGTTTAAACATGGACAAATCTCCACCGCAATATGTATAAACATGAAAATATCTACACTTCTATCTCTATAAACATGGAAATATCTACACTGCCATCTGTACAAACATGGAAATATCTACACAGTCATCTGTAGAAACATGGAAATATCTACACCGCTATCTCTATAAACATGGAAATAACTACACCGCTATCTCTATAAACATGGAAATATCTACACCGCTATCTCCATCAACATGGAAATATACACACCGCCATCTCTTTAAACATGGAGGTATCTACAATGCCATCTTCATAAACAAGAAAATATCTACACTGCCATCTATATAAACATGGAAATATCTACACCGCCATCTCTATAAACATGGAAATATCTACACTGCCATTTCTAGAAAGATGGAAATATCTACACCGCCATCTGTATAAACGTGGAAATATCTACACCGCTATCTGTATAAACATGGAAATATCTACACCGCAATCTGTATAAACATGGAAATATCTACACCGCTCTCTGTACAAATATGAAATATCTAAACCGCTATCTCTATAAAAGTGGAAATATCTACACTGCTATCTGTATAAACATGGAAATACCCTCACTGTTATCTCTACGAACATTGATATATCTACACCACTATCTCTATAAACATGGAAATATCTACACCGCCATCTCTATAAACATGGAAATATCTACACCGTCATCTGTAGAAACATGGAAATATCTACACCGCTATCTGTATAAACATGGAAATATCTACACTGCGATCTGTATAAACATGGAAATATCTACACCGCGATCTGTATAAACATGAAAATAACTAAACCGCTATCTGTGTAAACATGGAAATATCTACAAAGCTATCTCTATAAACATGGAAATATCTACACCGCCATCTGTATAAACATGGAAATACCTACAAAGTCATCGGTATAAACATGGAAATATCTACACAGCCATCTGTATAAACATGGAAATATCTACACAGCCATCTGTATAAACCTGGAAATATCTGCACTGTCATCTATATAAACATGGAAATATCCACAGAGAACTCTGTATAAACATGGAAATATCGGCACAGCCATCTGTATAAACATGGAAATATCTACACCGCTATCTGTATAAACATGGAAATATCTACACCACGATCTGTATAAACATGGAAATATCTACACCGCGATCTGTATAAATATGAAATATCTAAAACTCTATCTCTATAAAAGTGGAAATATCTACACTGCTATCTGTGTAAACATGGAAATATCCTCACTGCTATCTCTATGCACATTGATATATCTACACCGCTATCTCTATAAACATGGAAATATCTACACCGCCATCTCTATATACATGGAAATATCTACACCGTCATCTGTATAAACATGGAAATATCTACACCGCTATCTGTATAAACATGGAAATATCTACACCGCGATCTGTATAAACATGGAAATATCTACACCGCGATCTGTATAAACATGGAAATATCTAAACCGCTATCTGTGTAAACATGGAAATATCTACACAGCTATCTCTATAAACATGGAAATATCTACACCGCCATCTGTATAAACATGGAAATACCTACAAAGTCTTCTGTATAAACATGGAAATATCTACACAGCCATCTGTATAAACATGGAAATATCTACACAGCCATCTGTATAAACCTGGAAATATCTGCACTGTCATCTATATAAACATGGAAATATCTACAGAGAACTCTGTATAAACATGGAAATATCGGCACAGCCATCTGTATAAACATGGAAATATCTACAACGCTATCTGTATAAACATGGAAATATCTACATCGCTATGTGTATTAACGTGGAAATATCTCCATTGCTATCTGTTTAAACATGGACAAATCTCCACCGCAATATGTATAAACATGAAAATATCTACACTTCTATCTCTATAAACATGGAAATATCTACACTGCCATCTGTACAAACATGGAAATATCTACACAGTCATCAGTAGAAACATGGAAATATCTACACCGCTATCTCTATAAACATGGAAATAACTACACCGCTATCTCTATAAACATGGAAATATCTACACCGCTATCTCCATCAACATGGAAATATACACACCGCCATCTCTTTAAACATGGAGGTATCTTCAACGCCATCTACATAAACAAGAAAATATCCACACTGCCATCTATATAAACATGGAAATATCTACACCGCCATCTCTATAAACATGGAAATATCTACACTGCCATTTCTAGAAAGATGGAAGTATCTACACCGCCATCTGATTAAACGTGGAAATATCTACACCGCTATCTGTATAAACATGGAAATATCTACACCGCAATCTGTATAAACATGGAAATATCTACACCGCTCTCTGTACAAATATGAAATATCTAAACCGCTATCTCTATAAAAGTGGAAATATCTACACTGCTATCTGTATAAACATGGAAATATCCTCACTGTTATCTCTATGAACATTGATATATCTACACCGCCATCTCTATAAACATGGAAATATCTACACCGTCATCTGTATAAACATGGAAATATCTACACCGCTATCTGTATAAACATGGAAATATCTACACCGCGATCTGTATAAACATGGAAATATCTACACCGCGATCTGTATAAACATGAAAATAACTAAACCGCTATCTGTGTAAACATGGAAATATCTACAAAGCTATCTCTATAAACATGGAAATATCTACACCGCCATCTGTATAAACATGGAAATACCTACAAAGTCATCGGTATAAACATGGAAATATCTACACAGCCATCTGTATAAACATGGAAATATCTACACAGCCATCTGTATAAACCTGGAAATATCTGCACTGTCATCTATATAAACATGGAAATATCTACAGAGAACTCTGTATAAACATGGAAATATCAGCACAGCCATCTGTATAAACATGGAAATATCTACACCGCTATCTGTATAAACATGGAAATATCTACACCGCGATCTGTATAAACATGGAAATATCTACACCGCGATCTGTATAATTATGAAATATCTAAACCTCTATCTCTATAAAAGTGGAAATATCTACACTGCTATCTGTGTAAACATGGAAATATCCTCACTGCTATCTCTATGCACATTGATATATCTACACCGCTATCTCTATAAACATGGAAATATCTACACCGCCATCTGTATAAACATGGAAATATCTACACCGCTATCTCTATAAACATGGAAATATCTACACCGCGATCTGTATAAACATGGAAATATCTACACCACGATCTGTATAAACATGGAAATATCTAAACCGCTATCTGTGTAAACATGGAAATATGTACACAGCTATCTCTATAAACATGGAAATATCTACACCGCCATCTGTATAAACATGGAAATACCTACAAAGTCTTCTGTATAAACATGGAAATATCTACACAGCCATCTGTATAAACATGGAAATATCTACACAGCCATCTGTATAAACCTGGAAATATCTGCACTGTCATCTATATAAACATGGAAATATCTACAGAGAACTCTGTATAAACATGGAAATATCGGCACAGCCATCTGTATAAACATGGAAATATCTACAACGCTATCTGTATAAACATGGAAATATCTACATCGCTATGTGTATTAACGTGGAAATATCTCCATTGCTATCTGTTTAAACATGGACAAATCTCCACCGCAATATGTATAAACATG
Organism: Pan troglodytes; assembly: GCF_028858775.2. Lineage (NCBI taxonomy): Eukaryota > Metazoa > Chordata > Mammalia > Primates > Hominidae > Pan > Pan troglodytes. The sequence continues at coordinate 89,409,167 of NC_072416.2, read as the reverse complement.
AAAATATCTACACTTCTATCTCTATAAACATGGAAATATCTACACTGCCATCTGTACAAACATGGAAATATCTACACAGTCATCAGTAGAAACATGGAAATATGTACACCGCTATCTCTATAAACATGGAAATATCTACACCGCTATCTCCATCAACATGGAAATATACACACCGCCATCTCTTTAAACATGGAGGTATCTACAACGCCATCTACATAAACAAGAAAATATCTACACTGCCATCTATATAAACATGGAAATATCTACTCCGCCATCTCTATAAACATGGAAATATCTACACTGCCATTTCTAGAAAGATGGAAATATCTACACCGCCATCTGTATAAACGTGGAAATATCTACACCGCTATCTGTATAAACATGGAAATATCTACACCACAATCTGTATGAACATGGAAATATCCTCACTGTTATCTCTACGAACATTGATATATCTACACCACTATCTCTATAAACATGGAAATATCTACACCGCCATCTCTATAAACATGGAAATATCTACACCGTCATCTGTATAAACATGGAAATATCTACACCGCTATCTGTATAAACATGGAAATATCTACACTGCGATCTGTATAAACATGGAAATATCTACACCGCGATCTGTATAAACATGAAAATAACTAAACCGCTATCTGTGTAAACATGGAAATATCTACAAAGCTATCTCTATAAACATGGAAATATCTACACCGCCATCTGTATAAACATGGAAATACCTACAAAGTCATCGGTATAAACATGGAAATATCTACACAGCCATCTGTATAAACATGGAAATATCTACACAGCCATCTGTATAAACCTGGAAATATCTGCACTGTCATCTATATAAACATGGAAATATCCACAGAGAACTCTGTATAAACATGGAAATATCGGCACAGCCATCTGTATAAACATGGAAATATCTACACCGCTATCTGTATAAACATGGAAATATCTACACCACGATCTGTATAAACATGGAAATATCTACACCGCGATCTGTATAAATATGAAATATCTAAAACTCTATCTCTATAAAAGTGGAAATATCTACACTGCTATCTGTGTAAACATGGAAATATCCTCACTGCTATCTCTATGCACATTGATATATCTACACCGCTATCTCTATAAACATGGAAATATCTACACCGCCATCTCTATATACATGGAAATATCTACACCGTCATCTGTATAAACATGGAAATATCTACACCGCTATCTGTATAAACATGGAAATATCTACACCGCGATCTGTATAAACATGGAAATATCTACACCGCAATCTGTATAAACATGGAAATATCTAAACCGCTATCTGTGTAAACATGGAAATATCTACACAGCTATCTCTATAAACATGGAAATATCTACACCGCCATCTGTATAAACATGGAAATACCTACAAAGTCTTCTGTATAAACATGGAAATATCTACACAGCCATCTGTATAAACATGGAAATATCTACACAGCCATCTGTATATACCTGGAAATATCTGCACTGTCATCTATATAAACATGGAAATATCTACAGAGAACTCTGTATAAACATGGAAATATCGGCACAGCCATCTGTATAAACATGGAAATATCTACAACGCTATCTGTATAAACATGGAAATATCTACATCGCTATGTGTATTAACGTGGAAATATCTCCATTGCTATCTGTTTAAACATGGACAAATCTCCACCGCAATATGTATAAACATGAAAATATCTACACTTCTATCTCTATAAACATGGAAATATCTACACTGCCATCTGTACAAACATGGAAATATCTACACAGTCATCAGTAGAAACATGGAAATATCTACACCGCTATCTCTATAAACATGGAAATAACTACACAGCTATCTCTATAAGCATGGAAATATCTACACCGCTATCTCCATCAACATGGAAATATAGACACCGCCATCTCTTTAAACATGGAGGTATCTACAGCGCCACCTACATAAACAAGAAAATATCTACACCGCCATCTCTATAAACATGGAAATATCTACACCGCCATCTCTATAAACATGGAAATAACTACACTGCCATTTCTAGAAAGATGGAAATATCTACACCGCCATCTGTATAAACGTGGAAATATCTACACCGCTATCTGCATAAACATGGAAATATCTACACCGCAATCTGTATAAACATGGAAATATCTACACCGCTCTCTGTACAAATATGAAATATCTAAACCGCTATCTCTATAAAAGTGGAAATATCTACACTGCTATCTGTATAAACATGGAAACATCCTCACTGCTATCTCTATGAACATTGATATATCTACACCGCTATCTCTATAAACATGGAAATATCTACACCGTCATCTGTATAAACATGGAAATATCTACACCGCTATCTGTATAAACATGGAAATACCTACACCGCGATCTGTATAAACATGGAAATATCTACACCGCGATCTGTATAAACATGGAAATATCTACACCGCGATCTGTATAAACATGGAAATATCTAAACCGCTATCTGTGTAAACATGGAAGTATCTACACAGCTATCTCTATAAACATGGAAATAGCTACACCGCCATCTGTATAAACATGGAAATACCTACAAAGTCATCTGTGTAAACATGGAAATATCTACACAGCCATCTGTATAAACATGGAAATATCTGCACTGTCATCTATATAAACATGGAAATATCTACAGAGAACTCTGTATAAACATGGAAATATCGGCACAACCATTTGTATAAACATGGAAATATCTACACCGCTATCTGTATAAACATGGAAATATCTACACCGCGATCTGTATAAACATGGAAATATCTACACCGCTCTCTGTACAAATATGAAATATCTAAACCTCTATCTCTATAAAAGTGGAAATATCTTCACTGCTATCTGTGTAAACATGGAAATATCCTCACTGCTATCTCTATGCACATTGATATATCTACACCGCTATCTCTATAAACATGGAAATATCTACACCGCCATCTCTATAAACATGGAAATATCTACACCGTCATCTGCATAAACATGGAAATATCTACACCGCGATCTGTATAAACATGGAAATATCTACACCGCGATCTGTATAAACATGGAAATATCTAAACCGCTATCTGTGTAAACACGGAAATATCTACACAGCTATCTCTATAAACATGGAAATATCTACACCGCCATCTGTATAAACATGGAAATACCTACAAAGTCTTCTGTATAAACATGGAAATATCTACACAGCCATCTGTATAAACATGGAAATATCTACACAGCCATCTGTATAAACCTGGAAATATCTGCACTGTCATCTATATAAACATGGAAATATCTACAGAGAACTCTGTATAAACATGGAAATATCGGCACAGCCATCTGTATAAACATGGAAATATCTACAACGCTATCTGTATAAACATGGAAATATCTACATCGCTATGTGTATTAACGTGGAAATATCTCCATTGCTATCTGTTTAAACATGGACAAATCTCCACCGCAATATGTATAAACATGAAAATATCTACACTTCTATCTCTATAAACATGGAAATATCTACACTGCCATCTGTACAAACATGGAAATATCTACACAGTCATCAGTAGAAACATGGAAATATCTACACCGCTATCTCTATAAACATGGAAATAACTACACCGCTATCTCTATAAACATGGAAATATCTACACCGCTATCTCCATCAACATGGAAATATACACACCGCCATCTCTTTAAACATGGAGGTATCTTCAACGCCATCTACATAAACAAGAAAATATCCACACTGCCATCTATATAAACATGGAAATATCTACACCGCCATCTCTATAAACATGGAAATATCTACACTGCCATTTCTAGAAAGATGGAAGTATCTACACCGCCATCTGATTAAACGTGGAAATATCTACACCGCTATCTGTATAAACATGGAAATATCTACACCGCAATCTGTATAAACATGGAAATATCTACACCGCTCTCTGTACAAATATGAAATATCTAAACCGCTATCTCTATAAAAGTGGAAATATCTACACTGCTATCTGTATAAACATGGAAATATCCTCACTGTTATCTCTATGAACATTGATATATCTACACCGCCATCTCTATAAACATGGAAATATCTACACCGTCATCTGTATAAACATGGAAATATCTACACCGCTATCTGTATAAACATGGAAATATCTACACCGCGATCTGTATAAACATGGAAATATCTACACCGCGATCTGTATAAACATGAAAATAACTAAACCGCTATCTGTGTAAACATGGAAATATCTACAAAGCTATCTCTATAAACATGGAAATATCTACACCGCCATCTGTATAAACATGGAAATACCTACAAAGTCATCGGTATAAACATGGAAATATCTACACAGCCATCTGTATAAACATGGAAATATCTACACAGCCATCTGTATAAACCTGGAAATATCTGCACTGTCATCTATATAAACATGGAAATATCTACAGAGAACTCTGTATAAACATGGAAATATCAGCACAGCCATCTGTATAAACATGGAAATATCTACACCGCTATCTGTATAAACATGGAAATATCTACACCGCGATCTGTATAAACATGGAAATATCTACACCGCGATCTGTATAATTATGAAATATCTAAACCTCTATCTCTATAAAAGTGGAAATATCTACACTGCTATCTGTGAAAACATGGAAATATCCTCACTGCTATCTCTATGCACATTGATATATCTACACCGCTATCTCTATAAACATGGAAATATCTACACCGCCATCTCTATAAACATGGAAATATCTACACCGCTATCTCTATAAACATGGAAATATCTACACCGCGATCTGTATAAACATGGAAATATCTACACCACGATCTGTATAAACATGGAAATATCTAAACCGCTATCTGTGTAAACATGGAAATATGTACACAGCTATCTCTATAAACATGGAAATATCTACACCGCCATCTGTATAAACATGGAAATACCTACAAAGTCTTCTGTATAAACATGGAAATATCTACACAGCCATCTGTATAAACATGGAAATATCTACACAGCCATCTGTATAAACCTGGAAATATCTGCACTGTCATCTATATAAACATGGAAATATCTACAGAGAACTCTGTATAAACATGGAAATATCGGCACAGCCATCTGTATAAACATGGAAATATCTACAACGCTATCTGTATAAACATGGAAATATCTACATCGCTATGTGTATTAACGTGGAAATATCTCCATTGCTATCTGTTTAAACATGGACAAATCTCCACCGCAATATGTATAAACATGAAAATATCTACACTTCTATCTCTATAAACATGGAAATATCTACACTGCCATCTGTACAAACATGGAAATATCTACACAGTCATCAGTAGAAACATGGAAATATGTACACCGCTATCTCTATAAACATGGAAATATCTACACCGCTATCTCCATCAACATGGAAATATACACACCGCCATCTCTTTAAACATGGAGGTATCTACAACGCCATCTACATAAACAAGAAAATATCTACACTGCCATCTATATAAACATGGAAATATCTACTCCGCCATCTCTATAAACATGGAAATATCTACACTGCCATTTCTAGAAAGATGGAAATATCTACACCGCCATCTGTATAAACGTGGAAATATCTACACCGCTATCTGTATAAACATGGAAATATCTACACCACAATCTGTATAAACATGGAAATATCTACACCGCTCTCTGTACAAATATGAAATATCTAAACCGCTATCTCTATAAAAGTGGAAATATCTACACTGCTATCTGTATAAACATGGAAACATCCTCACTGCTATCTCTATGAACATTGATATATCTACACCGCTATCTCTATAAACATGGAAATATCTACACCGCCATCTCTATAAACATGGAAATATCTACACCGTCATCTGTATAAACATGGAAATATCTACACCGCTATCTGTATAAACATGGAAATATCTACACCGCGATCTGTATAAACATGGAAATATCTACACCGCGATCTGTATAAACATGGAAATATCTAAACGGCTATCTGTGTAAACATGGAAATATCTACACAGCTATCTCTATTAACATGGAAATATCTACACCGCCATCTGTATAAACATGGAAATACCTACAAAGTCATCTGTATAAACATGGAAATATCTACACAGCCATCTGTATAAACCTGGAAATATCTGCACTGTCATCTATATAAACATGGAAATATCTACAGAGAACTCTGTATAAACATGGAAATATCGGCACAGCCATCTGTATAAACATGGAAATATCTACACCGCTATCTGTATAAACATGGAAATATCTACACCGCGATCTGTATAAACATGGAAATATCTACACCGCGATCTGTATAAATATGAAATATATAAACCGCTATCTCTATAAAAGTGGAAATGTCTACACTGCTATCTGTGTAAACATGGAAATATCCTCACTGCTATCTCTATGCACATTGATATATCTACACCGCTATCTCTATAAACATGGAAATATTTACACCGCCATCTCTATAAACATGGAAATATGTACACCGTCATCTGTATAAACATGGAAATATCTACACCGCTATCTGTATAAACATGGAAATATCTACACCGCGATCTGTATAAACATGGAAATATCTACACGGCGATCTGTATAAACATGGAAATATCTAAACCGCTATCTGTGTAAACATGGAAATATCTACACAGCTATCTCTATAAACATGGAAATATCTACACCGCCATCTGTATAAACATGGAAATACCTACAAAGTCATCGGTATAAACATGGAAATATCTACACAGCCATCTGTATAAACATGGAAATATCTACACAGCCATCTGTATAAACCTGGAAATATCTGCACTGTCATCTATATAAACATGGAAATATCTACAGAGAACTCTGTATAAACATGGAAATATCGGCACAGCCATCTGTATAAACATGGAAATATCCTCACCGCTATCTGTATAAACATGGAAATATCTACACCGCGATCTGTATAAACATGGAAATATCTACACCGCGATCTGTATAAATATAAAATATCTAAACCTCTATCTCTATAAAAGTGGAAATATCTACACTGCTATCTGTGTAAACATGGAAATATCCTCACTGCTATCTCTATGCACATTGATATATCTACACCGCTATCTCTATAAACATGTAAATATCTACACCGCCATCTCTATAAACATGGAAATATCTACACCGTCATCTGTATAAACATGGAAATATCTACACCGCTATCTGTATAAACATGGAAATATCTACACCGCGATCTGTATAAACATGGAAATATCTACACCGCGATCTGTATAAACATGGAAATATCTAAACCGCTATCTGTGTAAACATGGAAGTATCTACACAGCTATCTCTATAAACATGGAAATATCTACACCGCCATCTGTATAAACATGGAAATAACTACAAAGTCTTCTGTATAAACATGGAAATATCTACACAGCCATCTGTATAAACCTGGAAATATCTGCACTGTCATCTATATAAACATGGAAATATCTACAGAGAACTCTATATAAACATGGAAATATCGGCACAGCCATTTGTATAAACATGGAAATATCTACACCGCTATCTGTATAAACATGGAAATATCTACACCGCGATCTGTATAAACATGGAAATATCTACACCACGATCTGTATAAATATGAAATATCTAAACCTGTATCTCTATAAAAGTGGAAATATCTACACTGCTATCTGTGTAAACATGGAAATATCCTCACTGCTATCTCTATGCACATTGATATATCTACACCGCTATCTCTATAAACATGGAAATATCTACACCGCCATCTCTATAAACATGGAAATATCTACACCGTCATCTGTATAAACATGGAAATATCTACACCGCTATCTGTATAAACATGGAAATATCTACACCGCGATCTGTATAAACATGGAAATATCTACACCGCGATCTGTATAAACATGGAAATATCTAAACCGATATCTGTGTAAACATGGAAATATCTACACAGCTATCTCTATAAACATGGAAATATCTACACCGCCATCTGTATAAACATGGAAATACCTACAAAGTCTTCTGTATAAACATGGAAATATCTACACAGCCATCTGTATAAACATGGAAATATCTACACAGCCATCTGTATAAACCTGGAAATATCTGCACTGTCATCTATATAAACATGGAAATATCTACAGAGAACTCTGTATAAACATGGAAATATCGGCACAGCCATCTGTATAAACATGGAAATATCTACAACGCTATCTGTATAAACATGGAAATATCTACATCGCTATGTGTATTAACGTGGAAATATCTCCATTGCTATCTGTTTAAACATGGACAAATCTCCACCGCAATATGTATAAACATGAAAATATCTACACTTCTATCTCTACAAACATGGAAATATCTACACTGCCATCTGTACAAACATGGAAATATCTACACAGTCATCTGTAGAAACATGGAAATATCTACACCGCTATCTCTATAAACATGGAAATAACTACACCGCTATCTCTATAAACATGGAAATATCTACACCGCTATCTCCATCAACATGGAAATATACACACCGCCATCTCTTTAAACATGGAGGTATCTACAATGCCATCTTCATAAACAAGAAAATATCTACACTGCCATCTATATAAACATGGAAATATCTACACCGCCATCTCTATAAACATGGAAATATCTACACTGCCATTTCTAGAAAGATGGAAATATCTACACCGCCATCTGTATAAACGTGGAAATATCTACACCGCTATCTGTATAAACATGGAAATATCTACACCGCAATCTGTATAAACATGGAAATATCTACACCGCTCTCTGTACAAATATGAAATATCTAAACCGCTATCTCTATAAAAGTGGAAATATCTACACTGCTATCTGTATAAACATGGAAATACCCTCACTGTTATCTCTACGAACATTGATATATCTACACCACTATCTCTATAAACATGGAAATATCTACACCGCCATCTCTATAAACATGGAAATATCTACACCGTCATCTGTATAAACATGGAAATATCTACACCGCTATCTGTATAAACATGGAAATATCTACACTGCGATCTGTATAAACATGGAAATATCTACACCGCGATCTGTATAAACATGAAAATAACTAAACCGCTATCTGTGTAAACATGGAAATATCTACAAAGCTATCTCTATAAACATGGAAATATCTACACCGCCATCTGTATAAACATGGAAATACCTACAAAGTCATCGGTATAAACATGGAAATATCTACACAGCCATCTGTATAAACATGGAAATATCTACACAGCCATCTGTATAAACCTGGAAATATCTGCACTGTCATCTATATAAACATGGAAATATCCACAGAGAACTCTGTATAAACATGGAAATATCGGCACAGCCATCTGTATAAACATGGAAATATCTACACCGCTATCTGTATAAACATGGAAATATCTACACCACGATCTGTATAAACATGGAAATATCTACACCGCGATCTGTATAAATATGAAATATCTAAACCTCTATCTCTATAAAAGTGGAAATATCTACACTGCTATCTGTGTAAACATGGAAATATCCTCACTGCTATCTCTATGCACATTGATATATCTACACCGCTATCTCTATAAACATGGAAATATCTACACCGCCATCTCTATATACATGGAAATATCTACACCGTCATCTGTATAAACATGGAAATATCTACACCGCTATCTGTATAAACATGGAAATATCTACACCGCGATCTGTATAAACATGGAAATATCTACACCGCGATCTGTATAAACATGGAAATATCTAAACCGCTATCTGTGTAAACATGGAAATATCTACACAGCTATCTCTATAAACATGGAAATATCTACACCGCCATCTGTATAAACATGGAAATACCTACAAAGTCTTCTGTATAAACATGGAAATATCTACACAGCCATCTGTATAAACATGGAAATATCTACACAGCCATCTGTATATACCTGGAAATATCTGCACTGTCATCTATATAAACATGGAAATATCTACAGAGAACTCTGTATAAACATGGAAATATCGGCACAGCCATCTGTATAAACATGGAAATATCTACAACGCTATCTGTATAAACATGGAAATATCTACATCGCTATGTGTATTAACGTGGAAATATCTCCATTGCTATCTGTTTAAACATGGACAAATCTCCACCGCAATATGTATAAACATGAAAATATCTACACTTCTATCTCTATAAACATGGAAATGTCTACACTGCCATCTGTACAAACATGGAAATATCTACACCGCTATCTCCATCAACTTGGAAATATAGACACCGCCATCTCTTTAAACATGGAGGTATCTACAACGCCATCTACATAAACAAGAAAATATCTACACTGCCTTCTATATAAACATGGAAATATAGACACCGCCATCTCTATAAACATGGAAATATCTACACTGCCATTTCTAGAAAGATGGAAATATCTACACCGCCATCTCTATAAACGTGGAAATATCTACACCGCTATCTGTATAAACATGGAAATATCTACACCGCAATCTGTATAAACATGGAAATATCTACACCGCTCTCTGTACAAATATGAAATATCTAAACCGCTATCTCTATAAAAGTGGAAATATCTACACTGCTATCTGTATAAACATGGAAACATCCTCACTGCTATCTCTATGAACATTGATATATCTACACCGCTATCTCTATAAACATGGAAATATCTACACCGCCATCTCTATAAACATGGAAATATCTACACCGTCATCTGTATAAACATGGAAATATCTACACCGCTATGTGTATAAACATGGAAATATCTACACCGCGATCTGTATAAACATGGAAATATCTACACCGCGATCTGTATAAACATGGAAATATCTAAACCGCTATCTGTGTAAACATGGAAATATCTACACCGCCATCTCTATAAACATGGAAATATCTACACCGTCATCTGTATAAACATGGAAATATCTACACCGCTATGTGTATAAACATGGAAATATCTACACCGCGATCTGTATAAACATGGAAATATCTACACCGTCATCTGTATAAACATGGAAATATCTAAACCGCTATCTGTGTAAACATAGAAATATCTACACAGCTATCTCTATAAACATGGAAATAGCTACACCGCCATCTGTATAAACATGGAAATACCTACAAAGTCATCTGTATAAACATGGAAATATCTACACAGCCATCTGTATAAACATGGAAATATCTGCACTGTCATCTATATAAACATGGAAATATCTACAGAGAACTCTGTATAAACATGGAAATATCGGCACAGCCATTTGTATAAACATGGAAATATCTACACCGCTATCTGTATAAACATGGAAATATCTACACCGCGATCTGTATAAACATGGAAATATCTACACCGCGATCTGTATAAATATGAAATATCAAAACCTCTATCTCTATAACAGTGGAAATATCTACACTGCTATCTGTGTAAACATGGAAATATCCTCACTGCTATCTCTATGCACATTGATATACCTACACCGCTGTCTCTATAAACATGGAAATATCTACACCGCCATCTCTATAAACATGGAAATATCTACACCGTCATCTGTATAAACATGGAAATATCTACACCGCTATCTGTATAAACATGGAAATATCTACACCGCGATCTGTATAAACATGGAAATATCTACACCGCGATTTGTATAAACATGGAAATATCTAAAACGCTATCTGTGTAAACATGGAAATATCTACACAGCTATCTCTATAAACATGGAAATATCTACACCGCCATCTGTATAAACATGGAAATACCTACAAAGTCTTCTGTATAAACATGGAAATATCTACACAGCCATCTGTATAAACATGGAAATATCTACACAGCCATCTGTATAAACCTGGAAATATCTGCACTGTCATCTATATAAACATGGAAATATCTACAGAGAACTCTGTATAAACATGGAAATATCGGCATAGCCATCTGTATAAACATGGAAATATCTACAACGCTATCTGTATAAACATGGAAATATCTACATCGCTATGTGTATTAACGTGGAAATATCTCCATTGCTATCTGTTTAAACATGGACAAATCTCCACCGCAATATGTATAAACATGAAAATATCTACACTTCTATCTCTATAAACATGGAAATATCTACACTGCCATCTGTACAAACATGGAAATATCTACACAGTCATCTGTAGAAACATGGAAATATCTACACCGCTATCTCTATAAACATGGAAATAACTACACCGCTATCTCTATAAACATGGAAATATCTACACCGCTATCTCCATCAACATGGAAATATACACACCGCCATCTCTTTAAACATGGAGGTATCTACAATGCCATCTTCATAAACAAGAAAATATCTACACTGCCATCTATATAAACATGGAAATATCTACACCGCCATCTCTATAAACATGGAAATATCTACACTGCCATTTCTAGAAAGATGGAAATATCTACACCGCCATCTGTATAAACGTGGAAATATCTACACCGCTGTCTGTATAAACATGGAAATATCTACACCGCAATCTGTATAAACATGGAAATATCTACACCGCTCTCTGTACAAATATGAAATATCTAAACCGCTATCTCTATAAAAGTGGAAATATCTACACTGCTATCTGTATAAACATGGAAATATCCTCACTGTTATCTCTACGAACATTGATATATCTACACCACTATCTCTATAAACATGGAAATATCTACACCGCCATCTCTATAAACATGGAAATATCTACACCGTCATCTGTATAAACATGGAAATATCTACACCGCTATCTGTATAAACATGGAAATATCTACACTGCGATCTGTATAAACATGGAAATATCTACACCACGATCTGTATAAACATGAAAATAACTAAACCGCTATCTGTGTAAACATGGAAATATCTACAAAGCTATCTCTATAAACATGGAAATATCTACACCGCCATCTGTATAAACATGGAAATACCTACAAAGTCATCGGTATAAACATGGAAATATCTACACAGCCATCTGTATAAACATGGAAATATCTACACAGCCATCTGTATAAACCTGGAAATATCTGCACTGTCATCTATATAAACATGGAAATATCCACAGAGAACTCTGTATAAACATGGAAATATCGGCACAGCCATCTGTATAAACATGGAAATATCTACACCGCTATCTGTATAAACATGGAAATATCTACACCACGATCTGTATAAACATGGAAATATCTACACCGCGATCTGTATAAATATGAAATATCTAAAACTCTATCTCTATAAAAGTGGAAATATCTACACTGCTATCTGTGTAAACATGGAAATATCCTCACTGCTATCTCTATGCACATTGATATATCTACACCGCTATCTCTATAAACATGGAAATATCTACACCGCCATCTCTATATACATGGAAATATCTACACCGTCATCTGTATAAACATGGAAATATCTACACCGCTATCTGTATAAACATGGAAATATCTACACCGCGATCTGTATGAACATGGAAATATCTACACCGCGATCTGTATAAACATGGAAATATCTAAACCGCTATCTGTGTAAACATGGAAATATCTACACAGCTATCTCTATAAACATGGAAATATCTACACCGCCATCTGTATAAACATGGAAATACCTACAAAGTCTTCTGTATAAACATGGAAATATCTACACAGCCATCTGTATAAACATGGAAATATCTACACAGCCATCTGTATATACCTGGAAATATCTGCACTGTCATCTATATAAACATGGAAATATCTACAGAGAACTCTGTATAAACATGGAAATATCGGCACAGCCATCTGTATAAACATGGAAATATCTACAACGCTATCTGTATAAACATGGAAATATCTACATCGCTATGTGTATTAACGTGGAAATATCTCCATTGCTATCTGTTTAAACATGGACAAATCTCCACCGCAATATGTATAAACATGAAAATATCTACACTTCTATCTCTATAAACATGGAAATATCTACACTGCCATCTGTACAAACATGGAAATATCTACACAGTCATCAGTAGAAACATGGAAATATCTACACCGCTATCTCTATAAACATGGAAATAACTACACAGCTATCTCTATAAGCATGGAAATATCTACACCGCTATCTCCATCAACATGGAAATATAGACACCGCCATCTCTTTAAACATGGAGGTATCTACAGCGCCATCTACATAAACAAGAAAATATCTACACCGCCATCTCTATAAACATGGAAATATCTACACCGCTATCTGTATAAACATGGAAATATCTACACCGCGATCTGTATAAACATGGAAATATCTACACCGCGATCTGTATAAACATGGAAATATCTAAACCGCTATCTGTGTAAACATGGAAATATCTACACAGCTATCTCTATAAACATGGAAATAGCTACACCGCCATCTGTATAAACATGGAAATACCTACAAAGTCATCTGTATAAACATGGAAATATCTACACAGCCATCTGTATAAACATGGAAATATCTGCACTGTCATCTATATAAACATGGAAATATCTACAGAGAACTCTGTATAAACATGGAAATATCGGCACAGCCATTTGTATAAACATGGAAATATCTACACCGCTATCTGTATAAACATGGAAATATCTACACCGCGATCTCTATAAATATGAAATATCTAAACCTGTATCTCTATAAAAGTGGAAATATCTACACTGCTATCTGTGTAAACATGGAAATATCCTCACTGCTATCTCTATGCACATTGATATATCTACACCGCTATCTCTATAAACATGGAAATATCTACACCGCCATCTCTATAAACATGGAAATATCTACACCGTCATCTGTATAAACATGGAAATATCTACACCGCTATCTGTATAAACATGGAAATATCTACACCGCGATCTGTATAAACATGGAAATATCTACACCGCGATCTGTATAAACATGGAAATATCTAAACCGCTATCTGTGTAAACATGGAAATATCTACACAGCTATCTCTATAAACATGGAAATATCTACACCGCCATCTGTATAAACATGGAAATACCTACAAAGTCTTCTGTATAAACATGGAAATATCTGCACAGCCATCTGTATAAACATGGAAATATCTACACAGCCATCTGTATAAACCTGGAAATATCTGCACTGTCATCTATATAAACATGGAAATATCTACAGAGAACTCTGTATAAACATGGAAATATCGGCACAGTAATCTGTATAAACATGGAAATATCTACAACGCTATCTGTATAAACATGGAAATATCTACACCGCTATGTGTATTAACGTGGAAATATCTCCATTGCTATCTGTTTAAACATGGACAAATCTCCACCGCAATATGTATAAACATGAAAATATCTACACTTCTATCTCTACAAACATGGAAATATCTACACTGCCATCTGTACAAACATGGAAATATCTACACAGTCATCTGTAGAAACATGGAAATATCTACACCGCTATCTCTATAAACATGGAAATAACTACACCGCTATCTCTATAAACATGGAAATATCTACACCGCTATCTCCATCAACATGGAAATATACACACCGCCATCTCTTTAAACATGGAGGTATCTACAATGCCATCTTCATAAACAAGAAAATATCTACACTGCCATCTATATAAACATGGAAATATCTACACCGCCATCTCTAAAAACATGGAAATATCTACACTGCCATTTCTAGAAAGATGGAAATATCTACACCGCCATCTGTATAAACGTGGAAATATCTACACCGCTATCTGTATAAACATGGAAATATCTACACCGCAATCTGTATAAACATGGAAATATCTACACCGCTCTCTGTACAAATATGAAATATCTAAACCGCTATCTCTATAAAAGTGGAAATATCTACACTGCTATCTGTATAAACATGGAAATATCCTCACTGTTATCTCTATGAACATTGATATATCTACACCGCTATCTCTATAAACATGGAAATATCTACACCGCCATCTCTATAAACATGGAAATATCTACACCGTCATCTGTAGAAACATGGAAATATCTACACCGCTATCTGTATAAACATGGAAATATCTACACCGCGATCTGTATAAACATGGAAATATCTACACCGCGATCTGTATAAACATGAAAATAACTAAACCGCTATCTGTGTAAACATGGAAATATCTACAAAGCTATCTCTATAAACATGGAAATATCTACACCGCCATCTGTATAAACATGGAAATACCTACAAAGTCTTCTGTATAAACATGGAAATATCTACACAGCCATCTGTATAAACATGGAAATATCTACACAGCCATCTGTATAAACCTGGAAATATCTGCACTGTCATCTATATAAACATGGAAATATCTACAGAGAACTCTGTATAAACATGGAAATATCGGCACAGCCATCTGTATAAACATGGAAATATCTACAACGCTATCTGTATAAACATGGAAATATCTACATCGCTATGTGTATTAACGTGGAAATATCTCCATTGCTATCTGTTTAAACATGGACAAATCTCCACCGCAATATGTATAAACATGAAAATATCTACACTTCTGTCTCTATAAACATGGAAATGTCTACAATGCCATCTGTACAAACATGGAAATATCTACACCGCTATCTCCATCAACATGGAAATATAGACACCGCCATCTCTTTAAACATGGAGGTATCTACAACGCCATCTACATAAACAAGAAAATATCTACACTGCCTTCTATATAAACATGGAAATATAGACACCGCCATCTCTATAAACATGGAAATATCTACACTGCCATTTCTAGAAAGATGGAAATATCTACACCGCCATCTCTATAAACGTGGAAATATCTACACCGCTATCTGTATAAACATGGAAATATCTACACCGCTCACTGTACAAATATGAAATATCTAAACCGCTATCTCTATAAAAGTGGAAATATCTACACTGCTATCTGTATAAACATGGAAACATCCTCACTGCTATCTCTATGAACATTGATATATCTACACCGCTATCTCTATAAACATGGAAATATCTACACCGCCATCTCTATAAACATGGAAATATCTACACCGTCATCTGTATAAACATGGAAATATCTACACCGCTATGTGTATAAACATGGAAATATCTACACCGCGATCTGTATAAACATGGAAATATCTACACCGCGATCTGTATAAACATGGAAATATCTACACCGCGATCTGTATAAACATGGAAATATCTAAACCGCTATCTGTGTAAACATGGAAATATCTACACAGCTATCTCTATAACCATGGAAATAGCTACACCGCCATCTGTATAAACATGGAAATACCTACAAAGGCATCTGTATAAACATGGAAATATCTACACAGCCATCTGTATAAACATGGAAATATCTGCACTGTCATCTATATAAACATGGAAATATCTACAGAGAACTCTGTATAAACATGGAAATATCGGCACAGCCATTTGTATAAACATGGAAATATCTACACCGCTATCTGTATAAACATGGAAATATCTACACCGCGATCTGTATAAACATGGAAATATCTACACCGCGATCTGTGTAAATATGAAATATCTAAACCTCTATCTCTATAAAAGTGGAAATATCTACACTGCTATCTGTGTAAACATGGAAATATCCTCACTGCTATCTCTATGCACATTGATATACCTACACCGCTATCTCTATAAACATGGAAATATCTACACCGCCATCTCTATAAACATGGAAATATCTACACCGTCATCTGTATAAACATGGAAATATCTACACCGCAATCTGTATAAACATGGAAATATCTACACCGCGATCTGTATAAACATGGAAATATCTACACCGCGATTTGTATAAACATGGAAATATCTAAACCGCTATCTGTGTAAACATGGAAATATCTACACAGCTATCTCTATAAACATGGAAATATCTACACCGCCATCTGTATAAACATGGAAATACCTACAAAGTCTTCTGTATAAACATGGAAATATCTACACAGCCATCTGTATAAACATGGAAATATCTACACAGCCATCTGTATAAACCTGGAAATATCTGCACTGTCATCTATATAAACATGGAAATATCTACAGAGAACTCTGTATAAACATGGAAATATCGGCATAGCCATCTGTATAAACATGGAAATATCTACAACGCTATCTGTATAAACATGGAAATATCTACATCGCTATGTGTATTAACGTGGAAATATCTCCATTGCTATCTGTTTAAACATGGACAAATCTCCACCGCAATATGTATAAACATGAAAATATCTACACTTCTATCTCTATAAACATGGAAATATCTACACTGCCATCTGTACAAACATGGAAATATCTACACAGTCATCTGTAGAAACATGGAAATATCTATACCGCTATCTCTATAAACATGGAAATAACTACACCGCTATCTCTATAAACATGGAAATATCTACACCGCTATCTCCATCAACATGGAAATATACACACCGCCATCTCTTTAAACATGGAGGTATCTACAATGCCATCTTCATAAACAAGAAAATATCTACACTGCCATCTATATAAACATGGAAATATCTACACCGCCATCTCTATAAACATGGAAATATCTACACTGCCATTTCTAGAAAGATGGAAATATCTACACCTCCATCTGTATAAACGTGGAAATATCTACACCGCTATCTGTATAAACATGGAAATATCTACACCGCAATCTGTATAAACATGGAAATATCTACACCGCTCTCTGTACAAATATGAAATATCTAAACCGCTATCTCTATAAAAGTGGAAATATCTACACTGCTATCTGTATAAACATGGAAATATCCTCACTGTTATCTCTATGAACATTGATATATCTACACCGCCATCTCTATAAACATGGAAATATCTACACCGTCATCTGTATAAACATGGAAATAACTACACCGCTATCTGTATAAACATGGAAATATCTACACCGCGATCTGTATAAACATGGAAATATCTACACCGCGATCTGTATAAACATGAAAATAACTAAACCGCTATCTGTGTAAACATGGAAATATCTACAAAGCTATCTCTATAAACATGGAAATATCTACACCGCCATCTGTATAAACATGGAAATACCTACAAAGTCATCGGTATAAACATGGAAATATCTACACAGCCATCTGTATAAACATGGAAATATCTACACAGCCATCTGTATAAACCTGGAAATATCTGCACTGTCATCTATATAAACATGGAAATATCTACAGAGAACTCTGTATAAACATGGAAATATCAGCACAGCCATCTGTATAAACATGGAAATATCTACACCGCTATCTCTATAAACATGGAAATATCTACACCGCGATCTGTATAAACATGGAAATATCTACACCGCGATCTGTATAAATATGAAATATCTAAACCTCTATCTCTATAAAAGTGGAAATATCTACACTGCTATCTGTGTAAACATGGAAATATCCTCACTGCTATCTGTATAAACATGGAAATAACTACAC
Source organism: Pan troglodytes (assembly GCF_028858775.2). Lineage (NCBI taxonomy): Eukaryota > Metazoa > Chordata > Mammalia > Primates > Hominidae > Pan > Pan troglodytes. Next base: position 89,389,591 of record NC_072416.2, on the reverse strand, counting down.
CGCTATCTCTATAAACATGGAAATATCTACACCGCTATCTCCATCAACATGGAAATATACACACCGCCATCTCTTTAAACATGGAGGTATCTACAACGCCATCTACATAAACAAGAAAATATCTACACTGCCATCTATATAAACATGGAAATATCTACTCCGCCATCTCTATAAACATGGAAATATCTACACTGCCATTTCTAGAAAGATGGAAATATCTACACCGCCATCTGTATAAACGTGGAAATATCTACACCGCTATCTGTATAAACATGGAAATATCTACACCACAATCTGTATAAACATGGAAATATCTACACCGCTCTCTGTACAAATATGAAATATCTAAACCGCTATCTCTATAAAAGTGGAAATATCTACACTGCTATCTGTATAAACATGGAAACATCCTCACTGCTATCTCTATGAACATTGATATATCTACACCGCTATCTCTATAAACATGGAAATATCTACACCGCTATCTCTATAAACATGGAAATATCTACACCGTCATCTGTATAAACATGGAAATATCTACACCGCTATCTGTATAAACATGGAAATATCTACACCGCGATCTGTATAAACATGGAAATATCTACACCGCGATCTGTATAAACATGGAAATATCTAAACCGCTATCTGTGTAAACATGGAAATATCTACACAGCTATCTCTATTAACATGGAAATATCTACACCGCCATCTGTATAAACATGGAAATACCTACAAAGTCATCTGTATAAACATGGAAATATCTACACAGCCATCTGTATAAACCTGGAAATATCTGCACTGTCATCTATATAAACATGGAAATATCTACAGAGAACTCTGTATAAACATGGATATATCGGCACAGTCATCTGTATAAACTTGGAAATATCCACACCGCTATCTGTATAAACATGGAAATATCTACACCGCGATCTGTATAAACATGGAAATATCTACACCGCGATCTGTATAAATATGAAATATATAAACCGCTATCTCTATAAAAGTGGAAATATCTACACTGCTATCTGTGTAAACATGGAAATATCCTCACTGCTATCTCTATGCACATTGATATATCTACACCGCTATCTCTATAAACATGGAAATATTTACACCGCCATCTCTATAAACATGGAAATATGTACACCGTCATCTGTATAAACATGGAAATATCTACACCGCTATCTGTATAAACATGGAAATATCTACACCGCGATCTGTATAAACATGGAAATATCTACACCGCGATCTGTATAAACATCGAAATATCTAAACCGCTATCTGTGTAAACTTGGAAATATCTACACAGCTATCTCTATAAACATGGAAATATCTACACCGCCATCTGTATAAACATGGAAATACCTACAAAGTCATCTGTATAAACATGGAAATATCTACACAGCCATCTGTATAAACATGGAAATATCTACACAGCCATCTGTATAAACCTGGAAATATCTGCACTGTCATCTATATAAACATGGAAATATCAACAGAGAACTCTGTATAAACATGGAAATGTCGGCACAGCCATCTGTATAAACATGGAAATATCTACAACGCTATCTGTATAAACATGGAAATATCTACATCGCTATGTGTATTAACGTGGAAATATCTCCATTGCTATCTGTTTAAACATGGACAAATCTCCACCGCAATATGTATAAACATGAAAATATCTACACTTCTATCTCTATAAACATGGAAATATCTACACTGCCATCTGTACAAACATGGAAATATCTACCCAGTCATCTGTAGAAACATGGAAATATCTACACCGCTATCTCTATAAACATGGAAATAACTACACCGCTATCTCTATAAACATGGAAATATCTACACCGCTATCTCCATCAACATGGAAATATACACACCGCCATCTCTTTAAACATGGAGGTATCTACAACGTCATCTACATCAACAAGAAAATATCTACACTGCCATCTATATAAACATGGAAATATCTACACCGCCATCTGTATAAACATGGAAATACCTACAACGTCTTCTGTATAAACATGGAAATATCTACACAGCCATCTGTATAAACATGGAAATATCTACACAGCCATCTGTATAAACCTGGAAATATCTGCACTGTCATCTATATAAACATGGAAATATATACAGAGAACTCTGTATAAACATGGAAATATCGGCACAGCCATCTGTATAAACATGGAAATATCTACAACGCTATCTGTATAAACATGGAAATATCTACACCGCTATGTGTATTAACGTGGAAATATCTCCATTGCTATCTGTATAAACATGGACAAATCTCCACCGCAATATGTATAAACATGAAAATATCTACACTTCTATCTCTATAAACATGGAAATATCTACACTGCCATCTGTACAAACATGGAAATATCTACACAGTCATCAGTAGAAACATGGAAATATCTACACCGCTATCTCTATAAACATGGAAATAACTACACCGCTATCTCTATAAACATGGAAATATCTACACTGCTATCTCCATCAACATGGAAATATACACACCGCCATCTCTTTAAACATGGAGGTATCTACAACGCCATCTACATAAACAAGAAAATATCTACACTGCCATCTATATAAACATGGAAATATCTACACCGCCATCTCTATAAACATGGAAATATCTACACTGCCATTTCTAGAAAGATGGAAATATCTACACCGCCATCTGTATAAACGTGGAAATATCTACACCGCTATCTGTATAAACATGGAATTATCTACACCGTAATCTGTATAAACATGGAAATATCTACACCGCTCTCTGTACAAATATGAAATATCTAAACCGCTATCTCTATAAAAGTGGAAATATCTACACTGCTATCTGTATAAACATGGAAACATCCTCACTGCTATCTCTATGAACATTGATATATCTACACCGCTATCTCTATAAACATGGAAATATCTACACCGCCATCTCTATAAACATGGAAATATCTACACCGTCATCTGTATAAACATGGAAATATCTACACCGCTATCTGTATAAACATGGAAATATCTACACCGCGATCTGTATAAACATGGAAATATCTACACGGCGATCTGTATAAACATGGAAATATCTAAACCGCTATCTGTGTAAACATGGAAATATCTACACAGCTATCTATTTTAACATGGAAATATCTACACCGCCATCTGTATAAACATGGAAATACCTACAAAGTCATCTGTATAAACATGGAAATATCTACACAGCCATCTGTATATACATGGAAATATCCAAACAGCCATCTGTATAAACCTGGAAATATCTGCACTGTCATCTATATAAACATGGAAATAGCTACAGAGAACTCTGTATAAACATGGAAATATCGGCACAGCCATCTGTATAAACATGGAAATATCTACACCGCTATCTGTATAAACATGGAAATATCTACACCGCGATCTGTATAAACATGGAAATATCTACACCGCGATCTGTATAAATATGAAATATCTAAACCGCTATCTCTATAAAAGTGGAAATGTCTACACTGCTATCTGTGTAAACATGGAAATATCCTCACTGCTATCTCTATGCACATTGATATATCTACACCGCTATCTCTATAAACATGGAAATATCTACACCGCCATCTCTATAAACATGGAAATATGTACACCGTCATCTGTATAAACATGGAAATATCTACACCGCTATCTGTATAAACGTGGAAATATCTACACCGCTATCTGTATAAACATGGAAATATCTACACCGCGATCTGTATAAACATGGAAATATCTACACCGCGATCTGTATAAACATGGAAATATCTAAACCGCTATCTGTGTAAACATGGAAATATCTACACAGCTATCTCTATAAACATGGAAATAGCTACACCGCCATCTGTATAAACATGGAAATACCTACAAAGTCATCTGTATAAACATGGAAATATCTACACAGCCATCTGTATAAACATGGAAATATCTGCACTGTCATCTATATAAACATGGAAATATCTACAGAGAACTCTGTATAAACATGGAAATATCTACACCGCGATCTGTATAAACATGGAAATATCTACAACGCGATCTGTATAAATATGAAATATCTAAACCGCTATCTCTATAAAAGTGGAAATATCTACACTGCTATCTGTGTAAACATGGAAATATCCTCACTGCTATCTCTATGCACATTGATATATCTACACCGCTATCTCTATAAACATGGAAATATCTACACCGCCATCTCTATAAACATGGAAATATGTACACCGTCATCTGTATAAACATGGAAATATCTACACCGCTATCTGTATAAACGTGGAAATATCTACACCGCTATCTGTATAAACATGGAAATATCTACACCGCGATCTGTATAAACATGGAAATATCTACACCGCGATCTGTATAAACATGGAAATATCTAAACCGCTATCTGTGTAAACATGGAAATATCTACACAGCTATCTCTATAAACATGGAAATAGCTACACCGCCATCTGTATAAACATGGAAATACCTACAAAGTCATCTGTATAAACATGGAAATATCTACACAGCCATCTGTATAAACATGGAAATATCTGCACTGTCATCTATATAAACATGGAAATATCTACAGAGAACTCTGTATAAACATGGAAATATCGGCACAGCCATTTGTATAAACATGGAAATATCTACACCGCTATCTGTATAAACATGGAAATATCTACACCGCGATCTGTATAAACATGGAAATATCTACACCGCGATCTCTATAAATATGAAATATCTAAACCTGTATCTCTATAAAAGTGGAAATATCTACACTGCTATCTGTGTAAACATGGAAATATCCTCACTGCTATCTCTATGCACATTGATATATCTACACCGCTATCTCTATAAACATGGAAATATCTACACCGCCATCTCTATAAACATGGAAATATCTACACCGTCATCTGTATAAACATGGAAATGTCTACACCGCTATCTGTATAAACATGGAAATATCTACACCGCGATCTGTATAAACATGGAAATATCTACACCGCGATCTGTATAAACATGGAAATATCTAAACCGCTATCTGTGAAAACATGGAAATATCTACACAGCTATCTCTATAAACATGGAAATATCTACACCGCCATCTGTATAAACATGGAAATACCTACAAAGTCTTCTGTATAAACATGGAAATATCTGCACAGCCATCTGTATAAACATGGAAATATCTACACAGCCATCTGTATAAACCTGGAAATATCTGCACTGTCATCTATATAAACATGGAAATATCTACAGAGAACTCTGTATAAACATGGAAATATCGGCACAGCCATCTGTATAAACATGGAAATATCTACAACGCTATCTGTATAAACATGGAAATATCTACATCGCTATGTGTATTAACGTGGAAATATCTCCATTGCTATCTGTTTAAACATGGACAAATCTCCACCGCAATATGTATAAACATGAAAATATCTACACTTCTATCTCTACAAACATGGAAATATCTACACAGCCATCTGTACAAACATGGAAATATCTACACAGTCATCTGTAGAAACATGGAAATATCTACACCGCTATCTCTATAAACATGGAAATAACTACACCGCTATCTCTATAAACATGGAAATATCTACACCGCTATCTCCATCAACATGGAAATATACACACCGCCATCTCTTTAAACATGGAGGTATCTACAATGCCATCTTCATAAACAAGAAAATATCTACACTGCCATCTATATAAACATGGAAATATCTACACCGCCATCTCTATAAACATGGAAATATCTACACTGCCATTTCTAGAAAGATGGAAATATCTACACCGCCATCTGTATAAACGTGGAAATATCTACACCGCTATCTGTATAAACATGGAAATATCTACACCGCAATCTGTATAAACATGGAAATATCTACACCGCTCTCTGTACAAATATGAAATATCTAAACCGCTATCTCTATAAAAGTGGAAATATCTACACTGCTATCTGTATAAACATGGAAATATCCTCACTGTTATCTCTATGAACATTGATATATCTACACCGCTATCTCTATAAACATGGAAATATCTACACCGCCATCTCTATAAACATGGAAATATCTACACCGTCATCTGTATAAACATGGAAATATCTACACCGCTATCTGTATAAACATGGAAATATCTACACCGCGATCTGTATAAACATGGAAATATCTACACCGCGATCTGTATAAACATGGAAATATCTAAACCGCTATCTGTGTAAACATGGAAATATCTACACAGCTATCTCTATAAACATGGAAATAGCTACACCGCCATCTGTATAAACATGGAAATACCTACAAAGTCATCTGTATAAACATGGAAATATCTACACAGCCATCTGTATAAACATGGAAATATCTGCACTGTCATCTATATAAACATGGAAATATCTACAGAGAACTCTGTATAAACATGGAAATATCGGCACAGCCGTCTGTATAAACATGGAAATATCTACAACGCTATCTGTATAAACATGGAAATATCTACATCGCTATGTGTATTAACGTGGAAATATCTCCATTGCTATCTGTTTAAACATGGACAAATCTCCACCGCAATATGTATAAACATGAAAATATCTACACTTCTGTCTCTATAAACATGGAAATGTCTACACTGCCATCTGTACAAACATGGAAATATCTACACCGCTATCTCCATCAACATGGAAATATAGACACCGCCATCTCTTTAAACATGGAGGTATCTACAACGCCATCTACATAAACAAGAAAATATCTACACTGCCTTCTATATAAACATGGAAATATAGACACCGCCATCTCTATAAACATGGAAATATCTACACTGCCATTTCTAGAAAGATGGAAATATCTACACCGCCATCTCTATAAACGTGGAAATATCTACACCGCTATCTGTATAAACATGGAAATATCTACACCGCAATCTGTATAAACATGGAAATATCTACACCGCTCTCTGTACAAATATGAAATATCTAAACCGCTATCTCTATAAAAGTGGAAATATCTACACTGCTATCTGTATAAACATGGAAACATCCTCACTGCTATCTCTATGAACATTGATATATCTACACCGCTATCTCTATAAACATGGAAATATCTACACCGCCATCTCTATAAACATGGAAATATCTACACCGTCATCTGTATAAACATGGAAATATCTACACCGCTATGTGTATAAACATGGAAATATCTACACCACGATCTGTATAAACATGGAAATATCTACACCGCGATCTGTATAAACATGGAAATATCTACACCGCGATCTGTATAAACATGGAAATATCTAAACCGCTATCTGTGTAAACATGGAAATATCTACACAGCTATCTCTATAACCATGGAAATAGCTACACCGCCATCTGTATAAACATGGAAATACCTACAAACTCATCTGTATAAACATGGAAATATCTACACAGCCATCTGTATAAACATGGAAATATCTGCACTGTCATCTATATAAACATGGAAATATCTACAGAGAACTCTGTATAAACATGGAAATATCTACACCGCTATCTCCATCAACATGGAAATATACACACCTCCATCTCTTTAAACATGGAGGTATCTACAACGTCATCTACATCAACAAGAAAATATCTACACTGCCATCTATATAAACATGGAAATATCTACACCGCCATCTGTATAAACATGGAAATACCTACAACGTCTTCTGTATAAACATGGAAATATCTACACAGCCATCTGTATAAACATGGAAATATCTACACAGCCATCTGTATAAACCTGGAAATATCTGCACTGTCATCTATATAAACATGGAAATATATACAGAGAACTCTGTATAAACATGGAAATATCGGCACAGCCATCTGTATAAACATGGAAATATCTACAACGCTATCTGTATAAACATGGAAATATCTACACCGCTATGTGTATTAACGTGGAAATATCTCCATTGCTATCTGTATAAACATGGACAAATCTCCACCGCAATATGTATAAACATGAAAATATCTACACTTCTATCTCTATAAACATGGAAATATCTACACTGCCATCTGTACAAACATGGAAATATCTACACAGTCATCAGTAGAAACATGGAAATATCTACACCGCTATCTCTATAAACATGGAAATAACTACACCGCTATCTCTATAAACATGGAAATATCTACACTGCTATCTCCATCAACATGGAAATATACACACCGCCATCTCTTTAAACATGGAGGTATCTACAACGCCATCTACATAAACAAGAAAATATCTACACTGCCATCTATATAAACATGGAAATATCTACACCGCCATCTCTATAAACATGGAAATATCTACACTGCCATTTCTAGAAAGATGGAAATATCTACACCGCCATCTGTATAAACGTGGAAATATCTACACCGCTATCTGTATAAACATGGAATTATCTACACCGTAATCTGTATAAACATGGAAATATCTACACCGCTCTCTGTACAAATATGAAATATCTAAACCGCTATCTCTATAAAAGTGGAAATATCTACACTGCTATCTGTATAAACATGGAAACATCCTCACTGCTATCTCTATGAACATTGATATATCTACACCGCTATCTCTATAAACATGGAAATATCTACACCGCCATCTCTATAAACATGGAAATATCTACACCGTCATCTGTATAAACATGGAAATATCTACACCGCTATCTGTATAAACATGGAAATATCTACACCGCGATCTGTATAAACATGGAAATATCTACACGGCGATCTGTATAAACATGGAAATATCTAAACCGCTATCTGTGTAAACATGGAAATATCTACACAGCTATCTATTTTAACATGGAAATATCTACACCGCCATCTGTATAAACATGGAAATACCTACAAAGTCATCTGTATAAACATGGAAATATCTACACAGCCATCTGTATATACATGGAAATATCCAAACAGCCATCTGTATAAACCTGGAAATATCTGCACTGTCATCTATATAAACATGGAAATAGCTACAGAGAACTCTGTATAAACATGGAAATATCGGCACAGCCATCTGTATAAACATGGAAATATCTACACCGCTATCTGTATAAACATGGAAATATCTACACCGCGATCTGTATAAACATGGAAATATCTACACCGCGATCTGTATAAATATGAAATATCTAAACCGCTATCTCTATAAAAGTGGAAATGTCTACACTGCTATCTGTGTAAACATGGAAATATCCTCACTGCTATCTCTATGCACATTGATATATCTACACCGCTATCTCTATAAACATGGAAATATCTACACCGCCATCTCTATAAACATGGAAATATGTACACCGTCATCTGTATAAACATGGAAATATCTACACCGCTATCTGTATAAACGTGGAAATATCTACACCGCTATCTGTATAAACATGGAAATATCTACACCGCGATCTGTATAAACATGGAAATATCTACACCGCGATCTGTATAAACATGGAAATATCTAAACCGCTATCTGTGTAAACATGGAAATATCTACACAGCTATCTCTATAAACATGGAAATAGCTACACCGCCATCTGTATAAACATGGAAATACCTACAAAGTCATCTGTATAAACATGGAAATATCTACACAGCCATCTGTATAAACATGGAAATATCTGCACTGTCATCTATATAAACATGGAAATATCTACAGAGAACTCTGTATAAACATGGAAATATCGGCACAGCCATTTGTATAAACATGGAAATATCTACACCGCTATCTGTATAAACATGGAAATATCTACACCGCGATCTGTATAAACATGGAAATATCTACACCGCGATCTCTATAAATATGAAATATCTAAACCTGTATCTCTATAAAAGTGGAAATATCTACACTGCTATCTGTGTAAACATGGAAATATCCTCACTGCTATCTCTATGCACATTGATATATCTACACCGCTATCTCTATAAACATGGAAATATCTACACCGCCATCTCTATAAACATGGAAATATCTACACCGTCATCTGTATAAACATGGAAATGTCTACACCGCTATCTGTATAAACATGGAAATATCTACACCGCGATCTGTATAAACATGGAAATATCTACACCGCGATCTGTATAAACATGGAAATATCTAAACCGCTATCTGTGAAAACATGGAAATATCTACACAGCTATCTCTATAAACATGGAAATATCTACACCGCCATCTGTATAAACATGGAAATACCTACAAAGTCTTCTGTATAAACATGGAAATATCTGCACAGCCATCTGTATAAACATGGAAATATCTACACAGCCATCTGTATAAACCTGGAAATATCTGCACTGTCATCTATATAAACATGGAAATATCTACAGAGAACTCTGTATAAACATGGAAATATCGGCACAGCCATCTGTATAAACATGGAAATATCTACAACGCTATCTGTATAAACATGGAAATATCTACATCGCTATGTGTATTAACGTGGAAATATCTCCATTGCTATCTGTTTAAACATGGACAAATCTCCACCGCAATATGTATAAACATGAAAATATCTACACTTCTATCTCTACAAACATGGAAATATCTACACAGCCATCTGTACAAACATGGAAATATCTACACAGTCATCTGTAGAAACATGGAAATATCTACACCGCTATCTCTATAAACATGGAAATAACTACACCGCTATCTCTATAAACATGGAAATATCTACACCGCTATCTCCATCAACATGGAAATATACACACCGCCATCTCTTTAAACATGGAGGTATCTACAATGCCATCTTCATAAACAAGAAAATATCTACACTGCCATCTATATAAACATGGAAATATCTACACCGCCATCTCTATAAACATGGAAATATCTACACTGCCATTTCTAGAAAGATGGAAATATCTACACCGCCATCTGTATAAACGTGGAAATATCTACACCGCTATCTGTATAAACATGGAAATATCTACACCGCAATCTGTATAAACATGGAAATATCTACACCGCTCTCTGTACAAATATGAAATATCTAAACCGCTATCTCTATAAAAGTGGAAATATCTACACTGCTATCTGTATAAACATGGAAATATCCTCACTGTTATCTCTATGAACATTGATATATCTACACCGCTATCTCTATAAACATGGAAATATCTACACCGCCATCTCTATAAACATGGAAATATCTACACCGTCATCTGTATAAACATGGAAATATCTACACCGCTATCTGTATAAACATGGAAATATCTACACCGCGATCTGTATAAACATGGAAATATCTACACCGCGATCTGTATAAACATGGAAATATCTAAACCGCTATCTGTGTAAACATGGAAATATCTACACAGCTATCTCTATAAACATGGAAATAGCTACACCGCCATCTGTATAAACATGGAAATACCTACAAAGTCATCTGTATAAACATGGAAATATCTACACAGCCATCTGTATAAACATGGAAATATCTGCACTGTCATCTATATAAACATGGAAATATCTACAGAGAACTCTGTATAAACATGGAAATATCGGCACAGCCGTCTGTATAAACATGGAAATATCTACAACGCTATCTGTATAAACATGGAAATATCTACATCGCTATGTGTATTAACGTGGAAATATCTCCATTGCTATCTGTTTAAACATGGACAAATCTCCACCGCAATATGTATAAACATGAAAATATCTACACTTCTGTCTCTATAAACATGGAAATGTCTACACTGCCATCTGTACAAACATGGAAATATCTACACCGCTATCTCCATCAACATGGAAATATAGACACCGCCATCTCTTTAAACATGGAGGTATCTACAACGCCATCTACATAAACAAGAAAATATCTACACTGCCTTCTATATAAACATGGAAATATAGACACCGCCATCTCTATAAACATGGAAATATCTACACTGCCATTTCTAGAAAGATGGAAATATCTACACCGCCATCTCTATAAACGTGGAAATATCTACACCGCTATCTGTATAAACATGGAAATATCTACACCGCAATCTGTATAAACATGGAAATATCTACACCGCTCTCTGTACAAATATGAAATATCTAAACCGCTATCTCTATAAAAGTGGAAATATCTACACTGCTATCTGTATAAACATGGAAACATCCTCACTGCTATCTCTATGAACATTGATATATCTACACCGCTATCTCTATAAACATGGAAATATCTACACCGCCATCTCTATAAACATGGAAATATCTACACCGTCATCTGTATAAACATGGAAATATCTACACCGCTATGTGTATAAACATGGAAATATCTACACCACGATCTGTATAAACATGGAAATATCTACACCGCGATCTGTATAAACATGGAAATATCTACACCGCGATCTGTATAAACATGGAAATATCTAAACCGCTATCTGTGTAAACATGGAAATATCTACACAGCTATCTCTATAACCATGGAAATAGCTACACCGCCATCTGTATAAACATGGAAATACCTACAAACTCATCTGTATAAACATGGAAATATCTACACAGCCATCTGTATAAACATGGAAATATCTGCACTGTCATCTATATAAACATGGAAATATCTACAGAGAACTCTGTATAAACATGGAAATATCGGCACAGCCATTTGTATAAACATGGAAATATCTACACCGCTATCTGTATAAACATGGAAATATCTACACCGCGATCTGTATAAACATGGAAATATCTACACCGCGATCTGTATAAATATGAAATATCTAAACCGCTATCTCTATAAAAGTGGAAATATCTACACTGCTATCTGTGTAAACATGGAAATATCCTCACTGCTATCTCTATGCACATTGATATACCTACACCGCTATCTCTATAAACATGGAAATATCTACACCGCCATCTCTATAAACATGGAAATATCTACACCGTCATCTGTATAAACATGGAAATATCTACACCGCTATCTGTATAAACATGGAAATATCTACACCGCGATCTGTATAAACATGGAAATATCTACACCGCGATTTGTATAAACATGGAAATATCTAAACCGCTATCTGTGTAAACATGGAAATATCTACACAGCTATCTCTATAAACATGGAAATATCTACACCGCCATCTGTATAAACATGGAAATACCTACAAAGTCTTCTGTATAAACATGGAAATATCTACACAGCCATCTGTATAAACATGGAAATATCTACACAGCCATCTGTATAAACCTGGAAATATCTGCACTGTCATCTATATAAACATGGAAATATCTACAGAGAACTCTGTATAAACATGGAAATATCGGCATAGCCATCTGTATAAACATGGAAATATCTACAACGCTATCTGTATAAACATGGAAATATCTACATCGCTATGTGTATTAACGTGGAAATATCTCCATTGCTATCTGTTTAAACATGGACAAATCTCCACCGCAATATGTATAAACATGAAAATATCTACACTTCTATCTCTATAAACATGGAAATATCTACACTGCCATCTGTACAAACATGGAAATATCTACACAGTCATCTGTAGAAACATGGAAATATCTACACCGCTATCTCTATAAACATGGAAATAACTACACCGCTATCTCTATAAACATGGAAATATCTACACCGCTATCTCCATCAACATGGAAATATACACACCGCCATCTCTTTAAACATGGAGGTATCTACAATGCCATCTTCATAAACAAGAAAATATCTACACTGCCATCTATATAAACATGGAAATATCTACACCGCCATCTCTATAAACATGGAAATATCTACACTGCCATTTCTAGAAAGATGGAAATATCTACACTGCCATCTGTATAAACGTGGAAATATCTACACCGCTATCTGTATAAACATGGAAATATCTACACCGCAATCTGTATAAACATGGAAATATCTACACCGCTCTCTGTACAAATATGAAATATCTAAACCGCTATCTCTATAAAAGTGGAAATATCTACACTGCTATCTGTATAAACATGGAAATATCCTCACTGTTATCTCTATGAACATTGATATATCTACACCGCCATCTCTATAAACATGGAAATATCTACACCGTCATCTGTATAAACATGGAAATATCTACACCGCTATCTGTATAAACATGGAAATATCTACACCGCGATCTGTATAAACATGGAAATATCTACACCGCGATCTGTATAAACATGAAAATAACTAAACCGCTATCTGTGTAAACATGGAAATATCTACAAAGCTATCTCTATAAACATGGAAATATCTACACCGCCATCTGTATAAACATGGAAATACCTACAAAGTCATCGGTATAAACATGGAAATATCTACACAGCCATCTGTATAAACATGGAAGTATCTACACAGCCATCTGTATAAACCTGGAAATATCTGCACTGTCATCTATATAAACATGGAAATATCTACAGAGAACTCTGTATAAACATGGAAATATCAGCACAGCCATCTGTATAAACATGGAAATATCTACACCGCTATCTGTATAAACATGGAAATATCTACACCGCGATCTGTATAAACATGGAAATATCTACACCGCGATCTGTATAAATATGAAATATCTAAACCTCTATCTCTATAAAAGTGGAAATATCTACACTGCTATCTGTGTAAACATGGAAATATCCTCACTGCTATCTCTATGCACATTGATATATCTACACCGCTATCTCTATAAACATGGAAATATCTACACCGCCATCTGTATAAACATGGAAATATCTACACCGCTATCTGTATAAACATGGAAATATCTACACCGCGATCTGTATAAACATGGAAATATCTACACCGCGATCTGTATAAACATGGAAATATCTAAACCGCTATCTGTGTAAACATGGAAATATCTACACAGCTATCTCTATAAACATGGAAATATCTACACCGCCATCTGTATAAACATGGAAATACCTACAAAGTCTTCTGTATAAACACGGAAATATCTACACAGCCATCTGTATAAACATGGAAATATCTACACAGCCATCTGTATAAACCTGGAAATATCTGCACTGTCATCTATATAAACATGGAAATATCTACAGAGAACTCTGTATAAACATGGAAATATCGGCACAGCCATCTGTATAAACATGGAAATATCTACAACGCTATCTGTATAAACATGGAAATATCTACATCGCTATGTGTATTAACGTGGAAATATCTCCATTGCTATCTGTTTAAACATGGACAAATCTCCACCGCAATATGTATAAACATGAAAATATCTACACTTCTATCTCTATAAACATGGAAATATCTACACTGCCATCTGTACAAACATGGAAATATCTACACAGTCATCAGTAGAAACATGGAAATATCTACACCGCTATCTCTATAAACATGGAAATAACTACACCGCTATCTCTATAAACATGGAAATATCTACACCGCTATCTCCATCAACATGGAAATATACACACCGCCATCTCTTTAAACATGGAGGTATCTACAACGCCATCTACATAAACAAGAAAATATCTACACTGCCATCTATATAAACATGGAAATATCTACTCCGCCATCTCTATAAACATGGAAATATCTACACTGCCATTTCTAGAAAGATGGAAATATCTACACCGCCATCTGTATAAACGTGGAAATATCTACACCGCTATCTGTATAAACATGGAAATATCTACACCGCCATCTGTATAAACGTGGAAATATCTACACCGCTATCTGTATAAACATGGAAATATCTACACCACAATCTGTATAAACATGGAAATATCTACACCGCTCTCTGTACAAATATGAAATATCTAAACCGCTATCTCTATAAAAGTGGAAATATCTACACTGCTATCTGTATAAACATGGAAACATCCTCACTGCTATCTCTATGAACATTGATATATCTACACCGCTATCTCTATAAACATGGAAATATCTACACCGCCATCTCTATAAACATGGAAATATCTACACCGTCATCTGTATAAACATGGAAATATCTACACTGCTATCTGTATAAACATGGAAATATCTACACCGCGATCTGTATAAACATGGAAATATCTACACCGCGATCTGTATAAACATGGAAATATCTAAACCGCTATCTGTGTAAACATGGAAATATCTACACAGCTATCTCTATTAACATGGAAATATCTACACCGCCATCTGTATAAACATGGAAATACCTACAAAGTCATCTGTATAAACATGGAAATATCTACACAGCCATCTGTATAAACCTGGAAATATCTGCACTGTCATCTATATAAACATGGAAATATCTAAAGAGAACTCTGTATAAACATGGAAATATCGGCACAGTCATCTGTATAAACATGGAAATATCTACACCGCTATCTGTATAAACATGGAAATATCTACACCGCGATCTGTATAAACATGGAAATATCTACACCGCGATCTGTATAAACATGGAAATATCTACACCGCGATCTGTATAAACATGGAAATATCTACACCGCTCTCTGTACAAATATGAAATATCTAAACCGCTATCTCTATAAAAGTGGAAATATCTACACTGCTATCTGTATAAACATGGAAATATCTACACCGCCATCTCTATAAACATGGAAATATCTACACTGCCATTTCTAGAAAGATGGAAATATCTACACCGCCATCTGTATAAACGTGGAAATATCTACACCGCTATCTGTATAAACATGGAAGTATCTACACCGTAATCTGTATAAACATGGAAATATCTACACCGCTCTCTGTACAAATATGAAATATCTAAACCGCTATCTCTATAAAAGTGGAAATATCTACACTGCTATCTGTATAAACATGGAAACATCCTCACTGCTATCTCTATGAACATTGATATATCTACACCACTATCTCTATAAACATGGAAATATCTACACCGCCATCTCTATAAACATGGAAATATCTACACCGTCATCTGTATAAACATGGAAATATCTACACCGCTATCTGTATAAACATGGAAATATCTACACCGCGATCTGTATAAACATGGAAATATCTACACGGCGACCTGTATAAACATGGAAATATCTAAACCGCTATCTGTGTAAACATGGAAATATCTACACAGCTATCTATTTTAACATGGAAATATCTACACCGCCATCTGTATAAACATGGAAATACCTACAAAGTCATCTGTATAAACATGGAAATATCTACACAGCCATCTGTATATACATGGAAATATCCACACAGCCATCTGTATAAACCTGGAAATATCTGCACTGTCATCTATATAAACATGGAAATAGCTACAGAGAACTCTGTATAAACATGGAAATATCGGCACAGCCATCTGTATAAACATGGAAATATCTACACCGCTATCTGTATAAACATGGAAATATCTACACCGCGATCTGTATAAATATGAAATATCTAAACCGCTATCTCTATAAAAGTGGAAATATCTACACTGCTATCTGTGTAAACATGGAAATATCCTCACTGCTATCTCTATGCACATTGATATATCTACACCGCTATCTCTATAAACATGGAAATATCTACACCGCCATCTCTATAAACATGGAAATATCTACACCGTCATCTGTATAAACATGGAAATATCTACACCGCTATCTGTATAAACGTGGAAATATCTACACCGCGATCTGTATAAACATGGAAATATCTACACCGCGATCTGTATAAACATGGAAATATCTAAACCGCTATCTGTGTAAACATGGAAATATCTACACAGCTATCCCTATAAACATGGAAATATCTACACCGCCATCTGTATAAACATGGAAATACCTACAAAGTCTTCTGTATAAACATGGAAATATCTACACAGCCATCTGTATAAACATGGAAATATCTACACAGCCATCTGTATAAACCTGGAAATATCTGCACTGTCATCTATATAAACATGGAAATATCTACAGAGAACTCTGTATAAACATGGAAATATCGGCACAGCCATCTGTATAAACATGGAAATATCTACAACGCTATCTGTATAAACATGGAAATATCTACATCGCTATGTGTATTAACGTGGAAATATCTCCATTGCTATCTGTTTAAACATGGACAAATCTCCATCGCAATATGTATAAACATGAAAATATCTACACTTCTATCTCTATAAACATGGAAATATCTACACTGCCATCTGTACAAACATGGAAATATCTACACAGTCATCTGTAGAAACATGGAAATATCTACACCGCTATCTCTATAAACATGGAAATAACTACACCGCTATCTCTATAAACATGGAAATATCTACACCGCTATCTCCATCAACATGGAAATATACACACCGCCATCTCTTTAAACATGGAGGTATCTACAACGCCATCTACATAAACAAGAAAATATCTACACTGCCATCTATATAAACATGGAAATATCTACACTGCCATCTCTATAAACATGGAAATATCTACACTGCCATTTGTAGAAAGATGGAAATATCTAAACCGCCATCTGTATAAACGTGGAAATATCTACACCGCTATCTGTATAAACATGGAAATATCTACACCGCAATCTGTATAAACATGGAAATATCTACACCGCTCTCTGTACAAATATGAAATATCTAAACCGCTATCTCTATAAAAGTGGAAATATCTACACTGCTATCTATGTAAATATGGAAATATCCTCACTGCTATCTCTATGAACATTGATATATCTACACTGCTATCTCTATAAACATGGAAATATCTACACCGCCATCTCTATAAACATGGAAATATCTACACCGTCATCTGCATAAACATGGAAATATCTACACCGATATCTGTATAAACATGGAAATATCTACACCGCGATCTGTATAAACATGGAAATATCTACACCGCGATCTGTATAAACATGGAAATATATAAACCGCTATCTGTGTAAACATGGAAATATCTACACAGCTATCTCTATAAACATGGAAATATCTACACCGCCATCTGTATAAACATGGAAATACCTACAAAGTCATCTGTATAAACATGGAAATATCTACACAGCCATCTGTAGAAACATGGAAATATCTACACAGCCATCTGTATAAACCTGGAAATATCTGCACTGTCATCTATATAAACATGGAAATATATACAGAGAACTCTGTATAAACATGGAAATATCGGCACAGCCATCTGTATAAACATGGAAATATCTACAACGCTATCTGTATAAACATGGAAATATCTACACCGCTATGTGTATTAACGTGGAAATATCTCCATTGCTATCTGTATAAACATGGACAAATCTCCACCGCAATATGTATAAACATGAAAATATCTACACTTCTATCTCTATAAACATGGAAATATCTACACTGCCATCTGTACAAACATGGAAATATCTACACAGTCATCTGTAGAAACATGGAAATATCTACACCGCTATCTCTATAAACATGGAAATAACTACACCGCTATCTCTATAAACATGGAAATATCTACACCGCTATCTCCATCAACATGGAAATATACACACCGCCATCTCTTTAAACATGGAGGTATCTACAACGTCATCTACATAAACAAGAAAATATCTAGACTGCCATCTATATAAACATGGAAATATCTACACCGCCATCTCTATAAACATGGAAATATCTACACTGTCATTTGTAGAAAGATGGAAATATCTACACCGCCAACTGTATAAACGTGGAAATATATACACCGCTATCTGTATAAACATGGAAATATCTACACCGCAATCTGTATAAACATGTAAATATCTACACCGCTCTCTGTTTAAATATGAAATATCTAAACCGCTATCTCTATGAAAGTGGAAATATCTACACTGCTATCTGTATAAACATGGAAATATCCTCACTGCTATCTCTATGAACATTGATATATCTACACCGCCATCTCTATAAACATGGAAATATCTACACCATCATCTGTATAAACATGGAAATATCTACACTGCTATCTGTATAACCATGGAAATATCTACACCGCGATCTGTATAAACATGGAAATATCTACACCGCGATCTGTATAAACATGGAAATATCTAAACCGCTATCTGTGTAAACATGGAAATATCTACACAGCTATCTCTATAAACATGGAAATATCTACACCGCCATCTGTATAAACATGGAAATACCTACAAAGTCAACTGCATAAACATGGAAATATCAACACAGCCATCTGTATAAACATGGAAATATCTACACAGCGATCTGTATAAAACTGGAAATATCTGCACTGTCATCTATATAAACATGGAAATATCAACAGAGAACTCTGTATAAACATGGAAATATCGGCACCGCCATCTGTATAAACATGGAAATATCTACAACGCTATCTGTATAAACATGGAAATATCTACATCGCTATGTGTATTAACGTGGAAATATCTCCATTGCTATCTGTTTAAACATGGACAAATCTCCACCGCAATATGTATAAACATGAAAATATCTACACTTCTATCTCTATAAACATGGAAATATCTACACTGCCATCTGTACAAACATTGAAATATCTACACAGTCATCTGTAGAAACATGGAAATATCTACACCGCTATCTCTATAAACATGGAAATAACTACACCGCTATCTCTATAAACGTGGAAATATCTACACCGCCATCTGTATAAACATGGAAATATCTACACTGCCATTTCTAGAAAGATGGAAATATCTACACCGCCATCTGTATAAACGTGGAAATATCTACACCGCTATCTGTATAAACATGGAAATATCTACACCGCAATCTGTATAAACATGGAAATAACTACACCGCTCTCTTTACAAATATGAAATATCTAAACCGCTATCTCTATAAAAGTGGAAATATCTACACTGCTATCTGTATGAACATGGAAATATCCTCACTGCTATCTCTATGAACATTGATATATCTACACCGCTATCTCTATAAACATGGAAATATCTACACCGCCATCTCTATAAACATGGAAATATCTACACCGCGATCTGTATAAACATGGAAATATCTACACCGCGATCTGTATAAACATGGAAATATGTAAACCGCTATCTGTGTAAACATGGAAATATCTACACCGCTATCTCTATAAACATGGAAATATCTACACCGCCATCTGTATAAACATGGAAATACCTACAAAGTCATCTGTATAAACATGGAAATATCTACAGAGCCATCTGTAGAAACATGGAAATATCTACACAGCCATCTGTATAAACCTGGAAATATCTGCACTGTCATCTATATAAACATGGAAATATCTACAGAGAACTCTGTATAAACATGGAAATATCGGCACAGCCATCTGTATAAACATGGAAATATCTACAACGCTATCTGTATAAACATGGAAATATCTACACCGCTATGTGTATTAACGTGGAAATATCTCCATTGCTATCTGTATAAACATGGACAAATCTCCACCGCAATATGTATAAACATGAAAATATCTACACTTCTATCTCTATAAACATGGAAATATCTACACTGCCATCTGTACCAACATGGAAATATCTACACAGTCATCTGTAGAAACATGGAAATATCTACACCGCTATCTCTATAAACATGGAAATAACTACACCGCTATCTCTATAAACATGGAAATATCTACACCGCCATCTCTATAAACATGGAAATAACTACACCGCTATCTGTATAAACATGGAAATATCTACACCGCTATCTCCATCAACATGGAAATATACACACCGCCATCTCTTTAAACATGGAGGTATCTTCAACGCCATCTACATAAACAAGAAAATATCTACACTGCCATCTACATAAACATGGAAATATCTACACCGCCATCTCTATAAACATGGAAATATCTACACTGCCATTTGTAGAAAGATGGAAATATCTACACCACCATCTGTATAAACGTGGAAATATCGACACCGCTATCTGTATAAACATGGAAATATCTACACCGCAATCTGTATAAACATGGAAATATCTACACCGCTCTCTGTATAAATATGAAATATCTAAACCGCTATCTCTATAAAAGTGGAAATATCTACACTGCTATCTGTATAAACATGGAAATATCCTCACTGCTATCTCTATGCACATTGATATATCTACACCGCTATCTCTATAAACATGGAAATATCTACACTGCCATCTCTATAAACATGGAAATATCTACACCGTCATCTGTATAAACATGGAAATGTCTACACCGCTATCTGTATAAACATGGAAATATCTACACCGCGATCTGTATAAACATGGAAATATCTACACCGCGATCTATATAAACACGGAAATATCTAAACTGCTATCTGTGTAAACATGGAAATATCTACACAGATATCTCTATAAACATGGAAATATCTACACCGCCAACTGTATAAACATGGAAATACCTACAAAGTCATCTGTATAAACATGGAAATATCTACACAGCCATCTGTATAAACATGCAAATACCTACACAGCCATCTGTATAAACCTGGAAGTATCTTCACTGTCATCTATATAAACATGGAAATATCTACAGAGAACTCTGTATAAACATGGAAATATCGGCACAGCCATCTGTATAAACATGGAAATATCTACAACGCTATCTGTATAAACATGGAAATATCTACACCGCTATGTGTATTAACGTGGAAATATCTCCATTGCTATCTGTGTAAACATGGACAAATCTCCACCGCAATATGTATAAACATGAAAATATCTACATTTCTATCTCTATAAACATGGAAATATCTACACTGCCATCTGTACAAACGTGGAAATATCTACACAGTCATCAGTAGAGACATGGAAATATCTACACCGCTATCTCTATAAACATGGAAATAACTACACCGCTATCTCTATAAACATGGAAATATCTACACCGCTATCTCCATCAACATGGAAATATGCACACCGCCATCTCTTTAAACATGGAGGTATCTACAACGTCATCTACATAAACAAGAAAATATCTACACTGCCATCTATATAAACATGGAAATATCTACACCGCCATCTCTATAAACATGGAAATATCTACACTGTCATTTGTAGAAAGATGGAAATATCTACACCGCCATCTGTATAAACGTGAAAATATGTACACCGCTATCTGTATAAACATGGAAATATCTACACCGCAATCTGTATAAACATGGAAATATCTACACCGCTCACTGTATAAATATGAAATATCTAAACCGCTATCTCTATAAAAGTGGAAATATCTACACTGCTATCTGTATAAACATGGAAATATCCTCACTGCTATCTCTATGAACATTGATATATCTACACCGCTATCTCTATAAACATGGAAATATCTACACCGCCATCTCTATAAACATGGAAATATCTACACCGTCATCTGTATAAACATGGAAATATCTACACCGCTATCTGTATAACCATGGAAATATCTACACCGCGATCTGTATAAACATGGAAATATCTACACCGCGATCTGTATAAACATGGAAATATCTAAACCGCTATCTGTGTAAACATGGAAATATCTACATAGCTATCTCTATAAACATGGAAATATCTACACCGCCATCTGTATAAACATGGAAATACCTACAAAGTCATCTGTATAAACATGGAAATATCTACACAGCCATCTGTATAAACATGGAAATATCTACACAGCCATCTGTATAAACCTGGAAATATCTGCACTGTCATCTATATAAACATGGAAATATATACAGAGAACTCTGTATAAACATGGAAATATCGGCACAGCCATCTCTATAAACATGGAAATATCTACACCACTATCTGTATAAACATGGAAATATCTACACCGCGATCTGTATAAACATGGAAATATCTACACCGCGATCTGTATAAATATGAAATATCTAAACCGCTATCTCTATAAAAGTGGAAATATATACACTGCTATCTGTGTAAACATGGAAATATCCTCACTGCTATCTCTATGCACATAGATATATCTACACCGCTATCTCTATAAACATGGAAATAACTACACCGCCATCTCTATAAACATGGAAATATCTACACCGTCATCTGTATAAACATGGAAATATCTACACCGCTATCTGTATAAACATGGAAATATCTACAACGCGATCTGTATAAACATAGAAATATCTACACCGCGATCTGTATAAACATGGAAATATCTAAACCGCTATCTGTGTAAACATGGAAATATCTACACAGCCATCTGTAGAAACATGGAAATATCTACACCGCTCTCTGTATAAATATGAAATATCTAAACCGCTATCTCTATAAAAGTGGAAATATATACACTGCTATCTGTGTAAACATGGAAATATCCTCACTGCTATCTCTATGAACATTGATATATCTACACCGCTATCTGTATAAACATGGAAATATCTACACCGCCATCTCTATAAACATGGAAATATCTACACCGTCATCTGTATAAACATGGAAATATCTACACCGCTATCTGTATAAACATGGAAATATCTACACCGCGATCTGTATAAACATGGAAATATCTACACCGCGATCTGTATAAACATGGAAATATCTACACCGCGATCTGTATAAACATGGAAATATCTAAACCGCTATCTGTGTAAACATGGAAATATCTACACAGCTATCTCTATAAACATGGAAATATCTACACCGCCATCTGTATAAACATGGAAATACCTACAAAGTCATCTGTATAAACATGGAAATATCTACACAGCCATCTTTGTAAACATGGAAATATCTACACAGCCATCTGTATAAACCTGGAAATATCTGCACTGTCATCTATATAAACATAGAAATATCTACAGAGAACTCTGTATAAACATGGAAATATCGGCACAGCCATCTGTGTAAACATGGAAATATCTACAACGCTATCTGTATAAACATGGAAATATCTACACCGCTATGTGTATTAACGTGGAAATATCTCCATTGCTATCTGTATAAACTTGGACAAATCTCCACCGCAATATGTATAAACATGAAAATATCTACACTTCTATCTCTATAAACATGGAAATATATACACAGCCATCTGTACAAACATGGAAATATCTACAAAGTCATCAGTAGATACATGGATATATCTACACCGCTATCTCTATAAACATGGAAATATACACACCGCCATCTCTTTAAACATGGAGGTATCTACAACGCCATCTACATAAACAAGAAAATATCTACACAGCTATCTCTATAAACATGGAAATATCTACACCGCCATCTGTATAAACATGGAAATACCTACAAAGTCATCTGTATAAACATGGAAATATCTACACAGCCATCTGTATAAACATGGAAATATCTACACAGCCATCTGTATAAACCTGGAAATATCTGCACTGTCATCTATATAAACATGGAAATATCTACAGAGAACTCTGTATAAACATGGAAATATCGGCACAGCCATCTGTATAAACATGGAAATATCTACACCGCTATCTGTATAAACATGGAAATATCTACACCGCGATCTGTATAAACATGGAAATATCTACACCGCGATCTGTATAAACATGGAAATATCTAAACCGCTATCTGTGTAAACATGGAAATATCTACACAGCTATCTCTATAAACATGGAAATATCTACACCGCCATCTGTATAAACATGGAAATACCTACAAAGTCATCTGTGTAAACATGGAAATATCTACACAGCCATCTGTATAAACATGGAAATATCTACACAGCCATCTGTATAAACCTGGAAATATCTGCACTGTCATCTATATAAACATGGAAATATCTACAGAGAACTCTGTATAAACATGGAAATATCGGCACAGCCATCTGTATAAACATGGAAATATCTACACCGCTATCTGTATAAACATGGAAATATCTACACCGCGATCTGTATAAACATGGAAATATCTACACCGCGATCTGTATAAATATGAAATATCTAAACCGCTATCTCTATAAAAGTGGAAATATATACACTGCTATCTGTGTAAACATGGAAATATACTCACTGCTATCTCTATGCACATTGATATATCTACACCGCTATCTCTATAAACATGGAAATATCTACACCGCCATCTCTATAAACATGGAAATATCTACACCGTCATCTGTATAAACATGGAAATATCTACACCGCTATCTGTATAAACATGGAAATATCTACACCGCGATCTGTATAAACACGGAAATATCTACACCGCGATCTGTATAAACATGGAAATATCTAAACCGCTATCTGTGTAAACATGGAAATATCTACACAGCTATCTCTATAAACATGGAAATATCTACACCGCGATCTGTATAAACATGGAAATATCTAAACCGCTATCTGTGTAAACATGGAAATATCTACACAGCTATCTCTATAAACATGGAAATATCTGCACCGCCATCTGTATAAACATGGAAATACCTACAAAGTCATCTGTATAAACATGGAAATATCTACACAGCCATCTGTATAAACATGGAAATATCTACACAGCCATCTGTATAAACCTGGAAATATCTGCACTGTCATCTATATAAACATGGAAAAATCTACAGAGAACTCTGTATAAACATGGAAATATCGGCACAGCCATCTGTATAAACATGGAAATATCTACAACGCTATCTGTATAAACATGGAAATATCTACACCGCTATGTGTATTAACGTGGAAATATCTCCATAGCTATCTGTATAAACATGGACAAATCTCCACCGCAATATGTATAAACATGAAAATATCTACACTTCTATCTCTATAAACATGGAAATATCTACACTGCCATCTGTACAAACATGGAAATATCTACACAGTCATCTGTAGAAACATGGAAATATCTACACCGCTATCTCTATAAACATGGAAATAACTACACCGCTATCTC
Organism: Pan troglodytes; assembly: GCF_028858775.2. Classification (NCBI taxonomy): domain Eukaryota; kingdom Metazoa; phylum Chordata; class Mammalia; order Primates; family Hominidae; genus Pan; species Pan troglodytes. Next base: position 89,362,794 of record NC_072416.2, on the reverse strand, counting down.
TATAAACACGGAAATATCTACACCGCTATCTCCATCAACCTGGAAATATACACACCGCCATCTCTTTAAACATGGAGGTATCTACAACGCCATCTACATAAACAAGAAAATATCTACACTGCCATCTATAAACATGGAAATATCTACACCGCCATCTCTATAAACATGGAAATATCTACACCGTCATCTGTATAAACATGGAAATATCTACACCGCTATCTGTATAACCATGGAAATATCTACACCGCGATCTGTATAAACATGGAAATATCTACACCGCGATCTGTATAAACATGGAAATATCTAAACCGCTATCTGTGTAAACATGGAAATATCTACACAGCTATCTCTATAAACATGGAAATATCTACACCGCGATCTGTATAAACATGGAAATATCTACACCACGATCTGTATAAACATGGAAATATCTAAACCGCTATCTGTGTAAACATGGAAATATCTACACAGCTATCTCTATAAACATGGAAATATCTACACCGCCATCTGTATAAACATGGAAATACCTACAAAGTCATCTGTGTAAACATGGAAATATCTACACAGCCATCTGTATAAACATGGAAATATCTACACAGCCATCTGTATAAACCTGGAAATATCTGCACTGTCATCTATATAAACATGGAAATATCTACAGAGAACTCTGTATAAACATGGAAATATCGGCACAGCCATCTGTATAAACATGGAAATATCTACACCGCTATCTGTATAAACATGGAAATATCTACACCGCGATCTGTATAAACATGGAAATATCTACACCGCGATCTGTATAAATATGAAATATCTAAACCGCTATCTCTATAAAAGTGGAAATATATACACTGCTATCTGTGTAAACATGGAAATATCCTCACTGCTATCTCTATGCACATTGATATATCTACACCGCTATCTCTATAAACATGGAAATATCTACACCGCCATCTCTATAAACATGGAAATATCTACACCGTCATCTGTATAAACATGGAAATATCTACACCGCTATCTGTATAAACATGGAAATATCTACACCGCGATCTGTATAAACACGGAAATATCTACACCGCGATCTGTATAAACATGGAAATATCTAAACCGCTATCTGTGTAAACATGGAAATATCTACACAGCTATCTCTATAAACATGGAAATATCTACACCGCGATCTGTATAAACATGGAAATATCTAAACCGCTATCTGTGTAAACATGGAAATATCTACACAGCTATCTCTATAAACATGGAAATATCTGCACCGCCATCTGTATAAACATGGAAATACCTACAAAGTCATCTGTATAAACATGGAAATATCTACACAGCCATCTGTATAAACATGGAAATATCTACACAGCCATCTGTATAAACCTGGAAATATCTGCACTGTCATCTATATAAACATGGAAAAATCTACAGAGAACTCTGTATAAACATGGAAATATCTACAACGCTATCTGTATAAACATGGAAATATCTACACCGCTATGTGTATTAACGTGGAAATATCTCCATTGCTATCTGTATAAACATGGACAAATCTCCACCGCAATATGTATAAACATGAAAATATCTACACTTCTATCTCTATAAACATGGAAATATCTACACTGCCATCTGTACAAACATGGAAATATCTACACAGTCATCTGTAGAAACATGGAAATATCTACACCGCTATCTCTATAAACATGGAAATAACTACACCGCTATCTCTATAAACACGGAAATATCTACACCGCTATCTCCATCAACCTGGAAATATACACACCGCCATCTCTTTAAACATGGAGGTATCTACAACGCCATCTACATAAACAAGAAAATATCTACACTGCCATCTATAAACATGGAAATATCTACACCGCCATCTCTATAAACATGGAAATATCTACACCGTCATCTGTATAAACATGGAAATATCTACACCGCTATCTGTATAACCATGGAAATATCTACACCGCGATCTGTATAAACATGGAAATATCTACACCGCGATCTGTATAAACATGGAAATATCTAAATCGCTATCTGTGTAAACATGGAAATATCTACACAGCTATCTCTATAAACATGGAAATATCTACACCGCCATCTGTATAAACATGGAAATACCTACAAAGTCATCTGTATAAACATGGATATATCTACACAGCCATCTGTATAAACATGGAAATATCTACACAGCCATCTGTATAAACCTGGAAATATCTGCACTGTCATCTATATAAACATGGAAATATCTACAGAGAACTCTGTATAAACATGGAAATATCGGCACAGCCATCTGTATAAACATGGAAATATTTACACCGCTATCTGTATAAACATGGAAATATCTACACCGCGATCTGTATAAACATGGAAATATCTACACCGCGATCTGTATAAATATGAAATATCTAAACCGCTATCTCTATAAAAGTGGAAATATATACACTGCTATCTGTGTAAACATGGAAATATCCTCACTGCTATCTCTATGCACATTGATATATCTACACCGCTATCTCTATAAACATGGAAATATCTACACCGCCATCTCTATAAACATGGAAATATCTACACCGTCATCTGTATAAACATGGAAATATCTACACCGCTATCTGTATAAACATGGAAATATCTACAACGCGATCTGTATAAACATAGAAATATCTACACCGCGATCTGTATAAACATGGAAATATCTAAACCGCTATCTGTGTAAACATGGAAATATCTACACAGCTATCTCTATAAACATGGAAATATCTGCACCGCCATCTGTATAAACATGGAAATACCTACAAAGTCATCTGTATTAACATGGAAATATCTACACAGCCATCTGTATAAACATGGAAATATCTACACAGCCATCTGTATAAACCTGGAAATATCTGCACTGTCATCTATATAAACATGGAAATATCTACAGAGAACTCTGTAATAAACATGGAAATATCGGCACAGCCATCTGTATAAACATGGAAATATCTACAACGCTATCTGTATAAACATGGAAATATCTACACCGCTATGTGTATTAACGTGGAAATACCTCCATTGCTATCTGTTTAATCATGGAGAAATCTCCACCGCAATATGTATAAATATGAAAATATCTACACTTCTGTCTCTATAAACATGGAAATATCTACACTGCCATCTGTACAAACATGGAAATATCTACACAGTCATCTGTAGAAACATGGAAATATCTACACCGCTCTCTGTATAAATATGAAATATCTAAACCGCTATCTCTATAAAAGTGGAAATATATACACTGCTATCTGTGTAAACATGGAAATATCCTCACTGCTATCTCTATGAACATTGATATATCTACACCGCTATCTGTATAAACATGGAAATATCTACACCGCCATCTCTATAAACATGGAAATATCTACACCGTCATCTGTATAAACATGGAAATATCTACACCGCTATCTGTATAAACATGGAAATATCTACACCGCGATCTGTATAAACATGGAAATATCTACACCGCGATCTGTATAAACATGGAAATATCTACACCGCGATCTGTATAAACATGGAAATATCTAAACCGCTATCTGTGTAAACATGGAAATATCTACACAGCTATCTCTATAAACATGGAAATATCTACACCGCCATCTGTATAAACATGGAAATACCTACAAAGTCATCTGTATAAACATGGAAATATCTACACAGCCATCTTTATAAACATGGAAATATCTACACAGCCATCTGTATAAACCTGGAAATATCTGCACTGTCATCTATATAAACATAGAAATATCTACAGAGAACTCTGTATAAACATGGAAATATCGGCACAGCCATCTGTGTAAACATGGAAATATCTACAACGCTATCTGTATAAACATGGAAATATCTACACCGCTATGTGTATTAACGTGGAAATATCTCCATTGCTATCTGTATAAACTTGGACAAATCTCCACCGCAATATGTATAAACATGAAAATATCTACACTTCTATCTCTATAAACATGGAAATATATACACAGCCATCTGTACAAACATGGAAATATCTACAAAGTCATCAGTAGATACATGGATATATCTACACCGCTATCTCTATAAACATGGAAATATACACACCGCCATCTCTTTAAACATGGAGGTATCTACAACGCCATCTACATAAACAAGAAAATATCTACACAGCTATCTCTATAAACATGGAAATATCTACACCGCCATCTGTATAAACATGGAAATACCTACAAAGTCATCTGTATAAACATGGAAATATCTACACAGCCATCTGTATAAACATGGAAATATCTACACAGCCATCTGTATAAACCTGGAAATATCTGCACTGTCATCTATATAAACATGGAAATATCTACAGAGAACTCTGTATAAACATGGAAATATCGGCACAGCCATCTGTATAAACATGGAAATATCTACACCGCTATCTGTATAAACATGGAAATATCTACACCGCGATCTGTATAAACATGGAAATATCTACACCGCGATCTGTATAAACATGGAAATATCTAAACCGCTATCTGTGTAAACATGGAAATATCTACACAGCTATCTCTATAAACATGGAAATATCTACACCGCCATCTGTATAAACATGGAAATACCTACAAAGTCATCTGTGTAAACATGGAAATATCTACACAGCCATCTGTATAAACATGGAAATATCTACACAGCCATCTGTATAAACCTGGAAATATCTGCACTGTCATCTATATAAACATGGAAATATCTACAGAGAACTCTGTATAAACATGGAAATATCGGCACAGCCATCTGTATAAACATGGAAATATCTACACCGCTATCTGTATAAACATGGAAATATCTACACCGCGATCTGTATAAACATTGAAATATCTACACCGCGATCTGTATAAATATGAAATATCTAAACCGCTATCTCTATAAAAGTGGAAATATATACACTGCTATCTGTGTAAACATGGAAATATCCTCACTGCTATCTCTATGCACATTGATATATCTACACCGCTATCTCTATAAACATGGAAATATCTACACCGCCATCTCTATAAACATGGATATATCTACACCGTCATCTGTATAAACATGGAAATATCTACACCGCTATCTGTATAAACATGGAAATATCTACAACGCGATCTGTATAAACATGGAAATATCTACACCGCGATCTGTATAAACATGGAAATATCTAAACCGATATCTGTGTAAACATGGAAATATCTACACAGCTATCTCTATAAACATGGAAATATCTGCACCGCCATCTGTATAAACATGGAAATATCTACACAGCCATCTGTATAAACCTGGAAATATCTGCACTGTCATCTATATAAACATGGAAATATCTACAGAGAACTCTGTATAAACATGGAAATATCGGCACAGCCATCTGTATAAACATGGAAATATCTACAACGCTATCTGTATAAACATGGAAATATCTACACCGCTATGTGTATTAACGTGGAAATATCTCCATTGCTATCTGTTTAATCATGGAGAAATCTCCACCGCAATATGTATAAATATGAAAATATCTACACTTCTATCTCTATAAACATGGAAATATCTACACTGCCATCTGTACAAACATGGAAATATCTACACAGTCATCTGTAGAAACATGGAAATATCTACACCGCTCTCTGTATAAATATGAAATATCTAAACCGCTATCTCTATAAAAGTGGAAATATATACACTGCTATCTGTGTAAACATGGAAATATCCTCACTGCTATCTCTATGAACATTGATATATCTACACCGCTATCTGTATAAACATGGAAATATCTACACCGCCATCTCTATAAACATGGAAATATCTACACCGTCATCTGTATAAACATGGAAATATCTACACAGCTATCTGTATAAACATGGAAATATCTACACCGCGATCTGTATAATCATGGAAATATCTACACCGCGATCTGTATAAACATGGAAATATCTACACCGCGATCTGTATAAACATGGAAATATCTAAACCGCTATCTGTGTAAACATGGAAATATCTACACAGCTATCTCTATAAACATGGAAATATCTACACCGCCATCTGTATAAACATGGAAATACCTACAAAGTCATCTGTATAAACATGGAAATATCTACACAGCCATCTTTATAAACATGGAAATATCTACACAGCCATCTGTATAAACCTGGAAATATCTGCACTGTCATCTATATAAACATGGAAATATCTACAGAGAACTCTGTATAAACATGGAAATATCGGCACAGCCATCTGTGTAAACATGGAAATATCTACAACGCTATCTGTATAAACATGGAAATATCTACACCGCTATGTGTATTAACGTGGAAATATCTCCATTGCTATCTGTATAAACATGGACAAATCTCCACCGCAATATGTAGAAACATGAAAATATCTACACTTCTATCTCTATAAACATGGAAATATCTACACTGCCATCTGTACAAACATGGAAATATCTACACAGTCATCTGTAGAAACATGGAAATATTTACACCGCTATCTCTATAAACATGGAAATAACTACACCGCTATCTCTATAAACATGGAAATATCTACACCGCTCTCTCCATCAACATGGAAATATACACACCGCCATCTCTTTAAACATGGAGGTATCTACAACGCCATCTACATAAACAAGAAAATATCTACACAGCTATCTCTATAAACATGGAAATATCTACACCGCCATCTGTATAAACATGGAAATACCTACAAAGTCATCTGTATAAACATGGAAATATCTACACAGCCATCTGTATAAACATGGAAATATCTACACAGCCATCTGTATAAACCTGGAAATATCTGCACTGTCATCTATATAAACATGGAAATATCTACAGAGAACTCTGTATAAACATGGAAATATCGGCACAGCCATCTGTATAAACATGGAAATATCTACACCGCGATCTGTATAAACATGGAAATATCTACACCGCGATCTGTATAAACATGGAAATATCTACACCGCGATCTGTATAAACATGGAAATATCTAAACCGCTATCTGTCTAAACATGGAAATATCTACACAGCTATCTCTATAAACATGGAAATATCTACACCGCCATCTGTATAAACATGGAAATACCTACAAAGTCATCTGTATAAACATGGAAATATCTACACAGCCATCTGTATAAACATGGAAATATCTACACAGCCATCTGTATAAACCTGGAAATATCTGCACTGTCATCTATATAAACATGGAAATATCTACAGAGAACTCTGTATAAACATGGAAATATCGGCACAGCCATCTGTATAAACATGGAAATATCTACACCGCTATCTGTATAAACATGGAAATATCTACACCGCGATCTGTATAAACATGGAAATATCTACACCGCGATCTGTATAAATATGAAATATCTAAACCGCTATCTCTATAAAAGTGGAAATATATACACTGCTATCTGTGTAAACATGGAAATATCCTCACTGCTATCTCTATGCACATTGATATATCTACACCGCTATCTCTATAAACATGGAAATATCTACACCGCCATCTCTATAAACATGGAAATATCTACACCGTCATCTGTATAAACATGGAAATATCTACACCGCTATCTGTATAAACATGGAAATATCTACACCGCGATATGTATAAACATGGAAATATCTACACCGCGATCTGTATAAACATGGAAATATCTAAACCGCTATCTGTGTAAACATGGAAATATCTACACAGCTATCTCTATAAACATGGAAATATCTGCACCGCCATCTGTATAAACATGGAAATACCTACAAAGTCATCTGTATAAACATGGAAATATCTACACAGCCATCTGTATAAACATGGAAATATCTGCACAGCCATCTGTATAAACCTGGAAATATCTTCACTGTCATCTATATAAACATGGAAATGTCTACAGAGAACTCTGTATAAACATGGAAATATCGGCACAGCCATCTGTATAAACATGGAAATATCTACAACGCTATCTGTATAAACATGGAAATATCTACACCGCTATGTGTATTAACGTGGAAATATCTCCATTGCTATCTGTATAAACATGGACAAATCTCCACCGCAATATGTATAAACATGAAAATATCTACACTTCTATCTCTATAAACATGGAAATATCTACACTGCCATCTGTACAGACATGGAAATATCTACACAGTCATCTGTAGAAACATGGAAATATCTACACCGCTATCTCTATAAACATGGAAATAACTACACCGCTATCTCTATAAACACGGAAATATCTACACCGCTATCTCCATCAACATGGAAATATACACACCGCCATCTCTTTAAACATGGAGGTATCTACAACGCCATCTACATAAACAAGAAAATATCTACACTGCCATCTATATAAACATGGAAATATCTACACCGCCATCTCTATAAACATGGAAATATCTACACTGCCATGTGTAGAAAGATGGAAATATCTACACCGCCATCTGTATAAACGTGGAAATATCTACACCGCTATCTGTGTAAACATGGAAATATCTACACCGCAATCTGTATAAACATGGAAATATCTACACCGCTCTCTGTATAAATATGAAATATCTGAAGCACTATCTCTATAAAAGTGGAAATATCTACACTGCTATCTGTATAAACATGGAAATATCCTCACTGCTATCTCTATGAACACTGATATATCTACACCGCTATCTCTATAAACCTGGAAATATCTGCACTGTCATCTATATAAACATGGAAATATCTACACCGCTATCTGCATAAACATGGAAATATCTACCCGCCATCTGTATAAACATGGAAATATCTACAATGCCATCTGTATAAACATGGAAATATCTACACCGCGATCTGTATAAACATGGAAATATCTACACCGCTATCTGTATAAACATGGAAATATCTACACAGCCATCTGTATATACATGGAAATATTTACACCGCGATCTGTATAAACATGGAAATATCTACACCGCGATCTGTATAAACATGGAAATATCTACACCGCTATCTGTATAAACATGGAAATATCTACACAGCCATCTGTATATACATGGAAATATCTACACCGCTATCTGTATAAACATGGTAATATCTACACCGCCATCTATATAAACATGGAAATATCTACACCGATATCTGTAAAAACATGGAAATATCTACACCGCTATCTGTATAAACATGGAAATATCTACACCGCGATCTGTATAAACATGGAAATATCTACACGGCGATCTGTATAAACATGGAAATATCTACACCGCGACCTGTATAAACATGGAAATATCTACACCGCTATCTGTATAAATATGGAAATATCTACACAGCTATCTCTATAAACATGGAAATATCTACACCGCCATCTGTATAAACATGGAAATACCTAGAAAGTCATCTGTATAAACATGGAAATATCTACAAAGCCATCTGTATAAACATGGAAATATCTACACAGCCATCTGTATATACATGGAAATATCTACACCGCAATCTGTATAAACATGGAAATAACTACACCGCTATTCGTATAAACAAGGAAATATCTACACCATGATCTGTATAAACATGGCAATATTTACACCGCTATCTGTATAAACATGGAAATTTCTACACCGTTATCTGTATAAATATGGAAATATCTACACCGCTATCTCTATAAACATGGAAATATCTGCACCGCCATCTGTATAAACATGGCAATACCTATTCAGTCATCTGTGTGAACATGGAAATATCTACACCACCATCTGTATAAACATGGAAATATCTACAATGCCATCTGTATACACATGGAAATACGTTCACGGCAATCTGTGTATAGATGGAAACATCAACACCGCCATCTGTAAAAACTTGGAAATATCTACACTGCTATCTCTATAAACATGGAAATATCTACACTGCGGTCTGTATAAACATGGAAATATCTACACCGGTATCTGTATAAACATGGAAATATCTACACCATGATCTGTATAAACATGGAAATATATACACCGCTATCTGTATAAACATGGAAATATCTGCACCGCTATCTCTATAGACATGGAAATATCTACAAAGCCATCTGTATAAACATGGAAATACCTACACAGTCATGTGTAGGAACATGGAAATATCTACACTGCCATCTGTATAAACATAGAAATATCTACACAGCCCTCTGTATAAATATGGAGATATCTGCATAGGCATCTGTATAAACATGGAAATATCTGCACCGCTATCTGTATAAACATGGAAATACCTACACCGCTGTCTCTATAAACATGGAAATATGTACACCGCTATGTATATAAACATGGAAATATCTCCACTGCTGTCTGTATAAACATGGAAATATCTCCACCGTTATCTGTGTAAACATGGAAATATCTACAGCGCCATCTCTATAAACATTGAAATATCTACACTGCCATCTGTAAAAACATGGAAATATCTACACAGTCATCTGAATAAACATGGAAATATCTACACCACCATCTGTATAAACATGGAAATACCTACAATACCATCTGTATACACATGGAAATATCTACACAGACATCTGTATAAATATGGAAATATCTACACCGCCATCTGTATAAACATGGAAATATCTATACTGCCATCTGTAGAAACATGGAAATATCTACACCGCTATCTCTATAAATATGGAAATATCTACACCGCCATCTCTATAAACATGAAAATATCTACACTGCCATCTCCATAAAGATGGAAGTATCTACTCCGCCATGTGTATAAACACGGAAATATCTACACCACCATCTGTGTAAACATGGAAATATCTACACCGCGCTCTGTATAAACATGGAAATATCTACACCGCCATCTGCATGTCCATGGAAATATCTACGCCGCCATCTGTTTAAACATGGATATATCTACACGACCATCTGTGTATAGATGGAAATATCAACACCGCCATCTGTACACACATGGAAATATCTACACCGCTATCTCTATAAACATGGAAATGTGTGCACTGCCATCTGTAAAAACATGGAAATACCTATACAGTCATCTGTATAAACATGGAAATATCTACAATGCCATCTGTATACACATGGAAATATCTACACATCCATCTGTATAAACATGTAAATATCTACACTGCTATCTCTATAAACATGGAAATATCTACACCGCCATCTCTATAAACATGAAAATATCTACACTGCCATCTCCATCAACATGGAACTAACTACTCTGCCATCTCTATAAACATGGAAACATCTACACCGCCATCTGTGTTAATAAGGAAATATCTACAATGCCATCTGTATAAAGATATAAATATCTGCACCGCGAGCTGTATAAACATGGAAATATCTACATCGCTATCTGTATAAACATGGAAATACCAACACCGCTATCGGTATAAACATGGAAATATCAACAACGCTGTCTATATAAACATGGAAATGTCTACACCGCTATGTCTATAAACATGGAAATACCTACACCGCTATCTCTATAAACATGGAAATATCTACACCGCTATCTGTATAAACATGGAAATATCTATACCGCTATCTGTATAAACATGGAAATATCTACACCGCGATCTGTATAAACATGGAAATATGTACACCGCGATCTGTATAAACATGGAAATATCTTCACCACGATCTGTATAAACATGGAAATATCTACACCGCTATCTGTATAAACATGGAAATATCTACACCGCCATCTGTATAAACATGGAAATATCTACAATGCCATCTGTATAAACATGGAAATATCTACACCGCGATCTGTATAAACATGGAAATATCTACACCGCGATCTGTATAAACATGGAAATATCTACACCGCTATCTGTATAAACATGGAAATATCTACACAGCTATCTCTATAAACATGGAAATATCTACACCGCCATCTGTATAAACATGGAAATACCTACAAAGTCATGTGTATAAACATGGAAATATCTACAAAGCCATCTGTATAAACATGGAAATATCTACACAGCCATCTTTATATACATGGAAATATCTACACCGCCATCTGTATAAACATCGTAATATCTACACCGCCATCTATATAAACATGGAAATATCTACACCGCCTTCTGTATAAACATGGAAATATCTACACTGCCATCTGCAGAAAGATGGAAATATCTACACCACAATCTGTGTAAACATGGAAATATCTACACCGATATCTGTAAAAACATGGAAATGTCTACACCGCTATCTGTATAAACATGGAAATATCTACACCGTGATCTGTATAAACATGGAAATATCTACACCGCGATCTGTATAAACATGGAAATATCTACACCGCTATCTGTATAAACATGGAAATATCTACACCGCGATCTGTATAAACATGGAAATATCTACACCGCCATCTGTATAAACATGGAAATATCTACAAAGCCATCTGTATAAACATGGAAATATCTACACAGCCATCTGTATATACATAGAAAAATCTACACGGCAATCTGTATAAACATGGAAGTAACTACACCGCTATTTGTATAAACAAGGAAATATCTACACCATGATCTGTATAAACATGGCAATATTTACACCGCTATCTGCATAAACATGGAAATTTCTACACCGTTATCTGTATAAATATGGAAATATCTACACCGCTATCTCTATAAACATGGAAATATCTGCACCGCCATCTGTATAAACATGGCAATACCTATACAGTCATCTGTGTAAACATGGAAATATCTACACCACCATCTGTATAAACATGGAAATATCTACAATGCCATCTGTATACACATGGAAATACCTACACGGCAATCTGTGTATAGATGGAAACATCAACACCGCCATCTGTAAAAACTTGGAAATATCTACACTGCTATCTCTATAAACCTGGAAATATCTACACTGCGGTCTGTATAAACATGGAAATATCTACACCGGTATCTGTATAAACATGGAAATATCTACACCATGATCTGTATAAACATGGAAACATATACACCGCTATCTGTATAAACATGGAAATATCTGCAACGCTATCTCTATAGACATGGAAATATCTACAAAGCCATCTGTATAAACATGGAAGTACCTACACAGTCATGTGTAGGAACATGGAAATATCTACACTGCCATCTGTATAAACATAGAAATATCTACACAGCCCTCTGTATAAATATGGAGATATCTGCATAGGCATCTGTATAAACATGGAAATATCTGCACCGCTATCTGTATAAACATGGAAATACCTACACCGCTGTCTCTATAGACATGGAAATATGTACACCGCTATGTATATAAACATGGAAATATCTCCACTGCTGTCTGTATAAACATGGAAATATCTCAACCGTTATCTGTATAAACATGGAAATATCTACATCGCCATCTCTATAAACATTGAAATATCTACACTGCCATCTGTAAAAACATGGAAATATCTACACAGTCATCTGAATAAACATGGAGATATCTACACCACCATCTGTATAAACATGGAAATACCTACAATACCATCTGTATATACATGGAAATATCTACACACACATCTGTAAAAATATGGAAATATCTACACCGCCATCTGTATAAACATGGAAATATCTACACTGCCATCTGTAGAAAGATGGAAATATCTACACCGCTATCTCTATAAATATGGAAATATCTACACCGCCATCTCTATAAACATGAAAATATCTACACTGCTATCTCCATAAAGATTGAAGTATCTACTCCACCATGTGTATAAACACGGAAATATCTACACCACCATCTGTGTAAACATGGAAATATCTACACCGCTCTCTGTATAAACATGGAAATATCTACACCGCCATCTGCATGTCCATGGAAATATCTACGCCGCCATCTGTTTAAACATGGATATATCTACACGACCATCTGTGTATAGATGGAAATATCAACACCGCCATCTGTACAAACATGGAAATATCTACACCGCTATCTCTATAAACATGGAAATGTGTGCACTGCCATCTGTAAAAACATGGAAATACCTATACAGTCATCTGTATAAACATGGAAATATCTACAATGCCATCTGTATACACATGGAAATATCTACACAGCCATCTGTATAAACATGTAAATATCTACACTGCTGTCTCTATAAATATGGAAATATCTACACCGCCATCTCTGTAAACATGAAAATATCTACACTGCCATCTCCATAAACATGGAACTAAATACTCCGCCATCTGTATAAACATGGAAACATCTACACCACCATCTGTGTGAATAAGGAAATATCTACAATGCCATCTGTATAAAGATATAAATATCTGCACCACGAGCTGTATAAACATGGAAATATCTACATCGCTATCTGTATAAACGTGGAAATACCAACACCGCTATCGGTATAAACATGGAAATATCTACAACGCCATCTATATAAACATGGAAATGTCTACACCGCTATGTCTATAAACATGGAAATACCTACACCGCTATCTCTATAAACATGGAAATATATACACCGCTATCTGTATAAACATGGAAATATCTACACCGCTATCTGTATAAACATGGAAATATCTACACCGCGATCTGTATAAACATGGAAGTATGTACACCGCGATCTGTATAAACATGGAAATATCTACACCGCTATCTGTATAAACATGGATATATCTACACCGTGATCTGTATAAACATGGAAATATCTACACCGCCATCTGTATAAACATGGAAATATCTACACCGCGATCTGTATAAACATGGAAATATCTACACCGCGATCTGTATAAACATGGAAATATCTACACCGCAATCTGTATAAACATGGAAATATCTACACAGATATCTCTATAAACATGGAAATATCTACACCGCCATCTGTATAAACATGGAAGTACCTACAAAGTCATCTGTATAAACATGGAAATATCTACAGAGCCATCTGTATAAACATGGAAATATCTACACAGCCATCTGTATATACATGGAAATATCTACAAAGCTATCTGTATAAACATGGTAATATCTACACCGCCCTCTGTATAAACATGGAAATATCTACACCGCCATCTGTATAAACATGGAAATATCTACAATGCCATCTGTAGAAAGATGGAAATATCTACACCGCAATCTGTGTAAACATGGAAATATCTACACCGATATCTGTAAAAACATGGAAATACCTACATCGCTATCTGTATAAACATGAAAATATCTACACCGCGATCTGTATAAACATGGAAATATCTACACCGCGATCTGTATAAACATGGAAATATCTACACCACGATATGTATAAACATGGAAATATCTACACCGCTATCTGTATAAATATGGAAATATCTACACAGCTATCTCTATAAACATGGAAATACCTACACCGCCATCTGTATAAACATGGAAATACCTACAAAGTCATCTGTATAAACATGGAAATATCTACAAAGCCATCTGTATAAACATGGAAATATCTACAAAGCCATCTGTATATACATGGAAATATCTACACTGCTCTCTGTATAAACATGGAAATAACTACACCGCTATTTGTATAAACAAGGAAATATCTACACCATGATCTGTATAAAAATGGCAATATTTACACCGCTATCTGTATAAACATGGAAATTTCTACACCGTTATCTGTATAAACATGGAAATATCTACACCGCTATCTCTGTAAACAAGGAAATATCTACACCGCCATCTGTATAAACATGGAAATACCTATACAGTCATCTGTGTAAACATGGAAATATCTACACCACCATCTGTATAAACATGGAAATATCTACACAGCCATCAGCATATACATGGAATTATCTACACCGCTGTCTGTATAAAGATGGAAATAATTACACCGCTATTTGTATAAACGAGGAAATATCTACACCATGATCTGTATAAACGTGGCAATATTTACACCGCTATCTGTATAAACATGGAGATTTCTACACCGTTTTCTGTATAAATATGGAAATATCTACACCGCTATCTCTATAAACATGGAATCATCTACACCGCCATTTGTATAAACATGGAAATACCTATACAGTCATCTGTGTAAACGTGGAAATATCTACACCACCATCTGTATAAACATGGAAGTATCTACAATGCCATCTGTATACACATGGAAATAACTACACGGCAATCTGTGTATAGATGGAAACATCAACACCGCCATCTGTAAAACTTGGAAATATCTACACTGCAATCTCTATAAACATGGAAATATCTACACTGCGGTCTGTGTAAACATGGAAATATCTACACCGGTATCTGTATAAACATGGAAATAACTACACCATGATCTGTATAAACATGGAAATATATACACCGCTATCTGTATAAACATGGAAATATCTGCACCACTATCTCTATAGACATGGAAATAGCTACAAAGCCATCTGTATGAACATGGAAATACCTACACAGTCATGATTAGGAACATGGAAATATCTACACTGCCATCTGTATAAACATAGAAATATCTACACAGCCCTCCGTATAAATATGGAGATATCTGCGTAGGGATCTGTATAAACATGGAAATATCTGCACCGCTCTCTGTAAAAACATGGAAATACCTACACCGCTGTCTCTATAAACATGGAAATATGTACACCGCTATGTATATAAACATGGAAATATCTCCACTGCTGTCTGCATAAACACGGAAATATCTCCACCGTTATCTGTATAAACATGGAAATATCTACAGCGCCATCTCTATAAACATTGAAATATCTACACAGCCATCTGTAAAAACATGGAAATATCTACACAGTCATCTGAATAAACATGGAAATATCTACACCACCATCTGTATAAACATGGAAATACCTACAATACCATCTGTATACACATGGAAATATCTACACAGACATCTGTATAAATATGGAAATATCTACACCGCCATCTGTATAAACATGGAAATATCTACACTGCCATCTGTAGAAAGATGGAAATATCTACACCACTATCTCTATAAATATGGAAATATCTACACCGCCATCTCTATAAACATGAAAATATCTACACTGCCATCTCCGTAAAGATGTAAGTATCTACTCCGCCATGTGTATAAACACGGAAATATCTACACCACCATCTGTGTAAACATGGAAATATCTACACCGCTCTTTGAATAAACATTGAAATATCTACACCGCGATCTGCATGTCCATGGAAATATCTACGCCGCCATCTGTTTAAACATGGAAATCTCTACACGGCCATCTGTGTATAGATGGAAATATCAACACCGCCATCTGTACAAACATGGAAATATCTACACCACTATCTCTATAAACATGGAAATGTGTGCACTGCCATCTGTAAAAACATGGAAATACCTATACAGTCATCTGTAAAAACATGGAAATATCTACAACGCCATCTGTCTACACATGGAAATATCTACACAGCCATCTGTATAAACATGTAAATATCTACAGTGCTATCTCTATAAACATGGAAATATCTACACCGCCATCTCTATAAACATGAAAATATCTACACTGCCATCTCCATAAACATGGAACTAACTTCTCCGCCTTCTGTATAAACATGGAAAAATCTACACCGCCATCTGTGTGAATAAGGAAAGATCTACAATGCCATCTGTAGAAAGATATAAATATCTGCAACGCAAGCTGTATGAACTTGGAAATATCTACATCGCTATCTGTATAAACGTGGAAATACCAAAACCGCTATCGGTATAAACATGGAAATATCTGCACCGCTATCTCTATAGACATGGAAATATCTACAAAGCCATCTGTATAAACATGGAAATACCTACACAGTCATGTGTAGGAACATGGAAATATCTACATTGCCATCTGTATAAACCTAGAAATATCTACACAGCCCTCTGTATAAATATGGAGATATCTGCATAGGCATCTGTATAAACATGGAAATATCTGCAGCGCTATCTGTATAAACATGGAAATACCTACACCGCTGTCTCTATAAACATGGAAATATGTACACCGCTATGTATATAAACATGGAAATATCTCCACTGCTGTCTGTATAAACATGGAAATATCTCCACCGTTATCTGTATCAACATGGAAAAATCTACAGCGCCATCTCTATAAACATTGAAATATCTACACTGCCATCTGTAAAAACATGGAAATATCTACACAGTCATCTGAATAAACATGGAAATATCTACACCACCATCTGTATAAACATGGAAATACCTACAATACCATCTGTATACACATGGAAATATCTACAGAGACATCTGTATAAATATGGAAATATCTACACCGCCATCTGTATAAACATGGAAATATCTACACTGCCATCTGTAGAAAGATGGAAATATCTACACCGCTATCTCTGTAAATATGGAAATATCTACACCGCCATCTCTATAAACATGAAAATATCTACACTGCCATCTCCATAAAGATGGAAGTATCTACTCCGCCATGTGTA
The DNA here is from genome assembly GCF_028858775.2 of Pan troglodytes. NCBI lineage: Eukaryota > Metazoa > Chordata > Mammalia > Primates > Hominidae > Pan > Pan troglodytes. Next base: position 89,344,372 of record NC_072416.2, on the reverse strand, counting down.
TAAACACGGAAATATCTACACCACCATCTGTGTAAACATGGAAATATCTACACCGCTCTCTGTATAAACATGGAAATATCTACACCGCCATCTGCATGTCCATGGAAATATCTACGCCGCCATCTGTTTAAACATGGATATATCTACACGACCATCTGTGTATAGATGGAAATATCAACACCGCCATCTGTACAAACATGGAAATATCTACACCGCTATCTCTATAAACATGGAAATGTGTGCACTGCCATCTGTAAAAACATGGAAATACCTATACAGTCATCTGTATAAACATGGAAATATCTACAATGCCATCTGTATACACATGGAAATATCTACACAGCCATCTGTATAAACATGTAAATATCTACACTGCTATCTCTATAAACATGGAAATATCTACACCGCCATCTCTATAAACATGAAAATATCTACACTGCCATCTCCATAAACATGGAACTAACTACTCCGCCATCTGTATAATCATGGAAACATCTACACCGCCATCTGTGTGAATAAGGAAATATCTACAATGCCATCTGTATAAAGATATAAATATCTGCACCGCGAGCTGTATAAACATGGAAATATCTACATCGCTATCTGTATAAAAGTGGAAATACCAACACCGCTATCGGTATAAACATGGAAATATCAACAACGCCATCTATATAAACATGGAAATGTATACACCGCTATGTCTATAAACATGGAAATACCTACACCGCTATCTCTATAAACATGGAAATATCTACACCGCTATCTGTATAAACATGGAAATATCTACACCGCCATCTGTATAAACATGGAAATCTCTACAATGCCATCTGTATAAACATGGAAATATCTACACCGTGATCTGTATTAACATGGAAATATCTACACCGCGATCTGTATAAACATGGAAATATCTACACCGCTATCTGTATAAACATGGAAATATCTACACAGCTATCTCTATAAACATGGAAATATCTACACCGCCATCTGTATAAACATGGAAATACCTACAAAGTCATCTGTATAAACATGGAAATATCTACAAAGCCATCTGTATAAACATGGAAATATCTACACAGCCATCTGTATATGCATTGAAATATCTACACCGCTATCTGTATAAACATGGTAATATCTACACCGGCATCTATATAAACATGGAAATATCTACACCGTGATCTGTATTAACATGGAAATACCTACACAGCCATCTGTATATGCATTGAAATATCTACACCGCCATCTGTATAAACATGGAAATATCTACAATGCCATCTGCATAAACATGGAAATATCTACACCGTGATCTGTATTAACATGGAAATATCTACACCGCGATCTGTATAAACATGGAAATATCTACACCGCTATCTGTATAAACATGGAAATATCTACACAGCTATCTCTATAAACATGGAAAAATCTACACCGCCATCTGTATAAACATGGAAATACCTACAAAGTCATCTGTATAAACATGGAAATATCTACAAAGCCATCTGTATAATCATGGAAATAACTTCACCGCTATTTGTATAAACAAGGAAATATCTACACCGTGATCTGTATAAACATGGAAATATTTACACCGCTATCTGTATAAACATGGAAATTTTTACACCGTTATCTGTATAAATATGGAAATATCTACACCGCTATCTCTATAAACATGGAAATATCTACACCACCATCTGTATAAACATGGAGATACCTATACAGTCATCTGTGTAAACATGGAAATATCTACACCACCATCTGTATAAACATGGAAATATCTACAATGCCATCTGTATACACATGGAAATACCTACACGGCAATCTGTGTATAGATGGAAACATCAACACCGCCTTCTGTAAAAACTTGGAAATAACTACACTGCTATCTCTATAAACATGGAAATATCTGCACCGCCATCTGTATATACATGGCAATACCTATACAGTCATCTGTGTAAACATGGAAATATCTACACCACCATCTGTATAAACATGGAAATATCTACAATGCCATCTGTATACACATGGAAATACCTACACGTCAATCTGTGTATAGATGGAAACATCAACACCGCCATCTGTAAAAACTTGGAAATATCTACACTGCTATCTCTATAAACATGGAAATATCTAAACTGCGGTCTGTATGAACATGGAAATATCTACACCGGTATCTGTATAAACATGGAAATATCTACACCATGATCTGTATAAACATGGAAATATCTGCACCGCTATCTCTATAGACATGGAAATATCTACAAAGACATCTGTATAAACATGGAAATACCTACACAGTCATGTGTAGGAACATGGAAATATCTACACTGCCATCTGTATAAACGTAGAAATATCTACACAGCCCTCTGTATAAATATGGAGATATCTGCATAGGCATCTGTATAAACATGGAAATATCTGCACCGCTATCTGTATAAACATGGAAATACCTACACCGCTGTCTCTATAAACATGGAAATATGTACACCGCTATGTATATAAACATGGAAATATCTCCACTGCTGTCTGTATAAACATGGAAATATCTCCACCGTTATCTGTATAAACATGGAAATATCTACAGCGCCATCTCTATAAACATTGAAATATCTACACTGCCATCTGTAAAAACATGGAAATATCTACACAGTCATCTGAATAAACATGGAAATATCTACACCACCGTCTGTATAAACATGGAAATACCTACAATACCATCTGTATATACATGGAAATATCTACACACACATCTGTATAAATATGGAAATGTCTACACCGCCATCTGTATAAACATGGAAATATCTACACAACCATCTGTATATACATGGAAATATCTACACCGCTATCTGTATAAACATGGTAATATCTACACCGCCATCTATATAAACATGGAAATATCTACACCGCCTTCTGTATAAACATGGAAATATCTACAATGCCATCTGTAGAAAGATGGAAATATCTACACCGCAATCTGTGTAAACATAGAAATATCTACACCGATATCTGTAAAAACATGGAAATATCTACACCGCTATCTGTATAAACATGGAAATATCTACACCGCTATCTGTATAAACATGGAAATACCTACACCGCTATCTGTATAAATATGGAAATATCTACACAGCTATCTCTATAAACATGGAAATATCTACACCGCAATCTGTATAAACATGGATGTAACTACACCGCTATTTGTATAAACAATGAAATATCTACACCATGATCTGTATAAACATGGCAATATTTACACCGCTATCTGTATAAACATGGAAATATCAACACCGTTATCTGTATAAATATGGAAATATCTACACCGCTATCTCTATAAACATGGAAATATCTGCACCGCCATCTGTATAAACATGGCAATACCTATACAGTCATCTGTGTAAACATGGAAATATCTACACCACCATCTGTATAAACATGGAAATATCTTCAATGCCATCTGTATACACATGGAAATACCTACACGGCAATCTGTGTATAGATGGAAACATCAACACCGCCATCTGTAAAAACTTCGAAATATCTACACTGCTATCTCTATAAACATGGAAATATATACACTACGGTCTGTATAAACATGGAAATATCTACACCGGTATCTGTATAAACATGGAAATATCTACATCATGATCTGTATAAACATGGAAATATATACACCGCTATCTGTATAAACATGGAAATATCTGCACCGCTATCTCTATAGACATGGAAATATCTACAAAGCCATCTGTATAAACATGGAAATACCTACACAGTCATGTGTAGGAACATGGAAATATCTACACTGCCATCTGTATAAACATAGAAATATCTACACAGCCCTCTGTATAAATATGGAGATATCTGCATAGGCATCTGTATAAACATGGAAATATCTACACCGCTATCTGTATAAACATGGAAATACCTACACTGCTGTCTCTATAAACATGGAAATATGTACACCGCTATGTATATAAACATGGAAATATCTCCACTGCTGTCTGTATAAACATGGAAATATCTCCACCGTTATCTGTATAAACATGGAAATATCTACAGCGCCATCTCTATAAACATTGAAATATCTACACTGCCATCTGTAAAAACATGGAAATATCTACACAGTCATCTGAATAAACATGGAAATATCTACACCACCATCTGTATAAACATGGAAATACCTACAATACCATCTGTATATACATGGAAATATCTACACACACATCTGTATAAATATGGAAATATCTACACCGCCATCTGTATAAACATGGAAATATCTACACTGCCATCTCTAGAAAGATGGAAATATCTACACCGCTATCTCTATAAATATGGAAATATCTACACCGCCATCTCTATAAACATGAAAATATCTACACTGCTATCTCCATAAAGATGGAAGTATCTACTCCGCCATGTGTATAAACACGGAAATATCTACACCACCATCTGTGTAAACATGGAAATATCTACACCGCTCTCTTTATAAACATGGAAATATCTACACCGCCATCTGCATGTCCATGGAAATATCTACGCCGCCATCTGTTTAAACATGGATATATCTACACGACCATCTGTGTATAGATGGAAACATCAACACCGCCATCTGTTCAAACATGGAAATATCTACACCGCTATCTCTATAAACATGGAAATGTGTGCACTGCCATCTGTAAAAACATGGAAATACCTATACAGTCATCTGTATAAACATGGAAATATCTACAATGCCATCTGTATACACCTGGAAATATCTACACAGCCATCTGTGTAAACATGTAAATATCTACACTGCTATAACTATAAACATGGAAATATCTACACCGCCATCTCTATAAACATGAAAATATCTACACTGCCATCTCCGTAAACATGGAACTAACTACTCTGCCATCTGTATAAACATGGAAACATCTACACCGCCATCTGTGTGAATAAGGAAATATCTACAATGCCATCTGTATAAAGATATAAATATCTGCACCGCGAGCTGTATAAACATGTAAATATCTACATCGCTATCTGTATAAACGTGGAAATACCAACACCGCTATCGGTATAAACATGGAAATATCTACAACGCCATCTATATAAACATGGAAATGTCTACACCGCTATGTCTATAAACATGGAAATACCTACACCGCTATCTCTACAAACATGGAAATATCTACACCGCTATCTGTATAAACATGGAAATATCTACACCGCTATCTGTATAAACATGGAAATATCTACACCGCGATCTGTATAAACATGGAAATATGTACACCGCGATCTGTATAAACATGGAAATATCTTCACCACGATCTGTATAAACATGGAAATATCTACACCGCTATCTGTATAAACATGGAAATATCTACACCGCCATCTGTATAAACATGGAAATATCTACAATGCCATCTGTATAAACATGGAAATATCTACACCGCGATCTGTATAAACATGGAAATATCTACACCGCGATCTGTATAAACATGGAAATATCTACACCGCTATCTGTATAAACATGGAAATATCTACACAGCTATCTCTATAAACATGGAAATATCTACACCGCCATCTGTATAAACATGGAAATACCTACAAAGTCATCTGTATAAACATGGAAATATCTACAAAGCCATCTGTATAGACATGGAAATATCTACACAGAAATCTGTATATACATGGAAATATCTACACCGCTATCTCTATAAACATGGTAATATCTACACCGCCATCTATAAAAACATGGAAATATCTACACCGCCATCTGTATAAACATGGAAATATCTACAATGCCATCTGTAGAAAGAAGGAAATATCTACACCGCAATCTGTGTAAACATGGAAATATCTTCACCGATATCTGTAAAAACATGGAAATAACTACACCGCTATCTGTATAAACATGGAAATATCTACACCGCGATCTGTATAAACATGGAAATATCTAAACCGCGATCTGTATAAACATGGAAATATCTACACCGCTATCTGTATAAACATGGAAATATCTACACCGCTATCTGTATAAATATGGAAATATCTACACAGCTATCTCTATAAACATGGAAATAACTACACCGCCATCTGTATAAACATGGAAATACCTACAAAGTCATCTGTATAAACATGGAAATATCTACAAAGCCATCTGTATAAACATGGAAATATCTACACAGCCATCTGTATATACATGGAAAAATCTACACCGCAATCTGTATATACATGGAAGTAACTACACCGCTATTTGTATAAACAAGGAAATATCTACACCACGATCTGTGTAAACATGGCTATATTTACACCGCTATCTGTATAAACATGGAAATTTCTACACCGTTATCTCTATAAATATGGAAATATCTACACCGCTATCTCTATAAACATGGAAATATCTGCACCGCCATCTCTATAAACATGGCAATACCTATACAGTCATCTGTGTAAACATGGAAATATCTACACCACCATCTGTATAAACATGGAAATATCTACAATGCCATCTGTATACACATGGAAATACCTACACGGCAATCTGTGTATACATGGAAACATCAACACCGCCATCTGTAAAAACTTGGAAATATCTACACTGCTATCTCTATAAACATGGAAATATCTACACTGCGGTCTGTATAAACATGGAAATATCTACACCGGTATCTGTATAAACATGGAAATATCTACACCATGATCTCTATAAACATGGAAATATATACACCGCTATCTGTATAAACATGGAAATATCTACACCACTATCTCTATAGACATGGAAATATCTACAAAGCCATCTGTATAAACATGGAAATTCCTACACAGTCATGTGTAGGAACATGGAAATATCTACACTGCCATCTGTATAAACATAGAAATATCTACACTGCCCTCTGTATAAATATGGAGATATCTGCATAGGCATCTGTATAAACATGGAAATATCTGCACCGCTATCTGTATAAACATGGAAATACCTACACCGCTGTCTCTATAAACATGGAAATATGTACACCGCTATGTATATAAACATGGAAATATCTCCACTGCTCTCTGTATAAACATGGAAATATCTCCACCGTTATCTGTATAAACATGGAAATATCTACAGCGCCATCTCTATAAATATTGAAATATCTACACTGCCATCTCTAAGAACATGGAAATATCTACACAGTCATCTGAATAAACATGGAAATATCTACACCACCATCTGTATAAACATGGAAATACCTACAATACCATCTGTATATACAGGGAAATATCTACACACACATCTGTATAAATATGGAAATATCTACACCGCCATCTGTATAAACATGGAAATATCTACACTGCCATCTGTAGAAAGATGGAAATATCTACACCGCTATCTATATAAATATGGAAATATCTACACTGCCATCTCTATAAACATGAAAATATCTACACTGCTATCTCCATAAAGATGGAAGAATCTACTCCGCCATGTGTATAAACACGGAAATATCTACACCACCATCTGTGTAAACATGGAAATATCTACACCGCTCTCTGTATAAACATGGAAATATCTACACCGCCATCTGCATGTCCATGGAAATATCTACGCCGCCATCTGTTTAAACATGGATATGTCTACACGACCATCTGTGTATAGATGGAAATATCAAGACCGCCATCTGTACAAACATGGAAATATCTACACCGCTATCTCTATAAACATGGAAATGTGAGCACTGCCATCTGTGAAAACATGGAAATACCTATACAGTCATCTGTATAAACATGGAAATATCTACAATGCCATCTGTATACACATGGAAATATCTACACAGCCATCTGTATAAACATGTAAATATCTACACTGCTATCTCTATAAACATGGAAATATCTACACTGCCATCTCTATAAACATGAAAATATCTACACTGCCATCTCCATAAACATGGAACTAACTACTCCGCCATCTCTATAAACATGGAAACATCTACACCACCACCTGTGTGAATAAGGAAATATCTACAATGCCATCTGTATAAAGATATAAATATCTGCACCGCGAGCTGTATAAACATGGAAATATCTACATTGCTATCTGCATAAACGTGGAAATACCAACACCGCTATCGGTATAAACATGGAAATATCTACAACGCCATCTATATAAACATGGAAATATCTACACCGCTATGTCTATAAACATGGAAATACCTACACCGCTATCTCTATAAACATGGAAATATCTACACCGCGATCTGTATAAACATGGAAATATCTACACCGCCATCTGTATAAACATGGAAATACCTACAAAGTCACCTGTATAAACATAGAAATATCTACAAAGCCATCTATATAAACATGGAAATATCTACACAGCCATCTGCATATAAATGGAAATATCTACACCGCTATCTGTATAAACATGGTAATATCTACACCGCCATCTATATAAACATGGAAATATCTACACCGCCATCTGTATAAACTTGGAAATATCTACAATGACATCTGTAGAAAGATGGAAATATCTACACCGCAATATGTGTAAACATGGAAATATCTACACCGATATCTGTAAAAACATGGAAATATCTACACCGCTATCTGTATAAACATGGAAATATCTACACCGCGATCTGTATAAACATGGAAATATCTACACCGCGATCTGTATAAACATGGAAATATGTACACCGCTATCTGTATAAACATGGAAATATCTACACAGCCATCTGTATATACATGGAAATATCTACACCGCGATCTCTATAAACATGGAAATATCTACACCGCCATCTGTATAAACATGGAAATATCTACACCGCTATCTGTATAAACATGGAAATATCTACACAGCCATCTGTATATACATGGAAATATCTACACTGCTATCTGTATAAACATGGTAATATCTACACCGCCATCTATATAAACACGGAAATATCTACGCCGCCATCTGTATAAACATGGAAATATCTACAATGCCATCTGTAGAAAGATGGAAATATCTACACCGCAATCTGTGTAAACATGGAAATATCTACACCGATATCTGTAAAAACATGGAAATATCTACACTGCTATCTGTATAAACATGGAAATATCTACACCGCGATCTGTATAAACATGGAAATGTCTACACTGCGATCTGTATAAACATGGAAATATCTACACCGCTATCTGTATAAACATGGAAATATCTACACCGCTATCTGTATAAATATGGAAATATCTACACAGCTATCTCTATAAACATGGAAATATCTACACCGCCATCTGTATAAACATGGAAATACCTACAAAGTCATCTGTATAAACATGGAAATATCTACAAAGCCAACTGTATAAACATGGAAATATCTACATAGCCATCTGTATATACATGGAAATATCTACACCGCAATCTGTATAAACATGGAAATATCTACACTGCTATCTCTATTAACATGGAAATATCTACACAGCCATCTGTATATACATGGAAATATCTACATTGCTATCTGTATAAACATGGTAATATCTACACCGCCATCTATATAAACACGGAAATATCTACGCCGCCATCTGTATAAACATGGAAATATCTACAATGCCATCTGTAGAAAGATGGAAATATCTACACCGCAATCTGTGTAAACATGGAAATATCTACACCGATATCTGTAAAAACATGGAAATATCTACACTGCTATCTGTATAAACATGGAAATATCTACACCGCGATCTGTATAAACATGGAAATGTCTACACTGCGATCTGTATAAACATGGAAATATCTACACCGCTATCTGTATAAACATGGAAATATCTACACCACTATCTGTATAAATATGGAAATATCTACACAGCTATCTCTATAAACATGGAAATATCTACACCGCCATCTGTATAAACATGGAAATACCTACAAAGTCATCTGTATAAACATGGAAATATCTACAAAGCCATCTGTATAAACATGGAAATATCTACATAGCCATCTGTATATACATGGAAATATCTACACCGCAATCTGTATAAACATGGAAATAACTACACCGCTACTTGTATAAACAAGGAAATATCTACACCATGATCTGTATAAGCATGGCAATATTTACACCGCTATCTGTATAAACATGGAAATTTCTACACCGTTATCTGTATAAATATGGAAATATCTACACCGCTATCTCTATAAACATGGAAATATCTGCACCGCCATCTGTATAAACATGGCAATACCTATACAGTCATCTGTGTAAACATGGAAATATCTACACCACCATCTGTATAAACATGGAAATATCTACAATGCCATCTGTATACACATGGAAATACGTACACGGCAATCTGTGTATAGATGGAAACATCAACACCGCCATCTGTAAAAACTTGGAAATATCTACACTGCTATCTCTATAAACATGGAAATATCTACTCTGCGGTCTGTATAAACATGGAAATATCTACACCGCTATCTATATAAACATGGAAATATCTGCACTGCTATCTCTATAGACATGGAAATATCTACAAAGCCATCTGTATAAACATGGAAATTCCTACACAGTCATGTGTAGGAACATGGAAATATCTACACTGCCATCTGTATAAACATAGAAATATCTACACAGCCCTCTGTATAAATATGGCTATATCTGCATAGGCATCTGTATAAACATGGAAATATCTGCACCGCTATCTGTATAAACATGGAAATAGCTACACCGCTGTCTCTATAAACATGGAAATATGTACACCGCTATGTATATAAACATGGAAATATCTCCACTGCTGTCTGTATAAACATGGAAATATCTCCACCGTTATCTGTATAAACATGGAAATATCTACAGCGCCATCTCTATAAACATTGAAATATCTACACTGCCATCTGTAAAAACATGGAAATAACTACACAGTCATCTGAATAAACATGGAAATATCTACACCACCATCTGTATAAACATGGAAATACCTACAATACCATCTGTATATACATGGAAATATCTACACACACATCTGTATAAATATGGAAATACCTACACCGCCATCTGTATAAACATGGAAATATCTACACCGCTATCTCTATAAACATGGAAATGTGTGCACTGCCATCTCTGAAAACATGGAAATACCTATACAGTCATCTGTATAAACATGGAAATATCTACAATGCCATCTGTATACACATGTAAATATCTACACAGCCATCTGTATAAACATGTAAATATCTACACTGCTATCTCTATAAACATGGAAATATCTACACCGCCATCTCTATAAACATGAAAATATCTACACTGCCATCTCCATAAACATGGAACTAACTACTCCGCCATCTCTATAAACATGGAAACATCTACACCGCCACCTGTGTGAATAAGGAAATATATACAATGCCATCTGTATAAAGATATAAATATCTGCACCGCGAGCTGTATAAACATGGAAATATCTACATTGCTATCTGCATAAACGTGGAAATACCAAAACCGCTATCGGTATAAACATGGAAATAACTACAACGCCATCTATATAAACATGGAAATATCTACACCGCTATGTCTATAAACATGGAAATACCTACACCGCTATCTCTATAAACATGGAAATATCTACACCGCGATCTGTATAAACATGGAAATATCTACACCGCGATCTGTATAAACATGGAAATATCTACACCGCTATCTGTATAAACATGGAAATATCTACACCGCCATCTGTATAAACATGGAAATATCTACAATGCCATCTGTATAAACATGGAAATATCTACACCGCGATCTGTATAAACATGGAAATATCTACACCGCCATCTGTATAAACATGGAAATAACTACAAAGTCATTTGTATAAACATAGAAATATCTACAAAGCCATCTGTTTAAACATGGAAATATCTACACAGCCATCTGTATATACATGGAAATATCTACACCGCGATCTGTATAAACATGGAAATATCTACACCGCTATCTGTATAAACATGGAAATATCTACACAGCCATCTGTATATACATGGAAATATCTACACTGCTATCTGTATAAACATGGTAATATCTACACCGCCATCTATATAAACACGGAAATATCTACACCGCCATCTGTATAAACATGGAAATATCTACAATGCCATCTGTAGAAAGATGGAAATATCTACACCGCAATCTGTGTAAACATGGAAATATCTACACCGATATCTGTAAAAACATGGAAATATCTACACTGCTATCTGTATAAACATGGAAATATCTACACCGCGATCTGTATAAACATGGAAATATCTACACTGCGATCTGTATAAACATGGAAATATCTACACCGCTATCTGTATAAACATGGAAATATCTACACCGCTATCTGTATAAATATGGAAATATCTACACAGCTATCTCTATAAACATGGAAATATCTACACCGCCATCTGTATAAACATGGAAATACCTACAAAGTCATCTGTATAAACATGGAAATATCTACAAAGCCATCTGTATAAACATGGAAATATCTACACAGCCATCTGTATATACATGGAAATATCTACACCGCAATCTGTATAAACATGGAAATAACTACACCGCTACTTGTATAAACAAGGAAATATCTACACCATGATCTGTATAAGCATGGCAATATTTACACCGCTATCTGTATAAACATGGAAATTTCTACACCGTTATCTGTATAAATATGGAAATATCTACACCGCTATCTCTATAAACATGGAAATATCTGCACCGCCATCTGTATAAACATGGCAATACCTATACAGTCATCTGTGTAAACATGGAAATATCTACACCACCATCTGTATAAACATGGAAATATCTACAATGCCATCTGTATACACATGGAAATACGTACACGGCAATCTGTGTATAGATGGAAACATCAACACCGCCATCTGTAAAAACTTGGAAATATCTACACTGCTATCTCTATAAACATGGAAATATCTACACTGCGGTCTGTATAAACATGGAAATATCTACACCGCTATCTGTATAAACATGGAAATATCTGCACTGCTATCTCTATAGACATGGAAATATCTACAAAGCCATCTGTATAAACATGGAAATTCCTACACAGTCATGTGTAGGAACATGGAAATATCTACACTGCCATCTGTATAAACATAGAAATATCTACACAGCCCTCTGTATAAATATGGAGATATCTGCATAGGCATCTGTATAAACATGGAAATATCTGCACCGCTATCTGTATAAACATGGAAATAGCTACACCGCTGTCTCTATAAACATGGAAATATGTACACCGCTATGTATATAAACATGGAAATATCTCCACGGCTGTCTGTATAAACATGGAAATATCTCCACCGTTATCTGTATAAACATGGAAATATCTACAGCGCCATCTCTATAAACATTGAAATATCTACACTGCCATCTGTAAAAACATGGAAATATCTACACAGTCATCTGAATAAACATGGAAATATCTACACCACCATCTGTATAAACATGGAAATACCTACAATACCATCTGTATATACATGGAAATATCTACACACACATCTGTATAAATATGGAAATACCTACACCGCCATCTGTATAAACATGGAAATATCTACACCGCTATCTCTATAAACATGGAAATGTGTGCACTGCCATCTGTGAAAACATGGAAATACCTATACAGTCATCTGTATAAACATGGAAATATCTACAATGCCATCTGTATACACAGGTAAATATCTACACAGCCATCTGTATAAACATGTAAATATCTACACTGCTATCTCTATAAACATGGAAATATCTACACCGCCATCTCTATAAACATGAAAATATCTACACTGCCATCTCCATAAACATGGAACTAACTACTCCGCCATCTCTATAAACATGGAAACATCTACACCGCCACCTGTGTGAATAAGGAAATATATACAATGCCATCTGTATAAAGATATAAATATCTGCACCGCGAGCTGTATAAACATGGAAATATCTACATTGCTATCTGCATAAACGTGGAAATACCAAAACCGCTATCGGTATAAACATGGAAATATCTACAACGCCATCTATATAAACATGGATATATCTACACCGCTATGTCTATAAACATGGAAATACCTACACCGCTATCTCTATAAACATGGAAATATCTACACCGCGATCTGTATAAACATGGAAATATCTACACCGCGATCTGTATAAACATGGAAATATCTACACCGCTATCTGTATAAACATGGAAATATCTACACCGCCATCTGTATAAACATGGAAATATCTACAATGCCATCTGTATAAACATGGAAATATCTACACCGCGATCTGTATAAACATGGAAATATCTACACCGCCATCTGTATAAACATGGAAATAACTACAAAGTCATTTGTATAAACATAGAAATATCTACAAAGCCATCTGTTTAAACATGGAAATATCTACACAGCCATCTGTATATACATGGAAATATCTACACTGCTATCTGTATAAACATGGTAATATATACACCGCCATCTATATAAACATGGAAATATCTACACCGCCATATGTATAAACATGGAAATATGTACAATGCCATCTGTAGAAAGATGGAAATATCTACACCGCAATATGTGTAAACATGGAAATATCTACACCGATATCTGTACAAACATGGAAATATCTGCACCTCTATCTCTATAAACATGGTAATGTGTGCACTGCCCTCTGTAAAAACATGGAAATACCTATACAGTCATCTGTATAAACATGGAAATATCTACAACGCCATCTGTCTACACATGGAAATATCTACACAGCCATCTGTATAAACATGTATATATCTACAGTGCTATCTCTATAAACATGGAAATATCTACACCGCCATCTCTATAAACATGAAAATATCTACACTGCCATCTCCATAAACATGTAACTAACTTCTCCGCCTTCTGTATAAACATGGAAAAATCTACACCGCCATCTGTGTGAATAAGGAAATATCTACAATGCCATCTGTATAAAGATATAAATATCTGCAACGCGAGCTGTATAAACATGGAAATATCTACATCGCTATCTGTATAAACGTAGAAATACCAACACGGCTATCGGTATAAACATGGAAATATCTACAACGCCATCAATATAAACATGGAAATATCTACACCGCTATGTCTATAAACATGGAAATTCCTACACCGCTATCTCTATAAACATGGAAATTCCTACACCGCTATCTCTATAAACAGGGAAATATCTACACCGCTATCTGTATAAACATGGAAATATCTACACCGCTATCTGTATAAACATGGAAATATCTATACTGCGATCTGTATAAACATGGAAATATCTACACCGCGGTCTGTATAAACATGGAAATATCTTCAACACGATCTGTATAAACATGGAAATAGCTACACCGCTATCTGTATAAACATGGAAATATCTGCACCGCTATCTCTATAGACATGGAAATATCTACAAAGCCATCTGTATAAACATGGAAATACCTACACAGTCATGTGTAGGAACATGGAAATATCTACATTGCCATCTGTATAAACCTAGAAATATCTACACAGCCCTCTGTATAAATATGGAGATATCTGCATAGGCATCTGTATAAACATGGAAATATCTGCACCGCTATCTGTATAAACATGGAAATACCTACACCGCTGTCTCTATAAACATGGAAATATGTACACCGCTATGTATATAAACATGGAAATATCTCCACTGCTGTCTGTATAAACATGGAAATATCTCCACCGTTATCTGTATAAACATGGAAAAATCTACAGTGCCATCTCTATAAACATTGAAATATCTACACTGCCATCTGTAAAAACATGGAAATATCTACACAGTCATCTGAATAAACATGGAAATATCTACACCACCATCTGTATAAACATGGAAATACCTACAATACCATCTGTATACACATGGAAATATGTACAGAGACATCTGTATAAATATGGAAATATCTACACCGCCATCTGTATAAACATGGAAATATCTACACTGCCATCTGTAGAAAGATGGAAGTATCTACTCCGCCATGTGTATAAACACGGAAATATCTACACCACCATCTGAGTAAACATGGAAATATCTACACCGCTCTCTGTATAAACATGGAAATATCTACACCGCCATCTGCATGTCCATGGAAATATCTACACCGCCATCTGTTTAAACATGGATATATCTACACGACCATCTGTGTATAGATGGAAATATCAACACCGCCATCTGTACAAACATGGAAATATCTACACCGCTATCTCTATAAACATGGAAATGTGTGCACTGCCATCTGTAAAAACATGGAAATACCTATACAGTCATCTGTATAACCATGGAAATATCTACAATGCCACATATATACACATGGAAATATCTACACCGCCATCTCTATAAACATGAAAATATCTACACTGCCATCTCCATAAACATGGAACTAACTACTCCGCCATCTGTATAAACTTGGAAACATCTACACCGCCATCTGTGTGAATAAGGAAATATCTACAATGCCATCTGTATAAAGATATAAATATATGCACAGCGAGCTGTATAAACATGGAAATATCTACATCGCTATCTGTATAAACGTGGAAATACCAACACCGCTATCGGTATAAACATGGAAGTATCTACAAGGCCATCTATATAAACATGGAAATATCTACACCGCTATGTCTATAAACATGGAAATACCTACACCGCTATCTCTATAAACATGGAAATATCTACACCGCTATCTGTATAAACATGGAAATATCTACACCGCCATCTGTATAAACATGGAAATATCTAAAATGCCATCTGTATAAACATGGAAATACCTACACCGCTATCTCTATAAACATGGAAATATCTACACCGCGATCTGTATAAACATGGAAATATCTACACCGCGATCTGTATAAACATGGAAATATCTACACCGCTATCTGTATAAACATGGAAATATCTACACCGCCATCTGTATAAACATGGAAATATCTACAATGCCATCTGTATAAACATGGAAATATCTACACCGCGATCTGTATAAACATGGAAATATCTACACCGCCATCTGTATAAACATGGAAATAACTACAAAGTCATTTGTATAAACATAGAAATATCTACAAAGCCATCTGTTTAAACATGGAAATATCTACACAGCCATCTGTATATACATGGAAATATCTACACCGCGATCTGTATAAACATGGAAATATCTACACCGCTATCTGTATAAACATGGAAATATCTACACAGCCATCTGTATATACATGGAAATATCTACACTGCTATCTGTATAAACATGGTAATATCTACACCGCCATCTATATAAACACGGAAATATCTACACCGCCATCTGTATAAACATGGAAATATCTACAATGCCATCTGTAGAAAGATGGAAATATCTACACCGCAATCTGTGTAAACATGGAAATATCTACACCGATATCTGTAAAAACATGGAAATATCTACACTGCTATCTGTATAAACATGGAAATATCTACACCGCGATCTGTATAAACATGGAAATATCTACACTGCGATCTGTATAAACATGGAAATATCTACACCGCTATCTGTATAAACATGGAAATATCTACACCGCTATCTGTATAAATATGGAAATATCTACACAGCTATCTCTATAAACATGGAAATATCTACACCGCCATCTGTATAAACATGGAAATACCTACAAAGTCATCTGTATAAACATGGAAATATCTACAAAGCCATCTGTATAAACATGGAAATATCTACACAGCCATCTGTATATACATGGAAATATCTACACCGCAATCTGTATAAACATGGAAATAACTACACCGCTACTTGTATAAACAAGGAAATATCTACACCATGATCTGTATAAGCATGGCAATATTTACACCGCTATCTGTATAAACATGGAAATTTCTACACCGTTATCTGTATAAATATGGAAATATCTACACCGCTATCTCTATAAACATGGAAATATCTGCACCGCCATCTGTATAAACATGGCAATACCTATACAGTCATCTGTGTAAACATGGAAATATCTACACCACCATCTGTATAAACATGGAAATATCTACAATGCCATCTGTATACACATGGAAATACGTACACGGCAATCTGTGTATAGATGGAAACATCAACACCGCCATCTGTAAAAACTTGGAAATATCTACACTGCTATCTCTATAAACATGGAAATATCTACACTGCGGTCTGTATAAACATGGAAATATCTACACCGCTATCTGTATAAACATGGAAATATCTGCACTGCTATCTCTATAGACATGGAAATATCTACAAAGCCATCTGTATAAACATGGAAATTCCTACACAGTCATGTGTAGGAACATGGAAATATCTACACTGCCATCTGTATAAACATAGAAATATCTACACAGCCCTCTGTATAAATATGGAGATATCTGCATAGGCATCTGTATAAACATGGAAATATCTGCACCGCTATCTGTATAAACATGGAAATAGCTACACCGCTGTCTCTATAAACATGGAAATATGTACACCGCTATGTATATAAACATGGAAATATCTCCACGGCTGTCTGTATAAACATGGAAATATCTCCACCGTTATCTGTATAAACATGGAAATATCTACAGCGCCATCTCTATAAACATTGAAATATCTACACTGCCATCTGTAAAAACATGGAAATATCTACACAGTCATCTGAATAAACATGGAAATATCTACACCACCATCTGTATAAACATGGAAATACCTACAATACCATCTGTATATACATGGAAATATCTACACACACATCTGTATAAATATGGAAATACCTACACCGCCATCTGTATAAACATGGAAATATCTACACCGCTATCTCTATAAACATGGAAATGTGTGCACTGCCATCTGTGAAAACATGGAAATACCTATACAGTCATCTGTATAAACATGGAAATATCTACAATGCCATCTGTATACACAGGTAAATATCTACACAGCCATCTGTATAAACATGTAAATATCTACACTGCTATCTCTATAAACATGGAAATATCTACACCGCCATCTCTATAAACATGAAAATATCTACACTGCCATCTCCATAAACATGGAACTAACTACTCCGCCATCTCTATAAGCATGGAAACATCTACACCGCCACCTGTGTGAATAAGGAAATATATACAATGCCATCTGTATAAAGATATAAATATCTGCACCGCGAGCTGTATAAACATGGAAATATCTACATTGCTATCTGCATAAACGTGGAAATACCAAAACCGCTATCGGTATAAACATGGAAATATCTACAACGCCATCTATATAAACATGGATATATCTACACCGCTATGTCTATAAACATGGAAATACCTACACCGCTATCTCTATAAACATGGAAATATCTACACCGCGATCTGTATAAACATGGAAATATCTACACCGCAATCTGTATAAACATGGAAATATCTACACCGCTATCTGTATAAACATGGAAATATCTACACCGCCATCTGTATAAACATGGAAATATCTACAATGCCATCTGTATAAACATGGAAATATCTACACCGCGATCTGTATAAACATGGAAATATCTACACCGCCATCTGTATAAACATGGAAATAACTACAAAGTCATTTGTATAAACATAGAAATATCTACAAAGCCATCTGTTTAAACATGGAAATATCTACACAGCCATCTGTATATACATGGAAATATCTACACTGCTATCTGTATAAACATGGTAATATATACACCGCCATCTATATAAACATGGAAATATCTACACCGCCATATGTATAAACATGGAAATATGTACAATGCCATCTGTAGAAAGATGGAAATATCTACACCGCAATATGTGTAAACATGGAAATATCTACACCGATATCTGTACAAACATGGAAATATCTGCACCTCTATCTCTATAAACATGGTAATGTGTGCACTGCCCTCTGTAAAAACATGGAAATACCTATACAGTCATCTGTATAAACATGGAAATATCTACAACGCCATCTGTCTACACATGGAAATATCTACACAGCCATCTGTATAAACATGTATATATCTACAGTGCTATCTCTATAAACATGGAAATATCTACACCGCCATCTCTATAAACATGAAAATATCTACACTGCCATCTCCATAAACATGTAACTAACTTCTCCGCCTTCTGTATAAACATGGAAAAATCTACACCGCCATCTGTGTGAATAAGGAAATATCTACAATGCCATCTGTATAAAGATATAAATATCTGCAACGCGAGCTGTATAAACATGGAAATATCTACATCGCTATCTGTATAAACGTAGAAATACCAACACGGCTATCGGTATAAACATGGAAATATCTACAACGCCATCAATATAAACATGGAAATATCTACACCGCTATGTCTATAAACATGGAAATTCCTACACCGCTATCTCTATAAACATGGAAATTCCTACACCGCTATCTCTATAAACAGGGAAATATCTACACCGCTATCTGTATAAACATGGAAATATCTACACCGCTATCTGTATAAACATGGAAATATCTATACTGCGATCTGTATAAACATGGAAATATCTACACCGCGGTCTGTATAAACATGGAAATATCTTCAACACGATCTGTATAAACATGGAAATAGCTACACCGCTATCTGTATAAACATGGAAATATCTGCACCGCTATCTCTATAGACATGGAAATATCTACAAAGCCATCTGTATAAACATGGAAATACCTACACAGTCATGTGTAGGAACATGGAAATATCTACATTGCCATCTGTATAAACCTAGAAATATCTACACAGCCCTCTGTATAAATATGGAGATATCTGCATAGGCATCTGTATAAACATGGAAATATCTGCACCGCTATCTGTATAAACATGGAAATACCTACACCGCTGTCTCTATAAACATGGAAATATGTACACCGCTATGTATATAAACATGGAAATATCTCCACTGCTGTCTGTATAAACATGGAAATATCTCCACCGTTATCTGTATAAACATGGAAAAATCTACAGTGCCATCTCTATAAACATTGAAATATCTACACTGCCATCTGTAAAAACATGGAAATATCTACACAGTCATCTGAATAAACATGGAAATATCTACACCACCATCTGTATAAACATGGAAATACCTACAATACCATCTGTATACACATGGAAATATGTACAGAGACATCTGTATAAATATGGAAATATCTACACCGCCATCTGTATAAACATGGAAATATCTACACTGCCATCTGTAGAAAGATGGAAGTATCTACTCCGCCATGTGTATAAACACGGAAATATCTACACCACCATCTGAGTAAACATGGAAATATCTACACCGCTCTCTGTATAAACATGGAAATATCTACACCGCCATCTGCATGTCCATGGAAATATCTACACCGCCATCTGTTTAAACATGGATATATCTACACGACCATCTGTGTATAGATGGAAATATCAACACCGCCATCTGTACAAACATGGAAATATCTACACCGCTATCTCTATAAACATGGAAATGTGTGCACTGCCATCTGTAAAAACATGGAAATACCTATACAGTCATCTGTATAACCATGGAAATATCTACAATGCCACATATATACACATGGAAATATCTACACCGCCATCTCTATAAACATGAAAATATCTACACTGCCATCTCCATAAACATGGAACTAACTACTCCGCCATCTGTATAAACTTGGAAACATCTACACCGCCATCTGTGTGAATAAGGAAATATCTACAATGCCATCTGTATAAAGATATAAATATATGCACAGCGAGCTGTATAAACATGGAAATATCTACATCGCTATCTGTATAAACGTGGAAATACCAACACCGCTATCGGTATAAACATGGAAGTATCTACAAGGCCATCTATATAAACATGGAAATATCTACACCGCTATGTCTATAAACATGGAAATACCTACACCGCTATCTCTATAAACATGGAAATATCTACACCGCTATCTGTATAAACATGGAAATATCTACACCGCCATCTGTATAAACATGGAAATATCTAAAATGCCATCTGTATAAACATGGAAATATCTACACCGTGATCTGTATAAACATGGAAATATCTACACCGCGATCTGTATAAACATGGAAATATCTACACCGCTATCTGTATAAACATGGAAATATCTAAACCGCCATCTGTATAAACATGGAAATATCTACAATGCCATCTGTATAAACATGGAAATATCTACACCGCGATCTGTATAAACATGGAAATATCTACACCGCGATCTGTATAAACATGGAAATATCTACACCGCTATCTGTATAAACATGGAAATATCTACACAGCCATCTGTATATACATGGAAATATCTACACCGCGATGTGTATGAACATGGAAATATCTACACCGCGATCTGTATAAACATGGAAATATCTACACCGCTATCTGTATAAACATGGAAATATCTACACAGCCATCTGTATATACATGGAAATATCTACACCGCTATCTGTATAAACATGGTAATATCTACACCGCCATCTATATAAACATGGAAATATCTACACCGCCATCTGTATAAACATGGAAATATCTACAATGCCATCTGTAGAAAGATGGAAATATCTACACCGCAATCTGTTTAAACATGGAAATATCTACACCGATATCTGTAAAAACATGGAAATATCTACACCGCTATCTGTATAAACATGGAAATATCTACACCGCGATCTGTATAAACATGGAAATATCTACACCGGGATCTATATAAACATGGAAATATCTACACCGCGATCTGTATAAGCATGGAAATATCTTCACCGCTATCTGTATAAATATGGAAATATCTACACAGCTATCTCAATAAACATGGAAATATCAACACTGCCATCTGTATAAACATGGAAATACCTACAAAGTCATCTGTATAAACATGGAAATATCTACAAAGCCATCTGTATAAACATGGAAATATCTACACAGCCATCTGTATATACATGGAAATATCTACACCGCAATCTGTATAAACATGGAAATAACTACACCGCTATTTGTATAAACAAGGAAATATCTACACCATGATCTGTATAAACATGGCAATATTTACACCGCTATCTGTATAAACATGGAAATTTCTACACCGTTATCTGTATAAATATGGAAATATCTACACCGCTATCTCTATAAACATGGAAATATCTGCACAGCCATCTGTATAAACATGGCAATACCTATACAGTCATCTGTGTAAACATGGAAATATCTACACCACCATCTGTATAAACATGGAAATATCTACAATGCCATCTGTATACACATGGAAATACCTACACGGCAATCTGTGTATAGATGGAAACATCAACACCGCCATCTGTAAAAACTTGGAAATATCTACACTGCTATCTCTATAAACATGGAAATATCTACACTGCGGTCTGTATAAACATGGAAATATCTACACCGGTATCTGTATAAACATGGAAATATCTACACCGCTATCTCTATAAACATGGTAATGTGTGCACTGCCCTCTGTAAAAACATGGAAATACCTATACAGTCATCTGTATAAACATGGAAATATCTACAACGCCATCTGTCTACACATGGAAATATCTACACAGCCATCTGTATAAACATGTAAATATCTACAGTGCTATCTCTATAAACATGGAAATATCTACACCGCCATCTCTATAAACATGAAAATATCTACACTGCCATCTCCATAAACATAGAACTAACATCTCCGCCTTCTGTATAAACATGGAAAAATCTACACCGCCATCTGTGTGAATAAGGATATATCTACAATGCCATCTGTATAAAGATATAAATATCTGCACCGCGAGCTGTATAAACATGGAAATATCTACATCGCTATCTGTATAAACGTGGAAATACCAAAACCGCTATCGGTATAAACATGGAAATATCTACAACGCCATCTATATAAACATGGAAATATCTACACCGCTATGTCTATAAACATGGAAATTCCTACACCGCTATCTCTATAAACATGGAAATATCTACACCGCTATCTGTATAAACATGGAAATATCTATACTGCGATCTGTATAAACATGGAAATATCTACACCGCGGTCTGTATAAACATGGAAATATCTTCAACACGATCTGTATAAACATGGAAATAGCTACACCGCTATCTGTATAAACATGGAAATATCTGCACCGCTATCTCTATAGACTTGGAAATATCTAAAAAGCCATCTGTATAAACATGGAAATACCTACACTGTCATGTGTAGGAACATGGAAATATCTACATTGCCATCTGTATAAACCTAGAAATATCTACACAGCCCTCTGTATAAATATGGAGATATCTGCATAGGCATCTGTATAAACATGGAAATATCTGCACCGCTATCTGTATAAACATGGAAATACCTACACCGCTGTCTCTATAAACATGGAAATATGTACACCGCTATGTATATAAACATGGAAATATCTCCACTGCTGTCTGTATAAACATGGAAATATCTCCACCGTTATCTGTATAAACATGGAAAAATCTACAGTGCCATCTCTATAAACATTGAAATATCTACACTGCCATCTGTAAAAACATGGAAATATCTACACAGTCATCTGAATAAACATGGAAATATCTACACCACCATCTGTATAAACATGGAAATACCTACAATACCATCTGTATACACATGGAAATATGTACAGAGACATCTGTATAAATATGGAAATATCTACACCGCCATCTGTATAAACATGGAAATATCTACACTGCCATCTGTAGAAAGATGGAAGTATCTACTCCGCCATGTGTATAAACACGGAAATATCTACACCACCATCTGAGTAAACATGGAAATATCTACACCGCTCTCTGTATAAACATGGAAATATCTACACCGCCATCTGCATGTCCATGGAAATATCTACACCGCCATCTGTTTAAACATGGATATATCTACACGACCATCTGTGTATAGATGGAAATATCAACACCGCCATCTGTACAAACATGGAAATATCTACACCGCTATCTCTATAAACATGGAAATGTGTGCACTGCCATCTGTAAAAACATGGAAATACCTATACAGTCATCTGTATAACCATGGAAATATCTACAATGCCACATATATACACATGGAAATATCTACACCGCCATCTCTATAAACATGAAAATATCTACACTGCCATCTCCATAAACATGGAACTAACTACTCCGCCATCTGTATAAACTTGGAAACATCTACACCGCCATCTGTGTGAATAAGGAAATATCTACAATGCCATCTGTATAAAGATATAAATATATGCACTGCGAGCTGTATAAACATGGAAATATCTACATCGCTATCTGTATAAACGTGGAAATACCAACACCGCTATCGGTATAAACATGGAAGTATCTACAACGCCATCTATATAAACATGGAAATATCTACACCGCTATGTCTATAAACATTGAAATACCTACACCGCTATCTCTATAAACATGGAAATATCTACACCGCTATCTGTATAAACATGGAAATATCTAAAATGCCATCTGTATAAACATGGAAATATCTACACCGTGATCTGTATAAACATGGAAATATCTACACCGCGATCTGTATAAACATGGAAATATCTACACCGCTATCTGTATAAACATGGAAATATCTAAACCGCCATCTGTATAAACATGGAAATATCTACAATGCCATCTGTATAAACATGGAAATATCTGCACCGCGATCTGTATAAACATGGAAATATCTACACCGCGATCTGTATAAACATGGAAATATCTACACCGCTATCTGTATAAACATGGAAATATCTACACAGCCATCTGTATATACATGGAAATATCTACACCGCGATCTGTATGAACATGGAAATATCTACACCGCGATCTCTATAAACATGGAAATATCTACACCGCTATCTGTATAAACATGGAAATATCTACACAGCCATCTGTATATACATGGAAATATCTACACCGCTATCTGTATAAACATGGTAATATCTACACCGCCATCTATATAAACATGGAAATATCTACACCGCCATCTGTATAAACATGGAAATATCTACAATGCCATCTGTAGAAAGATGGAAATATCTACACCGCAATCTGTTTAAACATGGAAATATCTACACCGATATCTGTAAAAACATGGAAATATCTACACCGCTATCTGTATAAACATGGAAATATCTACACCGCGATCTGTATAAACATGGAAATATCTACACCGGGATCTATATAAACATGGAAATATCTACACCGCGATCTGTATAAGCATGGAAATATCTTCACCGCTATCTGTATAAATATGGAAATATCTACACAGCTATCTCAATAAACATGGAAATATCTACACTGCCATCTGTATAAACATGGAAATACCTACAAAGTCATCTGTATAAACATGGAAATATCTACAAAGCCATCTGTATAAACATGGAAATATCTACACAGCCATCTGTATATACATGGAAATATCTACACCGCAATCTGTATAAACATGGAAATAACTACACCGCTATTTGTATAAACAAGGAAATATCTACACCATGATCTGTATAAACATGGCAATATTTACACCGCTATCTGTATAAACATGGAAATTTCTACACCGTTATCTGTATAAATATGGAAATATCTACACCGCTATCTCTATAAACATGGAAATATCTGCACAGCCATCTGTATAAACATGGCAATACCTATACAGTCATCTGTGTAAACATGGAAATATCTACACCACCATCTGTATAAACATGGAAATATCTACAATGCCATCTGTATACACATGGAAATACCTACACGGCAATCTGTGTATAGATGGAAACATCAACACCGCCATCTGTAAAAACTTGGAAATATCTACACTGCTATCTCTATAAACATGGAAATATCTACACTGCGGTCTGTATGAACATGGAAATATCTACACCGGTATCTGTATAAACATGGAAATATCTACACCGCTATCTCTATAAACATGGTAATGTGTGCACTGCCCTCTGTAAAAACATGGAAATACCTATACAGTCATCTGTATAAACATGGAAATATCTACAACGCCATCTGTCTACACATGGAAATATCTACACAGCCATCTGTATAAACATGTAAATATCTACAGTGCTATCTCTATAAACATGGAAATATCTACACCGCCATCTCTATAAACATGAAAATATCTACACTGCCATCTCCATAAACATAGAACTAACATCTCCGCCTTCTGTATAAACATGGAAAAATCTACACCGCCATCTGTGTGAATAAGGAAATATCTACAATGCCATCTGTATAAAGATATAAATATCTGCACCGCGAGCTGTATAAACATGGAAATATCTACATCGCTATCTGTATAAACGTGGAAATACCAAAACCGCTATCGGTATAAACATGGAAATATCTACAACGCCATCTATATAAACATGGAAATATCTACACCGCTATGTCTATAAACATGGAAATTCCTACACCGCTATCTCTATAAACATGGAAATATCTACACCGCTATCTGTATAAACATGGAAATATCTATACTGCGATCTGTATAAACATGGAAATATCTACACCGCGGTCTGTATAAACATGGAAATATCTTCAACACGATCTGTATAAACATGGAAATAGCTACACCGCTATCTGTATAAACATGGAAATATCTGCACCGCTATCTCTATAGACATGGAAATATCTAAAAAGCCATCTGTATAAACATGGAAATACCTACACTGTCATGTGTAGGAACATGGAAATATCTACATTGCCATCTGTATAAACCTAGAAATATCTACACAGCCCTCTGTATAAATATGGAGATATCTGCATAGGCATCTGTATAAACATGGAAATATCTGCACCGCTATCTGTATAAACATGGAAATACCTACACCGCTGTCTCTATAAACATGGAAATATGTACACCGCTATGTATATAAACATGGAAATATCTCCACTGCTGTCTGTATAAACATGGAAATATCTCCACCGTTTTCTGTATAAACATGGAAAAATCTACAGCGCCATCTCTATAAACATTGAAATATCTACACTGCCATCTGTAAAAACATGGAAATATCTACACAGTCATCTGAATAAACATGGAAATATCTACACCACCATCTGTATAAACATGGAAATACCTACAATACCATCTGTATACACATGGAAATATCTACAGAGACATCTGTATAAATATGGAAATATCTACACCGCCATCTGTATAAACATGGAAATATCTACACTGCCATCTGTAGAAAGATGGAAATATCTACACCGCTATCTCTATAAATATGGAAATATCTACACCGCCATCTCTATAAACATGAAAATATCTACACTGCCATCTCCATAAAGATGGAAGTATCTACTCCGCCATGTGTATAAACACGGAAATATCTACATCACCATCTGTGTAAACATGGAAATATCTCCACCGCTCTCTGTATAAACATGGAAATATCTACACCGCCATCTGCATGTCCATGGAAATATCTACGCCGCCATCTGTTTAAACATGGATATATCTACACGACCATCTGTGTATAGATGGAAATATCAACACCGCCATCTGTACAAACATGGAAATATCTACACCGCTATCTCTATAAACATGGAAATGTGTGCACTGCCATCTGTAAAAACATGGAAATACCTATACAGTCATCTGTATAAACATGGAAATATCTACAATGCCATCTGTATACACATGGAAATATCTACACAGCCATCTTTATAAACATGTAAATATCTACACTGCTATCTCTATAAACATGGAAATATCTATACCGCCATCTCTATAAACATGAAAATATCTACACTGCCATCTCCATAAACATGGAACTAACTACTCCGCCATCTGTCTAAACTTGGAAACATCTACACCGCCATCTGTGTGAATAAGGAAATATCTACAATGCCATCTGTATAAAGATATAAATATCTGCACCGCGAGCTGTATA
The DNA here is from genome assembly GCF_028858775.2 of Pan troglodytes. Classification (NCBI taxonomy): domain Eukaryota; kingdom Metazoa; phylum Chordata; class Mammalia; order Primates; family Hominidae; genus Pan; species Pan troglodytes. The sequence continues at coordinate 89,315,442 of NC_072416.2, read as the reverse complement.
AACATGGAAATATCTACATCGCTATCTGTATAAAAGTGGAAATACCAACACCGCTATCGGTATAAACATGGAAATATCAACAACGCCATCTATATAAACATGGAAATGTCTACACCGCTATGTCTATAAACATGGAAATACCTACACCGCTATCTCTATAAACATGGAAATATCTACACCGCTATCTGTATAAACATGGAAATATCTACACCGCCATCTGTATAAACATGGAAATATCTACAATGCCATCTGTATAAACATGGAAATATCTACACCGTGATCTGTATTAACATGGAAATATCTACACAGCGATCTGTATAAACATGGAAATATCTACACCGCTATCTGTATAAACATGGAAATATCTACACAGCTATCTCTATAAACATGGAAATATCTACACCGCCATCTGTATAAACATGGAAATACCTACAAAGTCATCTGTATAAACATGGAAATATCTACAAAGCCATCTGTATAAACATGGAAATATCTACACAGCCATCTGTATATGCATTGAAATATCTACACCGCTATCTGTATAAACATGATAATATCTACACAGCCATCTATATAAACATGGAAATATCTACACCGCCATCTGTATAAACATGGAAATATCTACAACGCCATCTGTAGAAAGATGGAAATATCTAAACCGCAATCTGTGTAAACATGGAAATATCTACACCGATATCTGTAAAAACATGGAAATATCTACACTGCTATCTGTATAAACATGGAAATATCTACACCGCGATCTGTATAAACATGGAAATATCTACACCGCGATCTGTATAAACATGGAAATATCTACACCGCTATCGGTATAAACATGGAAATATCTACACCGCTATCTGTATAAACATGGTAATATCTACACCGACATCTATATAAACATGGAAATATCTACACCGCCATCTGTATAAACATGGAAATATCTACAATGCCATCTGTAGAAAGATGGAAATATCTAAACCGCAATCTGTGTAAACGTGGAAATATCTACACCGATATCTGTAAAAACATGGAAATATCTACACCGCTATCTGAGTAAACATGGAAATATCTACACCGCGATCTGTATAAACATGGAAATATCTACACCGCGATCTGTATAAACATGGAAATATCTACACCGCTATCTGTATAAATATGGATATATCTACACAGCTATCTCTATAAATGTGGAAAAATCTACACCGCCATCTGTATAAACATGGAAATACCTACAAAGTCATCCGTATAAACATGGAAATATCTACAAAGTCATCTGTATAAACATGGAAATAACTTCACCGCTATTTGTATAAACAAGGAAATATCTACACCGTGATCTGTATAAACATGGAAATCTTTACACCGCTATCTGTATAAACATGGAAATTTTTACACCGTTATCTGTATAAATATGGAAATATCTACACCGCTATCTCTATAAACATGGAAATATCTACACCGCCATCTGTATAAACATGGAGATACCTATACAGTCATCTGTGTAAACATGGAAATATCTACACCACCATCTGTATAAACATGGAAATATCTACAATGCCATCTGTATACACATGGAAATACCTACACGGCAATCTGTGTATAGATGGAAACATCAACACCGCCATCTGTAAAAACTTGGAAATATCTACACTGCTATCTCTATAAACATGGAAATATCTACACTGCAGTCTGTATAAACATGGAAATATCTACACCGGTATCTGTATAAACATGGAAATATCTGCACCGCTATCTCTATAAACATGGTAATGTGTGCACTGCCCTCTGTAAAAACATGGAAATACCTATACAGTCATCTGTATAAACATGGATATATCTACAACGCCATCTGTCTACACATGGAAATATCTACACAGCCATCTGTATAAACATGTAAATATCTACAGTGCTATCTCTATAAACATGGAAATATCTACACCGCCATCTCTATAAATATGAAAATATCTACACTGCCATCTCCATAAACATGGAACTAACTTCTCCGCCTTCTGTATAAACATGGAAAAATCTACACCGCCATCTGTGTGAATAAGGAAATATCTACAATGCCATCTGTATAAAGATATAAATATCTGCACCGCGAGCTGTATAAACATGGAAATATCTACATCGCTATCTGTATAAACGTGGAAATACGAAAACCGCTATCGGTATAAACATGGAAATATCTACAACGCCATCTATATAAACATGGAAATATCTACACCGCTATGTCTATAAACATGGAAATTCCTACACCGCTATCTCTATAAACAGGGAAATATCTACACCGCTATCTGTATAAACATGGAAATATCTACACCGCTATCTGTATAAACATGGAAATATCTATACTGCGATCTGTATAAACATGGAAATATCTACACCGCGGTCTGTATAAACATGGAAATATCTTCAACACGATCTGTAGAAACATGGAAATAGCTACACCGCTATCTGTATAAACATGGAAATATCTGCACCGCTATCTCTATAGACATGGAAATATCTAAAAAGCCATCTGTATAAACATGGAAATACCTACACAGTCATGTGTAGGAACATGGAAATATCTACATTGCCATCTGTATAAACCTAGAAATATCTACACAGCCCTCTGTATAAATATGGAGATATCTGCATAGGCATCTGTATAAACATGGAAATATCTCCACCGCTATCTGTATAAACATGGAAATACCTACACCGCTGTCTCTATAAACATGGAAATATGTACACCGCTATGTATATAAACATGGAAATATCTCCACTGCTGTCTGTATAAACATGGAAATATCTCCACCGTTATCTGTATAAACATGGAAAAATCTACAGCGCCATCTCTATAAACATTGAAATATCTACACTGCCATCTGTAAAAACATGGAAATATCTACACAGTCATCTGAATAAACATGGAAATATCTACACCACCATCTGTATAAACATGGAAATACCTACAATACCATCTGTATACACATGGAAATATCTACAGAGACATCTGTATAAATATGGAAATATCTACACCGCCATCTGTATAAACATGGAAATATCTACACTGCCATCTGTAGAAAGATGGAAATATCTACACCGCTATCTCTATAAATATGGAAATATCTACACCGCCATCTCTATAAACATGAAAATATCTACACTGCCATCTCCATAAAGATGGAAGTATCTACTCCGCCATGTGTGTAAACACGGAAATATCTACACCACCATCTGTGTAAACATGGAAATATCTACACCGCTCTCTGTATAAACATGGAAATATCTACACCGCCATCTGCATGTCCATGGAAATATCTACGCCGCCATCTGTTTAAACATGGATATATCTACACGACCATCTGTGTATAGATGGAAATATCAACACCGCCATCTGTACAAACATGGAAATATCTACACCGCTATCTCTATAAACATGGAAATCTGTGCACTGCCATCTGTAAAAACATGGAAATACCTATACAGTCATCTGTATAAACATGGAAATATCTACAATGCCATCTGTATACACATGGAAATATCTACACAGCCATCTTTATAAACATGTAAATATCTACACTGCTATCTCTATAAACATGGAAATATCTACACCGCCATCTCTATAAACATGAAAATATCTACACTGCCATCTCCATAAACATGGAACTAACTACTCCGCCATCTGTATAAACTTGGAAACATCTACACCGCCATCTGTGTGAATAAGGAAATATCTACAATGCCATCTGTATAAAGATATAAATATCTGCACCGCGAGCTGTATAAACATGGAAATATCTACATCGCTATCTGTATAAAAGTGGAAATACCAACACCGCTCTCGGTATAAACATGGAAATATCAACAACGCCATCTATATAAACATGGAAATGTCTACACCGCTATGTCTATAAACATGGAAATTCCTACACCGCTATCTCTATAAACATGGAAATATCTACAATGCCATCTGTATAAACATGGAAATATCTACACCGTGATCTGTATTAACATGGAAATATCTACACCGCCATCTGTATAAACATGGAAATATCTACAATGCCATCTGTATAAACATGGAAATATCTGCACCGTGATCTGTATTAACATGGAAATATCTACACCGCGATCTGTATAAACATGGAAATATCTACACCGCTATCTGTATAAACATGGAAATATCTACACAGCTATCTCTATAAACATGGAAATATCTACACCGCCATCTGTATAAACATGGAAATACCTACAAAGTCATCTGTATAAACATGGAAATATCTACAAAGCCATCTGTATAAACATGGAAATATCTACACAGCCATCTGTATATGCATTGAAATATCTACACCGCTATCTGTATAAACATGGTAATATCTACACCGCCATCTATATAAACATGGAAATATCTACACCGCCATCTGTAAAAACATGGAAATATCTACAATGCCATCTGTAGAAAGATGGAAATATCTACACCGCAATCTGTGTAAACATGGAAATATCTACACCGATATCTGTAAAAACATGGAAATATCTACACTGCTATCTGTATAAACATGGAAATATCTACACCGCGATCTGTATAAACATGGAAATATCTACACCGCGATCTGTATAAACATGGAAACATCTACACCGCTATCGGTATAAACATGGAAATATCTACACCGCTATCTGTATAAACATGGTAATGTCTACACCGACATCTATATAAACATGGAAATATCTACACCGCCATCTGTATAAACATGGAAATATCTACAATGCCACCTGTAGAAAGATGGAAATATCTAAACCGCAATCTGTGTAAACGTGGAAATATCTACACCGATATCTGTAAAAACATGGAAATATCTACACCGCTATCTGAGTAAACATGGAAATATCTACACCGCGAACTGTATAAACATGGAAATATCTACACCGCGATCTGTATAAACATGGAAATATCTACACCGCTATCTGTATAAATATGGATATATCTACACAGCTATCTCTATAAATGTGGAAAAATCTACACCGCCATCTGTATAAACATGGAAATACCTACAAAGTCATCTGTATAAACATGGAAATATCTACAAAGCCATCTGTATAAACATGGAAATAACTTCACCGCTATTTGTATAAACAAGGAAATATCTACACCGTGATCTGTATAAACATGGAAATATTTACACCGCTATCTGTATAAACATGGAAATTTTTACACCGTTATCTCTATAAATATGGAAATATCTACACCGCTATCTCTATAAACATGGAAATATCTACACCGCCATCTGTATAAACATGGAGATACCTATACAGTCATCTGTGTAAACATGGAAATATCTACACCACCATCTGTATAAACATGGAAATATCTACAATGCCATCTGTATACACATGGAAATACCTACACGGCAATCTGTGTATAGATGGAAACATCAACACCGCCATCTGTAAAAACTTGGAAATATCTACAGTGCTATCTCTATAAACATGGAAATATCTACACTGCGGTCTGTATAAACATGGAAATATCTACACCGGTATCTGTATAAACATGGAAATATCTACACCATGATCTGTATAAACATGGAAATATATACACCGCTATCTGTATAAACATGGAAATATCTGCACCGCTATCTCTATAGACATGGAAATATCTACAAAGCCATCTGTATAAACATGGAAATACCTACACAGTCATGTGTAGGAACATGGAAATATCTACACTGCCATCTGTATAAACATAGAAATATCTACACAGCCCTCTGTATAAATATGGAGATATCTGCATAGGCATCTGTATAAACATGGAAATATCTGCACCGCTATCTGTATAAACATGGAAATACCTACACCGCTGTCTCTATAAACATGGAAATATGTACACCGCTATGTATATAAACATGGAAATATCTCCACTGCTGTCTGTATAAACATGGAAATATCTCCACCGTTATCTGTATAAACATGGAAAAATCTACAGCGCCATCTCTATAAACATTGAAATATCTACACTGCCATCTGTAAAAACATGGAAATATCTACACAGTCATCTGAATAAACATGGAAATATCTACACCACCATCTGTATAAACATGGAAATACCTACAATACCATCTGTATACACATGGAAATATCTACAGAGACATCTGTATAAATATGGAAATATCTACACCGCCATCTGTATAAACATGGAAATATCTACACTGCCATCTGTAGAAAGATGGAAATATCTACACCGCTATCTCTATAAATATGGAAATATCTACACCGCCATCTCTATAAACATGAAAATATCTACACTGCCATCTCCATAAAGATGGAAGTATCTACTCCGCCATGTGTGTAAACACGGAAATATCTACACCACCATCTGTGTAAACATGGAAATATCTACACCGCTCTCTGTATAAACATGGAAATATCTACACCGCCATCTGCATGTCCATGGAAATATCTACGCCGCCATCTGTTTAAACATGGATATATCTACACGACCATCTGTGTATAGATGGAAATATCAACACCGCCATCTGTACAAACATGGAAATATCTACACCGCTATCTCTATAAACATGGAAATCTGTGCACTGCCATCTGTAAAAACATGGAAATACCTATACAGTCATCTGTATAAACATGGAAATATCTACAATGCCATCTGTATACACATGGAAATATCTACACAGCCATCTTTATAAACATGTAAATATCTACACTGCTATCTCTATAAACATGGAAATATCTACACCGCCATCTCTATAAACATGAAAATATCTACACTGCCATCTCCATAAACATGGAACTAACTACTCCGCCATCTGTATAAACTTGGAAACATCTACACCGCCATCTGTGTGAATAAGGAAATATCTACAATGCCATCTGTATAAAGATATAAATATCTGCACCGCGAGCTGTATAAACATGGAAATATCTACATCGCTATCTGTATAAAAGTGGAAATACCAACACCGCTATCGGTATAAACATGGAAATATCAACAACGCCATCTATATAAACATGGAAATGTCTACACCGCTATGTCTATAAACATGGAAATTCCTACACCGCTATCTCTATAAACATGGAAATATCTACAATGCCATCTGTATAAACATGGAAATATCTACACCGTGATCTGTATTAACATGGAAATATCTACACCGCCATCTGTATAAACATGGAAATATCTACAATGCCATCTGTATAAACATGGAAATATCTGCACCGTGATCTGTATTAACATGGAAATATCTACACCGCGATCTGTATAAACATGGAAATATCTACACCGCTATCTGTATAAACATGGAAATATCTACACAGCTATCTCTATAAACATGGAAATATCTACACCGCCATCTGTATAAACATGGAAATACCTACAAAGTCATCTGTATAAACATGGAAATATCTACAAAGCCATCTGTATAAACATGGAAATATCTACACAGCCATCTGTATATGCATTGAAATATCTACACCGCTATCTGTATAAACATGGTAATATCTACACCGCCATCTATATAAACATGGAAATATCTACACCGCCATCTGTAAAAACATGGAAATATCTACAATGCCATCTGTAGAAAGATGGAAATATCTACACCGCAATCTGTGTAAACATGGAAATATCTAAACCGATATCTGTAAAAACATGGAAATATCTACACTGCTATCTGTATAAACATGGAAATATCTACACCGTGATCTGTATAAACATGGAAATATCTACACCGCGATCTGTATAAACATGGAAACATCTACACCGCTATCGGTATAAACATGGAAATATCTACACCGCTATCTGTATAAACATGGTAATGTCTACACCGACATCTATATAAACATGGAAATATCTACACCGCCATCTGTATAAACATGGAAATATCTACAATGCCATCTGTAGAAAGATGGAAATATCTAAACCGCAATCTGTGTAAACGTGGAAATATCTACACCGATATCTGTAAAAACATGGAAATATCTACACCGCTATCTGAGTAAACATGGAAATATCTACACCGTGATCTGTATAAACATGGAAATATCTACACCGCGATCTGTATAAACATGGAAATATCTACACCGCTATCTGTATAAATATGGATATATCTACACAGCTATCTCTATAAATGTGGAAAAATCTACACCGCCATCTGTATAAACATGGAAATACCTACAAAGTCATCTGTATAAACACGGAAATATCTACAAAGCCATCTGTATAAACATGGAAATAACTTCACCGCTATTTGTATAAACAAGGAAATATCTACACCGTGATCTGTATAAACATGGAAATATTTACACCGCTATCTGTATAAACATGGAAATTTTTACACCGTTATCTCTATAAATATGGAAATATCTACACCGCTATCTCTATAAACATGGAAATATCTACACCGCCATCTGTATAAACATGGAGATACCTATACAGTCATCTGTGTAAACATGGAAATATCTACACCACCATCTGTATAAACATGGAAATATCTACAATGCCATCTGTATACACATGGAAATACCTACACGGCAATCTGTGTATAGATGGAAACATCAGCACCGCCATCTGTAAAAACTTGGAAATATCTACAGTGCTATCTCTATAAACATGGAAATATCTACACTGCGGTCTGTATAAACATGGAAATATCTACACCGGTATCTGTATAAACATGGAAATATCTACAATGCCATCTGTTGGAAGATGGAAATATCTACACCGCCATCTGTATAAACATGGAAATATCTACACTGCCATCTGTAGAAAGATGGAAATATCTACACCGCTATCTCTATAAATATGGAAATATCTACACCGCCATCTCTATAAACATGAAAATATCTACACTGCCATCTCCATAAAGATGGAAATATCTACTCCGCCATGTGTATAAACACGGAAATATCTACACCACCATCTGTGTAAACATGGAAATATCTACACCGCTCTCTGTATAAACCTGGAAATATCTACACCGCCATCTGCATGTCCATGGAAATATCTACGCCGCCATCTGTTTAAACATGGATATATCTACACGACCATCTGTGTATAGATGGAAATATAAATACCGCCATCTGTACAAACATGGAAATATCTACACCGCTATCTCTATAAACATGGAAATGTGTGCACTGCCATCTGTAACAACATGGAAATACCTATACAGTCATCTGGATAAACATGGAAATATCTACAATGCCATCAGTATACACATGGAAATATCTTCACAGCCATCTGTATAAACATGTAAATATCTACACTGCTATCTCTATAAACATGGAAATAACTACACCCCCATCTCTATAAACATGAAAATATCTACACTGCCATCTCCCTAAACATGGAACTGACTGCTCCGCCATCTCTATAAATATGGAAACATCTACACGGCCACCTGTGTGAATAAGGAAATATATACAATGCCATCTGTATAAAGATATAAGTATCTGCACCGCGAGCTGTATAAACATGGAAATATCTACATCGCTATCTGTATAAACGTGGAAATACCAACACCGCTATCGGTATAAACATGGAAATATCTAAAACGCCATCTATATAAACATGGAAATATCTACACCGCTATGTCTATAAACATGGAAATACCTACACCGCTATCTCTATAAACATGGAAATATCTACACCGCGATCTGTATAAACATGGAAATATCTACACCGCGATCTGTATAAACATGGAAATATCTTCACCACGATCTGTATAAACATGGAAATATCTACAGCGCTATCTGTATAAACATGGAAATATCTACACCGCCATCTGTATAAACATGGAAATATCTACAATGCCATCTGTATAAACATGGAAATATCTACACCGCGATCTGTATAAACATGGATATATCTACACCGCTATCTGTATAAACATGGAAATATCTACACAGCTATCTCTATAAACATGGAAATATCTACACCGCCATCTGTATAAACATGGAAATACCTACAAAGTCATCTGTATAAACATGGAAATATCTACAAAGCCATCTGTATAAACATGGAAATATCTACACAGCCACCTGTATATACATGGAAATATCAACACCGCTAGCTGTATAAACATGGTAATATCTACACCGCCATCTATATAAACATGGAAATATATACACCGCCATCTGTATAATCATGGAAATATCTACAATGCCATCTGTAGAAAGATAGAAATATCTACACCGCAATCTGTGTAAACATAGAAATACCTACACCGCTATCTGTATAAACATGGAAATATCTACACCGCTATCTGTATAAATATGGAAATATCTACACAGCTATCTCTATAAACATGGAAATATCTACACCGCCATCTGAATAAACATGGAAATACCTACAAAGTCATCTGTATGAACATAGAAATATCTACAAAGCCATCTGTATAAACATGGAAATATCTACACAGCCATCTGTACATACATGGAAATATCTACACCGCAATCTGTATAAACATGGAAATAACTACACCGCTATTTGTATAAACAAGGAAATATCTACACCATGATCTGTATAAACATGGCAATATTTACACCACTATCTGTATAAACATGGAAATTTCTACACCGTTATCTGTATAAATATGGAAATATCTACACCGCTATCTCTATAAATATGGAAATATCTGCACCGCCATCTGTATAAACATGGCAATACCTATACAGTCATCTGTGTAAACATGGAAATATCTACACCACCATCTGTATAAACATGGAAATATCTACAATGCCATCTGTATACACATGGAAATACGTACACGGCAATCTGTGTATAGATGGAAACATCAACACCGCCATCTGTAAAAACTTGGAAATATCTACACTGCTATCTCTATAAACATGGAAATATCTACACTGCGGTCTGTATAAACATGGAAATATCTACACCGGTATCTGTAAACATGGAAATATCTACACCATGATCTGTATAAACATGGAAATATATACACCGCTATCTGTATAAACATGGAAATATATGCACCGCTATCTCTATAGACATGGAAATATCTACAAAGCCATCTGTATAAACATGGAAATACCTACACAGTCATGTGTAGCAACATGGAAATATCTACACTGCCATCTGTATAAACATAGAAATATCTGCACAGCCCTCTGTATAAATATGGAGATATCTGCATAGGCATCTGTATAAACATGGAAATATCTGCACCGCTATCTGTATAAACATGGAAATACCTACACCGCTGTCTCTATAAACATGGAAATATGTACACCGCTATGTAAATAAACATGGAAATATCTCGACTGCTGTCTGTATAAACATGGAAATATCTCCACCGTTATCTGTATAAACATGGAAATATCTACAGCGCCATCTCTATAAACACTGAAATACCTACTCTGCCATCTGTAAAAACATGGAAATATCTACACAATCATCCGAATAAACATGGAAATATCTACACCACCATCTGTATAAACATGGAAATACCTACAATACCATCTGTATATACATGGAAATATCTACACACACATCTGTATAAATATGGAAATATCTACACCGCCATCTGTATAAACATGGTAATATCTACACTGCCATCTGTAGAAAGATGGAAATATCTACACCGCTATCTCTATAAATATGGAAATATCTACAACGCCATCTCTATAAACCTGAAAATATCTACACTGCTATCTCCATAAAGATGGAAGTATCTACTCCGCCATGTGTATAAACACGGAAATATCTACACCACCATCTGTGTAAACATGGAAATATCTACACCGCTCTCTGTATAAACATGGAAATATCTACACCGCCATCTGCATGTCCATGGAAATATCTACGCCGCCATCTGTTTAAACATGGATATATCTACACGACCATCTGTGTATAGATGGAAATATCAACACCGCCATCTGTACAAACATGGAAATATCTACACCGCTATCTCTATAAACATGGAAATGTGTGCACTGCCATCTGTAAAAACATGGAAATACCTATACAGTCATCTGTATAAACATGGAAATATCTACAATGCCATCTGTATACACATGGAAATATCTACACAGCCATCTGTATAAACATGTAAATATCTGCACTGCTATCTCTATAAACATGGAAATATCTACACCGCCATCTCTATAAACATGAAAATATCTACACTGCCATCTCCATAAACATGGATCTAACTACTCCGCCATCTGTATAAACATGGAAACATCTACACCGCCATCTGTGTGAATAAGGAAATATCTACAATGCCATCTGTATAAAGATATAAATATCTGCACCGCGAGCTGTATAATCATGGAAATATCTACATCGCTATCTGTATAAACGTGGAAATACCAACACCGCTATCGGTATAAACATGGAAATATCTACAACGCCATCTATATAAACATGGAAATGTCTACACCGCTATGTCTATAAACATGGAAATACCTACACCGCTATCTCTATAAACATGGAAATATCTACACCGCTATCTGTATAAACAAGGAAATATCTACCCCGCTATCTGTATAAACATGGAAATATCTACACCGCGATCTGTATAAACATGGAAATATCTACACCGCGATCTGTATAAACATGGAAATACCTTCACCACGATCTGTATAAACATGGAAATGTCTACACGATATCTGTATAAACATGGAAATATCTACACCGCCATCTGTATAAACATGGAAATATCTACAATGCCATCTGTATAAACATTGAAATATCTACACAGCCATCTGTATAAACATGGAAATATCTACACCGCGATCTGTATAAACATGGAAATATCTACACCGCTATCTGTATAAACATGGAAATATCTACACAGCTATCTCTGTAAACATCGAAATATCTACACCGCCATCTGTATAAACATGGAAATACCTACAAAGTCATCTGTATAAACATGGAAATATCTACACAGCCATCTGTATATAGATGGAAATATCTACACCGCTATCTGTATAAACATGGTAATATCTACACCGCCATCTATATAAACATGGAAATATCTACACCGCCATCTGTATAAACATGGAAATATCTACAATGCCATCTGTAGAAAGATGGAAATATCTACACCGCAATCTGTGTAAACATGGAAATATCTTCACCGATATCTGTAAAACATGCAAATATCTACACCGCTATCTGTATAAACATGAAAATATCTACACCGCGATCTGTATAAACATGGAAATATCTACACCGCGATCTGTATAAACATGGAAATATCTACACCGCTATCTGTATAAACATGGAAATATCTACACAGCTATCTGTATAAACATGGAAATATCTACACAGCTATCTCTATAAACATGGAAATATCTACACCACCATCTGTATAAACATGGAAATACCTACAAAGTCATCTGTATAAACATGGAAATATCTACAAAGCCATCTGTATAAACATGGAAATATCTACACAGACATCTGTATATACATGGAAATATCTACAACGCTATCTGTATAAACATGGTAATATCTACACCGCCATCTATATAAACATGGAAATATATACACCGCCATCTCTATAAACATGGAAATATCTACAATGCCATCTGCAGAAAGATGGAAATATCTACACCGCAATCTGTGTGAACATGGAAATATCTACACCGATATCTGTAAAAACATGGAAATATCTACACCGCGATCTGTATAAACATGGAAATATCTACAACGCGATCTGTATAAACATGGAAATATCTACACCGTGATCTGTATAAACATGGAAATACCTACACCGCTATCTGTATAAACATGGAAATATCTACACCGCTATCTGTATAAATATGGAAATATCTACACAGCTATCTCTATAAACATGGAAATATCAACACCGCCATCTGTATAAACATGGAAATACCTACAAAGTCATCTGTAGAAACATGGAAATATCTACACCGCTATCTCTATAAACATGGAAATATCTACACCGCGATCTGTATAAACATGGAAATATCTACACCGCGATCTGTATAAACATGGAAATATCTACACCGCTATCTGTATAAATATGGAAATATCTACACAGCTATCTCTATAAACATGGAAATATCTACACCGCGATCTGTATAAACATGGAAATATCTACACCGCGATCTGTATAAACCTGGAAATATCTTCACCACGATCTGTATAAACATGGAAATATCTACACCGCTATCTGTATAAACATGGAAATATCTACACCGCCATCTGTATAAACATGGAAATATCTACAATGCCATCTGTATAAACATGGAAATATCTACACCGCGATCTGTATAAACATGGAAATATCTACACCGCGATCTGTATAAACATGGATATATCTACACCGCTATCTGTATAAACATGGAAATATCTACACAGCTATGTCTATAAACATGGAAATATCTACACCGCCATCTGTATAAACATGGAAATACCTACAAAGTCATCTGTATAAACATGGAAATATCTACAAAGCCATCTGTATAAACATGGAAATATCTACACAGCCATCTGTATATACATGGAAATATCAACACCGCTATCTGTATAAACATGGTAATATCTACACCGCCATCTATATAAGCATGGAAATATATACACCGCCATCTGTATAACCATGGAAATATCTACAATGCCATCTGTAGAAAGATAGAAATATCTACACCGCAATCTGTGTAAACATGGAAATACCTACACCGCTATCTGTATAAACATGGAAATATCTACACCGCTATCTGTATAAATATGGAAATATCTACACAGCTATCTCTATAAACATGGAAATATCTACACCGCCATCTGAATAAACATGGAAATACCTACAAAGTCATCTGTATGAACATAGAAATATCTACAAAGCCATCTGTATAAACATGGAAATATCTACACAGCCATCTGTACATACATGGAAATATCTACACCGCAATCTGTATAAACATGGAAATAACTGCACCGCTATTTGTATAAACAAGGAAATATCTACACCATGATCTGTATAAACATGGCAATATTTACACCACTATCTGTATAAACATGGAAATTTCTACACCGTTATCTGTATAAATATGGAAATATCTACACCGCTATCTCTATAAACATGGAAATATCTGCACCGCCATCTGTATAAACATGGCAATACCTATACAGTCATCTGTGTAAACATGGAAATATCTACACCACCATCTGTATAAACATGGAAATATCTACAATGCCATCTGTATACACATGGAAATACGTACACGGCAATCTGTGTATAGATGGAAACATCAACACCGCCATCTGTAAAAACTTGGAAATATCTACACTGCTATCTCTATAAACATGGAAATATCTACACTGCGGTCTGTATAAACATGGAAATATCTACACCGGTATCTGTATAAACATGGAAATATCTACACCATGATCTGTATAAACATGGAAATATATACACCGCTATCTGTATAAACATGGAAATATATGCACCGCTATCTCTATAGACATGGAAATATCTACAAAGCCATCTGTATAAACATGGAAATACCTACACAGTCATGTGTAGCAACATGGAAATATCTACACTGCCATCTGTATAAACATAGAAATATCTACACAGCCCTCTGTATAAATATGGAGATATCTGCATAGGCATCTGTATAAACATGGAAATATCTGCATCGCTATCTGTATAAACATGGAAATACCTACACCGCTGTCTCTATAAACATGGAAATATGTACACCGCTATGTAAATAAACATGGAAATATCTCGACTGCTGTCTGTATAAACATGGAAATATCTCCACCGTTATCTGTATAAACATGGAAATATCTACAGCGCCATCTCTATAAACACTGAAATACCTACTCTGCCATCTGTAAAAACATGGAAATATCTACACAATCATCCGAATAAACATGGAAATATCTACACCACCATCTGTATAAACATGGAAATACCTACAATACCATCTGTATATACATGGAAATATCTACACACACATCTGTATAAATATGGAAATATCTACACCGCCATCTGTATAAACATGGTAATATCTACACTGCCATCTGTAGAAAGATGGAAATATCTACACCGCTATCTCTATAAATATGGAAATATCTACAACGCCATCTCTATAAACCTGAAAATATCTACACTGCTATCTCCATAAAGATGGAAGTATCTACTCCGCCATGTGTATAAACACGGAAATATCTACACCACCATCTGTGTAAACATGGAAATATCTACACCGCTCTCTGTATAAACATGGAAATATCTACACCGCCATCTGCATGTCCATGGAAATATCTACGCCGCCATCTGTTTAAACATGGATATATCTACACGACCATCTGTGTATAGATGGAAATATCAACACCGCCATCTGTACAAACATGGAAATATCTACACCGCTATCTCTATAAACATGGAAATGTGTGCACTGCCATCTGTAAAAACATGGAAATACCTATACAGTCATCTGTATAAACATGGAAATATCTACAATGCCATCTGTATACACATGGAAATATCTACACAGCCATCTGTATAAACATGTAAATATCTACACTGCTATCTCTATAAACATGGAAATATCTACACCGCCATCTCTATAAACATGAAAATATCTACACTGCCATCTCCATAAACATGGATCTAACTACTCCGCCATCTGTATAAACATGGAAACATCTACACCGCCATCTGTGTGAATAAGGAAATACCTACAATGCCATCTGTATAAAGATATAAATATCTGCACCGCGAGCTGTATAATCATGGAAATATCTACATCGCTATCTGTATAAACGTGGAAATACCAACACCGCTATTGGTATAAACATGGAAATATCTACAACGCCATCTATATAAACATGGAAATGTCTACACCGCTATGTCTATAAACATGGAAATACCTACACCGCTATCTCTATAAACATGGAAATATCTACACCGCTATCTGTATAAAAAAGGAAATATCTACCCCGCTATCTGTATAAACATGGAAATATCTACACCGCGATCTGTATAAACATGGAAATATCTACACCGCGATCTGTATAAACATGGAAATACCTTCACCACGATCTGTATAAACATGGAAATGTCTACACGCTATCTGTATAAACATGGAAATATCTACACCGCCATCTGTATAAACATGGAAATATCTACAATGCCATCTGTATAAACATGGAAATATCTACACAGCCATCTGTATAAACATGGAAATATCTACACCGCGATCTGTATAAACATGGAAATATCTACACCGCTATCTGTATAAACATGGAAATATCTACACAGCTATCTCTGTAAACATCGAAATATCTACACCGCCATCTGTATAAACATGGAAATACCTACAAAGTCATCTGTATAAACATGGAAATATCTACAAAGCCATCTGTATAAACATGGAAATATCTACACAGCCATCTGTATATACATGGAAATATCTACACCGCTATCTGTATAAACATGGTAATATCTACACCGCCATCTATATAAACATGGAAATATCTACACCGCCATCTGTATAAACATGGAAATATCTACAATGCCATCTGTAGAAAGATGGAAATATCTACACCGCAATCTGTGTAAACATGGAAATATCTTCACCGATATCTGTAAAAACATGCAAATATCTACACCGCTATCTGTATAAACATGAAAATATCTACACCGCGATCTGTATAAACATGGAAATATCTACACCGCGATCTGTATAAACATGGAAATATCTACACCGCTATCTGTATAAACATGGAAATATCTACACAGCTATCTGTATAAACATGGAAATATCTACACAGCTATCTCTATAAACATGGAAATATCTACACCACCATCTGTATAAACATGGAAATACCTACAAAGTCATCTGTATAAACATGGAAATATCTACAAAGCCATCTGTATAAACATGGAAATATCTACACAGACATCTGTATATACATGGAAATATCTACAACGCTATCTGTATAAACATGGTAATATCTACACCGCCATCTATATAAACATGGAAATATATACACCGCCATCTCTATAAACATGGAAATATCTACAATGCCATCTGCAGAAAGATGGAAATATCTACACCGCAATCTGTGTGAACATGGAAATATCTACACCGATATCTGTAAAAACATGGAAATATCTACACCGCGATCTGTATAAACATGGAAATATCTACAATGCGATCTGTATAAACATGGAAATATCTACAACGCGATCTGTATAAACATGGAAATATCTACACCGCTATCTGTATAAACATGGAAATATCTACACCGCTATCTGTATAAATATGGAAATATCTACACAGCTATCTCTATAAACATGGAAATATCAACACCGCCATCTGTATAAACATGGAAATACCTACAAAGTCATCTGTAGAAACATGGAAATATCTACACCGCTATCTCTATAAACATGGAAATATCTACACCGCGATCTGTATAAACATGGAAATATCTACACCGCGATCTGTATAAACATGGAAATATCTACACCGCTATCTGTATAAATATGGAAATATCTACACAGCTATCTCTATAAACATGGAAATATCTACACCCCCTCTGTATAAACATGGAAATACCTACAAAGTCAACTGTATAAACATGGAAATATCTACAAAGCCATCTGTATAAACATGGAAATATCTACACAGCCATCTGTATATACTTGGAAATATCTACACCGCAATCTGTATAAACATGGAAATAACTACACGGCTATTTGTATAAACAAGGAAATATCTACACCGTGATCTGTATAAACATGGAAATATTTACACCGCTATCTGTATAAACATGGAAATTTCTACACCGTTATCTGTATAAATATGGAAATATCTACACCGCTATCTCTATAAACATGGAAATATCTACACCGCCATCTGTATAAACATGGAGATACCTATACAGTCATCTGTGTAAACATGGAAATATCTACACCACCATCTGTATAAACATGGAAATATCTACAATGCCATCTGTATACACATGGAAATACCTACACGGCAATCTGTGTATAGATGGAAACATCAACACCGCCATCTGTAAAAACTTGGAAATATCTACACTGCTATCTCTATAAACATGGAAATATCTACACTGCGGTCTGTATAAACATGGAAATATCTACACCGGTATCTGTATAAACATGGAAATATCTACACCATGATCTGTATAAACATGGAAATATATACACCGCTATCTGTATAAACATGGAAATATCTGCACCGCTATCTCTATAGACATGGAAATATCTACAAAGCCATCTGTATAAACATGGAAATACCTACACAGTCATGTGTAGGAACATGGAAATATCTACACTGCCATCTGTATAAACATAGAAATATCTACACAGCCCTCTGTATAAATATGGAGATATCTGCATAGGCATCTGTATAAACATGGAAATATCTGCACCGCTATCTGTATAAACATGGAAATGCCTACACCGCTGTCTCTATAAACATGGAAATATGTACACCGCTATGTATATAAACATGGAAATATCTCCACTGCTCTCTGTATAAACATGGAAATATCTCCACCGTTATCTGTATAAACATGGAAATATCTACAGCGCCATCTCTATAATCATTGAAATATCTACACTGCCATCTGTAAAAACATGGAAATACCTACACAGTCATCTGAATAAACATGGAAATATCTACACCACCATCTGTATAAACATGGAAATACCTACAATACCATCTGTATAAACATGGAAATATCTACACACACATCTGTATAAATATGGAAATATCTACACCGCCATCTGTATAAACATGGAAATATCTACACTGCCATCTGTAGAAAGATGGAAATATCTACACCGCTATCTCTATAAATGTGGAAATATCTACACCGCCATCTCTATAAATATGAATATATCTACACTGCTATCTCCTTAAAGATGGAAGTATCTACTCCGCCATGTGTATAAACACGGAAATATCTACACCACCATCTGTGTAAACATGGAAATATCTACACCGCTCTCTGTATAAACATGGAAATATCTACACCGCCATCTGCATGTCCATGGAAATATCTACGCCGCCATCTGTTTAAACATGGATATATCTACACGACCATCTGTGTATAGATGGAAATATCAACACCGCCATCTGTACAAACATGGAAATATCTACACCGCTATCTCTACAAACATGGAAATGTGTGCACTGCCATCTGTAAAAACATGGAAATACCTATACAGTCACCTGTATAAACATGGAAATATCTACAATGCCATCTGTATACACATGGAATTATCTACACAGCCATCTGTATAAACATGTAAATATCGACACTGCTATCTCTATAAACATGGAAATATCTACACCGCCAACTCTATAAACATGAAAATATCTACACTGCCATCTCCATAAACATGGAACTAACTACTCCGCCATCTGTATAAACATGGAAACATCTACACCGCCATCTGTGTGAATAAGGAAATATCTACAATGCCATCTGTATAAAGATATATATATCTGCACCGCGAGCTGTATAAACATGGAAATATCTACATCGCTATCTGTATAAACGTGGAAATACCAACACCGCTATCGGTATAAACATGGAAATATCTACAACGCCATCTATATAAACATGGAAATGTCTACATCGCTATGTCTATAAACATGTAAATACCTACACCGCTATCTCTATAAACATGGAAATATCTACACCGCGATCTGTATAAACATGGAAATATCAATACCGCGATCTGTATAAACATGGAAATATCTTCACCACGATCTGTATAAACATGGAAATATCTACACCGCTATCTGTATAAACATGGAAATATCTACACCGCCATCTGTATAAACATGGAAATATCTACAATGCCATCTGTATAAACATGGAAATATCTACACAGCTATCTCTATAAACATGGAAATATCTACACCGCCATCTGTATAAACATGGAAATACCTACAAAGTCATCTTTATAAACATGGAAATATCTACAAAGCCATCTGTATAAACATGGAAATATCTACACAGCCATCTGTATATACATGGAAATATCAACACCGCTATCTGTATAAACATGGTAATATCTACACCGCCATCTATATAAACATGGAAATATCTACACCGCCATCTGTATAATCATGGAAATATCTACAATGCCATCTGTAGAAAGATGGAAATATCTACACCGCATTCTGTGTAAACATGGAAATATCTACACCGATATCTGCAAAAACATGGAAATATCTACACCGCTATCTGTATAAACATGGAAATATCTACACTGCGATCTGTATAAACATGGAAATATCTACACCGCGATCTGTATAAACATGGAAATACCTACACCGCTATCTGTATAAACATGGAAATATCTACACCGCTATCTGTATAAATATGGAAATATCTACACAGCTATCTCTATAAACATGGAAATATCTACACCGCCATCTGCATAAACATGGAAATACCTACAAAGTCATCTGTATGAACATAGAAATATCTACAAAGCCATCTGTATAAACATGGAAATATCTACAAAGCCATCTGTATATACATGGAAATATCTACACCGCAATCTGTATAAACATGGAAATAACTACACCGCTATTTGTATAAACAAGGAAATATCTACACCATGATCTGTATAAACATGGCAATATTTACACCGCTATCTGTATAAACATGGAAATTTCTACACCGTTATCTGTATAAATATGGAAATATCTACACCGCTATCTCTATAAACATGGAAATATCTGCACCGCCATCTGTATAAACATCGCAATACCTATACAGTCATCTGTGTAAACATGGAAATATCTACACCACCATCTGTATAAACATGGAAATATCTACAATGCCATCTGTATACACATGGAAATACGTACACGGCAATCTGTGTATAGATGGAAACATCAACACCGCAATCTGTAAAAACTTGGAAATATCTACACTGCTATCTCTATAAACATGGAAATATCTACACTGCGGTCTGTAGAAAGCTGGAAATATCTACACCGCTATCTCTATAAATATGGAAATATCTACACCGCCATCTCTATAAACATGAAAATATCTACACTGCCATCTCCATAAAGATGGAAATATCTACTCCGCCATGTGTATAAACACGGAAATATCTACACCACCATCTGTGTAAACATGGAAATATCTACACCGCTCTCTGTATAAACATGGAAATATCTACACCGCCATCTGCATGTCCATGGAAATATCTACGCCGCCATCTGTTTAAACATGGATATATCTACACGACCATCTGTGTATAGATGGAAATATCAACACCGCCATCTGTACAAACATGGAAATATCTACACCGCTATCTCTACAAACATGGAAATGTGTGCACTGCCATCTGTAAAAACATGGAAATACCTATACAGTCACCTGTATAAACATGGAAATATCTACAATGCCATCTGTATACACATGGAATTATCTACACAGCCATCTGTATAAACATGTAAATATCGACACTGCTATCTCTATAAACATGGAAATATCTACACCGCCAACTCTATAAACATGAAAATATCTACACTGCCATCTCTATAAACATGGAACTAACTACTCCGCCATCTGTATAAACATGGAAACATCTACACCGCCATCTGTGTGAATAAGGAAATATCTACAATGCCATCTGTATAAAGATATATATATCTGCACCGCGAGCTGTATAAACATGGAAATATCTACATCGCTATCTGTATAAACGTGGAAATACCAACACCGCTATCGGTATAAACATGGAAATATCTACAACGCCATCTATATAAACATGGAAATGTCTACACCGCTATGTCTATAAACATGTAAATACCTACACCGCTATCTCTATAAACATGGAAATATCTACACCGCGATCTGTATAAACATGGAAATATCAATACCGCGATCTGTATAAACATGGAAATATCTTCACCACGATCTGTATAAACATGGAAATATCTACACCGCTATCTGTATAAACATGGAAATATCTACACCGCCATCTGTATAAACATGGAAATATCTACAATGCCATCTGTATAAACATGGAAATATCTACACAGCTATCTCTATAAACATGGAAATATCTACACCGCCATCTGTATAAACATGGAAATACCTACAAAGTCATCTTTATAAACATGGAAATATCTACAAAGCCATCTGTATAAACATGGAAATATCTACACAGCCATCTGTATATACATGGAAATATCAACACCGCTATCTGTATAAACATGGTAATATCTACACCGCCATCTATATAAACATGGAAATATCTACACCGCCATCTGTATAATCATGGAAATATCTACAATGCCATCTGTAGAAAGATGGAAATATCTACACCGCATTCTGTGTAAACATGGAAATATCTACACCGATATCTGCAAAAACATGGAAATATCTACACCGCTATCTGTATAAACATGGAAATATCTACACTGCGATCTGTATAAACATGGAAATATCTACACCGCGATCTGTATAAACATGGAAATACCTACACCGCTATCTGTATAAACATGGAAATATCTACACCGCTATCTGTATAAATATGGAAATATCTACACAGCTATCTCAATAAACATGGAAATATCTACACCGCCATCTGCATAAACATGGAAATACCTACAAAGTCATCTGTATGAACATAGAAATATCTACAAAGCCATCTGTATAAACATGGAAATATCTACAAAGCCATCTGTATATACATGGAAATATCTACACCGCAATCTGTATAAACATGGAAATAACTACACCGCTATTTGTATAAACAAGGAAATATCTACACCATGATCTGTATAAACATGGCAATATTTACACCGCTATCTGTATAAACATGGAAATTTCTACACCGTTATCTGTATAAATATGGAAATATCTACACCGCTATCTCTATAAACATGGAAATATCTGCACCGCCATCTGTATAAACATCGCAATACCTATACAGTCATCTGTGTAAACATGGAAATATCTACACCACCATCTGTATAAACATGGAAATATCTACAATGCCATCTGTATACACACGGAAATACGTACACGGCAATCTGTGTATAGATGGAAACATCAACACCGCAATCTGTAAAAACTTGGAAATATCTACACTGCTATCTCTATAAACATGGAAATATCTACACTGCGGTCTGTAGAAAGCTGGAAATATCTACACCGCTATCTCTATAAATATGGAAATATCTACACCGCCATCTCTATAAACATGAAAATATCTACACTGCCATCTCCATAAAGATGGAAGTATCTACTCCGCCATGTGTATAAACACGGAAATATCTACACCACCATCTGTGTAAACATGGAAATATCTACACCGCTCTCTGTATAAACATGGAAATATCTACACCGACATCTGCATGTCCATGGAAATATCTACGCCGCCATCTGTTTAAACATGGATATATCTACACGACCATCTGTGTATAGATGGAAATATAAACACCGCCATCTGTACAAACATGGAAATATCTACACCGCTATCTCTATAAACATGGAAATGTGTGCACTGCCATCTGTAAAAACATGGAAATACCTATACAGTCATCTGTATAAACATGGAAATATCTACAATGCCATCTGTATACACATGGAAATATCTACACAGCCATCTGTATAAACATGTAAATATCTACACTGCTATCTCTATAAACATGGAAATATCTACACCGCCATCTCTATAAACATGAAAATATCTACACTGCCATCTTCATAAACATGGAACTAACTACTCCGCCATCTCTATAAACATGGAAACATCTACACGGCCACCTGTGTGAATAAGGAAATATATACAATGCCATCTGTATAAAGATATAAGTATCTGCACCGCGAGCTGTATAAACATGGAAATATCTACATCGCTATCTGTATAAACGTGGAAATACCAACACTGCTATCGGTATAAACATGGAAATATCTACACCGCGATCTGTATAAACATGGAAATATCTACACCGCGATCTGTATAAACATGGAAATATCTTCACCACGATCTGTATAAACATGGAAATATCTACACCGCTATCTGTATGAACATGGAAATATCTACACCGCCATCTGTATAAACATGGAAATATCTACAATGCCATCTGTATAAACATGGAAATATCTACACCGCGATCTGTATAAACATGGAAATATCTACACCGCGATCTGTATAAACATGGAAATATCTACGCCGCTATCTGTATAAACATGGAAATATCTACACAGCTATCTCTATAAACATGGAAATATCTACACCGCCATCTGTATAAACATGGAAATACCTACAAAGTCATCTGTATAAACATGGAAATATCTACAAAGCCATCTGTATAAACATGGAAATATCTACACAGCCATCTGTATATACATGGAAATATCAACACCGCTATCTGTATAAACATGGTAATATCTACACCGCCATCTATATAAACATGGAAATATCTACACCGCCATCTGTATAATCATGGAAATATCTACAATGCCATCTGTAGAAAGATGGAAATATCTACACCGCAATCTGTGTAAACATGGAAATGTCTACACCGATATCTGTAAAAACATGGAAATATCTACACCGCTATCTGTATAAACATGGAAATATCTGCACTGCGATCTGTATAAACATGGAAATATCTACACCACGATCTGTATAAACATGGAAAATTCTACACCCCTATCAGTATAAATATGGAAATATCTACACAGCTATCTCTATAAACATGGAAATATCTACACCGCCATCTGCATAAACATGGAAATACCTACAAAGTCATCTGTATGAACATAGAAATATCTACAAAGCCATCTGTATAAACATGGAAATATCTACACAGCCATCTGTATATACATGGAAATATCTACACCTCAATCTGTATAAACATGGAAATAACTACATCGCTATTTGTATAAACAAGGAAATATCTACACCATGATCTGTATAAACATGGCAATATTTACACCGCTATCTGTATAAACATGGGAATTTCTACACCGTTATCTGTATAAATATGGAAATATCTACACCGCTATCTCTATAAACATGGAAATATCTGCACCGCCATCTGTATAAACATGGCAATACCTATACAGTCATCTGTGTAAACATGGAAATATCTACACCACCATCTGTATAAACATGGAAATATCTACAATGCCATCTGTATACACATGGAAATACGTACACGGCAATCTGTGTATAGATGGAAACATCAACACCGCCATCTGTAAAAACTTGGAAATATCTACACTGCTATCTCTATAAACATGGAAATACCTACACTGCGGTCTGTATAAACATGGAAATATCTACACCGGTATCTGTATAAACATGGAAATATCTACACCATGATCTGTATAAGCATGGAAATATATACACCGCTATCTGTATAAACATGGAAATATCTGCACCGCTATCTCTATAGACATGGAAATATCTACAAAGCCATCTGTATAAACATGGAAATACCTACACAGTCATGTGTAGCAACATGGAAATATCTACACTGCCATCTGTATAAACATAGAAATATCTACACAGCCCTCTGTATAAATATGGAGATATCTGCATAGGCATCTGTATAAACATGGAAATATCTGCACCGCTATCTGTATCAACATGGAAATACCTACACCGCTGTCTCTATAAACATGGAAATATGTACACCGCTATGTAAATAAACATGGAAATATCTCGACTGCTGTCTGTATAAACATGGAAATATCTCCACCGTTATCTGTATAAACATGGAAATATCTACAGCGCCATCTCTATAAACACTGAAATACCTACTCTGCCATCTGTAAAAACATGGAAATATCTACACAGTCATCCGAATAAACATGGAAATATCTACACCACCATCTGTATAAACATGGAAATACCTACAATACCATCTGTATATACATGGAAATATCTACACACACATCTGTATAAATATGGAAATATCTACACCGCCATCTGTATAAACATGGTAATATCTACACTGCCATCTGTGGAAAGATGGAAATATCTACACCGCTATCTCTATAAATATGGAAATATCTACTCCGCCATCTCTATAAACATGAAAATATCTACACTGCTATCTCCATAAAGATGGAAGTATCTACTCCGCCATGTGTATAAACACGGAAATATCTACACCACCATCTGTGTAAACATGGAAATATCTACACCGCTCTCTGTATAAACATGGAAATATCTACACCGCCATCTGCATGTCCATGGAAATATCTACGCCGCCATCTGTTTAAACATGGATATATCTACACGACCATCTGTGTATAGATGGAAATATCAACACCGCCATCTGTACAAACATGGAAATATCTACACCGCTATCTCTATAAACATGGAAATGTGTGCACTGCCATCTGTAAAAACATGGAAATACCTATACAGTCATCTGTATAAACATGTAAATATCTACAATGCCATCTGTATACACATGGAAATATCTACACAGCCATCTCTTTAAACATGTAAATATCTACACTGCTATCTCTATAAACATGGAAATATCTACACCGCCATCTCTATAAACATGTAAATACCTACACTGCCATCTCCATAAACATGGATTTAACTACTGCGCCATCTGTATAAAAATGGAAACATCTACACCGCCATCTGT
Source organism: Pan troglodytes (assembly GCF_028858775.2). Taxonomy (NCBI): domain Eukaryota; kingdom Metazoa; phylum Chordata; class Mammalia; order Primates; family Hominidae; genus Pan; species Pan troglodytes. The sequence goes on along the minus strand of NC_072416.2, from coordinate 89,287,803 downwards.
GTGAATAAGGAAATATCTACAATGCCATCTGTATAAAGATATAAATATCTGCACCGCGAGCTGTATAAACATGGAAATATCTACATCGCTATCTGTATAAACGTGGAAATACCAACACCGCTATAGGTATAAACATGGAAATATCTACAACGCCATCTATATAAACATGGAAATGTCTACACCGCTATGTCTATAAACATGGAAATACCTACACCGCTATCTCTATAAACATGGAAATATCTACACCGCTATCTGTATAAACATGGAAATATCTACACCGCTATCCGTATAAACATGGAAATATCTACACCGCGATCTGTATAAACATGGAAATATCTACACTGCGATCTGTATAAACATGGAAATACCTTCACCGCGATCTGTATAAACATGGAAATATCTACACTGCTATCTGTATAAACATGGAAATATCTACACAGCTATCTCTGTAAACATCGAAATATCTACACCGCCATCTGTATAAACATGGAAATACCTACAAAGTCATCTGTATAAACATGGAAATATCTACAAAGCCATCTGTATAAACATGGAAATATCTACACAGCCATCTGTATATACATGGAAATATCTACACCGCTATCTGTATAAACATGGTAATATCTACACCGCCATCTATATAAACATGGAAATATCTACACCGCCATCTGTATAAACATGGAAATATCTACAATGCCATCTGTAGAAAGATGGAAATATCTACACCGCAATCTGTGTAAACATGGAAATATCTTCACCGATATCTGTAAAAACATGGAAATATCTGCACCGCTATCTGTATAAACATGAAAATATCTACACCGCTCTCTGTATAAACATGGAAATATCTACACCGCCATCTGCATGTCCATGGAAATATCTACGCCGCCATCTGTTTAAACATGGATATATCTACACGACCATCTGTGTATAGATGGAAATATCAACACCACCATCTGTACAAACATGGAAATATCTACACCGCTATCTCTATAAACATGGAAATGTGTGCACTGCCATCTGTAAAAACATGGAAATACCTATACAGTCATCTGTATAAACATGGAAATATCTACAATGCCATCTGTATACACAGGGAAATATCTACACAGCCATCTGTATAAACATGTAAATATCTACACTGCTATCTCTATAAACATGGAAATATCTACACCGCCATCTCTATAAACATGAAAATATCTACACTGCCATCTCCATAAACATGGAACTAACTACTCCGCCATCTCTATAAACATGGAAACATCTATACCGCCACCTGTGTGAATAAGGAAATATCTACAATGCCATCTGTATAAAGATATAAATATCTGCACCGCGAGCTGTATAAACATGGAAATATCTACATCGCTATCTGTATAAACGTGGAAATACCAAAACCGCTATCGGTATAAACATGGAAATATCTGCACCGCTATCTCTATAGACATGGAAATATCTACAAAGCCATCTGTATAAACATGGAAATACCTACACAGTCATGTGTAGGAACATGGAAATATCTACATTGCCATCTGTATAAACCTAGAAATATCTACACAGCCCTCTGTATAAATATGGAGATATCTGCATAGGCATCTGTATAAACATGGAAATATCTGCAGCGCTATCTGTATAAACATGGAAATACCTACACCGCTGTCTCTATAAACATGGAAATATGTACACCGCTATGTATATAAACATGGAAATATCTCCACTGCTGTCTGTATAAACATGGAAATATCTCCACCGTTATCTGTATAAACATGGAAATATCTACAGCGCCATCTCTATAAACATTGAAATATCTACACTGCCATCTGTAAAAACATGGAAATATCTACACAGTCATCTGAATAAACATGGAAATATCTACACCACCATCTGTATAAACATGGAAATACCTACAATACCATCTGTATACACATGGAAATATCTACACAGACATCTGTATAAATATGGAAATATCTACACCGCCATCTGTATAAACATGGTAATATCTACACTGCCATCTGTAGAAAGATGGAAATATCTACACAGCTATCTCTATAAATATGGAAATATCTACACCGCCATCTCTATAAACATGAAAATATCTACACTGCCATCTCCATAAAGATGGAAGTATCTACTCCGCCATGTGTATAAACACGGAAATATCTACACCACCATCTGTGTAAACATGGAAATATCTACACCGCTCTCTGTATAAACATGGAAATATCTACACCGCCATCTGCATGTCCATGGAAATATCTACGCCGCCATCTGTTTAAACATGGATATATCTACACGACCATCTGTGTATAGATGGAAATATCAACACCGCCATCTGTACAAACATGGAAATATCTACACCGCTATCTCTATAAACATGGAAATGTGTGCACTGCCATCTGTAAAAACATGGAAATACCTATACAGTCACCTGTATAAACATGGAAATATCTACAATGCCATCTGTATACACATGGAAATATCTACACAGCCATCTGTATAAACATGTAAATATCTACACTGCTATCTCTATAAACATGGAAATATCTACACCGCCATCTCTATAAACATGAAAATATCTACACTGCCATCTCCATAAACATGTAACTAACTACTCCGCCATCTGTATAATCATGGAAACATCTACACCGCCATCTGTGTGAATAAGGAAATATCTACAATGCCATCTGTATAAAGATATAAATATCTGCACCGCGAGCTGTATAAACATGGAAATATCTACATCGCTATCTGTATAAAAGTGGAAATACCAACACCGCTATCGGTATAAACATGGAAATATCAACAACGCCATCTATATAAACATGGAAATGTCTACACCGCTATGTCTATAAACATGGAAATACCTACACCGCTATCTCTATAAACATGGAAATATCTACACCGCTATCTGTATAAACAAGGAAATATCTACCCCGCTATCTGTATAAACATGGAAATATCTACACCGCGATCTGTATAAACATGGAAATATCTACACCGCGATCTGTATAAACATGGAAATACCTTCACCACGATCTGTATAAACATGGAAATGTCTACACGCTATCTGTATAAACATGGAAATATCTACACCGCCATCTGTATAAACATGGAAATATCTACAATGCCATCTGTATAAACATGGAAATATCTACACAGCCATCTGTATAAACATGGAAATATCTACACCGCGATCTGTATAAACATGGAAATATCTACACCGCTATCTGTATAAACATGGAAATATCTACACAGCTATCTCTGTAAACATCGAAATATCTACACCGCCATCTGTATAAACATGGAAATACCTACAAAGTCATCTGTATAAACATGGAAATATCTACAAAGCCATCTGTATAAACATGGAAATATCTACACAGCCATCTGTATATACATGGAAATATCTACACCGCTATCTGTATAAACACGGTAATATCTACACCGCCATCTATATAAACATGGAAATATCTACACCGCCATCTGTATAAACATGGAAATATCTACAATGCCATCTGTAGAAAGATGGAAATATCTACACCGCAATCTGTGTAAACATGGAAATATCTTCACCGATATCTGTAAAAACATGCAAATATCTACACCGCTATCTGTATAAACATGAAAATATCTACACCGCGATCTGTATAAACATGGAAATATCTACACCGCGATCTGTATAAACATGGAAATATCTACACCGCTATCTGTATAAACATGGAAATATCTACACAGCTATCTGTATAAACATGGAAATATCTACACAGCTATCTCTATAAACATGGAAATATCTACACCACCATCTGTATAAACATGGAAATACCTACAAAGTCATCTGTATAAACATGGAAATATCTACAAAGCCATCTGTATAAACATGGAAATATCTACACAGACATCTGTATATACATGGAAATATCTACAACGCTATCTGTATAAACATGGTAATATCTACACCGCCATCTATATAAACATGGAAATATATACACCGCCATCTCTATAAACATGGAAATATCTACAATGCCATCTGCAGAAAGATGGAAATATCTACACCGCAATCTGTGTGAACATGGAAATATCTACACCGATATCTGTAAAAACATGGAAATATCTACACCGCGATCTGTATAAACATGGAAATATCTACAATGCGATCTGTATAAACATGGAAATATCTACAACGCGATCTGTATAAACATGGAAATATCTACACCGCTATCTGTATAAACATGGAAATATCTACACCGCTATCTGTATAAATATGGAAATATCTACACAGCTATCTCTATAAACCTGGAAATATCAACACCGCCATCTGTATAAACATGGAAATACCTACAAAGTCATCTGTAGAAACATGGAAATATCTACACCGCTATCTCTATAAACATGGAAATATCTACACCGCGATCTGTATAAACATGGAAATATCTACACCGCGATCTGTATAAACATGGAAATATCTACACCGCTATCTGTATAAATATGGAAATATCTACACAGCTATCTCTATAAACATGGAAATATCTACACCCCCTCTGTATAAACATGGAAATACCTACAAAGTCAACTGTATAAACATGGAAATATCTACAAAGCCATCTGTATAAACATGGAAATATCTACACAGCCATCTGTATGTACTTGGAAATATCTACACCGCAATCTGTATAAACATGGAAATAACTACACGGCTATTTGTATAAACAAGGAAATATCTACACCGTGATCTGTATAAACATGGAAATATTTACACCGCTATCTGTATAAACATGGAAATTTCTACACCGTTATCTGTATAAATATGGAAATATCTACACCGCTATCTCTATAAACATGGAAATATCTACACCGCCATCTGTATAAACATGGAGATACCTATACAGTCATCTGTGTAAACATGGAAATATCTACACCACCATCTGTATAAACATGGAAATATCTACAATGCCATCTGTATACACATGGAAATACCTACACGGCAATCTGTGTATAGATGGAAACATCAACACCGCCATCTGTAAAAACTTGGAAATATCTACACTGCTATCTCTATAAACATGGAAATATCTACACTGCGGTCTGTATAAACATGGAAATATCTACACCGGTATCTGTATAAACATGGAAATATCTACACCATGATCTGTATAAACATGGAAATATATACACCGCTATCTGTATAAACATGGAAATATCTGCACCGCTATCTCTATAGACATGGAAATATCTACAAAGCCATCTGTATAAACATGGAAATACCTACACAGTCATGTGTAGGAACATGGAAATATCTACACTGCCATCTGTATAAACATAGAAATATCTACACAGCCCTCTGTATAAATATGGAGATATCTGCATAGGCATCTGTATAAACATGGAAATATCTGCACCGCTATCTGTATAAACATGGAAATGCCTACACCGCTGTCTCTATAAACATGGAAATATGTACACCGCTATGTATATAAACATGGAAATATCTCCACTGCTCTCTGTATAAACATGGAAATATCTCCACCGTTATCTGTATAAACATGGAAATATCTACAGCGCCATCTCTATAATCATTGAAATATCTACACTGCCATCTGTAAAAACATGGAAATACCTACACAGTCATCTGAATAAACATGGAAATATCTACACCACCATCTGTATAAACATGGAAATACCTACAATACCATCTGTATAAACATGGAAATATCTACACACACATCTGTATAAATATGGAAATATCTACACCGCCATCTGTATAAACATGGAAATATCTACACTGCCATCTGTAGAAAGATGGAAATATCTACACCCTTATCTCTATAAATGTGGAAATATCTACACCGCCATCTCTATAAAAATGAATATATCTACACTGCTATCTCCATAAAGATGGAAGTATCTACTCCGCCATGTGTATAAACACGGAAATATCTACACCACCATCTGTGTAAACATGGAAATATCTACACCGCTCTCTGTATAAACATGGAAATATCTACACCGCCATCTGCATGTCCATGGAAATATCTACGCCGCCATCTGTTTAAACATGGATATATCTACACGACCATCTGTGTATAGATGGAAATATCAACACCGCCATCTGTACAAACATGGAAATATCTACACCGCTATCTCTACAAACATGGAAAAGTGTGCACTGCCATCTGTAAAAACATGGAAATACCTATACAGTCACCTGTATAAACATGGAAATATCTACAATGCCATCTGTATACACATGGAATTATCTACACAGCCATCTGTATAAACATGTAAATATCGACACTGCTATCTCTATAAACATGGAAATATCTACACCGCCATCTCTATAAACATGAAAATATCTACACTGCCATCTCCATAAACATGGATTTAACTACTGCGCCATCTGTATAAAAATGGAAACATCTACACCGCCATCTGTGTGAATAAGGAAATATCTACAATGCCATCTGTATAAAGATATAAATATCTGCACCGCGAGCTGTATAAACATGGAAATATCTACATCGCTATCTGTATAAACGTGGAAATACCAACACCGCTATCGGTATAAACATGGAAATATCTACAACGCCATCTATATAAACATGGAAATGTCTACACCGCTATGTCTATAAACATGGAAATACCTACACCGCTATCTCTATAAACATGGAAATATCTACACCGCTATCTGTATAAACATGGAAATATCTACACCGCTATCCGTATAAACATGGAAATATCTACACCGCGATCTGTATAAACATGGAAATATCTACACTGCGATCTGTATAAACATGGAAATACCTTCACCGCGATCTGTATAAACATGGAAATATCTACAATGCTATCTGTATAAACATGGAAATATCTACACAGCTATCTCTGTAAACATCGAAATATCTACACCGCCATCTGTATAAACATGGAAATACCTACAAAGTCATCTGTATAAACATGGAAATATCTACAAAGCCATCTGTATAAACATGGAAATATCTACACAGCCATCTGTATATACATGGAAATATCTACACCGCTATCTGTATAAACATGGTAATATCTACACCGCCATCTATATAAACATGGAAATATCTACACCGCCATCTGTATAAACATGGAAATATCTACAATGCCATCTGTAGAAAGATGGAAATATCTACACCGCAATCTGTGTAAACATGGAAATATCTTCACCGATATCTGTAAAAACATGGAAATATCTGCACCGCTATCTGTATAAACATGAAAATATCTACACCGCTCTCTGTATAAACATGGAAATATCTACACCGCCATCTGCATGTCCATGGAAATATCTACGCCGCCATCTGTTTAAACATGGATATATCTACACGACCATCTGTGTATAGATGGAAATATCAACACCGCCATCTGTACAAACATGGAAATATCTACACCGCTATCTCTATAAACATGGAAATGTGTGCACTGCCATCTGTAAAAACATGGAAATACCTATACAGTCATCTGTATAAACATGGAAATATCTACAATGCCATCTGTATACACAGGGAAATATCTACACAGCCATCTGTATAAACATGTAAATATCTACACTGCTATCTCTATAAACATGGAAATATCTACACCGCCATCTCTATAAACATGAAAATATCTACACTGCCATCTCCATAAACATGGAACTAACTACTCCGCCATCTCTATAAACATGGAAACATCTATACCGCCACCTGTGTGAATAAGGAAATATCTACAATGCCATCTGTATAAAGATATAAATATCTGCACCGCGAGCTGTATAAACATGGAAATATCTACATCGCTATCTGTATAAACGTGGAAATACCAAAACCGCTATCGGTATAAACATGGAAATATCTGCACCGCTATCTCTATAGACATGGAAATATCTACAAAGCCATCTGTATAAACATGGAAATACCTACACAGTCATGTGTAGGAACATGGAAATATCTACATTGCCATCTGTATAAACCTAGAAATATCTACACAGCCCTCTGTATAAATATGGAGATATCTGCATAGGCATCTGTATAAACATGGAAATATCTGCAGCGCTATCTGTATAAACATGGAAATACCTACACCGCTGTCTCTATAAACATGGAAATATGTACACCGCTATGTATATAAACATGGAAATATCTCCACTGCTGTCTGTATAAACATGGAAATATCTCCACCGTTATCTGTATAAACATGGAAATATCTACAGCGCCATCTCTATAAACATTGAAATATCTACACTGCCATCTGTAAAAACATGGAAATATCTACACAGTCATCTGAATAAACATGGAAATATCTACACCACCATCTGTATAAACATGGAAATACCTACAATACCATCTGTATACACATGGAAATATCTACACAGACATCTGTATAAATATGGAAATATCTACACCGCCATCTGTATAAACATGGTAATATCTACACTGCCATCTGTAGAAAGATGGAAATATCTACACAGCTATCTCTATAAATATGGAAATATCTACACCGCCATCTCTATAAACATGAAAATATCTACACTGCCATCTCCATAAAGATGGAAGTATCTACTCCGCCATGTGTATAAACACGGAAATATCTACACCACCATCTGTGTAAACATGGAAATATCTACACCGCTCTCTGTATAAACATGGAAATATCTACACCGCCATCTGCATGTCCATGGAAATATCTACGCCGCCATCTGTTTAAACATGGATATATCTACACGACCATCTGTGTATAGATGGAAATATCAACACCGCCATCTGTACAAACATGGAAATATCTACACCGCTATCTCTATAAACATGGAAATGTGTGCACTGCCATCTGTAAAAACATGGAAATACCTATACAGTCACCTGTATAAACATGGAAATATCTACAATGCCATCTGTATACACATGGAAATATCTACACAGCCATCTGTATAAACATGTAAATATCTACACTGCTATCTCTATAAACATGGAAATATCTACACCGCCATCTCTATAAACATGAAAATATCTACACTGCCATCTCCATAAACATGTAACTAACTACTCCGCCATCTGTATAATCATGGAAACATCTACACCGCCATCTGTGTGAATAAGGAAATATCTACAATGCCATCTGTATAAAGATATAAATATCTGCACCGCGAGCTGTATAAACATGGAAATATCTACATCGCTATCTGTATAAAAGTGGAAATACAAACACCGCTATCGGTATAAACATGGAAATATCAACAACGCCATCTATATAAACATGGAAATGTCTACACCGCTATGTCTATAAACATGGAAATACCTACACCGCTATCTCTATAAACATGGAAATATCTACACCGCTATCTGTATAAACATGGAAATATCTACACCGCCATCTGTATAAACATGGAAATATCTACAATGCCATCTGTATAAACATGGAAATATCTACACCGTGATCTGTATAAACATGGAAATATCTACACCGCGATCTGTATAAACATGGAAATATCTACACCGCTATCTGTATAAACATGGAAATATCTACACAGCTATCTCTATAAACATGGAAATATCTACACCGCCATCTGTATAAACATGCAAATACCTACAAAGTCATCTGTATAAACATGGAAATATCTACAAAGCCATCTGTATAAACATGGAAATATCTACACAGCCATCTGTATATACATGGAAATATCTACACCGCTATCTGTATAAACATGGTAATATCTACACCGCCATCTATATAAACATGGAAATATCTACACCGCCATCTGTATAAACATGGAAATATCTACAATGCCATCTGTAGAAAGATGGAAATATCTAAACCGCAATCTGTGTAAACATGGAAATATCAACACCGATATCTGTAAAAACATGGAAATATCTACACTGCTATCTGTATAAACATGGAAATATCTACACCGCGATCTGTATAAAGATGGAAATATCTACACCGCGATCTGTATAAACATGGAAATATCTACACCGCTATCTGTATAAACATGGAAATATCTACACCGCAATCAGTATAAACATGGTAATATCTACACCGACATCTATTTAAACATGGAAATATCTACACCGCCATCTGTATAAACATGGAAATATCTACAATGCCATCTGTAGAAAGATGGAAATATCTAAACCGCAATCTGTGTAAACGTGGAAATATCTACACCGATATCTGTAAAAACATGGAAATATCTACACCGCTATCTGAATAAACATGGAAATATCTACACCGCGATCTGTATAAACATGGAAATATCTAAACCACGATCTGTATAAACATGGAAATATCTACACCGCTGTCCGTATAAATATGGATATATCTACACAGCTATCTCTATAAATGTGGAAAAATCTACACCGCCATCTGTATAAACATGGAAATACCTACAAAGTCATCTGTATAAACATGGAAATATCTACAAAGCCATCTGTATAAACATGGAAATAACTTCACAGCTATTTGTATAAACAAGGAAATATCTTCACCGTTATCTGTATAAACATGGAAATATTTACACCGCTATCTGTATAAACATGGAAATTTTTACACCGTTATCTGTATAAATATGGAAATATCTACACCGCTATCTCTATAAACATGGAAATATCTACACCGCCATCTGTATAAACATGGAGATACCTATACAGTCATCTGTGTAAACATGGAAATATCTACACCACCATCTGTATAAACATGGAAATATCTACAATGCCATCTGTATACACATGGAAATACCTACACGGCAATCTGTGTATAGATGGAAACATCAACACCGCCATCTGTAAAAACTTGGAAATATCTACACTGCTATCTCTATAAACATGGAAATATCTACACTGCGGTCTGTATGAACATGGAAATATCTACACCGGTATCTGTATAAACATGGAAATATCTACACCATGATCTGTATAAACATGGAAATATATACACCGCTATCTGTATAAGCATGGAAATATCTGCACCGCTATCTCTATAGACATGGAAATACCTACAAAGCCATCTGTATAAACATGGAAATACCTACACAGTCATGTGTAGGAACATGGAAATATCTACACTGCCATCTGTATAAACATAGAAATATCTACACAGCCCTCTGTATAAATATGGAGATATCTGCATAGGCATCTGTATAAACATGGAAATATCTGCACCGCTATCTGTATAAACATGGAAATACCTACACCGCTGTCTCTATAAACATGGAAATATGTCCACCGCTATGTATATAAACATGGAAATATCTCCACTGCTGTCTGTATAAACATGGAAATATCTCCACCGTTATCTGTATAAACATGGAAATATCTACAGCGCCATCTCTATAAACATTGAAATATCTACACTGCCATCTGTAAAAACATGGAAATATCTACACAGTCATCTGAATAAACATGGAAATATCTACACCACCATCTGTATAAACATGGAAATACCTACAATACCATCTGTATACACATGGAAATATCTACACAGACATCTGTATAACTATGGAAATATCTACACCGCCATCTGTATAAACATGGAAATATCTACACTGCCATCTGTAGAAAGATGGAAATATCTACACCGCTATCTCTGTAAATATGGAAATATCTACACCACCATCTCTATAAACATGAAAATATCTACACTGCCATCTCCATAAAGATGGAAGTATCTACTCCGCCATGTGTATAAACACGGAAATATCTACACCACCATCTGTGTAAACATGGAAATATCTACACCGCTCTCTGTATAAACATGGAAATATCTACACCGCCATCTGCATGTCCATGGAAATATCTACGCCGCCATCTGTTTAAACATGGATATATCTACACGACCATCTGTGTATAGATGGAAATAACAACACCGCCATCTGTACAAACATGGAAATATCTACACCGCTATCTCTATAAACATGGAAATGTGTGCACTGCCATCTGTAAAAACATGGAAATACCTATACAGTCATCTGTATAAACATGGAAATATCTACAATGCCATCTGTATGCACATGGAAATATCTACACAGCCTTTTGTATAAACATGTAAATATCTACACTGCTATCTCTATAAACATGGAAATATCTACACCGCCATCTCTATAAACATGAAAATATCTACACTGCCATCTCCATAAACATGGAACAAACTACTCCGCCATCTCTATAAACATGGAAACATCTTTACCGCCACCTGTGTGAATAAGGAAATATCTACAATGCCATCTGTATAAAGATATAAATATCTGCACCGCGATCTGTATAAACATGGAAATATCTACATCGCTGTCTGTATAAACGTGGAAATACCAAAACCGCTATCGGTATAAACATGGAAATATCTGCACCGCTATCTCTATAGACATGGAAATATCTACAAAGCCATCTGTATAAACATGGAAATACCTACACAGTCATGTGTAGGAACATGGAATTATCTACACTGACATCTGTATAAACATGGAAATATCTACACCGAGATCTGTATAAACATGGAAATATCTACACCGCTATCTGTATAAACATGGAAATATCTACACAGCTATCTCTATAAACATGGAAATATCTACACCGTGATCTGTATAAACATGGAAATACCTACAAAGTCGTCTGTATAAACATGGAAATATCTACAAAGCCATCTGTATAAACATGGAAATATCTACACTGCCATCTGTATATACATGGAAATATCTACACCGCAATCTGTATAAACATGGTAACATCTACACCGCCATCTATATAAACATGGAAATATCTACACCGCCATCTGTATAAACATGGAAATATCTACAATGCCATCTGTAGAAAGATGGAAATATCTACACCGCAATCTGTGTAAACATGGAAATATCTACACCGATATCTGTAAAAACATGGAAATATCAACACCGCTATCTGTATAAACATGGAAATATCTACACCGAGATATGTATAAACATGTAAATATCTACACCGCGATCTGTATAAACATGGAAATACCTACACCGCTATCTGTATAAACATGGAAATATCTACACCGCAATCTGAATAAATATAGAAATATCTACACAGCTATCTCTATAAACATGGAAATATCTACACCGCCATCTGTATAAACATGGAAATACCTACAAAGTCATCTGTATAAACATGAAAATAACTACAAAGCCATCTGTATGAACTTGGAAATATCTACACAGCCATCTGTATATACATGGAAATATCTACACCGCTATCTGTATAAACATGGAAATAACTACACCGCTATTTGTATAAACAAGGAAATATCTACACCATGATCTGTATAAACATGGCAATATTTACACCGCTATCTGTATAAACATGGAAATTTCTGCACCGTTATCTGTATAAATATGGAAATATCTACACCGCTATCTCTATAAACATGGAAACATCTACACCGCCATCTGTATAAACATGGAAATACCTATGCAGTCATCTGTGTAAACATGGAAATATCTACACCAACATCTGTATAAACATGGAAATATCTACAATGCCATCTGTATACACATGGAAATACCTACACGGCAATCTGTGTATAGATGGAAACATCAACACCGCCATCTGTAAAAACTTGGAAATATCTACACTGCTATCCCTATAAACATGGAAATATCTACACTGCGGTCTGTATAAACATGGAAATATCTACACCGCGATCTGTATAAACATGGAAATATCTTCACCACGAACTGTATAAACATGGAAATATCTACACCGCTATCTGTATAAACATGGAAATATCTACACCGCCATCTGTATAAACAGGGAAATATCTACAATGCCATCTGTATAAACATGGAAATACCTACACAGTCATGTGTTGGAACATGGAAATATCTACACTGCCATCTGTATAAACATAGAAATATCTACACAGCCCTCTGTATAAATATGGAGATATCTGCATAGGCATCTGTATAAACATGGAAATATCTGCACCGCTATCTGTATAAACATGGAAATACCTACACCGCTGTCTCTATAAACATGGAAATATGTACACCGCTATGTATATAAACATGGAAATATCTCCACTGCTGTCTGTATAAACATGGAAATATCTCCACCGTTATCTGTATAAACATGGAAATATCTACAGTGCCATCTCTATAAACATGGAAATATCTACACTGCCATCTGTAAAAACATGGAAATATCTACACAGTCATCTGAATAAACATGGAAATATCTACACCACCATCTGTATAAACATGGAAATACCTACAATACCATCTGTATACACATGGAAATATCTACAGAGACATCTGTATAATTATGGAAATATCTACACCGCCATCTGTATAAACATGGAAATATCTACACTGCCATCTGTAGAAAGATGGAAATATCTACACCGCTATCTCTATAAATATGGAAATATCTACACCGCCATCTCTATAAACATGAAAATATCTACACTGCCATCTCCATAAAGATGGAAGTATCTACTCCGCCATGTGTATAAACACGGAAATATCTACACCACCATCTGTGTAAACATGGAAATATCTACACCGCTCTCTGTATAAACATGGAAATATCTACACCATGATCTGTATAAACATGGAAATATATACACCGCTATCTGTAAAACATGGAAGTAACTGCACCGCTATCTCTATAGACATGGAAATATCTACAAAGCCATCTGTATAAACATGGAAATATCTACACAGCCATCTGTATATACATGGAAATATCTACAACACTATCTGTATAAACATGGTAATATCTACACCGCCATCTATATAAACATGGAAATATATACACCGCCATCTGTATAAACATGGAAATATCTACAATGCCATCTGTAGAAAGATGGAAATATCTACACCGCAATCTGTGTAAACATGGAAATATCTACACCGATACCTGTAAAAACATGGAAATATCTACACCGCTATCTGTATAAACATGGAAATATCTACACTGTAATCTGTTTAAACATGGAAATATCTACACGGCCATCTGTGTATAGATGGAAATATCAAAACCGCCATCTGTACAAACATGGAAATATCTACACCGCTATCTCTATAAACATGGAAATGTGTGCACTGCCATCTGTAAAAACATGGAAATACCTATACAGACATCTGTATAAACATGGAAATATCTACAATGCCATCTGTATACACATGGAAATATCTAAACAGCAATCTGTATAAACATGTAAATATCTACAGTGCTATCTCTATAAACATGGAAATATCTACACTGCCATCTCTATAAACATGAAAATATCTACACTGCCATCTCCATAAACATGGAAATAACTACTCCGCCATCTGTATAAACATGGAAACATCTACACCGCCATCTGTGTGAATAAGGAAATATCTACAATGCCATCTGTATAAAGATAAAATATCTGCACCGCGAGCTGTATAAACATGGAAATATCTACATCGCTATCTGTATAAACGTGGAAATACCAACACCGCTATCGGTATAAACATGGAAATATCTACAACGCCATCTATATAAACATGGAAATATCTACACCGCTATGTCTATAAACATGGAAACACCTACACCGCTATCTCTGTACACATGGGAATATCTACACAGCTATCTGTATAAACATTGAAATATCTACACCGTGATCTGTATAAACATGGAAATACCTTCACCACGATCTGCATAAAAATGGAAATATCTGCACCGCTATCTGTATAAACGTGGAAAGATCTACACCGTCATCTGTATAAACATGGAAATATCTACAATGCCATCTGTATAAACATGGAAATATCTACGCTGCGATCTGTATAAACATGGAAATATCTACACCGCGATCTGTATAAACATGGAAATATCTACACCGCTATCTGTATAAACATGGAAATATCTACACAGCTATCTCTATAACCATGGAAATATCTACACCGTCATCCGTATAAACATGGAAATACCTACAAAGTCATCAGTATAAACATGAAAATATCTACAAAGCCTTCTGTATAAACATGGAAATATCTACACAGCCATCTGTATATACATGGAAATATCAACGCTATCTGTATAAACATGGTAATATCTACACCGCCATCTATATAAACATGGAAATATATACACCGCCATCTGTATAAACATGGAAATATCTACAATGCCATCTGAAGAAAGATGGAAATATATACACCACAATCTGTGTAAACTTGGAAATATCTACACCACGATCTGTATAAACATGGAAATGTCTACACCGCGATCTGTATAAACATGGAAATATCTACACCGCTATCTGTATAAACATGGAAATATCTACACCGCGATCTGTATAAACATGGAAATATCTACACCGCGATCTGTATAAACATGGGAATATCTACACCGCCATCTGTATAAACATGGAAATATCTACACCGCCATCTATATAAACATGGAAATATCTACAAAGCCATCTGTATAAACATGGAAATATCTACAAAGCCATCTGTATAAACATGGAAATATCTACACAGCCATCTGTATATACATGGAAATATCTACACCGCTATCTGTATAAACATGGTAATATCTACACCGCCATCTATATAAACATGGAAATATCTACACCGCCATCTGTATAAACATGGAAATATCTACAATGCCATCTGTAGAAAGATGGAAATATCTACACCGCAATCTGTGTAAACATGGAAATATCTTCACCGACATCTGTAAAAACATGGAAATATCTACACCGCTATCTGTATAAACATGAAAATATCTACACCGCGATCTGTATAAACATGGAAATATCTACACCGCGATCTGTATAAACATGGAAATATCTACACCGCTATCTGTATAAACATGGAAATATCTACACAGCTATCTGTATAAACATGGAAATATCTACACAGCTATCTCTATAAACATGGAAATATCTACACCGCGATCTGTATAAACATGGAGACACCTACAAAGTCATCTGTATAAACATGGAAATATCTACAAAGCCATCTGTATAAACATGGAAATATCTACACAGACATCTGTATACACATGGAAATATCTACAACGCCATCTGTATAAACATGGTAATATCTACACCGCCATCTATATAAACATGGAAATATCTACACCGCCATCTGTATAAACATGGAAATATCTACAATGCCATCTGTAGAAAGATGGAAATATCTACACCGCAATCTGTGTAAACATGGAAATATCTACTCCGATATCTGTAAAAACATGGAAATATCAACACCTCTATCTGTATAAACATGGAAATATCTACACCGAGATCTGTATAAACATGTAAATATCTACACCGCGTTCTGTATAAACATGGAAATACCTACACCGCTATCTGTATAAACATGGAAATATCTACACCGCTATCTGAATAAATATAGAAATATCTACACAGCTATCTCTATAAACATGGAAATATCTACACCGCCATCTGTATAAACATGGAAATACCTACAAAGTCATCTGTATAAACATGGAAATAACTACAAAGCCATCTGTATAAACATGGAAATATCTACACAGCCATCTGTATATACATGGAAATATCTACACCGCTATCTGTATAAACATGGAAATAACTACACCGCTATTTGTATAAACAAGGAAATATCTACACCATGATCTGTATAAACATGGCAATATTGACACCGCTATCTGTATAAACATGGAAATTTCTGCACCGTTATCTGTATAAATATGGAAATATCTACACCGCTATCTCTATATACATGGAAATATCTACACCGCCATCTGTATAAACATGGAAATACCTATACAGTCATCTGTGTAAACATGGAAATATCTACACCACCATCTGTATAAACATGGAAATATCTACAATGCCATCTGTATACACATGGAAATACCTACACGGCAATCTGTGTATAGATAGAAACATCAACACCGCCATCTGTAAAAACTTGGGAATATCTACACTGCTATCCCTATAAACATGGAAATATCTACACTGCGGTCTGTATAAACATGGAAATATCTACACCGGTATCTGTATAAACATGGAAATATCTACACCATGATCTCTATAAACATGGAAATATATACACCGCTATCTGTAAAACATGGAAGTATCTGCACCGCTATCTCTATAGACATGGAAATATCTACAAAGCCATCTGTATAAACATGGAAATACCTACACAGTCATGTGTTGGAACATGGAAATATCTACACTGCCATCTGTATAAACATAGAAATATCTACACAGCCCTCCGTATAAATATGGAGATATCTGCATAGGCATCTGTATAAACATGGAAATATCTGCACCGCTATCTGTATAAACATGGAAATACCTACACCGCTGTCTCTATAAACATGGAAATATGTACACTGCTATGTATATAAACATGGAAATATCTCCACTGCTGTCTGTATAAACATGGAAATATCTCCACCGTTATCTGTATAAACATGGAAATATCTACAGTGCCATCTCTATAAACATTGAAATATCTACACTGCCATCTGTAAAAACATGGAAATATCTACACAGTTATCTGAATAAACATGGAAATATCTACACCACCATCTGTATAAACATGGAAATACATACAATACCATCTGTATACACATGGAAATATCTACAGAGACATCTGTATAAATATGGAAATAACTACACCGCCATCTGTATAAACATGGAAATATCTACACTGCCATCTGTAGAAAGATGGAAATATCTACACCGCTATCTCTATAAATATGGAAATATCTACACCGCCATCTCTATAAACATGAAAATATCTACACTGCCATCTCCATAAAGATGGAAGTATTTACTCCGCCATGTGTATAAACACGGAAATATCTACACCACCATCTGTGTAAACATGGAAATATCTACACCGCTCTCTGTATAAATATGGAAATATCTACACCGCCATCTGCATGTCCATGGAAATATCTACGCCGCCATCTGTTTAAACATGGATATATCTACACGAAAATCTGTGTATAGATGGAAATATAAACACCGCCATCTGTACAAACATGGAAATATCTACACCGCTATCTCTATAAACATGGAAATGTGTGCACTGCCATCTGTAAAAACATGGAAATACCTATACAGTCATCTGTATAAACATGGAAATATCTACAATGCCATCTGTATACACATGGAAATATCTACACAGCCATCTGTATAAACATGTAAATATCTACACTGCTATCTCTATAAACATGGAAATATCTACACCCCCATCTCTATAAACAAGAACATATATACACTGCCATCTCCCTAAACATCGAACTAACTGCTCCGCCATCTCTATAAACATGGAAACATCTACACGGCCACCTGTGTGAATAAGGAAATATATACAATGCCATCTGTATAAAGATATAAGTATCTGCACCGCGAGCTGTATAAACATGGAAATATCTACATCGCTATCTGTATAAACGTGGAAATACCAACACCGCTATCGGTATAAACATGGAAATATCTAAAACGCCATCTATATAAACATGGAAATATCTACACCGCTATGTCTATAAACATGGAAATACCTACACCGCTATCTCTATAAACATGGAAATATCTACACCGCGATCTGTATAAACATGGAAATATCTACACCGCGATCTGTATAAACATGGAAATATCTTCACCACGATCTGTATAAACATGGAAATATCTACACCGCTATCTGTATAAACATGGAAATATCTACACAACCATCTGTATAAACATGGAAATATCTACAATGCCATCTGTATAAACATGGAAATATCTACACCGCGATCTGTATAAACATGGAAATATCTACACCGCGATCTGTATAAACATGGAAATATCTACACCGCTATCTGTATAAACATGGAAATATCTACACAGCTATCTCTATAAACATGAAATATCAACACCGCCATCTGTATAAACATGGAAATACCTACAAAGTCATCTGTATAAACATGGAAATATCTACAAAGCCATCTGTATAAACATGGAAATATCTACACAGCCATCTGTATATACATGGAAATATCTACAACGCTATCTTTATAAACTTGGTAATATCTACACCGCCATCTATATAATCATGGAAATATCTACACCGCCATCTGTATAATCATGGAAATATCTACAATGCCATCTGTAGAAAGATGGAAATATCTACACCGCAATCTGTGTAAACATGGAAATATCTACAGCGATATCTGTAAAAACATGGAAATATCTACACCGCTATCTGTATAAACATGGAAATATCTACACTGCGATCTGTATAAACATGGAAATATCTACACCGCGATCTGTATAAACATGGAAATATCTACACCGCTATCTGTATAAACATGGAAATATCTACACCGCTATCTGTATAAATATGGAAATATCTACACAGCTATCTCTATAAACATGGAAATATCTACACCGCCATCTGTATAAACATGGAAATACCTACAAAGTCATCTGTATGAACATGGAAATATCTACAAAGCCATCTGTATAAACATGGAAATATCTACACAGCCATCTGTATATACATGGAAATATCTACACCGCAATCTGTATGAACATGGAAATAACTACACCGCTATTTGTATAAACAAGGAAATATCTACACCATGATCTGTATAAACATGGCAATATTTACACGGCTATCTGTATAAACATGGAAATTTCTACACCGTTATCTGTATAAATATGGAAATATCTACACCGCTATCTCTATAAACATGGAAATATCTGCACCGCCATCTGTATAAACATGGCAATACCTATACAGTCATCTGTGTAAACATGGAAATATCTACACCACCATCTGTATAAACATGGAAATATCTACAATGCCATCTGTATACACATGGAAATACGTACACGGCAATCTGTGTATAGATGGAAACATCAACACCGCCATATGTAAAAACTTGGAAATATCTACACTGCTATCTCTATAAACATGGAAATATCTACACTGCGGTCTGTATAAACATGGAAATATCTACACCGGTATCTGTATAAACATGGAAATATCTACACCATGATCTGTATAAACATGGAAATATATACACCGCTATCTGTATAAACACGGAAATATCTACACCGCTATCTCTATAGACATGGAAATATCTACAAAGCCATCTGTATAAACATGGAAATACCTACACAGTCATGTGTAGGAACATGGAAATATCTACACGGCCATCTGTATAAACATAGAAATATCTACACAGCCCTCTGTATAAATATGGAGATATCTGCATAGGCATCTGTGTAAACATGGAAATATCTACACCGCTATCTGTATAAACATGGAAATACCTACACCGCTGTCTCTATAAACATGGAAATATGTACACCGCTATGTATATAAACATGGAAATATCTCCACTGCTGTCTGTATAAACATGGAAATATCTCCACCGTTATCTGTATAAACATGGAAATATCTACAGCGCCATCTCTATAAACATTGAAATATCTACACTGCCATCTGTAAAAACATGGAAATATCTACACAGTCATCTGAATAAACATGGAAATATCTACACCACCATCTGTATAAACATGGAAATACCTACAATACCATCTGTATACACATGGAAATATCTACACAGACATCTGTATAAATATGGAAATATCTACACCGCCATCTGTATAAACATGGAAATATCTACACTGCCATCTGTAGAAAGATGGAAATATCTACACCGCTATCTCTATAAATATGGAAATATCTACACCGCCATCTCTATAAACATGAAAATATCTACACTGCCATCTCCATAAAGATGGAAGTATCTACTCCGCCATGTGTATAAACACGGAAATATCTACACCACCATCTGTGTAAACATGGAAATATCTACTCCGCTCTCTGTATAAACATGGAAATATCTACACCGCCATCTGCATGTCCATGGAAATATCTACGCCGCCATCTGTTTAAACATGGATATATCTACACGACCATCTGTGTATAGATGGAAATATCAACACCGCCATCTGTACAAACATGGAAATATCTACACCGCTATCTCTATAAACATGGAAATGTGTGCACTGCCATCTGTAAAAACATGGAAATACCTGTACAGTCATCTGTATAAACATGGAAATATCTACAATGCCATCTGTATACACATGGAAATATCTACACATCCATCTGTATAAACATGTAAATATCTACACTGCTATCTATATAAACATGGAAATATCTACACCGCCATCTCTATATACATGAAAATATCTACACTGCCATCTCCATAAACATGGAATTAAATACTCCGCCATCTCTATAAACATGGAAACAACTACACCGCCACCAGTGTGAATAAGGAAATATATACAATGCCATCTGTATAAAGATATAAGTATCTGCACCGCGAGCTGTATAAACATGGAAATATCTACATCGCTATCTGTATAAACGTGGAAATACCAACACCGCTATCGGTATAAACATGGAAATATCTAAAACGCCATCTATATAAACATGGAAATATCTACACCGCTATGTCTATAAACATGGAAATACCTACACCGCTATCTCTATAAACATGGAAATACCTACACCGTGATCTGTATAAACATGGAAATATCTACACCGCTATCTGTATTAATATGGAAATATCTACACAGCTATCTCTATAAACATGGAAATATCTACACCGCCATCTGTATAAACATGGAAATACCTACAAAGTCATCTGTATAAACAAGGAAATATCTACAAAGCCATCTGTATAAACATGGAAATATCTACACAGCCATCTGTATATACATGGAAATATCTACACCGCAATCTGTATAAACATGGAAATAACTACATGGCTATTTGTATAAACAAGGAAATATCTACACCGTGATCTGTAAACATGGAAATATTTACACCGCTATCTGTATAAACATGGAAATTTCTACACTGTTATCTGTATAAATATGGAAATATCTACACCGCTATCTCTATAAACATGGAAATATCTTCACCGCCATCTGTATAAACATGGCAATACCTATACAGTCATCTGTGTAAACATGGAAATATCTACACCACCGTCTGTATAAACATGGAAATATCTACAATGCCATCTGTATACACATGGAAATACGTACACGGCAATCTGGGTATAGATGGAAACATCAACACCGCCATCTGTAAAAACTTGGAAATATCTACACTGCTATCTCTATAAACATGGAAATATCTACACTGCGGTCTGTATAAACATGGAAATATCTACACCGGTATCTGTATAAACATGGAAATATCTACACCATGATCTGTATAAACATGGAAATATATACACCGCTATCTGTATAAACACGAAAATATCTGCACCGCTATCTCTATAGACATGGAAATATCTACAAAGCCATCTGTATAAACATGGAAATACCTACACAGTCATGTGTAGGAACATGGAAATATCTACACTGCCATCTGTATAAACATAGAAATATCTACACAGCCCTCTGTATAAATATGGAGATATCTGCATAGGCATCTGTATAAACATGGAAATATCTACACCGCTATCTGTATAAACATGGAAATACCTACACCGCTGTCTCTATAAACATGGAAATATGTACACCGCTATGTATATAAACATGGAAATATCTCCACTGCTGTCTGTATAAACATGGAAATATCTCCACCGTTATCTGTATAAACATGGAAATATCTACAGCGCCATCTCTATAAACATTGAAATATCTACACTGCCATCTGTAAAAACATGGAAATATCTACACAGTCATCTGAATAAACATGGAAATATCTACACCACCATCTGTATAAACATGGAAATACCTACAATACCATCTGTATACACATGGAAATATCTACACAGACATCTGTATAAATATGGAAATATCTACACCGCCATCTGTATAAACATGGAAATATCTACACTGCCATCTGTAGAAAGATGGAAATATCTACACCGCTATCTCTATAAATATGGAAATATCTACACCGCCATCTCTATAAACATGAAAATATCTACACTGCCATTTCCATAAAGATGGAAGTATCTACTCCGCCATGTGTATAAACACGGAAATATCTACACCACCATCTGTGTAAACATGGAAATATCTACACCGCCATCTGCATGTCCATGGAAATATCTACGCCGCCATCTGTTCAAACATGGAAATATCTACACGGCCATCTGTGTATAGATGGAAATATCAACACCGCCATCTGTACAAACATGGAAATATCTACACCGCTATCTCTATAAACATGGAAATGTGTGCACTGCCATCTGTAAAAACATGGAAATACCTATACAGTCATCTGTATAAACATGGAAATATCTACAACGCCATCTGTATACACATGGAAATATCTACACAGCCATCTGTATAAACATGTAAATATCTACAGTGCTATCTCTATAAACATGGAAATACCTACACCGCCATCTCTATAAACATGAAAATATCTACACTGCCATCTCCATAAACATGGAACTAACTACTCCGACTTCTGTATAAACATGGAAACATCTACACCGCCATCTGTGTGAATAAGGAAATATCTACAATGCCATCTGTATAAAGATATAAATATCTGCAACGCGAGCTGTATAAACATGGAAATCTCTACATCGCTATCTGTATAAACGTGGAAATACCAAAACGGCTATCGGTATAAACATGGAAATATCTACAACGCCATCTATATAAACATGGAAATATCTACACCGCTATGTCTATAAACATGGAAATTCCTACACCGCTATCTCTATAAACAGGGAAATATCTACACCGCTATCTGTATAAACATGGAAATATCTACACCGCTATCTGTATAAACATGGAAATATCTACACTGCGATCTGTATAAACATGGAAATATCTACACCGCGATCTTTATAAACATGGAAATATCTTCACCACGATCTGTATAAACATGGAAATATCTACACCGCTATCTGTATAAACATGGAAATATCTGCACCGCTATCTCTATAGACATGGAAATATCTACAAAGCCATCTGTATAAACATGGAAATACCTACACAGTCATGTGTAGGAACATGGAAATATCTACACTGCCATCTGTATAAACATAGAAATATCTACACAGCCCTCTGTATAAATATGGAGATATCTCCATAGGCATCTGTATAAACATGGAAATATCTGCACCGCTATCTGTATAAACATGGAAATACCTACACCGCTGTCTCTATAAACATGGAAATATGTACACCGCTATGTATATAAATATGGAAATATCTCCACTGCTGTCTGTATAAACATGGAAATATCTCCACCGTTATCTGTATAAACATGGAAAAATCTACAGCGCCATCTCTATAAACATTGAAATATCTACACTGCCATATGTAAAAACATGGAAATATCTACACAGTCATCTGAATAAACATGGAAATATCTACACCACCATCTGTATAAACATGGAAATACCTACAATACCATCTGTATACACATGGAAATATCTACAGAGACATCTGTATAAATATGGAAATATCTACACCGCCATCTGTATAAACATGGAAATATCTACACTGCCATCTGTAGAAAGATGGAAATATCTACACCGCTATCTCTATAAATATGGAAATATCTACACCGCCATCTCTATAAACATGAAAATATCTACACTGCCATCTCCATAAAGATGGAAGTATCTACTCCGCCATGTGTATAAACACGGAAATATCTACACCACCATCTGTGTAAACATGGAAATATCTACACCGCTCTCTGTATAAACATGGAAATATCTACACCGCCATCTGCATGTCCATGGAAATATCTACGCCACCATCTGTTTAAACATGGATATATCTACACGACCATCTGTGTATAGATGGAAATATCAACACCGCCATCTGTACAAACATGGAAATATCTACACCGCTATCTCTATAAACATGGAAATGTGTGCACTGCCATCTGTAAAAAAATGGAAATACCTATACAGTCATCTGTATAAACATGGAAATATCTACAATGCCATCTGTATACACATGGAAATATCTACACAGCCATCTGTATAAACATGTAAATATCTACACTGCTATCTCTATAAACATGGAAATATCTACACCGCCATCTCTATAAACATGAAAATATCTACACTGCCATCTCCATAAACATGGAATTAAATACTCCGCCATCTCTATAAACATGGAAACATCTACACCGCCACCTGTGTGAATATGGAAATATATACAATGCCATCTGTATAAAGATATAAGTATCTGCACCGCGAGCTGTATAAACATGGAAATATCTACATCGCTATCTGTATAAACGTGGAAATACCAACACCGCTATCGGTATAAACATGGAAATATCTAAAACGCCATCTATATAAACATGGAAATATCTACACCGCTATGTCTATAAACATGGAAATACCTACACCGCTATCTCTATAAACATGAAAATATCTACACCGTGATCTGTATAAACATGGAAATATCTACACCGCTATCTGTATTAATATGGAAATATCTACACACCTATCTCTATAAACATGGAAATATCTACACCGCCATCTGTATAAACATGGAAATACCTACAAAGTCATCTGTATAAACAAGGAAATATCTACAAAGCCATCTGTATAAACATGGAAAAAACTACACAGCCATCTGTATATACATGGAAATATCTACACAGCAATCTGTATAAACATGGAAATAACTACACGGCTATTTGTATAAACAAGGAAATATCTACACCGTGATCTGTATAAACATGGAAATATTTACACCGCTATCTGTATAAACATGGAAATTTCTACACCGTTATCTGTATAAATATGGAAATATCTACACCGCTATCTCTATAAACATGGAAATATATACACCGCCATCTGCATAAACATGGAAACACCTATACAGTCATCTGTGTAAACATGGAAATATCTACACCACCATCTGTATAAACATGGAAATATCTACAATGCCATCTGTATACACATGGAAATACCTACACGGCAATCTGTGTATAGATGGAAACATCAACACCGCCATCTGTAAAAACTTGGAAATATCTACACTGCTATCCCTATAAACATGGAAATATCTACACTGCGGTCTGTATAAACATGGAAATATCTACACCGTGATCTGTATAAACATGGAAATATCTTCACCACGAACTGTATAAACATGGAAATATCTACACCGCTATCTGTATAAACATGGAAATATCTACACCGCCATCTGTATAAACAGGGAAATATCTACAATGCCATCTGTATAAACATGGAAATATCTACACTGCGATCTGTATAAACATGGAAATATCTACACCGCGATCTGTATAAACATGGAAATATCTACACCGCTATCTGTATAAACATGGAAATATCTACACAGCTATCTCTATAAACATGGAAATATCTACAACGCCATCTGTATAAACACGGAAATACCTACAAAGTCATCTGTATGAACATGGAAATATCTACAAAGCCATCTGTATAAACATGGAAATATCTACACTGCCATCTGTATATACATGGAAATATCTACACCGCAATCTGTATAAACATGGTAACATCTACACCGCCATCTATATAAACATGGAAATATCTACACCGCCATCTGTATAAACATGGAAATATCTACACTGCCATTTGTAGAAAGATGGAAATATCTACACCGCTATCTCTATAAATATGGAAATATCTACACCGCCATCTCTATAAACATGAAAATATCTACACTGCCATCTCCATAAAGATGGAAGTATCTACTCCGCCATGTGTATAAACACGGAAATATCTACACCACCATCTGTGTAAACATGGAAATATCTACACCGCTCTCTGTATAAACATGGAAATATCTACACCGCCATCTGCATGTCCATGGAAATATCTACGTCGCCATCTGTTTAAACATGGATATATCTACACGAAAATCTGTGTATAGATGGAAATATAAACACCGCCATCTGTACAAACATGGAAATATCTACACCGCTATCTCTATAAACATGGAAATGTGTGCACTGCCATCTGTAAAAACATGGAAATACCTATACAGTCATCTGTATAAACATGGAAATATCTACAATGCCATCTGTATACACATGGAAATATCTACACAGCCATCTGTATAAACATGTAAATATCTACACTGCTATCTCTATAAACATGGAAATATCTACACCCCCATCTCTATAAACATGAACATATCTACACTGCCATCTCCCTAAACATCGAACTAACTGCTCCGCCATCTCTATAAACATGGAAACATCTACACGGCCACCTGTGTGAATAAGGAAATATATACAATGCCATCTGTATAAAGATATAAGTATCTGCACCGCGAGCTGTATAAACATGGAAATATCTACATCGCTATCTGTATAAACGTGGAAATACCAACACCGCTATCGGTATAAACATGGAAATATCTAAAACGCCATCTATATAAACATGGAAATATCTACACCGCTATGTCTATATACATGGAAATACCTACACCGCTATCTCTATAAACATGGAAATATCTACACCGTGATCTGTATAAACATGGAAATATCTACACCGCGATCTGTATAAACATGGAAATATCTTCACCACGATCTGTATAAACATGGAAATATCTACACCGCTATCTGTATAAACATGGAAATATCTACACCACCATCTGTATAAACATGGAAATATCTACAATGCCATCTGTATAAACATGGAAATATCTACCCCGCGATCTGTATAAACATGGAAATATCTACACCGCGATCTGTATAAACATGGAAATATCTACACCGCTATCTGTATAAACATGGAAATATCTACACAGCTATCTCTATAAACATGAAATATCAACACCGCCATCTGTATAAACATGGAAATACCTACAAAGTCATCTGTATAAACATGGAAATATCTACAAAGCCATCTGTATAAACATGGAAATATCTACACAGCCATCTGTATATACATGGAAATATCTACAACGCTATCTGTATAAACTTGGTAATATCTACACCGCCATCTATATAATCATGGAAATATCTACACCGCCATCTGTATAATCATGGAAATATCTACAATGCCATCTGTAGAAAGATGGAAATATCTACACCGCAATCTGTGTAAACATGGAAATATCTACACCGATATCTGTAAAAACATGGAAATATCTACACCGCTATCTGTATAAACATAGAAATATCTACACTGCGATCTGTATAAACATGGAAATATCTACACCGCGATCTGTATAAACATGGAAATATCTACACCGCTATCTGTATAAACATGGAAATATCTACACCGCTATCTGTATAAATATGGAAATATCTACACAGCTATCTCTATAAACATGGAAATATCTACACCGCCATCTGTATAAACATGGAAATACCTACAAAGTCATCTGTATGAACATGGAAATATCTACAAAGCCATCTGTATAAACATGGAAATATCTACACAGCCATCTGTATATACATGGAAATATCTACACCGCAATCTGTATAAACATGGAAATAACTACACCGCTATTTGTATAAACAAGGAAATATCTACACTATGATCTGTATAAACATGGCAATATTTACACCGCTATCTGTATAAACATGGAAATTTCTACACCGTTATCTGTATAAATATGGAAATATCTACACCGCTATCTCTATAAACATGGAAATATCTGCACCGCCATCTGTATAAACATGGCAATACCTATACAGTCATCTGTGTAAACATGGAAATATCTACACCACCATCTGTATAAACATGGAAATATCTACAATGCCATCTGTATACACATGGAAATACGTACACGGCAATCTGTGTATAGATGGAAACATCAACACAGCCATCTGTAAAAACTTGGAAATATATACACTGCTATCTCTATAAACATGGAAATATCTACACTGCGGTCTGTATAAACATGGAAATATCTACATCGGTATCTGTATAAACATGGAAATATCTACACCATGATCTGTATAAACATGGAAATATACACACCGCTATCTGTATAAACACGGAAATATCTGCACCGCTATCTCTATAGACATGGAAATATCTACAAAGCCATCTGTATAAACATGGAAATACCTACACAGTCATGTGTAGGAACATGGAAATATCTACACTGCCATCTGTATAAACATAGAAATATCTACACAGCCCTCTGTATAAATATGGAGATATCTGCATAGGCATCTGTATAAACATGGAAATACCTACACCGCTATCTGTATAAACATGGAAATACCTACACCGCTGTCTCTATAAACATGGAAATATGTACACCGCTATGTATATAAACATGGAAATATCTCCACTGCTGTCTGTATAAACATGGAAATATCTCCACCGTTATCTGTATAAACATGGAAATATCTACAGCGCCATCTCTATAAACATTGAAATATCTACACTGCCATCTGTAAAAACATGGAAATATCTACACAGTCATCTGAATAAACATGGAAATATCTACACCACCATCTGTATAAACATGGAAATACCTACAATGCCATCTGTATACACATGGAAATATCTACACAGACATCTGTATAAATATGGAAATATCTACACCGCCATCTGTATAAACATGGAAATATCTACACTGCCATCTGTAGAAAGATGGAAATATCTACACCGCTATCTCTATAAATATGGAAATATCTACACCGCCATCTCTATAAACATGAAAATATCTACACTGCCATCTCCATAAAGATGGAAGTATCTACTCCGCCATGTGTATAAACACGGAAATATCTACACCACCATCTGTGTAAACATGGAAATATCTACACCGCCATCTGCATGTCCATGGAAATATCTACGCCGCCATCTGTTCAAACATGGAAATATCTACACGGCCATCTGTGTATAGATGGAAATATCAACACCGCCATCTGTACAAACATGGAAATATCTACACCGCTATCTCTATAAACATGGAAATGTGTGCACTGCCATCTGTAAAAACATGGAAATACCTATACAGTCATCTGTATAAACACGGAAATATCTACAACGCCATCTGTATACACATGGAAATATCTACACAGCCATCTGTATAAACATGTAAATATCTACAGTGCTATCTCTATAAACATGGAAATATCTACACCGCCATCTCTATAAACATGAAAATATCTACACTGCCATCTCCATAAACATGGAACTAACTACTCCGACTTCTGTATAAACATGGAAACATCTACACCGCCATCTGTGTGAATAAGGAAATATCTACAATGCCATCTGTATAAAGATATAAATATCTGCACCGCGAGCTGTATAAACATGGAAATCTCTACATCGCTATCTGTATAAACGTGGAAATACCAAAACCGCTATCGGTATAAACATGGAAATATCTACAACGCCATCTATATAAACATGGAAATATCTACACCGCTATGTCTATAAACATGGAAATTCCTACACCGCTATCTCTATAAACAGGGAAATAT
This sequence comes from Pan troglodytes, assembly GCF_028858775.2. Lineage (NCBI taxonomy): Eukaryota > Metazoa > Chordata > Mammalia > Primates > Hominidae > Pan > Pan troglodytes. The sequence goes on along the minus strand of NC_072416.2, from coordinate 89,256,407 downwards.
CTACACCGCTATCTGTATAAACATGGAAATATCTACACCGCTATCTGTATAAACACGGAAATATCTACACTGCGATCTGTATAAACATGGAAATATCTACACCGCGATCTTTATAAACATGGAAATATCTTCACCACGATCTGTATAAACATGGAAATATCTACACCGCTATCTGTATAAACATGGAAATATCTGCACCGCTATCTCTATAGACATGGAAATATCTACAAAGCCATCTGTATAAACATGGAAATACCTACACAGTCATGTGTAGGAACATGGAAATATCTACACTGCCATCTGTATAAACATAGAAATATCTACACAGCCCTCTGTATAAATATGGAGATATCTCCATAGGCATCTGTATAAACATGGAAATATCTGCACCGCTATCTGTATAAACATGGAAATACCTACACCGCTGTCTCTATAAACATGGAAATATGTACACCGCTATGTATATAAATATGGAAATATCTCCACTGCTGTCTGTATAAACATGGAAATATCTCCACCGTTATCTGTATAAACATGGAAAAATCTACAGCGCCATCTCTATAAACATTGAAATATCTACACTGCCATCTGTAAAAACATGGAAATATCTACACAGTCATCTGAATAAACATGGAAATATCTACACCACCATCTGTATAAACATGGAAATACCTACAATACCATCTGTATACACATGGAAATATCTACAGAGACATCTGTATAAATATGGAAATATCTACACCGCCATCTGTATAAACATGGAAATATCTACACTGCCATCTGTAGAAAGATGGAAATATCTACACCGCTATCTCTATAAATATGGAAATATCTACACCGCCATCTCTATAAACATGAAAATATCTACACTGCCATCTCCATAAAGATGGAAGTATCTACTCCGCCATGTGTATAAACACGGAAATATCTACACCACCATCTGTGTAAACATGGAAATATCTACTCCGCTCTCTGTATAAACCTGGAAATATCTACACCGCCATCTGCATGTCCATGGAAATATCTACGCCACCATCTGTTTAAACATGGATATATCTACACGACCATCTGTGTATAGATGGAAATATCAACACCGCCATCTGTACAAACATGGAAATATCTACACCGCTATCTCTATAAACATGGAAATGTGTGCACTGCCATCTGTAAAAACATGGAAATACCTATACAGTCATCTGTATAAACATGGAAATATCTACAATGCCATCTGTATACACATGGAAATATCTACACAGCCATCTGTATAAACATGTAAATATCTACACTGCTATCTATATAAACATGGAAATATCTACACCGCCATCTCTATATACATGAAAATATCTACACTGCCATCTCCATAAACATGGAATTAAATACTCCGCCATCTCTATAAACATGGAAACAACTACACCGCCACCAGTGTGAATAAGGAAATATATACAATGCCATCTGTATAAAGATATAAGTATCTGCACCGCGAGCTGTATAAACATGGAAATATCTACATCGCTATCTGTATAAACGTGGAAATACCAACACCGCTATCGGTATAAACATGGAAATATCTAAAACGCCATCTATATAAACATGGAAATATCTACACCGCTATGTCTATAAACATGGAAATACCTACACCGCTATCTCTATAAACATGGAAATACCTACACCGTGATCTGTATAAACATGGAAATATCTACACCGCTATCTGTATTAATATGGAAATATCTACACAGCTATCTCTATAAACATGGAAATATCTACACCGCCATCTGTATAAACATGGAAATACCTACAAAGTCATCTGTATAAACAAGGAAATATCTACAAAGCCATCTGTATAAACATGGAAATATCTACACAGCCATCTGTATATACATGGAAATATCTACACCGCAATCTGTATAAACATGGAAATAACTACATGGCTATTTGTATAAACAAGGAAATATCTACACCGTGATCTGTAAACATGGAAATATTTACACCGCTATCTGTATAAACATGGAAATTTTTACACCGTTATCTGTATAAATATGGAAATATCTACACCGCTATCTCTATAAACATGGAAATATCTGCACCGCCATCTGTATAAACATGGCAATACCTATACAGTCATCTGTGTAAACATGGAAATATCTACACCACCATCTGTATAAACATGGAAATATCTACAATGCCATCTGTATACACATGGAAATACGTACACGGCAATCTGGGTATAGATGGAAACATCAACACCGCCATCTGTAAAAACTTGGAAATATCTACACTGCTATCTCTATAAACATGGAAATATCTACACTGCGGTCTGTATAAACATGGAAATATCTACACCGGTATCTGTATAAACATGGAAATATCTACACCATGATCTGTATAAACATGGAAATATATACACCGCTATCTGTATAAACACGAAAATATCTGCACCGCTATCTCTATAGACATGGAAATATCTACAAAGCCATCTGTATAAACATGGAAATACCTACACAGTCATGTGTAGGAACATGGAAATATCTACACTGCCATCTGTATAAACATAGAAATATCTACACAGCCCTCTGTATAAATATGGAGATATCTGCATAGGCATCTGTATAAACATGGAAATATCTACACCGCTATCTGTATAAACATGGAAATACCTACACCGCTGTCTCTATAAACATGGAAATATGTACACTGCTATGTATATAAACATGGAAATATCTCCACTGCTGTCTGTATAAACATGGAAATATCTCCACCGTTATCTGTATAAACATGGAAATATCTACAGCGCCATCTCTATAAACATTGAAATATCTACACTGCCATCTGTAAAAACATGGAAATATCTACACAGTCATCTGAATAAACATGGAAATATCTACACCACCAATTGTATAAACATGGAAATACCTACAATACCATCTGTATACACATGGAAATATCTACACAGACATCTGTATAAATATGGAAATATCTACACCGCCATCTGTATAAACATGGAAATATCTACACTGCCATCTGTAGAAAGATGGAAATATCTACACCGCTATCTCTATAAATATGGAAATATCTACACCGCCATCTCTATAAACATGAAAATATCTACACTGCCATTTCCATAAAGATGGAAGTATCTACTCCGCCATGTGTATAAACACGGAAATATCTACACCACCATCTGTGTAAACATGGAAATATCTACACCGCCATCTGCATGTCCATGGAAATATCTACGCCGCCATCTGTTCAAACATGGAAATATCTACACGGCCATCTGTGTATAGATGGAAATATCAACACCGCCATCTGTACAAACATGGAAATATCTACACCGCTATCTCTATAAACATGGAAATGTGTGCACTGCCATCTGTAAAAACATGGAAATACCTATACAGTCATCTGTATAAACATGGAAATATCTACAACGCCATCTGTATACACATGGAAATATCTACACAGCCATCTGTATAAACATGTAAATATCTACAGTGCTATCTCTATAAACATGGAAATACCTACACCGCCATCTCTATAAACATGAAAATATCTACACTGCCATCTCCATAAACATGGAACTAACTACTCCGACTTCTGTATAAACATGGAAACATCTACACCGCCATCTGTGTGAATAAGGAAATATCTACAATGCCATCTGTATAAAGATATAAATATCTGCAACGCGAGCTGTATAAACATGGAAATCTCTACATCGCTATCTGTATAAACGTGGAAATACCAAAACGGCTATCGGTATAAACATGGAAATATCTACAACGCCATCTATATAAACATGGAAATATCTACACCGCTATGTCTATAAACATGGAAATTCCTACACCGCTATCTCTATAAACAGGGAAATATCTACACCGCTATCTGTATAAACATGGAAATATCTACAATGCCATCTGTATACACATGGAAATACCTACACGGCAATCTGTGTATAGATGGAAACATCAACACCGCCATCTGTAAAAACTTGGAAATATCTACACTGCTATCCCTATAAACATGGAAATATCTACACTGCGGTCTGTATAAACATGGAAATATCTACACCGCGATCTGTATAAACATGGAAATATCTTCACCACGATCTGTATAAACATGGAAATATCTACACCGCTATCTGTATAAACATGGAAATATCTACACCGCCATCTGTATAAACATGGAAATATCTACAACGCCATCTGTATAAACATGGAAATATCTACACTGCGATCTGTATAAACATGGAAATATCTACACCGCGATCTGTATAAACATGGAAATATCTACACCGCTATCTGTATAAACCTGGAAATATCTACACAGCAATCTCTATAAACATGGAAATATCTACACCGCCATCTGTATAAACATGGAAATACCTACAAAGTCATCTGTATGAACATGGAAATATCTACAAAGCCATCTGTATAAACATGGAAATATCTACACTGCCATCTGTATATACATGGAAATATCTACACCGCAATCTGTATAAACAAGGTAACATCTACACCGCCATCTATATAAACATGGAAATATCTACACCGCCATCTGTATAAACATGGAAATATCTACAATGCCATCTGTAGAAAGATGGAAATATCTACACCGCAATCTGTGTAAACATGGAAATATCTACTCCGATATCTGTAAAAACATGGAAATATCAACACCGCTATCTGTATAAACATGGAAATATCTACACCGAGATCTGTATAAACATGTAAATATCTACACCGCGTTCTGTATAAACATGGAAATACCTACACCGCTATCTGTATAAACATGGAAATATCTACACCGCTATCTGAATAAATATAGAAATATCTACACAGCTATCTCTATAAACATGGAAATATGTACACCGCCATCTGTATAAACATGGAAATACCTACAAAGTCATCTGTATAAACATGGAAATCACTACAAAGCCATCTGTATAAACATGGAAATATCTACACAGCCATCTGTATATACATGGAAATATCTACACCGCTATCTGTATAAACATGGAAATAACTACACCGCTATTTGTATAAACAAGGAAATATCTACACCATGATCTGTATAAACATGGCAATATTTACACCGCTATCTGTATAAACATGGAAATTTCTGCACCGTTATCTGTATAAATATGGAAATATCTACACCGCTATCTCTATATACATGGAAATATCTACACCGCCATCTGTATAAACATGGAAATACCTATACAGTCATCTGTGTAAACATGGAAATATCTACACCACCATCTGTATAAACATGGAAATATCTACAATGCCATCTGTATACACATGGAAATACCTACACGGCAATCTGTGTATAGATAGAAACATCAACACCGCCATCTGTAAAAACTTGGGAATATCTACACTGCTATCCCTATAAACATGGAAATATCTACACTGCGGTCTGTATAAACATGGAAATATCTACACCGGTATCTGCATAAACATGGAAATATCTACACCATGATCTCTATAAACATGGAAATATATACACCGCTATCTGTAAAACATGGAAGTATCTGCACCGCTATCTCTACAGACATGGAAATATCTACAAAGCCATCTGTATAAACATGGAAATACCTACACAGTCATGTGTTGGAACATGGAAATATCTACACTGCCATCTGTATAAACATAGAAATATCTACACAGCCCTCCGTATAAATATGGAGATATCTGAATAGGCATCTGTATAAACATGGAAATATCTGCACCGCTATCTGTATAAACATGGAAATACCTACACCGCTGTCTCTATAAACATGGAAATATGTACACCGCTATGTATATAAACATGGAAATATCTCCACTGCTGTCTGTATAAACATGGAAATATCTCCACCGTTATCTGTATAAACATGGAAATATCTACAGCGCCATCTCTATAAACATTGAAATATCTACACTGCCATCTGTAAAAACATGGAAATATCTACACAGTCATCTGAATAAACATGGAAATATCTACACCACCATCTGTATAAACATGGAAATACCTACAATACCATCTGTATACACATGGAAATATCTACACAGACATCTGTATAAATATGGAAATAACTACACCGCCATCTGTATAAACATGGAAATATCTACACTGCCATCTGTAGAAAGATGGAAATATCTACACCGCTATCTCTATAAATATGGAAATATCTACACCGCCATCTCTATAAACATGAAAATATCTACACTGCCATGTCCATAAAGATGGAAGTATTTACTCCGCCATGTGTATAAACACGGAAATATCTACACCACCATCTGTGTAAACATGGAAATATCTACACCGCTCTCTGTATAAATATGGAAATATCTACACCGCCATCTGCATGTCCATGGAAATATCTACGCCGCCATCTGTTTAAACATGGATATATCTACACGAAAATCTGTGTATAGATGGAAACATAAACACCGCCATCTGTACAAACATGGAAATATCTACACCGCTATCTCTACAAACATGGAAATGTGTGCACTGCCATCTGTAAAAACATGGAAATACCTATACAGTCATCTGTATAAACATGGAAATATCTACAATGCCATCTGTATACACATGGAAATATCTACACAGCCATCTGTATAAACATGTAAATATCTACACTGCTATCTCTATAAACATGGAAATATCTACACCCCCATCTCTATAAACATGAACATATCTACACTGCCATCTCCCTAAACATCGAACTAACTGCTCCGCCATCTCTATAAACATGGAAACATCTACACGGCCACCTGTGTGAATAAGGAAATATATACAATGCCATCTGTATAAAGATATAAGTATCTGCACCGCGAGCTGTATAAACATGGAAATATCTACATCGCTATCTGTATAAACGTGGAAATACCAACACCGCTATCGGTATAAACATGGAAATATCTAAAACGCCATCTATATAAACATGGAAATATCTACACCGCTATGTCTATAAACATGGAAATACCTACACCGCTATCTCTATAAACATGGAAATATCTACACCGCGATCTGTATAAACATGGAAATATCTACACCGCGATCTGTATAAACATGGAAATATCTTCACCACGATCTGTATAAACATGGAAATATCTACACCGCTATCTGTATAAACATGGAAATATCTACACAACCATCTGTATAAACATGGAAATATCTACAATGCCATCTGTATAAACATGGAAATATCTACACCGCGATCTGTATAAACATGGAAATATCTACACCGCGATCTGTATAAACATGGAAATATCTACACCGCTATCTGTATAAACATGGAAATATCTACACAGCTATCTCTATAAACATGAAATATCAACACCGCCATCTGTATAAACATGGAAATACCTACAAAGTCATCTGTATAAACATGGAAATATCTACAAAGCCATCTGTATAAACATGGAAATATCTACACAGCCATCTGTATATACATGGAAATATCTACAACGCTATCTTTATAAACTTGGTAATATCTACACCGCCATCTATATAATCATGGAAATATCTACACCGCCATCTGTATAATCATGGAAATATCTACAATGCCATCTGTAGAAAGATGGAAATATCTACACCGCAATCTGTGTAAACATGGAAATATCTACACCGATATCTGTAAAAACATGGAAATATCTACACCGCTATCTGTATAAACATGGAAATATCTACACCGCGATCTGTATAAACATGGAAATATCTACACCGCGATCTGTATAAACATGGAAATATCTACACCGCTATCTGTATAAACATGGAAATATCTACACCGCTATCTGTATAAATATGGAAATATCTACACAGCTATCTCTATAAACATGGAAATATCTACACCGCCATCTGTATAAACATGGAAATACCTACAAAGTCATCTGTATGAACATGGAAATATCTACAAAGCCATCTGTATAAACATGGAAATATCTACACAGTCATCTGAATAAACATGGAAATATCTACACCACCATCTGTATAAACATGGAAATACCTACAATACCATCTGTATACACATGGAAATATCTACAGAGACATCTGTATAAATATGGAAATATCTACACCGCCATCTGTATAAACATGGAAATATCTACACTGCCATCTGTAGAAAGATGGAAATATCTACACCGCTATCTCTATAAATATGGAAATATCTACACCGCCATCTCTATAAACATGAAAATATCTACACTGCCATCTCCATAAAGATGGAAGTATCTACTCCGCCATGTGTATAAACACGGAAATATCTACACCACCATCTGTGTAAACATGGAAATATCTACACCGCTCTCTGTATAAACATGGAAATATCTACACCGCCATCTGCATGTCCATGGAAATTTCTACGCCACCGTCTGTTTAAACATGGATATATCTACACGACCATCTGTGTATAGATGGAAATATCAACACCGCCATCTGTACAAACATGGAAATATCTACACCGCTATCTCTATAAACATGGAAATGTGTGCACTGCCATCTGTAAAAAAATGGAAATACCTATACAGTCATCTGTATAAACATGGAAATATCTACAATGCCATCTGTATACACATGGAAATATCAAGACAGCCATCTGTATAAACATGTAAATATCTACACTGCTATCTCTATAAACATGGAAATATCTACACCGCCATCTCTATAAACATGAAAATATCTACACTGCCATCTCCATAAACATGGAATTAAATACTCCGCCATCTCTATAAACATGGAAACATCTACACCGCCACCTGTGTGAATATGGAAATATATACAATGCCATCTGTATAAAGATATAAGTATCTGTACCGCGAGCTGTATAAACATGGAAATATCTACATCGCTATCTGTATAAACGTGGAAATACGAACACCGCTATCGGTATAAACATGGAAATATCTAAAACGCCATCTATATAAACATGGAAATATCTACACCGCTATGTCTATAAACATGGAAATACCTACACCGCTATCTGTATTAATATGGAAATATCTACACAGCTATCTCTATAAACATGGAAATATCTACACCGCCATCTGTATAAACATGGAAATACCTACAAAGTCATCTGTATAAACAAGGAAATATCTACAAAGCCATCTGTATAAACATGGAAAAAACTACACAGCCATCTGTATATACATGGAAATATCTACACAGCAATCTGTATAAACATGGAAATAACTACACGGCTATTTGTATAAACAAGGAAATATCTACACCGTGATCTGTATAAACATGGAAATATTTACACCGCTATCTGTATAAACATGGAAATTTCTACACCATTATCTGTATAAATATGGAAATATCTACACCGCTATCTCTATAAACATGGAAATATATACACCGCCATCTGTATAAACATGGAAACACCTATACAGTCATCTGTGTAAACATGGAAATATCTACACCACCATCTGTATAAACATGGAAATATCTACAATGCCATCTGTATACACATGGAAATACCTACACGGCAATCTGTGTATAGATGGAAACATCAACACCGCCATCTGTAAAAACTTGGAAATATCTACACTGCTATCCCTATAAACATGGAAATATCTACACTGCGGTCTGTATAAACATGGAAATATCTACACCGCGATCTGTATAAACATGGAAATATCTTCACCACGATCTGTATAAACATGGAAATATCTACACCGCTATCTGTATAAACATGGAAATATCTACACCGCCATCTGTATAAACAGGGAAATATCTACAATGCCATCTGTATAAACATGGAAATATCTACACTGCGATCTGTATAAACATGGAAATATCTACACCGCGATCTGTATAAACATGGAAATATCTACACCGCTATCTGTATAAACATGGAAATATCTACACAGCTATCTCTATAAACATGGAAATATCTACAACGCCATCTGTATAAACATGGAAATACCTACAAAGTCATCTGTATGAACATAGAAATATCTACAAAGCCATCTGTATAAACATGGAAATATCTACACTGCCATCTGTATATACATGGAAATATCTACACCGCAATCTGTATAAACATGGTAACATCTACACCGCCATCTATATAAACATGGAAATATCTACACCGCCATCTGTATAAACATGGAAATATCTACACTGCCATCTGTAGAAAGATGGAAATATCTACACCGCTATCTCTATAAATATGGAAATATCTACACCGCCATCTCTATAAACATGAAAATATCTACACTGCCATCTCCATAAAGATGGAAGTATCTACTCCGCCATGTGTATAAACACGGAAATATCTACACCACCATCTGTGTAAACATGGAAATATCTACACCGCTCTCTGTATAAACATGGAAATATCTACACCGCCATCTGCATGTCCATGGAAATATCTACGCCGCCATCTGTTTAAACATGGATATATCTACACGAAAATCTGTGTATAGATGGAAATATAAACACCGCCATCTGTACAAACATGGAAATATCTACACCGCTATCTCTATAAACATGGAAATGTGTGCACTGCCATCTGTAAAAACATGGAAATACCTATACAGTCATCTGTATAAACATGGAAATATCTACAATGCCATCTGTATACACATGGAAATATCTACACAGCCATCTGTATAAACATGTAAATATCTACACTGCTATCTCTATAAACATGGAAATATCTACACCCCCATCTCTATAAACATGAACATATCTACACTGCCATCTCCCTAAACATCGAACTAACTGCTCCGCCATCTCTATAAACATGGAAACATCTACACGGCCACCTGTGTGAATAAGGAAATATATACAATGCCATCTGTATAAAGATATAAGTATCTGCACCGCGAGCTGTATAAACATGGAAATATCTACATCGCTATCTGTATAAACGTGGAAATACCAACACCGCTATCGGTATAAACATGGAAATATCTAAAACGCCATCTATATAAACATGGAAATATCTACACCGCTATGTCTATAAACATGGAAATACCTACACCTCTATCTCTATAAACATGGAAATATCTACACCGCGTTCTGTATAAACATGGAAATATCTACACCGCGATCTGTATAAACATGGAAATATCTTCACCACGATCTGTATAAACATGGAAATATCTACACCGCTATCTGTATAAACATGGAAATATCTACACCACCATCTGTATAAACACGGAAATACCTACAATACCATCTGTATATACATGGAAATATCTACACACACATCTGTATAAATATGGAAATACCTACACCGCCATCTGTATAAACATGGAAATATCTACCCTGCCATCTGTAGAAAGATGGAAATATCTACACCGCTATCTCTATAAACATGGAAATGTGTGCACTGCCATCTGTAAAAACATGGAAATACCTATACAGTCACCTGTATAAACATGGAAATATCTACAATGCCATCTGTATACACATGGAAATACCTACACAGCCATCTGTATAAACATGTAAATATCTACACTGCTATCTCTATAAACATGGAAATATCTGCACCGCCATCTCTATAAACATGAAAATATCTACACTGCCATCTCCATAAACATGGAACTAACTACTCCGCCATCTCTATAAACATGGAAACATCTACACCGCCATCTGTGTGAATAAAGAAATATCTACAATGCCATCTGTATAAAGATAAAAATATCTGCACCGCGAGCTGTATAAACATGGAAATATCTACATCGCTATCTGTATAAACGTGGAAATACCAACACCGCTATCGGTATAAACATGGAAATATCTACAAAGCCATCTATATAAACATGGAAATGTCTACACCGCTATGTCTATAAACATGGAAATACCTACACCGCTATCTCTATAAACATGGAAATATCTACACCGCGATCTGTATAAACATGGAAATATCTACACCACTATGTGTATAAACATGGAAATATCTACACCGCGATCTGTATAAACATGGAAATATCTACACCGCTATCTGTATAAACATGGAAATATCTACAATGCCATCTGTATGAACATGGAAATATCTACACCGCGATCTGTATAAACATGGAAATATCTACACCGCGATCTGTATAAACATGGAAATATCTACACCGCTATCTGTATAAAGATGGAAATATCTACACAGCTATCTCTATAAACATGGAAATATCGACACCGCCATCTGTATAAACATGGAAATACCTACAATGTCATCTGTATAAACATGGAAATATGTACAAAGCCATCTGTATAAACATGGAAATATCTACACAGCCATTTGTATATACATGGAAATATCTACACCCCTATCTGTGTAAACATGGTAATAACTACACCGCCATCTATATAAACATGGAAATATCTACACCGCCATCTGTATAAAAATGGAAATATCTACAATGCCATATGTACAAAGATGGAAATATCTACACCGCAATCTGTGTAAACATGGAAATATCTACACCGATATCTGTAAAAACATGGAAATATCTACACCGCTATCTGTATAAACATGAAAATATCTACACCGCGATCTGTATAAACATGGAAATATCTACACCGCGATCTGTATAAACATGGAAATATCTACACCGCTATCTATATAAACATGGAAATATCTACACAGCTGTCTGTATAAATATGGAAATATCTACACAGCTATCTCTATAAACATGGAAATATCTACACCGCCATCTGTATAAACATGGAAATACCTACAAAGTCATCTGTATAAACATGGAAATATCTACAAAGCCATCTGTATAAACATGGAAATATCTACACAGCCATCAGTATATACTTGGAAATATCTACACCGCTATCTGTATAAACATGGAAATAACTACACCGCTATTTGTATAAAGAAGGAAATATCTACACCATGATCTGTATAAACCTGGCAATATTTACACCGCTATCTGTATAAACATGGAAATTTCTACACCGTTATCTGTATAAATATGGAAATATCTACACCGCTATCTCTATAAACATGGAAATATCTGCACCGCCATCTGTATAAACATGGCAATACCTATACAGTCAACTGTGTAAACATGGAAATATCTACACCACCATCTGTATAAACATGGAAATACCTACAAAGTCATCTGTATAAACATGGAAATATCTACAAAGCCATCTGTATAAACATGGAAATATCTACACAGCCATCAGTATATACATGGAAATATCTACACCGCTATCTGTATAAACATGGAAATAACTACACCGCTATTTGTATAAACAAGGAAATATCAACACCATGATCTGTATAAACATGGCAATATTTACACCTCTATCTGTATAAACATGGAAATTTCTACACCGTTATCTGTATAAATATGGAAATATCTACACCGCTATCTCTATAAACATGGAAATATCTGCACCGCCATCTGTATAAACCTGGCAATAACTATACAGTCATCTGTGTAAACATGGAAATATCTACACCGCTATCTGTATAAACATGGAAATACCTACACCGCTGTCTCTATAAACATGGAAATATGTACACCGCTATGTATATAAACATGGAAATATCTCCACTGCTGTCTGTATAAACATGGAAATACCTTCACCGTTATCTGTATAAACATGGAAATATCTACAGCGCTATCTCTATAAACATTGAAATACCTGCACTGCCATCTGTAAAAACATGGAAATATTTACACAGTCATCTGAATAAACATGGAAATATCTACACCACCATCTGTATAAACATGGAAATACCTACAATACCATCTGTATATACGTGGAAATATCTACACACACATCTGTATAAATATGGAAATATCTACACCGCCATCTGTATAAACATGGAAATATCTACACTGCCATCTGTATAAAGATGGAAATATCTACACCGCTATCTCTATAAATATGGAAATATGTACACCGCCATCTCTATAAACCTGAAAATATCTACACTGCTATCTCCATAAAGATGGAAGTATCTACTCCGCCATGTGTATAAACACGGAAATATCTACACCACCATCTGTGTAAACATGGAAATATCTACACCGCTCTCTGTATAAACTTGGAAATATCTACACCGCCATCTGCATGTCCATGGAAATATCTACGCCGCCATCTGTTTAAACATGGATATATCTACACGACCATCTGTGTATAGATGGAAATATCAACACGGCCATCTGTACAAACATGGAAATATCTACACCGCTATCTCTATAAACATGGAAATGTGTGCACTGCCATCTGTAAAAACATGGAAATACCCATACAGTCATCTGTATAAACATGGAAATATCTACAATGCCATCTATATACACATGGAAATATCTACACAGCCAACTGTATAAACATGTAAATATCTACACTGCTATATCTATAAACATGGAAATATCTACACTGCCATCTGTATAAACATGAAAATATCTACACTGCCATCTCCATAAACATGGAACTAACTACTCTGCTATCTGTATAAACATGGAAACATCTACACCGCCATCTGTGTAAATAAGGAAATATCTACAATGCCATCTGTATAAAGATATAAATATCTGCACCGCGAGCTGTATAAACATGGAAATATCTACATCGCTATCTGTATAAACGTGGAAATAGCAACACCTCTATCGGTATAAACATGGAAATATCTACAACGCCATCTATATAAACATGGAAATGTCTACACCGCTATGTCTATAAACATGGAAATACCTACACCGCTAACTCTGTAAACATGGAAATATCTACACCGCTATCTGTATAAACATGGAAATATCTACACCTCTATCTGTATAAACATGGAAATATCTACACCGCGATCTGCATAAACATGGAAATATGTACACCGAGATCTGTATAAACATGGAAATATCTTCACCACGATCTGTATAAACATGGAAATATCTACACCGCTATCTGTATAAACATGGAAATATCTACACCGCCATCTGTATAAACAAGGAAATATCTACACCGCGATCTGTATAAACATGGAAATATCTACATCGCGATCTGTATAAACATGGAAATATCTACATCGCTATCTGTACAAACATGGAAATATCTACACCGCTATCTGTATAAATATGGAAATATCTACACAGCTATCTCTATAAACATGGAAATATCTACACCGCCATCTGTATAAACATGGAAATACCTACAAAGTCATCTGTATAAACATGGAAATATCTACAAAGCCATCTGTATAAACATGGAAATATCTACACAGCCATCTGTATATACATGGAAAAATCTACACCGCAATCTGTATAAACATGGAAGTAACTACACCGCTATTTGTATAAACAAGGAAATATCTACACCATGATCTGTATAAACATGGCAATATTTACACCGCTATCTGTATAAACATGGAAATTTCTACACCGTTATCTGTATAAATATGGAAATATCTACACCGCTATCTCTATAAACATGGAAATATCTGCACCGCCATCTGTATAAACATGGCAATACCTATACAGTCATCTGTGTAAACATGGAAATATCTACACCACCATCTGTATAAACATGGAAATATCTACAATGCCATCTGTATACACATGGAAATACCTACACGGCAATCTGTGTATAGATGGAAACATCAACACCGCCATCTGTAAAAACTTGGAAATATCTACACTGCTATCTCTATAAACATGGAAATATCTACACTGCGGTCTGTATAAACATGGAAATATCTACACCGGTATCTGTATAAACATGGAAATATCTACACCATGATCTGTATAAACATGGAAATATATACACCGCTATCTGTATAAACATGGAAATATCTGCACCGCTATCTCTATAGACATGGAAATATCTACAAAGCCATCTGTATAAACATGGAAATACCTACACAGTCATGTGTAGGAACATGGAAATATCTACACTGCCATCTGTATAAACATAGAAATATCTACACAGCCCTCTGTATAAATATGGAGATATCTGCATAGGCATCTGTATAAACATGGAAATATCTGCACCGCTATCTGTATAAACATGGAAATACCTACACCGCTGTCTCTATAAACATGGAAATATGTACACCGCTATGTATATAAACATGGAAATATCTCCACTGCTGTCTGTATAAACATGGAAATATCTCCACCGTTATCTGTATAAACATGGAAATATCTACAGCGCCATCTCTATAAACATTGAAATATCTACACTGCCATCTGTAAAAACATGGAAATATCTACACAGTCATCTGAATAAACATGGAAATATCTACACCACCATCTGTATAAACATGGAAATACCTACAATACCATCTGTATATACATGGAAATATCTACACACACATCTGTATAAATATGGAAATATCTACACCGCTTTCTTTATAAACTTGGAAATATCTACACCGCCATCTGCATGTCCATGGAAATATCTACGCCGCCGTCTGTTTAAACATGGATATATCTACACGACCATCTGTGTATAGATGGAAATATCAACACCGCCATCTGTACAAACATGGAAATATCTACACCGCTATCCCTATAAACATGGAAATGTGTGCAATGCCATCTATAAAAACATGGAAATACCTATAGAGTCACCTGTATAAACATGGAAATATCTACAATGCCATCTGTATACACATGGAAATATCTACACAGCCATCTGTATAAACATGTAAATATCTACACTGCTATCTCTATAAACATGGAAATATCTACACCGCCATCTCTATAAACATGAAAATATCTACACTGCCATCTCCATAAACATGGAACTAACTACTCCGCCATCTGTATAAACATGGAAACATCTACACCGCCATCTGTGTGAATAAGGAAATATCTACAATGCCATCTGTATAAAGATATAAATATCTGCACCGCGAGCTGTATAAACATGGAAATATCTACATCGCTATCTGTATAAACGTGGAAATAGCAACACCGCTATCGGTATAAACATGGAAATATCTACAACGCCATCTATATAAACATGGAAATGTCTACACCGCTATGTCTATATACATGGAAATACCTACACCGCTATCTCTATAACCATGGAAATATCTACACAGCTATCTGTATAAACATGGAAATATCTGCACCGCTATCTGTATAAACATGGAAATATCTACACCGCGATCTGTATAAACATGGAAATATCTACACCGCGATCTGTATAAACATGGAAATATCTACACCGCGATCTGTATAAACATGGAAATATCTTCACCACGATCTGTATAAACATGGAAATATCTACACCGCTATCTGTATAAACATGGAAATATCTACACCGCCATCTGTATAAACATGGAAATATCTACAATGCCATCTGTATAAACATGGAAATGTCTACACCGCGATCTGTATAAACATGGAAATATCTGCACCAAGATCTGTATAAACATGGAAATATCTACACCGCTATCTGTATAAAGATGGAAATATCTACACAGCTATCTCTATAAACATGGAAATATCTACACCGCCATCTGTATAAACATGGAAATACCTACAAAATCATCTGTATAAACATGGAAATATGTACAAAGCCATCTGTATAAACATGGAAATATCTACACAGCCATCTGTATATACATGGAAATATCTACACCGCTATCTGTGTAAACATGGTAGTAACTACACCGCCATCTATATAAACATGGAAATATCTACACCGCCATCTGTATAAACATGGAAATATCTACAATGCCATATGTAGAAAGATGGAAATATCTACACTGCAATCTGTGTAAACATGGAAATATCTACACCGATATCTGTAAAAACATGGAAATATCTGCACCGCTATCTGTATAAACATGAAAATATCTACACCGCGATCTGTATAAACATGGAAATATCTACACCGCGATCTGTATAAACATGGAAATATCTACACCGCTATCTGTATAAACATGGAAATATCTACACAGCTATCTGTATGAATATGGAAATATCTACACAGCTATCTCTATAAACATGAAAATATCTACACCGCCATCTGTATACACATGGAAATACCTACAAAGTCATCTGTATAAACATGGAAATATCTACAAAGCCATCTCTATAAACATGGAAATATCTACATCGCTATCTGTATAAACGTGGAAATAACAACACCGCTATCGGTATAAACGTGGAAATATCTACAACGCCATCTATACAAACATGGAAATGTCTACACCACTATGTCTATAAACATGGAAATACCTACACCACTAACTCTATAAACATGGAAATATCTACACCGCTATCTGTATAAACATGGAAATATCTACACCGCTATCTGTATAAACATGGAAATATCTACACCGCGATCTGCATAAACATGGAAATATGTACACCGAGATCTGTATAAACATGGAAATATCTTCACCACGATCTGTATAAACATGGAAATATCTACACCGCTATCTGTATAAACATGGAAATATCTACACCGCCATCTGTATAAACATGGAAATATCTACACCGCGATCTGTATAAACATGGAAATATCTACACCGCGATCTGTATAAACATGGAAATATCTACACCGCTATCTGTATAAACATGGAAATATCTGCACCGCTATCTCTATAGACATGGAAATATCTACAAAGCCATCTGTATAAACATGGAAATACCTACACAGTCATGTGTAGGAACATGGAAATATCTACACTGCCATCTGTATAAACATAGAAATATCTACACAGCCCTCTGTATAAATATGGAGATATCTGCATAGGCATCTGTATAAACATGGAAATATCTGCACCACTCTCTGTATAAACATAGAAATACCTACACCGCTGTCTCTATAAACATGGAAATATGTACACCGCTCTGTATATAAACATGGAAATATCTCCACTGCTGTCTGTATAAACCTGGAAATACCTCCACCGTTATCTGTATAAACATGGAAATATCTACAGTGCCATCTCTATAAACATTGAAATATCTACACTGCCATCTGTAAAAACATGGAAATATCTACACAGTCATCTGAATAAACATGGAAATATCTACACCACCATCTGTATAAACATGGAAATACCTACAATACCATCTGTATATACATGGAAATATCTACACACACATCTGTATAAATATGGAAATATCTACACCGCCATCTGTATAAACATGGAAATATCTACACTGCCATCTGTAGAAAGATGGAAATATCTACACCGCTATCTCTATAAATATGGAAATATCTACACTGCCATCTCTATAAACATGAAAATATCTACACTGCTATCTCCATAAAGATGGAAGTATCTACTCCGCCATGTGTATAAACACGGAAATATCTACACCACCATCTGTGTAAACATGGAAATATCTACACCGCTCTCTGTATAAACATGGAAATATATACACCGCCATCTGCATGTCCATGGAAATATCTACGCCACCATCTGTTTAAACATGGATATATCTACACGACCATCTGTGTATAGATGGAAATATCAACACCGCCATCTGTACAAACATGGAAATATCTACACCGCTATCTCTATAAACATGGAAATGTGTGCACTGCCATCTGTAAAAACATGGAAATACCTATACAGTCACCTGTATAAACATGGAAATATCTACAATGCCATCTGTATACACATGGAAATATCTACACAGCCATTTGTATAAACATGTAAATATCTACACTGCTATCTCTATAAACATGGAAATATCTACACCGCCATCTCTATAAACATGAAAATATCTACACTGCCATCTCCATAAACATGGAATTAACTACTCCGCCATCTGTATAAACATGGAAACATCTACACCGTCATCTGTGTGAATAAGGAAATATCTACAATGCCATCTGTATAAAGATATAAATATCTGCACCGCGAGCTGTATAAACATGGAAATATCTACATCGCTATCTGTATAAACGTGGAAATACCAACACCGCTATCGGTATAAACATGGAAATATCTACAACGCCATCTATATAAACTTGGAAATGTCTACACCGCTATGTCTATAAACATGGAAATACCTACACCGCTATCTCTATAAACATGGAAATATCTACACAGCTATCTGTATAAACATGGAAATATCTACACCGCTATCTGTATAAACATGGAAATATCTACACCGTGATCTGTATAAACATGGAAATATCTACACCGCGATCTGTATAAACATGGAAATACCTTCACCACGATCTGTATAAACATGGAATTATCTACACCGCTATCTGTATAAACATGGAAATATCTACACCGCCATCTATATAAACATGGAAATATCTACAATGCCATCTGTATAAACATGGAAATATCTACACCGCGATCTGCATAAACATGGAAATATCTACACCGCGATCTGTATAAACATGGAAATATCTTCACCGCTATCTGTATAAACATGGAAATATCTACACAGCTATCTCTATAAACATGGAAATATCTACACCGCCATCTGTATAAACATGGAAATACCTACAAAGTCATCTGTATAAACATGGAAATATGTACAAAGTCATCTGTATAAACATGGAAATATCTACACAGCCATCTGTATATACATGCAAATATCTACACCGCTATCTGTATAAACATGGTAATACCTACACCGCCATCTATATAAACATGGAAATATCTACACCGCCATCTGTATAAACATGGAAATATCTACAATGCCATCTGTAGAAAGATGGAAATATCTACACCGCAATCTGTGTAAACATGGAAATATCTACACCGATATCTGTAAAAACATGGAAATACCTACACCGCTATCTGTATAAACATGAAAATATCTACACCGCAATCTGTATAAACATGGAAATATCTACACTGCGATCTGTATAAACATGGAAATATCTTCACCGCTATCTGTATGAACATGGAAATATCTACACAGCTATCTGTATAAATATGGAAATATCTACACAGCTATCTCTATAAACATGGAAATATCTACACCGCCATCTGTATAAACATGGAAATACCTACAAAGTCATCTGTATAAACATGGAAATATCTACAAAGCCATCTGTATAAACATGGAAATATCTACAGAGCCATCTGTATATACATGGAAATATCTACACCGCTATCTGTATAAACATGGAAATAACTACACCGCTATTTGTATAAACAAGGAAATATCTACACCATGATCTGTATAAACATGGCAATATTTACACCGCTATCTGTGTAAACATGGAAATTTTTACACCGTTATCTGTATAAATATGGAAATATCTACACCGCTATCTCTATAAACATGGAAATATCTGCACCGCCATCTGTATAAACATGGCAATACCTATACAGTCATCTGTGTAAACATGGAAATATCTACACCACCATCTGTATAAACATGGAAATGTCTACAATGCCATCTGTATACGCATGGAAATACCTACACGGCAATCTGTGTATAGATGGAAACATCAACACCGCCATCTGTAAAAACTTGGAAATATCTACACTGCTATCTCTATAAACATGGAAATATCTACACTGCGGTGTGTATAAACATGGAAATATCTACACCATGATGTGTATAAACATGGAAATATAAACACCGCTATCTGTATAAACATGGAAATATCTGCACCACTATCTCTATAGACATGGAAATATCTACAAAGCCATCTGTATAAACATGGAAATACCTACACAGTCATGTGTAGGAACATAGAAATATCTACACTGCCATTTGTATAAACATAGAAATATCTACACAGCCCTCTGTATAAATATGGAGATATCTGCATAGGCATCTGTATAAACATGGAAATATCTACACCGCTATCTGTATAAACATGGAAATACCTACTCCGCTGTCTCTATAGACATGGAAATATGTACACCGCTATGTATATAAACATGGAAATATCTCCACTGCTGTCTGTATAAACATGGAACTATCTCCACCGTTATCTGTATAAACATGGAAATATCTACAGCGCCATCTCTATAAACATTGAAATATCTAAACTGCCTTCTGTAAAAACATGGAAATATCTACACAGTCATCTGAATAAACATGGAAATATCTACACCACCATCTGTATAAACATGGAAATACCTACAATACCATCTCTATATACATGGAAATATCTACACACACATCTGTATAAATATGGAAGTATCTACACCGCCATCTGTATAAACATGGAAATATCTACACTGCCATCTGTAGAAAGATGGAAATATCTACACCGCTATCTCTATAAATATGGAAATACCTACACCGCCATCTCTATAAACATGAAAATATCTACACTGCCATCTCCATAAAGATGGAAGTATCTACTCCGCCCTGTGTATAAACACGGAAATACCTACACCACCATCTGTGTAAACATGGAAATATCTACACCGCTCTCTGAATAAACATGGAAATATCTACACCGCCATCTGCATGTCCATGGAAATATCTACGCCGCCATCTGTTCAAACATGGAAATATCTACACGGCCATCTGTGTATAGATGGAAATATCAACACCGCCATCTGTACAAACATGGAAATATCTACACCGCTATCTCTATAAACATGGAAATGTGTGCACTGCCATCTGTAAAAACATGGAAATACCTATACAGTCATCTGTATAAACACGGAAATATCTACAACGCCATCTGTATGCACATGGAAATATCTACACAGCCATCTGTATAAACATGTAAATATCTACAGTGCTATCTCTATAAACATGGAAATATCTACACCGCCATCTCTATAAACATGAAAATATCTACACTGCCATCTCCATAAACATGGAATTAACTACTCCGACTTCTGTATAAACATGGAAACATCTACACCGCCATCTGTGTGAATAAGGAAATATCTACAATGCCATCTGTATAAAGATATAAATATCTGCACCGCGAGCTGTATAAACATGGAAATATCTACATCGCTATCTGTATAAACGTGGAAATACCAAAACCGCTATCGGTATAAACATGGAAATATCTACAACGCCATCTATATAAACATGGAAATATCTACACCGCTATGTCTATAAACATGGAATTTCCTACACCGCTATCTCTATAAACAGGGAAATATCTACACCGCTATCTGTATAAACATGGAAATATCTACACCGCTATCTGTATAAACACGGAAATATCTACACCGCGATCTGTATAAACATTTAAATATCTTCACCACGATCTGTATAAACATGGAAATATCTACACCGCTATCTGTATAAACATGGAAATATCTGCACCGCTATCTCTATAGACATGGAAATATCTACAAAGCCATCTGTATAAACATGGAAATACCTACACAGTCATGTGTAGGAACATGGAAATATCTACACTGCCATCTGTATAAACATAGAAATATCTACCCAGCCCTCTGTATAAATATGGAGATATCTCCATAGGCATCTGTATAAACATGGAAATATCTGCACCGCTATCTGTATAAACATGGAAATACCTACACAGCTGTCTCTATAAACATGGAAATATGTACACCGCTATGTATATAAATATGGAAATATCCCCACTGCTGTCTCTATAAACATGGAAATATCTCCACCGTTATCTGTATAAACATAGAAAAATCTACAGCGCCATCTCTATAAACATTGAAATATCTACACTGCCATCTGTAAAAACATGGAAATACCTACACAGTCATCTGAATAAACATGGAAATATCTACACCACCATCTGTATAAACATGGAAATACCTACAATACCATCTGTATACACATGGAAATATCTACATAGACATCTGTATAAATATGGAAATATCTACACCGCCATCTGTATAAACATGGAAATATCTACACTGCCATCTGTAGAAAGATGGAAATATCTACACCGCTATCTCTATAAATATGGAAATATCTACACCGCCATCTCTATAAACATGAAAATATCTACACTGCCATCCCCATAAAGATGGAAGTATCTACTCCGCCATGTGTATAAACACGGAAATATCTACACCACCATCTGTGTAAACATGGAAATATCTACTCCGCTCTCTGTATAAACATGGAAATATCTACACCGCCATCTGCATGTCCATGGAAATATCTACGCCACCATCTGTTTAAACATGGATATATCTACACGACCATCTGTGTATAGATGGAAATATCAACACCGCCATCTGTACAAACATGGAAATATCTACACCGCTATCTCTATAAACATGGAAATGTGTGCACTGCCATCTGTAAAAACATGGAAATACCTATACAGTCATCTGTATAAACATGGAAATATCTACAATGCCATCTGTATACACATGGAAATATCTACACAGCCATCTGTATAAACATGTAAATATCTACACTGCTATCTCTATAAACATGGAAATATCTACACCGCCATCTCTATAAACATGAAAATATCTACACTGCCATCTCCATAAACATGGAATTAAATACTCCGCCATCTCTATAAACATGGAAACAACTACACCGCCACCTGTGTGAATAAGGAAATATATACAATGCCATCTGTATAAAGATATAAGTATCTGCACCGCGAGCTGTATAAACATGGAAATATCTACATCGCTATCTGTATAAACGTGGAAATACCAACACCGCTATCGGTATAAACATGGAAATATCTAAAACGCCATCTATATAAACATGGAAATATCTACACCGCTATGTCTATAAACATGGAAATACCTACACCGCTATCTCTATAAACATGGAAATATCTACACCGTGATCTATATAAACATGGAAATATCTACACCGCTATCTGTATTAATATGGAAATATCTACACAGCTATCTCTATAAACATGGAAATATCTACACCGCCATCTGTATAAACATGGAAATACCTACAAAGTCATCTGTATAAACAAGGAAATATCTACAAAGCCATCTGTATAAACATGGAAATATCTACACAGCCATCTGTATATACATGGAAATATCTACACCGCAATCTGTATAAACATGGAAATAACTACACGGCTATTTGTATAAACAAGGAAATATCTACACCGTGATCTGTAAACATGGAAATATTTACATCGCTATCTGTATAAACATGGAAATTTCTACACCGTTATCTGTATAAATATGGAAATATCTACACCGCTATCTCTATAAACATGGAAATATATACACCGCCATCAGTATAAACATGGAAACACCTATACAGTCATCTGTGTAAACATGGAAATATCTACACCACCATCTGTATAAACATGGAAATATCTACAATGCCATCTGTATACACATGGAAATACCTACACGGCAATCTGTGTATAGATGGAAACATCAACACCGCCATCTGTAAAAACTTGGAAATATCTACACTGCTATCCCTATAAACATGGAAATATCTACACTGCGGTCTGTATAAACATGGAAATATCTACACCGCGATCTGTATAAACATGGAAATATCTTCACCACGATCTGTATAAACATGGAAATATCTACACCGCTATCTGTATAAACATGGAAATATCTACACCGCCATCTGTATAAACATGGAAATATCTACAATGCCATCTGTATAAACATGGAAATATCTACACTGTGATCTGTATAAACATGGAAATATCTACACCGCTATCTGTATAAACATGGAAATATCTACACCGCCATCTGTATAAACATGGAAATATCTACACCGCGATCTGTATAAACATGGAAATATCTACACCGCGATCTGCATAAACATGGAAATATGTACACCGAGATCTGTATAAACATGGAAATATCTTCACCACGATCTGTATAAACATGGAAATATCTACACCGCTATCTGTATAAACATGGAAATATCTACACCGCCATCTGTATAAACATGGAAATATCTACACCGCGATCTGTATAAACATGGAAATATCTACACCGCGATCTGTATAAACATGGAAATATCTACACCGCTATCTGTATAAACATGGAAATATCTGCACCGCTATCTCTATAGACATGGAAATATCTACAAAGCCATCTGTATAAACATGGAAATACCTACACAGTCATGTGTAGGAACATGGAAATATCTACACTGCCATCTGTATAAACATAGAAATATCTACACAGCCCTCTGTATAAATATGGAGATATCTGCATAGGCATCTGTATAAACATGGAAATATCTGCACCACTCTCTGTATAAACATAGAAATACCTACACCGCTGTCTCTATAAACATGGAAATATGTACACCGCTCTGTATATAAACATGGAAATATCTCCACTGCTGTCTGTATAAACCTGGAAATACCTCCACCGTTATCTGTATAAACATGGAAATATCTACAGTGCCATCTCTATAAACATTGAAATATCTACACTGCCATCTGTAAAAACATGGAAATATCTACACAGTCATCTGAATAAACATGGAAATATCTACACCACCATCTGTATAAACATGGAAATACCTACAATACCATCTGTATATACATGGAAATATCTACACACACATCTGTATAAATATGGAAATATCTACACCGCCATCTGTATAAACATGGAAATATCTACACTGCCATCTGTAGAAAGATGGAAATATCTACACCGCTATCTCTATAAATATGGAAATATCTACACTGCCATCTCTATAAACATGAAAATATCTACACTGCTATCTCCATAAAGATGGAAGTATCTACTCCGCCATGTGTATAAACACGGAAATATCTACACCACCATCTGTGTAAACATGGAAATATCTACACCGCTCTCTGTATAAACATGGAAATATCTACACCGCCATCTGCATGTCCATGGAAATATCTACGCCACCATCTGTTTAAACATGGATATATCTACACGACCATCTGTGTATAGATGGAAATATCAACACCGCCATCTGTACAAACATGGAAATATCTACACCGCTATCTCTATAAACATGGAAATGTGTGCACTGCCATCTGTAAAAACATCGAAATACCTATACAGTCACCTGTATAAACATGGAAATATCTACAATGCCATCTGTATACACATGGAAATATCTACACAGCCATTTGTATAAACATGTAAATATCTACACTGCTATCTCTATAAACATGGAAATATCTACACCGCCATCTCTATAAACATGAAAATATCTACACTGCCATCTCCATAAACATGGAATTAACTACTCCGCCATCTGTATAAACATGGAAACATCTACACCGTCATCTGTGTGAATAAGGAAATATCTACAATGCCATCTGTATAAAGATATAAATATCTGCACCGCGAGCTGTATAAACATGGAAATATCTACATCGCTATCTGTATAAACGTGGAAATACCAACACCGCTATCGGTATAAACATGGAAATATCTACAACGCCATCTATATAAACTTGGAAATGTCTACACCGCTATGTCTATAAACATGGAAATACCTACACCGCTATCTCTATAAACATGGAAATATCTACACAGCTATCTGTATAAACATGGAAATATCTACACCGCTATCTGTATAAACATGGAAATATCTACACCGTGATCTGTATAAACATGGAAACATCTACACCGCGATCTGTATAAACATGGAAATACCTTCACCACGATCTGTATAAACATGGAATTATCTACACCGCTATCTGTATAAACATGGAAATATCTACACCGCCATCTATATAAACATGGAAATATCTACAATGCCATCTGTATAAACATGGAAATATCTACACCGCGATCTGCATAAACATGGAAATATCTACACCGCGATCTGTATAAACATGGAAATATCTTCACCGCTATCTGTATAAACATGGAAATATCTACACAGCTATCTCTATAAACATGGAAATATCTACACCGCCATCTGTATAAACATGGAAATACCTACAAAGTCATCTGTATAAACATGGAAATATGTACAAAGTCATCTGTATAAACATGGAAATATCTACACAGCCATCTGTATATACATGCAAATATCTACACCGCTATCTGTATAAACATGGTAATACCTACACCGCCATCTATATAAACATGGAAATATCTACACCGCCATCTGTATAAACATGGAAATATCTACAATGCCATCTGTAGAAAGATGGAAATATCTACACCGCAATCTGTGTAAACATGGAAATATCTACACCGATATCTGTAAAAACATGGAAATACCTACACCGCTATCTGTATAAACATGAAAATATCTACACCGCAATCTGTATAAACATGGAAATATCTACACTGCGATCTGTATAAACATGGAAATATCTTCACCGCTATCTGTATGAACATGGAAATATCTACACAGCTATCTGTATAAATATGGAAATATCTACACAGCTATCTCTATAAACATGGAAATATCTACACCGCCATCTGTATAAACATGGAAATACCTACAAAGTCATCTGTATAAACATGGAAATATCTACAAAGCCATCTGTATAAACATGGAAATATCTACAGAGCCATCTGTATATACATGGAAATATCTACACCGCTATCTGTATAAACATGGAAATAACTACACCGCTATTTGTATAAACAAGGAAATATCTACACCATGATCTGTATAAACATGGCAATATTTACACCGCTATCTGTGTAAACATGGAAATTTTTACACCGTTATCTGTATAAATATGGAAATATCTACACCGCTATCTCTATAAACATGGAAATATCTGCACCGCCATCTGTATAAACACGGCAATACCTATACAGTCATCTGTGTAAACATGGAAATATCTACACCACCATCTGTATAAACATGGAAATATCTACAATGCCATCTGTATACGCATGGAAATACCTACACGGCAATCTGTGTATAGATGGAAACATCAACACCGCCATCTGTAAAAACTTGGAAATATCTACACTGCTATCTCTATAAACATGGAAATATCTACACTGCGGTGTGTATAAACATGGAAATATCTACACCATGATGTGTATAAACATGGAAATATAAACACCGCTATCTGTATAAACATGGAAATATCTGCACCACTATCTCTATAGACATGGAAATATCTACAAAGCCATCTGTATAAACATGGAAATACCTACACAGTCATGTGTAGGAACATAGAAATATCTACACTGCCATTTGTATAAACATAGAAATATCTACACAGCCCTCTGTATAAATATGGAGATATCTGCATAGGCATCTGTATAAACATGGAAATATCTACACCGCTATCTGTATAAACATGGAAATACCTACTCCGCTGTCTCTATAGACATGGAAATATGTACACCGCTATGTATATAAACATGGAAATATCTCCACTGCTGTCTGTATAAACATGGAACTATCTCCACCGTTATCTGTATAAACATGGAAATATCTACAGCGCCATCTCTATAAACATTGAAATATCTAAACTGCCTTCTGTAAAAACATGGAAATATCTACACAGTCATCTGAATAAACATGGAAATATCTACACCACCATCTGTATAAACATGGAAATACCTACAATACCATCTCTATATACATGGAAATATCTACACACACATCTGTATAAATATGGAAGTATCTACACCGCCATCTGTATAAACATGGAAATATCTACACTGCCATCTGTAGAAAGATGGAAATATCTACACCGCTATCTCTATAAATATGGAAATATCTACACCGCCATCTCTATAAACATGAAAATATCTACACTGCCATCTCCATAAAGATGGAAGTATCTACTCCGCCCTGTGTATAAACACGGAAATATCTACACCACCATCTGTGTAAACATGGAAATATCTACACCGCTCTCTGAATAAACATGGAAATATCTACACCGCCATCTGCATGTCCATGGTAATATCTACGCCGCCATCTGTTCAAACATGGAAATATCTACACGGCCATCTGTGTATAGATGGAAATATCAACACCGCCATCTGTACAAACATGGAAATATCTACACCGCTATCTCTATAAACATGGAAATGTGTGCACTGCCATCTGTAAAAACATGGAAATACCTATACAGTCATCTGTATAAACACGGAAATATCTACAACGCCATCTGTATGCACATGGAAATATCTACACAGCCATCTGTATAAACATGTAAATATCTACAGTGCTATCTCTATAAACATGGAAATATCTACACCGCCATCTCTATAAACATGAAAATATCTACACTGCCATCTCCATAAACATGGAATTAACTACTCCGACTTCTGTATAAACATGGAAACATCTACACCGCCATCTGTGTGAATAAGGAAATATCTACAATGCCATCTGTATAAAGATATAAATATCTGCACCGCGAGCTGTATAAACATGGAAATATCTACATCGCTATCTGTATAAACGTGGAAATACCAAAACCGCTATCGGTATAAACATGGAAATATCTACAACGCCATCTATATAAACATGGAAATATCTACACCGCTATGTCTATAAACATGGAAATTCCTACACCGCTATCTCTATAAACAGGGAAATATCTACACCGCTATCTGTATAAACATGGAAATATCTACACCGCTATCTGTATAAACACGGAAATATCTACACTGCGATCTGTACAAACATGGAAATATCTACACCGCGATCTGTATAAACATTTAAATATCTTCACCACGATCTGTATAAACATGGAAATATCTACACCGCTATCTGTATAAACATGGAAATATCTGCACCGCTATCTCTATAGACATGGAAATATCTACAAAGCCATCTGTATAAACATGGAAATACCTACACAGTCATGTGTAGGAACATGGAAATATCTACACTGCCATCTGTATAAACATAGAAATATCTACCCAGCCCTCTGTATAAATATGGAGATATCTCCATAGGCATCTGTATAAACATGGAAATATCTGCACCGCTATCTGTATAAACATGGAAATACCTACACAGCTGTCTCTATAAACATGGAAATATGTACACCGCTATGTATATAAATATGGAAATATCCCCACTGCTGTCTCTATAAACATGGAAATATCTCCACCGTTATCTGTATAAACATAGAAAAATCTACAGCGCCATCTCTATAAACATTGAAATATCTACACTGCCATCTGTAAAAACATGGAAATACCTACACAGTCATCTGAATAAACATGGAAATATCTACACCACCATCTGTATAAACATGGAAATACCTACAATACCATCTGTATACACATGGAAATATCTACATAGACATCTGTATAAATATGGAAATATCTACACCGCCATCTGTATAAACATGGAAATATCTACACTGCCATCTGTAGAAAGATGGAAATATCTACACCGCTATCTCTATAAATATGGAAATATCTACACCGCCATCTCTATAAACATGAAAATATCTACACTGCCATCCCCATAAAGATGGAAGTATCTACTCCGCCATGTGTATAAACACGGAAATATCTACACCACCATCTGTGTAAACATGGAAATATCTACTCCGCTCTCTGTATAAACATGGAAATATCTACACCGCCATCTGCATGTCCATGGAAATATCTACGCCACCATCTGTTTAAACATGGATATATCTACACGACCATCTGGTATAGATGGAAATATCAACACCGCCATCTGTACAAACATGGAAATATCTACACCGCTATCTCTATAAACATGGAAATGTGTGCACTGCCATCTGTAAAAACATGGAAATACCTATACAGTCATCTGTATAAACATGGAAATATCTACAATGCCATCTGTATACACATGGAAATATCTACACAGCCATCTGTATAAACATGTAAATATCTACACTGCTATCTCTATAAACATGGAAATATCTACACCGCCATCTCTATAAACATGAAAATATCTACACTGCCATCTCCATAAACATGGAATTAAATACTCCGCCATCTCTATAAACATGGAAACAACTACACCGCCACCTGTGTGAATAAGGAAATATATACAATGCCATCTGTATAAAGATATAAGTATCTGCACCGCGAGCTGTATAAACATGGAAATATCTACATCGCTATCTGTATAAACGTGGAAATACCAACACCGCTATCGGTATAAACATGGAAATATCTAAAACGCCATCTATATAAACATGGAAATATCTACACCGCTATGTCTATAAACATGGAAATACCTACACCGCTATCTCTATAAACATGGAAATATCTACACCGTGATCTGTATAAACATGGAAATATCTACACCGCTATCTGTATTAATATGGAAATATCTACACAGCTATCTCTATAAACATGGAAATATCTACACCGCCATCTGTATAAACATGGAAATACCTACAAAGTCATCTGTATAAACAAGGAAATATCTACAAAGCCATCTGTATAAACATGGAAATATCTACACAGCCATCTGTATATACATGGAAATATCTACACCGCAATCTGTATAAACATGGAAATAACTACACGGCTATTTGTATAAACAAGGAAATATCTACACCGTGATCTGTAAACATGGAAATATTTACATCGCTATCTGTATAAACATGGAAATTTCTACACCGTTATCTGTATAAATATGGAAATATCTACACCGCTATCTCTATAAACATGGAAATATATACACCGCCATCAGTATAAACATGGAAACACCTATACAGTCATCTGTGTAAACATGGAAATATCTACACCACCATCTGTATAAACATGGAAATATCTACAATGCCATCTGTATACACATGGAAATACCTACACGGCAATCTGTGTATAGATGGAAACATCAACACCGCCATCTGTAAAAACTTGGAAATATCTACACTGCTATCCCTATAAACATGGAAATATCTACACTGCGGTCTGTATAAACATGGAAATATCTACACCGCGATCTGTATAAACATGGAAATATCTTCACCACGATCTGTATAAACATGGAAATATCTACACCGCTATCTGTATAAACATGGAAATATCTACACCGCCATCTGTATAAACATGGAAATATCTACAATGCCATCTGTATAAACATGGAAATATCTACACTGTGATCTGTATAAACATGGAAATATCTACACCGCGATCTGTATAAACCTGGAAATATCTACACCGCTATCTGTATAAACCTGGAAATATCTACACAGCTATCTCTATAAACATGGAAATATCTACACCGCCATCTGTATAAACATGGAAATACCTACAAAGTCATCTGTATGAACATGGAAATATCTACAAAGCCATCTGTATAAACATGGAAATATCTACACTGCCATCTGTATATACATGGAAATATCTACACCGCAATCTGTATAAACATGGTAACATCTACACCGCCATCTATATAAACATGGAAATATCTACACCGCCATCTGTATAAACATGGAAATATCTACAATGCCATCTGTAGAAAGATGGAAATATCTACACCGCAATCTGTGTAAACATGGAAATATCTATTCCGATATCTGTAAAAACATGGAAATATCAACACCGCTATCTGTATAAACATGGAAATATCTACACCGAGATCTGTATAAACATGTAAATATCTACACCGCGTTCTGTATAAACATGGAAATACCTACACCGCTATCTGTATAAACATGGAAATATCTACACCGCTATCTGAATAAATATAGAAATATCTACACAGCTATCTCTATAAACATGGAAATATCTACACCGCCATCTGTAAACATGGAAATACCTACAAAGTCATCTGTATAAACATGGAAATAACTACAAAGCCATCTGTATAAACATGGAAATATCTACACAGCCATCTGTATATACATGGAAATATCTACACCGCTATCTGTATAAACATGGAAATAACTACACCGCTATTTGTATAAACAAGGAAATATGTACACCATGATCTGTATAAACATGGCAATATTTACACCGCTATCTGTATAAACATGGAAATTTCTGCACCGTTATCTGTATAAATATGGAAATATCTACACCGCTATCTCTATATACATGGAAATATCTACACCGCCATCTGTATAAACATGGAAATGCCTATACAGTCATCTGTGTAAACATGGAAATATCTACACCACCATCTGTATAATCATGGAAATATCTACAATGCCATCTGTATACACATGGAAATACCTACACGGCAATCTGTGTATAGATAGAAACATCAACACCGCCATCTGTAAACACTTGGGAATATCTACACTGCTATCCCTATAAACATGGAAATATCTACACTGCGGTCTGTATAAACATGGAAATATCTACACCGGTATCTGTATAAACATGGAAATATCTACACCATGATCTCTATAAACATGGAAATATATACACCGCTATCTGTAAAACATGGAAGTATCTGCACCGCTATCTCTATAGACATGGAAATATCTACAAAGCCATCTGTATAAACATGGAAATACCTACACAGTCATGTGTTGGAACATGGAAATATCTACACTGCCATCTGTATAAACATAGAAATATCTACACAGCCCTCTGTATAAATATGGAGATATCTGCATAGGCATCTGTATAAACATGGAAATATCTGCACCGCTATCTGTATAAACATGGAAATACCTACACCGCTGTCTCTATAAACATGGAAATATGTACACCGCTATGTATATAAACATGGAAATATCTCCACTGCTGTCTGTATAAACATGGAAATATCTCCACCGTTATCTGTATAAACATGGAAATATCTACAGTGCCATCTCTATAAACATTGAAATATCTACACTGCCATCTGTAAAAACATGGAAATATCTACACAGTCATCTGAATAAACATGGAAATATCTACACCACCATCTGTATAAACATGGAAATACCTACAATACCATCTGTATACACATGGAAATATCTACAGAGACATCTGTATAAATATGGAAATAACACCGCCATCTGTATAAACATGGAAATATCTACACTGCCATCTGTAGAAAGATGGAAATATCTACACCGCTATCTCTATAAATATGGAAATATCTACACCGCCATCTCTATAAACATGAAAATATCTACACTGCCATCTCCATAAAGATGGAAGTATCTACTCCGCCATGTGTATAAACACGGAAATATCTACACCACCATCTGTGTAAACATGGAAATATCTACACCGCTCTCTGTATAAACATGGAAATATCTACACCGCCATCTGCATGTCCATGGAAATATCTACGCCGCCATCTGTTTAAACATGGATATATCTACACGAAAATCTGTGTATAGATGGAAATATAAACACCGCCATCTGTACAAACATGGAAATATCTACACCGCTATCTCTATAAACATGGAAATGTGTGCACTGCCATCTGTAAAAACATGGAAATACCTATACAGTCATCTGTATAAACATGGAAATATCTACAATGCCATCTGTATACACATGGAAATATCTACACAGCCATCTGTATAAACATGTAAATATCTACACTGCTATCTCTATAAACATGGAAATATCTACACCCCCATCTCTATAAACATGAACATATCTACACTGCCATCTCCCTAAACATCGAACTAACTGCTCCGCCATCTCTATAAACATGGAAACATCTACACGGCCACCTGTGTGAATAAGGAAATATATACAATGCCATCTGTATAAAGATATAAGTATCTGCACCGCGAGCTGTATAAACATGGAAATATCTACATCGCTATCTGTATAAACGTGGAAATACCAACACCGCTATCGGTATAAACATGGAAATATCTAAAACGCCATCTATATAAACATGGAAATATCTACACCGCTATGTCTATAAACATGGAAATACCTACACCGCTATCTCTATGAACATGGAAATATCTACACCGCGATCTGTATAAACATGGAAATATCTACACCGCGATCTGTATAAACATGGAAATATCTTCACCACGATCTGTATAAACATGGAAATATCTACACCGCTATCTGTATAAACATGGAAATATCTACACCACCATCTGTATAAAAATGGAAATATCTACAATGCCATCTGTATAAACATGGAAATATCTACACCGCGATCTGTATACACATGGAAATATCTACACCGCGATCTGTATAAACATGGAAATATCTACACCGCTATCTGTATAAACATGGAAATATCTACACAGCTATCTCTATAAACATGAAATATCAACACCGCCATCTGTATAAACATGGAAATACCTACAAAGTCATCTGTATAAACATGGAAATATCTACAAAGCCATCTGTATAAACATGGAAATATCTACACAGCCATCTGTATATACATGGAAATATCTACAACGCTATCTGTATAAACTTGGTAATATCTACACCGCCATCTATATAATCATGGAAATATCTACACCGCCATCTGTATAATCATGGAAATATCTATAATGCCATCTGTAGAAAGATGGAAATATCTACACCGCAATCTGTGTAAACATGGAAATATCTACACCGATATCTGTAAAAACATGGAAATATCTACACCGCTATCTGTATAAACATGGAAATATCTACACTGCGATCTGTATAAACATGGAAATATCTACACCGCGATCTGTATAAACATGGAAATATCTACACCGCTATCTGTATAAACATGGAAATATCTACACCGCTATCTGTATAAATATGGAAATATCTACACAGCTATCTCTATAAACATGGAAATATCTACACCGCCATCTGTATAAACATGGAAATACCTACAAAGTCATCTGTATGAACATGGAAATATCTACAAAGCCATCTGTATAAACATGGAAATATCTACACAGCCATCTGTATATACATGGAAATATCTACACCGCAATCTGTATAAACATGGAAATAACTACACCGCTATTTGTATAAACAAGGAAATATCTACACCATGATCTGTATAAACATGGCAATATTTACACCGCTATCTGTATAAACATGGAAATTTCTACACCGTTATCTGTATAAATATGGAAATATCTACACCGCTATCTCTATAAACATGGAAATATCTTCACCGCCATCTGTATAAACATGGCAATACCTATACAGTCATCTGTGTAAACATGGAAATATCTACACCACCATCTGTATAAACATGGAAATATCTACAATGCCATCTGTATACACATGGAAATACGTACACGGCAATCTGTGTATAGATGGAAACATCAACACCGCCATCTGTAAAAACTTGGAAATATCTACACTGCTATCTCTATAAACATGGAAATATCTACACTGCGGTCTGTATAAACATGGAAATATCTACACCGGTATCTGTATAAACATGGAAATATCTACACCATGATCTGTATAAACATGGAAATATATACACCGCTATCTGTATAAACACGGAAATATCTGCACCGCTATCTCTACAGACATGGAAATATCTACAAAGCCATCTGTATAAACATGGAAATACCTACACAGTCATGTGTAGGAACATGGAAATATCTACACTGCCATCTGTATAAACATAGAAATATCTACACAGCCCTCTGTATAAATATGGAGATATCTGCATAGGCATCTGTATAAACATGGAAATATCTACACCGCTATCTGTATAAACATGGAAATACCTACACCGCTGTCTCTATAAACATGGAAATATGTACACCGCTATGTATATAAACATGGAAATATCTCCACTGCTGTCTGTATAAACATGGAAATATCTCCACCGTTATCTGTATAAACATGGAAATATCTACAGCGCCATCTCTATAAACATTGAAATATCTACACTGCCATCTGTAAAAACATGGAAATATCTACACAGTCATCTGAATAAACATGGAAATATCTACACCACCATCTGTATAAACATGGAAATACCTACAATACCATCTGTATACACATGGAAATATCTACACAGACATCTGTATAAATATGGAAATATCTACACCGCCATCTGTATAAACATGGAAATATCTACACTGCCATCTGTAGAAAGATGGAAATATCTACACCGCTATCTCTATAAATATGGAAATATCTACACCGCCATCTCTATAAACATGAAAATATCTACACTGCCATCTCCATAAAGATGGAAGTATCTACTCCGCCATGTGTATAAACACGGAAATATCTACAACACCATCTGTGTAAACATGGAAATATCTACACCGCCATCTGCATGTCCATGGAAATATCTACGCCGCCATCTGTTCAAACATGGAAATATCTACACGGCCATCTGTGTATAGATGGAAATATCAACACCGCCATCTGTACAAACATGGAAATATCTACACCGCTATCTCTATAAACATGGAAATGTGTGCACTGCCATCTGTAAAAACATGGAAATACCTATACAGTCATCTGTATAAACACGGAAATATCTACAACGCCATCTGTATACACATGGAAATATCTACACAGCCATCTGTATAAACATGTAAGTATCTACAGTGCTATCTCTATAAACATGGAAATATCTACACCGCCATCTCTATAAACATGAAAATATCTACACTGCCATCTCCATAAACATGGAACTAACTACTCCGACTTCTGTATAAACATGGAAACATGTACACCGCCATCTGTGTGAATAAGGAAATATCTACAATGCCATCTGTATAAAGATATAAATATCTGCACCGCGAGCTGTATAAACATGGAAATATCTACATCGCTATCTGTATAAACGTGGAAATACCAAAACCGCTATCGGTATAAACATGGAAATATCTACAACGCCATCTATATAAACATGGAAATATCTACACCGCTATGTCTATAAACATTGAAATTCCTACACCGCTATCTCTATAAACAGGGAAATATCTACACCGCTATCTGTATAAACATGGAAATATCTACACCGCTATCTGTATAAACACGGAAATATCTACACTGCGATCTGTATAAACATGGAAATATCTACACCGGTATCTGTATAAACATGGAAATATCTTCACCACGATCTGTAGAAACATGGAAATATCTACACCGCTATCTGTATAAACATGGAAATATCTGCACCGCTATCTCTATAGACATGGAAATATCTACAAAGCCATCTGTATAAACATGGAAATACCTACACGGTCATGTGTAGGAACATGGAAATATCTACACTGCCATCTGTATAAACATAGAAATATCTACACAGCCCTCTGTATAAATATGGAGATATCTCCATAGGCATCTGTATAAACATGGAAATATCTGCACCGCTATCTGTATAAACATGGAAATACCTACACCGCTGTCTCTATAAACATGGAAATATGTACACCGCTATGTATATAAATATGGAAATATCTCCACTGCTGTCTGTATAAACATGGAAATATCTCCACCGTTATCTGTATAAACATGGAAAAATCTACAGCGCCATCTCTATAAACATTGAAATATCTACACTGCCATCTGTAAAAACATGGAAATACCTACACAGTCATCTGAATAAACATGGAAATATCTACACCACCATCTGTATAAACATGGAAATACCTACAATACCATCTGTATACACATGGAAATATCTACAGAGACATCTGTATAAATATGGAAATATCTACACCGCCATCTGTATAAACATGGAAATATCTACACTGCCATCTGTAGAAAGATGGAAATATCTACACCGCTATCTCTATAAATATGGAAATATCTACACCGCCATCTCTATAAACATGAAAATATCTACACTGCCATCTCCATAAAGATGGAAGTATCTACTCCGCCATGTGTATAAACACGGAAATATCTACACCACCATCTGTGTAAACATGGAAATATCTACACCGCTCTCTGTATAAACATGGAAATATCTACACCGCCATCTGCATGTCCATGGAAATATCTACGCCGCCATCTGTTTAAACATGGATATATCTACACGAAAATCTGTGTATAGATGGAAATATAAACACCGCC
The DNA here is from genome assembly GCF_028858775.2 of Pan troglodytes. Taxonomy (NCBI): domain Eukaryota; kingdom Metazoa; phylum Chordata; class Mammalia; order Primates; family Hominidae; genus Pan; species Pan troglodytes. Next base: position 89,216,797 of record NC_072416.2, on the reverse strand, counting down.
ATCTGTACAAACATGGAAATATCTACACCGCTATCTCTATAAACATGGAAATGTGTGCACTGCCATCTGTAAAAACATGGAAATACCTATACAGTCATCTGTATAAACATGGAAATATCTACAATGCCATCTGTATACACATGGAAATATCTACACAGCCATCTGTATAAACATGTAAATATCTACACTGCTATCTCTATAAACATGGAAATATCTACACCCCCATCTCTATAAACATGAACATATCTACACTGCCATCTCCCTAAACATCGAACTAACTGCTCCGCCATCTCTATAAACATGGAAACATCTACACGGCCACCTGTGTGAATAAGGAAATATATACAATGCCATCTGTATAAAGATATAAGTATCTGCACCGCGAGCTGTATAAACATGGAAATATCTACATCGCTATCTGTATAAACGTGGAAATACCAACACCGCTATCGGTATAAACATGGAAATATCTAAAACGCCATCTATATAAACATGGAAATATCTACACCGCTATGTCTATAAACATGGAAATACCTACACCGCTATCTCTATGAACATGGAAATATCTACACCGCGATCTGTATAAACATGGAAATATCTACACCGCGATCTGTATAAACATGGAAATATCTTCACCACGATCTGTATAAACATGGAAATATTTACACCGCTATCTGTATAAACATGGAAATATCTACACCACCATCTGTATAAAAATGGAAATATCTACAATGCCATCTGTATAAACATGGAAATATCTACACCGCGATCTGTATACACATGGAAATATCTACACCGCGATCTGTATAAACATGGAAATATCTACACCGCTATCTGTATAAACATGGAAATATCTACACAGCTATCTCTATAAACATGAAATATCAACACCGCCATCTGTATAAACATGGAAATACCTACAAAGTCATCTGTATAAACATGGAAATATCTACAAAGCCATCTGTATAAACATGGAAATATCTACACAGCCATCTGTATATACATGGAAATATCTACAACGCTATCTGTATAAACTTGGTAATATCTACACCGCCATCTATATAATCATGGAAATATCTACACCGCCATCTGTATAATCATGGAAATATCTATAATGCCATCTGTAGAAAGATGGAAATATCTACACCGCAATCTGTGTAAACATGGAAATATCTACACCGATATCTGTAAAAACATGGAAATATCTACACCGCTATCTGTATAAACATGGAAATATCTACACTGCGATCTGTATAAACATGGAAATATCTACACCGCGATCTGTATAAACATGGAAATATCTACACCGCTATCTGTATAAACATGGAAATATCTACACCGCTATCTGTATAAATATGGAAATATCTACACAGCTATCTCTATAAACATGGAAATATCTACACCGCCATCTGTATAAACATGGAAATACCTACAAAGTCATCTGTATGAACATGGAAATATCTACAAAGCCATCTGTATAAACATGGAAATATCTACACAGCCATCTGTATATACATGGAAATATCTACACCGCAATCTGTATAAACATGGAAATAACTACACCGCTATTTGTATAAACAAGGAAATATCTACACCATGATCTGTATAAACATGGCAATATTTACACCGCTATCTGTATAAACATGGAAATTTCTACACCGTTATCTGTATAAATATGGAAATATCTACACCGCTATCTCTATAAACATGGAAATATCTTCACCGCCATCTGTATAAACATGGCAATACCTATACAGTCATCTGTGTAAACATGGAAATATCTACACCACCATCTGTATAAACATGGAAATATCTACAATGCCATCTGTATACACATGGAAATACGTACACGGCAATCTGTGTATAGATGGAAACATCAACACCGCCATCTGTAAAAACTTGGAAATATCTACACTGCTATCTCTATAAACATGGAAATATCTACACTGCGGTCTGTATAAACATGGAAATATCTACACCGGTATCTGTATAAACATGGAAATATCTACACCATGATCTGTATAAACATGGAAATATATACACCGCTATCTGTATAAACACGGAAATATCTGCACCGCTATCTCTACAGACATGGAAATATCTACAAAGCCATCTGTATAAACATGGAAATACCTACACAGTCATGTGTAGGAACATGGAAATATCTACACTGCCATCTGTATAAACATAGAAATATCTACACAGCCCTCTGTATAAATATGGAGATATCTGCATAGGCATCTGTATAAACATGGAAATATCTACACCGCTATCTGTATAAACATGGAAATACCTACACCGCTGTCTCTATAAACATGGAAATATGTACACCGCTATGTATATAAACATGGAAATATCTCCACTGCTGTCTGTATAAACATGGAAATATCTCCACCGTTATCTGTATAAACATGGAAATATCTACAGCGCCATCTCTATAAACATTGAAATATCTACACTGCCATCTGTAAAAACATGGAAATATCTACACAGTCATCTGAATAAACATGGAAATATCTACACCACCATCTGTATAAACATGGAAATACCTACAATACCATCTGTATACACATGGAAATATCTACACAGACATCTGTATAAATATGGAAATATCTACACCGCCATCTGTATAAACATGGAAATATCTACACTGCCATCTGTAGAAAGATGGAAATATCTACACCGCTATCTCTATAAATATGGAAATATCTACACCGCCATCTCTATAAACATGAAAATATCTACACTGCCATCTCCATAAAGATGGAAGTATCTACTCCGCCATGTGTATAAACACGGAAATATCTACAACACCATCTGTGTAAACATGGAAATATCTACACCGCCATCTGCATGTCCATGGAAATATCTACGCCGCCATCTGTTCAAACATGGAAATATCTACACGGCCATCTGTGTATAGATGGAAATATCAACACCGCCATCTGTACAAACATGGAAATATCTACACCGCTATCTCTATAAACATGGAAATGTGTGCACTGCCATCTGTAAAAACATGGAAATACCTATACAGTCATCTGTATAAACACGGAAATATCTACAACGCCATCTGTATACACATGGAAATATCTACACAGCCATCTGTATAAACATGTAAGTATCTACAGTGCTATCTCTATAAACATGGAAATATCTACACCGCCATCTCTATAAACATGAAAATATCTACACTGCCATCTCCATAAACATGGAACTAACTACTCCGACTTCTGTATAAACATGGAAACATGTACACCGCCATCTGTGTGAATAAGGAAATATCTACAATGCCATCTGTATAAAGATATAAATATCTGCACCGCGAGCTGTATAAACATGGAAATATCTACATCGCTATCTGTATAAACGTGGAAATACCAAAACCGCTATCGGTATAAACATGGAAATATCTACAACGCCATCTATATAAACATGGAAATATCTACACCGCTATGTCTATAAACATTGAAATTCCTACACCGCTATCTCTATAAACAGGGAAATATCTACACCGCTATCTGTATAAACATGGAAATATCTACACCGCTATCTGTATAAACACGGAAATATCTACACTGCGATCTGTATAAACATGGAAATATCTACACCGGTATCTGTATAAACATGGAAATATCTTCACCACGATCTGTAGAAACATGGAAATATCTACACCGCTATCTGTATAAACATGGAAATATCTGCACCGCTATCTCTATAGACATGGAAATATCTACAAAGCCATCTGTATAAACATGGAAATACCTACACGGTCATGTGTAGGAACATGGAAATATCTACACTGCCATCTGTATAAACATAGAAATATCTACACAGCCCTCTGTATAAATATGGAGATATCTCCATAGGCATCTGTATAAACATGGAAATATCTGCACCGCTATCTGTATAAACATGGAAATACCTACACAGCTGTCTCTATAAACATGGAAATATGTACACCGCTATGTATATAAATATGGAAATATCTCCACTGCTGTCTGTATAAACATGGAAATATCTCCACCGTTATCTGTATAAACATGGAAAAATCTACAGCGCCATCTCTATAAACATTGAAATATCTACACTGCCATCTGTAAAAACATGGAAATACCTACACAGTCATCTGAATAAACATGGAAATATCTACACCACCATCTGTATAAACATGGAAATACCTACAATACCATCTGTATACACATGGAAATATCTACAGAGACATCTGTATAAATATGGAAATATCTACACCGCCATCTGTATAAACATGGAAATATCTACACTGCCATCTGTAGAAAGATGGAAATATCTACACCGCTATCTCTATAAATATGGAAATATCTACACCGCCATCTCTATAAACATGAAAATATCTACACTGCCATCCCCATAAAGATGGAAGTATCTACTCCGCCATGTGTATAAACACGGAAATATCTACACCACCATCTGTGTAAACATGGAAATATCTACTCCGCTCTCTGTATAAACATGGAAATATCTACACCGCCATCTGCATGTCCATGGAAATATCTACGCCACCATCTGTTTAAACATGGATATATCTACACGACCATCTGTGTATAGATGGAAATATCAACACCGCCATCTGTACAAACATGGAAATATCTACACCGCTATCTCTATAAACATGGAAATGTGTGCACTGCCATCTGTAAAAACATGGAAATACCTATACAGTCATCTGTATAAACATGGAAATATCTACAATGCCATCTGTATACACATGGAAATATCTACACAGCCATCTGTATAAACATGTAAATATCTACACTGCTATCCCTATAAACATGGAAATATCTACACCGCCATCTCTATAAACATGAAAATATCTACACTGCCATCTCCATAAACATGGAATTAAATACTCCGCCATCTCTATAAACATGGAAACAACTACACCGCCACCTGTGTGAATAAGGAAATATATACAATGCCATCTGTATAAAGATATAAGTATCTGCACCGCGAGCTGTATAAACATGGAAATATCTACATCGCTATCTGTATAAACGTGGAAATACCAACACCGCTATCGGTATAAACATGGAAATATCTAAAACGCCATCTATATAAACATGGAAATATCTACACCGCTATGTCTATAAACATGGAAATACCTACACCGCTATCTCTATAAACATGGAAATATCTACACCGTGATCTGTATAAACATGGAAATATCTACACCGCTATCTGTATTAATATGGAAATATCTACACAGCTATCTCTATAAACATGGAAATATCTACACCGCCATCTGTATAAACATGGAAATACCTACAAAGTCATCTGTATAAACAAGGAAATATCTACAAAGCCATCTGTATAAACATGGAAATATCTACACAGCCATCTGTATATACATGGAAATATCTACACCGCAATCTGTATAAACATGGAAATAACTACACGGCTATTTGTATAAACAAGGAAATATCTACACCGTGATCTGTAAACATGGAAATATTTACATCGCTATCTGTATAAACATGGAAATTTCTACACCGTTATCTGTATAAATATGGAAATATCTACACCGCTATCTCTATAAACATGGAAATATATACACCGCCATCTGTATAAACATGGAAACACCTATACAGTCATCTGTGTAAACATGGAAATATCTACACCACCATCTGTATAAACATGGAAATATCTACAATGCCATCTGTATACACATGGAAATACCTACACGGCAATCTGTGTATAGATGGAAACATCAACACCGCCATCTGTAAAAACTTGGAAATATCTACACTGCTATCCCTATAAACATGGAAATATCTACACTGCGGTCTGTATAAACATGGAAATATCTACACCGCGATCTGTATAAACATGGAAATATCTTCACCACGATCTGTATAAACATGGAAATATCTACACCGCTATCTGTATAAACATGGAAATATCTACACCGCCATCTGTATAAACATGGAAATATCTACAATGCCATCTGTATAAACATGGAAATATCTACACTGTGATCTGTATAAACATGGAAATATCTACACCGCGATCTGTATAAACATGGAAATATCTACACCGCTATCTGTATAAACCTGGAAATATCTACACAGCTATCTCTATAAACATGGAAATATCTACACCGCCATCTGTATAAACATGGAAATACCTACAAAGTCATCTGTATGAACATGGAAATATCTACAAAGCCATCTGTATAAACATGGAAATATCTACACTGCCATCTGTATATACATGGAAATATCTACACCGCAATCTGTATAAACATGGTAACATCTACACCGCCATCTATATAAACATGGAAATATCTACACCGCCATCTGTATAAACATGGAAATATCTACAATGCCATCTGTAGAAAGATGGAAATATCTACACCGCAATCTGTGTAAACATGGAAATATCTATTCCGATATCTGTAAAAACATGGAAATATCAACACCGCTATCTGTATAAACATGGAAATATCTACACCGAGATCTGTATAAACATGTAAATATCTACACCGCGTTCTGTATAAACATGGAAATACCTACACCGCTATCTGTATAAACATGGAAATATCTACACCGCTATCTGAATAAATATAGAAATATCTACACAGCTATCTCTATAAACATGGAAATATCTACACCGCCATCTGTAAACATGGAAATACCTACAAAGTCATCTGTATAAACATGGAAATAACTACAAAGCCATCTGTATAAACATGGAAATATCTACACAGCCATCTGTATATACATGGAAATATCTACACCGCTATCTGTATAAACATGGAAATAACTACACCGCTATTTGTATAAACAAGGAAATATCTACACCATGATCTGTATAAACATGGCAATATTTACACCGCTATCTGTATAAACATGGAAATTTCTGCACCGTTATCTGTATAAATATGGAAATATCTACACCGCTATCTCTATATACATGGAAATATCTACACCGCCATCTGTATAAACATGGAAATACCTATACAGTCATCTGTGTAAACATGGAAATATCTACACCACCATCTGTATAATCATGGAAATATCTACAATGCCATCTGTATACACATGGAAATACCTACACGGCAATCTGTGTATAGATAGAAACATCAACACCGCCATCTGTAAACACTTGGGAATATCTACACTGCTATCCCTATAAACATGGAAATATCTACACTGCGGTCTGTATAAACATGGAAATATCTACACCGGTATCTGTATAAACATGGAAATATCTACACCATGATCTCTATAAACATGGAAATATATACACCGCTATCTGTAAAACATGGAAGTATCTGCACCGCTATCTCTATAGACATGGAAATATCTACAAAGCCATCTGTATAAACATGGAAATACCTACACAGTCATGTGTTGGAACATGGAAATATCTACACTGCCATCTGTATAAACATAGAAATATCTACACAGCCCTCTGTATAAATATGGAGATATCTGCATAGGCATCTGTATAAACATGGAAATATCTGCACCGCTATCTGTATAAACATGGAAATACCTACACCGCTGTCTCTATAAACATGGAAATATGTACACCGCTATGTATATAAACATGGAAATATCTCCACTGCTGTCTGTATAAACATGGAAATATCTCCACCGTTATCTGTATAAACATGGAAATATCTACAGTGCCATCTCTATAAACATTGAAATATCTACACTGCCATCTGTAAAAACATGGAAATATCTACACAGTCATCTGAATAAACATGGAAATATCTACACCACCATCTGTATAAACATGGAAATACCTACAATACCATCTGTATACACATGGAAATATCTACAGAGACATCTGTATAAATATGGAAATAACACCGCCATCTGTATAAACATGGAAATATCTACACTGCCATCTGTAGAAAGATGGAAATATCTACACCGCTATCTCTATAAATATGGAAATATCTACACCGCCATCTCTATAAACATGAAAATATCTACACTGCCATCTCCATAAAGATGGAAGTATCTACTCCGCCATGTGTATAAACACGGAAATATCTACACCACCATCTGTGTAAACATGGAAATATCTACACCGCTCTCTGTATAAACATGGAAATATCTACACCGCCATCTGCATGTCCATGGAAATATCTACGCCGCCATCTGTTTAAACATGGATATATCTACACGAAAATCTGTGTATAGATGGAAATATAAACACCGCCATCTGTACAAACATGGAAATATCTACACCGCTATCTCTATAAACATGGAAATGTGTGCACTGCCATCTGTAAAAACATGGAAATACCTATACAGTCATCTGTATAAACATGGAAATATCTACAATGCCATCTGTATACACATGGAAATATCTACACAGCCATCTGTATAAACATGTAAATATCTACACTGCTATCTCTATAAACATGGAAATATCTACACCCCCATCTCTATAAACATGAACATATCTACACTGCCATCTCCCTAAACATCGAACTAACTGCTCCGCCATCTCTATAAACATGGAAACATCTACACGGCCACCTGTGTGAATAAGGAAATATATACAATGCCATCTGTATAAAGATATAAGTATCTGCACCGCGAGCTGTATAAACATGGAAATATCTACATCGCTATCTGTATAAACGTGGAAATACCAACACCGCTATCGGTATAAACATGGAAATATCTAAAACGCCATCTATATAAACATGGAAATATCTACACCGCTATGTCTATAAACATGGAAATACCTACACCGCTATCTCTATGAACATGGAAATATCTACACCGCGATCTGTATAAACATGGAAATATCTACACCGCGATCTGTATAAACATGGAAATATTTTCACCACGATCTGTATAAACATGGAAATATCTACACCGCTATCTGTATAAACATGGAAATATCTACACCACCATCTGTATAAAAATGGAAATATCTACAATGCCATCTGTATAAACATGGAAATATCTACACCGCGATCTGTATACACATGGAAATATCTACACCGCGATCTGTATAAACATGGAAATATCTACACCGCTATCTGTATAAACATGGAAATATCTACACAGCTATCTCTATAAACATGAAATATCAACACCGCCATCTGTATAAACATGGAAATACCTACAAAGTCATCTGTATAAACATGGAAATATCTACAAAGCCATCTGTATAAACATGGAAATATCTACACAGCCATCTGTATATACATGGAAATATCTACAACGCTATCTGTATAAACTTGGTAATATCTACACCGCCATCTATATAATCATGGAAATATCTACACCGCCATCTGTATAATCATGGAAATATCTATAATGCCATCTGTAGAAAGATGGAAATATCTACACCGCAATCTGTGTAAACATGGAAATATCTACACCGATATCTGTAAAAACATGGAAATATCTACACCGCTATCTGTATAAACATGGAAATATCTACACTGCGATCTGTATAAACATGGAAATATCTACACCGCGATCTGTATAAACATGGAAATATCTACACCGCTATCTGTATAAACATGGAAATATCTACACCGCTATCTGTATAAATATGGAAATATCTACACAGCTATCTCTATAAACATGGAAATATCTACACCGCCATCTGTATAAACATGGAAATACCTACAAAGTCATCTGTATGAACATGGAAATATCTACAAAGCCATCTGTATAAACATGGAAATATCTACACAGCCATCTGTATATACATGGAAATATCTACACCGCAATCTGTATAAACATGGAAATAACTACACCGCTATTTGTATAAACAAGGAAATATCTACACCATGATCTGTATAAACATGGCAATATTTACACCGCTATCTGTATAAACATGGAAATTTCTACACCGTTATCTGTATAAATATGGAAATATCTACACCGCTATCTCTATAAACATGGAAATATCTTCACCGCCATCTGTATAAACATGGCAATACCTATACAGTCATCTGTGTAAACATGGAAATATCTACACCACCATCTGTATAAACATGGAAATATCTACAATGCCATCTGTATACACATGGAAATACGTACACGGCAATCTGTGTATAGATGGAAACATCAACACCGCCATCTGTAAAAACTTGGAAATATCTACACTGCTATCTCTATAAACATGGAAATATCTACACTGCGGTCTGTATAAACATGGAAATATCTACACCGGTATCTGTATAAACATGGAAATATCTACACCATGATCTGTATAAACATGGAAATATATACAACGCTATCTGTATAAACACGGAAATATCTGCACCGCTATCTCTACAGACATGGAAATATCTACAAAGCCATCTGTATAAACATGGAAATACCTACACAGTCATGTGTAGGAACATGGAAATATCTACACTGCCATCTGTATAAACATAGAAATATCTACACAGCCCTCTGTATAAATATGGAGATATCTGCATAGGCATCTGTATAAACATGGAAATATCTACACCGCTATCTGTATAAACATGGAAATACCTACACCGCTGTCTCTATAAACATGGAAATATGTACACCGCTATGTATATAAACATGGAAATATCTCCACTGCTGTCTGTATAAACATGGAAATATCTCCACCGTTATCTGTATAAACATGGAAATATCTACAGCGCCATCTCTATAAACATTGAAATATCTACACTGCCATCTGTAAAAACATGGAAATATCTACACAGTCATCTGAATAAACATGGAAATATCTACACCACCATCTGTATAAACATGGAAATACCTACAATACCATCTGTATACACATGGAAATATCTACACAGACATCTGTATAAATATGGAAATATCTACACCGCCATCTGTATAAACATGGAAATATCTACACTGCCATCTGTAGAAAGATGGAAATATCTACACCGCTATCTCTATAAATATGGAAATATCTACACCGCCATCTCTATAAACATGAAAATATCTACACTGCCATCTCCATAAAGATGGAAGTATCTACTCCGCCATGTGTATAAACACGGAAATATCTACAACACCATCTGTGTAAACATGGAAATATCTACACCGCCATCTGCATGTCCATGGAAATATCTACGCCGCCATCTGTTCAAACATGGAAATATCTACACGGCCATCTGTGTATAGATGGAAATATCAACACCGCCATCTGTACAAACATGGAAATATCTACACCGCTATCTCTATAAACATGGAAATGTGTGCACTGCCATCTGTAAAAACATGGAAATACCTATACAGTCATCTGTATAAACACGGAAATATCTACAACGCCATCTGTATACACATGGAAATATCTACACAGCCATCTGTATAAACATGTAAGTATCTACAGTGCTATCTCTATAAACATGGAAATATCTACACCGCCATCTCTATAAACATGAAAATATCTACACTGCCATCTCCATAAACATGGAACTAACTACTCCGACTTCTGTATAAACATGGAAACATGTACACCGCCATCTGTGTGAATAAGGAAATATCTACAATGCCATCTGTATAAAGATATAAATATCTGCACCGCGAGCTGTATAAACATGGAAATATCTACATCGCTATCTGTATAAACGTGGAAATACCAAAACCGCTATCGGTATAAACATGGAAATATCTACAACGCCATCTATATAAACATGGAAATATCTACACCGCTATGTCTATAAACATGGAAATTCCTACACCGCTATCTCTATAAACAGGGAAATATCTACACCGCTATCTGTATAAACATGGAAATATCTACACCGCTATCTGTATAAACACGGAAATATCTACACTGCGATCTGTATAAACATGGAAATATCTACACCGGTATCTGTATAAACATGGAAATATCTTCACCACGATCTGTAGAAACATGGAAATATCTACACCGCTATCTGTATAAACATGGAAATATCTGCACCGCTATCTCTATAGACATGGAAATATCTACAAAGCCATCTGTATAAACATGGAAATACCTACACAGTCATGTGTAGGAACATGGAAATATCTACACTGCCATCTGTATAAACATAGAAATATCTACACAGCCCTCTGTATAAATATGGAGATATCTCCATAGGCATCTGTATAAACATGGAAATATCTGCACCGCTATCTGTATAAACATGGAAATACCTACACCGCTGTCTCTATAAACATGGAAATATGTACACCGCTATGTATATAAATATGGAAATATCTCCACTGCTGTCTGTATAAACATGGAAATATCTCCACCGTTATCTGTATAAACATGGAAAAATCTACAGCGCCATCTCTATAAACATTGAAATATCTACACTGCCATCTGTAAAAACATGGAAATATCTACACAGTCATCTGAATAAACATGGAAATATCTACACCACCATCTGTATAAACATGGAAATACCTACAATACCATCTGTATACACATGGAAATATCTACAGAGACATCTGTATAAATATGGAAATATCTACACCGCCATCTGTATAAACATGGAAATATCTACACTGCCATCTGTAGAAAGATGGAAATATCTACACCGCTATCTCTATAAATATGGAAATATCTACACCGCCATCTCTATAAACATGAAAATATCTACACTGCCATCTCCATAAAGATGGAAGTATCTACTCCGCCATGTGTATAAACACGGAAATATCTACACCACCATCTGTGTAAACATGGAAATATCTACTCCGCTCTCTGTATAAACATGGAAATATCTACACCGCCATCTGCATGTCCATGGAAATATCTACGCCACCATCTGTTTAAACATGGATATATCTACACGACCATCTGTGTATAGATGGAAATATCAACACCGCCATCTGTACAAACATGGAAATATCTACACCGCTATCTCTATAAACATGGAAATGTGTGCACTGCCATCTGTAAAAACATGGAAATACCTATACAGTCATCTGTATAAACATGGAAATATCTACAATGCCATCTGTATACACATGGAAATATCTACACAGCCATCTGTATAAACATGTAAATATCTACACTGCTATCTCTATAAACATGGAAATATCTACACCGCCATCTCTATAAACATGAAAATATCTACACTGCCATCTCCATAAACATGGAATTAAATACTCCGCCATCTCTATAAACATGGAAACAACTACACCGCCACCTGTGTGAATAAGGAAATATATACAATGCCAGCTGTATAAAGATATAAGTATCTGCACCGCGAGCTGTATAAACATGGAAATATCTACATCGCTATCTGTATAAACGTGTAAATACCAACACCGCTATCGGTATAAACATGGAAATATCTAAAACGCCATCTATATAAACATGGAAATATCTACACCGCTATGTCTATAAACATGGAAATACCTACACCGCTATCTCTATAAACATGGAAATATCTACACCGTGATCTGTATAAACATGGAAATATCTACACCGCTATCTGTATTAATATGGAAATATCTACACAGCTATCTCTATAAACATGGAAATATCTACACCGCCATCTGTATAAACATGGAAATACCTACAAAGTCATCTGTATAAACAAGGAAATATCTACAAAGCCATCTGTATAAACATGGAAATATCTACACAGCCATCTGTATATACATGGAAATATCTACACCGCAATCTGAATAAACATGGAAATAACTACACGGCTATTTGTATAAACAAGGAAATATCTACACCGTGATCTGTAAACATGGAAATATTTACACCGCTATCTGTATAAACATGGAAATTTCTACACCGTTATCTGTATAAATATGGAAATATCTACACCGCTATCTCTATAAACATGGAAATATATACACCGCCATCTGTATAAACATGGAAACACCTATACAGTCATCTGTGTAAACATGGAAATATCTACACCACCATCTGTATAAACATGGAAATATCTACAATGCCATCTGTATACACATGGAAATACCTACACGGCAATCTGTGTATAGATGGAAACATCAACACCGCCATCTGTAAAAACTTGGAAATATCTACACTGCTATCCCTATAAACATGGAAATATCTACACTGCGGTCTGTATAAACATGGAAATATCTACACCGCGATCTGTATAAACATGGAAATATCTTCACCACGATCTGTATAAACATGGAAATATCTACACCGCTATCTCTATAAACATGGAAATATCTACACCGCCATCTGTATAAACATGGAAATATCTACAACGCCATCTGTATAAACATGGAAATATCTACACTGCGATCTGTATAAACATGGAAATATCTACACCGCGATCTGTATAAACATGGAAATATCTACACCGCTATCTGTATAAACCTGGAAATATCTACACAGCTATCTCTATAAACATGGAAATATCTACACCGCCATCTGTATAAACATGGAAATACCTACAAAGTCATCTGTATGAACATGGAAATATCTACAAAGCCATCTGTATAAACATGGAAATATCTACACTGCCATCTGCATATACATGGAAATATCTACACCGCAATCTGTATAAACAAGGTAACATCTACACCGCCATCTATATAAACATGGAAATATCTACACCGCCATCTGTATAAACATGGAAATATCTACAATGCCATCTGTAGAAAGATGGAAATATCTACACCGCAATCTGTGTAAACATGGAAATATCTACTCCGATATCTGTAAAAACATGGAAATATCAACACCGCTATCTGTATAAACATGGAAATATCTACACCGAGATCTGTATAAACATGTAAATATCTACACCGCGTTCTGTATAAACATGGAAATACCTACACCGCTATCTGTATAAACATGGAAATATCTACACCGCTATCTGAATAAATATAGAAATATCTACACAGCTATCTCTATAAACATGGAAATATCTACACCGCCATCTGTATAAACATGGAAATACCTACAAAGTCATCTGTATAAACATGGAAATAACTACAAAGCCATCTGTATAAACATGGAAATATCTACACAGCCATCTGTATATACATGGAAATATCTACACCGCTATCTGTATAAACATGGAAATAACTACACCGCTATTTGTATAAACAAGGAAATATCTACACCATGATCTGTATAAACATGGCAATATTTACACCGCTATCTGTATAAACATGGAAATTTCTGCACCGTTATCTGTATAAATATGGAAATATCTACACCGCTATCTCTATATACATGGAAATATCTACACCGCCATCTGTATAAACATGGAAATACCTATACAGTCATCTGTGTAAACATGGAAATATCTACACCACCATCTGTATAAACATGGAAATATCTACAATGCCATCTGTATACACATGGAAATACCTACACGGCAATCTGTGTATAGATAGAAACATCAACACCGCCATCTGTAAAAACTTGGGAATATCTACACTGCTATCCCTATAAACATGGAAATATCTACACTGCGGTCTGTATAAACATGGAAATATCTACACCGGTATCTGTATAAACATGGAAATATCTACACCATGATCTCTATAAACATGGAAATATATACACCGCTATCTGTAAAACATGGAAGTATCTGCACCGCTATCTCTATAGACATGGAAATATCTACAAAGCCATCTGTATAAACATGGAAATACCTACACAGTCATGTGTTGGAACATGGAAATATCTACACTGCCATCTGTATAAACGTAGAAATATCTACACAGCCCTCCGTATAAATATGGAGATATCTGCATAGGCATCTGTATAAACATGGAAATATCTGCACCGCTATCTGTATAAACATGGAAATACCTACACCGCTGTCTCTATAAACATGGAAATATGTACACCGCTATGTATATAAACATGGAAATATCTCCACTGCTGTCTGTATAAACATGGAAATATCTCCACCGTTATCTGTATAAACATGGAAATATCTACAGTGCCATCTCTATAAACATTGAAATATCTACACTGCCATCTGTAAAAACATGGAAATATCTACACAGTCATCTGAATAAACATGGAAATATCTACACCACCATCTGTATAAACATGGAAATACCTACAATACCATCTGTATACACATGGAAATATCTACAGAGACATCTGTATAAATATGGAAATAACTACACCGCCATCTGTATAAACATGGAAATATCTACACTGCCATCTGTAGAAAGATGGAAATATCTACACCGCTATCTCTATAAATATGGAAATATCTACACCGCCATCTCTATAAACATGAAAATATCTACACTGCCATCTCCATAAAGATGGAAGTATTTACTCCGCCATGTGTATAAACACGGAAATATCTACACCACCATCTGTGTAAACATGGAAATATCTACACCGCTCTCTGTATAAATATGGAAATATCTACACCGCCATCTGCATGTCCATGGAAATATCTACGCCGCCATCTGTTTAAACATGGATATATCTACACGAAAATCTGTGTATAGATGGAAATATAAACACCGCCATCTGTACAAACATGGAAATATCTACACCGCTATCTCTATAAACATGGAAATGTGTGCACTGCCATCTGTAAAAACATGGAAATGCCTATACAGTCATCTGTATAAACATGGAAATATCTACAATGCCATCTGTATACACATGGAAATATCTACACAGCCATCTGTATAAACATGTAAATATCTACACTGCTATCTCTATAAACATGGAAATATCTACACCCCCATCTCTATAAACATGAACATATATACACTGCCATCTCCCTAAACATCGAACTAACTGCTCCGCCATCTCTATAAACATGGAAACATCTACACGGCCACCTGTGTGAATAAGGAAATATATACAATGCCATCTGTATAAAGATATAAGTATCTGCACCGCGAGCTGTATAAACATGGAAATATCTACATCGCTATCTGTATAAACGTGGAAATACCAACACCGCTATCGGTATAAACATGGAAATATCTAAAACGCCATCTATATAAACATGGAAATATCTACACCGCTATGTCTATAAACATGGAAATACCTACACCGCTATCTCTATAAACATGGAAATATCTACACCGCGATCTGTATAAACATGAAAATATCTACACCGCGATCTGTATAAACATGGAAATATCTTCACCACGATCTGTATAAACATGGAAATATCTACACCGCTATCTGTATAAACATGGAAATATCTACACAACCATCTGTATAAACATGGAAATATCTACAATGCCATCTGTATAAACATGGAAATATCTACACCGCGATCTGTATAAACATGGAAATATCTACACCGCGATCTGTATAAACATGGAAATATCTACACCGCTATCTGTATAAACATGGAAATATCTACACAGCTATCTCTATAAACATGAAATATCAACACCGCCATCTGTATAAACATGGAAATACCTACAAAGTCATCTGTATAAACATGGAAATATCTACAAAGCCATCTGTATAAACATGGAAATATCTACACAGCCATCTGTATATACATGGAAATATCTACAACGCTATCTTTATAAACTTGGTAATATCTACACCGCCATCTATATAATCATGGAAATATCTACACCGCCATCTGTATAATCATGGAAATATCTACAATGCCATCTGTAGAAAGATGGAAATATCTACACCGCAATCTGTGTAAACATGGAAATATCTACACCGATATCTGTAAAAACATGGAAATATCTACACCGCTATCTGTATAAACATGGAAATATCTACACTGCGATCTGTATAAACATGGAAATATCTACACCGCGATCTGTATAAACATGGAAATATCTACACCGCTATCTGTATAAACATGGAAAAATCTACACCGCTATCTGTATAAATATGGAAATATCTACACAGCTATCTCTATAAACATGGAAATATCTACACCGCCATCTGTATAAACATGGAAATACCTACAAAGTCATCTGTATGAACATGGAAATATCTACAAAGCCATCTGTATAAACATGGAAATATCTACACAGCCATCTGTATATACATGGAAATATCTACACCGCAATCTGTATAAACATGGAAATAACTACACCGCTATTTGTATAAACAAGGAAATATCTACACCATGATCTGTATAAACATGGCAATATTTACACGGCTATCTGTATAAACATGGAAATTTCTACACCGTTATCTGTATAAATATGGAAATATCTACACCGCTATCTCTATAAACATGGAAATATCTGCACCGCCATCTGTATAAACATGGCAATACCTATACAGTCATCTGTGTAAACATGGAAATATCTACACCACCATCTGTATAAACATGGAAATATCTACAATGCCGTCTGTATACACATGGAAATACGTACACGGCAATCTGTGTATAGATGGAAACATCAACACCGCCATATGTAAAAACTTGGAAATATCTACACTGCTATCTCTATAAACATGGAAATATCTACACTGCGGTCTGTATAAACATGGAAATATCTACACCGGTATCTGTATAAACATGGAAATATCTACACCATGATCTGTATAAACATGGAAATATATACACCGCTATCTGTATAAACACGGAAATATCTACACCGCTATCTCTATAGACATGGAAATATCTACAAAGCCATCTGTATAAACATGGAAATACCTACACAGTCATGTGTAGGAACATGGAAATATCTACACTGCCATCTGTATAAACATAGAAATATCTACACAGCCCTCTGTATAAATATGGAGATATCTGCATAGGCATCTGTATAAACATGGAAATATCTACACCGCTATCTGTATAAACATGGAAATACCTACACCGCTGTCTCTATAAACATGGAAATATGTACACCGCTATGTATATAAACATGGAAATATCTCCACTGCTGTCTGTATAAACATGGAAATATCTCCACCGTTATCTGTATAAACATGGAAATATCTACAGCGCCATCTCTATAAACATTGAAATATCTACACTGCCATCTGTAAAAACATGGAAATATCTACACAGTCATCTGAATAAACATGGAAATATCTACACCACCATCTGTATAAACATGGAAATACCTACA
Source organism: Pan troglodytes (assembly GCF_028858775.2). Taxonomy (NCBI): domain Eukaryota; kingdom Metazoa; phylum Chordata; class Mammalia; order Primates; family Hominidae; genus Pan; species Pan troglodytes. The sequence goes on along the minus strand of NC_072416.2, from coordinate 89,197,808 downwards.
ATACCATCTGTATACACATGGAAATATCTACACAGACATCTGTATAAATATGGAAATATCTACACCGCCATCTGTATAAACATGGAAATATCTACACTGCCATCTGTAGAAAGATGGAAATATCTACACCGCTATCTCTATAAATATGGAAATATCTACACCGCCATCTCTATAAACATGAAAATATCTACACTGCCATCTCCATAAAGATGGAAGTATCTACTCTGCCATGTGTATAAACACGGAAATATCTACACCACCATCTGTGTAAACATGGAAATATCTACACCGCCATCTGCATGTCCATGGAAATATCTACACCGCCATCTGTTCAAACATGGAAATATCTACACGGCCATCTGTGTATAGATGGAAATATCAACACCGCCATCTGTACAAACATGGAAATATCTACACCGCTATCTCTATAAACATGGAAATGTGTGCACTGCCATCTGTAAAAACATGGAAATACCTATACAGTCATCTGTATAAACATGGAAATATCTACAACGCCATCTGTATACACATGGAAATATCTACACAGCCATCTGTATAAACATGTAAATGTCTACAGTGCTATCTCTATAAACATGGAAATATCTACACCGCCATCTCTATAAACATGAAAATATCTACACTGCCATCTCCATAAACATGGAACTAACTACTCCGACTTCTGTATAAACATGGAAACATCTACACCGCCATCTGTGTGAATAAGGAAATATCTACAATGCCATCTGTATAAAGATATAAATATCTGCACCGCGAGCTGTATAAACATGGAAATCTCTACATCGCTATCTGTATAAACGTGGAAATACCAAAACCGCTATCGGTATAAACATGGAAATATCTACAGCGCCATCTATATAAACATGGAAATATCTACACCACTATGTCTATAAACATGGAAATTCCTACACCGCTATCTCTATAAACAGGGAAATATCTACACCGCTATCTGTATAAACATGGAAATATCTACACCGCTATCTGTATAAACATGGAAATATCTACACTGCGATCTGTATAAACATGGAAATATCTACACCGCGATCTTTATAAACATGGAAATATCTTCACCACGATCTGTATAAACATGGAAATATCTACACCGCTATCTGTATAAACATGGAAATATCTGCACCGCTATCTCTATAGACATGGAAATATCTACAAAGCCATCTGTATAAACATGGAAATACCTACACAGTCATGTGTAGGAACATGGAAATATCTACACTGCCATCTGTATAAACATAGAAATATCTACACAGCCCTCTGTATAAATATGGAGATATCTCCATAGGCATCTGTATAAACATGGAAATATCTGCACCGCTATCTGTATAAACATGGAAATACCTACACCGCTGTCTCTATAAACATGGAAATATGTACACCGCTATGTATATAAATATGGAAATATCTCCACTGCTGTCTGTATAAACATGGAAATATCTCCACCGTTATCTGTATAAACATGGAAAAATCTACAGCGCCATCTCTATAAACATTGAAATATCTACACTGCCATCTGTAAAAACATGGAAATATCTACACAGTCATCTGAATAAACATGGAAATATCTACACCACCATCTGTATAAACATGGAAATACCTACAATACCATCTGTATACACATGGAAATATCTACAGAGACATCTGTATAAATATGGAAATATCTACACCGCCATCTGTATAAACATGGAAATATCTACACTGCCATCTGTAGAAAGATGGAAATATCTACACCGCTATCTCTATAAATATGGAAATATCTACACCGCCATCTCTATAAACATGAAAATATCTACACTGCCATCTCCATAAAGATGGAAGTATCTACTCCGCCATGTGTATAAACACGGAAATATCTACACCACCATCTGTGTAAACATGGAAATATCTACACCGCTCTCTGTATAAACATGGAAATATCTACACCGCCATCTGCATGTCCATGGAAATATCTACGCCACCATCTGTTTAAACATGGATATATCTACACGACCATCTGTGTATAGATGGAAATATCAACACCGCCATCTGTACAAACATGGAAATATCTACACCGCTATCTCTATAAACATGGAAATGTGTGCACTGCCATCTGTAAAAAAATGGAAATACCTATACAGTCATCTGTATAAACATGGAAATATCTACAATGCCATCTGTATACACATGGAAATATCTACACAGCCATCTGTATAAACATGTAAATATCTACACTGCTATCTCTATAAACATGGAAATATCTACACCGCCATCTCTATAAACATGAAAATATCTACACTGCCATCTCCATAAACATGGAATTAAATACTCCGCCATCTCTATAAACATGGAAACATCTACACCGCCACCTGTGTGAATATGGAAATATATACAATGCCATCTGTATAAAGATATAAGTATCTGCACCGCGAGCTGTATAAACATGGAAATATCTACATCGCTATCTGTATAAATGTGGAAATACCAACACCGCTATCGGTATAAACATGGAAATATCTAAAACGCCATCTATATAAACATGGAAATATCTACACCGCTATGTCTATAAACATGGAAATACCTACACCGCTATCTCTATAAACATGAAAATATCTACACCGTGATCTGTATAAACATGGAAATATCTACACCGCTATCTGTATTAATATGGAAATATCTACACACCTATCTCTATAAACATGGAAATATCTACACCGCCATCTGTATAAACATGGAAATACCTACAAAGTCATCTGTATAAACAAGGAAATATCTACAAAGCCATCTGTATAAACATGGAAAAAACTACACAGCCATCTGTATATACATGGAAATATCTACACAGCAATCTGTATAAACATGGAAATAACTACACGGCTATTTGTATAAACAAGGAAATATCTACACCGTGATCTGTATAAACATGGAAATATTTACACCGCTATCTGTATAAACATGGAAATTTCTACACCGTTATCTGTATAAATATGGAAATATCTACACCGCTATCTCTATAAACATGGAAATATATACACCGCCATCTGTATAAACATGGAAACACCTATACAGTCATCTGTGTAAACATGGAAATATCTACACCACCATCTGTATAAACATGGAAATATCTACAATGCCATCTGTATACACATGGAAATACCTACACGGCAATCTGTGTGTAGATGGAAACATCAACACCGCCATCTGTAAAAACTTGGAAATATCTACACTGCTATCCCTATAAACATGGAAATATCTAAACTGCGGTCTGTATAAACATGGAAATATCTACACCGCGATCTGTATAAACATGGAAATATCTTCACCACGAACTGTATAAACATGGAAATATCTACACCGCTATCTGTATAAACATGGAAATATCTACACCGCCATCTGTATAAACAGGGAAATATCTACAATGCCATCTGTATAAACATGGAAATATCTACACTGCGATCTGTATAAACATGGAAATATCTACACCGCGATCTGTATAAACATGGAAATATCTACACTGCTATCTGTATAAACATGGAAATATCTACACAGCTATCTCTATAAACATGGAAATATCTACACCGCCATCTGTATAAACATGGAAATACCTACAAAGTCATCTGTATGAACATGGAAATATCTACAAAGCCATCTGTATAAACATGGAAATATCTACACTGCCATCTGTATATACATGGAAATATCTACACCGCAATCTGTATAAACATGGTAACATCTACACCGCCATCTATATAAACATGGAAATATCTACACCGCCATCTGTATAAACATGGAAATATCTACACTGCCATCTGTAGAAAGATGGAAATATCTACACCGCTATCTCTATAAATATGGAAATATCTACACCGCCATCTCTATAAACATGAAAATATCTACACTGCCATCTCCATAAAGATGGAAGTATCTACTCTGCCATGTGTATAAACACGGAAATATCTACACCACCATCTGTGTAAACATGGAAATATCTACACCGCTCTCTGTATAAACATGGAAATATCTACACCGCCATCTGCATGTCCATGGAAATATCTACGCCGCCATCTGTTTAAACATGGATATATCTACACGAAAATCTGTGTATAGATGGAAATATAAACACCGCCATCTGTACAAACATGGAAATATCTACACCGCTATCTCTATAAACATGGAAATGTGTGCACTGCCATCTGTAAAAACATGGAAATACCTATACAGTCATCTGTATAAACATGGAAATATCTACAATGCCATCTGTATACACATGGAAATATCTACACAGCCATCTGTATAAACATGTAAATATCTACACTGCTATCTCTATAAACATGGAAATATCTACACCCCCATCTCTATAAACATGAACATATCTACACTGCCATCTCCCTAAACATCGAACTAACTGCTCCGCCATCTCTATAAACATGGAAACATCTACACGGCCACCTGTGTGAATAAGGAAATATATACAATGCCATCTGTATAAAGATATAAGTATCTGCACCGCGAGCTGTATAAACATGGAAATATCTACATCGCTATCTGTATAAACGTGGAAATACCAACACCGCTATCGGTATAAACATGGAAATATCTAAAACGCCATCTATATAAACATGGAAATATCTACACCGCTATGTCTATATACATGGAAATACCTACACCGCTATCTCTATAAACATGGAAATATCTACACCGCGATCTGTATAAACATGGAAATATCTACACCGCGATCTGTATAAACATGGAAATATCTTCACCACGATCTGTATAAACATGGAAATATCTACACCGCTATCTGTATAAACATGGAAATATCTACACCACCATCTGTATAAACATGGAAATATCTACAATGCCATCTGTATAAACATGGAAATATCTACCCCGCGATCTGTATAAACATGGAAATATCTACACCGCGATCTGTATAAACATGGAAATATCTACACCGCTATCTGTATAAACATGGAAATATCTACACAGCTATCTCTATAAACATGAAATATCAACACCGCCATCTGTATAAACATGGAAATACCTACAAAGTCATCTGTATAAACATGGAAATATCTACAAAGCCATCTGTATAAACATGGAAATATCTACACAGCCATCTGTATATACATGGAAATATCTACAACGCTATCTGTATAAACTTGGTAATATCTACACCGCCATCTATATAATCATGGAAATATCTACACCGCCATCTGTATAATCATGGAAATATCTACAATGCCATCTGTAGAAAGATGGAAATATCTACACCGCAATCTGTGTAAACATGGAAATATCTACACCGATATCTGTAAAAACATGGAAATATCTACACCGCTATCTGTATAAACATAGAAATATCTACACTGCGATCTGTATAAACATGGAAATATCTACACCGCGATCTGTATAAACATGGAAATATCTACACCGCTATCTGTATAAACATGGAAATATCTACACCGCTATCTGTATAAATATGGAAATATCTACACAGCTATCTCTATAAACATGGAAATATCTACACCGCCATCTGTATAAACATGGAAATACCTACAAAGTCATCTGTATGAACATGGAAATATCTACAAAGCCATCTGTATAAACATGGAAATATCTACACAGCCATCTGTATATACATGGAAATATCTACACCGCAATCTGTATAAACATGGAAATAACTACACCGCTATTTGTATAAACAAGGAAATATCTACACTATGATCTGTATAAACATGGCAATATTTACACCGCTATCTGTATAAACATGGAAATTTCTACACCGTTATCTGTATAAATATGGAAATATCTACACCGCTATCTCTATAAACATGGAAATATCTGCACCGCCATCTGTATAAACATGGCAATACCTATACTGTCATCTGTGTAAACATGGAAATATCTACACCACCATCTGTATAAACATGGAAATATCTACAATGCCATCTGTATACACATGGAAATACGTACACGGCAATCTGTGTATAGATGGAAACATCAACACCGCCATCTGTAAAAACTTGGAAATACCTACACTGCTATCTCTATAAACATGGAAATATCTACACTGCGGTCTGTATAAACATGGAAATATCTACACCGGTATCTGTATAAACATGGAAATATCTACACCATGATCTGTATAAACATGGAAATATATACACCGCTATCTGTATAAACACGGAAATATCTGCACCGCTATCTCTATAGACATGGAAATATCTACAAAGCCATCTGTATAAACATGGAAATACCTACACAGTCATGTGTAGGAACATGGAAATATCTACACTGCCATCTGTATAAACATAGAAATATCTACACAGCCCTCTGTATAAATATGGAGATATCTGCATAGGCATCTGTATAAACATGGAAATACCTACACCGCTATCTGTATAAACATGGAAATACCTACACCGCTGTCTCTATAAACATGGAAATATGTACACCGCTATGTATATAAACATGGAAATATCTCCACTGCTGTCTATATAAACATGGAAATATCTCCACCGTTATCTGTATAAACATGGAAATATCTACAGCGCCATCTCTATAAACATTGAAATATCTACACTGCCATCTGTAAAAACATGGAAATATCTACACAGTCATCTGAATAAACATGGAAATATCTACACCACCATCTGTATAAACATGGAAATACCTACAATGCCATCTGTATACACATGGAAATATCTACACAGACATCTGTATAAATATGGAAATATCTACACCGCCATCTGTATAAACATGGAAATATCTACACTGCCATCTGTAGAAAGATGGAAATATCTACACCGCTATCTCTATAAATATGGAAATATCTACACCGCCATCTCTATAAACATGAAAATATCTACACTGCCATCTCCATAAAGATGGAAGTATCTACTCCGCCATGTGTATAAACACGGAAATATCTACACCACCATCTGTGTAAACATGGAAATATCTACACCGCTCTCTGTATAAACATGGAAATATCTACACCGCCATCTGCATGTCCATGGAAATATCTACGCCGCCATCTGTTTAAACATGGATATATCTACACGAAAATCTGTGTATAGATGGAAATATAAACACCGCCATCTGTACAAACATGGAAATATCTACACCGCTATCTCTATAAACATGGAAATGTGTGCACTGCCATCTGTAAAAACATGGAAATACCTATACAGTCATCTGTATAAACATGGAAATATCTACAATGCCATCTGTATACACATGGAAATATCTACACAGCCATCTGTATAAACATGTAAATATCTACACTGCTATCTCTATAAACATGGAAATATCTACACCCCCATCTCTATAAACATGAACATATCTACACTGCCATCTCCCTAAACATCGAACTAACTGCTCCGCCATCTCTATAAACATGGAAACATCTACACGGCCACCTGTGTGAATAAGGAAATATATACAATGCCATCTGTATAAAGATATAAGTATCTGCACCGCGAGCTGTATAAACATGGAAATATCTACATCGCTATCTGTATAAACGTGGAAATACCAACACCGCTATCGGTATAAACATGGAAATATCTAAAACGCCATCTATATAAACATGGAAATATCTACACCGCTATGTCTATATACATGGAAATACCTACACCGCTATCTCTATAAACATGGAAATATCTACACCGCGATCTGTATAAACATGGAAATATCTACACCGCGATCTGTATAAACATGGAAATATCTTCACCACGATCTGTATAAACATGGAAATATCTACACCGCTATCTGTATAAACATGGAAATATCTACACCACCATCTGTATAAACATGGAAATATCTACAATGCCATCTGTATAAACATGGAAATATCTACCCCGCGATCTGTATAAACATGGAAATATCTACACCGCGATCTGTATAAACATGGAAATATCTACACCGCTATCTGTATAAACATGGAAATATCTACACAGCTATCTCTATAAACATGAAATATCAACACCGCCATCTGTATAAACATGGAAATACCTACAAAGTCATCTGTATAAACATGGAAATATCTACAAAGCCATCTGTATAAACATGGAAATATCTACACAGCCATCTGTATATACATGGAAATATCTACAACGCTATCTGTATAAACTTGGTAATATCTACACCGCCATCTATATAATCATGGAAATATCTACACCGCCATCTGTATAATCATGGAAATATCTACAATGCCATCTGTAGAAAGATGGAAATATCTACACCGCAATCTGTGTAAACATGGAAATATCTACACCGATATCTGTAAAAACATGGAAATATCTACACCGCTATCTGTATAAACATAGAAATATCTACACTGCGATCTGTATAAACATGGAAATATCTACACCGCGATCTGTATAAACATGGAAATATCTACACCGCTATCTGTATAAACATGGAAATATCTACACCGCTATCTGTATAAATATGGAAATATCTACACAGCTATCTCTATAAACATGGAAATATCTACACCGCCATCTGTATAAACATGGAAATACCTACAAAGTCATCTGTATGAACATGGAAATATCTACAAAGCCATCTGTATAAACATGGAAATATCTACACAGCCATCTGTATATACATGGAAATATCTACACTGCAATCTGTATAAACATGGAAATAACTACACCGCTATTTGTATAAACAAGGAAATATCTACACTATGATCTGTATAAACATGGCAATATTTACACCGCTATCTGTATAAACATGGAAATTTCTACACCGTTATCTGTATAAATATGGAAATATCTACACCGCTATCTCTATAAACATGGAAATATCTGCACCGCCATCTGTATAAACATGGCAATACCTATACTGTCATCTGTGTAAACATGGAAATATCTACACCACCATCTGTATAAACATGGAAATATCTACAATGCCATCTGTATACACATGGAAATACGTACACGGCAATCTGTGTATAGATGGAAACATCAACACCGCCATCTGTAAAAACTTGGAAATATCTACACTGCTATCTCTATAAACATGGAAATATCTACACTGCGGTCTGTATAAACATGGAAATATCTACACCGGTATCTGTATAAACATGGAAATATCTACACCATGATCTGTATAAACATGGAAATATATACACCGCTATCTGTATAAACACGGAAATATCTGCACCGCTATCTCTATAGACATGGAAATATCTACAAAGCCATCTGTATAAACATGGAAATACCTACACAGTCATGTGTAGGAACATGGAAATATCTACACTGCCATCTGTATAAACATAGAAATATCTACACAGCCCTCTGTATAAATATGGAGATATCTGCATAGGCATCTGTATAAACATGGAAATACCTACACCGCTATCTGTATAAACATGGAAATACCTACACCGCTGTCTCTATAAACATGGAAATATGTACACCGCTATGTATATAAACATGGAAATATCTCCACTGCTGTCTGTATAAACATGGAAATATCTCCACCGTTATCTGTATAAACATGGAAATATCTACAGCGCCATCTCTATAAACATTGAAATATCTACACTGCCATCTGTAAAAACATGGAAATATCTACACAGTCATCTGAATAAACATGGAAATATCTACACCACCATCTGTATAAACATGGAAATACCTACAATGCCATCTGTATACACATGGAAATATCTACACAGACATCTGTATAAATATGGAAATATCTACACCGCCATCTGTATAAACATGGAAATATCTACACTGCCATCTGTAGAAAGATGGAAATATCTACACCGCTATCTCTATAAATATGGAAATATCTACACCGCCATCTCTATAAACATGAAAATATCTACACTGCCATCTCCATAAAGATGGAAGTATCTACTCCGCCATGTGTATAAACACGGAAATATCTACACCACCATCTGTGTAAACATGGAAATATCTACACCGCCATCTGCATGTCCATGGAAATATCTACGCCGCCATCTGTTCAAACATGGATATATCTACACGGCCATCTGTGTATAGATGGAAATATCAACACCGCCATCTGTACAAACATGGAAATATCTACACCGCTATCTCTATAAACATGGAAATGTGTGCACTGCCATCTGTAAAAACATGGAAATACCTATACAGTCATCTGTATAAACACGGAAATATCTACAACGCCATCTGTATACACATGGAAATATCTACACAGCCATCTGTATAAACATGTAAATATCTACAGTGCTATCTCTATAAACATGGAAATATCTACACCGCCATCTCTATAAACATGAAAATATCTACACTGCCATCTCCATAAACATGGAACTAACTACTCCGACTTCTGTATAAACATGGAAACATCTACACCGCCATCTGTGTGAATAAGGAAATATCTACAATGCCATCTGTATAAAGATATAAATATCTGCACCGCGAGCTGTATAAACATGGAAATCTCTACATCGCTATCTGTATAAACGTGGAAATACCAAAACGGCTATCGGTATAAACATGGAAATATCTACAACGCCATCTATATAAACATGGAAATATCTACACCGCTATGTCTATAAACATGGAAATTCCTACACCGCTATCTCTATAAACAGGGAAATATCTACACCGCTATCTGTATAAACATGGAAATATCTACACCGCTATCTGTATAAACATGGAAATATCTACACTGCGATCTGTATAAACATGGAAATATCTACACCGCGATCTTTATAAACATGGAAATATCTTCACCGCGATCTGTATAAACATGGAAATATCTACACCGCTATCTGTATAAACATGGAAATATCTGCACCGCTATCTCTATAGACATGGAAATATCTACAAAGCCATCTGTATAAACATGGAAATACCTACACAGTCATGTGTAGGAACATGGAAATATCTACACTGCCATCTGTATAAACATAGAAATATCTACACAGCCCTCTGTATAAATATGGAGATATCTCCATAGGCATCTGTATAAACATGGAAATATCTGCACCGCTATCTGTATAAACATGGAAATACCTACACCGCTGTCTCTATAAACATGGAAATATGTACACCGCTATGTATATAAATATGGAAATATCTCCACTGCTGTCTGTATAAACATGGAAATATCTCCACCGTTATCTGTATAAACATGGAAAAATCTACAGCGCCATCTCTATAAACATTGAAATATCTACACTGCCATCTGTAAAAACATGGAAATATCTACACAGTCATCTGAATAAACATGGAAATATCTACACCACCATCTGTATAAACATGGAAATACCTACAATACCATCTGTATACACATGGAAATATCTACAGAGACATCTGTATAAATATGGAAATATCTACACCGCCATCTGTATAAACATGGAAATATCTACACTGCCATCTGTAGAAAGATGGAAATATCTACACCGCTATCTCTATAAATATGGAAATATCTACACCGCCATCTCTATAAACATGAAAATATCTGCACTGCCATCTCCATAAAGATGGAAGTATCTACTCCGCCATGTGTATAAACACGGAAATATCTACACCACCATCTGTGTAAACATGGAAATATCTACACCGCTCTCTGTATAAACATGGAAATATCTACACCGCCATCTGCATGTCCATGGAAATATCTACGCCACCATCTGTTTAAACATGGATATATCTACACGACCATCTGTGTATAGATGGAAATATCAACACCGCCATCTGTACAAACATGGAAATATCTACACCGCTATCTCTATAAACATGGAAATGTGTGCACTGCCATCTGTAAAAACATGGAAATACCTATACAGTCATCTGTATAAACATGGAAATATCTACAATGCCATCTGTATACACATGGAAATATCAACACAGACATCTGTATAAACATGTAAATATCTACACTGCTATCTCTATAAACATGGAAATATCTACACCGCCATCTCTATAAACATGAAAATATCTACACTGCCATCTCCATAAACATGGAATTAAATACTCCGCCATCTCTATAAACATGGAAACATCTACACCGCCACCTGTGTGAATAAGGAAATATATACAATGCCATCTGTATAAAGATATAAGTATCTGCACCGCGAGCTGTATAAACATGGAAATATCTACATCGCTATCTGTATAAACGTGGAAATACCAACACCGCTATCGGTATAAACATGGAAATATCTAAAACGCCATCTATATAAACATGGAAATATCTACACCGCTATGTCTATAAACATGGAAATACCTACACCGCTATCTCTATAAACATGGAAATATCTACACCGTGATCTGTATAAACATGGAAATATCTACACCGCCATCTGTATTAATATGGAAATATCTACACAGCTATCTCTATAAACATGGAAATATCTACACCGCCATCTGTATAAACATGGAAATACCTACAAAGTCATCTGTATAAACAAGGAAATATCTACAAAGCCATCTGTATAAACATGGAAAAAACTACACAGCCATCTGTATATACATGGAAATATCTACACAGCAATCTGTATAAACATGGAAATAACTACACGGCTATTTGTATAAACAAGGAAATATCTACACCGTGATCTGTATAAACATGGAAATATTTACACCGCTATCTGTATAAACATGGAAATTTCTACACCGTTATCTGTATAAATATGGAAATATCTACACCGCTATCTCTATAAACATGGAAATATATACACCGCCATCTGTATAAACATGGAAACACCTATACAGTCATCTGTGTAAACATGGAAATATCTACACCACCATCTGTATAAACATGGAAATATCTACAATGCCATCTGTATACACATGGAAATACCTACACGGCAATCTGTGTATAGATGGAAACATCAACACCGCCATCTGTAAAAACTTGGAAATATCTACACTGCTATCCCTATAAACATGGAAATATCTACACTGCGGTCTGTATAAACATGGAAATATCTACACCGCGATCTGTATAAACATGGAAATATCTTCACCACGATCTGTATAAACATGGAAATATCTACACCGCTATCTGTATAAACATGGAAATATCTACACCGCCATCTGTATAAACATGGAAATATCTACAATGCCATCTGTATAAACATGGAAATATCTACACTGCGATCTGTATAAACATGGAAATATCTACACCGCGATCTGTATAAACATGGGAATATCTACACCGCTATCTGTATAAACATGGAAATATCTACACAGCTATCTCTATAAACATGGAAATATCTACACCGCCATCTGTATAAACATGGAAATACCTACAAAGTCATCTGTATGAACATGGAAATATCTACAAAGCCATCTGTATAAACATGGAAATATCTACACTGCCATCTGTATATACATGGAAATATCTACACCGCAATCTGTATAAACATGGTAACATCTACACCGCCATCTATACAAACATGGAAATATCTACACCGCCATCTGTATAAACATGGAAATATCTACAATGCCATCTGTAGAAAGATGGAAATATCTACAACGCAATCTGTGTAAACATGGAAATATCTACTCCGATATCTGTAAAAACATGGAAATATCAACACCGCTATCTGTATAAACATGGAAATATCTACACCGAGATCTGTATAAACATGTAAATATCTACACCGCATTCTGTATAAACATGGAAATACCTACACCGCTATCTGTATAAACATGGAAATATCTACACCGCTATCTGAATAAATATAGAAATATCTACACAGCTATCTCTATAAACATGGAAATATCTACACCGCCATCTGTATAAACATGGAAATACCTACAAAGTCATCTGTATAAACATGGAAATAACTACAAAGCCATCTGTATAAACATGGAAATATCTACACAGCCATCTGTATATACATGGAAATATCTACACCGCTATCTGTATAAACATGGAAATAACTACACCGCTATTTGTATAAACAAGGAAATATCTACACCATGATCTGTATAAACATGGCAATATTTACACCGCTATCTGTATAAACATGGAAATTTCTGCACCGTTATCTGTATAAATATGGAAATATCTACACTGCTATGTCTATATACATGGAAATATCTACACGGCCATCTGTATAAACATGGAAATAGCTATACAGTCATCTGTGTAAACATGGAAATATCTACACCACCATCTGTATAAACATGGAAATGTCTACAATGCCATCTGTATACACATGGAAATACCTACACGGCAATCTGTGTATAGATGGAAACATCAACACCGCCATCTGTAAACACTTGGGAATATCTACACTGCTATCCCTATAAACATGGAAATATCTACACTGCGGTCTGTATAAACATGGAAATATCTACACCGGTATCTGTATAAACATGGAAATATCTACACCATGATCTCTATAAACATGGAAATATATACACCGCTATCTGTAAAACATGGAAGTATCTGCACCGCTATCTCTATAGACATGGAAATATCTACAAAGCCATCTGTATAAACATGGAAATACCTACACAGTCATGTGTTGGAACATGGAAATATCTACACTGCCATCTGTATAAACATAGAAATATCTACACAGCCCTCTGTATAAATATGGAGATATCTCATAGGCATCTGTATAAACATGGAAATATCTGCACCGCTATCTGTATAAACATGGAAATACCTACACCGCTGTCTCTATAAACATGGAAATATGTACACCGCTATGTATATAAACATGGAAATATCTCCACTGCTGTCTGTATAAACATGGAAATGCCTCCACCGTTATCTGTATAAACATGGAAATATCTACAGCGCCATCTCTATAAACATTGAAATATCTACACAGCCATCTGTAAAAACATGGAAATATCCACACAGTCATCTGAATAAACATGGAAATATCTACACCACCATCTGTATAAACATGGAAATACCTACAATACCATCTGTATACACATGGAAATATCTACACAGACATCTGTATAAATATGGAAATATCTACACCGCCATCGGTATAAACATGGAAATATCTACACTGCCATCTGTAGAAAGATGGAAATATCTACACCGCTATCTCTATAAATATGGAAATATCTACACCGCCATCTCTATAAACATGAAAATATCTACACTGCCATCTCCATAAAGATGGAAGTATCTACTCCGCCATGTGTATAAACACGGAAATATCTACACCACCATCAGTGTAAACATGGAAATATCTACATCGCTCTCTGAATAAACATGGAAATATCTACACCGCCATCTGCATGTCCATGGAAATATCTACGCCGCCATCTGTTCAAACATGGAAATATCTACACGGCCATCTGTGTATAGATGGAAATATCAACACCGCCATCTGTACAAACATGGAAATATCTACACCGCTATCTCTATAAACATGGAAATGTGTGCACTGCCATCTGTAAAAACATGGAAATACCTATACAGTCATCTGTATAAACATGGAAATATCTACAACGCCATCTGTATACACATGGAAATATCTACACAGCCATCTGTATAAACATGTAAATATCTACAGTGCTATCTCTATAAACATGGAAATATCTACACGGCCATCTCTATAAACATGAAAATATCTACACTGCCATCTCCATAAACATGGAACTAACTACTCCGACTTCTGTATAAACATGGAGACATCTACACCGCCATCTGTGTGAATAAGGAAATATCTACAATGCCATCTGTATAAAGATATAAATATCTGCACCGCGAGCTGTATAAACATGGAAATATCTACATCGCTATCTGTATAAATGTGGAAATACCAAAACCGCTATCGGTATAAACATGGAAATATCTACAACGCCATCTATATAAACATGGAAATATCTACACCGCTATGTCTATAAACATGGAAATTCCTACACCGCTATCTCTATAAACAGGGAAATATCTACACCGCTATCTGTATAAACATGGAAATATCTACACCGCTATCTGTATAAACATGGAAATATCTACACTGCGATCTGTATAAACATGGAAATATCTACACCGCGATCTGTATAAACATGGAAATATCTTCACCACGATCTGTATAAACATGGAAATATCTACACCGCTATCTGTATAAACATGGAAATATCTGCACCGCTATCTCTATAGACATGGAAATACCTACACCGCGATCTGTATAAACATGGAAATATGTACACCGCTATGTATATAAACATGGAAATATCTCCACTGCTGTCTGTATAAACATGGAAATATCTCCACCGTTATCTGTATAAACATGGCAATATTTACACCGCTATCTGTATAAACATGGAAAATTCTACAACGTTATCTGTATAAATATGGAAATAACTACACCGCTATCTCTATATACATGGAAATATCTACACCGCCATCTGTATAAACATGGAAATACCTATACAGTCATCTGTGTAAACATGGAAATATCTACACCACCATCTGTATAAACATGGAAATATCTACAATGCCATCTGTATACACATGGAAATACCTACACGGCAATCTGTGTATAGATGGAAACATCAACACCGCCATCTGTAAAAACTTGGAAGTATCTACACTGCTATCCCTATAAACATGGAAATATCTACACTGCGGTCTGTATAAACATGGAAATATCTACACCGGTATCTGTATAAACATGGAAATATCTACACCATGATCTGTATAAACATGGAAATATATACACCGCTATCTGTAAAACATGGAAGTATCTGCACCGCTATCTCTATAGACATGGAAATATCTACAAAGCCATCTGTATAAACATGGAAATACCTACACAGTCATGTGTAGGAACATGGAAATATCTACACTGCCATCTGTATAAACATAGAAATATCTACACAGCCCTCTGTATAAATATGGAGACATCTGCATAGGCATCTGTATAAACATGGAAATATCTGCACCGCTATCTGTATAAACATGGAAATACCAACACCGCTCTCTCTATAAACATGGAAATATGTACACCGCTATGTATATAAACATGGAAATATCTCCACTGCTGTCTGTATAAACATGGAAATATCTCCACCGTTATCTGTATAAACATGGAAAAATCTACAGCGCCATCTCTATAAACATTGAAATATCTACACTGCCATCTGTAAAAACATGGAAATATCTACACAGTCATCTGAATAAACATGGAAATATCTACACCACCATCTGTATAAACATGGAAATACCTACAATACCATCTGTATACACATGGAAATATCTACACAGACATCTGTATAACTATGGAAATATCTACACCGCCATCTGTTTAAACATGGATATATCTACACGACCATCTGTGTGTAGATGAAAATATCAACACCGCCATCTGTACAAACATGGAAATATCTACACCGCTATCTCTATAAACATGGAAATGTGTGCACTGCCATCTGTAAAAACATGGAAATACCTATACAGTCATCTGTATAAACATGCAAATATCTACAATGCCATCTGTATACACATGGAAATATCTACACGGCCATCTGTATAAACATGTAAATATCTACACTGCTATCTCTATAAACATGGAAATATCTACACCGCCATCTCTATAAACATGAAAATATCTACACTGCCATCTCCATAAACATGGAACTAACTAGTCCGCCGTCTGTATAAACATGGAAACATCTATACCGCCATCTGTGTGAATAAGGAAATATCTACAATGCCATCTGTATAAAGATATAAATATCTGCACCCTGAGCTGTATAAACATGGAAATATCTACATCGCTCTCTGTATAAACGTGGAAATACCAACATCGCTATCGGTATAAACATGGAATTATCTACAACGCCATCTATATAAACATGGAAATATCTACACCGCTATGTCTATAAACATGGAAATATGTACACCGCGATCTGTATAAACATGGAAATATCTACACCGCGATCTGTATAAACCTGGAAATATCTTCACCACGATCTGTATAAACATGGAAATATCTACACCGCTATCTGTATAAACATGGAAATATCTACACCGCCATCTGTATAAACATGGAAATATCTACAATGCCATCTGTATATACATGGAAATATCTACACCGCGATCTGTATAAAGATGGAAATATCTACACCGCGATCTGTATAAACATGGAAATATCTACACCGCTATCTGTATAAACCTGGAAATACCTACACAGCTATCTCTATAAACATGGAAATATCTACACCGCCATCTGTATAAACATGGAAATACCTACAAAGTCATCTGTATAAACATGGAAATATGTACAAAGCCATCTGTATAAACATGGAAATATCTACACAGCCATCTGTATATACATGGAAATATCTACACCGCTATCTGTATAAACATGGTAATATCTACACCGACATCTATATAAACATGGAAATATCTACACCGCCATCTGTATAAACCTGGAAATATCTACAATGCCATCTGTAGAAAGATGGAAATATCTACACCGCAATCTGTGTAAACTAAGAAATATCTACACCGATATCTGTAAAAACATGGAAATATCTACACCGCTATCTGTATAAACATGGAAATATCTACACCGCGATCTGTATAAACATGGAAATATCTACACCGCGATCTGTATAAACATGGAAATATCTACACCGCGATCTGTATAAACATGGAAATATCTACACCGCTATCTGTATAAATATGGAAATATCTACACAGCTATCTCTATAAACATGGAAATATCTACACCGCCATCTGTATAAACATGGAAATACCTACAAAGTCATCTGTATAAACATGGAAATATCTACAAAGCCATCTGTAGAAACATGGAAATATCTACACAGCCATCTGTATATACATGGAAATATCTACACCGCTATCTGTATAAACATGGAAAAAACTACACCGCTATTTGTATAAACAAGGAAATATCTACACCATGATCTGTATAAACATGGCAATATTTACACCGCTATCTGTATAAACATGGAAATTTCTACACCGTTATCTGTAAATATGGAAATATCTACACCGCCATCTCTATAAACATGTAAATATCTACACCGCCATCTGTATAAACATGGCAGTACCTATACAGTCATCTGTGTAAACATGGAAATATCTACACCACCATCTGTATAAACATGGAAATATCTACAATGCCATCTGTATACACATGGAAATACCTACACGGCAATCTGTGTATAGATGGAAACATCAACACCGCCATCTGTAAAATCTTGGAAATATCTACACTGCTATCCCTATAAACATGGAAATATCTACACTGCGGTCTGTATAAACATGGAAATATTTCTACACAGGTATCTGTATAAACATGGAAATAGCTACACCATGATCTGTATAAACATGGAAATACCTACAATACCATCTGTATACACATGGAAATATCTACACAGACATCTGTATAAATATGGAAATATCTACGCCGCCATCTGTATAAACATGGAAATATCTACACTGCCATCTGTAGAAAGATGGAAATATCTACACCGCTATCTCTATAAATATGGAAATATCTACACCGCCATCTCTATAAACATGAAAATATCTACACTGCCATCTCCATAAAGATGGAATTATCTACTCCGCCATGTGTATAAACACGGAAATATCTACACCACCCTCTGTGTAAACATGGAAATATCTACACCGCTCTCTGTGTAAACATGGAAATATCTACACCGCCATCTGCATGTCCATGGAAATATCTACGCCGCCATCTGTTTAAACATGGATATATCTACACGACCATCTGTGTATAGATGGAAATATCAACACCGCCATCTGTACAAACGTGGAAATATCTACACCGCTATCTCTATAAACATGGAAATGTGTGCACTGCCATCTGTAAAAACATGGAAATACCTATACAGTCATCTGTATAAACATGGAAATATCTACAATGCCATCTGTATACACATGGAAATATCGACACAGCCATCTGTATAAACATGTAAATATCTACACTGCTATCTCTATAAACATGGAAATATCTACACCGCCATCTCTATCAACATGAAAATATCTACACTGCCATCTCCATAAACATGGAACTAACTACTCCGCCATCTGTATAAACATGGAAACATCTACACCGCCATCTGTGTGAATTAGGAAATATCTACAATGCCATCTGTATAAAGATATAAATATCTGCACCGCGAGCTGTATAAACATGGAAATATCTACATCGCTATCTGTATAAACGTGGAAATACCAACATCGCTATCGGTATAAACATGGAAATATCTACAACGCCATCTATATAAACATGGAAATAGCTACACCGCTATGTCTATAAACATGGAAATACCTACACCGCTATCTCTATAAACGTGGAAATATCTACACCGTGATCTCTATAAACATGGAAATACCTACAACGCTATCTGTATTAATATGGAAATATCTACACAGCTATCTCTATGAACATGGAAATACCTACACCGCCATCTGTATAAACATGGAAATACCTACAAAGTCATCTGTATAAACATGGAAATATCTACAAAGAAATCTGTATAAACATGGAAATATCTACACAGCCATCTGTATATACATTGAAATATCTACACCGCAATCTGTATAAACGTGGAAATAACTACACGGCTATTTGTATAAACAAGGAAATATCTAAACCGTGATCTGTATAAACATGGAAATATTTACACCGCTATCTGTATAAACATGGAAATTTCTACACCGTTATCTGTATAAATATGGAAATATCTACACCGCTATCTTTATAAACATGGAAATATCTACACCGCCATCTGTATAAACACGGAAATACCTATACAGTCATCGGTGTAAACATGGAAATATCTACACCACCATCTGTATAAACATGGAAATATCTACAATGCCATCTGTATACACATGGAAATACCTACACGGCAATCTGTGTATAGATGGAAACATCAACACCGCCATCTGTGAAAACTTGGAAATATCTACACTGCTATCCCTATAAACTTGGAAATATCTACACTGCGTTCTGTATAAACATGGAAATATCTACACCACGATCTGTATAAACATGGAAATATCTTCACCACGATCTGTATAAACATGGAAATATCTACACCGCCATCTGTATAAACATGGAAATATCTACACCGCCATCTGTATAAACATGGAAATATCTACAATGCCATCTGTATAAACATGGAAATATCTACACCGCGATCTGTATAAACATGGAAATATCTACACCGCGATCTGTATAAACATGGAAATATCTACACCGCGATCTGTATAAACATGGAAATATCTACACAGCTATCTCTATAAACATGGAAATATCTACACCGCCATCTGTATAAACATGGAAATACCTACAAAGTCATCTGTATAAACATGGAAATATCTACAAAGCCATCTGTATAAACATGGAAATATCTACACCGCCATCTGTATATACATGGAAATATCTACACCGATATCTGTATAAACATGGTAATATCTACACCGCCATCTATATAAACATGGAAATATCTACACCGCCATCTGTATAAACATGGAAATATCTACAATGCCATCTGCAGAAAGATGGAAATATCTACACCGCAATCTGTGTAAACCTGGAAATATCTACACCGATATCTGTAAAAACATGGAAATATCTACACCGCTATCTGTATAACCATGGAAATATCTAAACCGCGATCTGTATAAACATGTAAATATCTACACCGCGTTCTGTATAAACATGGAAATACCTACACCGCTATCTGTATAAACATGGAAATATCTACACCGCTATCTGTATAAATATGTAAATATCTACACAGCTATCTCTGTAAACATGGAAATATCTACACCGCCATCTGTATAAACATGGAAATACCTACAAAGTCATCTGTATAAACATGGAAATAACTACAAAGCCATTTGTATAAACATGGAAATATCTACACAGCCATCTGTATATACATGGAAATATCTACACCGCAATCTGTATAAACATGGAAATAACTACACCGCTATTTGTATAAACAAGGAAATATCTACACCATGATCTGTATAAACATGGCAATATTTACACCGCTATCTGTATAAACATGGAAATTTCTACACCGTTATCTGTATATATGTGGAAATATCTACACCGCTATCTCTATAAACTTGGAAATATCTGCACCGCCATCTGTATAAACATGGCAATACCTATACAGTCATCTGTGTAAACATGGAAATATCTACACCACCATCTGTATAAACATGGAAATATCTACAATGCCATCTGTATACACATGGAAATACGTACACGGCAATCTGTGTATAGATGGAATCATCAACACCGCCATCTGTAAAAACTTGGAAATATCTACACTGCTATCTCTATAAACATGGAAATATCTACACTGCGGTCTGTATAAACATGGAAATATCTACACCGGTATCTGTATAAACATGGAAATATCTACACCATGATCTGTATAAACATGGAAATATATACACCGCTATCTGTATAAACATGGAAATATCTGCACCGCTATCTCTATAGACATGGAAATATATACAAAGCCATCTGTATAAACATGGAAATACCTACACAGTCATGCGTAGGAACATGGAAATATCTACACTGCCATCTGTATAAACATAGAAATATCTACACAGCCCTCTGTATAAATATGGAGATATCTGCATAGGCATCTGTATAAACATGGAAATATCTGCACCGCTATTTGTATAAACATGGAAATACCTACACCGCTGTCTCTATAAATATGGAAATATGTACACCGCTATGTATGTAAACATGGAAATATCTCCACTGCTGTCTGTATAAACATGGGAATATCTCCACCGTTATCTGTATAAACATGGAAATATCTACAGCGTCATCTCTATAAACATTGAAATATCTACACTGCCATCTGTAAAAACATGGAAATATCTACACAGTCATCTGAATAAACATGGAAATATCTACACCACCATCTGTATAAACATGGAAATACCTACAATACCATCTGTATATACATGGAAATATCTACACACACATCTGTATAAATATGGAAATATCTACTCCGCCATCTGTATAAACATGGAAATATCTACACTGCCATCTGTAGAAAGATGGAAATATCTACACCGCTATCTCTATAAATATGGAAATATCTACACTGCCATGTCTATAAACATGAAAATATCTACACTGCCATCTCCATAAACATGGAAGTATCTACTCCGCCATGTGTATAAACACGGAAATATCTACACCACCATCTGTGTAAACATGGAAATATCTACACCGCTCTCTGTATAAACATGGAAATATCTACACCGCCATCTGCATGTCCATGGAAATATTTACGCCGCCATCTGTTTAAACATGGATATATCTACACGACCATCTGTGTATAGATGGAAATATCAACACCGCCATCTGTACAAACATGGAAATATCTACACCGCTATCTCTATAAACATGGAAATGTGTGCACTGCCATCTGTAAAAACATGGAAATACCTATACAGTCATCTGTATAAACATGGAAATATCTATAATGCCATCTGTATACACATGGAAATATCTACACAGCCATCTGTATAAACATGTAAATATCTACACTGCTTTCTCTATAAACATGGAAATATCTACACCGCCATCTCTATAAACATAAAAATATCTACACTGCCATCTCCATAAACATGGAACTAACTACTCCGCCATCTGTATAAACATGGAAACATCTACACCGCCATCTGTGTGAATTAGGAAATATCTACAATGCCATCTGTATAAAGATATAAATATCTGCACCGCGAGCTGTATAAACATGGAAATATCTACATCGCTATCTGTATAAACGTGGAAATACCAACACCGCTATCGGTATAAACATGGAAATATCTACAACACCATCTATATAAACGTGGAAATATCTACACCGCCATGTCTATAAACATGGAAACACCTACACCGCTATCTCTATAAACATGGGAATATCTACACAGCTATCTGTATAAACATGGAAATATCTACACCGCTATCTGTATGAACATGGAAATATCTACACCGCGATCTGTATAAACATGGAAATAACTACACCGCGATCTGTATAAACATGGAAATATCTTCACCACGATCTGCATAAAAATGGAAATATCTACACCGCTATCTGTATAAACATGGAAAGATCTACACCGCCATCTGTATAAACATGGAAATATCTACAATGCCATCTGTATAAACATGGAAATATCTACACCGCGATCTGTATAAACATGGAAATATCTACACCGCTATCTGTATAAACATGGAAATATCTACACAGCTATCTCTATAAACATGGAAATGTCTACACCGCCATCTGTATAAACATGGAAATACCTACAAAGTCATCTGTATAAACATGGAAATACCTACAAAGCCATCTGTATAAACATGGAAATATCTACACAGCCATCTGTATATACATGGAAATATCTACAACGCTATCTCTATAAACATGGTAATAACTACACGGCTATTTGTATAAACAAGGAAATATCTACACCGTGATCTGTATAAACATGGAAATATTTACACCGCTATCTGTATAAACATGGAAATTTCTACACCGTTATCTGTATAAACATGGAAATATCTACACTGCTATCTCTATAAACATGGAAATATCTACACCGCCATCTGTATAAACATGGAAATACCTATACAGTCATCTGTGTAAACATGGAAATATCTACACCACCATCTGTATAAACATGGAAATATCTACAATGCCATCTGTATACACATGGAAATACCTACACGGCAATCTGTGTATAGATGGAAACATCAACACCGCCATCTGTAAATACTTGGAAATATCTACACTGCTATCCCTATAAACATGGAAATATCTACACTGCGGTCTGTATAAACATGGAAATATCTACACCGCGATCTGTATAAACATGGAAATATCTTCACCACGATCTGTATAAACATGGAAATATCTACACCGCTATCTGTATAAACATGGAAATATCTACACCGCCATCTGTATAAACATGGAAATATCTACAATGCCATCTGTATAAACATGGAAATATCTACACCGCGATCTGTATAAACATGGAAATATCTACACCGCGATCTGTATAAACATGGAAATATCTACACCGCCATCTATATAAACATGGAAATACCTACAAAGTCATCTGTATAAACATGGAAATATCTACAAAGCCATCTGTATAAACATGGAAATATCTACACAGCCATCTGTATATACATGGAAATATCTACAACGCTATCTGTATAAACATGGTAATATCTACACCGCCATCTATATAATCATGGAAATATCTACACCGCCATCTGTATAATCATGGAAATATCTACAATGCCATCTGTAGAAAGATGGAAATATCTACACCGCAATCTGTGTAAACATGGAAATATCTACACCGATATCTGTAAAAACATGGAAATATCTACACCACTATCTGTATAAACATGGAAATATCTACACTGCGATCTGTATAAACATGGAAATATCTACACCGCGATCTGTATAAACATGGAAATATCTACACCGCTATCTGTATAAACATGGAAATATCTACACCGCTATCTGTATAAATATGGAAATATCTACACAGCTATCTCTATAAACATGGAAATATCTACACCAACATCTGTATAAACATGGAAATACCTACAAAGTCATCTGTACGAACATGGAAATATCTACAAAGCCATCTGTATAAACATGGAAATATCTACACAGCCATCTGTATATACATGGAAATATCTACACCGCAATCTGTATAAACATGGAAATAACTACACCGCTATTTGTATAAACAAGGAAATATCTACACCATGATCTGTATAAACATGGCAATATTTACACCGCTATCTGTATAAACATGGAAATTCCTACACCGTTATCTGTATAAATATGGAAATATCTACACCGCTATCTCTATAAACATGGAAATATCTGCACCGCCATCTGTATAAACATGGCAATACCTATACAGTCATCTGTGTAAACATGGAAATATCTACACCACCATCTGTATAAACATGGAAATATCTACACTGCCATCTGTAGAAAGATGGAAATATCTACACCGCTATCTCTATAAATATGGAAATATCTACACCGACATCTCTATAAACATGAAAATATCTACACTGCCATCTCCATAAAGATGGAAGTATCTACTCCGCCATGTGTATAAACACGGAAATATCTACACCACCATCTGTGTAAACATGGAAATATCTACACCGCTCTCTGAATAAACATGGAAATATCTACACCGCCATCTGCATGTCCATGGAAATATCTACGCCGCCATCTGTTCAAACATGGAAATATCTACACGGCCATCTGTGTATAGATGGAAATATCAACACCGCCATCTGTACAAACATGGAAATATCTACACCGCTATCTCTATAAACATGGAAATGTGTGCACTGCCATCTGTAAAAACATGGAAATACCTATACAGTCATCTGTATAAACATGGAAATATCTACAACGCCACCTGTATACACATGGAAATATCTACACAGCCATCTGTATAAACATGTAAATATCTACAGTGCTATCTCTATAAACATGGAAATATCTACACCGCCATCTCTATAAACATGAAAATATCTACACTGCCATCTCCATAAACATGGAACTAACTACTCCGACTTCTGTATAAACATGGAAACATCTACACCGCCATCTGTGTGAATAAGGAAATATCTACAATGCCATCTGTATAAAGATATAAATATCTGCACCGCGAGCTGTATAAACATGGAAATATCTACTTCGCTATCTGTATGTACGTGGAAATACCAAAACCGCTATCGGTATAAACATGGAAATATCTACAACGCCATGTATATTAACATGGAAATATCTACACCGCTATGTCTATAAACATGGAAATTCCTACACCGCTATCTCTATAAACAGGGAAATATCTACACCGCGATCTGTATAAACATGGAAATATCTACACTGCTATCCGTATAAACATGGAAATATCTACACAGCTATCTCTATAAACATGGAAATATCTACACCGCCATGTGTATAAACATGGAAATACCTACAAAGTCATCTGTATAAACATGGAAATATGTACAAAGCCATCTGTATAAACATGGAAATATCCACACAGCCATCTGTATATACATTGAAATATCTACACCGCTATCTGTATAAACATGGTAATATCTACACCGCCATCTGTATAAACATGGAAATATCTACACCGCCATCTGTATAAACATGGAAATATCTACAATGCCATCTGTAGAAAGATGGAAATATCTACACCGCAATCTCTGTAAACATGGAAATCTCTACACCGATATCTGTAAAAACATGGAAATATCTACACTGCTATCTGTATAAACTTGGAAATATCTACACCGCGATCTGTATAAACATGGAAATATCTACACCGCGATCTGTATAAACATGGAAATATCTACACCGCTATCTGTATAAACATGGAAATATCTACACCGCTATCTGTATAAACATGGTAATATCTACACCGACATCTATATAAACATGGAAATATCTACACCGCCATCTTTATAAACATGGAAATATCTACAATGCCATCTGCAGAAAGATGGAAATATCTAAACCGCAATCTGTGTAAACGTGGAAATATCTACACCGTTATCTGTAAAAACATGGAAATATCTACACCGCTATCTGAATAAACATGGAAATATCTACACCGCGATCTGTATAAACATGGAAATATCTACACCGCGATCTGTATAAACATGGAAATATCTACACCGCTATCTGTATAAATATGGATATATCTACACAGCTATCTCTATAAATGTGGAAATATCTACACCGCCATCTGTATAAACATGGAAATACCTACAAAGTCATCTGTATAAACATGGAAATATCTACAAAGCCATCTGTATAAACATGGAAATAACTTCACCGCTATTTGTATAAACAAGGAAATATCTACACCGTGATCTGTATAAACATGGAAATATTTACACCGCTATCTGTATAAACATGGAAATTTTTACACCGTTATCTGTATAAATATGGAAATATCTACACTGCTATCTCTATAAACATGGAAATATCTACACCGCCATCTGTATAAACATGGAGATACCTATACAGTCATCTGTGTAAACATGGAAATATCTACACCACCATCTGTATAAACATGGAAATATCTACAATGCCATCTGTATACACATGGAAATACCTACACGGCAATCTGTGTATAGATGGAAACATCAACACCGCCATCTGTAGAAACTTGGGAATATCTACACTGCTATCTCTATAAACATGGAAATATCTACACTGCGGTCTGTATAAACATGGAAATATCTACACCGGTATCTGTATCAACATGGAAATATCTACACCATAATCTGTATAACCATGGAAATATATACACCGCTATCTGTATAAACATGGAAATATCTGCACCGCTATCTCTATAGACATGGAAATATCTACACTGCCATCTGTATAAACATAGAAATATCTACACAACCCGCTGTATAAATATGGAGATATCTGCATAGGCATCTGTATAAACATGGAAATATCTGCACCGCTATCTGTATAAACATGGAAATACCTACACCGCTGTCTCTATAAACATGGAAATATGTACACCGCTATGTATATAAACATGGAAATATCTCCACTGCTGTCTGTATAAACATGGGAATATCTCCACCGTTATCTGTATAAACATGGAAATATCTACAGCGCCATCTCTATAATCATTGAAATATCTACACTGCCATCTGTAAAAACATGGAAATATCTACACAGTCATCTGAATAAACATGGAAATATCTACACCACCATCTGTATAAACATGGAAATACCTACAATACCATCTGTATAAACATTGAAATATCTACACACACATCTGTATAAATATGGAAATATCTACACCGCCATCTGTATAAACATGGAAATATCTACACTGCCATCTGTAGAAAGATGGAAATATCTACACCGCTATCTCTATAAATATGGAAATATCTACACCGCCATCTCTATAAACATGAAAATATCTACACTGCCATCTCCATAAAGATGGAAGTATCTACTCCGCCATGTGTATAAACACGGAAATATCTACACCACCATCTGTGTAAACATGGAAATATCTACACCGCTCTCTGTATAAACATGGAAATATCTACACCGCCATCTGCATGTCCATGGAAATATCTACGCCACCATCTGTTTAAACATGGATATATCTACACGACCATCTGTGTATAGATGGAAATATCAACACCGCCATCTGTACAAACATGGAAATATCTACACCGCTATCTCTATAAACATGGAAATGTGTGCACTGCCATCTGTAAAAACATGGAAATACCTGTACAGTCATCTGTATAAACATGGAAATATCTACAATGCCATCTGTATACACATGGAAATATCTACACAGCCATCTGTATAAACATGTAAATATCTACACTGCTATCTCTATAAACATGGAAATATCTACACCGCCATCTCTATAAACATGAAAATATCTACACTGCCATCTCCATAAACATGGAATTAAATACTCCCCCATCTCTATAAACATGGAAACATCTACACCGCCACCTGTGTGAATAAGGAAATATATACAATGCCATCTGTATAAAGATATAAGTATCTGCACCACGAGCTGTATAAACATGGAAATATCTACATCGCTATCTGTATAAACGTGGAAATACGAACACCGCTATCGGTATAAACATGGAAATATCTAAAACGCCATCTATATAAACATGGAAATATCTACACCGCTATGTCTATAAACATGGAAATACCTACACCGCTATCTCTATAAACATGGAAATATCTACATCGTGATCTGTATAAACATGGAAATATCTACACCGCTATCTGTATTAATATGGAAATATCTACACAGCTATCTCTATAAACATGGAAATATCCACACCGCCATCTGTATAAACATGGAAATACCTACAAAGTCATCTGTATAATCAAGGAAATATCTACAAAGCCATCTGTATAAACATGGAAATATCTACACAGCCATCTGTATATACATGGAAATATCTACACCGCAATCTGTATAAACATGGAAATAACTACACGGCTATTTGTATAAACAAGGAAATATCTACACCGTGATCTGTATAAACATGGAAATATTTACACCGCTATCTGTATAAACATGGAAATTTCTACACCGTTATCTGTATAAATATGGAAATATCTACACCGCTATCTCTATAAACATGGAAATATATACACCGCCATCTGTATAAACATGGAAACACCTATACAGTCATCTGTGTAAACATGGAAATATCTACACCACCGTCTATATAAACATGGAAATATCTACAATGCCATCTGTATACACATGGAAATACCTACACGGCAATCTGTGTATAGATGGAAACATCAACACCGCCATCTGTAAAAACTTGGAAATATCTACACTGCTATCCCTATAAACATGGAAATATCTACACTGCGGTCTGTATAAACATGGAAATATCTACACCGCGATCTGTATAAACATGGAAATATCTTCACCACGATCTGTATAAACATGGAAATATCTACACCGCTATCTGTATAAACATGGAAATATCTACACCGCCATCTGTATAAACATGGAAATATCTACAATGCCATCTGTATAAACATGGAAATATCTACACTGCGATCTGTATAAACATGGAAATATCTACACCGCGATCTGTATAAACATGGAAATATCTACACCGCTATCTGTATAAACATGGAAATATCTACACAGCTATCTCTATAAACATGGAAATATCTACACCGCCATCTGTATAAACATGGAAATACCTACAAAGTCATCTGTATGAACATGGAAATATCTACAAAGCCATCTGTATAAACATGGAAATATCTACACTGCCATCTGTATATACATGGAAATATCTACACCGCAATCTGTATAAACATGGTAACATCTACACCGCCATCTATATAAACATGGAAATATCTACACCGCCATCTGTATAAACATGGAAATATCTACAATGCCATCTGTAGAAAGATGGAAATATCTACACCGCAATCTGTGTAAACATGGAAATATCTACTCCGATATCTGTAAAAACAT
Organism: Pan troglodytes; assembly: GCF_028858775.2. Taxonomy (NCBI): domain Eukaryota; kingdom Metazoa; phylum Chordata; class Mammalia; order Primates; family Hominidae; genus Pan; species Pan troglodytes. The sequence continues at coordinate 89,166,722 of NC_072416.2, read as the reverse complement.
GGAAATATAAACACCGCTATCTGTATAAACATGGAAATATCTACACCGAGATCTGTATAAACATGTAAATATCTACACCGCGTTCTGTATAAACATGGAAATACCTACACCGCTATCTGTATAAACATGGAAATATCTACACCGCTATCTGAATAAATATAGAAATATCTACACAGCTATCTCTATAAACATGGAAATATCTACACCGCCATCTGTATAAACATGGAAATACCTACAAAGTCATCTGTATAAACATGGAAATAACTAAAAAGCCATCTGTATAAACATGGAAATATCTACACCGCCATCTGTATAAACATGGAAATACCTATACAGTCATCTGTGTAAACATGGAAATATCTACACCACCATCTGTATAAACATGGAAATATCTACAATGCCATCTGTATACACATGGAAATACCTACACGGCAATCTGTGTATAGATGGAAACATCAACACCGCCATCTGTAAAAACTTGGGAATATCTACACTGCCATCCCTATAAACATGGAAATATCTACACTGCGGTCTGTATAAACATGGAAATATTTACACCGGTATCTGCATAGACATGGAAATATCTACACCATGATCTCTATAAACATGGAAATATATACACCGCTATCTGTAAAACATGGAAGTATCTGCACCGCTATCTCTATAGACATGGAAATATCTACAAAGCCATCTGTATAAACATGGAAATACCTACACAGTCATGTGTTGGAACATGGAAATATCTACACTGCCATCTGTATAAACATAGAAATATCTACACAGCCCTCTGTATAAATATGGAGATATCTGCATAGGCATCTGTATAAACATGGAAATATCTGCACCGCTATCTGTATAAACATGGAAATACCTACACCGCTGTCTCTATAAACATGGAAATATGTACACCGCTATGTATATAAACATGGAAATATCTCCACTGCTGTCTGTATAAACATGGAAATATCTCCACCGTTATCTGTATAAACATGGAAATATCTACAATGCCATCTGTATACACATGGAAATACCTACACGGCAATCTGTGTATAGATGGAAACATCAACACCGCCATCTGTAAAAACTTGGGAATATCTACACTGCCATCCCTATAAACATGGAAATATCTACACTGCGGTCTGTATAAACATGGAAATATTTACACCGGTATCTGCATAGACATGGAAATATCTACACCATGATCTCTATAAACATGGAAATATATACACCGCTATCTGTAAAACATGGAAGTATCTGCACCGCTATCTCTATAGACATGGAAATATCTACAAAGCCATCTGTATAAACATGGAAATACCTACACAGTCATGTGTTGGAACATGGAAATATCTACACTGCCATCTGTATAAACATAGAAATATCTACACAGCCCTCTGTATAAATATGGAGATATCTGCATAGGCATCTGTATAAACATGGAAATATCTGCACCGCTATCTGTATAAACATGGAAATACCTACACCGCTGTCTCTATAAACATGGAAATATGTACACCGCTATGTATATAAACATGGAAATATCTCCACTGCTGTCTGTATAAACATGGAAATATCTCCACCGTTATCTGTATAAACATGGAAATATCTACAGTGCCATCTCTATAAACATTGAAATATCTACACTGCCATCTGTAAAAACATGGAAATATCTACACAGTCATCTGAATAAACATGGAAATAACTACACCACCATCTGTATAAACATGGAAATACCTACAATACCATCTGTATACACATGGAAATATCTACAGAGACATCTGTATAAATATGGAAATAACTACACCGACATCTGTATAAACATGGCAATATCTACACTGCCATCTGTAGAAAGATGGAAATATCTACACCGCTATCTCTATAAATATGGAAATATCTACACCGCCATCTCTATAAACATGAAAATATCTACACTGCCATCTCCATAAAGATGGAAGTATCTACTCCGCCATGTGTATAAACACGGAAATATCTACACCACCATCTGTGTAAACATGGAAATATCTACACCGCTCTCTGTATAAACATGGAAATATCTACACCGCCATCTGCATGTCCATGGAAATATCTACGCCGCCATCTGTTTAAACATGGATATATCTACACGACCATCTGTGTATAGATGGAAATATAAACAACGCCATCTGTACAAACATGGAAATATCTACACCGCTATCTCTATAAACATGGAAATGTGTGCACTGCCATCTGTAAAAACATGGAAATACCTATACAGTCATCTGTATAAACATGGAAATATCTACAATGCCATCTGTATACACATGGAAATATCAACACAGCCATCTGTATAAACATGTAAATATCTACACTGCTATCTCTATAAACATGGAAATATCTACACCGCCATCTCTATAAACATGAAAATATCTACACTTCCATCTCCCTAAACATGGAACTAACTGCTCCGCCATCTCTATAAACATGGAAACATCTACACGGCCACCTGTGTGAATAAGGAAATATATACAATGCCATGTGTATAAAGATATAAGTATCTGCACCGCGAGCTGTATAAACATGCAAATATCTACATCGCTATCTGTATAAACGTGGAAATACCAACACCGCTATCGGTATAAACATGGAAATATCTAAAATGCCATCTATATAAACATGGAAATATATACACCGCTATGACTATAAACATGGAAATACCTACACCGCTATCTCTATAAATATGGAAATATCTACACCGCCATCTCTATAAACATGAAAATATCTACACTGCCATCTCCATAAAGATGGAAGTATCTACTCCGCCATGTGTATAAACACGGAAATATCTACACCACCATCTGTGTAAACATGGAAATATCTACACCGCTCTCTGTATAAACATGGAAATATCTACACCGCCATCTGCATGTCCATGGAAATATCTACGCCACCATCTGTTTAAACATGGATATATCTACACGACCATCTGTGTATAGATGGAAATATCAACACCGCCATCTGTACAAACATGGAAATATCTACACCGCTATCTCTATAAACATGGAAATGTGTGCACTGCCATCTGTAAAAACATGGAAATACCTGTACAGTCATCTGTATAAACATGGAAATATCTACAATGCCATCTGTATACACATGGAAATATCTACACAGCCATCTGTATAAACATGTAAATATCTACACTGCTATCTCTATAAACATGGAAATATCTACACCGCCATCTCTATAAACATGAAAATATCTACACTGCCATCTCCATAAACATGGAATTATATACTCCGCCATCTCTATAAACATGGAAACATCTACACCGCCACCTGTGTGAATAAGGAAATATATACAATGCCATCTGTATAAAGATATAAGTATCTGCACCACGAGCTGTATAAACATGGAAATATCTACATCGCTATCTGTATAAACGTGGAAATACGAACACCGCTATCGGTATAAACATGGAAATATCTAAAACGCCATCTATATAAACATGGAAATATCTACACCGCTATGTCTATAAACATGGAAATACCTACACCGCTATCTCTATAAACATGGAAATATCTACATCGTGATCTGTATAAACATGGAAATATCTACACCGCTATCTGTATTAATATGGAAATATCTACACAGCTATCTCTATAAACATGGAAATATCCACACCGCCATCTGTATAAACATGGAAATACCTACAAAGTCATCTGTATAATCAAGGAAATATCTACAAAGCCATCTGTATAAACATGGAAATATCTACACAGCCATCTGTATATACATGGAAATATCTACACCGCAATCTGTATAAACATGGAAATAACTACACGGCTATTTGTATAAACAAGGAAATATCTACACCGTGATCTGTATAAACATGGAAATATTTACACCGCTATCTGTATAAACATGGAAATTTCTACACCGTTATCTGTATAAATATGGAAATATCTACACCGCTATCTCTATAAACATGGAAATATATACACCGCCATCTGTATAAACATGGAAACACCTATACAGTCATCTGTGTAAACATGGAAATATCTACACCACCATCTATATAAACATGGAAATATCTACAATGCCATCTGTATACACATGGAAATACCTACACGGCAATCTGTGTATAGATGGAAACATCAACACCGCCATCTGTAAAAACTTGGAAATATCTACACTGCTATCCCTATAAACATGGAAATATCTACACTGCGGTCTGTATAAACATGGAAATATCTACACCGCGATCTGTATAAACATGGAAATATCTTCACCACGATCTGTATAAACATGGAAATATCTACACCGCTATCTGTATAAACATGGAAATATCTACACCGCCATCTGTATAAACATGGAAATATCTACAATGCCATCTGTATAAACATGGAAATATCTACACTGCGATCTGTATAAACATGGAAATATCTACACCGCGATCTGTATAAACATGGAAATATCTACACCGCTATCTGTATAAACATGGAAATATCTACACAGCTATCTCTATAAACATGGAAATATCTACACCGCCATCTGTATAAACATGGAAATACCTACAAAGTCATCTGTATGAACATGGAAATATCTACAAAGCCATCTGTATAAACATGGAAATATCTACACTGCCATCTGTATATACATGGAAATATCTACACCGCAATCTGTATAAACATGGTAACATCTACACCGCCATCTATATAAACATGGAAATATCTACACCGCCATCTGTATAAACATGGAAATATCTACAATGCCATCTGTAGAAAGATGGAAATATCTACACCGCAATCTGTGTAAACATGGAAATATCTACTCCGATATCTGTAAAAACATGGAAATATAAACACCGCTATCTGTATAAACATGGAAATATCTACACCGAGATCTGTATAAACATGTAAATATCTACACCGCGTTCTGTATAAACATGGAAATACCTACACCGCTATCTGTATAAACATGGAAATATCTACACCGCTATCTGAATAAATATAGAAATATCTACACAGCTATCTCTATAAACATGGAAATATCTACACCGCCATCTGTATAAACATGGAAATACCTACAAAGTCATCTGTATAAACATGGAAATAACTAAAAAGCCATCTGTATAAACATGGAAATATCTACACCGCCATCTGTATAAACATGGAAATACCTATACAGTCATCTGTGTAAACATGGAAATATCTACACCACCATCTGTATAAACATGGAAATATCTACAATGCCATCTGTATACACATGGAAATACCTACACGGCAATCTGTGTATAGATGGAAACATCAACACCGCCATCTGTAAAAACTTGGGAATATCTACACTGCCATCCCTATAAACATGGAAATATCTACACTGCGGTCTGTATAAACATGGAAATATTTACACCGGTATCTGCATAGACATGGAAATATCTACACCATGATCTCTATAAACATGGAAATATATACACCGCTATCTGTAAAACATGGAAGTATCTGCACCGCTATCTCTATAGACATGGAAATATCTACAAAGCCATCTGTATAAACATGGAAATACCTACACAGTCATGTGTTGGAACATGGAAATATCTACACTGCCATCTGTATAAACATAGAAATATCTACACAGCCCTCTGTATAAATATGGAGATATCTGCATAGGCATCTGTATAAACATGGAAATATCTGCACCGCTATCTGTATAAACATGGAAATACCTACACCGCTGTCTCTATAAACATGGAAATATGTACACCGCTATGTATATAAACATGGAAATATCTCCACTGCTGTCTGTATAAACATGGAAATATCTCCACCGTTATCTGTATAAACATGGAAATATCTACAATGCCATCTGTATACACATGGAAATACCTACACGGCAATCTGTGTATAGATGGAAACATCAACACCGCCATCTGTAAAAACTTGGGAATATCTACACTGCCATCCCTATAAACATGGAAATATCTACACTGCGGTCTGTATAAACATGGAAATATTTACACCGGTATCTGCATAGACATGGAAATATCTACACCATGATCTCTATAAACATGGAAATATATACACCGCTATCTGTAAAACATGGAAGTATCTGCACCGCTATCTCTATAGACATGGAAATATCTACAAAGCCATCTGTATAAACATGGAAATACCTACACAGTCATGTGTTGGAACATGGAAATATCTACACTGCCATCTGTATAAACATAGAAATATCTACACAGCCCTCTGTATAAATATGGAGATATCTGCATAGGCATCTGTATAAACATGGAAATATCTGCACCGCTATCTGTATAAACATGGAAATACCTACACCGCTGTCTCTATAAACATGGAAATATGTACACCGCTATGTATATAAACATGGAAATATCTCCACTGCTGTCTGTATAAACATGGAAATATCTCCACCGTTATCTGTATAAACATGGAAATATCTACAGTGCCATCTCTATAAACATTGAAATATCTACACTGCCATCTGTAAAAACATGGAAATATCTACACAGTCATCTGAATAAACATGGAAATAACTACACCACCATCTGTATAAACATGGAAATACCTACAATACCATCTGTATACACATGGAAATATCTACAGAGACATCTGTATAAATATGGAAATAACTACACCGACATCTGTATAAACATGGCAATATCTACACTGCCATCTGTAGAAAGATGGAAATATCTACACCGCTATCTCTATAAATATGGAAATATCTACACCGCCATCTCTATAAACATGAAAATATCTACACTGCCATCTCCATAAAGATGGAAGTATCTACTCCGCCATGTGTATAAACACGGAAATATCTACACCACCATCTGTGTAAACATGGAAATATCTACACCGCTCTCTGTATAAACATGGAAATATCTACACCGCCATCTGCATGTCCATGGAAATATCTACGCCGCCATCTGTTTAAACATGGATATATCTACACGACCATCTGTGTATAGATGGAAATATAAACAACGCCATCTGTACAAACATGGAAATATCTACACCGCTATCTCTATAAACATGGAAATGTGTGCACTGCCATCTGTAAAAACATGGAAATACCTATACAGTCATCTGTATAAACATGGAAATATCTACAATGCCATCTGTATACACATGGAAATATCAACACAGCCATCTGTATAAACATGTAAATATCTACACTGCTATCTCTATAAACATGGAAATATCTACACCGCCATCTCTATAAACATGAAAATATCTACACTTCCATCTCCCTAAACATGGAACTAACTGCTCCGCCATCTCTATAAACATGGAAACATCTACACGGCCACCTGTGTGAATAAGGAAATATATACAATGCCATGTGTATAAAGATATAAGTATCTGCACCGCGAGCTGTATAAACATGCAAATATCTACATCGCTATCTGTATAAACGTGGAAATACCAACACCGCTATCGGTATAAACATGGAAATATCTAAAATGCCATCTATATAAACATGGAAATATATACACCGCTATGACTATAAACATGGAAATACCTACACCGCTATCTCTATAAACATGGAAATATCTACACCGTGATCTGTATAAACATGGAAATATCTACACCACGATCTGTATAAACATGGAAATATCTTCACCACGATCTGTATAAACATGGAAATATCTACACCGCTATCTGTATAAACATGGAAATATCTACACCGCCATCTGTATAAACATGGAAATATCTACAATGCCATCTGTATAAACATCGAAATATCTACACCGCGATCTGTATAAACATGGAAATATCTACACTGCGATCTGTATAAACATGGAAATATCTACACCGCTATCTGTATAAACATGGAAATATCTACACAGCTATCTATATAAACATGGAAATATCAACACCGCCATCTGTATAAACATGGAAATACCTACACAGTCATCTGTATAAACATGGAAATATCTACAAAGCCATCTGTATAAACATGGAAATATCTACACAGCCATCTGTATATACATGGAAATATCTACAACGCTATCTGTATAAACATGGTAATATCTACACCGCCATCTATATAATCATGGAAATATCTACACCGCCATCTGTATAATCATGGAAATATCTACAATGCCATCTGTAGAAAGATGGAAATATCTACACCGCAATCTGTGTAAACATGGAAATATCTACACCGATATCTGTAAAAACATGGAAATATCTACACCGCTATCTGTATAAACATGGAAATATCTACACCGCGATCTGTATAAACATGGAAATATCTACACCGTGATCTGTATAAACATGGAAATATCTACACCGCTATCTGTATAAACATGGAAATATCTACACCGCTATCTGTATAAATATGGAAATATCTACACAGCTATCTCTATAAACATGGAAATATCTACACCTCCATCTGTATAAACATGGAAATACCTACAAAGTCATCTGTATGAACATGGAAATATCTACAAAGCCATCTGTATAAACATGGAAATATCTACACAGCCATCTGTATATACATGGAAATATCTACACCGCAATCTCTATAAACATGGAAATAACTACACCGCTATTTGTATAAACAAGGAAATATCTACACCATGATCTGTATAAACATGGCAATATTTACACCGCTATCTGTATAAACATGGAAATTTCTACACCGTTATCTGTATAAATATGGAAATATCTACACCGCTATCTCTATAAACATGGAAATATCTGCACCGCCATCTGTATAAACATGGCAATACCTATACAGTCATCTGTGTAAACATGGAAATATCTACACCACCATCTGTATAAACATGGAAATATCTACAATGCCATCTGTATACACATGGAAATACGTACACGGCAATCTGTGTATAGATGGAAACATCAACACCGCCATCAGTAAAAACTTGGAAATATCTACACTGCTATCTCTATAAACATGGAAATATCTACACTGCGGTCTGCATAAACATGGAAATATCTACACCGGTATCTGTATAAACATGGAAACATCTACACCATGATCTGTATAAACATGGAAATATATACACCGCTATCTGTATAAACATGGAAATATCTGCACCGCTATCTCTATAGACATGGAAATATCTACAAAGCCATCTGTATAAACATGGAAATACCTACACAGTCATGTGTAGGAACATGGAAATATCTACACTGCCATCTGTATAAACATAGAAATATCTACACAGCCCTCTGTATAAATATGGAGATATCTGCATAGGCATCTGTATAAACATGGAAATATCTGCACCGCTATCTGTATAAACATGGAAATACCTACACCGCTGTCTCTATAAACATGGAAATATGTACACCGCTATGTATATAAACATGGAAATATCTCCACTGCTGTCTTTATAAACATGGAAATATCTCCACCGTTATCTGTATAAACATGGAAATATCTACAACGCCATCTCTATAAACATTGAAATATCTACACTGCCATCTGTAAAAACATGGAAATGTCTACACAGTCATCCGAATAAACATGGAAATATCTACACCACCATCTGTAAAAACATGGAAATACCTACAATACCATCTGTATATACATGGAAATATCTACACACACATCTGTATAAATATGGAAATATCTACACCGCCATCTGTATAAACCTGGTAATATCTACACTGCCATCTGTAGAAAGATGGAAATGTCTACACCGCTATCTCTATAAATATGGAAATATCTACACCGCCATCTCTATAAACATGAAAATATCTACACTGCCATCTCCATAAACATGGATCTAACTACTCCGCCATCTGTATAAACACGGAAACATCTACACCGCCATCTGTGTGAATAAGGAAATATCTACAATGCCATCTGTATGAAGATAAAAATAACTGCACCGCGAGCTGTATAAACATGGAAATATCTACATCGCTATCTGTATAAACGTGGAAATACCAACACCGCTATCGGTATAAACATGGAAATATCTACAACGCCATCTATATAAACATGGAAATGTCTACACCGCTGTCTATAAACATGGAAATACCTACACCGCTATCTCTATAAACATGGAAATATCTACACCGCTATCTGTATAAACATGGAAATATCTACACCGCTATCTGTAAAAACATGGAAATCTCTACACCGCGATCTGTATAAACATGGAAATATCTGCACCGTGATCTGTATAAACATGGAAATATCTTCACCGCGATCTGTATAAACATGGAAAAATCTACACCGCTATCTGTATAAACATGCAAATATCTACACCGCCATCTCTATAAACATCGAAATATCTACAATGCCATCTGTATAAACATGGAAATATCTACACAGCCATCTGTATAAACATGGAAATATCTACACCGCGATCTGTATAAACATGGAAATATCTACACCGCTATTTGTATAAACATGGAAATATCTACACAGCTATCTCTGTAAACATGGAAATACCTACACCGCCATCTGTATAAACATGGAAATACCTACAAAGTCATCTGTATAAACATGGAAATATCTACAAAGCCATCTGTATAAACATGGAAATACCTACACCGCTGTCTCTATAAACATGGAAATATGTACACCGCTATGTATATAAACATGGAAATATCTCCACTGCTGTCTGTATAAACATGGAAATATCTCCACCGTTATCTGTATAAACATGGAAATATCTACAATGCCATCTGTATACACATGGAAATACCTACACGGCAATCTGTGTATAGATGGAAACATCAACACCGCCATCTGTAAAAACTTGGGAATATCTACACTGCCATCCCTATAAACATGGAAATATCTACACTGCGGTCTGTATAAACATGGAAATATTTACACCGGTATCTGCATAGACATGGAAATATCTACACCATGATCTCTATAAACATGGAAATATATACACCGCTATCTGTAAAACATGGAAGTATCTGCACCGCTATCTCTATAGACATGGAAATATCTACAAAGCCATCTGTATAAACATGGAAATACCTACACAGTCATGTGTTGGAACATGGAAATATCTACACTGCCATCTGTATAAACATAGAAATATCTACACAGCCCTCTGTATAAATATGGAGATATCTGCATAGGCATCTGTATAAACATGGAAATACCTGCACCGCTATCTGTATAAACATGGAAATACCTACACCGCTGTCTCTATAAACATGGAAATATGTACACCGCTATGTATATAAACCTGAAAATATCTCCACTGCTGTCTGTATAAACATGGAAATATCTCCACCGTTATCTGTATAAACATGGAAATATCTACAGTGCCATCTCTATAAACATTGAAATATCTACACTGCCATCTGTAAAAACATGGAAATATCTACACAGTCATCTGAATAAACATGGAAATAACTACACCACCATCTGTATAAACATGGAAATACCTACAATACCATCTGTATACACATGGAAATATCTACAGAGACATCTGTATAAATATGGAAATAACTACACCGACATCTGTATAAACATGGCAATATCTACACTGCCATCTGTAGAAAGATGGAAATATCTACACCGCTATCTCTATAAATATGGAAATATCTACACCGCCATCTCTATAAACATGAAAATATCTACACTGCCATCTCCATAAAGATGGAAGTATCTACTCCGCCATGTGTATAAACACGGAAATATCTACACCACCATCTGTGTAAACATGGAAATATCTACACCGCTCTCTGTATAAACATGGAAATATCTACACCGCCATCTGCATGTCCATGGAAATATCTACGCCGCCATCTGTTTAAACATGGATATATCTACACGACCATCTGTGTATAGATGGAAATATAAACAACGCCATCTGTACAAACATGGAAATATCTACACCGCTATCTCTATAAACATGGAAATGTGTGCACTGCCATCTGTAAAAACATGGAAATACCTATACAGTCATCTGTATAAACATGGAAATATCTACAATGCCATCTGTATACACATGGAAATATCAACACAGCCATCTGTATAAACATGTAAATATCTACACTGCTATCTCTATAAACATGGAAATATCTACACCGCCATCTCTATAAACATGAAAATATCTACACTTCCATCTCCCTAAACATGGAACTAACTGCTCCGCCATCTCTATAAACATGGAAACATCTACACGGCCACTTGTGTGAATAAGGAAATATATACAATGCCATATGTATAAAGATATAAGTATCTGCACCGCGAGCTGTATAAACATGGAAATATCTACATCGCTATCTGTATAAACGTGGAAATACCAACACCGCTATCGGTATAAACATGGAAATATCTAAAATGCCATCTATATAAACATGGAAATATATACACTGCTATGACTATAAACATGGAAATACCTACACCGCTATCTCTATAAACATGGAAATATCTACACCGTGATCTGTATAAACATGGAAATATCTACACCACGATCTGTATAAACATGGAAATATCTTCACCACGATCTGTATAAACATGGAAATATCTACACCGCTATCTGTATAAACATGGAAATATCTACACCGCCATCTGTATAAACATGGAAATATCTACAATGCCATCTGTATAAACATCGAAATATCTACACCGCGATCTGTATAAACATGGAAATATCTACACCGCGATCTGTATAAACATGGAAATATCTACACCGCTATCTGTATAAACATGGAAATATCTACACAGCTATCTATATAAACATGGAAATATCAACACCGCCATCTGTATAAACATGGAAATACCTACACAGTCATCTGTATAAACATGGAAATATCTACAAAGCCATCTGTATAAACATGGAAATATCTACACAGCCATCTGTATATACATGGAAATATCTACAACGCTATCTGTATAAACATGGTAATATCTACACCGCCATCTATATAATCATGGAAATATCTACACCGCCATCTGTATAATCATGGAAATATCTACAATGCCATCTGTAGAAAGATGGAAATATCTACACCGCAATCTGTGTAAACATGGAAATATCTACACCGATATCTGTAAAAACATGGAAATATCTACACCGCTATCTGTATAAACATGGAAATATCTACACCGCGATCTGTATAAACATGGAAATATCTACACCGTGATCTGTATAAACATGGAAATATCTACACCGCTATCTGTATAAACATGGAAATATCTACACCGCTATCTGTATAAATATGGAAATATCTACACAGCTATCTCTATAAACATGGAAATATCTACACCTCCATCTGTATAAACATGGAAATACCTACAAAGTCATCTGTATGAACATGGAAATATCTACAAAGCCATCTGTATAAACATGGAAATATCTACACAGCCATCTGTATATACATGGAAATATCTACACCGCAATCTCTATAAACATGGAAATAACTACACCGCTATTTGTATAAACAAGGAAATATCTACACCATGATCTGTATAAACATGGCAATATTTACACCGCTATCTGTATAAACATGGAAATTTCTACACCGTTATCTGTATAAATATGGAAATATCTACACCGCTATCTCTATAAACATGGAAATATCTGCACCGCCATCTGTATAAACATGGCAATACCTATACAGTCATCTGTGTAAACATGGAAATATCTACACCACCATCTGTATAAACATGGAAATATCTACAATGCCATCTGTATACACATGGAAATACGTACACGGCAATCTGTGTATAGATGGAAACATCAACACCGCCATCTGTAAAAACTTGGAAATATCTACACTGCTATCTCTATAAACATGGAAATATCTACACTGCGGTCTGCATAAACATGGAAATATCTACACCGGTATCTGTATAAACATGGAAACATCTACACCATGATCTGTATAAACATGGAAATATATACACCGCTATCTGTATAAACATGGAAATATCTGCACCGCTATCTCTATAGACATGGAAATATCTACAAAGCCATCTGTATAAACATGGAAATACCTACACAGTCATGTGTAGGAACATGGAAATATCTACACTGCCATCTGTATAAACATAGAAATATCTACACAGCCCTCTGTATAAATATGGAGATATCTGCATAGGCATCTGTATAAACATGGAAATATCTGCACCGCTATCTGTATAAACATGGAAATACCTACACCGCTGTCTCTATAAACATGGAAATATGTACACCGCTATGTATATAAACATGGAAATATCTCCACTGCTGTCTGTATAAACATGGAAATATCTCCACCGTTATCTGTATAAACATGGAAATATCTACAACGCCATCTCTATAAACATTGAAATATCTACACTGCCATCTGTAAAAACATGGAAATGTCTACACAGTCATCCGAATAAACATGGAAATATCTACACCACCATCTGTAAAAACATGGAAATACCTACAATACCATCTGTATATACATGGAAATATCTACACACACATCTGTATAAATATGGAAATATCTACACCGCCATCTGTATAAACCTGGTAATATCTACACTGCCATCTGTAGAAAGATGGAAATGTCTACACCGCTATCTCTATAAATATGGAAATATCTACACCGCCATCTCTATAAACATGAAAATATCTACACTGCCATCTCCATAAACATGGATCTAACTACTCCGCCATCTGTATAAACACGGAAACATCTACACCGCCATCTGTGTGAATAAGGAAATATCTACAATGCCATCTGTATGAAGATAAAAATAACTGCACCGCGAGCTGTATAAACATGGAAATATCTACATCGCTATCTGTATAAACGTGGAAATACCAACACCGCTATCGGTATAAACATGGAAATATCTACAACGCCATCTATATAAACATGGAAATGTCTACACCGCTGTCTATAAACATGGAAATACCTACACCGCTATCTCTATAAACATGGAAATATCTACACCGCTATCTGTATAAACATGGAAATATCTACACCGCTATCTGTAAAAACATGGAAATATCTACACCGCGATCTGTATAAACATGGAAATATCTGCACCGTGATCTGTATAAACATGGAAATATCTTCACCGCGATCTGTATAAACATGGAAAAATCTACACCGCTATCTGTATAAACATGCAAATATCTACACCGCCATCTCTATAAACATCGAAATATCTACAATGCCATCTGTATAAACATGGAAATATCTACACAGCCATCTGTATAAACATGGAAATATCTACACCGCGATCTGTATAAACATGGAAATATCTACACCGCTATTTGTATAAACATGGAAATATCTACACAGCTATCTCTGTAAACATGGAAATACCTACACCGCCATCTGTATAAACATGGAAATACCTACAAAGTCATCTGTATAAACATGGAAATATCTACAAAGCCATCTGTATAAACATGGAAATATCTACACAGCCATCTGTATATACATGGAAATATCTACACCGCTATCTTTATAAACATCGTAATATCTACACCGCCATCTATATAAACATGGAAATATCTACACAGCCATCTGTATAAACATGGAAATATCTACAATGCCATCTGTAGAAAGATGGAAATATCTACACCGCAATCTGTGTAAACATGGAAATATCTTCACCGATATCTGTAAAAACATGGAAATATCTACACCGCTATCTGTATAAACATGAAAATATCTAAACCGCGATCTGTATAAACATGGAAATATCTACACCGCGATCTGTATAAACATGGAAATATCTACACCGCCATCTATATAAACATGGAAATATCTACAGAGTCATCTGTATAAACATGGAAATATCTACAAAGCCATCTGTAGAAACATGGAAATATCTACACAGCCATCTGTATATACATGGAAATATCTACACCGCTATCTGTATAAACATGGAAATAACTACACCGCTATTTGTATAAACAAGGAAATATCTACACCATGATCTGTATAAACATGGCAATATTTACACCGCTATCTGTATAAACATGGAAATTTCTGCACCGTTATCTGTATAAATATGGAAATATCTACACCGCTATCTCTATATACATGGAAATATCTACACCGCCATCTGTATAAACATGGAAATACCTATACAGTCATCTGTGAAAACATGGAAATATCTACACCACCATCTGTATAAACATGGAAATATCTACAATGCCATCTGTATACACATGGAAATACCTACACGGCAATCTGTGTATAGATGGAAACATCAACACCGCCATCTGTAAAAACTTGGAAATATCTACACTGCTATCCCTATAAACATGGAAATATCTACACTGCGGTCTGTATAAACATGGAAATATCTACACCGGTATCTGTATAAACATGGAAATATCTACACCATGATCTCTATAAACATGGAAATATATACACCGCTATCTGTAAAACATGGAAGTATCTGCACCGCTATCTCTATAGACATGGAAATATCTACAAAGCCATCTGTATAAACATGGAAATACCTACACAGTCATGTGTTGGAACATGGAAATATCTACACTGCCATCTGTATAAACATAGAAATATCTACACAGACCTCTGTATAAATATGGAGATATCTGCATGGGCATCTGTATAAACATGGAAATATCTGCACCGCTATCTGCATAAACATGGAAATACCTACACTGCTGTCTCTATAAACATGGAAATATGTACACCGCTATGTATATAAACATGGAAATATCTCCACTGCTGTCTGTATAAACATGGAAATATCTCCACCGTTATCTGTATAAACATGGAAATATCTACAGAGCCATCTCTATAAACATTGAAATATCTACACTGCCATCTGTAAAAACATGGAAATATCTACACAGTCATCTGAATAAACATGGAAATATCTACACCACCATCTGTATAAACATGGAAATACCTACAATACCATCTGTATACACATGGAAATATCTACAGAGACATCTGTATAAATATGGAAATATCTACACCGCCATCTGTATAAACATGGAAATATCTACACTGCCATCTGTAGAAAGATGGAAATATCTACACCGCTATCTCTATAAATATGGAAATATCTACACCGCCATCTCTATAAACATGAAAGTATGTACACTGCCATCTCCATAAAGATGGAAGTATCTACTCCGCCATGTGTATAAACACGGAAATGTCTACACCACCGTCTGTGTAAACATGGAAATATCTACACCGCTCTCTGTATAAACATGGAAATATCTACACCGCCATCTGCACGTCCATGGAAATATCTACGCCGCCATCTGTTTAAACATGGATATATCTACACGACCATCTGTGTGTAGATGGAAATATAAACACCGCCATCTGTACAAACATGGAAATATCTACACCGCTATCTCTATAAACATGGAAATGTGTGCACTGCCATCTGTAAAAACATGGAAATACCTATACAGTCATCTGTATAAACATGGAAATATCTACAATGCCATCTGTATACACATGGAAATATCTACACAGCCATCTGTATAAACATGTAAATATCTACACTGCTATCTCTATAAACATGGAAATATCTACACCGCCATCTCTATAAACATGAAAATATCTACACTGCCATCTCCTTAAACATGGAACTAACTACTCCGCCATCTCTATAAACATGGAAACATCTACACGGCCACCTGTGTGAATAAGGAAATATATACAATGCCATCTGTATAAAGATATAAGTATCTGCACCGCGAGCTGTATAAACATGGAAATATCTACATCGCTATCTGTATAAACGTGGAAATACCAACACCGCTATCGGTATAAACATGGAAATATCTAAAACGCCATCTATATAAACATGGAAATATCTACACCGCTATGTCTATAAACATGGAAATACCTACACCGCTATCTCTATAAACATGGATATATCTACACCGCGATCTGTATAAACATGGAAATATCTACACCGCGATCTGTATAAACATGGAAATATGTTCACCACGATCTGTATAAACATGGAAATATCTACACCGCTATCTGTATAAACATGGAAATATCTACACCGCCATCTGTATAAACATGGAAATATCTACAATGCCATCTGTTTAAACATGGAAATATCTACACCGCGATCTGTATAAACATGGAAATATCTACACCGCTATCTGTATAAACATGAAAATATCTACAAAGCTATCTCTATAAACATGGAAATATCTACACCGCCATCTGTATAAACATGGAAATACCTACAAAGTCATCTGTATAAACATGGAAATATCTACAAAGCCATCTGTATATACAGGGAAATATCTACACAGCCATCTGTATATACATGGAAATATCAACACCGCTATCTGTATAAACATGGAAATATCTACACCGCTATCTGTAAAAACATGGAAATATCTACACTGCGATCTGTATAAACATGGAAATATCTACACCGCGATCTGTATAAACATGGAAATACCTACACCGCTATCTGTAAAAACATGGAAATATCTACACCGCTATCTGTATAAATATGGAAATATCTACACAGCTATCTCTGTAAACATGGAAATATCTACACCGCCATCTACATAAACATTGAAATACCTACAAAGTCATCTGTATGAACATAGAAATATCTACAAAGCCATCTGTATAAACATGGAAATATCTACACAGCCATCTGTATATACATGGAAATATCTACACCGCAATCTGTATAAACATGGAAATAACTACACCGCTATTTGTATAAACAAGGAAATATCTACACCATGATCTGTATAAACATGGCAATATTTACACCGCTATCTGTATAAACATGGAAGTTTCTACACCGTTATCTGTATAAATATGGAAATATCTACACCGCTATCTCTATAAACATGGAAATATCTGCACCGCCATCTGTATAAACATGGCAATACCTATACAGTCATCCGTGTAAACATGGAAATATCTACACCACCATCTGTATAAACATGGAAATATCTACAATGCCATCTGTATACACATGGAAATACGTACACGGCAATCTGTGTATAGATGGAAACATCAACACCGCCATCTGTAAAAACTTGGAAATATCTACACTGCTATCTCTATAAACATGGAAATATCTACACTGCGGTCTGTATAAACATGGAAATATCTACACCGGTATCTGTATAAACATGGAAATATCTACACCATGATCTGTATAAACATTGAAATATATAAACCGCTATCTGTATAAACATGGAAATATCTGCACCGCTATCTCTATAGACATGGAAATATCTACAAAGCCATCTGTATAAACATGGAAATACCTACACAGTCATGTGTAGCAACATGGAAATATCTACACCACCATCTGTATAAACATGGAAATACCTACAATACCATCTGTATACACATGGAAATATCTACAGAGACATCTGTACAAATATGGAAATATCTACACGGCCATCTGTATAAACATGGAAATATCTACACTGCCATCTGTGGAAAGATGGGAATATCTACACCGCTATCTCTATAAATATGGAAATATCTACACCGCCATCTCTATAAACATGAAAATATCTACACTGCCATCTCCATAAAGATGGAAGTATCTACTCCGCCATGTGTATAAACACGGAAATATCTACACCACCATCTGTGTAAACATGGAAATATCTACACCGCTCTCTGTATAAACATGGAAATATCTACACCGCCATCTGCATGTCCATGGAAATATCTACGCCGCCATCTGTTTAAACATGGATATATCTACACGACCATCTGTTTATAGATGGAAATATCAACACCGCCATCTGTACAAACATGGAAATATCTACACCGCTATCTCTATAAACATGGAAATGTGTGCACTGCCATCTGTAAAAACATGGAAATACCTATACAGTCATCTGTATAAACATGGAAATATCTACAATGCCATCTGTATACACATGGAAATATCTACACAGCCATCGGTATAAACATGTAAATATCTACACTGCTATCTCTATAAACATGGAAATATCTACACCGCCATCTCTATAAACATGAAAATATCTACACTGCCATCTCCATAAACATGGAACTAACTACTCCGCCATCTCTATAAACATGGAAACATCTACACGGCCATCTGTGTGAATAACGAAATATATACAATGCCATCTGTATAAAGATATAAGTATCTGCACCGCGAGCTGTATAAACATGGAAATATCTACATCGCTATCTGTATAAACGTGGAAATACCAACACCGCTATCGGTATAAACATGGAAATATCTAAAACGCCATCTATATAAACATGGAAATATCTACACCGCTATGTCTATAAACATGGAAATACCTACACCGCTATCTCTATAAACTTGGAAATATCTACACCGCGATCTGTATAAACATGGAAATATCTACACCGCGATCTGTATAAACATGGAAATATCTTCACGATCTGTACAAACATGGAAATATCTACACCGCTATCTGTATAAACATGGAAATATCTACACCGCCATCTGTATAAACATGGAAATATCTACAATGCCATCTGTATAAACATGGAAATATCTACACCGCGATCTGTATAAACATGGATATATCTACACCGCGATCTGTATAAACATGGAAATATCTACACCGCTATCTGTATAAACATGGAAATATCTACACATCTATCTCTATAAACATGGAAATATCTACACCGCCATCTGTATAAACATGGAAGTACCTACAAAGTCATCTGTATAAACATGGAAATATCTACAAAGCCATCTGTATAAACATGGAAATATCTACACAGCCATCTGTATATACATGGAAATATCAACACCGCTATCTGTATAAACATGGTAATATCTACACCGCCATCTATATAAACATGGAAATATCTACACCGCCATCTGTATAATCATGGAAATATCTACAATGCCATCTGTAGAAAGATGGAAATATCTACACCGCAATCTGTGTAAACATGGAAATATCTACACCGATATCTGTAAAAACATGGAAATATCTACACCGCTATCTGTATAAACATGGAAATATCTACACTGCGATCTGTATAAACATGGAAATATCTACACCGCGATCTGTATAAACATGGAAATACCTACACCGCTATCTGTATAAACATGGAAATATCTACACCGCTATCGGTATAAATATGGAAATATCTACACAGCTATCTCTATAAACATGGAAATATCTACACCGCCATCTGCATAAACATGGAAATACCTACAAAGTCATCTGTATGAACATAGAAATATCTACAAAGCCATCTGTATAAACATGGAAATATCTACACAGCCATCTGTATATACATGGAAATATCTACACCGCAATCTGTATAAACATGGAAATAACTACACCGCTATTTGTATAAACAACGAAATATCTACACCATGATCTGTATAAACATGGCAATATTTACACCGCTATCTGTATAAACATGGAAATTTCTACACCGTTATCTGTATAAATATGGAAATATCTACACCGCTATCTCTATAAACATGGAAATATCTGCACCGCCATCTGTATAAACATGGCAATACCTATACAGTCATCTGTGTAAACATGGAAATATCTACACCACCATCTGTATAAACATGGAAATATCTACAATGCCATCTGTATACACATGGAAATACGTACACGGCAATCTGTGTATAGATGGAAACATCAACACCGCCATCTATAAAAACTTGGAAATATCTACACAGCTATCTCTATAAACATGGAAATATCTACACCGCCATCTGTATAAACATGCAAATACCTACAAAGTCATCTGTATAAACATGGAAATATCTACACAGCCATCTGTATAAACATGGAAATATCTACACAGCCATCTGTATAAACCTGGAAATATCTGCACTGTCATCTATATAAACATGGAAATATCTACAGAGAACTCTGTATAAACATGGAAATATCGGCACAGCCATCTGTATAAACATGGAAATATCTACACCGCTATCTGTATAAACATGGAAATATCTACACCGCGATCTGTATAAACATGGAAATATCTACACCGCGATCTGTATAAATATGAAATATCTAAACCGCTATCTCTATAAAAGTGGAAATATATACACTGCTATCTGTGTAAACATGGAAATATCCTCACTGCTATCTCTATGCACATTGATATATCTACACCGCTATCTCTATAAACATGGAAATATCTACACCGCCATCTCTATAAACATGGAAATATCTACACCGTCATCTGTATAAACATGGAAATATCTACACCGCTATCTGTATAAACATGGAAATATCTACACCGCGATCTGTATAAACATGGAAATATCTACACCGCGATCTGTATAAACATGGAAATATCTAAACCGCTATCTGTGTAAACATGGAAATATCTACACAGCTATCTCTATAAACATGGAAATATCTGCACCGCCATCTGTATAAACATGGAAATACCTACAAAGTCATCTGTATAAACATGGAAATATGTACACAGCCATTTGTATAAACATTTAAATATCGGCACCGCCATCTGTATAAACCTGCAAATATCTGCACTGTCATCTATATATACATGGAAATATCTACAGAGAACTCTGTATAAACATGGAAATATCGGCACAGCCATCTGTATAAACATGGAAAGATCTACAACGCTATCTGTAAAAACATGGAAATATCTACACCGCTATGTGTATTAACGTGGAAATATCTCCATTGTTATCTGTATAAACATGGACAAATCTCCACCGCAATATGTATAAACATGAAAATATCTACACTTCTATCTCTATAAACATGGAAATATCTACAATGCCATCTGTACAAACATGGAAATATCTACACAGTCATCTGTAAAAACCTGGAAATATCTACTCCGCTATCTCTATAAACATGGAAATAATTACACCGCTATCTCTACAAACATGGAAATATCTACACCGCTATCTCCATCAACATGGAAATATACACACCGCCATCTCTTTAAACATGGAGGTATCTACAACGCCATCTACATAAACAAGAAAATATCTACACTGCCATCTATATAAACATGGAAATATCTACACCGCCATCTCTATAAACATGGAAATATCTACACTGCCATTTCTAGAAAGATGGAAATATCTACACCGCCATACGTATAAACGTGGAAATATCTACACCGCTATCTGTATAAACATGGAAATATCTACACCGCAATCTGTATAAACATGGAAATATCTACACCGCTCTCTGTATAAATATGAAATATCTAAACCGCTATCTCTATAAAGGTGGAAATATCTACACTGCTATCTGTATAAACATGGAAATATCCTCACTGCTATCTCTATGAACATTGATATATCTACAGCGCTATCTCTATAAACATGGAAATATCTACACCGCCATCTCTATAAACATGGAAATATCTACACTGCCATTTGTAGAAAGATGGAAATATCTACACCGCCATCTGTATAAACGTGGAAATATCTACACCGCTATCTGTATAAACATGGAAATATCTACACCACAATCTGTATAAACATGGAAATATCTACACTGCTCTCTGTATAAATATGAAATATCTAAACCGCTATCTCTATAAAAGTGGAAATATCTACACTGCTATCTGTATAAACATGGAAATATCCTCACTGCTATCTCTATGCACATTGATATATCTACACCGCTATCTCTATAAACATGGAAATATCTACACCGCCATCTCTATAAACATGGAAATATCTACACCGCCATCTCTATAAACATGCAAATATCTACACCGTCATCTGTATAAACATGGAAATACCTACACCGCTATCTCTATAAACATGGAAATATCTACACCGCCATCTCTATAAACATGCAAATATCTACACCGTCATCTGTATAAACATGGAAATACCTACACCGCTATCTCTATAAACATGGAAATATCTACACTGCGATCTGTATAAACATGGAAATATCTACACCGTGATCTGTATAAACATGGAAATATCTAAACCGCTATCTGTGTAAACATGGAAATATCTACACAGTTATCTGTATAAACATGGAAATATCTACACCACCATGTGTATAAACATGGAAATACCTACAAAGTCATCTGTATAAACATGGAAATATCTACACAGCCATCTGTATAAACATGGAAATATCTACACAGCCATCTGTATAAACCTGGAAATATCTGCACTGTCATCTATATAAACATGGAAATATCTACAGAGAACTCTGTATAAACATGGAAATATCGGCACAGCCATCTGTATAAACATGGAAATATCTACAACGCTATATGTATAAACATGGAAATATCTACACCGCTATGTGTATTAACGTGGAAATATCTCCATTGCTATCTGTATAAACATGGACAAATCTCCACCGCAATATGTATAAACATGAAAATATGTACACTTCTATCTCTATAAACATGGAAATATCTACAATTCCATCTGTACAAACATGGAAATATCTACACAGTCATCTGTAAAAACATGGAAATATCTACACCGCTATCTCTATAAACATGGAAATAACTACACCGCTATCTCTATAAACATGGAAATATCTACACCGCTATCTCCATCAACATGGAAATACACACACCGCCATCTCTTTAAACATGGAGGTATCTACAACGCCATCTACATAAACAAGAAAATATCTACACTGCCATCTACATAAACATGGAAATATCTACACCGCCATCTCTATAAACATGGAAATATCTACACTGCCATTTGTAGAAAGATGGAAATATCTACACCGCCATCTGTATAAACGTGGAAATATCTACACCGCTATCTGTATAAACATGGAAATATCTACACCGCAATCTGTATAAACATGGAAATATCTACACCGCTCTCTGTATAAATATGAAATATCTAAACCGCTATCTCTATAAAAGTGGAAATATGTACACTGCTATCTGTATAAACATGGAAATATCCTCACTGCTATCTCTATGCACATTGATATATCTACACCGCTATCTCTATAAACATGGAAATATCTACACCGCCATCTCTATAAACATGGAAATATCTACACCGTCATCTGTATAAACATGGAAATATCTAAACCGCTATCTGTATAAACATGGAAATATCTACACAGCTATCTCTATAAACATGGAAATATCTACACCGCCATCTGTATAAACATGGAAATACCTACAGAGTCATCTGTATAAACATGGAAGTATATACACAGCCATCTGTATAAACATGGAAATACCTACACAGCCATCTGTATAAACCTGGAAATATCGGCACTGTCATCTACATAAACATGGAAATATCTACAGAGAACTCTGTATAAACATGGAAATATCGGCACAGCCATCTGTATAAACATGGAAATATCTACAACGCTATCTGTATAAACATGGAAATATCTGCACCGCTATGTGTATTAACGTGGAAATATCTCCATTGCTATCTGTATAAACATGGACAAATCTCCACCGCAATATGTATAAGCATTAAAATATCTACACGTCTATCTCTATAAACATGGAAATATCTACACTGCCATCTGTACAAACATGGAAATATCTACACAGTCATCTGTAGAAACATGGAAATATCTACACCGCTATCTCTATAAACATGGAAATAACTACACCGCTATCTCTATAAACATGGAAATATCTACACCGCTATCTCCATCAACATGGAAATATACACACCGCCATCTCTTTAAACATGGAGGTATCTACAACGCCATCTACATAAACAAGAAAATATCTACACTGCCATCTATATAAACATGGAAATATCTACACCGCCATCTCTATAAACATGGAAATATCTACACTGCCATTTGTAGAAAGATGGAAATATCTACACCGCCATCTGTATATACGTGGAAATATCTACACCGCTATCTGTATAAACATGGAAATATCTACACCGCAATATGTATAAACATGGAAATATCTACACCGTTATGTATAAATATGAAATATCTAAACCGCTATCTCTATAAAAGTGGAAATATCTACACTGCTATCTGTATAAACATGGAAATATCCTCACTGCTATCTCTATGAACATTGATATATCTACACCGCTATCTCTATAAACATGGAAATATCTACACCGCCATCTCTATAAACATGGAAACATCTACACCGTCATCTGTATAAACATGGAAATGTCTACACCGCTATCTGTATAAACATGGAAATATCTACACCGCGATCTGTATAAACTTGGAAATATCTACACCGCAATCTGTATAAACATGGAAATATCTAAACCGCTATCTGTGTAAACATGGAAATATCTACACAGCTATCTCTATAAACATGGAAATATCTACACCGCCATCTGCATAAACATGGAAATACCTACAAAGTCATCTGTATAAACATGGAAATATCTACACAGCCATCTGTATAAACATGGAAATATCTACACAGCCATCTGTATAAACCTGGAAATACCTACACTGTCATCTATATAAACATGGAAATATCTACAGAGAACTCTGTATAAACATGGAAATATCGGCACAGCCATCTGTATAAACATGGAAATATCTACAACGCTATCTGTATAAACATGGAAATATCTACACCGCTATGTGTATTAACGTGGAAATATCTCCATTGCTATCTGTATAAACATGGACAAATCTCCACCGCAATATGTATAAACATGAAAATATCTACACTTCTATCTCTATAAACATGGAAATATCTACACTGCCATCTGTACAAACATGGAAATATCTACACAGTCATCTGTAGAAACATGGAAATATCTACACCGCTATCTCTATAAACATGGAAATAACTACACCGCCATCTCTATAAACATGGAAATATCTACACTGCCATTTGTAGAAAGATGGAAATATCTACACCGCCATCTGTATAAACGTGGAAATATCTACACCGCTATCTGTATAAACATGGAAATATCTACACCGCAATCTGTATAAACATGGAAATATCTACACCGCTCTCTGTATAAATATGAAATATCTAAACCGCTATCTCTATAAAAGTGGAAATATGTACACTGCTATCTGTATAAACATGGAAATATCCTCACTGCTATCTCTATGCACATTGATATATCTACACCGCTATCTCTATAAACATGGAAATATCTACACCGCCATCTCTATAAACATGGAAATATCTACACCGTCATCTGTATAAACATGGAAATATCTAAACCGCTATCTGTATAAACATGGAAATATCTACACAGCTATCTCTATAAACATGGAAATATCTACACCGCCATCTGTATAAACATGGAAATACCTACAAAGTCATCTGTATAAACATGGAAATATATACACAGCCATCTGTATAAACATGGAAATATCTGCACTGTCATCTATATAAACATGGAAATATCTACAGAGAACTCTGTATAAACATGGAAATATCGGCACCGCCATCTGTATAAACATGGAAATATCTACACCGCTCTCTGTATAAATATGAAATATCTGAACCACCATCTCTATAAAAGTGGAAATATCTACACTGCTATCTGTATAAACATGGAAATATCCTCACTGCTATCTCTATGAACATTGATATATCTATACTGCTATCTCTATAAACATGGAAATATCTACACCGCCATCTCTATAAACATGGAAATATCTACACAGTCATCTGTATAAACATGGAAATATATACACCGCTATCTGTATAAACATGGAAATATCTACACCGCGATCTGTATAAACATGCAAATATCTACACCGCAATCTGTATAAACATGGAAATATCTAAACCGCTATCTGTGTAATCATGGAAATATCTACACAGCTATCTCTATAAACATGGTAATATCTACACCGCCATCTGTATAAACATGGAAATACCTACAAATTCATCTGTATAAACATGGAAATATGTACACAGCCATCTGTATAAACATGGAAATATCTACACAGCCATCTGTATAAACCTGGAAATATCTGCACTGTCATCTATATAAACATGGAAATATCTACAGAGAACTCTGTATAAACATGGAAATATCGGCACAGCCAACTTTATAAACATGGAAATATCTACAACGCTATCTATATAAACATAGAAATATCTACACCGCTATGTGTATTAACGTGGAAATATCTCCATCGCTATATGTGTAAACATGGACAAATCTCCACCGCAATATGTATAAGCATGAAAATATCTACACTTCTATCTCTATAAACATGGAAATATCTACACTGCCATCTGTACAAACATGGAAATATCTACACAGTCATCTGTAGAAACATGGAAATATCTACACCGCTATTTCTATAACATGGAAATAACTACACCGCTATCTCTATAAACATGGAAATATCTACACCGCTATTTCCATCAACATGGAAATATACACACCGCCATCTCTTTAAACATGGAGTTATCTACAACGCCATCTACATAAACAAGAAAATATCTACACTGCCATCTATATAAACATGGAAATATCTACACCGCCGTCTCTATAAACATGTAAATATCTACACTGCCATCTGTAGAAAGATGGAAATATCTACACCGCCATCTGTATAAACGTGGAAATATCTACACCGCTATCTGTATAAACATGGAAATATCTACACCGCAATCTGTATAAACATGGAAAATCTACACCGCTCTCTGTATAAATATGAAATATCTAAACCGCTATCTCTATAAAAGTGGAAATATCTACACTGCTATCTGTATAAACATGGAAATATCCTCACTGCTATCTCTATGAACATTGATATATCTACACCGCTATCTCTATAAACATGGAAATATCTACACCGCCATCTCTATAAACATAGAAATATCTACACCGCTATGTGTATTAACATGGAAATATCTCCAATGCTATCTGTATAAACATGGACAAATCTCCACCGCAATATGTATAAACATGAAAATATCTACACGTCTATCTCTATAAACATGGAAATATCTACAATGCCATCTGTACAAACATGGAAATATCTACACAGTCATCTGTAGAAACATGGAAATATCTACACCGCTATCTCTATAAACATGGAAATAACTACACCGCTATCTCTGTAAATATGGAAATATCTACACCGCTATCTCCATCAACATGGAAATATACACACTGCCCTCTCTTTAAACATGGAGGTATCTACAACGCCATCTACATAAACAAGAAAATATCTACACCGCGATCTGTATAAACATGGAAATATCTAAACCGCTATCTGTGCAAACATGGAAATATCTACACAGCTATCTCTATAAACATGGACATATCTACACCGCCATCTGTATAAACATGGAAATACCTACAAAGTCATCTGTATAAACATGGAAATATCTACACAGCCATCTGTATAAACATGGAAATATCTACACAGCCATCTGTATAAACCTGGAAATATCTGCACTGTCATCTATATAAACATGGAAATATCTACAGAGAACTCTGTATAAACATGGAAATATCGGCACAGCCATCTGTATAAACATTGAAATACCTACAACGCTATCTGTATAAACATGGAAATATCTACACCGCTATGTGTATTAACGTGGAAATATCTCCATTGCTATCTGTATAAACATGGACAAATCTCCACCGCAATATGTATAAGCATGAAAATATCTACACATCTATCTCTATAAACATGGAAATATCTACACTGCCATCTGTACAAACATGGAAATATCTACACAGTCATCTGTAGAAACATGGAAATATCTACACCGCTATCTCCATCAACATGGAAATATACACACCGCGATCTCTTTAAACATGGAGGTATCTACAACGCCATCTACATAAACAAGAAAATATCTACACTGCCATCTATATAAACATGGAAATATCTACACCGCCATCTCTATAAACATGGAAATATCTACACTGCCATTTGTAGAAAGATGGAAATATCTACACCGCCATCTGTATAAACGTGGAAATATCTCCACCGCTATCTGTATAAACATGGAAATATCTACACCGCAATCTGTATAAACATAGAAATATCTACACCGCTCTCTGTATAAATATGAAATATCTAAACCGCTATCTCTATAAAAGTGGAAATATCTACACTGCTATCTGTATAAACATGGAAATATCCTCACTGCTATCTCAATGAACATTGATATATCTACACCGCTATCTCTATAAACATGGAAATATCTACACCGCCATCTCAATAAACATGGAAATATCTACACCGTCATCTGTATAAACATGGAAATATCTACAACGCTATCTGTAAAAACATGGAAATATCTACACCGCTATGTGTATTAACGTGGAAATATCTCCATTGCTATCTGTATAAACATGGACAAATCTCCACCGCAATATGTATAAACATGAAAATATCTACACGTATATCTCTATAAACATGGAAATATCTACACTGCCATCTGTACAAACATGGAAATATCTACACAGTTATCTGTAGAAACATGGAAATATCTACACCGCTATCTCTATAAACATGGAAATAACTACACCGCTATCTCTATAAACATGGAAATATCTACACCGCTATCTCCATCAACATGGAAATATACACACTGCCCTCTCCTTAAACATGGAGGTATCTACAACGCCATCTACATAAACAAGAAAATATCTACACCGCGATCTGTATAAACATGGAAATATCTAAACCGCTATCTGTGTAAACATGGAAATATCTACACAGCTATCTCTATAAACATGGAAATATCTACACCGCCATCTGTATAAACATGGAAATACCTACAAAGTCATCTGTATAAACATGGAAATATCTACACAGCCATCTGTATAAACATGGAAATATCTACACAGCCATCTGTATAAACCTGGAAATATCTGCACTGTCATCTATATAAACATGGAAATATCTACAGAGAACTCTGTATAAACATGGAAATATCGGCACAGCCATCTGTATAAACATGGAAATATCTACAACGCTATCTGTAAAAACATGGAAATATCTACACCGCTATGTGTATTAACGTGGAAATATCTCCATCGCTATCTGTATAAACATGGACAAATCTCCACCGCAATATGTATAAACATGAAAATATCTACACGTCTATCTCTATAAACATGGAAATATCTACAATGCCATCTGTACAAACTTGGAAATATCTACACAGTCATCTGTAGAAACATGGAAATATCTACACCGCTATCTCTATAAACATGGAAATAACTACACAGCTATCTCTATAAACATGGAAATATCTACACCGCTATCTCCATCAACATGGAAATATACACACTGCCCTCTCTTTAAACATGGAGGTATCTACAACGCCATCTACATAAACAAGAAAATATCTACACCGCGATCTGTATAAACATGGAAATATCTAAACCGCTATCTGTGTAAACATGGAAATATCTACACAGCTATCTCTATAAACATGGAAATATCTACACCGCCATCTGTATAAACATGGAAATATCTACACAGCCATCTGTATAAACCTGGAAATATCTGCACTGTCATCTATATAAACATGGAAATATCTACAGAGAACTCTGTATAAACATGGAAATATCGGCACAGCCATCTGTATAAACATGGAAATATCTACAACGCTATCTGTATAAACATGGAAATATCTACACCGCTATGTGTATTAACGTGGAAATATCTACTTTGCTATCTGTATAAACATGGACAAATCTCCACCGCAATATGTATAAACATGAAAATATCTACACTTCTATCTCTATAAACACGGAAATATCTACACTGCCATCTGTACAAACATGGAAATATCTACAAAGTCATCAGTAGAAACATGGAAATATCTACACCGCTATCTCTATAAACATGGAAATAACTACACCGCTATCTCTATAAACATGGAAATATCTACACCGCTATCTCCATCAACATGGAAATATACACACCGCCATCTCTTTAAACATGGAGGTACCTACAACGCCATCTACATAAACAAGAAAATATCTACACTGCCATGTATATAAACATGGAAATATCTAGACCGCCATCTCTATAAACATGGAAATATCTACACTGCCATTTGTAGAAAGATGGAAATATCTACACCGCCATCTGTATAAACGTGGAAATATGTACACCGCTATCTGTACAAACATGGAAATATCTACACCGCTCTCTGTAAACATATGAAATATCTGAACCACTATCTCTATAAATGTGGAAATATCTACACTGCTATCTGTATAAACATGGAAATATCCTCACTGCTATCTCTGTGAACATTGATATATCTACACCGCTATCTCTATAAACATGGAAATATCTACACCGCCATCTGTATAAACATGGAAATACCTACAAAGTCATCTGTATAAACATGGATATATCTACACAGCCATCTGTATAAACATGGAAATATCTACACAGCCATCTGTATAAACCTGGAAATATCTGCACTGTCATCTATATAAACATGGAAATATCTACAGAGAACTGTGTATAAACATGGAAATATCGGCACAGCCATCTGTATAAACATGGAAATATCTACAACGCTATCTGTATAAACATGGAAATATCTACACCGCTATGTGTATTAACGTGGAAATATCTCCATTGGTATCTGTATAAACATGGACAAATCTCCACCGCAATATGTATAAACATGAAAATATCTTCACTTCTATCTCTATAAACATGGAAATATCTACACTGCCATCTGTACAAACATGGAAATATCTACACAGTCATCTGCAGAAACATGGAAATATCTACACCGCTATCTCTATAAACATGGAAATAACTACACCGCTATCTCTATAAACATGGAAATATCTACACCGCTATCTCCATCAACATGGAAATATACACACCGCCATCTCTTTAAACATGGAGGTATCTACAACCCCATCTACATAAACAAGAAAATATCTACACTGCCATCTATATAAACATGGAAATATCTACACCGCCATCTCTATAAACATGGAAATATCTACACTGCCAATTGTAGAAAGATGGAAATATCTACACCGCCATCTGTATAAACGTGGACATATCTGCACGGCTATCTGTATAAACATGGAAATATCTACACCGCAATCTGTATAAACATGGAAATATCTACACCGCTCTCTGTATAAATATGAAATATCTAAACCGCTATCTCTATAAAAGTGGAAATATCTACACTGCTATCTGTATAATCATGGAAATATCCTCACTGCTATCTCTATGAACATTGATATCTCTACACCGCTATCTCTATAAACATGGAAATATCTACACCGCCATCCCTATAAACATGGAAATATCTACACCATCATCTGTATAAACATGGAAATATCTACACCGCTATCTGTATAAACATGGAAATATCTACACCGCGATCTGTATAAACATGGAAATATCTACACCGCAATCTGTATAAACATGGAAATATCTACACCGCTCTCTATATAAATATGAAATATCTAAACCGCTATCTTTATAAAAGTGGAAATATCTACACGGCTATCTGTATAAACATGGAAATATCCTCACTGCAATCTCTATGAATATTGATATATCTACACCGCTATCTCTATAAACATGGAAATATCTACACCGCCACCTCTATAAACATGGAAATATCTACACCATCATCTCTATAAACATGGAAATATCTACACCGCGATCTGTATAAACATGGAAATATCTACACCGCGATCTGTATAAACATGGAAATATCTAAACAGCTATCTGTGTAAACATGGAAATATCTACACAGCTATCTCTATAAACATGGAAATATCTACACCGCCATCTGTATAAACATGGAAATACCTACAAAGTCATCTGTATAAACATGGAAATATCTACACAGCCATCTGTATAAACATGGAAATATCTACACAGCCATCTGTATAAAACTGGAAATATCTGCACTGTCATTTACATAAACATAGAAATATCTACAGAGAACTCTGTATAAACATGGAAATATCGGCACAGCCATCTGTATAAACATGGAAATATCTACAACGCTATCTGTATAAACATGGAAATATCTACACCGCTATGTGTATGAACGTGGAAATATGTCCATTGCTATCTTTATAAACATTCACAAATCTCCACCGCAATATGTATAAACATGAAAATATCTACACTTCTATCTCTATAAACATGGAAATATCTACACTGCCATCTGTACAAACATGGAAATATCTACACAGTCATCTGTAGAAACATGGAAATATCTACACCGCTATCTCTATAAACATGGAAATAACTACACCGCTATCTCTATAAACATGGAAATATCTACACCGCTATCTTCATCAACATGGAAATATACACACCGCCATCTCTTTTAACATGGAGGTATCTACAACGCCATCTACATAAGCAAGAAAATATCTACACTGCCGTCTATATAAACATGGAAATATCTACACCGCGATCTGTATAAACATGGAAATATCTAAACCGCTATCTGTGTAAACATGGAAATATCTACCCAGCTATCTCTATAAACATGGAAATATCTACACCGCCATCTGTATAAACATGGAAATACCTACAAAGTCATCTGTAGAAACATGGAAATATCTACACAGCCATCTGTATAAACATGGAAATATCTACACAGCCATCTATGTAAACCTGGAAATATCTGCACTGTCATCTATATAACATGGAAATATCTACAGAGAACTCTGTATAAACATGGAAATATCTGCACAGCCATCTGTATAAACATGTTAATATCTAAACCGCTATCTGTGTAAACATGGAAATATCTACACAGCTATCTCTATAAACATGGAAATATCTACACCGCCATCTGTAGAAACATGGAAATATCTACACCGCTATCTCTATAAACATGGAAATAACTACACCGCTATCTCTATAAACATGGAAATATCTACACCGCTATCTCCATCAACATGGAAATATACACACCGCCATCTCTTTAAACATGGAGTTATCTACAACGCCATCAACATAAACAAGAAAATATCTACACTGCCATCTATATAAACATGGAAATATCTACACCGCCATCTCTATAAACATGGAAATATCTACACTGCCATTTGTAGAAAGATGGAAATATCTACACCGCCATCTGTATAAACGTGGAAATATCTACACCGCTATCTGTATAAACATGGAAATATCTACACCGCAATCTGTATAAACATGGAAATATCTACACCGCTCTCTGTATAAATATGAAATATCTAAACCGCTATCTCTATAAAAGTGGAAATACCTACACTGCTATCTGTATAAACATGGAAATATCCTCACTGCTATCTCTATGAACCTTGATATATCTACACCGCTATCTCTATAAACATGGAAATATCTACACCGCCATCTCTGAAAACATGGAAATATCTACACCGTCATCTGTATAAACATGGAAATATCTACACCGCTATCTGTGTAAACATGGAAATATATACACAGCTATCTGTATAAACACGGAAATATCTTCACCGCCATCTGTATAAACACGGAAATACCTACAAAGTCATCTGTATAAACATGGAAATATCTACACAGCCATCTGTATAAACATGGAAATATCTACACAGTCATCTGTATAAACCTGGAAATATCTGCACTGTCATCTATATAAACATGGAATTATCTACAGAGAACTGTGTATAAACATGGAAATATCGGCACAGCCATCTGTATAAACATGGAAATATCTACAACGCTATCTGTATAAACATGTAAATATCTACACCGCTATGTGTATTAACATGGAAAATCTCCATTGGTATCTGTATAAACATGGACAAATATCGACCGCAATATGTATAAACATGAAATATCTACACTTCTATCTCTATAAACATGGAAATATCTACACTGCCATCTGTACAAACACGGAAATATCTACACAGTCATCTGTAGAAACATGGAAATATCTACACCGCTATCTCTATAAACATGGAAATAACTACACCGCTATCTCTATAAACATGGAAATATCTACACCGCTATCTCCATCAACATGGAAATACACACACCGCCATCTCTTTAAACATGGAGGTATCTACAACGCCATCTACATAAACAAGAAAATATCTACACTACCATCTATATAAACATGGAAATTTCTACACCGCCATCTCTATAAACATGGAAATATCTACACTGCCATTTGTAGAAAGATGGAAATATCTACACCGCCATCTGTATAAACGTGCAAAGATCTACACGGCTATCTGTATAAACATGGAGATATCTACACCGCAATCTGTATAAACATGGAAATATCTACACCGCTCTCTGTATAAATATGAAATATCTAAACCGCTATCTCTATAAAAGTGGAAATATCTACACTGCTATCCGTAAACATGGAAATATCCTCACTGCTATCTCTATGAACATTGATATATCTAAACCGCTATCTCTATAAACATGGAAATATCTACACCGCCATCCCTATAAACATGGAAATATCTACACCATCATCTGTATAAACATGGAAATATCTACACCGCTATCTGTATAAACATGGAAATATCTACACCGCAATCTGTATAAACATGGAAATATCTAAACCGCGATCTGTGTAAACATGGAAATATCGACACAGCTATCTCTATAAACATGGAAATATCTACACCGCCATCTGTATAAACATGGAAATACCTACAAAGTCATCTGTATAAACATGGAAATATCTACACAGCCATCTGTATAAACATGGAAATATCTACACAGCCATCTGTATAAACCTGGAAATATCTGCACTGTCATCTGTAGAAACATGGAAATATCTACACCGCTATCTCTATAAACATGGAAATATCTACACCGCTATCTCTATAAACATGGAAATATCTACACCGCTATCTCCATCAACATGGAAATATACACACCGCCGTCTCTTTAAACATGGAGGTACCTACAACGCCATCTACATAAACAAGAAAATATCTACACTGCCATCTATATAAACATGGAAATATCTACACCGCCCTCTCTATAAACATGGAAATATCTACACTGCCATTTGTAGAAAGATGGAAATATCTACACCGCCATCTGTATAAACGTGGAAATATCTACACCGCTATCTGTATAAACATGGAAATATCTACACCGCAATCTGTATAAACATGGAAATATCTACACCGCTCTCTGTATAAATATGAAACATCTGAACCACAATCTCTATAAAAGTGGAAATATCTACACTGCTATCTGTATAATCATGGAAATATCCTCACTGCTATCTCTATGAACATTGATATATCTACACCGCTATCTCCATAAACATGGAAATATCTACACCGCAATCTCTAAAAACATGGAAATATCTACACCGTCATCTGTATAAACATGGAAATATCTACACTGTCATTTGTAGAAAGATGGAAATATCTACACCGTCATCTGTATAAACATGGAAATATCTAAACCGCTATCTGTGTAAACATGGAAATATCTACAGAGCTATCTCTATAAACATGGAAATATCTACACCGCCATCTGTATAAACATGGAAATACCTACAAAGTCATCTGTATAAATATGGAAATATCTACACAGCCATCTGTTTAAACATGGAAATATCTACACAGCCATCTGTATAAACCTGGAAATATCTGCACTGTCATCTATATAAACATGGAAATATCTACAGAGAACTCTGTATAAACATGGAAATATCGGCACAGCCATCTCTATAAACATGGAAATATCTACAACGCTATCTGTTTAAACATGGAAATATCTACACCGCTTTGTGTATTAACGTGGAAATATCTCCATTGCTATCTGTATAAACATGGACAAATCTCCACCGCAATATGTATAAACATGAAAATATCTACACTTCTATCTCTATAAACATGGAAATATCTACACTGCCATCTGTACAAACATGGAAATATCTACACAGTCATCTGTAGAAACATGGAAATATCTACACCGCTATCTCTATAAACATGGAAATAACTACACTGCTATCTCTATAAACATGGAAATATCCACACCGCTATCTCCATCAACATGGAAATATACACACCGCCATCTCTTTAAACATGGAGGTATCTACAACGTCATTTACATAAACAAGAAAATATCTACACTGCCATCTATATAAACATGGAAATATCTACACCGCCATCTCTATAAACATGGAAATATCTACACTGTCATTTGTAGAAAGATGGAAATATCTACACCGCCATCTGTATAAACGTGGAAATATCTACACCGCTATCTGTATAAACATGGAAATATCTACACCGCAATCTGTATAAACATGGAAATACCTACACCGCTCTCTGTATAAATATGAAATATCTAAACCGCTATCTCTATAAAGGTGGAAATATCTACACTGCTATCTGTATAAACATGGAAATATCCTCACTGCTATCTCCATGAACATTGATATATCTACACCGCTATCTCTATAAACATGGAAATATCTACACCGCCATCTCTATAAACATGGAAATATCTACACCGCTATCTGTATAAACATGGAAATATCTACAGAGAACTCTGTATAAACCTGGAAATATCTGCACTGTCATCTATATAAACATGGAAATATCTACAGAGAACTCTGTATAAACATGGAAATATCGGCACAGCCATCTGTATAAACATGGAAATATCTACAACGCTAACTGTATAAACATGGAAATATCTACACCGCTATGTGTATTAACGTGGAAATATCTCCATTGCTATCTGTATAAACATGGACAAATCTCCACCGCAATATGTATAAACATGAAAATATCTGCACTTCTATCTCTATAAACATGGAAATATCTACACTGCCATCTGTACAAACATGGAAATATCTACACAGTCATCTGTAGAAACATGGAAATATCTACACCGCTATCTCTATAAACATGGAAAGAACTACTCCGCTATCTCTATAAA
Organism: Pan troglodytes; assembly: GCF_028858775.2. NCBI lineage: Eukaryota > Metazoa > Chordata > Mammalia > Primates > Hominidae > Pan > Pan troglodytes. Next base: position 89,127,979 of record NC_072416.2, on the reverse strand, counting down.
CATGGAAATATCTACACCGTTATCTCCATCAACATGGAAATATACACACCGCCATCTCTTTAAACATGGAGGTATCTACAACGCCATCTACATAAACAAGAAAATATCTACACTGCCATCTATATAAACATGGAAATATCTACACCGCCATCTATATAAACATGGAAATATCTACACTGTCATTTGTAGAAAGATGGAAATATCTACACCGCCATCGGTATAAACGTGGAAATATCTACACGGCAATCTCTATAAACATGGACATATCTACACTGCAATCTGTATAAACATGGAAATATCTACACCGCTCTCTGTATAAATATGAAATATCTAAACCGCTATCTCTATAAAAGTGGAAATATCTACACTGCTATCTGTATAAACATGGAAATATCCTCACTGCTATCTCTATGAACATTGATATATCTACACCGCTATCTCTATAAACCTGGAAATATCTACACTGCCATCTCTATAAACATGGAAGTATCTACACCGTCATCTGTATAAACATGGAAATATCTACACCGCGATCTGTATAAACATGGAAATATCTATACCGTGATCTGTATAAACATGGAAATATCTACACTGCGATCTGTATAAACATGGAAATATCTAAATCGCTATCTGTGTAAACATGGAAATATCTACACAGCTATCTCTATAAACATGGAAATATCTACACCGCCATCTGTATAAACATGGAAATACCTACAAAGTCATCTGTATAAACATGGAAATATCTACACAGCCATCTGTATAAACATGGAAATATCTACACAGCCATCTGTATAAACCTGGAAATATCTGCACTGTCATCTATATAAACATGGAAATATCTACAGAGAACTCTGTATAAACATGGAAATATCGGCACAGCCATCTGTATAAACATGGAAATATCTACAACGCTATCTGTATAAACATGGAAATATCTACACCGCTATGTGTATTAACGTGGAAATATCTCCATTGCTATCTGTATAAACATGGACAATTCTCCACCGCAATATGTATAAACATGAAAATATCTACACTTCTATCTCTATAAACATGGAAATATCTACACTGCCATCTGTACAAACATGGAAATATCTACACAGTCATCTGTAGAAACATGGAAATATCTACACCGCTATCTCTATAAACATGGAAATAACTACACCGCTATCTCTATAATCATGGAAATATCTACACCGCTATCTCCATCAACATGGAAATATACACACCGCCATCTCTTTAAACATGGAGGTATCTACAACGCCATCTAAATAAACAAGAAAATATCTACACTGCCATCTATATAAACATGGAAATATCTACACCGCCATCTCTATAAACATGGAAATATCTACACTTCCATTTGCAGAAAGATGGAAACATCTACACTGCCATCTGTATAAACGTGGAAATACCTACACCGCTATCTGTATAAACATGGAAATATCTACACCGCGATCTGTTTATACATGGAAATATCCACACCGCGATCTGTATAAACATGGAAATATCTAAACCGCTATCTGTGTAAACATGGAAATATCTACACAGCTATCTCTATAAACATGGAAATATCTTCACCGCCATCTGTATAAACATGGAAATTCCTACAAAGTCATCTGTATAAACATGGAAATATCTACACAGCCATCTGTATAAACATGGAAATTTCTACAGAGAACTCTGTATAAACCTGGAAATATCTGCACTGTCATCTATATAAACATGGAAATATCTACAGAGAGCTCTGTATAAACATGGAAATATCGGCACAGCCATCTGTATAAACATGGAAATATCTACAACGCTATCTGTATAAACATGAAAATATCTACACCGCTATGTGTATTAACGTGGAAATATCTCCATTGCTATCTGTATAAACATGGACAAATCTCCACCACAATATGTATAAACATGAAAATATCTACACTTCTATCTCTATAAACATGGAAATATCTACACTGCCATCTGTATAAACATGGAAATATCTACACAGTCATCTGTAGAAACATGGAAATATCTACACCACTATCTCTATAAACATGGAAATAACTACACCGCTATCTCTATAAACATGGAAATATCCACACCGCTATCTCCATCAACATGGAAATATACACACCGCCATCTCTTTAAACATGGAGGTATCTACAACGCCATCTACATAAACAAGAAAATATCTACACTGCCATCTATATAAACATGGAAATATCTACACCGCCATCTCTATAAACATGGAAATATCTACACTGCCATTTGTAGAAAGATGGAAATATCTACACCGCCATCTGTATAAACGTGGAAATATCTACACCGCTGTCTGTGTAAACATGGAAATATCTACACCGCAATCTGTATAAAAATGGAAATATCTACACCGCTCTCTGTATAAATATGAAATATCTAAACCGCTATCTCTATAAAAGTGGAAATATCTACACTGCTATCTGTATAAACATGGAAATATCCTCACTGCTATCTCAATTTACATTGATATATCTACACCGCTATCTCTATAAACATGGAAATATCTACACCGCCATCTCTATAAACATGGAAATATCTACACCGCTATCTGTATAAACATGGAAATATCTACAGAGAACTCTTTATAAACCTGGAAATATCTGCACTGTCATCTATATAAACATGGAAATATCTACAGAGAAATCTGTATAAATATGGAAATATCGGCACAGCCATCTGTATAAACATGGAAATATCTACAACGCTATCTGTATAAACATGGAAATATCTACACCGCTATGTGTATTAACGTGGAAATATCTCCATTGCTATCTGTAGAAACATGGACAAATCTCCACCGCAATATGTATAAACATGAAAATATCTACACTTCTATCTCTATAAACATGGAAATATCTACACTGCCATCTGTACAAACATGGAAATATCTACACAGTCATCTGTAGAAACATGGAAATATCTACACCGCTCTCTGTATAAATATGAAATATCTAAACCGCTATCTCTATAAAAGTGGAAATATCTACACTGCTATCTGTATAAACATGGAAATATCCTCACTGCTATCTCTATGAACATTGATATATCTACACCGCTATCTCTATAAACATGGAAATATCTACACCGCCATCTCTATAAACATGGAAATATCTACACCGTCATCTGTATAAACATGGAAATATCTACACCGCGATCTGTATAAACATGGAAATATCTACACCGCGATCTGTATAAACATGGAAATATCTAAACCGCTATCTGTGTAAACATGGAAATATCTACACAGCTATCTCTATAAACATGGAAATATCTACACCGCCATCTGTATAAACATGGAAATACCTACTAAGTCATCTGTATAAACATGGAAATATCTACACAGCCATCTGTATAAACATGGAAATATCTACACAGCCATCTGTATAAACCTGGAAATATCTGCACTGTCATCTATATAAACTTGGAAATATCTACACCGCTATCTGTATAAACATGGAAATATCGGCACAGCCATCTGTATAAACATGGAAATATCTACAACGCTATCTGTATAAACATGGAAATATCTACACCTCTATGTGTATTAACGTGGAAATATCTCCATTGCTATCTGTATAAACATGGACAAATCTCCACCGCAATATGTATAAACATGAAAATATCTACACTTCTATCTCTATAAACATGGAAATATCTACACTGCCATCTGTACAAACATGGAAATATCTACACAGTCATCTGTAGAAACATGGAAATATCTACACCGCTATCTCTATAAACATGGAAATAACTACACCGCTATCTCTATAATCATGGAAATATCTACACCGCTATCTCCATCAACATGGAAATATACACACCGCCATCTCTTTAAACATGGAGGTATCTACAACGCCATCTACATAAACAAGAAAATATCTACACTGCCATCTATATAAACATGGAAATACCTACACCGCCATCTCTATAAACATGGAAATATCTACACTGCCGTTTGTAGAAAGATGGAAACATCTACACTGCCATCTGTATAAACGTGGAAATACCTACACCGCTATCTGTATAAACATGGAAATATCTACACCGCAATCTGTATAAACATGGAAATATCTACACCGCTCTCTGTATAAATATGAAATATCTAAACCGCTATCTCTATAAAAGTGGAAATATCTACACTGCTATCTGTATAAACATGGAAATATCCTCACTGCTATCTCTATGAACATTGATATATCTACACCGCTATCTCTATAAACAAGGAAATGTCTACACCGCCATCTCTATAAACATGGAAATATCTACACCGTCATCTGTATAAACATGGAAATATCTATACCGCTATCTGTATAAACATGGAAATATCTACACCGCGATCTGTATAAACATGGAAATATCTACACCGCGATCTGTATAAACATGGAAATATCTAAACCGCTATCTGAGTAAACATGGAAATATCTACACAGCTGTCTCTATAAACATGGAAATATCTTCACCGCAATCTGTATAAACATGGAAATACCTACAAAGTCATCTGTATAAACATGGAAATATCTACACAGCCAACTGTATAAACATGGAAGTATCTACACAGCCATCTGTATAAACCTGGAAATATCTGCACTGTCATCTATATAAACATGGAAATATCTTCAGAGAACTCTGTATAAACATGGAAATATCGGCACAGCCATCTGTATAAACATGGAAATATCTACAAGGCTATCTGTATAAACATGGAAATATCTACACCGCTATGTGTATTAACGTGGAAATATCTCCATTGCTATCTGTATAAACATGGACAAATCTCCACCGCAATATGTATAAACATGAAAATATCTACACTTCTATCTCTATAAACATGGAAATATCTACAGTGCCATCTGTACAAACATGGAAATATCTACACAGTCATCTGTAGAAACATGGAAATATCTACACCGCTATCTCTATAAACATGGAAATAACTACAACGCTATCTCTATAAACATGGAAATATCTACACCGCTATCTCCATCAACATGGAAATCTACACACCGCCATCTCTGTAAACATGGAGGTATCTACAACGCCATTTACATAAACATGAAAATATCTACACTGCCATCTATATAAACATGGAAATGTCTACACCGCCATCTCTATAAACATGGAAATATCTACACTGCCATTTGTAGAAAGATGGAAATGTCTACACCGCCATCTGTATAAACGTGGAAATATCTACACCGCCATCTGTATAAACATGGAAATATCTACACCGCTATCTGTATAAACATGGAAATATCTACACCGCGATCTGTATAAATATGGAAATATCTACACCGCGATCTGTATAAATATGAAATATCTAAACCGCTATCTCTATAAAAGTGGAAATATCTACACTGCTATCTGTGTAAACATGGAAATATCCTCACTGCTATCTCTATGCACATTGATATATCTACACCGCTATCTCTATAAACATAGAAATATCTACACCGCCATCTCTATAAACATGGAAATATCTACACCGTCATCTGTATAAACATGGAAATATCTACACCGCGATCTGTATAAACATGGAAATATCTACACCGCGATCTGTATAAACATGGAAATATCTACACCGCGATCTGTATAAACATGGAAATATCTAAACCGCTATCTGTTTAAACATGGAAATATCTACACAGCTATCTCTATAAACATGGAAATATCTACACCGCTATCTCCATCAACATGGAAATATACACACGTCCATCTCTTTAAACATGGAGGTATCTACAATGCCACCTACATAAACAAGAAAATATCTACACTGCCATCTATATAAACATGGAAATACCTACACCGCCATCTCTATAAACATGGAAATATCTACACTGCCATTTGTAGAAAGATGGAAATATCTACACCGCCATCTGTATAAACGTGGAAATACCTACACCGCTATCTGTATAAACATGGAAATATCTACACCGCAATCTGTATAAACATGGAAATATCTACACCGCTCTCTGTATAAATATGAAATATCTAAACGGCTATCTCTATAAAAGTGGAAATATCTACACTGCTATCTGTATAAATATGGAAATATCCTCACTGCTATCTCTATGAACATTGACATATCTACACCGCTATCTCTATAAACATGGAAATGTCTACACCGTCATCTGTATAAACATGGAAATATCTGCACCGCTATCTGTATAAACATGGAAATATCTACACCGCGATCTGTATAAACATGGAAATATCTACACCGCGATCTGTATAAACATGGAAATATCTAAACCGCTATCTGTGTAAACATGGAAATATCTACACAGCTATCTCTATAAACATGGAAATATCTACACCGCCATCTGTATAAACATGGAAATACCTACAAAGTCATCGGTATAAACATGGAAATATCTACACAGCCATCTGTATAAACATGGAAATATCTACACAGCCATCTGTATAAACCTGGAAATATCTGCACTGTCATCTATATAAACTTGGAAATATCTACAGAGAACTCTGTATAAACATGGAAATATCGGCACAGCCATCTGTATAAACATGGAAATATCTACACCGCTATCTGTATAAACATGGAAATATCTACACCGCGATCTGTATAAACATGGAAATATCTACACCGCGATCTGTATAAATATGAAATATCTAAACCGCTATCTCTATAAAAGTGGAAGTATCTACACTGCTATCTGTGTAAACATGGAAATATCCTCACTGCTATCTCTATGCACATTGATATATCTACACCGCTATCTCTATAAACATGGAAATATCTACACCGCCATCTCTATAAACATGGAAATGTCTACACCGTCATCTGTATAAACATGGAAATATCTGCACCGCTATCTGTATAAACATGGAAATATCTACACCGCGATCTACATAAACATGGAAATATCTACACCGCGATCTGTATAAACATGGAAATATCTAAACCGCTATCTGTGTAAACATGGAAATATCTACACAGCTCTCTCTATAAACATGGAAATATCTACACCGCCATCTGTATAAACATGGAAATAACTACAAAGCCATCTGTATAAACATGGAAATATCTACACAGCCATCTGTATAAACATGGAAATATCTACACAGCCATCTGTATAAACCTGGAAATATCTGCACTGTCATCTATATAAACATGGAAATATCTACAGAGAACTCTGTATAAACATGGAAATATCGGCACAGCCATCTGTATAAACATGGAAATATCTACAACGCTATCTGTATAAACATGGAAATATCTACACCGCTATATGTATTAACGTGGAAATATCTCCATTGCTATCTGTATAAACATGGACAAATCTCCACCGCAATATGTATAAACATGAAAATATCTACACTTCTATCTCTATAAACATGGAAATATCTACACAGCCATCTGTACAAACATGGAAATATCTACACAGTCATCTGTAGAAACATGGAAATATCTACACCGCTATCTCTAGAAACATGGAAATAACTACACCGCTATCTCTATAAACATGGAAATATCTACACCGCTATCTCCATCAACATGGAAATATACACACCGCCATCTCTGTAAACATGGAGGTATCTACAACGCCATCTACATAAACAAGAAAATATCTACACTGCCATCTATATAAACATGGAAATATCTACACCGCCATCTCTATTAACATGGAAATATCTACACCGCCATCTCTATAAACATGGAAATATCTACACTGCCATTTGTAGAAAGATGGAAATATCTACACCGCCATCCATATAAACGTGGAAATATCTTCACCGCTATCTGTATAAACATGGAAATATCTACACCGCAATCTGTATAAACATGGAAATATCTACACCGCTCTCTGTATAAATATGAAATATCTAAACGGCTATCTCTATAAAAGTGGAAATATCTACACTGCTATCTGTATAAACATGGAAATATCCTCACTGCAATCTCTATGAACATTGACATATCTACACCGCTATCTCTATAAACATGGAAATATCTCCACCGCCATCTCTATAAACATGGAAATATCTACACCGTCATCTGTATAAACATGGAAATATCTACACCGCGATCTGTATAAACATGGAAATATCTACACCACGATCTGTATAAACATGGAAATATCTAAACCGCTATCTGTGTAAACATGGAAATATCTACACAGCTATCTCTATAAACATGGAAATATCTACACCGCCATCTGTATAAACATGGAAATACCTACAAAGTCATCTGTATAAACATGGAAATATCTACACAGCCATCTGTATAAACATGGAAATATCTACACAGCCATCTGTATAAACCTGGAAATATCTGCACTGTCATCTATATAAACATGGAAATATCTACAGAGAACTCTGTATAAACATGGAAATATCGGCACAGCCATCTGTATAAACATGGAAATATCTACAACGATATCTGTATAAACACGGAAATATCTACACCGCTATGTGTATTAACGTGGAAATATCTCCATTGCTGTTTGTATAAACATGGACAAATCTCCACCGCAATATGTATAAACATGAAAATATCTACATTTCTATCTCTATAAACATGGAAATATCTACACTGCCATCTGCACAAACATGGAAATATCTACACAGTCATCTGTAGAAACATGGAAATATCTACACCGCTATCTCTATAAAAATGGAAATATCTACACCGGTATCTCTATAAACATGGAAATATCTACACCGCTATCTCCATCAACATGGAAATATACACACCGCCATCTCTTTAAACATGGAGGTATCTACAACGCCATCTACATAAACAAGAAAATATCTACACTGCCATCTATATAAACATGGAAATATCTACACCGCCATCTCTATAAACATGGAAATATCTACACTGCCATTTGTAGAAAGATGGAAATGTCTACACCGCCATCTGTATAAACGTGGAAATATCTACACCGCTATCTGTATAAACATGGAAATATCTACACCGCAATCTGTATAAACATGGAAATATCTACATCGCTATGTGTATTAACGTGGAAATATCTCCATTGCTATCTGTTTAAACATGGACAAATCTCCACCGCAATATGTATAAACATGAAAATATCTACACTTCTATCTCTATAAACATGGAAATATCTACACTGCCATCTGTACAAACATGGAAATATCTACACAGTCATCTGTAGAAACATGGAAATATCTACACCGCTATCTCTATAAACATGGAAACAACTACACCGCTATATCTATAAACATGGAAATATCTATACCGCAATCTCCATCAACATGGAAATATACACACCGCCATCTCTTTAAACATGGAGGTATCTACAACGCCATCTACATAAACAAGAAAATATCTACGCTGCCATCTATATAAACATGGAAATATCTACACCGCCATCTCTATAAACATGGAAATATCTACAATGCCATTTGTAGAAAGATGGAAATATCTACACCGCCATCTGTATAAACGTGGAAATATCTACACCGCAATCTGTATAAACATGGAAATATCTACACCGCAATCTGTATAAACATGGAAATATCTACACCGCTCTCTGTACAAATATGAAATATCTAAACCGCTATCTCTATAAAAGTGGAAATATCTACACTGCTATCTTTATAAATATGGAAATATCCTCACTGCTATCTCTATGAACATTGATATATCTATACCGCTATCTGTATAAACATGGAAATATCTACACCGCCATCTCCATAAACATGGAAATATCTACACCGTCATCTGTATAAACATGGAAATATCTACACCGCTATCTGTATAAACATGAAAATATCTACACCGCTATCTGTATAACCATGGAAATATCTACACCGCGATCTGTATAAACATGGAAATATCTAAACCGCTATCTGTGTAAACATGGAAATATCTGCACAGCTATCTCTATAAACATGGAAATATCTACACCACCATCTGTATAAACATGGAAATACCTACAAAGTCATCTGTATAAACATGGAAATATCTACATAGCCATCTGTATAAACATGGAAATATCTACACAGCCATCTGTATAAACCTGGAAATATCTGCACTGTCATCTATATAAACATGGAAATATCTACAGAGAACTCTGTATAAACATGGAAATATCGGCACAGCCATCTGTATAAACATGGAAATATCTACAACGCTATCTGTATAAACATGGAAATATCTACACCGCTATGTGTATTAACGTGGAAATGTCTCCATTGCTATCTGTATAAACATGGACAAATCTTCACCGCAATATGTATAAACATGAAGATATCTACACTTCTATCTCTATAAACATGGAAATATCTACACTGCCATCTGTACAAACATGGAAATATCTACACAGTCATCAGTAGAAACATGGAAATATCTACACCGCTATCTCTATAAACATGGAAATAACTACACAGCTATCTCTATAAACATGGAAATATCTACACCGCTATCTCCATCAACATGGAAATATACACACCGCCATCTCTTTAAACATGGAGGTATCTACAACGCCATCTACATAAACAAGAAAATATCTACACTGCCATCTATATAAACATGGAAATATCTACACCGCCATCTCTATAAACATGGAAATATCTACACTGCCATTTCTAGAAAGATGGAAATATCTACACCGCCATCTGTATAAACGTGGAAATATCTTCACCGCTATCTGCATAAACATGGAAATATCTACACCGCAATCTGTATAAACATGGAAATATCTACACCGCTCTCTGTACAAATATGAAATATCTAAACCGCTATCTCTATAAAAGTGGAAATATCTACACTGCTATCTGTATAAACATGGAAACATCCTCACTGCTATCTCTATGAACATTGATATATCTACACCGCTATCTCTATAAACATGGAAATATCTACACCGCCATCTCTATAAACATGGAAATATCTACACCGTCATCTGTATAAACATGGAAATATCTACACCGCTATCTGTATAAACATGGAAATACCTACACCGCGATCTGTATAAACATGGAAATATCTACACCGCGATCTGTATAAACATGGAAATATCTACACCGCGGTCTGTATAAACATGGAAATATCTAAACCGCTATCTGTGTAAACATGGAAATATCTACACAGCTATCTCTATAAACATGGAAATAGCTACACCGCCATCTGTATAAACATGGAAATACCTACAAAGTCATCTGTGTAAACATGGAAATATCTACACAGCCATCTGTATAAACATGGAAATATCTGCACTGTCATCTATATAAACATGGAAATATCTACAGAGAACTATGTATAAACATGGAAATATCGGCACACCCATTTGTATAAACATGGAAATATCTACACCGCTATCTGTATAAACATGGAAATATCTACACCGCGATCTGTATAAACATGGAAATATCTACACCGCGATCTGTATAAATATGAAATATCTAAACCTCTATCTCTATAAAAGTGGAAATATCTTCACTGCTATCTGTGTAAACATGGAAATATCCTCACTGCTATCTCTATGCACATTGATATATCTACACCGCTATCTCTATAAACATGGAAATATCTACACCGCCATCTCTATAAACATGGAAATATCTACACCGTCATCTGTATAAACATGGAAATATCTACACCGCTATCTGTATAAACATGGAAATATCTACACCGCGATCTGTATAAACATGGAAATATCTACACCGCGATCTGTATAAACATGGAAATATCTAAACCGCTGTCTGTGTAAACATGGAAATATCTACACAGCTATCTCTATAAACATGGAAATATCTACACCGCCATCTGTATAAACATGGAAATACCTACAAAGTCTTCTGTATAAACATGGAAATATCTACACAGCCATCTGTATAAACATGGAAATATCTACACAGCCATCTGTATAAACCTGGAAATATCTGCACTGTCATCTATATAAACATGGAAATATCTACAGAGAACTCTGTATAAACATGGAAATATCGGCACAGCCATCTGTATAAACATGGAAATATCTACAACGCTATCTGTATAAACATGGAAATATCTACATCGCTATGTGTATTAACGTGGAAATATCTCCATTGCTATCTGTTTAAACTTGGACAAATCTCCACCGCAATATGTATAAACATGAAAATATCTACACTTCTATCTCTATAAACATGGAAATATCTACACTGAAATCTGTACAAACATGGAAATATCTACACAGTCATCAGTAGAAACATGGAAATATCTACACCGCTATCTCTATAAACATGGAAATAACTACACCGCTTTCTCTATAAACATGGAAATATCTACACGGCTATCTCCATCAACATGGAAATATAGACACCGCCATCTCTTTAAACATGGAGGTATCTTCAACGCCATCTACATAAACAAGAAAATATCTACACTGCCATCTATATAAACATGGAAATATCTACACCGCCATCTCTATAAACATGGAAATATCTACACTGCCATTTCTAGAAAGATGGAAGTATCTACACCGCCATCTGTATAAACGTGGAAATATCTACACCGCTATCTGTATAAACATGGAAATATCTACACCGCAATCTGTATAAACATGGAAATATCTACACCGCTCTCTGTACAAATATGAAATATCTAAACCACTATCTCTATAAAAGTGGAAATATCTACACTGCTATCTGTATAAACATGGAAACATCCTCACTGCTATCTCTATGAACATTGATATACCTACACCGCTATCTCTATAAACATGGAAATATCTACACCGCCATCCCTATAAACATGGAAATATCTACACCGTCATCTGTATAAACATGGAAATATCTACACCGCTATCTGTATAAACATGGAAATATCTACACCGCGATCTGTATAAACATGGAAATATCTACACCGCGATCTGTATAAACATGAAAATATCTAAACCGCTATCTGTGTAAACATGGAAATATCTACACAGATATCTCTATAAACATGGAAATATATACACCGCCATCTGTATAAATATGGAAATACCTACAAAGTCATCGGTATAAACATGGAAATATCTACACAGCCATCTGTATAAACATGGAAATATCTACACAGCCATCTGTATAAACCTGGAAATATCTGCACTGTCATCTATATAAACATGGAAATATCTACAGAGAACTCTGTATAAACATGGAAATATCGGCACAGCCATCTGTATAAACATGGAAATATCTACACCGCTATCTGTATAAACATGGAAATATCTACACCGCGATCTGTATAAACATGGAAATATCTACACCGCGATCTGTATAAATATGAAATATCTAAACCGCTATCTCTATAAAAGTGGAAATATCTACACTGCTATCTGTGTAAACATGGAAATATCCTCACTGCTATCTCTATGCACAGTGATATATCTACACCGCTATCTCTATAAACATGGAAATATCTACACCGCCATCTCTATAAACATGGAAATATCTACACCGTCATCTGTATAAACATGGAAATATCTACACCGCTATCTGTATAAATATGGAAATATCTACACCGCGATCTGTATAAACATGGAAATATCTACACCGCGATCTGTATAAACATGGAAATATCTAAAGCGCTATCTGTGTAAACATGGAAATATCTACACACCTATCTCTATAAACATGGAAATATCTACACCGCCATCTCTATAAACATGGAAATACCTACAAAGTCATCTGTATAAACATGGAAATATCTACATAGCCATCTGTAGAAACATGGAAATATCTACACAGCCATCTGTATAAACCTGGAAATATCTGCACTGTCATCTATATAAACATGGAAATATCTACAGAGAACTCTGTATAAACATGGAAATATCGGCACAGCCATCTGTATAAACATGGAAATATCTACAACGCTATCTGTATAAACATGGAAATATCTACACCGCTATGTGTATTAACGTGGAAATATCTCCATTGCTATCTGTATAAACATGGACAAATCTTCACCGCAATATGTATAAACATGAAAATATCTACACTTCTATCTCTATAAACATGGAAATATCTACACTGCCATCTGTACAAACATGGAAATATCTACACAGTCATCAGTAGAAACATGGAAATATCTACACCGCTATCTCTATAAACATGGAAATAACTACACAGCTATCTCTATAAACATGGAAATATCTACACCGCTATCTCCATCAACATGGAAATATAGACACTGCCATCTCTTTAAACATGGAGGTATCTACAACGCCATCTACATAAACAAGAAAATATCTACACCGCCATCTCTATAAACATGGAAATATCTACACCGCCATCTCTATAAACATGGAAATATCTACACTGCCATTTCTAGAAAGATGGAAATATCTACACCGCCATCTGTATAAACGTGGAAATATCTACACCGCTATCTGCATAAACATGGAAATATCTACACCGCAATCTGTATAAACATGGAAATATCTCCACCGCTCTCTGTACAAATATGAAATATCTAAACCGTTATCTCTGTAAAAGTGGAAATATCTACACTGCTATCTGTATAAACATGGAAACATCCTCACTGCTATCTCTATGAACATTGATATATCTACACCGCTATCTCTATAAACATGGAAATATCTACACCGCCATCTCTATAAACATGGAAATATCTACACCGTCATCTGTATAAACATGGAAATATCTACACCGCTATCTGTATAAACATGGAAATACCTACACCGCGATCTGTATAAACATGGAAATATCTACACCGTGATCTGTATAAACATGGAAATATCTACACCGCGGTCTGTATAAACATGGAAATATCTAAACCGCTATCTGTGTAAACATGGAAGTATCTACACAGCTATCTCTATAAACATGGAAATAGCTACACCGCCATCTGTATAAACATGGAAATACCTACAAAGTCATCTGTGTAAACATGGAAATATCTACACAGCCATCTGTATAAACATGGAAATATCTGCACTGTCATCTATATAAACATGGAAATATCTACAGAGAACTCTGTATAAACATGGAAATATCGGCACAGCCATTTGTATAAACATGGAAATATCTACACCGCTATCTATATAAACATGGAAATATCTACACCGCGATCTGTATAAACATGGAAGTATCTACACCGCGATCTGTATAAATATGAAATATCTAAACCTCTATCTCTATAAAAGTGGAAATATCTTCACTGCTATCTGTGTAAACATGGAAATATCCTCACTGCTATCTCTATGCACATTGATATATCTACACCGCTATCTCTATAAACATGGAAATATCTACACCGCCATCTCTATAAACATGGAAATATCTACACCGCTATCTGTATAAACATGGAAATATCTACACCGCGATCTGTGTAAACATGGAAATATCTACACCACGATCTGTATAAACATGGAAATATCTAAACCGCTATCTGTGTAAACATGGAAATATCTACACACCTATCTCTATAAACATGGAAATATCTACACCGCCATCTGTATAAACATGGAAATAACTACAAAGTCTTCTGTATAAACATGGAAATATCTACACAGCCATCTGTATAAACATGGAAATATCTACACAGCCATCTGTATAAACCTGGAAATATCTGCACTGTCATCTATATAAACATGGAAATATCTACAGAGAACTCTGTATAAACATGGAAATATCGGCACAGCCATCTGTATAAACATGGAAATATCTACAACGCTATCTGTATAAACATGGAAATATCTACATCGCTATGTGTATTAACGTGGAAATATCTCCATTGCTGTCTGTTTAAACATGGACAAATCTCCACCGCAATATGTATAAACATGAAAATATCTACACTTCTATCTCTATAAACATGGAAATATCTACACTGCCATCTGTACAAACATGGAAATATCTACACAGTCATCAGTAGAAACATGGAAATATCTACACCGCTATCTCTATAAACGTGGAAATAACTACACCGCTATCTCTATAAACATGGAAATATCTACACCGCTATCTCCATCAACATGGAAATATAGACACCGCCATCTCTTTAAACATGGAGGTATCTTCAACGCCATCTACATAAACAAGAAAATATCTACACTGCCATCTATATAAACATGGAAATATCTACACCGCCATCTCTATAAACATGGAAATATCTACACTGCCATTTATAGAAAGATGGAAGTATCTACACCGCCATCTGTATAAACGTGGAAATATCTACACCGCTATCTGTATAAACATGGAAATATCTACACCGCAATCTGTATAAACATGGAAATATCTACACCGCTCTCTGTACAAATATGAAATATCTAAACCGCTATCTCTATAAAAGTGGAAATATCTACACTGCTATCTGTATAAACATGGAAACATCCTCACTGCTATCTCTATGAACATTGATATACCTACACCGCTATCTCTATAAACATGGAAATATCTACACCGCCATCCCTATAAACATAGAAATATCTACACCGTCATCTGTATAAACATGGAAATATCTACACCGCTATCTGTATAAACATGGAAATATCTACACCGCGATCTGTATAAACATGGAAATATCTACACCGCGATCTGTATAAACATGGAAATATCTAAACCGCTATCTGTGTAAACATGGAAATATCTACACACCTATCTCTATAAACATGGAAATATCTACACCGCCATCTCTATAAACATGGAAATACCTACAAAGTCATCTGTATAAACATGGAAATATCTACATAGCCATCTGTAGAAACATGGAAATATCTACACAGCCATCTGTATAAACATGGAAATATCTGCACTGTCATCTATATAAACATGGAAATATCTACAGAGAACTCTGTATAAACATGGAAATATCGGCACAGCCATCTGTATAAACATGGAAATATCTACAACGCTATCTGTATAAACATGGAAATATCTACACCGCTATGTGTATTAACGTGGAAATGTCTCCATTGCTATCTGTATAAACATGGACAAATCTTCACCGCAATATGTATAAACATGAAGATATCTACACTTCTATCTCTATAAACATGGAAATATCTACACTGCCATCTGTACAAACATGGAAATATCTACACAGTCATCAGTAGAAACATGGAAATATCTACACCGCTATCTCTATAAACATGGAAATAACTACACAGCTATCTCTATAAACATGGAAATATCTACACCGCTATCTCCATCAACATGGAAATATACACACCGCCATCTCTTTAAACATGGAGGTATCTACAACGCCATCTACATAAACAAGAAAATATCTACACTGCCATCTATATAAACATGGAAATATCTACACCGCCATCTCTATAAACATGGAAATATCTACACTGCCATTTCTAGAAAGATGGAAATATCTACACCGCCATCTGTATAAACGTGGAAATATCTTCACCGCTATCTGCATAAACATGGAAATATCTACACCGCAATCTGTATAAACATGGAAATATCTACACCGCTCTCTGTACAAATATGAAATATCTAAACCGCTATCTCTATAAAAGTGGAAATATCTACACTGCTATCTGTATAAACATGGAAACATCCTCACTGCTATCTCTATGAACATTGATATATCTACACCGCTATCTCTATAAACATGGAAATATCTACACCGCCATCTCTATAAACATGGAAATATCTACACCGTCATCTGTATAAACATGGAAATATCTACACCGCTATCTGTATAAACATGGAAATACCTACACCGCGATCTGTATAAACATGGAAATATCTACACCGCGATCTGTATAAACATGGAAATATCTACACCGCGGTCTGTATAAACATGGAAATATCTAAACCGCTATCTGTGTAAACATGGAAATATCTACACAGCTATCTCTATAAACATGGAAATAGCTACACCGCCATCTGTATAAACATGGAAATACCTACAAAGTCATCTGTGTAAACATGGAAATATCTACACAGCCATCTGTATAAACATGGAAATATCTGCACTGTCATCTATATAAACATGGAAATATCTACAGAGAACTCTGTATAAACATGGAAATATCGGCACACCCATTTGTATAAACATGGAAATATCTACACCGCTATCTGTATAAACATGGAAATATCTACACCGCGATCTGTATAAACATGGAAATATCTACACCGCGATCTGTATAAATATGAAATATCTAAACCTCTATCTCTATAAAAGTGGAAATATCTTCACTGCTATCTGTGTAAACATGGAAATATCCTCACTGCTATCTCTATGCACATTGATATATCTACACCGCTATCTCTATAAACATGGAAATATCTACACCGCCATCTCTATAAACATGGAAATATCTACACCGTCATCTGTATAAACATGGAAATATCTACACCGCTATCTGTATAAACATGGAAATATCTACACCGCGATCTGTATAAACATGGAAATATCTACACCGCGATCTGTATAAACATGGAAATATCTAAACCGCTGTCTGTGTAAACATGGAAATATCTACACAGCTATCTCTATAAACATGGAAATATCTACACCGCCATCTGTATAAACATGGAAATACCTACAAAGTCTTCTGTATAAACATGGAAATATCTACACAGCCATCTGTATAAACATGGAAATATCTACACAGCCATCTGTATAAACCTGGAAATATCTGCACTGTCATCTATATAAACATGGAAATATCTACAGAGAACTCTGTATAAACATGGAAATATCGGCACAGCCATCTGTATAAACATGGAAATATCTACAACGCTATCTGTATAAACATGGAAATATCTACATCGCTATGTGTATTAACGTGGAAATATCTCCATTGCTATCTGTTTAAACTTGGACAAATCTCCACCGCAATATGTATAAACATGAAAATATCTACACTTCTATCTCTATAAACATGGAAATATCTACACTGAAATCTGTACAAACATGGAAATATCTACACAGTCATCAGTAGAAACATGGAAATATCTACACCGCTATCTCTATAAACATGGAAATAACTACACCGCTTTCTCTATAAACATGGAAATATCTACACGGCTAACTCCATCAACATGGAAATATAGACACCGCCATCTCTTTAAACATGGAGGTATCTTCAACGCCATCTACATAAACAAGAAAATATCTACACTGCCATCTATATAAACATGGAAATATCTACACCGCCATCTCTATAAACATGGAAATATCTACACTGCCATTTCTAGAAAGATGGAAGTATCTACACCGCCATCTGTATAAACGTGGAAATATCTACACCGCTATCTGTATAAACATGGAAATATCTACACCGCAATCTGTATAAACATGGAAATATCTACACCGCTCTCTGTACAAATATGAAATATCTAAACCACTATCTCTATAAAAGTGGAAATATCTACACTGCTATCTGTATAAACATGGAAACATCCTCACTGCTATCTCTATGAACATTGATATACCTACACCGCTATCTCTATAAACATGGAAATATCTACACCGCCATCCCTATAAACATGGAAATATCTACACCGTCATCTGTATAAACATGGAAATATCTACACCGCTATCTGTATAAACATGGAAATATCTACACCGCGATCTGTATAAACATGGAAATATCTACACCGCGATCTGTATAAACATGAAAATATCTAAACCGCTATCTGTGTAAACATGGAAATATCTACACAGATATCTCTATAAACATGGAAATATATACACCGCCATCTGTATAAATATGGAAATACCTACAAAGTCATCGGTATAAACATGGAAATATCTACACAGCCATCTGTATAAACATGGAAATATCTACACAGCCATCTGTATAAACCTGGAAATATCTGCACTGTCATCTATATAAACATGGAAATATCTACAGAGAACTCTGTATAAACATGGAAATATCGGCACAGCCATCTGTATAAACATGGAAATATCTACACCGCTATCTGTATAAACATGGAAATATCTACACCGCGATCTGTATAAACATGGAAATATCTACACCGCGATCTGTATAAATATGAAATATCTAAACCGCTATCTCTATAAAAGTGGAAATATCTACACTGCTATCTGTGTAAACATGGAAATATCCTCACTGCTATCTCTATGCACAGTGATATATCTACAACGCTATCTCTATAAACATGGAAATATCTACACCGCCATCTCTATAAACATGGAAATATCTACACCGTCATCTGTATAAACATGGAAATATCTACACCGCTATCTGTATAAATATGGAAATATCTACACCGCGATCTGTATAAACATGGAAATATCTACACCGCGATCTGTATAAACATGGAAATATCTAAACCGCTATCTGTGTAAACATGGAAATATCTACACACCTATCTCTATAAACATGGAAATATCTACACCGCCATCTCTATAAACATGGAAATACCTACAAAGTCATCTGTATAAACATGGAAATATCTACATAGCCATCTGTAGAAACATGGAAATATCTACACAGCCATCTGTATAAACCTGGAAATATCTGCACTGTCATCTATATAAACATGGAAATATCTACAGAGAACTCTGTATAAACATGGAAATATCGGCACAGCCATCTGTATAAACATGGAAATATCTACAACGCTATCTGTATAAACATGGAAATATCTACACCGCTATGTGTATTAACGTGGAAATATCTCCATTGCTATCTGTATAAACATGGACAAATCTTCACCGCAATATGTATAAACATGAAAATATCTACACTTCTATCTCTATAAACATGGAAATATCTACACTGCCATCTGTACAAACATGGAAATATCTACACAGTCATCAGTAGAAACATGGAAATATCTACACCGCTATCTCTATAAACATGGAAATAACTACACAGCTATCTCTATAAACATGGAAATATCTACACCGCTATCTCCATCAACATGGAAATATAGACACTGCCATCTCTTTAAACATGGAGGTATCTACAACGCCATCTACATAAACAAGAAAATATCTACACCGCCATCTCTATAAACATGGAAATATCTACACCGCCATCTCTATAAACATGGAAATATCTACACTGCCATTTCTAGAAAGATGGAAATATCTACACCGCCATCTGTATAAACGTGGAAATATCTACACCGCTATCTGCATAAACATGGAAATATCTACACCGCAATCTGTATAAACATGGAAATATCTCCACCGCTCTCTGTACAAATATGAAATATCTAAACCGTTATCTCTGTAAAAGTGGAAATATCTACACTGCTATCTGTATAAACATGGAAACATCCTCACTGCTATCTCTATGAACATTGATATATCTACACCGCTATCTCTATAAACATGGAAATATCTACACCGCCATCTCTATAAACATGGAAATATCTACACCGTCATCTGTATAAACATGGAAATATCTACACCGCTATCTGTATAAACATGGAAATACCTACACCGCGATCTGTATAAACATGGAAATATCTACACCGTGATCTGTATAAACATGGAAATATCTACACCGCGGTCTGTATAAACATGGAAATATCTAAACCGCTATCTGTGTAAACATGGAAGTATCTACACAGCTATCTCTATAAACATGGAAATAGCTACACCGCCATCTGTATAAACATGGAAATACCTACAAAGTCATCTGTGTAAACATGGAAATATCTACACAACCATCTGTATAAACATGGAAATATCTGCACTGTCATCTATATAAACATGGAAATATCTACAGAGAACTCTGTATAAACATGGAAATATCGGCACAGCCATTTGTATAAACATGGAAATATCTACACCGCTATCTATATAAACATGGAAATATCTACACCGCGATCTGTATAAACATGGAAGTATCTACACCGCGATCTGTATAAATATGAAATATCTAAACCTCTATCTCTATAAAAGTGGAAATATCTTCACTGCTATCTGTGTAAACATGGAAATATCCTCACTGCTATCTCTATGCACATTGATATATCTACACCGCTATCTGTATAAACATGGAAATATCTACACCGCGATCTGTGTAAACATGGAAATATCTACACCGCGATCTGTATAAACATGGAAATATCTAAACCGCTATCTGTGTAAACATGGAAATATCTACACAGCTATCTCTATAAACATGGAAATATCTACACCGCCATCTGTATAAACATGGAAATACCTACAAAGTCTTCTGTATAAACATGGAAATATCTACACAGCCATCTGTATAAACATGGAAATATCTACACAGCCATCTGTATAAACCTGGAAATATCTGCACTGTCATCTATATAAACATGGAAATATCTACAGAGAACTCTGTATAAACATGGAAATATCGGCACAGCCATCTGTATAAACATGGAAATATCTACAACGCTATCTGTATAAACATGGAAATATCTACATCGCTATGTGTATCAACGTGGAAATATCTCCATTGCTGTCTGTTTAAACATGGACAAATCTCCACCGCAATATGTATAAACATGAAAATATCTACACTTCTATCTCTATAAACATGGAAATATCTACACTGCCATCTGTACAAACATGGAAATATCTACACAGTCATCAGTAGAAACATGGAAATATCTACACCGCTATCTCTATAAACATGGAAATAACTACACCGCTATCTCTATAAACATGGAAATATCTACACCGCTATCTCCATCAACATGGAAATATAGACACCGCCATCTCTTTAAACATGGAGGTATCTTCAACGCCATCTACATAAACAAGAAAATATCTACACTGCCATCTATATAAACATGGAAATATCTACACCGCCATCTCTATAAACATGGAAATATCTACACTGCCATTTCTAGAAAGATGGAAGTATCTACACCGCCATCTGTATAAACGTGGAAATATCTACACCGCTATCTGTATAAACATGGAAATATCTACACCGCAATCTGTATAAACATGGAAATATCTACACCGCTCTCTGTACAAATATGAAATATCTAAACCGCTATCTCTATAAAAGTGGAAATATCTACACTGCTATCTGTATAAACATGGAAACATCCTCACTGCTATCTCTATGAACATTGATATACCTACACCGCTATCTCTATAAACATGGAAATATCTACACCGCCATCCCTATAAACATAGAAATATCTACACCGTCATCTGTATAAACATGGAAATATCTACACCGCTATCTGTATAAACATGGAAATATCTACACCGCGATCTGTATAAACATGGAAATATCTACACCGCGATCTGTATAAACATGGAAATATCTAAACCGCTATCTGTGTAAACATGGAAATATCTACACACCTATCTCTATAAACATGGAAATATCTACACCGCCATCTCTATAAACATGGAAATACCTACAAAGTCATCTGTATAAACATGGAAATATCTACATAGCCATCTGTAGAAACATGGAAATATCTACACAGCCATCTGTATAAACCTGGAAATATCTGCACTGTCATCTATATAAACATGGAAATATCTACAGAGAACTCTGTATAAACATGGAAATATCGGCACAGCCATCTGTATAAACATGGAAATATCTACAACGCTATCTGTATAAACATGGAAATATCTACACCGCTATGTGTATTAACGTGGAAATATCTCCATTGCTATCTGTATAAACATGGACAAATCTTCACTGCAATATGTATAAACATGAAAATATCTACACTTCTATCTCTATAAACATGGAAATATCTACACTGCCATCTGTACAAACATGGAAATATCTACACAGTCATCAGTAGAAACATGGAAATATCTACACCGCTATCTCTATAAACATGGAAATAACTACACAGCTATCTCTATAAACATGGAAATATCTACACCGCTATCTCCATCAACATGGAAATATAGACACCGCCATCTCTTTAAACATGGAGGTATCTACAACGCCATCTACATAAACAAGAAAATATCTACACCGCCATCTCTATAAACATGGAAATATCTACACCGCCATCTCTATAAACATGGAAATATCTACACTGCCATTTCTAGAAAGATGGAAATATCTACACCGCCATCTGTATAAACGTGGAAATATCTACACCGCTATCTGCATAAACATGGAAATATCTACACCGCAATCTGTATAAACATGGAAATATCTACACCGCTCTCTGTACAAATATGAAATATCTAAACCGTTATCTCTGTAAAAGTGGAAATATCTACACTGCTATCTGTATAAACATGGAAACATCCTCACTGCTATCTCTATGAACATTGATATATCTACACCGCTATCTCTATAAACATGGAAATATCTACACCGCCATCTCTATAAACATGGAAATATCTACACCGTCATCTGTATAAACATGGAAATATCTACACCGCTATCTGTATAAACATGGAAATACCTACACCGCGATCTGTATAAACATGGAAATATCTACACCGCGATCTGTATAAACATGGAAATATCTACACCGCGGTCTGTATAAACATGGAAATATCTAAACCGCTATCTGTGTTAACATGGAAGTATCTACACAGCTATCTCTATAAAAATGGAAATAGCTACACCGCCATCTGTATAAACATGGAAATACCTACAAAGTCATCTGTGTAAACATGGAAATATCTACACAGCCATCTGTATAAACATGGAAATATCTGCACTGTCATCTATATAAACATGGAAATATCTACAGAGAACTCTGTATAAACATGGAAATATCGGCACAGCCATTTGTATAAACATGGAAATATCTACACCGCTATCTATATAAACATGGAAATATCTACACCGCGATCTGTATAAACATGGAAGTATCTACACCGCGATCTGTATAAATATGAAATATCTAAACCTCTATCTCTATAAAAGTGGAAATATCTTCACTGCTATCTGTGTAAACATGGAAATATCCTCACTGCTATCTCTATGCACATTGATATATCTACACCGCTATCTCTATAAACATGGAAATATCTACACCGCCATCTCTATAAACATGGAAATATCTACACCGCTATCTGTATAAACATGGAAATATCTACACCGCGATCTGTGTAAACATGTAAATATCTACACCGCGATCTGTATAAACATGGAAATATCTAAACCGCTATCTGTGTAAACATGGAAATATCTACACAGCTATCTCTATAAACATGGAAATATCTACACCGCCATCTGTATAAACATGGAAATACCTACAAAGTCTTCTGTATAAACATGGAAATATCTACACAGCCATCTGTATAAACATGGAAATATCTACACAGCCATCTGTATAAACCTGGAAATATCTGCACTGTCATCTATATAAACATGGAAATATCTACAGAGAACTCTGTATAAACATGGAAATATCGGCACAGCCATCTGTATAAACATGGAAATATCTACAACGCTATCTGTATAAACATGGAAATATCTACATCGCTATGTGTATTAACGTGGAAATATCTCCATTGCTGTCTGTTTAAACATGGACAAATCTCCACCGCAATATATATAAACATGAAAATATCTACACTTCTATCTCTATAAACATGGAAATATCTACACTGCCATCTGTACAAACATGGAAATATCTACACAGTCATCAGTAGAAACATGGAAATATCTACACCGCTATCTCTATAAACATGGAAATAACTACACCGCTATCTCTATAAACATGGAAATATCTACACCGCTATCTCCATCAACATGGAAATATAGACACCGCCATCTCTTTAAACATGGAGGTATCTTCAACGCCATCTACATAAACAAGAAAATATCTACACTGCCATCTATATAAACATGGAAATATCTACACCGCCATCTCTATAAACATGGAAATATCTACACTGCCATTTCTAGAAAGATGGAAGTATCTACACCGCCATCTGTATAAACGTGGAAATATCTACACCGCTATCTGTATAAACATGGAAATATCTACACCGCAATCTGTATAAACATGGAAATATCTACACCGCTCTCTGTACAAATATGAAATATCTAAACCGCTATCTCTATAAAAGTGGAAATATCTACACTGCTATCTGTATAAACATGGAAACATCCTCACTGCTATCTCTATGAACATTGATATACCTACACCGCTATCTCTATAAACATGGAAATATCTACACCGCCATCCCTATAAACATGGAAATATCTACACCGTCATCTGTATAAACATGGAAATATCTACACCGCTATCTGTATAAACATGGAAATATCTACACCGCGATCTGTATAAACATGGAAATATCTACACCGCGATCTGTATAAACATGAAAATATCTAAACCGCTATCTGTGTAAACATGAAAATATCTACACAGATATCTCTATAAACATGGAAATATCTACACCGCCATCTGTATAAACATGGAAATACCTACAAAGTCATCGGTATAAACATGGAAATATCTACACAACCATCTGTATAAACATGGAAATATCTACACAGCCATCTGTATAAACCTGGAAATATCTGCACTGTCATCTATATAAACATGGAAATATCTACAGAGAACTCTGTATAAACATGGAAATATCGGCACAGCCATCTGTATAAACATGGAAATATCTACACCGCTATCTGTATAAACATGGAAATATCTACACCGCGATCTGTATAAACATGGAAATATCTACACCGCGATCTGTATAAATATGAAATATCTAAACCGCTATCTCTATAAAAGTGGAAATATCTACACTGCTATCTGTGTAAACATCGAAATATCCTCACTGCTATCTCTATGCACATTGATATATCTACACCGCTATCTCTATAAACATGGAAATATCTACACCGTCATCTGTATAAACATGGAAATATCTACACCGCTATCTGTATAAACATGGAAATACCTACACCGCGATCTGTATAAACATGGAAATATCTACACCGCGATCTGTATAAACATGGAAATATCTACACCACGATCTGTATAAACATGGAAATATCTAAACCGCTATCTGTGTAAACATGGAAGTATCTACACAGCTATCTCTATAAACATGTAAATAGCTACACCGCCATCTGTATAAACATGGAAATACCTACAAAGTCATCTGTGTAAACATGGAAATATCTACACAGCCATCTGTATAAACATGGAAATATCTGCACTGTCATCTATATAAACATGGAAATATCTACAGAGAACTCTGTATAAACATGGAAATATCGGCACAGCCATTTGTATAAACATGGAAATATCTACACCGCTATCTGTATAAACATGGAAATATCTACACCGCGATCTGTATAAACATGGAAATATCTACACCGCTCTCTGTACAAATATGAAATATCTAAACCTCTATCTCTATAAAAGTGGAAATATCTTCACTGCAATCTGTGTAAACATGGAAATATCCTCACTGCTATCTCTATGCACATTGATATATCTACACCGCTATCTCTATAAACATTGAAATATCTACACCGCCATCTCTATAAACATGGAAATATCTACACCGTCATCTGTATAAACATGGAAATATCTACACCGCGATCTGTATAAACATGGAAATATCTACACCGCGATCTGTATAAACATGGAAATATCTAAACCGCTATCTGTGTAAACATGGAAATATCTACACAGCTATCTCTATAAACATGGAAATATCTACACCGCCATCTGTATAAACATGGAAATACCTACAAAGTCTTCTGTATAAACATGGAAATATCTACACAGCCATCTGTATAAACATGGAAATATCTACACAGCCATCTGTATAAACCTGGAAATATCTGCACTGTCATCTATATAAACATGGAAATATCTACAGAGAACTCTGTATAAACATGGAAATATCGGCACAGCCATCTGTATAAACATGGAAATATTTACAACGCTATCTGTATAAACATGGAAATATCTACATCGCTATGTGTATTAACGTGGAAATATCTCCATTGCTATCTGTTTAAACATGGACAAATCTCCACCGCAATATGTATAAACATGAAAATATCTACACTTCTATCTCTATAAACATGGAAATATCTACACTGCCATCTGTACAAACATGGAAATATCTACACAGTCATCAGTAGAAACATGGAAATATCTACACCGCTATCTCTATAAACATGGAAATAACTACACCGCTATCTCTATAAACATGGAAATATCTACACCGCTATCTCCATCAACATGGAAATATAGACACCGCCATCTCTTTAAACATGGAGGTATCTTCAACGCCATCTACATAAACAAGAAAATATCCACACTGCCATCTATATAAACATGGAAATATCTACACCGCCATCTCTATAAACATGGAAATATCTACACTGCCATTTCTAGAAAGATGGAAGTATCTACACCGCCATCTGTATAAACGTGGAAATATCTACACCGCTATCTGTATAAACATGGAAATATCTACACCGCAATCTGTATAAACATGGAAATATCTACACCGCTCTCTGTACAAATATGAAATATCTAAACCGCTATCTCTATAAAAGTGGAAATATCTACACTGCTATCTGTATAAACATGAAAACATCCTCACTGCTATCTCTATGAACATTGATATACCTACACAGCTATCTCTATAAACATGGAAATATCTACACCGCCATCCCTATAAACATGGAAATATCTACACCGTCATCTGTATAAACATGGAAATATCTACACCGCTATCTGTATAAACATGCAAATATCTACACCGTGATCTGTATAAACATGGAAATATCTACACCGCGATCTGTATAAACATGAAAATATCTAAAACGCTATCTGTGTAAACATGGAAATATCTACACAGATATCTCTATAAACATGGAAATATCTACACCGCCATCTGTATAAACATGGAAATACCTACAAAGTCATCGGTATAAACATGGAAATATCTACACAGCCATCTGTATAAACATGGAAATATCTACACAGCCATCTGTATAAACCTGGAAATATCTGCACTGTCATCTATATAAACATGGAAATATCTACAGAGAACTCTGTATAAACATGGAAATATCGGCACAGCCATCTGTATAAACATGGAAATATCTACACCGCTATCTGTATAAACATGGAAATATCTACACCGCGATCTGTATAAACATGGAAATATCTACACCGCGATCTGTATTAATATGAAATATCTAAACCGCTATCTCTATAAAAGTGGAAATATCTACACTGCTATCTGTGTAAACATGGAAATATCCTCACTGCTATCTCTATGCACATTGATATATCTACACCGCTATCTCTATAATCATGGAAATATCTACACCGCCATCTCTATAAACATGGAAATATCTACACCGTCATCTGTATAAACATTTAAATATCTACACCGCTCTCTGTATAAATATGGAAATATCTACACCGCGATCTGTATAAACATGGAAATATCTACACCGCGATCTGTATAAACATGGAAATATCTACACCGCGATCTGTATAAACATGGAAATATCTAAACCGCTATCTGTGTAAACATGGAAATATCTACACAGCTATCTCTATAAACATGGAAATATCTACACCGCCATCTGTATAAACATGGAAATACCTACAAAGTCTTCTGTATAAACATGGAAATACCTACACAGCCATCTGTATAAACATGGAAATATCTACACAGCCATCTGTATAAACCTGGAAATATCTGCACTGTCATCTATATAAACATGGAAATATCTACAGAGAACTCTGTATAAACATGGAAATATCGGCACAGCTATCTGTATAAACATGGAAATATCTACAACGCTATCTGTATAACCATGGAAATATCTACATCGCTATGTGTATTAACGTGGAAATATCTCCATTGCTATCTGTTTAAACATGGACAAATCTCCACCGCAATATGTATAAACATGAAAATATCTACACTTCTATCTCTATAAACATGGAAATATCTACACTGCCATCTGTACAAACATGGAAATATCTACACAGTCATCAGTAGAAACATGGAAATATCTACACCGCTATCTCTATAAACATGGAAATAACTACACCGCTATCTCTATAAACATGGAAATATCTACACCGCTATCTCCATCAACATGGAAATATAGACACCGCCATCTCTTTAAACATGGAGGTATCTTCAACGCCATCTACATAAACAAGAAAATATCCACACTGCCATCTATATAAACATGGAAATATCTACACCGCCATCTCTATAAACATGGAAATATCTACACTGCCATTTCTAGAAAGATGGAAGTATCTACACCGCCATCTGTATAAACGTGGAAATATCTACACCGCTATCTGTATAAACATGGAAATATCTACACCGCAATCTGTATAAACATGGAAATATCTACACCGCTCTCTGTACAAATATGAAATATCTAAACCGCTATCTCTATAAAAGTGGAAATATCTACACTGCTATCTGTATAAACATGGAAACATCCTCACTGCTATCTCTATGAACATTGATATACCTACACAGCTATCTCTATAAACATGGAAATATCTACACCGCCATCCCTATAAACATGGAAATATCTACACCGTCATCTGTATAAACATGGAAATATCTACACCGCTATCTGTATAAACATGCAAATATCTACACCGCGATCTGTATAAACATGGAAATATCTACACCGCGATCTGTATAAACATGAAAATATCTAAAACGCTATCTGTGTAAACATGGAAATATCTACACAGATATCTCTATAAACATGGAAATATCTACACCGCCATCTGTATAAACATGGAAATACCTACAAAGTCATCGGTATAAACATGGAAATATCTACACAGCCATCTGTATAAACATGGAAATATCTACACAGCCATCTGTATAAACCTGGAAATATCTGCACTGTCATCTATATAAACATTGAAATATCTACAGAGAACTCTGTATAAACATGGAAATATCGGCACAGCCATCTGTATAAACATGGAAATATCTACACCGCTATCTGTATAAACATGGAAATATCTACACCGCGATCTGTATAAACATGGAAATATCTACACCGCGATCTGTATTAATATGAAATATCTAAACCGCTATCTCTATAAAAGTGGAAATAACTACACTGCTATCTGTGTAAACATGGAAATATCCTCACTGCTATCTCTATGCACATTGATATATCTACACCGCTATCTCTATAAACATGGAAATATCTACACCGCCATCTCTATAAACATGGAAATATCTACACCGTCATCTGTATAAACATGGAAATATCTACACCGCTATCTGTATAAATATGGAAATATCTACACCGCGATCTGTATAAACATGGAAATATCTACACCGCGATCTGTATAAACATGGAAATATCTAAACCGCTATCTGTGAAAACATGGAAATATCTACACACCTATCTCTATAAACATGGAAATATCTACACCGCCATCTGTATAAACATGGAAATACCTACAAAGTCATCTGTATAAACATGGAAATATCTACATAGCCATCTGTAGAAACATGGAAATATCTACACAGCCATCTGTATAAACCTGGAAATATCTGCACTGTCATCTATATAAACAAGGAAATATCTACAGAGAACTCTGTATAAACATGGAAATATCGGCACAGCCATCTGTATAAACATGGAAATATCTACAACGCTATCTGTATAAACATGGAAATATCTACACCGCTATGTGTATTAACGTGGAAATATCTCCATTGCTATCTGTATAAACATGGACAAATCTTCACCGCAATATGTATAAACATGAAAATATCTACACTTCTATCTCTATAAACATGGAAATATCTACACTGCCATCTGTACAAACATGGAAATATCTACACAGTCATCAGTAGAAACATGGAAATATCTACACCGCTATCTCTATAAACATGGAAATAACTACACAGCTATCTCTATAAACATGGAAATATCTACACCGCTATCTCCATCAACATGGAAATATAGACACCGCCATCTCTTTAAACATGGAGGTATCTACAACGCCATCTACATAAACAAGAAAATATCTACACCGCCATCTCTATAAACATGGAAATATCTACACTGCCATTTCTAGAAAGATGGAAGTATCTACACCGCCATCTGTATAAACGTGGAAATATCTACACCGCTATCTGTATAAACATGGAAATATCTACACCGCAATCTGTATAAACATGAAAATATCTACACCGCTCTCTGTACAAATATGAAATATCTAAACCGCTATCTCTATAAAAGTGGAAATATCTACACTGCTATCTGTATAAACATGGAAACATCCTCACTGCTATCTCTATGAACATTGATATATCTACACCGCTATCTCTATAAACATGGAAATATCTACACCGCCATCTCTATAAACATGGAAATATCTACACCGTCATCTGTATAAACATGGAAATATCTACACCGCTATCTGTATAAACATGGAAATACCTACACCGCGATCTGTCTAAACATGGAAATATCTACACCGCGATCTGTATAAACATGGAAATATCTACACCGCGGTCTGTATAAACATGGAAAAATCTAAACCGCTATCTGTGTAAACATGGAAGTATCTACACAGCTATCTCTATAAACATGGAAATATCTACACCGCGATCTGTATAAACATGGAAATATCTAAACCGCTATCTGTGTAAACATGGAAATATCTACACAGCTATCTCTATAAACATGGAAATATCTACACCGCCATCTGTATAAACACGGAAACACCTACAAAGTCTTCTGTTTAAACATGGAAATATCTACACAGCCATCTGTATAAACATGGAAATATCTACACAGCCATCTGTATAAACCTGGAAATATCTGCACTGTCATCTATATATACATGGAAATATCTACAGAGAACTCTGTATAAACATGGAAATATCGGCACAGCCATCTGTATAAACATGGAAATATCTACAACGCTATCTGTATAAACATGGAAATATCTACATCGCTATGTGTATTAACGTGAAAATATCTCCATTGCTATCTGTTTAAACATGGACAAATCTCCACCGCAATATGTATAAACATGAAAATATCTACACTTCTATCTCTATAAACATGGAAATATCTACACTGCCATCTGTACAAACATGGAAATATCTACACAGTCATCAGTAGAAACATGGAAATATCTACACCGCTATCTCTGTAAACATGGAAATAACTACACCGCTATCTCTATAAACATGGAAATATCTACACCGCTATCTCCATCAACATGGAAATATAGACACCGCCATCTCTTTAAACATGGAGGTATCTACAACGCCATCAACATAAACAAGAAAATATCTACACTGCCTTCTATATAAACATGGAAATATCTACACCGCCATCTCTATAAACATGGAAATATCTACACTGCCATTTCTAGAAAGATGGAAATATCTACACCGCCATCTCTTTAAACGTGGAAATATCTACACCGCTATCTGTATAAACATGGAAATATCTACACCGCAATCTGTATAAACATGGAAATATCTACACCGCTCTCTGTACAAATATGAAATATCTAAACAGCTATCTCTATAAAAGTGGAAATATCTACACTGCTATCTGTATAAACATGGAAACATCCTCACTGCTATCTCTATGAACATTGATATATCTACACCGCTATCTCTATAAACATGGAAATATCTACACCGCCATCTCTATAAACATGGAAACATCTACACCGTCATCTGTATAAACATGGAAATATCTACACCGCTATCTGTATAAACATGGAAATATCTACACCGCGATCTGTATAAACATGGAAATATCTACACCGCGGTCTGTATAAACATGGAAATATCTAAACCGCTATCTGTGTAAACATGGAAATATCTACACAGCTATCTCTATAAACATGGAAATAGCTACACCGCCATCTGTATAAACATGGAAATACCTACAAAGTCATCTGTATAAACATGGAAATATCTA
Source organism: Pan troglodytes (assembly GCF_028858775.2). NCBI lineage: Eukaryota > Metazoa > Chordata > Mammalia > Primates > Hominidae > Pan > Pan troglodytes. Next base: position 89,094,143 of record NC_072416.2, on the reverse strand, counting down.
CACAGCCATCTGTATAAACATGGAAATATCTGCACTGTCATCTATATAAACATGGAAATATCTACAGAGAACTCTGTATAAACATGGAAATATCGGCACAGCCATTTGTATAAACATGGAAATATCTACACCGCTATCTGTATAAACATGGAAATATCTACACCGCGATCTGTATAAACATGGAAATATCTACACCGCGATCTGTATAAATATGAAATATCTAAACCTGTATCTCTATAAAAGTGGAAATATCTACACTGCTATCTGTGTAAACATGGAAATATCCTCACTGCTATCTCTATGCACATTGATATATCTACACCGCTATCTCTATAAACATGGAAATATCTACACCGCCATCTCTATAAACATGGAAATATCTACACCGTCATCTGTATAAACATGGAAATATCTACACCGCTATCTGTATAAACATGGAAATATCTACACCGCGATCTGTATAAACATGGAAATATCTACACCGCGATCTGTATAAACATGGAAATATCTAAACCGCTATCTGTGTAAACATGGAAATATCTACACAGCTATCTCTATAAACATGGAAATATCTACACCGCCATCTGTATAAACATGGAAATACCTACAAAGTCTTCTGTATAAACATGGAAATATCTGCACAGCCATCTGTATAAACATGGAAATATCTACACAACCATCTGTATAAACCTGGAAATATCTGCACTGTCATCTATATAAACATGGAAATATCTACAGAGAACTCTGTATAAACATGGAAATATCGGCACAGCCATCTGTATAAACATGGAAATATCTACAACGCTATCTGTATAAACATGGAAATATCTACATCGCTATGTGTATTAACGTGGAAATATCTCCATTGCTATCAGTTTAAACATGGACAAATCTCCACCGCAATATGTATAAACATGAAAATATCTACACTTCTATCTCTACAAACATGGAAATATCTACACTGCCATCTGTACAAACATGGAAATATCTACACAGTCATCTGTAGAAACATGGAAATATCTACACCGCTATCTCTATAAACATGGACATAACTACACCGCTATCTCTATAAACATGGAAATATCTACACCGCTATCTCCATCAACATGGAAATATACACACCGCCATCTCTTTAAACATGGAGGTATCTACAATGCCATCTTCATAAACAAGAAAATATCTACACTGCCATCTATATAAACATGGAAATATCTACACCGCCATCTCTATAAACATGGAAATATCTACACTGCCATTTCTAGAAAGATGGAAATATCTACACCGCCATCTGTATAAACGTGGAAATATCTACACCGCTATCTGTATAAACATGGAAATATCTACACCACAATCTGTATAAACATGGAAATATCTACACCGCTCTCTGTACAAATATGAAATATCTAAACCGCTATCTCTATAAAAGTGGAAATATCTACACTGCTATCTGTATAAACATGGAAATATCCTCACTGTTATCTCTAAGAACATTGATATATCTACACCGCTATCTCTATAAACATGGAAATATCTACACCGCCATCTCTATAAACATGGAAATATCTACACCGTCATCTGTATAAACATGGAAATATCTACACCGCTATCTGTATAAACATGGAAATATCTACACCGCGATCTGTATAAACATGGAAATATCTACACCGCGATCTGTATAAACATGGAAATATCTAAACCGCTATCTGTGTAAACATGGAAATATCTACACAGCTATCTCTATAAACATGGAAATAGCTACACCGCCATCTGTATAAACATGGAAATACCTACAAAGTCATCTGTATAAACATGGAAATATCTACACAGCCATCTGTATAAACATGGAAATATCTGCACTGTCATCTATATAAACATGGAAATATCTACAGAAAACCCTGTATAAACATGGAAATATCGGCACAGCCATTTGTATAAACATGGAAATATCTACACCGCTATCTGTATAAACATGGAAATATCTACACCGCGATCTGTATAAACATGGAAATATCTACACCACGATCTGTATAAATATGAAATATCTAAACCTGTATCTCTATAAAAGTGGAAATATCTACACTGCTATCTGTGTAAACATGGAAATATCCTCACTGCTATCTCTATGCACATTGATATATCTACACCGCTATCTCTATAAACATGGAAATATCTACACCGCCATCTCTATAAACATGGAAATATCTACACCGTCATCTGTATAAACATGGAAATATCTACACCGCTATCTGTATAAACATGGAAATATCTACACCGCGATCTGTATAAACATGGAAATATCTACACCGCGATCTGTATAAACATGGAAATATCTAAACCGCTATCTGTGTAAACATGGAAATATCTACACAGCTATCTCTATAAACATGGAAATATCTACACCGCCATCTGTATAAACATGGAAATACCTACAAAGTCTTCTGTATAAACATGGAAATATCTACACAGCCATCTGTATAAACATGGAAATATCTACACAGCCATCTGTATAAACCTGGAAATATCTGCACTGTCATCTATATAAACATGGAAATATCTACAGAGAACTCTGTATAAACATGGAAATATCGGCACAGCCATCTGTATAAACATGGAAATATCTACAACGCTATCTGTATAAACATGGAAATATCTACATCGCTATGTGTATTAACGTGGAAATATCTCCATTGCTATCTGTTTAAACATGGACAAATCTCCACCGCAATATGTATAAACATGAAAATATCTACACTTCTATCTCTATAAACATGGAAATATCTACACTGCCATCTGTACAAACATGGAAATATCTACACAGTCATCTGTAGAAACATGGAAATATCTACACCGCTATCTCTATAAACATGGAAATAACTACACCGCTATCTCTATAAACATGGAAATATCTACACCGCTATCTCCATCAACATGGAAATATACACACCGCCATCTCTTTAAACATGGAGGTATCTACAATGCCATCTTCATAAACAAGAAAATATCTACACTGCCATCTATATAAACATGGAAATATCTACACCGCCATCTCTATAAACATGGAAATATCTACACTGCCATTTCTAGAAAGATGGAAATATCTACACCGCCATCTGTATAAACGTGGAAATATCTACACCGCTATCTGTATAAACATGGAAATATCTACACCGCAATCTGTATAAACATGGAAATATCTACACCGCTCTCTGTACAAATATGAAATATCTAAACCGCTATCTCTATAAAAGTGGAAATATCTACACTGCTATCTGTATAAACATGGAAATATCCTCACTGTTATCTCTATGAACATTGATATATCTACACCGCTATCTCTATAAACATGGAAATATCTACACCGCCATCTCTATAAACATGGAAATATCTACACCGTCATCTGTAGAAACATGGAAATATCTACACCGCTATCTGTATAAACATGGAAATATCTACACCGCGATCTGTATAAACATGGAAATATCTACACCGCGATCTGTATAAACATGAAAATAACTAAACCGCTATCTGTGTAAACATGGAAATATCTACAAAGCTATCTCTATAAACATGGAAATATCTACACCGCCATCTGTATAAACATGGAAATACCTACAAAGTCATCGGTATAAACATGGAAATATCTACACAGCCATCTGTATAAACATGGAAATATCTTCACAGCCATCTGTATAAACCTGGAAATATCTGCACTGTCATCTATATAAACATGGAAATATCTACAGAGAACTCTGTATCAACATGGAAATATCGGCACAGCCATCTGTATAAACATGGAAATATCTGCACTGTCATCTATATAAACATGGAAATATCTACAGAGAACTCTGTATAAACATGGAAATATCGGCACAGCCATCTGTATAAACATGGAGATATCTACACCGCTATCTGCATAAACATGGAAATATCTACACCGCGATCTGTATAAACATGGAAATATCTACACCGCGATCTGTATAAATATAAAATATCTAAACCTCTATCTCTATAAAAGTGGAAATATCTACACTGCTATCTGTGTAAACATGGAAATATCCTCACTGCTATCTCTATGCACATTGATATATCTACACCGCTATCTCTATAAACATGGAAATATCTACACCGCCATCTCTATAAACATGGAAATATCTACACCGTCATCTGTATAAACATGGAAATATCTACACCGCTATCTGTATAAACATGGAAATATCTACACCGCGATCTGTATAAACATGGAAATATCTACACCGCGATCTGTATAAACATGGAAATATCTAAACCGCTATCTGTGTAAACATGGAAATATCTACACAGCTATCTCTATAAACATGGAAATAGCTACACCGCCATCTGTATAAACATGGAAATACCTACAAAGTCATCTGTATAAACATGGAAATATCTACACAGCCATCTGTATAAACATGGAAATATCTGCACTGTCATCTATATAAACATGGAAATATCTACAGAGAACTCTGTATAAACATGGAAATATCGGCACAGTCATTTGTATAAACATGGAAATATCTACACCGCTATCTGTATAAACATGGAAATATCTACACCGCGATCTGTATAAACATGGAAATATCTACACCACGATCTGTATAAATATGAAATATCTAAACCTGTATCTCTATAAAAGTGGAAATATCTACACTGCTATCTGTGTAAACATGGAAATATCCTCACTGCTATCTCTATGCACATTGATATATCTACACCGCTATCTCTATAAACATGGAAATATCTACACCGCCATCTCTATAAACATGGAAATATCTACACCGTCATCTGTATAAACATGGAAATATCTACACCGCTATCTGTATAAACATGGAAATATCTACACCACGATCTGTATAAACATGGAAATATCTACACCGCGATCTGTATAAACATGGAAATATCTAAACCGATATCTGTGTAAACATGGAAATATCTACACAGCTATCTCTATAAACATGGAAATATCTACACCGCCATCTGTATAAACATGGAAATACCTACAAAGTCTTCTGTATAAACATGGAAATATCTACACAGCCATGTGTATAAACATGGAAATATCTACACAGCCATCTGTATAAACCTGGAAATATCTGCACTGTCATCTATATAAACATGGAAATATCTACAGAGAACTCTGTATAAACATGGAAATATCGGCACAGCCATCTGTATAAACATGGAAATATCTACAACGCTATCTGTATAAACATGGAAATATCTACATCGCTATGTGTATTAACGTGGAAATATCTCCATTGCTATCTGTTTAAACATGGACAAATCTCCACCGCAATATGTATAAACATGAAAATATCTACACTTCTATCTCTATAAACATGGAAATATCTACACTGCCATCTGTACAAACATGGAAATATCTACACAGTCATCTGTAGAAACATGGAAATATCTACACCGCTATCTCTATAAACATGGAAATAACTACACTGCTATCTCTATAAACATGGAAATATCCACACCGCTATCTCCATCAACATGGAAATATACACACCGCCATCTCTTTAAACATGGAGGTATCTACAACGTCATTTACATAAACAAGAAAATATCTACACTGCCATCTATATAAACATGGAAATATCTACACCGCCATCTCTATAAACATGGAAATATCTACACTGTCATTTGTAGAAAGATGGAAATATCTACACCGCCATCTGTATAAACGTGGAAATATCTACACCGCTATCTGTATAAACATGGAAATATCTACACCGCAATCTGTATAAACATGGAAATACCTACACCGCTCTCTGTATAAATATGAAATATCTAAACCGCTATCTCTATAAAGGTGGAAATATCTACACTGCTATCTGTATAAACATGGAAATATCCTCACTGCTATCTCTATGAACATTGATATATCTACACCGCTATCTCTATAAACATGGAAATATCTACACCGCCATCTCTATAAACATGGAAATATCTACACCGCTATCTGTATAAACATGGAAATATCTACAGAGAACTCTGTATAAACCTGGAAATATCTGCACTGTCATCTATATAAACATGGAAATATCTACAGAGAACTCTGTATAAACATGGAAATATCGGCACAGCCATCTGTATAAACATGGAAATATCTACAACGCTAACTGTATAAACATGGAAATATCTACACCGCTATGTGTATTAACGTGGAAATATCTCCATTGCTATCTGTATAAACATGGACAAATCTCCACCGCAATATGTATAAACATGAAAATATCTGCACTTCTATCTCTATAAACATGGAAATATCTACACTGCCATCTGTACAAACATGGAAATATCTACACAGTCATCTGTAGAAACATGGAAATATCTACACCGCTATCTCTATAAACATGGAAAGAACTACTCCGCTATCTCTATAAACATGGAAATATCTACACCGTTATCTCCATCAACATGGAAATATACACACCGCCATCTCTTTAAACATGGAGGTATCTACAACGCCATCTACATAAACAAGAAAATATCTACACTGCCATCTATATAAACATGGAAATATCTACACCGCCATCTATATAAACATGGAAATATCTACACTGTCATTTGTAGAAAGATGGAAATATCTACACCGCCATCGGTATAAACGTGGAAATACCTACACGGCAATCTCTATAAACATGGAAATATCTACACTGCAATCTGTATAAACATGGAAATATCTACACCGCTCTCTGTATAAATATGAAATATCTAAACCGCTATCTCTATAAAAGTGGAAATATCTACACTGCTATCTGTATAAACATGGAAATATCCTCACTGCTATCTCTATGAACATTGATATATCTACACCGCTATCTCTATAAACCTGGAAATATCTACACTGCCATCTCTATAAACATGGAAGTATCTACACCGTCATCTGTATAAACATGGAAATATCTACACCGCGATCTGTATAAACATGGAAATATCTACACCGCGATCTGTATAAACATGGAAATATCTACACTGCGATCTGTATAAACATGGAAATATCTAAATCGCTATCTGTGTAAACATGGAAATATCTACACAGCTATCTCTATAAACATGGAAATATCTACACCGCCATCTGTATAAACATGGAAATACCTACAAAGTCATCTGTATAAACATGGAAATATCTACACAGCCATCTGTATAAACATGGAAATATCTACACAGCCATCTGTATAAACCTGGAAATATCTGCACTGTCATCTATATAAACATGGAAATATCTACAGAGAACTCTGTATAAACATGGAAATATCGGCACAGCCATCTGTATAAACATGGAAATATCTACAACGCTATCTGTATAAACATGGAAATATCTACACCGCTATGTGTATTAACGTGGAAATATCTCCATTGCTATCTGTATAAACATGGACAATTCTCCACCGCAATATGTATAAACATGAAAATATCTACACTTCTATCTCTATAAACATGGAAATATCTACACTGCCATCTGTACAAACATGGAAATATCTACACAGTCATCTGTAGAAACATGGAAATATCTACACCGCTATCTCTATAAACATGGAAATAACTAAACCGCTATCTCTATAATCATGGAAATATCTACACCGCTATCTCCATCAACATGGAAATATACACACCGCCATCTCTTTAAACATGGAGGTATCTACAACGCCATCTACATAAACAAGAAAATATCTACACTGCCATCTATATAAACATGGAAATATCTACACCGCCATCTCTATAAACATGGAAATATCTACACTTCCATTTGCAGAAAGATGGAAACATCTACACTGCCATCTGTATAAACGCGGAAATACCTACACCGCTATCTGTATAAACATGGAAATATCTACACCGCGATCTGTTTATACATGGAAATATCCACACCGCGATCTGTATAAACATGGAAATATCTAAACCGCTATCTGTGTAAACATGGAAATATCTACACAGCTATCTCTATAAACATGGAAATATCTTCACCGCCATCTGTATAAACATGGAAATTCCTACAAAGTCATCTGTATAAACATGGAAATATCTACACAGCCATCTGTATAAACATGGAAATTTCTACAGAGAACTCTGTATAAACCTGGAAATATCTGCACTGTCATCTATATAAACATGGAAATATCTACAGAGAGCTCTGTATAAACATGGAAATATCGGCACAGCCATCTGTATAAACATGGAAATATCTACAACGCTATCTGTATAAACATGAAAATATCTACACCGCTATGTGTATTAACGTGGAAATATCTCCATTGCTATCTGTATAAACATGGACAAATCTCCACCACAATATGTATAAACATGAAAATATCTACACTTCTATCTCTATAAACATGGAAATATCTACACTGCCATCTGTATAAACATGGAAATATCTACACAGTCATCTGTAGAAACATGGAAATATCTACACCGCTATCTCTATAAACATGGAAATAACTACACCGCTATCTCTATAAACATGGAAATATCCACACCGCTATCTCCATCAACATGGAAATATACACACCGCCATCTCTTTAAACATGGAGGTATCTACAACGCCATCTACATAAACAAGAAAATATCTACACTGCCATCTATATATACATGGAAATATCTACACCGCCATCTCTATAAACATGGAAATATCTACACTGCCATTTGTAGAAAGATGGAAATATCTACACCGCCATCTGTATAAACGTGGAAATATCTACACCGCTATCTGTGTAAACATGGAAATATCTACACCGCAATCTGTATAAAAATGGAAATATCTACACCGCTCTCTGTATAAATATGAAATATCTAAACCGCTATCTCTATAAAAGTGGAAATATCTACACTACTATCTGTATAAACATGGAAATATCCTCACTGCTATCTCAATTTACATTGATATATCTACACCGCTATCTCTATAAACATGGAAATATCTACACCGCCATCTCTATAAACATGGAAATATCTACACCGCTATCTGTATAAACATGGAAATATCTACAGAGAACTCTTTATAAACCTGGAAATATCTGCACTGTCATCTATATAAACATGGAAATATCTACAGAGAAATCTGTATAAATATGGAAATATCGGCACAGCCATCTGTATAAACATGGAAATATCTACAACGCTATCTGTATAAACATGGAAATATCTACACCGCTATGTGTATTAACGTGGAAATATCTCCATTGCTATCTGTAGAAACATGGACAAATCTCCACCGCAATATGTATAAACATGAAAATATCTACACTTCTATCTCTATAAACATGGAAATATCTACACTGCCATCTGTACAAACATGGAAATATCTACACAGTCATCTGTAGAAACATGGAAATATCTACACCGCTCTCTGTATAAATATGAAATATCTAAACCGCTATCTCTATAAAAGTGGAAATATCTACACTGCTATCTGTATAAACATGGAAATATCCTCACTGCTATCTCTATGAACATTGATATATCTACACCGCTATCTCTATAAACATGGAAATATCTACACCGCCATCTCTATAAACATGGAAATATCTACACCGTCATCTGTATAAACATGGAAATATCTACACCGCGATCTGTATAAACATGGAAATATCTACACCGCGATCTGTATAAACATGGAAATATCTAAACCGCTATCTGTGTAAACATGGAAATATCTACACAGCTATCTCTATAAACATGGAAATATCTACACCGCCATCTGTATAAACATGGAAATACCTACAAAGTCATCTGTATAAACATGGAAATATCTACACAGCCATCTGTATAAACATGGAAATATCTACACAGCCATCTGTATAAACCTGGAAATATCTGCACTGTCATCTATATAAACTTGGAAATATCTACACCGCTATCTGTATAAACATGGAAATATCGGCACAGCCATCTGTATAAACATGGAAATATCTACAACGCTATCTGTATAAACATGGAAATATCTACACCTCTATGTGTATTAACGTGGAAATATCTCCATTGCTATCTGTATAAACATGGACAAATCTCCACCGCAATATGTATAAACATGAAAATATCTACACTTCTATCTCTATAAACATGGAAATATCTACACTGCCATCTGTACAAACATGGAAATATCTACACAGTCATCTGTAGAAACATGGAAATATCTACACCGCTATCTCTATAAACATGGAAATAACTACACCGCTATCTCTATAATCATGGAAATATCTACACCGCTATCTCCATCAACATGGAAATATACACACCGCCATCTCTTTAAACATGGAGGTATCTACAACGCCATCTACATAAACAAGAAAATATCTACACTGCCATCTATATAAACATGGAAATGTCTACACCGCCATCTCTATAAACATGGAAATATCTACACTGCCATTTGTAGAAAGATGGAAATGTCTACACCGCCATCTGTATAAACGTGGAAATATCTACACCGCCATCTGTATAAACATGGAAATATCTACACCGCTATCTGTATAAACATGGACAAATCTCCACCGCAATATGTATAAACATGGAAATATCCTCACTGCTATCTCTATGAACATTGATATATCTACACCGCTATCTCTATAAACAAGGAAATGTCTACACCGCCATCTCTATAAACATGGAAATATCTACACCGTCATCTGTATAAACATGGAAATATCTATACCGCTATCTGTATAAACATGGAAATATCTACACCGCGATCTGTATAAACATGGAAATATCTACACCGCGATCTGTATAAACATGGAAATATCTAAACCGCTATCTGAGTAAACATGGAAATATCTACACAGCTGTCTCTATAAACATGGAAATATCTTCACCGCAATCTGTATAAACATGGAAAAACCTACAAAGTCATCTGTATAAACATGGAAATATCTACACAGCCAACTGTATAAACATGGAAGTATCTACACAGCCATCTGTATAAACCTGGAAATATCTGCACTGTCATCTATATAAACATGGAAATATCTTCAGAGAACTCTGTATAAACATGGAAATATCGGCACAGCCATCTGTATAAACATGGAAATATCTACAAGGCTATCTGTATAAACATGGAAATATCTACACCGCTATGTGTATTAACGTGGAAATATCTCCATTGGTATCTGTATAAACATGGACAAATCTCCACCGCAATATGTATAAACATGAAAATATCTACACTTCTATCTCTATAAACATGGAAATATCTACAGTGCCATCTGTACAAACATGGAAATATCTACACAGTCATCTGTAGAAACATGGAAATATCTACACCGCTATCTGTATAAACATGGAAATAACTACAACGCTATCTCTATAAACATGGAAATATCTACACCGCTATCTCCATCAACATGGAAATCTACACACCGCCATCTCTGTAAACATGGAGGTATCTACAACGCCATTTACATAAACATGAAAATATCTACACTGCCATCTATATAAACATGGAAATGTCTACACCGCCATCTCTATAAACATGGAAATATCTACACTGCCATTTGTAGAAAGATGGAAATGTCTACACCGCCATCTGTATAAACGTGGAAATATCTACACCGCCATCTGTATAAACATGGAAATATCTACACCGCTATCTGTATAAACATGGAAATATCTACACCGCGATCTGTATAAACATGGAAATATCTACACCGCGATCTGTATAAATATGAAATATCTAAACCGCTATCTCTATAAAAGTGGAAATATCTACACTGCTATCTGTGTAAACATGGAAATATCCTCACTGCTATCTCTATGCACATTGATATATCTACACCGCTATCTCTATAAACATAGAAATATCTACACCGCCATCTCTATAAACATGGAAATATCTACACCGTCATCTGTATAAACATGGAAATATCTACACCGCGATCTGTATAAACATGGAAATATCTACACCGCGATCTGTATAAACATGGAAATATCTACACCGCGATCTGTATAAACATGGAAATATCTAAACCGCTATCTGTGTAAACATGGAAATATCTACACAGCTATCTCTATAAACATGGAAATATCTACACCGCTATCTCCATCAACATGGAAATATACACACGGCCATCTCTTTAAACATGGAGGTATCTACAATGCCACCTACATAAACAAGAAAATATCTACACTGCCATCTATATAAACATGGAAATACCTACACCGCCATCTCTATAAACATGGAAATATCTACACTGCCATTTGTAGAAAGATGGAAATATCTACACCGCCATCTGTATAAACGTGGAAATACCTACACCGCTATCTGTATAAACATGGAAATATCTACACCGCAATCTGTATAAACATGGAAATATCTACACCGCTCTCTGTATAAATATGAAATATCTAAACGGCTATCTCTATAAAAGTGGAAATATCTACACTGCTATCTGTATAAATATGGAAATATCCTCACTGCTATCTCTATGAACATTGACATATCTACACCGCTATCTCTATAAACATGGAAATGTCTACACCGTCATCTGTATAAACATGGAAATATCTGCACCGCTATCTGTATAAACATGGAAATATCTACACCGCGATCTGTATAAACATGGAAATATCTACACCGCGATCTGTATAAACATGGAAATATCTAAACCGCTATCTGTGTAAACATGGAAATATCTACACAGCTATCTCTATAAACATGGAAATATCTACACCGCCATCTGTATAAACATGGAAATACCTACAAAGTCATCGGTATAAACATGGAAATATCTACACAGCCATCTGTATAAACATGGAAATATCTACACAGCCATCTGTATAAACCTGGAAATATCTGCACTGTCATCTATATAAACTTGGAAATATCTACAGAGAACTCTGTATAAACATGGAAATATCGGCACAGCCATCTGTATAAACATGGAAATATCTACACCGCTATCTGTATAAACATGGAAATATCTACACCGCGATCTGTATAAACATGGAAATATCTACACCGCGATCTGTATAAATATGAAATATCTAAACCGCTATCTCTATAAAAGTGGAAGTATCTACACTGCTATCTGTGTAAACATGGAAATATCCTCACTGCTATCTCTATGCACATTGATATATCTACACCGCTATCTCTATAAACATGGAAATATCTACACCGCCATCTCTATAAACATGGAAATGTCTACACCGTCATCTGTATAAACATGGAAATATCTGCACCGCTATCTGTATAAACATGGAAATATCTACACCGCGATCTGTATAAACATGGAAATATCTACACCGCGATCTGTATAAACATGGAAATATCTAAACCGCTATCTGTGTAAACATGGAAATATCTACACAGCTATCTCTATAAACATGGAAATATCTACACCGCCATCTGTATAAACATGGAAATAACTACAAAGCCATCTGTATAAACATGGAAATATCTACACAGCCATCTGTATAAACATGGAAATATCTACACAGCCATCTGTATAAACCTGGAAATATCTGCACTGTCATCTATATAAACATGGAAATATCTACAGAGAACTCTGTATAAACATGGAAATATCGGCACAGCCATCTGTATAAACATGGAAATATCTACAACGCTATCTGTATAAACATGGAAATATCTACACCGCTATGTGTATTAACGTGGAAATATCTCCATTGCTATCTGTATAAACATGGACAAATCTCCACCGCAATATGTATAAACATGAAAATATCTACACTTCTATCTCTATAAACATGGAAATATCTACACAGCCATCTGTACAAACATGGAAATATCTACACAGTCATCTGTAGAAACATGGAAATATCTACACCGCTATCTCTAGAAACATGGAAATAACTACACCGCTATCTCTATAAACATGGAAATATCTACACCGCTATCTCCATCAACATGGAAATATACACACCGCCATCTCTGTAAACATGGAGGTATCTACAACGCCATCTACATAAACAAGAAAATATCTACACTGCCATCTATATAAACATGGAAATATCTACACCGCCATCTCTATTAACATGGAAATATCTACACCGCCATCTCTATAAACATGGAAATATCTACACTGCCATTTGTAGAAAGATGGAAATATCTACACCGCCATCCATATAAACGTGGAAATATCTTCACCGCTATCTGTATAAACATGGAAATATCTACACCGCAATCTGTATAAACATGGAAATATCTACACCGCTCTCTGTATAAATATGAAATATCTAAACGGCTATCTCTATAAAAGTGGAAATATCTACACTGCTATCTGTATAAACATGGAAATATCCTCACTGCAATCTCTATGAACATTGACATATCTACACCGCTATCTCTATAAACATGGAAATATCTACACCGCCATCTCTATAAACATGGAAATATCTACACCGTCATCTGTATAAACATGGAAATATCTACACCGCGATCTGTATAAACATGGAAATATCTACACCACGATCTGTATAAACATGGAAATATCTAAACCGCTATCTGTGTAAACATGGAAATATCTACACAGCTATCTCTATAAACATGGAAATATCTACACCGCCATCTGTATAAACATGGAAATACCTACAAAGTCATCTGTATAAACATGGAAATATCTACACAGCCATCTGTATAAACATGGAAATATCTACACAGCCATCTGTATAAACCTGGAAATATCTGCACTGTCATCTATATAAACATGGAAATATCTACAGAGAACTCTGTATAAACATGGAAATATCGGCACAGCCATCTGTATAAACATGGAAATATCTACAACGATATCTGTATAAACACGGAAATATCTACACCGCTATGTGTATTAACGTGGAAATATCTCCATTGCTGTCTGTATAAACATGGACAAATCTCCACCGCAATATGTATAAACATGAAAATATCTACACTTCTATCTCTATAAACATGGAAATATCTACACTGCCATCTGCACAAACATGGAAATATCTACACAGTCATCTGTAGAAACATGGAAATATCTACACCGCTATCTCTATAAAAATGGAAATATCTACACCGGTATCTCTATAAACATGGAAATATCTACACCGCTATCTCCATCAACATGGAAATATACACACCGCCATCTCTTTAAACATGGAGGTATCTACAACGCCATCTACATAAACAAGAAAATATCTACACTGCCATCTATATAAACATGGAAATATCTACACCGCCATCTCTATAAACATGGAAATATCTACACTGCCATTTGTAGAAAGATGGAAATGTCTACACCGCCATCTGTATAAACGTGGAAATATCTACACCGCTATCTGTATAAACATGGAAATATCTACACCGCAATCTGTATAAACATGGAAATATCTACATCGCTATGTGTATTAACGTGGAAATATCTCCATTGCTATCTGTTTAAACATGGACAAATCTCCACCGCAATATGTATAAACATGAAAATATCTACACTTCTATCTCTATAAACATGGAAATATCTACACTGCCATCTGTACAAACATGGAAATATCTACACAGTCATCTGTAGAAACATGGAAATATCTACACCGCTATCTCTATAAACATGGAAACAACTACACCGCTATATCTATAAACATGGAAATATCTATACCGCAATCTCCATCAACATGGAAATATACACACCGCCATCTCTTTAAACATGGAGGTATCTACAACGCCATCTACATAAACAAGAAAATATCTACACTGCCATCTATATAAACATGGAAATATCTACACCGCCATCTCTATAAACATGGAAATATCTACAATGCCATTTGTAGAAAGATGGAAATATCTACACCGCCATCTGTATAAACGTGGAAATATCTACACCGCAATCTGTATAAACATGGAAATATCTACACCGCAATCTGTATAAACATGGAAATATCTACACCGCTCTCTGTACAAATATGAAATATCTAAACCGCTATCTCTATAAAAGTGGAAATATCTACACTGCTATCTTTATAAATATGGAAATATCCTC
This sequence comes from Pan troglodytes, assembly GCF_028858775.2. Lineage (NCBI taxonomy): Eukaryota > Metazoa > Chordata > Mammalia > Primates > Hominidae > Pan > Pan troglodytes. The sequence continues at coordinate 89,078,157 of NC_072416.2, read as the reverse complement.
ACTGCTATCTCTATGAACATTGATATATCTATACCGCTATCTGTATAAACATGGAAATATCTACACCGCCATCTCCATAAACATGGAAATATCTACACCGTCATCTGTATAAACATGGAAATATCTACACCGCTATCTGTATAAACATGAAAATATCTACACCGCTATCTGTATAACCATGGAAATATCTACACCGCGATCTGTATAAACATGGAAATATCTAAACCGCTATCTGTGTAAACATGGAAATATCTGCACAGCTATCTCTATAAACATGGAAATATCTACACCACCATCTGTATAAACATGGAAATACCTACAAAGTCATCTGTATAAACATGGAAATATCTACATAGCCATCTCTATAAACATGGAAATATCTACACAGCCATCTGTATAAACCTGGAAATATCTGCACTGTCATCTATATAAACATGGAAATATCTACAGAGAACTCTGTATAAACATGGAAATATCGGCACAGCCATCTGTATAAACATGGAAATATCTACAACGCTATCTGTATAAACATGGAAATATCTACACCGCTATGTGTATTAACGTGGAAATGTCTCCATTGCTATCTGTATAAACATGGACAAATCTTCACCGCAATATGTATAAACATGAAGATATCTACACTTCTATCTCTATAAACATGGAAATATCTACACTGCCATCTGTACAAACATGGAAATATCTACACAGTCATCAGTAGAAACATGGAAATATCTACACCGCTATCTCTATAAACATGGAAATAACTACACAGCTATCTCTATAAACATGGAAATATCTACACCGCTATCTCCATCAACATGGAAATATACACACCGCCATCTCTTTAAACATGGAGGTATCTACAACGCCATCTACATAAACAAGAAAATATCTACACTGCCATCTATATAAACATGGAAATATCTACACCGCCATCTCTATAAACATGGAAATATCTACACTGCCATTTCTAGAAAGATGGAAATATCTACACCGCCATCTGTATAAACGTGGAAATATCTTCACCGCTATCTGCATAAACATGGAAATATCTACACCGCAATCTGTATAAACATGGAAATATCTACACCGCTCTCTGTACAAATATGAAATATCTAAACCGCTATCTCTATAAAAGTGGAAATATCTACACTGCTATCTGTATAAACATGGAAACATCCTCACTGCTATCTCTATGAACATTGATATATCTACACCGCTATCTCTATAAACATGGAAATATCTACACCGCCATCTCTATAAACATGGAAATATCTACACCGTCATCTGTATAAACATGGAAATATCTACACCGCTATCTGTATAAACATGGAAATACCTACACCGCGATCTGTATAAACATGGAAATATCTACACCGCGATCTGTATAAACATGGAAATATCTACACCGCGGTCTGTATAAACATGGAAATATCTAAACCGCTATCTGTGTAAACATGGAAGTATCTACACAGCTATCTCTATAAACATGGAAATAGCTACACTGCCATCTGTATAAACATGGAAATACCTACAAAGTCATCTGTGTAAACATGGAAATATCTACACAGCCATTGGTATAAACATGGAAATATCTGCACTGTCATCTATATAAACATGGAAATATCTACAGAGAACTCTGTATAAACATGGAAATATCGGCACAGCCATCTGTATAAACATGGAAATATCTACACCGCTATCTGTATAAACATGGAAATATCTACACCGCGATCTGTATAAACATGGAAATATCTACACCGCGATCTGTATAAATATGAAATATCTAAACCGCTATCTCTATAAAAGTGGAAGTATCTACACTGCTATCTGTGTAAACATGGAAATATCCTCACTGCTATCTCTATGCACATTGATATATCTACACCGCTATCTCTATAAACATGGAAATATCTACACCGCCATCTCTATAAACATGGAAATGTCTACACCGTCATCTGTATAAACATGGAAATATCTGCACCGCTATCTGTATAAACATGGAAATATCTACACCGCGATCTGTATAAACATGGAAATATCTACACCGCGATCTGTATAAACATGGAAATATCTAAACCGCTATCTGTGTAAACATGGAAATATCTACACAGCTATCTCTATAAACATGGAAATATCTACACCGCCATCTGTATAAACATGGAAATAACTACAAAGCCATCTGTATAAACATGGAAATATCTACACAGCCATCTGTATAAACATGGAAATATCTACACAGCCATCTGTATAAACCTGGAAATATCTGCACTGTCATCTATATAAACATGGAAATATCTACAGAGAACTCTGTATAAACATGGAAATATCGGCACAGCCATCTGTATAAACATGGAAATATCTACAACGCTATCTGTATAAACATGGAAATATCTACACCGCTATGTGTATTAACGTGGAAATATCTCCATTGCTATCTGTATAAACATGGACAAATCTCCACCGCAATATGTATAAACATGAAAATATCTACACTTCTATCTCTATAAACATGGAAATATCTACACAGCCATCTGTACAAACATGGAAATATCTACACAGTCATCTGTAGAAACATGGAAATATCTACACCGCTATCTCTAGAAACATGGAAATAACTACACCGCTATCTCTATAAACATGGAAATATCTACACCGCTATCTCCATCAACATGGAAATATACACACCGCCATCTCTGTAAACATGGAGGTATCTACAACGCCATCTACATAAACAAGAAAATATCTACACTGCCATCTATATAAACATGGAAATATCTACACCGCCATCTCTATTAACATGGAAATATCTACACCGCCATCTCTATAAACATGGAAATATCTACACTGCCATTTGTAGAAAGATGGAAATATCTACACCGCCATCCATATAAACGTGGAAATATCTTCACCGCTATCTGTATAAACATGGAAATATCTACACCGCAATCTGTATAAACATGGAAATATCTACACCGCTCTCTGTATAAATATGAAATATCTAAACGGCTATCTCTATAAAAGTGGAAATATCTACACTGCTATCTGTATAAACATGGAAATATCCTCACTGCAATCTCTATGAACATTGACATATCTACACCGCTATCTCTATAAACATGGAAATATCTACACCGCCATCTCTATAAACATGGAAATATCTACACCGTCATCTGTATAAACATGGAAATATCTACACCGCGATCTGTATAAACATGGAAATATCTACACCACGATCTGTATAAACATGGAAATATCTAAACCGCTATCTGTGTAAACATGGAAATATCTACACAGCTATCTCTATAAACATGGAAATATCTACACCGCCATCTGTATAAACATGGAAATACCTACAAAGTCATCTGTATAAACATGGAAATATCTACACAGCCATCTGTATAAACATGGAAATATCTACACAGCCATCTGTATAAACCTGGAAATATCTGCACTGTCATCTATATAAACATGGAAATATCTACAGAGAACTCTGTATAACCATGGAAATATCGGCACAGCCATCTGTATAAACATGGAAATATCTACAACGATATCTGTATAAACACGGAAATATCTACACCGCTATGTGTATTAACGTGGAAATATCTCCATTGCTGTCTGTATAAACATGGACAAATCTCCACCGCAATATGTATAAACATGAAAATATCTACACTTCTATCTCTATAAACATGGAAATATCTACACTGCCATCTGCACAAACATGGAAATATCTACACAGTCATCTGTAGAAACATGGAAATATCTACACCGCTATCTCTATAAAAATGGAAATATCTACACCGGTATCTCTATAAACATGGAAATATCTACACCGCTATCTCCATCAACATGGAAATATACACACCGCCATCTCTTTAAACATGGAGGTATCTACAACGCCATCTACATAAACAAGAAAATATCTACACTGCCATCTATATAAACATGGAAATATCTACACCGCCATCTCTATAAACATGGAAATATCTACACTGCCATTTGTAGAAAGATGGAAATGTCTACACCGCCATCTGTATAAACGTGGAAATATCTACACCGCTATCTGTATAAACATGGAAATATCTACACCGCAATCTGTATAAACATGGAAATATCTACATCGCTATGTGTATTAACGTGGAAATATCTCCATTGCTATCTGTTTAAACATGGACAAATCTCCACCGCAATATGTATAAACATGAAAATATCTACACTTCTATCTCTATAAACATGGAAATATCTACACTGCCATCTGTACAAACATGGAAATATCTACACAGTCATCTGTAGAAACATGGAAATATCTACACCGCTATCTCTATAAACATGGAAACAACTACACCGCTATATCTATAAACATGGAAATATCTATACCGCAATCTCCATCAACATGGAAATATACACACCGCCATCTCTTTAAACATGGAGGTATCTACAACGCCATCTACATAAACAAGAAAATATCTACACTGCCATCTCTATAAACATGGAAATATCTACACCGCCATCTCTATAAACATGGAAATATCTACAATGCCATTTGTAGAAAGATGGAAATATCTACACCGCCATCTGTATAAACGTGGAAATATCTACACCGCAATCTGTATAAACATGGAAATATCTACACCGCAATCTGTATAAACATGGAAATATCTACACCGCTCTCTGTACAAATATGAAATATCTAAACCGCTATCTCTATAAAAGTGGAAATATCTACACTGCTATCTTTATAAATATGGAAATATCCTCACTGCTATCTCTATGAACATTGATATATCTATACCGCTATCTGTATAAACATGGAAATATCTACACCGCCATCTCCATAAACATGGAAATATCTACACCGTCATCTGTATAAACATGGAAATATCTACACCGCTATCTGTATAAACATGAAAATATCTACACCGCTATCTGTATAACCATGGAAATATCTACACCGCGATCTGTATAAACATGGAAATATCTAAACCGCTATCTGTGTAAACATGGAAATATCTGCACAGCTATCTCTATAAACATGGAAATATCTACACCACCATCTGTATAAACATGGAAATACCTACAAAGTCATCTGTATAAACATGGAAATATCTACATAGCCATCTCTATAAACATGGAAATATCTACACAGCCATCTGTATAAACCTGGAAATATCTGCACTGTCATCTATATAAACATGGAAATATCTACAGAGAACTCTGTATAAACATGGAAATATCGGCACAGCCATCTGTATAAACATGGAAATATCTACAACGCTATCTGTATAAACATGGAAATATCTACACCGCTATGTGTATTAACGTGGAAATGTCTCCATTGCTATCTGTATAAACATGGACAAATCTTCACCGCAATATGTATAAACATGAAGATATCTACACTTCTATCTCTATAAACATGGAAATATCTACACTGCCATCTGTACAAACATGGAAATATCTACACAGTCATCAGTAGAAACATGGAAATATCTACACCGCTATCTCTATAAACATGGAAATAACTACACAGCTATCTCTATAAACATGGAAATATCTACACCGCTATCTCCATCAACATGGAAATATACACACCGCCATCTCTTTAAACATGGAGGTATCTACAACGCCATCTACATAAACAAGAAAATATCTACACTGCCATCTATATAAACATGGAAATATCTACACCGCCATCTCTATAAACATGGAAATATCTACACTGCCATTTCTAGAAAGATGGAAATATCTACACCGCCATCTGTATAAACGTGGAAATATCTTCACCGCTATCTGCATAAACATGGAAATATCTACACCGCAATCTGTATAAACATGGAAATATCTACACCGCTCTCTGTACAAATATGAAATATCTAAACCGCTATCTCTATAAAAGTGGAAATATCTACACTGCTATCTGTATAAACATGGAAACATCCTCACTGCTATCTCTATGAACATTGATATATCTACACCGCTATCTCTATAAACATGGAAATATCTACACCGCCATCTCTATAAACATGGAAATATCTACACCGTCATCTGTATAAACATGGAAATATCTACACCGCTATCTGTATAAACATGGAAATACCTACACCGCGATCTGTATAAACATGGAAATATCTACACCGCGATCTGTATAAACATGGAAATATCTACACCGCGGTCTGTATAAACATGGAAATATCTAAACCGCTATCTGTGTAAACATGGAAGTATCTACACAGCTATCTCTATAAACATGGAAATAGCTACACTGCCATCAGTATAAACATGGAAATACCTACAAAGTCATCTGTGTAAACATGGAAATATCTACACAGCCATCTGTATAAACATGGAAATATCTGCACTGTCATCTATATAAACATGGAAATATCTACAGAGAACTCTGTATAAACATGGAAATATCGGCACACCCATTTGTATAAACATGGAAATATCTACACCGCTATCTGTATAAACATGGAAATATCTACACCGCGATCTGTATAAACATGGAAATATCTACACCGCGATCTGTATAAATATGAAATATCTAAACCTCTATCTCTATAAAAGTGGAAATATCTTCACTGCTATCTGTGTAAACATGGAAATATCCTCACTGCTATCTCTATGCACATTGATATATCTACACCGCTATCTCTATAAACATGGAAATATCTACACCGCCATCTCTATAAACATGGAAATATCTACACCGTCATCTGTATAAACATGGAAATATCTACACCGCTATCTGTATAAACATGGAAATATCTACACCGCGATCTGTATAAACATGGAAATATCTACACCGCGATCTGTATAAACATGGAAATATCTAAACCGCTGTCTGTGTAAACATGGAAATATCTACACAGCTATCTCTATAAACATGGAAATATCTACACCGCCATCTGTATAAACATGGAAATACCTACAAAGTCTTCTGTATAAACATGGAAATATCTACACAGCCATCTGTATAAACATGGAAATATCTACACAGCCATCTGTATAAACCTGGAAATATCTGCACTGTCATCTATATAAACATGGAAATATCTACAGAGAACTCTGTATAAACATGGAAATATCGGCACAGCCATCTGTATAAACATGGAAATATCTACAACGCTATCTGTATAAACATGGAAATATCTACATCGCTATGTGTATTAACGTGGAAATATCTCCATTGCTATCTGTTTAAACTTGGACAAATCTCCACCGCAATATGTATAAACATGAAAATATCTACACTTCTATCTCTATAAACATGGAAATATCTACACTGAAATCTGTACAAACATGGAAATATCTACACAGTCATCAGTAGGAACATGGAAATATCTACACCGCTATCTCTATAAACATGGAAATAACTACACCGCTTTCTCTATAAACATGGAAATATCTACACGGCTATCTCCATCAACATGGAAATATAGACACCGCCATCTCTTTAAACATGGAGGTATCTTCAACGCCATCTACATAAACAAGAAAATATCTACACTGCCATCTATATAAACATGGAAATATCTACACCGCCATCTCTATAAACATGGAAATATCTACACTGCCATTTCTAGAAAGATGGAAGTATCTACACCGCCATCTGTATAAACGTGGAAATATCTACACCGCTATCTGTATAAACATGGAAATATCTACACCGCAATCTGTATAAACATGGAAATATCTACACCGCTCTCTGTACAAATATGAAATATCTAAACCACTATCTCTATAAAAGTGGAAATATCTACACTGCTATCTGTATAAACATGGAAACATCCTCACTGCTATCTCTATGAACATTGATATACCTACACCGCTATCTCTATAAACATGGAAATATCTACACCGCCATCCCTATAAACATGGAAATATCTACACCGTCATCTGTATAAACATGGAAATATCTACACCGCTATCTGTATAAACATGGAAATATCTACACCGCGATCTGTATAAACATGGAAATATCTACACCGCGATCTGTATAAACATGAAAATATCTAAACCGCTATCTGTGTAAACATGGAAATATCTACACAGATATCTCTATAAACATGGAAATATATACACCGCCATCTGTATAAACATGGAAATACCTACAAAGTCATCGGTATAAACATGGAAATATCTACACAGCCATCTGTATAAACATGGAAATATCTACACAGCCATCTGTATAAACCTGGAAATATCTGCACTGTCATCTATATAAACATGGAAATATCTACAGAGAACTCTGTATAAACATGGAAATATCGGCACAGCCATCTGTATAAACATGGAAATATCTACACCGCTATCTGTATAAACATGGAAATATCTACACCGCGATCTGTATAAACATGGAAATATCTACACCGCGATCTGTATAAATATGAAATATCTAAACCGCTATCTCTATAAAAGTGGAAATATCTACACTGCTATCTGTGTAAACATGGAAATATCCTCACTGCTATCTCTATGCACAGTGATATATCTACACCGCTATCTCTATAAACATGGAAATATCTACACCGCCATCTCTATAAACATGGAAATATCTACACCGTCATCTGTATAAACATGGAAATATCTACACCGCTATCTGTATAAATATGGAAATATCTACACCGCGATCTGTATAAACATGGAAATATCTACACCGCGATCTGTATAAACATGGAAATATCTAAACCGCTATCTGTGTAAACATGGAAATATCTACACACCTATCTCTATAAACATGGAAATATCTACACCGCCATCTCTATAAACATGGAAATACCTACAAAGTCATCTGTATAAACATGGAAATATCTACATAGCCATCTGTAGAAACATGGAAATATCTACACAGCCATCTGTATAAACCTGGAAATATCTGCACTGTCATCTATATAAACATGGAAATATCTACAGAGAACTCTGTATAAACATGGAATTATCGGCACAGCCATCTGTATAAACATGGAAATATCTACAACGCTATCTGTATAAACATGGAAATATCTACATCGCTATGTGTATTAACGTGGAAATATCTCCATTGCTATCTGTATAAACATGGACAAATCTTCACCGCAATATGTATAAACATGAAAATATCTACACTTCTATCTCTATAAACATGGAAATATCTACACTGCCATCTGTACAAACATGGAAATATCTACACAGTCATCAGTAGAAACATGGAAATATCTACACCGCTATCTCTATAAACATGGAAATAACTACACAGCTATCTCTATAAACATGGAAATATCTACACCGCTATCTCCATCAACATGGAAATATAGACACTGCCATCTCTTTAAACATGGAGGTATCTACAACGCCATCTACATAAACAAGAAAATATCTACACTGCCATCTCTATAAACATGGAAATATCTACACCGCCATCTCTATAAACATGGAAATATCTACACTGCCATTTCTAGAAAGATGGAAATATCTACACCGCCATCTGTATAAACGTGGAAATATCTACACCGCTATCTGCATAAACATGGAAATATCTACACCGCAATCTGTATAAACATGGAAATATCTCCACCGCTCTCTGTACAAATATGAAATATCTAAACCGTTATCTCTGTAAAAGTGGAAATATCTACACTGCTATCTGTATAAACATGGAAACATCCTCACTGCTATCTCTATGAACATTGATATATCTACACCGCTATCTCTATAAACATGGAAATATCTACACCGCCATCTCTATAAACATGGAAATATCTACACCGTCATCTGTATAAACATGGAAATATCTACACCGCTATCTGTATAAACATGGAAATACCTACACCGCGATCTGTATAAACATGGAAATATCTACACCGCGATCTGTATAAACATGGAAATATCTACACCGCGGTCTGTATAAACATGGAAATATCTAAACCGCTATCTGTGTAAACATGGAAGTATCTACACAGCTATCTCTATAAACATGGAAATAGCTACACCGCCATCTGTATAAACATGGAAATACCTACAAAGTCATCTGTGTAAACATGGAAATATCTACACAGCCATCTGTATAAACATGGAAATATCTGCACTGTCATCTATATAAACATGGAAATATCTACAGAGAACTCTGTATAAACATGGAAATATCGGCACAGCCATTTGTATAAACATGGAAATATCTACACCGCTATCTATATAAACATGGAAATATCTACACCGCGATCTGTATAAACATGGAAGTATCTACACCGCGATCTGTATAAATATGAAATATCTAAACCTCTATCTCTATAAAAGTGGAAATATCTTCACTGCTATCTGTGTAAACATGGAAATATCCTCACTGCTATCTCTATGCACATTGATATATCTACACCGCTATCTCTATAAACATGGAAATATCTACACCGCCATCTCTATAAACATGGAAATATCTACACCGCTATCTGTATAAACATGGAAATATCTACACAGCGATCTGTGTAAACATGGAAATATCTACACCGCGATCTGTATAAACATGGAAATATCTAAACCGCTATCTGTGTAAACATGGAAATATCTACACAGCTATCTCTATAAACATGGAAATATCTACACCGCCATCTGTATAAACATGGAAATACCTACAAAGTCTTCTGTATAAACATGGAAATATCTACACAGCCATCTGTATAAACATGGAAATATCTACACAGCCATCTGTATAAACCTGGAAATATCTGCACTGTCATCTATATAAACATGGAAATATCTACAGAGAACTCTGCATAAACATGGAAATATCGGCACAGCCATCTGTATAAACATGGAAATATCTACAACGCTATCTGTATAAACATGGAAATATCTACATCGCTATGTGTATTAACGTGGAAATATCTCCATTGCTGTCTGTTTAAACATGGACAAATCTCCACCGCAATATGTATAAACATGAAAGTATCTACACTTCTATCTCTATAAACATGGAAATATCTACACTGCCATCCGTACAAACATGGAAATATCTACACAGTCATCAGTAGAAACATGGAAATATCTACACCGCTATCTCTATAAACATGGAAATAACTACACCGCTATCTCTATAAACATGGAAATATCTACACCGCTATCTCCATCAACATGGAAATATAGACACCGCCATCTCTTTAAACATGGAGGTATCTTCAACGCCATCTACATAAACAAGAAAATATCTACACTGCCATCTATATAAACATGGAAATATCTACACCGCCATCTCTATAAACATGGAAATATCTACACTGCCATTTCTAGAAAGATGGAAGTATCTACACCGCCATCTGTATAAACGTGGAAATATCTACACCGCTATCTGTATAAACATGGAAATATCTACACCGCAATCTGTATAAACATGGAAATATCTACACCGCTCTCTGTACAAATATGAAATATCTAAACCGCTATCTCTATAAAAGTGGAAATATCTACACTGCTATCTGTATAAACATGGAAACATCCTCACTGCTATCTCTATGAACATTGATATACCTACACCGCTATCTCTATAAACATGGAAATATCTACACCGCCATCCCTATAAACATAGAAATATCTACACCGTCATCTGTATAAACATGGAAATATCTACACCGCTATCTGTATAAACATGGAAATATCTACACCGCGATCTGTATAAACATGGAAATATCTACACCGCGATCTGTATAAACATGGAAATATCTAAAGCGCTATCTGTGTAAACATGGAAATATCTACACACCTATCTCTATAAACATGGAAATATCTACACCGCCATCTCTATAAACATGGAAATACCTACAAAGTCATCTGTATAAACATGGAAATATCTACATAGCCATCTGTAGAAACATGGAAATATCTACACAGCCATCTGTATAAACCTGGAAATATCTGCACTGTCATCTATATAAACATGGAAATATCTACAGAGAACTCTGTATAAACATGGAAATATCGGCACAGCCATCTGTATAAACATGGAAATATCTACAACGCTATCTGTATAAACATGGAAATATCTACACCGCTATGTGTATTAACGTGGAAATATCTCCATTGCTATCTGTATAAACATGGACAAATCTTCACCGCAATATGTATAAACATGAAAATATCTACACTTCTATCTCTATAAACATGGAAATATCTACACTGCCATCTGTACAAACATGGAAATATCTACACAGTCATCAGTAGAAACATGGAAATATCTACACCGCTATCTCTATAAACATGGAAATAACTACACAGCTATCTCTATAAACATGGAAATATCTACACCGCTATCTCCATCAACATGGAAATATAGACACCGCCATCTCTTTAAACATGGAGGTATCTACAACGCCATCTACATAAACAAGAAAATATCTACACCGCCATCTCTATAAACATGGAAATATCTACACCGCCATCTCTATAAACATGGAAATATCTACACTGCCATTTCTAGAAAGATGGAAATATCTACACCGCCATCTGTATAAACGTGGAAATATCTACACCGCTATCTGCATAAACATGGAAATATCTACACCGCAATCTGTATAAACATGGAAATATCTACACCGCTCTCTGTACAAATATGAAATATCTAAACCGTTATCTCTGTAAAAGTGGAAATATCTACACTGCTATCTGTATAAACATGGAAACATCCTCACTGCTATCTCTATGAACATTGATATATCTACACCGCTATCTCTATAAACATGGAAATATCTACACCGCCATCTCTATAAACATGGAAATATCTACACCGTCATCTGTATAAACATGGAAATATCTACACCGCTATCTGTATAAACATGGAAATACCTACACCGCGATCTGTATAAACATGGAAATATCTACACCGCGATCTGTATAAACATGGAAATATCTACACCGCGGTCTGTATAAACATGGAAATATCTAAACCGCTATCTGTGTTAACATGGAAGTATCTACACAGCTATCTCTATAAACATGGAAATAGCTACACCGCCATCTGTATAAACATGGAAATACCTACAAAGTCATCTGTGTAAACATGGAAATATCTACACAGCCATCTGTATAAACATGGAAATATCTGCACTGTCATCTATATAAACATGGAAATATCTACAGAGAACTCTGTATAAACATGGAAATATCGGCACAGCCATTTGTATAAACATGGAAATATCTACACCGCTATCTATATAAACATGGAAATATCTACACCGCGATCTGTATAAACATGGAAGTATCTACACCGCTCTCTGTATAAATATGAAATATCTAAACCTCTATCTCTATAAAAGTGGAAATATCTTCACTGCTATCTGTGTAAACATGGAAATATCCTCACTGCTATCTCTATGCACATTGATATATCTACACCGCTATCTCTATAAACATGGAAATATCTACACCGCCATCTCTATAAACATGGAAATATCTACACCGCTATCTGTATAAACATGGAAATATCTACACCGCGATCTGTGTAAACATGTAAATATCTACACCGCGATCTGTATAAACATGGAAATATCTAAACTGCTATCTGTGTAAACATGGAAATATCTACACAGCTATCTCTGTAAACATGGAAATATCTACACCGCCATCTGTATAAACATGGAAATACCTACAAAGTCTTCTGTATAAACATGGAAATATCTACACAGCCATCTGTATAAACATGGAAATATCTACACAGCCATCTGTATAAACCTGGAAATATCTGCACTGTCATCTATATAAACATGGAAATATCTACAGAGAACTCTGTATAAACATGGAAATATCGGCACAGCCATCTGTATAAACATGGAAATATCTACAACGCTATCTGTATAAACATGGAAATATCTACATCGCTATGTGTATTAACGTGGAAATATCTCCATTGCTGTCTGTTTAAACATGGACAAATCTCCACCGCAATATATATAAACATGAAAATATCTACACTTCTATCTCTATAAACATGGAAATATCTACACTGCCATCTGTACAAACATGGAAATATCTACACAGTCATCAGTAGAAACATGGAAATATCTACACCGCTATCTCTATAAACATGGAAATAACTACACCGCTATCTCTATAAACATGGAAATATCTACACCGCTATCTCCATCAACATGGAAATATAGACACCGCCATCTCTTTAAACATGGAGGTATCTTCAACGCCATCTACATAAACAAGAAAATATCTACACTGCCATCTATATAAACATGGAAATATCTACACCGCCATCTCTATAAACATGGAAATATCTACACTGCCATTTCTAGAAAGATGGAAGTATCTACACCGCCATCTGTATAAACGTGGAAATATCTACACCGCTATCTGTATAAACATGGAAATATCTACACCGCAATCTGTATAAACATGGAAATATCTACACCGCTCTCTGTACAAATATGAAATATCTAAACCGCTATCTCTATAAAAGTGGAAATATCTACACTGCTATCTGTATAAACATGGAAACATCCTCACTGCTATCTCTATGAACATTGATATACCTACACCGCTATCTCTATAAACATGGAAATATCTACACCGCCATCCCTATAAACATGGAAATATCTACACCGTCATCTGTATAAACATGGAAATATCTACACCGCTATCTGTATAAACATGGAAATATCTACACCGCGATCTGTATAAACATGGAAATATCTACACCGCGATCTGTATAAACATGAAAATATCTAAACCGCTATCTGTGTAAACATGAAAATATCTACACAGATATCTCTATAAACATGGAAATATCTACACCGCCATCTGTATAAACATGGAAATACCTACAAAGTCATCGGTATAAACATGGAAATATCTACACAACCATCTGTATAAACATGGAAATATCTACACAGCCATCTGTATAAACCTGGAAATATCTGCACAGTCATCTATATAAACATGGAAATATCTACAGAGAACTCTGTATAAACATGGAAATATCGGCACAGCCATCTGTATAAACATGGAAATATCTACACCGCTATCTGTATAAACATGGAAATATCTACACCGCGATCTGTATAAACATGGAAATATCTACACCGCGATCTGTATAAATATGAAATATCTAAACCGCTATCTCTATAAAAGTGGAAATATCTACACTGCTATCTGTGTAAACATCGAAATATCCTCACTGCTATCTCTATGCACATTGATATATCTACACCGCTATCTCTATAAACATGGAAATATCTACACCGTCATCTGTATAAACATGGAAATATCTACACCGCTATCTGTATAAACATGGAAATACCTACACCGCGATCTGTATAAACATGGAAATATCTACACCGCGATCTGTATAAACATGGAAATATCTACACCGCGATCTGTATAAACATGGAAATATCTAAACCGCTATCTGTGTAAACATGGAAGTATCTACACAGCTATCTCTATAAACATGTAAATAGCTACACCGCCATCTGTATAAACATGGAAATACCTACAAAGTAATCTGTGTAAACATGGAAATATCTACACAGCCATCTGTATAAACATGGAAATATCTGCACTGTCATCTATATAAACATGGAAACATCTACAGAGAACTCTGTATAAACATGGAAATATCGGCACAGTCATTTGTATAAACATGGAAATATCTACACCGCTATCTGTATAAACATGGAAATATCTACACCGCGATCTGTATAAACATGGAAATATCTACACCGCTCTCTGTACAAATATGAAATATCTAAACCTCTATCTCTATAAAAGTGGAAATATCTTCACTGCTATCTGTGTAAACATGGAAATATCCTCACTGCTATCTCTATGCACATTGATATATCTACACCGCTATCTCTATAAACATGGAAATATCTACACCGCCATCTCTATAAACATGGAAATATCTACACCGTCATCTGTATAAACATGGAAATATCTACACCGCGATCTGTATAAACATGGAAATATCTACACCGCGATCTGTATAAACATGGAAATATCTAAACCGCTATCTGTGTAAACATGGAAATATCTACACAGCTATCTCTATAAACATGGAAATATCTACACCGCCATCTGTATAAACATGGAAATACCTACAAAGTCTTCTGTATAAACATGGAAATATCTACACAGCCATCTGTATAAACATGGAAATATCTACACAGCCATCTGTATAAACCTGGAAATATCTGCACTGTCATCTATATAAACATGGAAATATCTACAGAGAACTCTGTATAAACATGGAAATATCGGCACAGCCATCTGTATAAACATGGAAATATCTACAACGCTATCTGTATAAACATGGAAATATCTACATCGCTATGTGTATTAACGTGGAAATATCTCCATTGCTATCTGTTTAAACATGGACAAATCTCCACCGCAATATGTATAAACATGAAAATATCTACACTTCTATCTCTATAAACATGGAAATATCTACACTGCCATCTGTACAAACATGGAAATATCTACACAGTCATCAGTAGAAACATGGAAATATCTACACCGCTATCTCTATAAACATGGAAATAACTACACCGCTATCTCTATAAACATGGAAATATCTACACCGCTATCTCCATCAACATGGAAATATAGACACCGCCATCTCTTTAAACATGGAGGTATCTTCAACGCCATCTACATAAACAAGAAAATATCCACACTGCCATCTATATAAACATGGAAATATCTACACCGCCATCTCTATAAACATGGAAATATCTACACTGCCATTTCTAGAAAGATGGAAGTATCTACACCGCCATCTGTATAAACGTGGAAATATCTACACCGCTATCTGTATAAACATGGAAATATCTACACCGCAATCTGTATAAACATGGAAATATCTACACCGCTCTCTGTACAAATATGAAATATCTAAACCGCTATCTCTATAAAAGTGGAAATATCTACACTGCTATCTGTATAAACATGGAAACATCCTCACTGCTATCTCTATGAACATTGATATACCTACACAGCTATCTCTATAAACATGGAAATATCTACACCGCCATCCCTATAAACATGGAAATATCTACACCGTCATCTGTATAAACATGGAAATATCTACACCGCTATCTGTATAAACATGCAAATATCTACACCGCGATCTGTATAAACATGGAAATATCTACACCGCGATCTGTATAAACATGAAAATATCTAAAACGCTATCTGTGTAAACATGGAAATATCTACACAGATATCTCTATAAACATGGAAATATCTACACCGCCATCTGTATAAACATGGAAATACCTACAAAGTCATCGGTATAAACATGGAAATATCTACACAGCCATCTGTATAAACATGGAAATATCTACACAGCCATCTGTATAAACCTGGAAATATCTGCACTGTCATCTATATAAACATGGAAATATCTACAGAGAACTCTGTATAAACATGGAAATATCGGCACAGCCATCTGTATAAACATGGAAATATCTACACCGCTATCTGTATAAACATGGAAATATCTACACCGCGATCTGTATAAACATGGAAATATCTACACCGCGATCTGTATAAACATGGAAATATCTAAACCGCTATCTGTGTAAACATGGAAATATCTACACAGCTATCTCTATAAACATGGAAATAGCTACACCGCCATCTGTATAAACATGGAAATACCTACAAAGTCATCTGTATAAACATGGAAATATCTACACAGCCATCTGTATAAACATGGAAATATCTGCACTGTCATCTATATAAACATGGAAATATCTACAGAGAACTCTGTATAAACATGGAAATATCGGCACAGCCATTTGTATAAACATGGAAATATCTACAACGCTATCTGTATAAACATGGAAATATCTACACCGCGATCTGTATAAACATGGAAATATCTACACCGCGATCTGTATAAATATGAAATATCTAAACCTGTATCTCTATAAAAGTGGAAATATCTACACTGCTATCTGTGTAAACATGGAAATATCCTCACTGCTATCTCTATGCACATTGATATATCTACACCGCTATCTCTATAAACATGGAAATATCTACACCGCCATCTCTATAAACATGGAAATATCTACACCGTCATCTGTATAAACATGGAAATATCTACACCGCTATCTGTATAAACATGGAAATATCTACACCGCGATCTGTATAAACATGGAAATATCTACACCGCGATCTGTATAAACATGGAAATATCTAAACCGCTATCTGTGTAAACATGGAAATATCTACACAGCTATCTCTATAAACATGGAAATATCTACACCGCCATCTGTATAAACATGGAAATACCTACAAAGTCTTCTGTATAAACATGGAAATATCTGCACAGCCATCTGTATAAACATGGAAATATCTACAAAACCATCTGTATAAACCTGGAAATATCTGCACTGTCATCTATATAAACATGGAAATATCTACAGAGAACTCTGTATAAACATGGAAATATCGGCACAGCCATCTGTATAAACATGGAAATATCTACAACGCTATCTGTATAAACATGGAAATATCTACATCGCTATGTGTATTAACGTGGAAATATCTCCATTGCTATCAGTTTAAACATGGACAAATCTCCACCGCAATATGTATAAACATGAAAATATCTACACTTCTATCTCTACAAACATGGAAATATCTACACTGCCATCTGTACAAACATGGAAATATCTACACAGTCATCTGTAGAAACATGGAAATATCTACACCGCTATCTCTATAAACATGGACATAACTACACCGCTATCTCTATAAACATGGAAATATCTACACCGCTATCTCCATCAACATGGAAATATACACACCGCCATCTCTTTAAACATGGAGGTATCTACAATGCCATCTTCATAAACAAGAAAATATCTACACTGCCATCTATATAAACATGGAAATATCTACACCGCCATCTCTATAAACATGGAAATATCTACACTGCCATTTCTAGAAAGATGGAAATATCTACACCGCCATCTGTATAAACGTGGAAATATCTACACCGCTATCTGTATAAACATGGAAATATCTACACCGCAATCTGTATAAACATGGAAATATCTACACCGCTCTCTGTACAAATATGAAATATCTAAACCGCTATCTCTAAAAAAGTGGAAATATCTACACTGCTATCTGTATAAACATGGAAATATCCTCACTGATATCTCTAAGAACATTGATATATCTACACCGCTATCTCTATAAACATGGAAATATCTACACCGCCATCTCTATAAACATGGAAATATCTACACCGTCATCTGTATAAACATGGAAATATCTACACCGCTATCTGTATAAACATGGAAATATCTACACCGCGATCTGTATAAACATGGAAATATCTACACCGCGATCTGTATAAACATGGAAATATCTAAACCGCTATCTGTGTAAACATGGAAATATCTACACAGCTATCTCTATAAACATGGAAATAGCTACACCGCCATCTGTATAAACATGGAAATACCTACAAAGTCATCTGTATAAACATGGAAATATCTACACAGCCATCTGTATAAACATGGAAATATCTGCACTGTCATCTATATAAACATGGAAATATCTACAGAAAACCCTGTATAAACATGGAAATATCGGCACAGCCATTTGTATAAACATGGAAATATCTACACCGCTATCTGTATAAACATGGAAATATCTACACCGCGATCTGTATAAACATGGAAATATCTACACCACGATCTGTATAAATATGAAATATCTAAACCTGTATCTCTATAAAAGTGGAAATATCTACACTGCTATCTGTGTAAACATGGAAATATCCTCACTGCTATCTCTATGCACATTGATATATCTACACCGCTATCTCTATAAACATGGAAATATCTACACCGCCATCTCTATAAACATGGAAATATCTACACCGTCATCTGTATAAACATGGAAATATCTACACCGCTATCTGTATAAACATGGAAATATCTACACCGCGATCTGTATAAACATGGAAATATCTACACCGCGATCTGTATAAACATGGAAATATCTAAACCGCTATCTGTGTAAACATGGAAATATCTACACAGCTATCTCTATAAACATGGAAATATCTACACCGCCATCTGTATAAACATGGAAATACCTACAAAGTCTTCTGTATAAACATGGAAATATCTACACAGCCATCTGTATAAACATGGAAATATCTACACAGCCATCTGTATAAACCTGGAAATATCTGCACTGTCATCTATATAAACATGGAAATATCTACAGAGAACTCTGTATAAACATGGAAATATCGGCACAGCCATCTGTATAAACATGGAAATATCTACAACGCTATCTGTATAAACATGGAAATATCTACATCGCTATGTGTATTAACGTGGAAATATCTCCATTGCTATCTGTTTAAACATGGACAAATCTCCACCGCAATATGTATAAACATGAAAATATCTACACTTCTATCTCTATAAACATGGAAATATCTACACTGCCATCTGTACAAACATGGAAATATCTACACAGTCATCTGTAGAAACATGGAAATATCTACACCGCTATCTCTATAAACATGGAAATAACTACACCGCTATCTCTATAAACATGGAAATATCTACACCGCTATCTCCATCAACATGGAAATATACACACCGCCATCTCTTTAAACATGGAGGTATCTACAATGCCATCTTCATAAACAAGAAAATATCTACACTGCCATCTATATAAACATGGAAATATCTACACCGCCATCTCTATAAACATGGAAATATCTACACTGCCATTTCTAGAAAGATGGAAATATCTACACCGCCATCTGTATAAACGTGGAAATATCTACACCGCTATCTGTATAAACATGGAAATATCTACACCGCAATCTGTATAAACATGGAAATATCTACACCGCTCTCTGTACAAATATGAAATATCTAAACCGCTATCTCTATAAAAGTGGAAATATCTACACTGCTATCTGTATAAACATGGAAATATCCTCACTGTTATCTCTACGAACATTGATATATCTACACCACTATCTCTATAAACATGGAAATATCTACACCGCCATCTCTATAAACATGGAAATATCTACACCGTCATCTGTATAAACATGGAAATATCTACACCGCTATCTGTATAAACATGGAAATATCTACACCGCGATCTGTATAAACATGGAAATATCTACACCGCGATCTGTATAAACATGAAAATAACTAAACCGCTATCTGTGTAAACATGGAAATATCTACAAAGCTATCTCTATAAACATGGAAATATCTACACCGCCATCTGTATAAACATGGAAATACCTACAAAGTCATCGGTATAAACATGGAAATATCTACACAGCCATCTGTATAAACATGGAAATATCTACACAGCCATCTGTATAAACCTGGAAATATCTGCACTGTCATCTATATAAACATGGAAATATCCACAGAGAACTCTGTATAAACATGGAAATATCGACACAGCCATCTGTATAAACATGGAAATATCTACACCGCTATCTGTATAAACATGGAAATATCTACACCACGATCTGTATAAACATGGAAATATCTACACCGCGATCTGTATAAATATGAAATATCTAAACCTCTATCTCTATAAAAGTGGAAATATCTACACTGCTATCTGTGTAAACATGGAAATATCCTCACTGCTATCTCTATGCACATTGATATATCTACACCGCTATCTCTATAAACATGGAAATATCTACACCGCCATCTCTATATACATGGAAATATCTACACCGTCATCTGTATAAACATGGAAATATCTACACCGCTATCTGTATAAACATGGAAATATCTACACCGCGATCTGTATAAACATGGAAATATCTACACCGCGATCTGTATAAACATGGAAATATCTAAACCGCTATCTGTGTAAACATGGAAATATCTACACAGCTATCTCTATAAACATGGAAATATCTACACCGCCATCTGTATAAACATGGAAATACCTACAAAGTCTTCTGTATAAACATGGAAATATCTACACAGCCATCTGTATAAACATGGAAATATCTACACAGCCATCTGTATATACCTGGAAATATCTGCACTGTCATCTATATAAACATGGAAATATCTACAGAGAACTCTGTAGAAACATGGAAATATCGGCACAGCCATCTGTATAAACATGGAAATATCTACAACGCTATCTGTATAAACATGGAAATATCTACATCGCTATGTGTATTAACGTGGAAATATCTCCATTGCTATCTGTTTAAACATGGACAAATCTCCACCGCAATATGTATAAACATGAAAATATCTACACTTCTATCTCTATAAACATGGAAATGTCTACACTGCCATCTGTACAAACATGGAAATATCTACACCGCTATCTCCATCAACATGGAAATATAGACACCGCCATCTCTTTAAACATGGAGGTATCTACAACGCCATCTACATAAACAAGAAAATATCTACACTGCCTTCTATATAAACATGGAAATATAGACACCGCCATCTCTATAAACATGGAAATATCTACACTGCCATTTCTAGAAAGATGGAAATATCTACACCGCCATCTCTATAAACGTGGAAATATCTACACCGCTATCTGTATAAACATGGAAATATCTACACCGCAATCTGTATAAACATGGAAATATCTACACCGCTCTCTGTACAAATATGAAATATCTAAACCGCTATCTCTATAAAAGTGGAAATATCTACACTGCTATCTGTATAAACATGGAAACATCCTCACTGCTATCTCTATGAACATTGATATATCTACACCGCTATCTCTATAAACATGGAAATATCTACACCGCCATCTCTATAAACATGGAAATATCTACACCGTCATCTGTATAAACATGGAAATATCTACACCGCTATGTGTATAAACATGGAAATATCTACACCGCGATCTGTATAAACATGGAAATATCTACACCGCGATCTGTATAAACATGGAAATATCTACACCGCGATCTGTATAAACATGGAAATATCTAAACCGCTATCTGTGTAAACATGGAAATATCTACACAGCTATCTCTATAACCATGGAAATAGCTTCACCGCCATCTGTATAAACATGGAAATACCTACAAAGTCATCTGTATAAACATGGAAATATCTACACAGCCATCTGTATAAACATGGAAATATCTGCACTGTCATCTATATAAACATGGAAATATCTACAGAGAACTCTGTATAAACATGGAAATATCGGCACAGCCATTTGTATAAACATGGAAATATCTACACCGCTATCTGTATAAACATGGAAATATCTACACCGCGATCTGTATAAACATGGAAATATCTACACCGCGATCTGTATAAATATGAAATATCTAAACCTCTATCTCTATAAAAGTGGAAATATCTACACTGCTATCTGTGTAAACATGGAAATATCCTCACTGCTATCTCTATGCACATTGATATACCTACACCGCTGTCTCTATAAACATGGAAATATCTACACCGCCATCTCTATAAACATGGAAATATCTACACCGTCATCTGTATAAACATGGAAATATCTACACCGCTATCTGTATAAACATGGAAATATCTACACCGTGATCTGTATAAACATGGAAATATCTACACCGCGATTTGTATAAACATGGAAATATCTAAACCGCTATCTGTGTAAACATGGAAATATCTACACAGCTATCTCTATAAACATGGAAATATCTACACCGCCATCTGTATAAACATGGAAATACCTACAAAGTCTTCTGTATAAACATGGAAATATCTACACAGCCATCTGTATAAACATGGAAATATCTACACAGCCATCTGTATAAACCTGGAAATATCTGCACTGTCATCTATATAAACATGGAAATATCTACAGAGAAGTCTGTATAAACATGGAAATATCGGCATAGCCATCTGTATAAACATGGAAATATCTACAACGCTATCTGTATAAACATGGAAATATCTACATCGCTATGTGTATTAACGTGGAAATATCTCCATTGCTATCTGTTTAAACATGGACAAATCTCCACCGCAATATGTATAAACATGAAAATATCTACACTTCTATCTCTATAAACATGGAAATATCTACACTGCCATCTGTACAAACATGGAAATATCTACACAGTCATCTGTAGAAACATGGAAATATCTACACCGCTATCTCTATAAACATGGAAATAACTACACCGCTATCTCTATAAACATGGAAATATCTACACCGCTATCTCCATCAACATGGAAATATACACACCGCCATCTCTTTAAACATGGATGTATCTACAATGCCATCTTCATAAACAAGAAAATATCTACACTGCCATCTATATAAACATGGAAATATCTACACCGCCATCTCTATAAACATGGAAATATCTACACTGCCATTTCTAGAAAGATGGAAATATCTACACCGCCATCTGTATAAACGTGGAAATATCTACACCGCTATCTGTATAAACATGGAAATATCTACACCGCAATCTGTATAAACATGGAAATATCTACATCGCTCTCTGTACAAATATGAAATATCTAAACCGCTATCTCTATAAAAGTGGAAATATCTACACTGCTATCTGTATAAACATGGAAATATCCTCACTGTTATCTCTATGAACATTGATATATCTACACCGCCATCTCTATAAACATGGAAATATCTACACCGTCATCTGTATAAACATGGAAATATCTACACCGCTATCTGTATAAACATGGAAATATCTACACCGCGATCTGTATAAACATGGAAATATCTACACCGCGATCTGTATAAACATGAAAATAACTAAACCGCTATCTGTGTAAACATGGAAATATCTACAAAGCTATCTCTATAAACATGGAAATATCTACACCGCCATCTGTATAAACATGGAAATACCTACAAAGTCATCGGTATAAACATGGAAATATCTACACAGCCATCTGTATAAACATGGAAATATCTACACAGCCATCTGTATAAACCTGGAAATATCTGCACTGTCATCTATATAAACATGGAAATATCTAAAGAGAACTCTGTATAAACATGGAAATATCAGCACAGCCATCTGTATAAACATGGAAATATCTACACCGCTATCTGTATAAACATGGAAATATCTACACCGTGATCTGTATAAACATGGAAATATCTACACCGCGATCTGTATAAATATGAAATATCTAAACCTCTATCTCTATAAAAGTGGAAATATCTACACTGCTATCTGTGTAAACATGGAAATATCCTCACTGCTATCTGTATGCACATTGATATATCTACACCGCTATCTCTATAAACATGGAAATATCTACACCGCCATCTGTATAAACATGGAAATATCTACACCGCTATCTGTATAAACATGGAAATATCTACACCGCGATCTGTATAAACATGGAAATATCTACACCGCGATCTGTATAAACATGGAAATATCTAAACCGCTATCTGTGTAAACATGGAAATATCTACACAGCTATCTCTATAAACATGGAAATATCTACACCGCCATCTGTATAAACATGGAAATACCTACAAAGTCTTCTGTATAAACACGGAAATATCTACACAGCCATCTGTATAAACATGGAAATATCTACACAGCCATCTGTATAAACCTGGAAATATCTGCACTGTCATCTATATAAACATGGAAATATCTACAGAGAACTCTGTATAAACATGGAAATATCGGCACAGCCATCTGTATAAACATGGAAATATCTACAACGCTATCTGTATAAACATGGAAATATCTACATCGCTATGTGTATTAACGTGGAAATATCTCCATTGCTATCTGTTTAAACATGGACAAATCTCCACCGCAATATGTATAAACATGAAAATATCTACACTTCTATCTCTATAAACATGGAAATATCTACACTGCCATCTGTACAAACATGGAAATATCTACACAGTCATCAGTAGAAACATGGAAATATCTACACCGCTATCTCTATAAACATGGAAATAACTACACTGCTATCTCTATAAACATGGAAATATCTACACCGCTATCTCCATCAACATGGAAATATACACACCGCCATCTCTTTAAACATGGAGGTATCTACAACGCCATCTACATAAACAAGAAAATATCTACACTGCCATCTATATAAACATGGAAATATCTACTCCGCCATCTCTATAAACATGGAAATATCTACACTGCCATTTCTAGAAAGATGGAAATATCTACACCGCCATCTGTATAAACGTGGAAATATCTACACCGCTATCTGTATAAACATGGAAATATCTACACCACAATCTGTATAAACATGGAAATATCTACACCGCTCTCTGTACAAATATGAAATATCTAAACCGCTATCTCTATAAAAGTGGAAATATCTACACTGCTATCTGTATAAACATGGAAACATCCTCACTGCTATCTCTATGAACATTGATATATCTACACCGCTATCTCTATAAACATGGAAATATCTACACCGCCATCTCTATAAACATGGAAATATCTACACCGTCATCTGTATAAACATGGAAATATCTACACCGCTATCTGTATAAACATGGAAATATCTACACCGCGATCTGTATAAACATGGAAATATCTACACCGCGATCTGTATAAACATGGAAATATCTAAACCGCTATCTGTGTAAACATGGAAATATCTACACAGCTATCTCTATTAACATGGAAATATCTACACCGCCATCTGTATAAACATGGAAATACCTACAAAGTCATCTGTATAAACATGGAAATATCTACACAGCCATCTGTATAAACCTGGAAGTATCTGCACTGTCATCTATATAAACATGGAAATATCTACAGAGAACTCTGTATAAACATGGAAATATCGGCACAGTCATCTGTATAAACATGGAAATATCTACACCGCTATCTGTATAAACATGGAAATATCTACACCGCGATCTGTATAAACATGGAAATATCTACACCGCGATCTGTATAAATATGAACTATATAAACCGCTATCTCTATAAAAGTGGAAATGTCTACACTGCTATCTGTGTAAACATGGAAATATCCTCACTGCTATCTCTATGCACATTGATATATCTACACCGCTATCTCTATAAACATGGAAATATTTACACCGCCATCTCTATAAACATGGAAATATGTACACCGTCATCTGTATAAACATGGAAATATCTACACCGCTATCTGTATAAACATGGAAATATCTACACCGCGATCTGTATAAACATGGAAATATCTACACCGCGATCTGTATAAACATGGAAATATCTAAACCGCTATCTGTGTAAACTTGGAAATATCTACACAGCTATCTCTATAAACATGGAAATATCTACACCGCCATCTGTATAAACATGGAAATACCTACAAAGTCATCTGTATAAACATGGAAATATCTACACAGCCATCTGTATAAACATGGAAATATCTACACAGCCATCTGTATAAACCTGGAAATATCTGCACTGTCATCTATATAAACATGGAAATATCAACAGAGAACTCTGTATAAACATGGAAATGTCGGCACAGCCATCTGTATAAACATGGAAATATCTACAACGCTATCTGTATAAACATGGAAATATCTACATCGCTATGTGTATTAACGTGGGAATATCTCCATTGCTATCTATTTAAACATGGACAAATCTCCACCGCAATATGTATAAACATGAAAATATCTACACTTCTATCTCTATAAACATGGAAATATCTACACTGCCATCTGTACAAACATGGAAATATCTACACAGTCATCTGTAGAAACATGGAAATATCTACACCGCTATCTCTATAAACATGGAAATAACTACACCGCTATCTCTATAAACATGGAAATATCTACACCGCTATCTCTATATACATGGAAATATCTACACCGTCATCTGTATAAACATGGAAATATCTACACCGCTATCTGTATAAACATGGAAATATCTACACCGCGATCTGTATAAACATGGAAATATCTACACCGCGATCTGTATAAACATGGAAATATCTAAACCGCTATCTGTGTAAACATGGAAATATCTACACAGCTATCTCTATAAACATGGAAATATCTACACCGCCATCTGTATAAACATGGAAATACCTACAAAGTCTTCTGTATAAACATGGAAATATCTACACAGCCATCTGTATAAACATGGAAATATCTACACAGCCATCTGTATATACCTGGAAATATCTGCACTGTCATCTATATAAACATGGAAATATCTACAGAGAACTCTGTAGAAACATGGAAATATCGGCACAGCCATCTGTATAAACATGGAAATATCTACAACGCTATCTGTATAAACATGGAAATATCTACATCGCTATGTGTATTAACGTGGAAATATCTCCATTGCTATCTGTTTAAACATGGACAAATCTCCACCGCAATATGTATAAACATGAAAATATCTACACTTCTATCTCTATAAACATGGAAATGTCTACACTGCCATCTGTACAAACATGGAAATATCTACACCGCTATCTCCATCAACATGGAAATATAGACACCGCCATCTCTTTAAACATGGAGGTATCTACAACGCCATCTACATAAACAAGAAAATATCTACACTGCCTTCTATATAAACATGGAAATATAGACACCGCCATCTCTATAAACATGGAAATATCTACACTGCCATTTCTAGAAAGATGGAAATATCTACACCGCCATCTCTATAAACGTGGAAATATCTACACCGCTATCTGTATAAACATGGAAATATCTACACCGCAATCTGTATAAACATGGAAATATCTACACCGCTCTCTGTACAAATATGAAATATCTAAACCGCTATCTCTATAAAAGTGGAAATATCTACACTGCTATCTGTATAAACATGGAAACATCCTCACTGCTATCTCTATGAACATTGATATATCTACACCGCTATCTCTATAAACATGGAAATATCTACACCGCCATCTCTATAAACATGGAAATATCTACACCGTCATCTGTATAAACATGGAAATATCTACACCGCTATGTGTATAAACATGGAAATATCTACACCGCGATCTGTATAAACATGGAAATATCTACACCGCGATCTGTATAAACATGGAAATATCTACACCGCGATCTGTATAAACATGGAAATATCTAAACCGCTATCTGTGTAAACATGGAAATATCTACACAGCTATCTCTATAACCATGGAAATAGCTTCACCGCCATCTGTATAAACATGGAAATACCTACAAAGTCATCTGTATAAACATGGAAATATCTACACAGCCATCTGTATAAACATGGAAATATCTGCACTGTCATCTATATAAACATGGAAATATCTACAGAGAACTCTGTATAAACATGGAAATATCGGCACAGCCATTTGTATAAACATGGAAATATCTACACCGCTATCTGTATAAACATGGAAATATCTACACCGCGATCTGTATAAACATGGAAATATCTACACCGCGATCTGTATAAATATGAAATATCTAAACCTCTATCTCTATAAAAGTGGAAATATCTACACTGCTATCTGTGTAAACATGGAAATATCCTCACTGCTATCTCTATGCACATTGATATACCTACACCGCTGTCTCTATAAACATGGAAATATCTACACCGCCATCTCTATAAACATGGAAATATCTACACCGTCATCTGTATAAACATGGAAATATCTACACCGCTATCTGTATAAACATGGAAATATCTACACCGTGATCTGTATAAACATGGAAATATCTACACCGCGATTTGTATAAACATGGAAATATCTAAACCGCTATCTGTGTAAACATGGAAATATCTACACAGCTATCTCTATAAACATGGAAATATCTACACCGCCATCTGTATAAACATGGAAATACCTACAAAGTCTTCTGTATAAACATGGAAATATCTACACAGCCATCTGTATAAACATGGAAATATCTACACAGCCATCTGTATAAACCTGGAAATATCTGCACTGTCATCTATATAAACATGGAAATATCTACAGAGAAGTCTGTATAAACATGGAAATATCGGCATAGCCATCTGTATAAACATGGAAATATCTACAACGCTATCTGTATAAACATGGAAATATCTACATCGCTATGTGTATTAACGTGGAAATATCTCCATTGCTATCTGTTTAAACATGGACAAATCTCCACCGCAATATGTATAAACATGAAAATATCTACACTTCTATCTCTATAAACATGGAAATATCTACACTGCCATCTGTACAAACATGGAAATATCTACACAGTCATCTGTAGAAACATGGAAATATCTACACCGCTATCTCTATAAACATGGAAATAACTACACCGCTATCTCTATAAACATGGAAATATCTACACCGCTATCTCCATCAACATGGAAATATACACACCGCCATCTCTTTAAACATGGATGTATCTACAATGCCATCTTCATAAACAAGAAAATATCTACACTGCCATCTATATAAACATGGAAATATCTACACCGCCATCTCTATAAACATGGAAATATCTACACTGCCATTTCTAGAAAGATGGAAATATCTACACCGCCATCTGTATAAACGTGGAAATATCTACACCGCTATCTGTATAAACATGGAAATATCTACACCGCAATCTGTATAAACATGGAAATATCTACATCGCTCTCTGTACAAATATGAAATATCTAAACCGCTATCTCTATAAAAGTGGAAATATCTACACTGCTATCTGTATAAACATGGAAATATCCTCACTGTTATCTCTATGAACATTGATATATCTACACCGCCATCTCTATAAACATGGAAATATCTACACCGTCATCTGTATAAACATGGAAATATCTACACCGCTATCTGTATAAACATGGAAATATCTACACCGCGATCTGTATAAACATGGAAATATCTACACCGCGATCTGTATAAACATGAAAATAACTAAACCGCTATCTGTGTAAACATGGAAATATCTACAAAGCTATCTCTATAAACATGGAAATATCTACACCGCCATCTGTATAAACATGGAAATACCTACAAAGTCATCGGTATAAACATGGAAATATCTACACAGCCATCTGTATAAACATGGAAATATCTACACAGCCATCTGTATAAACCTGGAAATATCTGCACTGTCATCTATATAAACATGGAAATATCTAAAGAGAACTCTGTATAAACATGGAAATATCAGCACAGCCATCTGTATAAACATGGAAATATCTACACCGCTATCTGTATAAACATGGAAATATCTACACCGTGATCTGTATAAACATGGAAATATCTACACCGCGATCTGTATAAATATGAAATATCTAAACCTCTATCTCTATAAAAGTGGAAATATCTACACTGCTATCTGTGTAAACATGGAAATATCCTCACTGCTATCTGTATGCACATTGATATATCTACACCGCTATCTCTATAAACATGGAAATATCTACACCGCCATCTGTATAAACATGGAAATATCTACACCGCTATCTGTATAAACATGGAAATATCTACACCGCGATCTGTATAAACATGGAAATATCTACACCGCGATCTGTATAAACATGGAAATATCTAAACCGCTATCTGTGTAAACATGGAAATATCTACACAGCTATCTCTATAAACATGGAAATATCTACACCGCCATCTGTATAAACATGGAAATACCTACAAAGTCTTCTGTATAAACACGGAAATATCTACACAGCCATCTGTATAAACATGGAAATATCTACACAGCCATCTGTATAAACCTGGAAATATCTGCACTGTCATCTATATAAACATGGAAATATCTACAGAGAACTCTGTATAAACATGGAAATATCGGCACAGCCATCTGTATAAACATGGAAATATCTACAACGCTATCTGTATAAACATGGAAATATCTACATCGCTATGTGTATTAACGTGGAAATATCTCCATTGCTATCTGTTTAAACATGGACAAATCTCCACCGCAATATGTATAAACATGAAAATATCTACACTTCTATCTCTATAAACATGGAAATATCTACACTGCCATCTGTACAAACATGGAAATATCTACACAGTCATCAGTAGAAACATGGAAATATCTACACCGCTATCTCTATAAACATGGAAATAACTACACTGCTATCTCTATAAACATGGAAATATCTACACCGCTATCTCCATCAACATGGAAATATACACACCGCCATCTCTTTAAACATGGAGGTATCTACAACGCCATCTACATAAACAAGAAAATATCTACACTGCCATCTATATAAACATGGAAATATCTACTCCGCCATCTCTATAAACATGGAAATATCTACACTGCCATTTCTAGAAAGATGGAAATATCTACACCGCCATCTGTGTAAACGTGGAAATATCTACACCGCTATCTGTATAAACATGGAAATATCTACACCACAATCTGTATAAACATGGAAATATCTACACCGCTCTCTGTACAAATATGAAATATCTAAACCGCTATCTCTATAAAAGTGGAAATATCTACACTGCTATCTGTATAAACATGGAAACATCCTCACTGCTATCTCTATGAACATTGATATATCTACACCGCTATCTCTATAAACATGGAAATATCTACACCGCCATCTCTATAAACATGGAAATATCTACACCGTCATCTGTATAAACATGGAAATATCTACACCGCTATCTGTATAAACATGGAAATATCTACACCGCGATCTGTATAAACATGGAAATATCTACACCGCGATCTGTATAAACATGGAAATATCTACACCGCTATCTGTGTAAACATGGAAATATCTACACAGCTATCTCTATTAACATGGAAATATCTACACCGCCATCTGTATAAACATGGAAATACCTACAAAGTCATCTGTATAAACATGGAAATATCTACACAGCCATCTGTATAAACCTGGAAGTATCTGCACTGTCATCTATATAAACATGGAAATATCTACAGAGAACTCTGTATAAACATGGAAATATCGGCACAGTCATCTGTATAAACATGGAAATATCTACACCGCTATCTGTATAAACATGGAAATATCTACACCGCGATCTGTATAAACATGGAAATATCTACACCGCGATCTGTATAAATATGAACTATATAAACCGCTATCTCTATAAAAGTGGAAATGTCTACACTGCTATCTGTGTAAACATGGAAATATCCTCACTGCTATCTCTATGCACATTGATATATCTACACCGCTATCTCTATAAACATGGAAATATTTACACCGCCATCTCTATAAACATGGAAATATGTACACCGTCATCTGTATAAACATGGAAATATCTACACCGCTATCTGTATAAACATGGAAATATCTACACCGCGATCTGTATAAACATGGAAATATCTACACCGCGATCTGTATAAACATGGAAATATCTAAACCGCTATCTGTGTAAACTTGGAAATATCTACACAGCTATCTCTATAAACATGGAAATATCTACACCGCCATCTGTATAAACATGGAAATACCTACAAAGTCATCTGTATAAACATGGAAATATCTACACAGCCATCTGTATAAACATGGAAATATCTACACAGCCATCTGTATAAACCTGGAAATATCTGCACTGTCATCTATATAAACATGGAAATATCAACAGAGAACTCTGTATAAACATGGAAATGTCGGCACAGCCATCTGTATAAACATGGAAATATCTACAACGCTATCTGTATAAACATGGAAATATCTACATCGCTATGTGTATTAACGTGGGAATATCTCCATTGCTATCTATTTAAACATGGACAAATCTCCACCGCAATATGTATAAACATGAAAATATCTACACTTCTATCTCTATAAACATGGAAATATCTACACTGCCATCTGTACAAACATGGAAATATCTACACAGTCATCTGTAGAAACATGGAAATATCTACACCGCTATCTCTATAAACATGGAAATAACTACACCGCTATCTCTATAAACATGGAAATATCTACACCGCTATCTCCATCAACATGGAAATATACACACCGCCATCTCTTTAAACATGGAGGTATCTACAACGTCATCTACATCAACAAGAAAATATCTACACTGCCATCTATATAAACATGGAAATATCTACACCGCCATCTGTATAAACATGGAAATACCTACAACGTCTTCTGTATAAACATGGAAATATCTACACAGCCATCTGTATAAACATGGAAATATCTACACAGCCATCTGTATAAACATGGAAATATCTGCACTGTCATCTATATAAACATGGAAATATCTACAGAGAACTCTGTATAAACATGGAAATATCGGCACAGCCATCTGTATAAACATGGAAATATCTACAACGCTATCTGTATAAACATGGAAATATCTACATCGCTATGTGTATTAACGTGGAAATATCTCCATTGCTATCTGTTTAAACATGGACAAATCTCCACCGCAATATGTATAAACATGAAAATATCTACACTTCTATCTCTATAAACATGGAAATATCTACACTGCCATCTGTACAAACATGGAGATATCTACACAGTCATCTGTAGAAACATGGAAATATCTACACCGCTATCTCTATAAACATGGAAATAACTACACCGCTATCTCTATAAACATGGAAATATCTACACAGCTATCTCCATCAACATGGAAATATACACACCGCCATCTCTTTAAACATGGAGGTATCTACAATGCCATCTTCATAAACAAGAAAATATCTACACTGCCATCTATATAAACATGGAAATATCTACACCGCCATCTCTATAAACATGGAAATATCTACACAGCCATTTCTAGAAAGATGGAAATATCTACACCGCCATCTGTATAAACGTGGAAATATCTACACCGCTATCTGTATAAACATGGAAATATCTACACTGCAATCTGTATAAACATGGAAATGTCTACACCGCTCTCAGTACAAATATGAAATATCTAAACCGCTATCTCTATAAAAGTGGAAATATCTACACTGCTATCTGTATAAACATGGAAATATCCTCACTGTTATCTCTATGATCATTGATATATCTACACCGCTATCTCTATAAACATGGAAATATCTACACCGCCATCTCTATAAACATGGAAATATCTACACCGTCATCTGTATAAACATGGAAATATCTACACCGCTATCTGTATAAACATGGAAATACCTACACTGCGATCTGTATAAACATGGAAATATCTACACCGCGATCTGTATAAACATGGAAATATCTAAACCGCTATCTGTGTAAACATGGAAATATCTACACAGCTATCTCTATAAACATGGAAATATCTACACCGCCATCTGTATAAACATGGAAATACCTACAAAGTCATCTGTATAAACATGGAAACATCTACACAGCCATCTGTATAAACATGGAAATATCTACACCGCCATCTGTATAAACCTGGAAATATCTGCACTGTCATCTATATAAACATGGAAATATCTACAGAGAACTCTGTATAAACATGGAAATATCGGCACAGCCATCTGTATAAACATGGAAATATCTACACCGCTATCTGTATAAACATGGAAATATCTACACCGCGATCTGTATAAACATGGAAATATCTACACCGCGATCTGTATAAACATGGAAATATCTACACCGCTCTCTGTACAAATATGAAATATCTAAACCGCTATCTCTATAAAAGTGGAAATGTCTACACTGCTATCTGTATAAACATGGAAACATCCTCACTGCTATCTCTATGAACATTGATATATCTACACCGCTATCTCTATAAACATGGAAATATCTACACCGCCATCTCTATAAACATGGAATTATCTACACCGTCATCTGTATAAACATGGAAATATCTACACCGCTATCTGTATAAACATGGAAATATCTACACCGCGATCTGTATAAACATGGAAATATCTACACGGCGATCTGTATAAACATGGAAATATCTAAACCGCTATCTGTGTAAACATGGAAATATCTACACAGCTATCTCTATTAACATGGAAATATCTACACCGCCATCTGTATAAACATGGAAATACCTACAAAGTCATCGGTATAAACATGGAATTATCTACACAGCCATCTGTATAAACATGGAAGTATCTACACAGCCATCTGTATAAACCTGGAAATATCTGCAATGTCATCTATATAAACATGGAAATATCTACAGAAAACTCTGTATAAACATGGAAATATCGGCACAGCCATCTGTATAAACATGGAAATATCTACACCGCTATCTGTATAAACATGGAAATATCTACACCGCGATCTGTATAAACATGGAAATATCTACACCGCGATCTGTATAAATATGAAATATCTAAACCGCTATCTCTATAAAAGTGGAAATATCTACACTGCTATCTGTGTAAACATGGAAATATCCTCACTGCTATCTCTATGCACATTGATATATCTACACCGCTATCTCTATAAACATGGAAATATCTACACCGCCATCTCTATAAACATGGAAATATGTACACCGTCATCTGTATAAACATGGAAATATCTACACCGCTATCTGTATAAATATGGAAATATCTACACCGCGATCTGTATAAACATGGAAATATCTACACCGCGATCTGTATAAACATGGAAATATCTAAACCGCTATCTGTGTAAACATGGAAATATCTACAAACCTATCTCTATAAACATGGAAATATCTACACCGCCATCTGTATAAACATGGAAATACCTACAAAGTCATCTGTATAAACATGGAAATATCTACACAGCCATCTGTAGAAACATGGAAATATCTACACAGCCATCTGTATAAACCTGGAAATATCTGCACTGTCATCTATATAAACATGGAAATATATACAGAGAACTCTGTATAAACATGGAAATATCGGCACAGCCATCTGTATAAACATGGAAATATCTACAACGCTATCTGTATAAACATGGATATGTCTACACCGCTATCTGTATTAACGTGGAAATATCTCCATTGCTATCTGTATAAACATGGACAAATCTCCACCGCAATATGTATAAACATGAAAATATCTACACTTCTATCTCTATAAACATGGAAATATCTACACTGCCATCTGTACAAACATGGAAATATCTACACAGTCATCAGTAGAAACATGGAAATATCTACACCGCTATCTCTATAAACATGGAAATAACTACACCGCTATCTCTATAAACATGGAAATATCTACACCGCTATCTCCATCAACATGGAAATATACACACCGCCATCTCTTTAAACATGGAGGTATCTACAACGCCATCTACATAAACAAGAAAATATCTACACTGCCATCTATATAAACATGGAAATATCTACACCGCCATCTCTATAAACATGGAAATATCTACACTGCCATTTCTAGAAAGATGGAAATATCTACACCGCCATCTGTATAAACGTGGAAATATCTACACCGCTATCTGTATAAACATGGAAGTATCTACACCGTAATCTGTATAAACATGGAAATATCTACACCGCTCTCTGTACAAATATGAAATATCTAAACCGCTATCTCTATAAAAGTGGAAATATCTACACTGCTATCTGTATAAACATGGAAACATCTTCACGGCTATCTCTATGAACATTGATATATCTACACCGCTATCTCTATAAACATGGAAATATCTACACCGCCATCTCTATAAACATGGAAATATCTACACCGTCATCTGTATAAACATGGAAATATCTACACCGCTATCTGTATAAACATGGAAATATCTACACCGCGATCTGTATAAACATGGAAATATCTACACGGCGATCTGTATAAACATGGAAATATCTAAACCGCTATCTGTGTAAACATGGAAATATCTACACAGCTATCTATTTTAACATGGAAATATCTACACCGCCATCTGTATAAACATGGAAATACCTACAAAGTCATCTGTATAAACATGGAAATATCTACACAGCCATCTGTATATACATGGAAATATCCACACAGCCATCTGTATAAACCTGGAAATATCTGCACTGTCATCTATATAAACATGGAAATAGCTACAGAGAACTCTGTATAAACATGGAAATATCGGCACAGCCATCTGTATAAACATGGAAATATCTACACCGCTATCTGTATAAACATGGAAATATCTACACCGCGATCTGTATAAACATGGAAATATCTACACCGCGATCTGTATAAATATGAAATATCTAAACCGCTATCTCTATAAAAGTGGAAATATCTACACTGCTATCTGTGTAAACATGGAAATATCCTCACTGCTATCTCTATGCACATTGATATATCTACACCGCTATCTCTATAAACATGGAAATATCTACACCGCCATCTCTATAAACATGGAAATATGTACACCGTCATCTGTATAAACATGGAAATATCTACACCGCTATCTGTATAAACGTGGAAATATCTACACCGCTATCTGTATAAACATGGAAATATCTACACCGCGATCTGTATAAACATGGAAATATCTACACCGCGATCTGTATAAACATGGAAATATCTAAACCGCTATCTGTGTAAACATGGAAATATCTACACAGCTATCTCTATAAACATGGAAATAGCTACACCGCCATCTGTATAAACATGGAAATACCTACAAAGTCATCTGTATAAACATGGAAATATCTACACAGCCATCTGTATAAACATGGAAATATCTGCACTGTCATCTATATAAACATGGAAATATCTACAGAGAACTCTGTATAAACATGGAAATATCTACACCGCGATCTGTATAAACATGGAAATATCTACACCGCGATCTGTATAAATATGAAATATCTAAACCGCTATCTCTATAAAAGTGGAAATATCTACACTGCTATCTGTGTAAACATGGAAATATCCTCACTGCTATCTCTATGCACATTGATATATCTACACCGCTATCTCTATAAACATGGAAATATCTAAACCGCTATCTGTGTAAACATGGAAATATCTACACAGCTATCTCTATAAACATGGAAATAGCTACACCGCCATCTGTATAAACATGGAAATACCTACAAAGTCATCTGTATAAACATGGAAATATCTACACAGCCATCTGTATAAACATGGAAATATCTGCACTGTCATCTATATAAACATGGAAATATCTACAGAAAACCCTGTATAAACATGGAAATATCGGCACAGCCATTTGTATAAACATGGAAATATCTACACCGCTATCTGTATAAACATGGAAATATCTACACCGCGATCTGTATAAACATGGAAATATCTACACCACGATCTGTATAAATATGAAATATCTAAACCTGTATCTCTATAAAAGTGGAAATATCTACACTGCTATCTGTGTAAACATGGAAATATCCTCACTGCTATCTCTATGCACATTGATATATCTACACCGCTATCTCTATAAACATGGAAATATCTACACCGCCATCTCTATAAACATGGAAATATCTACACCGTCATCTGTATAAACATGGAAATATCTACACCGCTATCTGTATAAACATGGAAATATCTACACCGCGATCTGTATAAACATGGAAATATCTACACCGCGATCTGTATAAACATGGAAATATCTAAACCGCTATCTGTGTAAACATGGAAATATCTACACAGCTATCTCTATAAACATGGAAATATCTACACCGCCATCTGTATAAACATGGAAATACCTACAAAGTCTTCTGTATAAACATGGAAATATCTACACAGCCATCTGTATAAACATGGAAATATCTACACAGCCATCTGTATAAACCTGGAAATATCTGCACTGTCATCTATATAAACATGGAAATATCTACAGAGAACTCTGTATAAACATGGAAATATCGGCACAGCCATCTGTATAAACATGGAAATATCTACAACGCTATCTGTATAAACATGGAAATATCTACATCGCTATGTGTATTAACGTGGAAATATCTCCATTGCTATCTGTTTAAACATGGACAAATCTCCACCGCAATATGTATAAACATGAAAATATCTACACTTCTATCTCTATAAACATGGAAATATCTACACTGCCATCTGTACAAACATGGAAATATCTACACAGTCATCTGTAGAAACATGGAAATATCTACACCGCTATCTCTATAAACATGGAAATAACTACACCGCTATCTCTATAAACATGGAAATATCTACACCGCTATCTCCATCAACATGGAAATATACACACCGCCATCTCTTTAAACATGGAGGTATCTACAATGCCATCTTCATAAACAAGAAAATATCTACACTGCCATCTATATAAACATGGAAATATCTACACCGCCATCTCTATAAACATGGAAATATCTACACTGCCATTTCTAGAAAGATGGAAATATCTACACCGCCATCTGTATAAACGTGGAAATATCTACACCGCTATCTGTATAAACATGGAAATATCTACACCGCAATCTGTATAAACATGGAAATATCTACACCGCTCTCTGTACAAATATGAAATATCTAAACCGCTATCTCTATAAAAGTGGAAATATCTACACTGCTATCTGTATAAACATGGAAATATCCTCACTGTTATCTCTATGAACATTGATATATCTACACCGCTATCTCTATAAACATGGAAATATCTACACCGCCATCTCTATAAACATGGAAATATCTACACCGTCATCTGTAGAAACATGGAAATATCTACACCGCTATCTGTATAAACATGGAAATATCTACACCGCGATCTGTATAAACATGGAAATATCTACACCGCGATCTGTATAAACATGAAAATAACTAAACCGCTATCTGTGTAAACATGGAAATATCTACAAAGCTATCTCTATAAACATGGAAATATCTACACCGCCATCTGTATAAACATGGAAATACCTACAAAGTCATCGGTATAAACATGGAAATATCTACACAGCCATCTGTATAAACATGGAAATATCTTCACAGCCATCTGTATAAACCTGGAAATATCTGCACTGTCATCTATATAAACATGGAAATATCTACAGAGAACTCTGTATAAACATGGAAATATCGGCACAGCCATCTGTATAAACATGGAAATATCTGCACTGTCATCTATATAAACATGGAAATATCTACAGAGAACTCTGTATAAACATGGAAATATCGGCACAGCCATCTGTATAAACATGGAGATATCTACACCGCTATCTGTATAAACATGGAAATATCTACACCGCGATCTGTATAAACATGGAAATATCTACACCGCGATCTGTATAAATATAAAATATCTAAACCTCTATCTCTATAAAAGTGGAAATATCTACACTGCTATCTGTGTAAACATGGAAATATCCTCACTGCTATCTCTATGCACATTGATATATCTACACCGCTATCTCTATAAACATGGAAATATCTACACCGCCATCTCTATAAACATGGAAATATCTACACCGTCATCTGTATAAACATGGAAATATCTACACCGCTATCTGTATAAACATGGAAATATCTACACCGCGATCTGTATAAACATGGAAATATCTACACCGCGATCTGTATAAACATGGAAATATCTAAACCGCTATCTGTGTAAACATGGAAATATCTACACAGCTATCTCTATAAACATGGAAATAGCTACACCGCCATCTGTATAAACATGGAAATACCTACAAAGTCATCCGTATAAACATGGAAATATCTACACAGCCATCTGTATAAACATGGAAATATCTGCACTGTCATCTATATAAACATGGAAATATCTACAGAGAACTCTGTATAAACATGGAAATATCGGCACAGTCATTTGTATAAACATGGAAATATCTACACCGCTATCTGTATAAACATGGAAATATCTACACCGCGATCTGTATAAACATGGAAATATCTACACCACGATCTGTATAAATATGAAATATCTAAACCTGTATCTCTATAAAAGTGGAAATATCTACACTGCTATCTGTGTAAACATGGAAATATCCTCACTGCTATCTCTATGCACATTGATATATCTACACCGCTATCTCTATAAACATGGAAATATCTACACCGCCATCTCTATAAACATGGAAATATCTACACCGTCATCTGTATAAACATGGAAATATCTACACCGCTATCTGTATAAACAGGGAAATATCTACACCGGGATCTGTATAAACATGGAAATATCTACACCGCGATCTGTATAAACATGGAAATATCTAAACCGATATCTGTGTAAACATGGAAATATCTACACAGCTATCTCTATAAACATGGAAATATCTACACCGCCATCTGTATAAACATGGAAATACCTACAAAGTCTTCTGTATAAACATGGAAATATCTACACAGCCATCTGTATAAACATGGAAATATCTACACAGCCATCTGTATAAACCTGGAAATATCTGCACTGTCATCTATATAAACATGGAAATATCTACAGAGAACTCTGTATAAACATGGAAATATCGGCACAGCCATCTGTATAAACATGGAAATATCTACAACGCTATCTGTATAAACATGGAAATATCTACATCGCTATGTGTATTAACGTGGAAATATCTCCATTGCTATCTGTTTAAACATGGACAAATCTCCACCGCAATATGTATAAACATGAAAATATCTACACTTCTATCTCTATAAACATGGAAATATCTACACTGCCATCTGTACAAACATGGAAATATCTACACAGTCATCTGTAGAAACATG
Source organism: Pan troglodytes (assembly GCF_028858775.2). NCBI lineage: Eukaryota > Metazoa > Chordata > Mammalia > Primates > Hominidae > Pan > Pan troglodytes. The sequence continues at coordinate 89,035,588 of NC_072416.2, read as the reverse complement.
GAAATATCTACACCGCTATCTCTATAAACATGGAAATAACTACACCGCTATCTCTATAAACATGGAAATATCTACACCGCTATCTCCATCAACATGGAAATATACACACCGCCATCTCTTTAAACATGGAGGTATCTACAATGCCATCTTCATAAACAAGAAAATATCTACACTGCCATCTATATAAACATGGAAATATCTACACCGCCATCTCTATAAACATGGAAATATCTACACTGCCATTTCTAGAAAGATGGAAATATCTACACCGCCATCTGTATAAACGTGGAAATATCTACACCGCTATCTGTATAAACATGGAAATATCTACACCGCAATCTGTATAAACATGGAAATGTCTACACCGCTCTCTGTACAAATATGAAATATCTAAACCGCTATCTCTATAAAAGTGGAAATATCTACACTGCTATCTGTATAAACATGGAAATATCCTCACTGTTATCTCTACGAACATTGATATATCTACACCACTATCTCTATAAACATGGAAATATCTACACCGCCATCTCTATAAACATGGAAATATCTACACCGTCATCTGTATAAACATGGAAATATCTACACCGCTATCTGTATAAACATGGAAATATCTACACCGCGATCTGTATAAACATGGAAATATCTACACCGCGATCTGTATAAACATGAAAATAACTAAACCGCTATCTGTGTAAACATGGAAATATCTACAAAGCTATCTCTATAAACATGGAAATATCTACACCGCCATCTGTATAAACATGGAAATACCTACAAAGTCATCGGTATAAACATGGAAATATCTACACAGCCATCTGTATAAACATGGAAATATCTACACAGCCATCTGTATAAACCTGGAAATATCTGCACTGTCATCTATATAAACATGGAAATATCCACAGAGAACTCTGTATAAACATGGAAATATCGACACAGCCATCTGTATAAACATGGAAATATCTACACCGCTATCTGTATAAACATGGAAATATCTACACCACGATCTGTATAAACATGGAAATATCTACACCGCGATCTGTATAAATATGAAATATCTAAACCTCTATCTCTATAAAAGTGGAAATATCTACACTGCTATCTGTGTAAACATGGAAATATCCTCACTGCTATCTCTATGCACATTGATATATCTACACCGCTATCTCTATAAACATGGAAATATCTACACCGCCATCTCTATATACATGGAAATATCTACACCGTCATCTGTATAAACATGGAAATATCTACACCGCTATCTGTATAAACATGGAAATATCTACACCGCGATCTGTATAAACATGGAAATATCTACACCGCGATCTGTATAAACATGGAAATATCTAAACCGCTATCTGTGTAAACATGGAAATATCTACACAGCTATCTCTATAAACATGGAAATATCTACACCGCCATCTGTATAAACATGGAAATACCTACAAAGTCTTCTGTATAAACATGGAAATATCTACACAGCCATCTGTATAAACATGGAAATATCTACACAGCCATCTGTATATACCTGGAAATATCTGCACTGTCATCTATATAAACATGGAAATATCTACAGAGAACTCTGTAGAAACATGGAAATATCGGCACAGCCATCTGTATAAACATGGAAATATCTACAACGCTATCTGTATAAACATGGAAATATCTACATCGCTATGTGTATTAACGTGGAAATATCTCCATTGCTATCTGTTTAAACATGGACAAATCTCCACCGCAATATGTATAAACATGAAAATATCTACACTTCTATCTCTATAAACATGGAAATGTCTACACTGCCATCTGTACAAACATGGAAATATCTACACCGCTATCTCCATCAACATGGAAATATAGACACCGCCATCTCTTTAAACATGGAGGTATCTACAACGCCATCTACATAAACAAGAAAATATCTACACTGCCTTCTATATAAACATGGAAATATAGACACCGCCATCTCTATAAACATGGAAATATCTACACTGCCATTTCTAGAAAGATGGAAATATCTACACCGCCATCTCTATAAACGTGGAAATATCTACACCGCTATCTGTATAAACATGGAAATATCTACACCGCAATCTGTATAAACATGGAAATATCTACACCGCTCTCTGTACAAATATGAAATATCTAAACCGCTATCTCTATAAAAGTGGAAATATCTACACTGCTATCTGTATAAACATGGAAACATCCTCACTGCTATCTCTATGAACATTGATATATCTACACCGCTATCTCTATAAACATGGAAATATCTACACCGCCATCTCTATAAACATGGAAATATCTACACCGTCATCTGTATAAACATGGAAATATCTACACCGCTATGTGTATAAACATGGAAATATCTACACCGCGATCTGTATAAACATGGAAATATCTACACCGCGATCTGTATAAACATGGAAATATCTACACCGCGATCTGTATAAACATGGAAATATCTAAACCGCTATCTGTGTAAACATGGAAATATCTACACAGCTATCTCTATAACCATGGAAATAGCTTCACCGCCATCTGTATAAACATGGAAATACCTACAAAGTCATCTGTATAAACATGGAAATATCTACACAGCCATCTGTATAAACATGGAAATATCTGCACTGTCATCTATATAAACATGGAAATATCTACAGAGAACTCTGTATAAACATGGAAATATCGGCACAGCCATTTGTATAAACATGGAAATATCTACACCGCTATCTGTATAAACATGGAAATATCTACACCGCGATCTGTATAAACATGGAAATATCTACACCACGATCTGTATAAATATGAAATATCTAAACCTCTATCTCTATAAAAGTGGAAATATCTACACTGCTATCTGTGTAAACATGGAAATATCCTCACTGCTATCTCTATGCACATTGATATACCTACACCGCTGTCTCTATAAACATGGAAATATCTACACCGCCATCTCTATAAACATGGAAATATCTACACCGTCATCTGTATAAACATGGAAATATCTACACCGCTATCTGTATAAACATGGAAATATCTACACCGTGATCTGTATAAACATGGAAATATCTACACCGCGATTTGTATAAACATGGAAATATCTAAACCGCTATCTGTGTAAACATGGAAATATCTACACAGCTATCTCTATAAACATGGAAATATCTACACCGCCATCTGTATAAACATGGAAATACCTACAAAGTCTTCTGTATAAACATGGAAATATCTACACAGCCATCTGTATAAACATGGAAATATCTACACAGCCATCTGTATAAACCTGGAAATATCTGCACTGTCATCTATATAAACATGGAAATATCTACAGAGAACTCTGTATAAACATGGAAATATCGGCATAGCCATCTGTATAAACATGGAAATATCTACAACGCTATCTGTATAAACATGGAAATATCTACATCGCTATGTGTATTAACGTGGAAATATCTCCATTGCTATCTGTTTAAACATGGACAAATCTCCACCGCAATATGTATAAACATGAAAATATCTACACTTCTATCTCTATAAACATGGAAATATCTACACTGCCATCTGTACAAACATGGAAATATCTACACAGTCATCTGTACAAACATGGAAATATCTACACCGCTATCTCTATAAACATGGAAATAACTACACCGCTATCTCTATAAACATGGAAATATCTACACCGCTATCTCCATCAACATGGAAATATACACACCGCCATCTCTTTAAACATGGAGGTATCTACAATGCCATCTTCATAAACAAGAAAATATCTACACTGCCATCTATATAAACATGGAAATATCTACACCGCCATCTCTATAAACATGGAAATATCTACACTGCCATTTCTAGAAAGATGGAAATATCTACACCGCCATCTGTATAAACGTGGAAATATCTACACCGCTATCTGTATAAACATGGAAATATCTACACCGCAATCTGTATAAACATGGAAATATCTACACCGCTCTCTGTACAAATATGAAATATCTAAACCGCTATCTCTATAAAAGTGGAAATATCTACACTGCTATCTGTATAAACATGGAAATATCCTCACTGTTATCTCTATGAACATTGATATATCTACACCGCCATCTCTATAAACATGGAAATATCTACACCGTCATCTGTATAAACATGGAAATATCTACACCGCTATCTGTATAAACATGGAAATATCTACACCGCGATCTGTATAAACATGGAAATATCTACACCGCGATCTGTATAAACATGAAAATAACTAAACCGCTATCTGTGTAAACATGGAAATATCTACAAAGCTATCTCTATAAACATGGAAATATCTACACCGCCATCTGTATAAACATGGAAATACCTACAAAGTCATCGGTATAAACATGGAAATATCTACACAGCCATCTGTATAAACATGGAAATATCTACACAGCCATCTGTATAAACCTGGAAATATCTGCACTGTCATCTATATAAACATGGAAATATCTACAGAGAACTCTGTATAAACATGGAAATATCAGCACAGCCATCTGTATAAACATGGAAATATCTACACCGCTATCTGTATAAACATGGAAATATCTACACCGTGATCTGTATAAACATGGAAATATCTACACCGCGATCTGTATAAATATGAAATATCTAAACCTCTATCTCTATAAAAGTGGAAATATCTACACTGCTATCTGTGTAAACATGGAAATATCCTCACTGCTATCTGTATGCACATTGATATATCTACACCGCTATCTCTATAAACATGGAAATATCTACACCGCCATCTGTATAAACATGGAAATATCTACACCGCTATCTGTATAAACATGGAAATATCTACACCGCGATCTGTATAAACATGGAAATATCTACACCGCGATCTGTATAAACATGGAAATATCTAAACCGCTATCTGTGTAAACATGGAAATATCTACACAGCTATCTCTATAAACATGGAAATATCTACACCGCCATCTGTATAAACATGGAAATACCTACAAAGTCTTCTGTATAAACACGGAAATATCTACACAGCCATCTGTATAAACATGGAAATATCTACACAGCCATCTGTATAAACCTGGAAATATCTGCACTGTCATCTATATAAACATGGAAATATCTACAGAGAACTCTGTATAAACATGGAAATATCGGCACAGCCATCTGTATAAACATGGAAATATCTACAACGCTATCTGTATAAACATGGAAATATCTACATCGCTATGTGTATTAACGTGGAAATATCTCCATTGCTATCTGTTTAAACATGGACAAATCTCCACCGCAATATGTATAAACATGAAAATATCTACACTTCTATCTCTATAAACATGGAAATATCTACACTGCCATCTGTACAAACATGGAAATATCTACACAGTCATCAGTAGAAACATGGAAATATCTACACCGCTATCTCTATAAACATGGAAATAACTACACTGCTATCTCTATAAACATGGAAATATCTACACCGCTATCTCCATCAACATGGAAATATACACACCGCCATCTCTTTAAACATGGAGGTATCTACAACGCCATCTACATAAACAAGAAAATATCTACACTGCCATCTATATAAACATGGAAATATCTACTCCGCCATCTCTATAAACATGGAAATATCTACACTGCCATTTCTAGAAAGATGGAAATATCTACACCGCCATCTGTATAAACGTGGAAATATCTACACCGCTATCTGTATAAACATGGAAATATCTACACCACAATCTGTATAAACATGGAAATATCTACACCGCTCTCTGTACAAATATGAAATATCTAAACCGCTATCTCTATAAAAGTGGAAATATCTACACTGCTATCTGTATAAACATGGAAACATCCTCACTGCTATCTCTATGAACATTGATATATCTACACCGCTATCTCTATAAACATGGAAATATCTACACCGCCATCTCTATAAACATGGAAATATCTACACCGTCATCTGTATAAACATGGAAATATCTACACCGCTATCTGTATAAACATGGAAATATCTACACCGCGATCTGTATAAACATGGAAATATCTACACCGCGATCTGTATAAACATGGAAATATCTAAACCGCTATCTGTGTAAACATGGAAATATCTACACAGCTATCTCTATTAACATGGAAATATCTACACCGCCATCTGTATAAACATGGAAATACCTACAAAGTCATCTGTATAAACATGGAAATATCTACACAGCCATCTGTATAAACCTGGAAGTATCTGCACTGTCATCTATATAAACATGGAAATATCTACAGAGAACTCTGTATAAACATGGAAATATCGGCACAGTCATCTGTATAAACATGGAAATATCTACACCGCTATCTGTATAAACATGGAAATATCTACACCGCGATCTGTATAAACATGGAAATATCTACACCGCGATCTGTATAAATATGAACTATATAAACCGCTATCTCTATAAAAGTGGAAATGTCTACACTGCTATCTGTGTAAACATGGAAATATCCTCACTGCTATCTCTATGCACATTGATATATCTACACCGCTATCTCTATAAACATGGAAATATTTACACCGCCATCTCTATAAACATGGAAATATGTACACCGTCATCTGTATAAACATGGAAATATCTACACCGCTATCTGTATAAACATGGAAATATCTACACCGCGATCTGTATAAACATGGAAATATCTACACCGCGATCTGTATAAACATGGAAATATCTAAACCGCTATCTGTGTAAACTTGGAAATATCTACACAGCTATCTCTATAAACATGGAAATATCTACACCGCCATCTGTATAAACATGGAAATACCTACAAAGTCATCTGTATAAACATGGAAATATCTACACAGCCATCTGTATAAACATGGAAATATCTACACAGCCATCTGTATAAACCTGGAAATATCTGCACTGTCATCTATATAAACATGGAAATATCAACAGAGAACTCTGTATAAACATGGAAATGTCGGCACAGCCATCTGTATAAACATGGAAATATCTACAACGCTATCTGTATAAACATGGAAATATCTACATCGCTATGTGTATTAACGTGGGAATATCTCCATTGCTATCTATTTAAACATGGACAAATCTCCACCGCAATATGTATAAACATGAAAATATCTACACTTCTATCTCTATAAACATGGAAATATCTACACTGCCATCTGTACAAACATGGAAATATCTACACAGTCATCTGTAGAAACATGGAAATATCTACACCGCTATCTCTATAAACATGGAAATAACTACACCGCTATCTCTATAAACATGGAAATATCTACACCGCTATCTCCATCAACATGGAAATATACACACCGCCATCTCTTTAAACATGGAGGTATCTACAACGTCATCTACATCAACAAGAAAATATCTACACTGCCATCTATATAAACATGGAAATATCTACACCGCCATCTGTATAAACATGGAAATACCTACAACGTCTTCTGTATAAACATGGAAATATCTACACAGCCATCTGTATAAACATGGAAATATCTACACAGCCATCTGTATAAACATGGAAATATCTGCACTGTCATCTATATAAACATGGAAATATCTACAGAGAACTCTGTATAAACATGGAAATATCGGCACAGCCATCTGTATAAACATGGAAATATCTACAACGCTATCTGTATAAACATGGAAATATCTACATCGCTATGTGTATTAACGTGGAAATATCTCCATTGCTATCTGTTTAAACATGGACAAATCTCCACCGCAATATGTATAAACATGAAAATATCTACACTTCTATCTCTATAAACATGGAAATATCTACACTGCCATCTGTACAAACATGGAGATATCTACACAGTCATCTGTAGAAACATGGAAATATCTACACCGCTATCTCTATAAACATGGAAATAACTACACCGCTATCTCTATAAACATGGAAATATCTACACAGCTATCTCCATCAACATGGAAATATACACACCGCCATCTCTTTAAACATGGAGGTATCTACAATGCCATCTTCATAAACAAGAAAATATCTACACTGCCATCTATATAAACATGGAAATATCTACACCGCCATCTCTATAAACATGGAAATATCTACACAGCCATTTCTAGAAAGATGGAAATATCTACACCGCCATCTGTATAAACGTGGAAATATCTACACCGCTATCTGTATAAACATGGAAATATCTACACCGCAATCTGTATAAACATGGAAATGTCTACACCGCTCTCAGTACAAATATGAAATATCTAAACCGCTATCTCTATAAAAGTGGAAATATCTACACTGCTATCTGTATAAACATGGAAATATCCTCACTGTTATCTCTATGAACATTGATATATCTACACCGCTATCTCTATAAACATGGAAATATCTACACCGCCATCTCTATAAACATGGAAATATCTACACCGTCATCTGTATAAACATGGAAATATCTACACCGCTATCTGTATAAACATGGAAATACCTACACTGCGATCTGTATAAACATGGAAATATCTACACCGCGATCTGTATAAACATGGAAATATCTAAACCGCTATCTGTGTAAACATGGAAATATCTACACAGCTATCTCTATAAACATGGAAATATCTACACCGCCATCTGTATAAACATGGAAATACCTACAAAGTCATCTGTATAAACATGGAAACATCTACACAGCCATCTGTATAAACATGGAAATATCTACACCGCCATCTGTATAAACCTGGAAATATCTGCACTGTCATCTATATAAACATGGAAATATCTACAGAGAACTCTGTATAAACATGGAAATATCGGCACAGCCATCTGTATAAACATGGAAATATCTACACCGCTATCTGTATAAACATGGAAATATCTACACCGCGATCTGTATAAACATGGAAATATCTACACCGCGATCTGTATAAACATGGAAATATCTACACCGCTCTCTGTACAAATATGAAATATCTAAACCGCTATCTCTATAAAAGTGGAAATGTCTACACTGCTATCTGTATAAACATGGAAACATCCTCACTGCTATCTCTATGAACATTGATATATCTACACCGCTATCTCTATAAACATGGAAATATCTACACCGCCATCTCTATAAACATGGAATTATCTACACCGTCATCTGTATAAACATGGAAATATCTACACCGCTATCTGTATAAACATGGAAATATCTACACCGCGATCTGTATAAACATGGAAATATCTACACGGCGATCTGTATAAACATGGAAATATCTAAACCGCTATCTGTGTAAACATGGAAATATCTACACAGCTATCTCTATTAACATGGAAATATCTACACCGCCATCTGTATAAACATGGAAATACCTACAAAGTCATCGGTATAAACATGGAATTATCTACACAGCCATCTGTATAAACATGGAAGTATCTACACAGCCATCTGTATAAACCTGGAAATATCTGCAATGTCATCTATATAAACATGGAAATATCTACAGAAAACTCTGTATAAACATGGAAATATCGGCACAGCCATCTGTATAAACATGGAAATATCTACACCGCTATCTGTATAAACATGGAAATATCTACACCGCGGTCTGTATAAACATGGAAATATCTACACCGCGATCTGTATAAATATGAAATATCTAAACCGCTATCTCTATAAAAGTGGAAATATCTACACTGCTATCTGTGTAAACATGGAAATATCCTCACTGCTATCTCTATGCACATTGATATATCTACACCGCTATCTCTATAAACATGGAAATATCTACACCGCCATCTCTATAAACATGGAAATATGTACACCGTCATCTGTATAAACATGGAAATATCTACACCGCTATCTGTATAAATATGGAAATATCTACACCGCGATCTGTATAAACATGGAAATATCTACACCGCGATCTGTATAAACATGGAAATATCTAAACCGCTATCTGTGTAAACATGGAAATATCTACAAACCTATCTCTATAAACATGGAAATATCTACACCGCCATCTGTATAAACATGGAAATACCTACAAAGTCATCTGTATAAACATGGAAATATCTACACAGCCATCTGTAGAAACATGGAAATATCTACACAGCCATCTGTATAAACCTGGAAATATCTGCACTGTCATCTATATAAACATGGAAATATATACAGAGAACTCTGTATAAACATGGAAATATCGGCACAGCCATCTGTATAAACATGGAAATATCTACAACGCTATCTGTATAAACATGGATATGTCTACACCGCTATGTGTATTAACGTGGAAATATCTCTATTGCTATCTGTATAAACATGGACAAATCTCCACCGCAATATGTATAAACATGAAAATATCTACACTTCTATCTCTATAAACATGGAAATATCTACACTGCCATCTGTACAAACATGGAAATATCTACACAGTCATCAGTAGAAACATGGAAATATCTACACCGCTATCTCTATAAACATGGAAATAACTACACCGCTATCTCTATAAACATGGAAATATCTACACCGCTATCTCCATCAACATGGAAATATACACACCGCCATCTCTTTAAACATGGAGGTATCTACAACGCCATCTACATAAACAAGAAAATATCTACACTGCCATCTATATAAACATGGAAATATCTACACCGCCATCTCTATAAACATGGAAATATCTACACTGCCATTTCTAGAAAGATGGAAATATCTACACCGCCATCTGTATAAACGTGGAAATATCTACACCGCTATCTGTATAAACATGGAAGTATCTACACCGTAATCTGTATAAACATGGAAATATCTACACCGCTCTCTGTACAAATATGAAATATCTAAACCGCTATCTCTATAAAAGTGGAAATATCTACACTGCTATCTGTATAAACATGGAAACATCCTCACGGCTATCTCTATGAACATTGATATATCTACACCGCTATCTCTATAAACATGGAAATATCTACACCGCCATCTCTATAAACATGGAAATATCTACACCGTCATCTGTATAAACATGGAAATATCTACACCGCTATCTGTATAAACATGGAAATATCTACACCGCGATCTGTATAAACATGGAAATATCTACACGGCGATCTGTATAAACATGGAAATATCTAAACCGCTATCTGTGTAAACATGGAAATATCTACACAGCTATCTATTTTAACATGGAAATATCTACACCGCCATCTGTATAAACATGGAAATACCTACAAAGTCATCTGTATAAACATGGAAATATCTACACAGCCATCTGTTTATACATGGAAATATCCACACAGCCATCTGTATAAACCTGGAAATATCTGCACTGTCATCTATATAAACATGGAAATAGCTACAGAGAACTCTGTATAAACATGGAAATATCGGCACAGCCATCTGTATAAACATGGAAATATCTACACCGCTATCTGTATAAACATGGAAATATCTACACCGCGATCTGTATAAACATGGAAATATCTACACCGCGATCTGTATAAATATGAAATATCTAAACCGCTATCTCTATAAAAGTGGAAATATCTACACTGCTATCTGTGTAAACATGGAAATATCCTCACTGCTATCTCTATGCACATTGATATATCTACACCGCTATCTCTATAAACATGGAAATATCTACACCGCCATCTCTATAAACATGGAAATATGTACACCGTCATCTGTATAAACATGGAAATATCTACACCGCTATCTGTATAAACGTGGAAATATCTACACCGCTATCTGTATAAACATGGAAATATCTACACCGCGATCTGTATAAACATGGAAATATCTACACCGCGATCTGTATAAACATGGAAATATCTAAACCGCTATCTGTGTAAACATGGAAATATCTACACAGCTATCTCTATAAACATGGAAATAGCTACACCGCCATCTGTATAAACATGGAAATACCTACAAAGTCATCTGTATAAACATGGAAATATCTACACAGCCATCTGTATAAACATGGAAATATCTGCACTGTCATCTATATAAACATGGAAATATCTACAGAGAACTCTGTATAAACATGGAAATATCTACACCGCGATCTGTATAAACATGGAAATATCTACACCGCGATCTGTATAAATATGAAATATCTAAACCGCTATCTCTATAAAAGTGGAAATATCTACACTGCTATCTGTGTAAACATGGAAATATCCTCACTGCTATCTCTATGCACATTGATATATCTACACCGCTATCTCTATAAACATGGAAATATCTACACCGCCATCTCTATAAACATGGAAATATGTACACCGTCATCTGTATAAACATGGAAATATCTAAACCGCTATCTGTGTAAACATGGAAATATCTGCACTGTCATCTATATAAACATGGAAATATCTACAGAGAACTCTGTATAAACATGGAAATATCGGCACAGCCATTTGTATAAACATGGAAATATCTACACCGCTATCTGTATAAACATGGAAATATCTACACCGCGATCTGTATAAACATGGAAATATCTACACCGCGATCTCTATAAATATGAAATATCTAAACCTGTATCTCTATAAAAGTGGAAATATCTACACTGCTATCTGTGTAAACATGGAAATATCCTCACTGCTATCTCTATGCACATTGATATATCTACACCGCGATCTCTATAAACATGGAAATATCTACACCGCCATCTCTATAAACATGGAAATATCTACACCGTCATCTGTATAAACATGGAAATATCTACACCGCTATCTGTATAAACATGGAAATATCTACACCGCGATCTGAATAAACATGGAAATATCTACACCGCGATCTGTATAAACATGGAAATATCTAAACCGCTATCTGTGTAAACATGGAAATATCTACACAGCTATCTCTATAAACATGGAAATATCTACACCGCCATCTGTATAAACATGGAAATACCTACAAAGTCTTCTGTATAAACATGGAAATATCTGCACAGCCATCTGTATAAACATGGAAATATCTACACAGCCATCTGTATAAACCTGGAAATATCTGCACTGTCATCTATATAAACATGGAAATATCTACAGAGAACTCTGTATAAACATGGAAATATCGGCACAGCCATCTGTATAAACATGGAAATATCTACAACGCTATCTGTATAAACATGGAAATATCTACATCGCTATGTGTATTAACGTGGAAATATCTCCATTGCTATCTGTTTAAACATGGACAAATCTCCACCGCAATATGTATAAACATGAAAATATCTACACTTCTATCTCTACAAACATGGAAATATCTACACTGCCATCTGTACAAACATGGAAATATCTACACAGTCATCTGTAGAAACATGGAAATATCTACACCGCTATCTCTATAAACATGGAAATAACTACACCGCTATCTCTATAAACATGGAAATATCTACACCGCTATCTCCATCAACATGGAAATATACACACCGCCATCTCTTTAAACATGGAGGTATCTACAATGCCATCTTCATAAACAAGAAAATATCTACACTGCCATCTATATAAACATGGAAATATCTACACCGCCATCTCTATAAACATGGAAATATCTACACTGCCATTTCTAGAAAGATGGAAATATCTACACCGCCATCTGTATAAACGTGGAAATATCTACACCGCTATCTGTATAAACATGGAAATATCTACACCGCAATCTGTATAAACATGGAAATAACTACACCGCTCTCTGTACAACTATGAAATATCTAAACCGCTATCTCTATAAAAGTGGAAATATCTACACTGCTATCTGTATAAACATGGAAATATCCTCACTGTTATCTCTATGAACATTGATATATCTACACCGCTATCTCTATAAACATGGAAATATCTACACCGCCATCTCTATAAACATGGAAATATCTACACCGTCATCTGTATAAATATGGAAATATCTACACCGCTATCTGTATAAACATGGAAATATCTACACCGCGATCTGTATAAACATGGAAATATATACACCGCGATCTGTATAAACATGGAAATATCTAAACCGCTATCTGTGTAAACATGGAAATATCTACACAGCTATCTCTACAAACATGGAAATAGCTACACCGCCATCTGTATAAACATGGAAATACCTACAAAGTCATCGGTATAAACATGGAATTATCTACACAGCCATCTGTATAAACATGGAAGTATCTACACAGCCATCTGTATAAACCTGGAAATATCTGCACTGTCATCTATATAAACATGGAAATATCTACAGAAAACTCTGTATAAACATGGAAATATCGGCACAGCCATCTGTATAAACATGGAAATATCTACACCGCTATCTGTATAAACATGGAAATATCTACACCGCGATCTGTATAAACATGGAAATATCTACACCGCGATCTCTATAAATATGAAATATCTAAACCGCTATCTCTATAAAAGTGGAAATATCTACACTGCTATCTGTGTAAACATGGAAATATCCTCACTGCTAACTCTATGCACATTGATATATCTACACCGCTATCTCCATAAACATGGAAATATCTACACCGCCATCTCTATAAACATGGAAATATGTACACCGTCATCTGTATAAACATGGAAATATCTACACCGCTATCTGTGTAAACATGGAAATATCTACAAACCTATCTCTATAAACATGGAAATATCTACACCGCCATCTGTATAAACATGGAAATACCTACAAAGTCATCTGTATAAACATGGAAATATCTACACAGCCATCTGTAGAAACATGGAAATATCTACACAGCCATCTGTATAAACCTGGAAATATCTGCACTGTCATCTATATAAACATGGAAATATATACAGAGAACTCTGTATAAACATGGAAATATCGGCACAGCCATCTGTATAAACATGGAAATATCTACAACGCTATCTGTATAAACATGGAAATATCTACACCGCTATGTGTATTAACGTGGAAATATCTCCATTGCTATCTGTATAAACATGGACAAATCTCCACCGCAATATGTATAAACATGAAAATATCTACACTTCTATCTCTATAAACATGGAAATATCTACACTGCCATCTGTACAAACATGGAAATATCTACACAGTCATCAGTAGAAACATGGAAATATCTACACCGCTATCTCTATAAACATGGAAATAACTACACCGCTATCTCTATAAACATGGAAATATCTACACCGCTATCTCCATCAACATGGAAATATACACACCGCCATCTCTTTAAACATGGAGGTATCTACAACGCCATCTACATAAACAAGAAAATATCTACACTGCCATCTATATAAACATGGAAATATCTACACCGCCATCTCTATAAACATGGAAATATCTACACTGCCATTTCTAGAAAGATGGAAATATCTACACCGCCATCTGTATAAACGTGGAAATATCTACACCGCTATCTGTATAAACATGGAAGTATCTACACTGTAATCTGTATAAACATGGAAATATCTACACCGCTCTCTGTACAAATATGAAATATCTAAACCGCTATCTCTATAAAAGTGGAAATATCTACACTGCTATCTGTATAAACATGGAAACATCCTCACTGCTATCTCTATGAACATTGATATATCTACACCGCTATCTCTATAAACATGGAAATATCTACACCGCCATCTCTATAAACATGGAAATATCTACACCGTCATCTGTATAAACATGGAAATATCTACACCGCTATCTGTATAAACATGGAAATATCTACACCGCGATCTGTATAAACATGGAAATATCTACACGGCGATCTGTATAAACATGGAAATATCTAAACCGCTATCTGTGTAAACATGGAAATATCTACACAGCTATCTATTTTAACATGGAAATATCTACACCGCCATCTGTATAAACATGGAAATACCTACAAAGTCATCTGTATAAACATGGAAATATCTACACAGCCATCTGTATATACATGGAAATATCCACACAGCCATCTGTATAAACCTGGAAATATCTGCACTGTCATCTATATAAACATGGAAATAGCTACAGAGAACTCTGTATAAACATGGAAATATCGGCACAGCCATCTGTATAAACATGGAAATATCTACACCGCTATCTGTATAAACATGGAAATATCTACACCGCGATCTGTATAACCATGGAAATATCTACACCGCGATCTGTATAAATATGAAATATCTAAACCGCTATCTCTATAAAAGTGGAAATATCTACACTGCTATCTGTGTAAACATGGAAATATCCTCACTGCTATCTCTATGCACATTGATATATCTACACCGCTATCTCTATAAACATGGAAATATCTACACCGCCATCTCTATAAACATGGAAATATGTACACCGTCATCTGTATAAACATGGAAATATCTACACCGCTATCTGTATAAACGTGGAAATATCTACACCGCTATCTGTATAAACATGGAAATATCTACACCGCGATCTGTATAAACATGGAAATATCTACACCGCGATCTGTATAAACATGGAAATATCTAAACCGCTATCTGTGTAAACATGGAAATATCTACACAGCTATCTCTATAAACATGGAAATAGCTGCACCGCCATCTGTATAAACATGGAAATACCTACAAAGTCATCTGTATAAACATGGAAATATCTACACAGCCATCTGTATAAACATGGAAATATCTGCACTGTCATCTATATAAACATGGAAATATCTACAGAGAACTCTGTATAAACATGGAAATATCTACACCGCGATCTGTATAAACATGGAAATATCTACACCGCGATCTGTATAAATATGAAATATCTAAACCGCTATCTCTATAAAAGTGGAAATATCTACACTGCTATCTGTGTAAACATGGAAATATCCTCACTGCTATCTCTATGCACATTGATATATCTACACCGCTATCTCTATAAACATGGAAATATCTACACCGCCATCTCTATAAACATGGAAATATGTACACCGTCATCTGTATAAACATGGAAATATCTACACCGCTATCTGTATAAACGTGGAAATATCTACACCGCTATCTGTATAAACATGGAAATATCTACACCGCGATCTGTATAAACATGGAAATATCTACACCGCGATCTGTATAAACATGGAAATATCTAAACCGCTATCTGTGTAAACATGGAAATATCTACACAGCTATCTCTATAAACATGGAAATAGCTACACCGCCATCTGTATAAACATGGAAATACCTACAAAGTCATCTGTATTAACATGGAAATATCTACACAGCCATCTGTATAAACATGGAAATATCTGCACTGTCATCTATATAAACATGGAAATATCTACAGAGAACTCTGTATAAACATGGAAATATCGGCACAGCCATTTGTATAAACATGGAAATATCTACACCGCTATCTGTATAAACATGGAAATATCTACACCGCGATCTGTATAAACATGGAAATATCTACACCGCGATCTCTATAAATATGAAATATCTAAACCTGTATCTCTATAAAAGTGGAAATATCTACACTGCTATCTGTGTAAACATGGAAATATCCTCACTGCTATCTCTATGCACATTGATATATCTACACCGCTATCTCTATAAACATGGAAATATCTACACCGCCATCTCTATAAACATGGAAATATCTACACCGTCATCTGTATAAACATGGAAATATCTACACCGCTATCTGTATAAACATGGAAATATCTACACCGCGATCTGTATAAACATGGAAATATCTACACCGCGATCTGTATAAACATGGAAATATCTAAACCGCTATCTGTGTAAACATGGAAATATCTACACAGCTATCTCTATAAACATGGAAATATCTACACCGCCATCTGTATAAACATGGAAATACCTACAAAGTCTTCTGTATAAACATGGAAATATCTGCACAGCCATCTGTATAAACATGGAAATATCTACACAGCCATCTGTATAAACCTGGAAATATCTGCACTGTCATCTATATAAACATGGAAATATCTACAGAGAACTCTGTATAAACATGGAAATATCGGCACAGCCATCTGTATAAACATGGAAATATCTACAACGCTATCTGTATAAACATGGAAATATCTACATCGCTATGTGTATTAACGTGGAAATATCTCCATTGCTATCTGTTTAAACATGGACAAATCTCCACCGCAATATGTATAAACATGAAAATATCTACACTTCTATCTCTACAAACATGGAAATATCTACACTGCCATCTGTACAAACATGGAAATATCTACACAGTCATCTGTAGAAACATGGAAATATCTACACCGCTATCTCTATAAACATGGAAATAACTACACCGCTATCTCTATAAACATGGAAATATCTACACCGCTATCTCCATCAACATGGAAATATACACACCGCCATCTCTTTAAACATGGAGGTATCTACAATGCCATCTTCATAAACAAGAAAATATCTACACTGCCATCTATATAAACATGGAAATATCTACACCGCCATCTCTATAAACATGGAAATATCTACACTGCCATTTCTAGAAAGATGGAAATATCTACACCGCCATCTGTATAAACGTGGAAATATCTACACCGCTATCTGTATAAACATGGAAATATCTACACCGCAATCTGTATAAACATGGAAATATCTACACCGCTCTCTGTACAAATATGAAATATCTAAACCGCTATCTCTATAAAAGTGGAAATATCTACACTGCTATCTGTATAAACATGGAAATATCCTCACTGTTATCTCTATGAACATTGATATATCTACACCGCTATCTCTATAAACATGGAAATATCTACACCGCCATCTCTATAAACATGGAAATATCTACACCGTCATCTGTATAAACATGGAAATATCTACACCGCTATCTGTATAAACATGGAAATATCTACACCGCGATCTGTATAAACATGGAAATATCTACACCGCGATCTGTATAAACATGGAAATATCTAAACCGCTATCTGTGTAAACATGGAAATATCTACACAGCTATCTCTATAAACATGGAAATAGCTACACCGCCATCTGTATAAACATGGAAATACCTACAAAGTCATCTGTATAAACATGGAAATATCTACACAGCCATCTGTATAAACATGGAAATATCTGCACTGTCATCTATATAAACATGGAAATATCTACAGAAAACTCTGTATAAACATGGAAATATCGGCACAGCCATTTGTATAAACATGGAAATATCTACACCGCTATCTGTATAAACATGAAAATATCTACACCGCGATCTGTATAAACATGGAAATATCTACACCACGATCTGTATAAATATGAAATATCTAAACCTGTATCTCTATAAAATTGGAAATATCTACACTGCTATCTGTGTAAACATGGAAATATCCTCACTGCTATCTCTATGCACATTGATATATCCACACCGCTATCTCTATAAACATGGAAATATCTACACCGCCATCTCTATAAACATGGAAATATCTACACCGTCATCTGTATAAACATGGAAATATCTACACCGCTATCTGTATAAACATGGAAATATCTACACCGCGATCTGTATAAACATGGAAATATCTACACCACGATCTGTATAAACATGGAAATATCTAAACCGATATCTGTGTAAACATGGAAATATCTACACAGCTATCTCTATAAACATGGAAATATCTACACCGCCATCTGTATAAACATGGAAATACCTACAAAGTCTTCTGTATAAACATGGAAATATCTACACAGCCATCTGTATAAACATGGAAATATCTACACAGCCATCTGTATAAACCTGGAAATATCTGCACTGTCATCTATATAAACATGGAAATATCTACAGAGAACTCTGTATAAACATGGAAATATCGGCACAGCCATCTGTATAAACATGGAAATATCTACAACGCTATCTGTATAAACATGGAAATATCTACATCGCTATGTGTATTAACGTGGAAATATCTCCATTGCTATCTGTTTAAACATGGACAAATCTCCACCGCAATATGTATAAACATGAAAATATCTACACTTCTATCTCTATAAACATGGAAATATCTACACTGCCATCTGTACAAACATGGAAATATCTACACAGTCATCTGTAGAAACATGGAAATATCTACACCGCTATCTCTATAAACATGGAAATAACTACACCGCTATCTCTATAAACATGGAAATATCTACACCGCTATCTCCATCAACATGGAAATATACACACCGCCATCTCTTTAAACATGGAGGTATCTACAATGCCATCTTCATAAACAAGAAAATATCTACACTGCCATCTATATAAACATGGAAATATCTTCACCGCCATCTCTATAAACATGGAAATATCTACACTGCCATTTCTAGAAAGATGGAAATATCTACACCGCCATCTGTATAAACGTGGAAATATCTACACCACTATCTGTATAAACATGGAAATATCTACACCGCAATCTGTATAAACATGGAAATATCTACACCGCTCTCTGTACAAATATGAAATATCTAAACCGCTATCTCTATAAAAGTGGAAATATCTACACTGCTATCTGTATAAACATGGAAATATCCTCACTGTTATCTCTATGAACATTGATATATCTACACCGCTATCTCTATAAACATGGAAATATCTACACCGCCATCTCTATAAACATGGAAATATCTACACCGTCATCTGTAGAAACATGGAAATATCTACACCGCTATCTGTATAAACATGGAAATATCTACACCGCGGTCTGTATAAACATGGAAATATCTACACCGCGATCTGTATAAACATGAAAATAACTAAACCGCTATCTGTGTAAACATGGAAATATCTACAAAGCTATCTCTATAAACATGGAAATATCTACACCGCCATCTGTATAAACATGGAAATACCTACAAAGTCTTCTGTATAAACATGGAAATATCTACACAGCCATCTGTATAAACATGGAAATATCTACACAGCCATCTGTATAAACCTGGAAATATCTGCACTGTCATCTATATAAACATGGAAATATCTACAGAGAACTCTGTATAAACATGGAAATATCGGCACAGCCGTCTGTATAAACATGGAAATATCTACAACGCTATCTGTATAAACATGGAAATATCTACATCGCTATGTGTATTAACGTGGAAATATCTCCATTGCTATCTGTTTAAACATGGACAAATCTCCACCGCAATATGTATAAACATGAAAATATCTACACTTCTGTCTCTATAAACATGGAAATGTCTACACTGCCATCTGTACAAACATGGAAATATCTACACCGCTATCTCCATCAACATGGAAATATAGACACCGCCATCTCTTTAAACATGGAGGTATCTACAACGCCATCTACATAAACAAGAAAATATCTACACTGCCTTCTATATAAACATGGAAATATAGACACCGCCATCTCTATAAACATGGAAATATCTACACTGCCATTTCTAGAAAGATGGAAATATCTACACCGCCATCTCTATAAACGTGGAAATATCTACACCGCTATCTGTATAAACATGGAAATATCTACACCGCAATCTGTATAAACATGGAAATATCTACACCGCTCTCTGTACAAATATGAAATATCTAAACCGCTATCTCTATAAAAGTGGAAATATCTACACTGCTATCTGTATAAACATGGAAACATCCTCACTGCTATCTCTATGAACATTGATATATCTACACCGCTATCTCTATAAACATGGAAATATCTACACCGCCATCTCTATAAACATGGAAATATCTACACCGTCATCTGTATAAACATGGAAATATCTACACCGCTATGTGTATAAACATGGAAATATCTACACCGCGATCTGTATAAACATGGAAATATCTACACCGCGATCTGTATAAACATGGAAATATCTACACCGCGATCTGTATAAACATAGAAATATCTAAACCGCTATCTGTGTAAACATGGAAATATCTACACAGCTATCTCTATAACCATGGAAATAGCTACACCGCCATCTGTATAAACATGGAAATACCTACAAACTCATCTGTATAAACATGGAAATATCTACACAGCCATCTGTATAAACATGGAAATATCTGCACTGTCATCTATATAAACATGGAAATATCTACAGAGAACTCTGTATAAACATGGAAATATCGGCACAGCCATTTGTATAAACATGGAAATATCTACACCGCTATCTGTATAAACATGGAAATATCTACACCGCGATCTGTATAAACATGGAAATATCTACACCGCGATCTGTATAAATATGAAATATCTAAACCTCTATCTCTATAAAAGTGGAAATATCTACACTGCTATCTGTGTAAGCATGGAAATATCCTCACTGCTATCTCTATGCACATTGATATACCTACACCGCTATCTCTATAAACATGGAAATATCTACACCGCCATCTCTATAAACATGGAAATATCTACACCGTCATCTGTATAAACATGGAAATATCTACACCGCTATCTGTATAAACATGGAAATATCTACACCACGATCTGTATAAACATGGAAATATCTACACCGCGATTTGTATAAACATGGAAATATCTAAACCGCTATCTGTGTAAACATGGAAATATCTACACAGCTATCTCTATAAACATGGAAATATCTACACCGCCATCTGTATAAACATGGAAATACCTACAAAGTCTTCTGTATAAACATGGAAATATCTACACAGCCATCTGTATAAACATGGAAATATCTACACAGCCATCTGTATAAACCTGGAAATATCTGCACTGTCATCTATATAAACATGGAAATATCTACAGAGAACTCTGTATAAACATGGAAATATCGGCATAGCCATCTGTATAAACATGGAAATATCTACAACGCTATCTGTATAAACATGGAAATATCTACATCGCTATGTGTATTAACGTGGAAATATCTCCATTGCTATCTGTTTAAACATGGACAAATCTCCACCGCAATATGTATAAACATGAAAATATCTACACTTCCATCTCTATAAACATGGAAATATCTACACTGCCATCTGTACAAACATGGAAATATGTACACAGTCATCTGTAGAAACATGGAAATATCTACACCGCTATCTCTATAAACATGGAAATAACTACACCGCTATCTCTATAAACATGGAAATATCTACACCGCTATCTCCATCAACATGGAAATATACACACCGCCATCTCTTTAAACATGGAGGTATCTACAATGCCATCTTCATAAACAAGAAAATATCTACACTGCCATCTATATAAACATGGAAATATCTACACCGCCATCTCTATAAACATGGAAATATCTACACTGCCATTTCTAGAAAGATGGAAATATCTACACTGCCATCTGTATAAACGTGGAAATATCTACACCGCTATCTGTATAAACATGGAAATGTCTACACCGCCATCTGTATAAACGTGGAAATATCTACACCGCTATCTGTATAAACATGGAAATATCTACACCACAATCTGTATAAACATGGAAATATCTACACCGCTCTCTGTACAAATATGAAATATCTAAACCGCTATCTCTATAAAAGTGGAAATATCTACACTGCTATCTGTATAAACATGGAAACATCCTCACTGCTATCTCTATGAACATTGATATATCTACACCGCTATCTATATAAACATGGAAATATCTACACCGCCATCTCTATAAACATGGAAATATCTACACCGTCATCTGTATAAACATGGAAATATCTACACTGCTATCTGTATAAACATGGAAATATCTACACCGCGATCTGTATAAACATGGAAATATCTACACCGCGATCTGTATAAACATGGAAATATCTAAACCGCTATCTGTGTAAACATGGAAATATCTACACAGCTATCTCTATTAACATGGAAATATCTACACCGCCATCTGTATAAACATGGAAATACCTACAAAGTCATCTGTATAAACATGGAAATATCTACACAGCCATCTGTATAAACCTGGAAATATCTGCACTGTCATCTATATAAACATGGAAATATCTAAAGAGAACTCTGTATAAACATGGAAATATCGGCACAGTCATCTGTATAAACATGGAAATATCTACACCGCTATCTGTATAAACATGGAAATATCTACACCGCGATCTGTATAAACATGGAAATATCTACACCGCGATCTGTATAAACATGGAAATATCTACACCGCGATCTGTATAAACATGGAAATATCTACACCACTCTCTGTACAAATATGAAATATCTAAACCGCTATCTCTATAAATGTGGAAATATCTACACTGCTATCTGTATAAACATGGAAATATCTACACCGCCATCTCTATAAACATGGAAATATCTACACTGCCATTTCTAGAAAGATGGAAATATCTACACCGCCATCTGTATAAACGTGGAAATATCTACACCGCTATCTGTATAAACATGGAAATATCTACACCGCAATCTGTATAAACATGGAAATATCTACACCGCTCTCTGTACAAATATGAAATATCTAAACCGCTATCTCTATAAAAGTGGAAATATCTACACTGCTATCTGTATAAACATGGAAACATCCTCACTGCTATCTCTATGAACATTGATATATCTACACCGCTATCTCTATAAACATGGAAATATCTACACCGCCATTTCTATAAACATGGAAATATCTACACCGTCATCTGTATAAACATGGAAATATCTACACCGCTATCTGTATAACCATGGAAATATCTACACCGCGATCTGTATAAACATGGAAATATCTACACCGCGATCTGTATAAACATGGAAATATCTAAACTGCTATCTGTGTAAACATGGAAATATCTACACAGCTATCTCTATAAACATGGAAATATCTGCAACGCCATCTGTATAAACATGGAAATACCTACAAAGTCATCTGTATAAACATGGAAATATCTACACAGCCATCTGTATAAACATGGAAATATCTACACAGCCATCTGTATAAACCTGGAAATATCTGCACTGTCATCTATATAAACATGGAAATATCTACAGAGAACTCTGTATAAACATGGAAATATCGGCACAGCCATCTGTATAAACATGGAAATATCTACAACGCTATCTGTATAAACATGGAAATATCTACACCGCTATGTGTATTAACGTGGAAATATCTCCATTGCTATCTGTTTAATCATGGAGAAATCTCCACCGCAATATGTATAAATATGAAACTATCTACACTTCTATCTCTATAAACATGGAAATATCTACACTGCCATCTGTACAAACATGGAAATATCTACACAGTCATCTGTAGAAACATGGAAATATCTACACCGCTCTCTGTATAAATATGAAATATCTAAACCGCTATCTCTATAAAAGTGGAAATATATACACTGCTATCTGTGTAAACATGGAAATATCCTCACTGCTATCTCTATGAACATTGATATATCTACACCGCTATCTGTATAAACATGGAAATATCTACTCCGCCATCTCTATAAACATGGAAATATCTACACCGTCATCTGTATAAACTTGGAAATATCTACACCGCTATCTGTATAAACATGGAAATATCTACACCGCGATCTGTATAAACATGGAAATATCTACACCGCGATCTGTATAAACATGGAAATATCTACACCGCGATCTGTATAAACATGGAAATATCTAAACCGCTATCTGTGTAAACATGGAAATATCTACACAGCTATCTCTATAAACATGGAAATATCTACACCGCCATCTGTATAAACATGGAAATACCTACAAAGTCATCTGTATAAACATGGAAATATCTACACAGCCATCTTTATGAACATGGAAATATCTACACAGCCATCTGTATAAACCTGGAAATATCTGCACTGTCATCTATATAAACATGGAAATATCTACAGAGAACTCTGTATAAACATGGAAATATCGGCACAGCCATCTGTGTAAACATGGAAATATCTACAACGCTATCTGTATAAACATGGAAATATCTACACCGCTATGTGTATTAACGTGGAAATATCTCCATTGCTATCTGTATAAACATGGACAAATCTCCACCGCAATATGTATAAACATGAAAATATCTACACTTCTATCTCTATAAACATGGAAATATCTACACTGCCATCTGTACAAACATGGAAATATCTACACAGTCATCTGTAGAAACATGGAAATATCTACACCGCTATCTCTATAAACATGGAAATAACTACACCGCTATCTCTATAAACATGGAAATATCTACACCGCTATCTCCTTCAACATGGAAATATACACACCGCCATCTCTTTAAACATGGAGGTATCTACAACGCCATCTACATAAACAAGAAAATATCTACACTGCCATCTATATAAACATGGAAATATCTACACCGCCATCTCTATAAACATGGAAATATCTACACTGCCATTTGTAGAAAGATGGAAATATCTACACCGCCATCTGTATAAACGTGGAAATATCTACACCGCTATCTGTATAAACATGGAAATATCTACACCACAATCTGTATAAACATGGAAATATCAACACCGCTCTCTGTATAAATATGAAATATCTAAACCGCTATCTCTATAAAAGTGGAAATATCTACACTGCTATCTGTATAAACATGGAAATATCCTCACTGCTATCTCTATGGCCATTGATATATCTACACCGCTATCTCTATAAACATGGAAATATCTACACCGCCATCTCTATAAACATGCAAATATCTACACCGTCATCTCTATAAACATGGAAATATCTACACCGCTATCTGTATAAACATGGAAATATCTACACTGCGATCTGTATAAACATGGAAATATCTACACCGCGATCTGTATAAACATGGAAATATCTAAACCGCTATCTGTGTAAACCTGGAAATATCTACACAGCTATCTCTATAATCATGGAAATATCTACACCGCCATGTGTATAAACATGGAAATACCTACAAAATCATCTGTATAAACATGGAAATATCTACACAGCCATCTGTATAAACCTGGAAATATCTGCACTGTCATCTATATAAACATGGAAATACCAAGAGAGAACTCTGTATAAACATGGAAATATCGGCACAGCCATCTGTATAAACATGGAAAAATCTACAACGCTATCTGTATAAACATGGAAATATCTACACCGCTATGTGTATTAACGTGGAAATATCTCCATTGCTATCTGTATAAACTTGGACAAATCTCCACCGCAATATGTATAAACATGAAAATATCTACACTTCTATCTCTATAAACATGGAAATATATACACAGCCATCTGTACAAACATGGAAATATCTACAAAGTCATCAGTAGAAACATGGAAATATCTACACCGCTATCTCTATAAACATGGAAATAACTACACCGCTATCTCTATAAACATGGAAATATCTACACCGCTCTCTCCATCAACATGGAAATATACACACCGCCATCTCTTTAAACATGGAGGTATCTACAACGCCATCTACATAAACAAGAAAATATCTACACAGCTATCTCTATAAACATGGAAATATCTACACCGCCATCTGTATACACATGGAAATACCTACAAAGTCATCTGTATAAACATGGAAATATCTACACAGCCATCTGTATAAACATGGAAATATCTACACAGCCATCTGTATAAACCTGGAAATATGTGCACTGTCATCTATATAAACATGGAAATATCTACAGAGAACTCTGTATAAACATGGAAATATCGGCACAGCCATCTGTATAAACATGGAAATATCTACACCGCTATCTGTATAAACATGGAAATATCTACACCGTGATCTGTATAAACATGGAAATATCTACACCGCGATCTGTATAAACATGGAAATATCTAAACCGCTATCTGTGTAAACATGGAAATATCTACACAGCTATCTCTATAAACATGGAAATATCTACACCGCCATCTGTATAAACATGGAAATACCTACAAAGTCATCTGTATAAACATGGAAATATCTACACAGCCATCTGTATAAACATGGAAATATCTACACAGCCATCTGTATAAACCTGGAAATATCTGCACTGTCATCTATATAAACATGGAAATATCTACAGAGAACTCTGTATAAACATGGAAATATCGGCACAGCCATCTGTATAAACATGGAAATATCTACACCACTATCTGTATAAACATGGAAATATCTACACCGCGATCTGTATAAACATGGAAATATCTACACCGC
Organism: Pan troglodytes; assembly: GCF_028858775.2. Classification (NCBI taxonomy): domain Eukaryota; kingdom Metazoa; phylum Chordata; class Mammalia; order Primates; family Hominidae; genus Pan; species Pan troglodytes. Next base: position 89,007,539 of record NC_072416.2, on the reverse strand, counting down.
GATCTGTATAAATATGAAATATCTAAACCGCTATCTCTATAAAAGTGGAAATATATACACTGCTATCTGTGTAAACATGGAAATATCCTCACTGCTATCTCTATGCACATTGATATATCTACACCGCTATCTCTATAAACATGGAAATATCTACACCGCCATCTCTATAAACATGGAAATATCTACACCGTCATCTGTATAAACATGGAAATATCTACACCGCTATCTGTATAAACATGGAAATATCTACACCGCGATCTGTATAAACATGGAAATATCTACACCGCGATCTGTATAAACATGGAAATATCTAAACTGCTATCTGTGTGAACATGGAAATATCTACACAGCTATCTCTATAAACATGGAAATATCTGCAACGCCATCTGTATAAACATGGAAATACCTACAAAGTCATCTGTATAAACATGGAAATATCTACACAGCCATCTGTATAAACATGGAAATATCTACACAGCCATCTGTATAAACCTGGAAATATCTGCACTGTCATCTATATAAACATGGAAATATCTACAGAGAACTCTGTATAAACATGCAAATATCGGCACAGCCATCTGTATAAACATGGAAATATCTACAACGCTATCTGTATAAACATGGAAATATCTACACCGCTATGTGTATTAACGTGGAAATATCTCCATTGCTATCTGTTTAATCATGGAGAAATCTCCACCGCAATATGTATAAATATGAAACTATCTACACTTCTATCTCTATAAACATGGAAATATCTACACTGCCATCTGTACAAACATGGAAATATCTACACAGTCATCTGTAGAAACATGGAAATATCTACACCGCTCTCTGTATAAATATGAAATATCTAAACCGCTATCTCTATAAAAGTGGAAATATATACACTGCTATCTGTGTAAACATGGAAATATCCTCACTGCTATCTCTATGAACATTGATATATCTACACCGCTATCTGTATAAACATGGAAATATCTACTCCGCCATCTCTATAAACATGGAAATATCTACACCGTCATCTGTATAAACATGGAAATGTCTACACCGCTATCTCTATAAACATGGAAATATCTACACCGCCATCTGTATAAACATGGAAATAACTACAAAGCCATCTGTATAAACATGGAAATATCTACACAGCCATCTGTATAAACATGGAAATATCTACACAGCCATCTGTATAAACCTGGAAATATCTGCACTGTCATCTATATAAACATGGAAATATCTACAGAGAACTCTGTATAAACATGGAAATATCGGCACAGCCATCTGTATAAACATGGAAATATCTACAACGCTATCTGTATAAACATGGAAATATCTACACCGCTATGTGTATTAACGTGGAAATATCTCCATTGCTATCTGTATAAACATGGACAAATCTCCACCGCAATATGTATAAACATGAAAATATCTACACTTCTATCTCTATAAACATGGAAATATCTACACAGCCATCTGTACAAACATGGAAATATCTACACAGTCATCTGTAGAAACATGGAAATATCTACACCGCTATCTCTAGAAACATGGAAATAACTACACCGCTATCTCTATAAACATGGAAATATCTACACCGCTATCTCCATCAACATGGAAATATACACACCGCCATCTCTGTAAACATGGAGGTATCTACAACGCCATCTACATAAACAAGAAAATATCTACACTGCCATCTATATAAACATGGAAATATCTACACCGCCATCTCTATTAACATGGAAATATCTACACCGCCATCTCTATAAACATGGAAATATCTACACTGCCATTTGTAGAAAGATGGAAATATCTACACCGCCATCCATATAAACGTGGAAATATCTTCACCGCTATCTGTATAAACATGGAAATATCTACACCGCAATCTGTATAAACATGGAAATATCTACACCGCTCTCTGTATAAATATGAAATATCTAAACGGCTATCTCTATAAAAGTGGAAATATCTACACTGCTATCTGTATAAACATGGAAATATCCTCACTGCAATCTCTATGAACATTGACATATCTACACCGCTATCTCTATAAACATGGAAATATCTACACCGCCATCTCTATAAACATGGAAATATCTACACCGTCATCTGTATAAACATGGAAATATCTACACCGCGATCTGTATAAACATGGAAATATCTACACCACGATCTGTATAAACATGGAAATATCTAAACCGCTATCTGTGTAAACATGGAAATATCTACACAGCTATCTCTATAAACATGGAAATATCTACACCGCCATCTGTATAAACATGGAAATACCTACAAAGTCATCTGTATAAACATGGAAATATCTACACAGCCATCTGTATAAACATGGAAATATCTACACAGCCATCTGTATAAACCTGGAAATATCTGCACTGTCATCTATATAAACATGGAAATATCTACAGAGAACTCTGTATAAACATGGAAATATCGGCACAGCCATCTGTATAAACATGGAAATATCTACAACGATATCTGTATAAACACGGAAATATCTACACCGCTATGTGTATTAACGTGGAAATATCTCCATTGCTGTCTGTATAAACATGGACAAATCTCCACCGCAATATGTATAAACATGAAAATATCTACACTTCTATCTCTATAAACATGGAAATATCTACACTGCCATCTGCACAAACATGGAAATATCTACACAGTCATCTGTAGAAACATGGAAATATCTACACCGCTATCTCTATAAAAATGGAAATATCTACACCGATATCTCTATAAACATGGAAATATCTACACCGCTATCTCCATCAACATGGAAATATACACACCGCCATCTCTTTAAACATGGAGGTATCTACAACGCCATCTACATAAACAAGAAAATATCTACACTGCCATCTATATAAACATGGAAATATCTACACCGCCATCTCTATAAACATGGAAATATCTACACTGCCATTTGTAGAAAGATGGAAATGTCTACACCGCCATCTGTATAAACGTGGAAATATCTACACCGCTATCTGTATAAACATGGAAATATCTACACCGCAATCTGTATAAACATGGAAATATCTACATCGCTATGTGTATTAACGTGGAAATATCTCCATTGCTATCTGTTTAAACATGGACAAATCTCCACCGCAATATGTATAAACATGAAAATATCTACACTTCTATCTCTATAAACATGGAAATATCTACACTGCCATCTGTACAAACATGGAAATATCTACACAGTCATCTGTAGAAACATGGAAATATCTACACCGCTATCTCTATAAACATGGAAACAACTACACCGCTATATCTATAAACATGGAAATATCTATACCGCAATCTCCATCAACATGGAAATATACACACCGCCATCTCTTTAAACATGGAGGTATCTACAACGCCATCTACATAAACAAGAAAATATCTACACTGCCATCTATATAAACATGGAAATATCTACACCGCCATCTCTATAAACATGGAAATATCTACAATGCCATTTGTAGAAAGATGGAAATATCTACACCGCCATCTGTATAAACGTGGAAATATCTACACCGCAATCTGTATAAACATGGAAATATCTACACCGCAATCTGTATAAACATGGAAATATCTACACCGCTCTCTGTACAAATATGAAATATCTAAACCGCTATCTCTATAAAAGTGGAAATATCTACACTGCTATCTTTATAAATATGGAAATATCCTCACTGCTATCTCTATGAACATTGATATATCTATACCGCTATCTGTATAAACATGGAAATATCTACACCGCCATCTCCATAAACATGGAAATATCTACACCGTCATCTGTATAAACATGGAAATATCTACACCGCTATCTGTATAAACATGAAAATATCTACACCGCTATCTGTATAACCATGGAAATATCTACACCGCGATCTGTATAAACATGGAAATATCTAAACCGCTATCTGTGTAAACATGGAAATATCTGCACAGCTATCTCTATAAACATGGAAATATCTACACCACCATCTGTATAAACATGGAAATACCTACAAAGTCATCTGTATAAACATGGAAATATCTACATAGCCATCTCTATAAACATGGAAATATCTACACAGCCATCTGTATAAACCTGGAAATATCTGCACTGTCATCTATATAAACATGGAAATATCTACAGAGAACTCTGTATAAACATGGAAATATCGGCACAGCCATCTGTATAAACATGGAAATATCTACAACGCTATCTGTATAAACATGGAAATATCTACACCGCTATGTGTATTAACGTGGAAATGTCTCCATTGCTATCTGTATAAACATGGACAAATCTTCACCGCAATATGTATAAACATGAAGATATCTACACTTCTATCTCTATAAACATGGAAATATCTACACTGCCATCTGTACAAACATGGAAATATCTACACAGTCATCAGTAGAAACATGGAAATATCTACACCGCTATCTCTATAAACATGGAAATAACTACACAGCTATCTCTATAAACATGGAAATATCTACACCGCTATCTCCATCAACATGGAAATATACACACCGCCATCTCTTTAAACATGGAGGTATCTACAACGCCATCTACATAAACAAGAAAATATCTACACTGCCATCTATATAAACATGGAAATATCTACACCGCCATCTCTATAAACATGGAAATATCTACACTGCCATTTCTAGAAAGATGGAAATATCTACACCGCCATCTGTATAAACGTGGAAATATCTTCACCGCTATCTGCATAAACATGGAAATATCTACACCGCAATCTGTATAAACATGGAAATATCTACACCGCTCTCTGTACAAATATGAAATACCTAAACCGCTATCTCTATAAAAGTGGAAATATCTACACTGCTATCTGTATAAACATGGAAACATCCTCACTGCTATCTCTATGAACATTGATATATCTACACCGCTATCTCTATAAACATGGAAATATCTACACCGCCATCTCTATAAACATGGAAATATCTACACCGTCATCTGTATAAACATGGAAATATCTACACCGCTATCTGTATAAACATGGAAATACCTACACCGCGATCTGTATAAACATGGAAATATCTACACCGCGATCTGTATAAACATGGAAATATCTACACCGCGGTCTGTATAAACATGGAAATATCTAAACCGCTATCTGTGTAAACATGGAAGTATCTACACAGCTATCTCTATAAACATGGAAATAGCTACACTGCCATCTGTATAAACATGGAAATACCTACAAAGTCATCTGTGTAAACATGGAAATATCTACACAGCCATCTGTATAAACATGGAAATATCTGCACTGTCATCTATATAAACATGGAAATATCTACAGAGAACTCTGTATAAACATGGAAATATCGGCACACCCATTTGTATAAACATGGAAATATCTACACCGCTATCTGTATAAACATGGAAATATCTACACCGCGATCTGTATAAACATGGAAATATCTACACCGCGATCTGTATAAATATGAAATATCTAAACCTCTATCTCTATAAAAGTGGAAATATCTTCACTGCTATCTGTGTAAACATGGAAATATCCTCACTGCTATCTCTATGCACATTGATATATCTACACCGCTATCTCTATAAACATGGAAATATCTACACCGCCATCTCTATAAACATGGAAATATCTACACCGTCATCTGTATAAACATGGAAATATCTACACCGCTATCTGTATAAACATGGAAATATCTACACCGCGATCTGTATAAACATGGAAATATCTACACCGCGATCTGTATAAACATGGAAATATCTAAACCGCTGTCTGTGTAAACATGGAAATATCTACACAGCTATCTCTATAAACATGGAAATATCTACACCGCCATCTGTATAAACATGGAAATACCTACAAAGTCTTCTGTATAAACATGGAAATATCTACACAGCCATCTGTATAAACATGGAAATATCTACACAGCCATCTGTATAAACCTGGAAATATCTGCACTGTCATCTATATAAACATGGAAATATCTACAGAGAACTCTGTATAAACATGGAAATATCGGCACAGCCATCTGTATAAACATGGAAATATCTACAACGCTATCTGTATAAACATGGAAATATCTACATCGCTATGTGTATTAACGTGGAAATATCTCCATTGCTATCTGTTTAAACTTGGACAAATCTCCACCGCAATATGTATAAACATGAAAATATCTACACTTCTATCTCTATAAACATGGAAATATCTACACTGAAATCTGTACAAACATGGAAATATCTACACAGTCATCTGTAGAAACATGGAAATATCTACACCGCTATCTCTATAAACATGGAAATAACTACACCGCTTTCTCTATAAACATGGAAATATCTACACGGCTATCTCCATCAACATGGAAATATAGACACCGCCATCTCTTTAAACATGGAGGTATCTTCAACGCCATCTACATAAACAAGAAAATATCTACACTGCCATCTATATAAACATGGAAATATCTACACCGCCATCTCTATAAACATGGAAATATCTACACTGCCATTTCTAGAAAGATGGAAGTATCTACACCGCCATCTGTATAAACGTGGAAATATCTACACCGCTATCTGTATAAACATGGAAATATCTACACCGCAATCTGTATAAACATGGAAATATCTACACCGCTCTCTGTACAAATATGAAATATCTAAACCACTATCTCTATAAAAGTGGAAATATCTACACTGCTATCTGTATAAACATGGAAACATCCTCAATGCTATCTCTATGAACATTGATATACCTACACCGCTATCTCTATAAACATGGAAATATCTACACCGCCATCCCTATAAACATGGAAATATCTACACCGTCATCTGTATAAACATGGAAATATCTACACCGCTATCTGTATAAACATGGAAATATCTACACCGCGATCTGTATAAACATGGAAATATCTACACCGCGATCTGTATAAACATGAAAATATCTAAACCGCTATCTGTGTAAACATGGAAATATCTACACAGATATCTCTATAAACATGGAAATATATACACCGCCATCTGTATAAACATGGAAATACCTACAAAGTCATCGGTATAAACATGGAAATATCTACACAGCCATCTGTATAAACATGGAAATATCTACACAGCCATCTGTATAAACCTGGAAATATCTGCACTGTCATCTATATAAACATGGAAATATCTACAGAGAACTCTGTATAAACATGGAAATATCGGCACAGCCATCTGTATAAACATGGAAATATCTACACCGCTATCTGTATAAACATGGAAATATCTACACCGCGATCTGTATAAACATGGAAATATCTACACCGCGATCTGTATAAATATGAAATATCTAAACCGCTATCTCTATAAAAGTGGAAATATCTACACTGCTATCTGTGTAAACATGGAAATATCCTCACTGCTATCTCTATGCACAGTGATATATCTACACCGCTATCTCTATAAACATGGAAATATCTACACCGCCATCTCTATAAACATGGAAATATCTACACCGTCATCTGTATAAACATGGAAATATCTACACCGCTATCTGTATAAATATGGAAATATCTACACCGCGATCTGTATAAACATGGAAATATCTACACCGCGATCTGTATAAACATGGAAATATCTAAACCGCTATCTGTGTAAACATGGAAATATCTACACACCTATCTCTATAAACATGGAAATATCTACACCGCCATCTCTATAAACATGGAAATACCTACAAAGTCATCTGTATAAACATGGAAATATCTACATAGCCATCTGTAGAAACATGGAAATATCTACACAGCCATCTGTATAAACCTGGAAATATCTGCACTGTCATCTATATAAACATGGAAATATCTACAGAGAACTCTGTATAAACATGGAATTATCGGCACAGCCATCTGTATAAACATGGAAATATCTACAACGCTATCTGTATAAACATGGAAATATCTACATCGCTATGTGTATTAACGTGGAAATATCTCCATTGCTATCTGTATAAACATGGACAAATCTTCACCGCAATATGTATAAACATGAAAATATCTACACTTCTATCTCTATAAACATGGAAATATCTACACTGCCATCTGTACAAACATGGAAATATCTACACAGTCATCAGTAGAAACATGGAAATATCTACACCGCTATCTCTATAAACATGGAAATAACTACACAGCTATCTCTATAAACATGGAAATATCTACACCGCTATCTCCATCAACATGGAAATATAGACACTGCCATCTCTTTAAACATGGAGGTATCTACAACGCCATCTACATAAACAAGAAAATATCTACACCGCCATCTCTATAAACATGGAAATATCTACACCGCCATCTCTATAAACATGGAAATATCTACACTGCCATTTCTAGAAAGATGGAAATATCTACACCGCCATCTGTATAAACGTGGAAATATCTACACCGCTATCTGCATAAACATGGAAATATCTACACCGCAATCTGTATAAACATGGAAATATCTCCACCGCTCTCTGTACAAATATGAAATATCTAAACCGTTATCTCTGTAAAAGTGGAAATATCTACACTGCTATCTGTATAAACATGGAAACATCCTCACTGCTATCTCTATGAACATTGATATATCTACACCGCTATCTCTATAAACATGGAAATATCTACACCGCCATCTCTATAAACATGGAAATATCTACACCGTCATCTGTATAAACATGGAAATATCTACACCGCTATCTGTATAAACATGGAAATACCTACACCGCGATCTGTATAAACATGGAAATATCTACACCGCGATCTGTATAAACATGGAAATATCTACACCGCGGTCTGTATAAACATGGAAATATCTAAACCGCTATCTGTGTAAACATGGAAGTATCTACACAGCTATCTCTATAAACATGGAAATAGCTACACCGCCATCTGTATAAACATGGAAATACCTACAAAGTCATCTGTGTAAACATGGAAATATCTACACAGCCATCTGTATAAACATGGAAATATCTGCACTGTCATCTATATAAACATGGAAATATCTACAGAGAACTCTGTATAAACATGGAAATATCGGCACAGCCATTTGTATAAACATGGAAATATCTACACCGCTATCTATATAAACATGGAAATATCTACACCGCGATCTGTATAAACATGGAAGTATCTACACCGCGATCTGTATAAATATGAAATATCTAAACCTCTATCTCTATAAAAGTGGAAATATCTTCACTGCTATCTGTGTAAACATGGAAATATCCTCACTGCTATCTCTATGCACATTGACATATCTACACCGCTATCTCTATAAACATGGAAATATCTACACCGCCATCTCTATAAACATGGAAATATCTACACCGCTATCTGTATAAACATGGAAATATCTACACAGCGATCTGTGTAAACATGGAAATATCTACACCGCGATCTGTATAAACATGGAAATATCTAAACCGCTATCTGTGTAAACATGGAAATATCTACACAGCTATCTCTATAAACATGGAAATATCTACACCGCCATCTGTATAAACATGGAAATACCTACAAAGTCTTCTGTATAAACATGGAAATATCTACACAGCCATCTGTATAAACATGGAAATATCTACACAGCCATCTGTATAAACCTGGAAATATCTGCACTGTCATCTATATAAACATGGAAATATCTACAGAGAACTCTGTATAAACATGGAAATATCGGCACAGCCATCTGTATAAACATGGAAATATCTACAACGCTATCTGTATAAACATGGAAATATCTACATCGCTATGTGTATTAACGTGGAAATATCTCCATTGCTGTCTGTTTAAACATGGACAAATCTCCACCGCAATATGTATAAACATGAAAGTATCTACACTTCTATCTCTATAAACATGGAAATATCTACACTGCCATCTGTACAAACATGGAAATATCTACACAGTCATCAGTAGAAACATGGAAATATCTACACCGCTATCTCTATAAACATGGAAATAACTACACCGCTATCTCTATAAACATGGAAATATCTACACCGCTATCTCCATCAACATGGAAATATAGACACCGCCATCTCTTTAAACATGGAGGTATCTTCAACGCCATCTACATAAACAAGAAAATATCTACACTGCCATCTATATAAACATGGAAATATCTACACCGCCATCTCTATAAACATGGAAATATCTACACTGCCATTTCTAGAAAGATGGAAGTATCTACACCGCCATCTGTATAAACGTGGAAATATCTACACCGCTATCTGTATAAACATGGAAATATCTACACCGCAATCTGTATAAACATGGAAATATCTACACCGCTCTCTGTACAAATATGAAATATCTAAACCGCTATCTCTATAAAAGTGGAAATATCTACACTGCTATCTGTATAAACATGGAAACATCCTCACTGCTATCTCTATGAACATTGATATACCTACACCGCTATCTCTATAAACATGGAAATATCTACACCGCCATCCCTATAAACATAGAAATATCTACACCGTCATCTGTATAAACATGGAAATATCTACACCGCTATCTGTATAAACATGGAAATATCTACACCGCGATCTGTATAAACATGGAAATATCTACACCGCGATCTGTATAAACATGGAAATATCTAAAGCGCTATCTGTGTAAACATGGAAATATCTACACACCTATCTCTATAAACATGGAAATATCTACACCGCCATCTCTATAAACATGGAAATACCTACAAAGTCATCTGTATAAACATGGAAATATCTACATAGCCATCTGTAGAAACATGGAAATATCTACACAGCCATCTGTATAAACCTGGAAATATCTGCACTGTCATCTATATAAACATGGAAATATCTACAGAGAACTCTGTATAAACATGGAAATATCGGCACAGCCATCTGTATAAACATGGAAATATCTACAACGCTATCTGTATAAACATGGAAATATCTACACCGCTATGTGTATTAACGTGGAAATATCTCCATTGCTATCTGTATAAACATGGACAAATCTTCACCGCAATATGTATAAACATGAAAATATCTACACTTCTATCTCTATAAACATGGAAATATCTACACTGCCATCTGTACAAACATGGAAATATCTACACAGTCATCAGTAGAAACATGGAAATATCTACACCGCTATCTCTATAAACATGGAAATAACTACACAGCTATCTCTATAAACATGGAAATATCTACACCGCTATCTCCATCAACATGGAAATATAGACACCGCCATCTCTTTAAACATGGAGGTATCTACAACGCCATCTACATAAACAAGAAAATATCTACACCGCCATCTCTATAAACATGGAAATATCTACACCGCCATCTCTATAAACATGGAAATATCTACACTGCCATTTCTAGAAAGATGGAAATATCTACACCGCCATCTGTATAAACGTGGAAATATCTACACCGCTATCTGCATAAACATGGAAATATCTACACCGCAATCTGTATAAACATGGAAATATCTACACCGCTCTCTGTACAAATATGAAATATCTAAACCGTTATCTCTGTAAAAGTGGAAATATCTACACTGCTATCTGTATAAACATGGAAACATCCTCACTGCTATCTCTATGAACATTGATATATCTACACCGCTATCTCTATAAACATGGAAATATCTACACCGCCATCTCTATAAACATGGAAATATCTACACCATCATCTGTATAAACATGGAAATATCTACACCGCTATCTGTATAAACATGGAAATACCTACACCGCGATCTGTATAAACATGGAAATATCTACACCGCGATCTGTATAAACATGGAAATATCTACACCGCGGTCTGTATAAACATGGAAATATCTAAACCGCTATCTGTGTTAACATGGAAGTATCTACACAGCTATCTCTATAAACATGGAAATAGCTACACCGCCATCTGTATAAACATGGAAATACCTACAAAGTCATCTGTGTAAACATGGAAATATCTACACAGCCATCTGTATAAACATGGAAATATCTGCACTGTCATCTATATAAACATGGAAATATCTACAGAGAACTCTGTATAAACATGGAAATATCGGCACAGCCATTTGTATAAACATGGAAATATCTACACCGCTATCTATATAAACATGGAAATATCTACACCGCGATCTGTATAAACATGGAAGTATCTACACCGCTCTCTGTATAAATATGAAATATCTAAACCTCTATCTCTATAAAAGTGGAAATATCTTCACTGCTATCTGTGTAAACATGGAAATATCCTCACTGCTATCTCTATGCACATTGATATATCTACACCGCTATCTCTATAAACATGGAAATATCTACACCGCCATCTCTATAAACATGGAAATATCTACACCGCTATCTGTATAAACATGGAAATATCTACACCGCGATCTGTGTAAACATGTAAATATCTACACCGCGATCTGTATAAACATGGAAATATCTAAACTGCTATCTGTGTAAACATGGAAATATCTACACAGCTATCTCTGTAAACATGGAAATATCTACACCGCCATCTGTATAAACATGGAAATACCTACAAAGTCTTCTGTATAAACATGGAAATATCTACACAGCCATCTGTATAAACATGGAAATATCTACACAGCCATCTGTATAAACCTGGAAATATCTGCACTGTCATCTATATAAACATGGAAATATCTACAGAGAACTCTGTATAAACATGGAAATATCGGCACAGCCATCTGTATAAACATGGAAATATCTACAACGCTATCTGTATAAACATGGAAATATCTACATCGCTATGTGTATTAACGTGGAAATATCTCCATTGCTGTCTGTTTAAACATGGACAAATCTCCACCGCAATATATATAAACATGAAAATATCTACACTTCTATCTCTATAAACATGGAAATATCTACACTGCCATCTGTACAAACATGGAAATATCTACACAGTCATCAGTAGAAACATGGAAATATCTACACCGCTATCTCTATAAACATGGAAATAACTACACCGCTATCTCTATAAACATGGAAATATCTACACCGCTATCTCCATCAACATGGAAATATAGACACCGCCATCTCTTTAAACATGGAGGTATCTTCAACGCCATCTACATAAACAAGAAAATATCTACACTGCCATCTATATAAACATGGAAATATCTACACCGCCATCTCTATAAACATGGAAATATCTACACTGCCATTTCTAGAAAGATGGAAGTATCTACACCGCCATCTGTATAAACGTGGAAATATCTACACCGCTATCTGTATAAACATGGAAATATCTACACCGCAATCTGTATAAACATGGAAATATCTACACCGCTCTCTGTACAAATATGAAATATCTAAACCGCTATCTCTATAAAAGTGGAAATATCTACACTGCTATCTGTATAAACATGGAAACATCCTCACTGCTATCTCTATGAACATTGATATACCTACACCGCTATCTCTATAAACATGGAAATATCTACACCGCCATCCCTATAAACATGGAAATATCTACACCGTCATCTGTATAAACATGGAAATATCTACACCGCTATCTGTATAAACATGGAAATATCTACACCGCGATCTGTATAAACATGGAAATATCTACACCGCGATCTGTATAAACATGAAAATATCTAAACCGCTATCTGTGTAAACATGAAAATATCTACACAGATATCTCTATAAACATGGAAATATCTACACCGCCATCTGTATAAACATGGAAATACCTACAAAGTCATCGGTATAAACATGGAAATATCTACACAACCATCTGTATAAACATGGAAATATCTACACAGCCATCTGTATAAACCTGGAAATATCTGCACAGTCATCTATATAAACATGGAAATATCTACAGAGAACTCTGTATAAACATGGAAATATCGGCACAGCCATCTGTATAAACATGGAAATATCTACACCGCTATCTGTATAAACATGGAAATATCTACACCGCGATCTGTATAAACATGGAAATATCTACACCGCGATCTGTATAAATATGAAATATCTAAACCGCTATCTCTATAAAAGTGGAAATATCTACACTGCTATCTGTGTAAACATCGAAATATCCTCACTGCTATCTCTATGCACATTGATATATCTACACCGCTATCTCTATAAACATGGAAATATCTACACCGTCATCTGTATAAACATGGAAATATCTACACCGCTATCTGTATAAACATGGAAATACCTACACCGCGATCTGTATAAACATGGAAATATCTACACCGCGATCTGTATAAACATGGAAATATCTACACCGCGATCTGTATAAACATGGAAATATCTAAACCGCTATCTGTGTAAACATGGAAGTATCTACACAGCTATCTCTATAAACATGTAAATAGCTACACCGCCATCTGTATAAACATGGAAATACCTACAAAGTAATCTGTATAAACATGGAAATATCTACACAGCCATCTGTATAAACATGGAAATATCTGCACTGTCATCTATATAAACATGGAAACATCTACAGAGAACTCTGTATAAACATGGAAATATCGGCACAGCCATTTGTATAAACATGGAAATATCTACACCGCTATCTGTATTAACATGGAAATATCTACACCGCGATCTGTATAAACATGGAAATATCTACACCGCTCTCTGTACAAATATGAAATATCTAAACCGCTATCTCTATAAAAGTGGAAATATCTTCACTGCTATCTGTGTAAACATGGAAATATCCTCACTGCTATCTCTATGCACATTGATATATCTACACCGCTATCTCTATAAACATGGAAATATCTACACCGCCATCTCTATAAACATGGAAATATCTACACCGTCATCTGTATAAACATGGAAATATCTACACCGCGATCTGTATAAACATGGAAATATCTACACCGCGATCTGTATAAACATGGAAATATCTAAACCGCTATCTGTGTAAACATGGAAATATCTACACAGCTATCTCTATAAACATGGAAATATCTACACCGCCATCTGTATAAACATGGAAATACCTACAAAGTCATCTGTATAAACATGGAAATATCTACACAGCCATCTGTATAAACATGGAAATATCTACACAGCCATCTGTATAAACCTGGAAATATCTGCACTGTCATCTATATAAACATGGAAATATCTACAGAGAACTCTGTATAAACATGGAAATATCGGCACAGCCATCTGTATAAACATGGAAATATCTACAACGCTATCTGTATAAACATGGAAATATCTACATTGCTATGTGTATTAACGTGGAAATATCTCCATTGCTATCTGTTTAAACATGGACAAATCTCCACCGCAATATGTATAAACATGAAAATATCTACACTTCTATCTCTATAAACATGGAAATATCTACACTGCCATCTGTACAAACATGGAAATATCTACACAGTCATCAGTAGAAACATGGAAATATCTACACCGCTATCTCTATAAACATGGAAATAACTACACCGCTATCTCTATAAACATGGAAATATCTACACCGCTATCTCCATCAACATGGAAATATAGACACCGCCATCTCTTTAAACATGGAGGTATCTTCAACGCCATCTACATAAACAAGAAAATATCCACACTGCCATCTATATAAACATGGAAATATCTACACCGCCATCTCTATAAACATGGAAATATCTACACTGCCATTTCTAGAAAGATGGAAGTATCTACACCGCCATCTGTATAAACGTGGAAATATCTACACCGCTATCTGTATAAACATGGAAATATCTACACCGCAATCTGTATAAACATGGAAATATCTACACCGCTCTCTGTACAAATATGAAATATCTAAACCGCTATCTCTATAAAAGTGGAAATATCTACACTGCTATCTGTATAAACATGGAAACATCCTCACTGCTATCTCTATGAACATTGATATACCTACACAGCTATCTCTATAAACATGGAAATATCTACACCGCCATCCCTATAAACATGGAAATATCTACACCGTCATCTGTATAAACATGGAAATATCTACACCGCTATCTGTATAAACATGCAAATATCTACACCGCGATCTGTATAAACATGGAAATATCTACACCGCGATCTGTATAAACATGAAAATATCTAAAACGCTATCTGTGTAAACATGGAAATATCTACACAGATATCTCTATAAACATGGAAATATCTACACCGCCATCTGTATAAACATGGAAATACCTACAAAGTCATCGGTATAAACATGGAAATATCTACACAGCCATCTGTATAAACATGGAAATATCTACACAGCCATCTGTATAAACCTGGAAATATCTGCACTGTCATCTATATAAACATGGAAATATCTACAGAGAACTCTGTATAAACATGGAAATATCGGCACAGCCATCTGTATAAACATGGAAATATCTACACCGCTATCTGTATAAACATGGAAATATCTACACCGCGATCTGTATAAACATGGAAATATCTACACCGCGATCTGTATTAATATGAAATATCTAAACCGCTATCTCTATAAAAGTGGAAATATCTACACTGCTATCTGTGTAAACATGGAAATATCCTCACTGCTATCTCTATGCACATTGATATATCTACACCGCTATCTCTATAAACATGGAAATATCTACACCGCCATCTCTATAAACATGGAAATATCTACACCGTCATCTGTATAAACATGGAAATATCTACACCGCTATCTGTATAAATATGGAAATATCTACACCGCGATCTGTATAAACATGGAAATATCTACACCGCGATCTGTATAAACATGGAAATATCTAAACCGCTATCTGTGAAAACATGGAAATATCTACACACCTATCTCTATAAACATGGAAATATCTACACCGCCATCTGTATAAACATGGAAATACCTACAAAGTCATCTGTATAAACATGGAAATATCTACATAGCCATCTGTAGAAACATGGAAATATCTACACAGCCATCTGTATAAACCTGGAAATATCTGCACTGTCATCTATATAAACAAGGAAATATCTACAGAGAACTCTGTATAAACATGGAAATATCGGCACAGCCATCTGTATAAACATGGAAATATCTACAACGCTATCTGTATAAACATGGAAATATCTACACCGCTATGTGTATTAACGTGGAAATATCTCCATTGCTATCTGTATAAACATGGACAAATCTTCACCGCAATATGTATAAACATGAAAATATCTACACTTCTATCTCTATAAACATGGAAATATCTACACTGCCATATGTACAAACATGGAAATATCTACACAGTCATCAGTAGAAACATGGAAATATCTACACCGCTATCTCTATAAACATGGAAATAAC
Organism: Pan troglodytes; assembly: GCF_028858775.2. NCBI lineage: Eukaryota > Metazoa > Chordata > Mammalia > Primates > Hominidae > Pan > Pan troglodytes. The sequence goes on along the minus strand of NC_072416.2, from coordinate 88,990,221 downwards.
TACACAGCTATCTCTATAAACATGGAAATATCTACACCGCTATCTCCATCAACATGGAAATATAGACACCGCCATCTCTTTAAACATGGAGGTATCTACAACGCCATCTACATAAACAAGAAAATATCTACACCGCCATCTCTATAAACATGGAAATATCTACACTGCCATTTCTAGAAAGATGGAAGTATCTACACCGCCATCTGTATAAACGTGGAAATATCTACACCGCTATCTGTATAAACATGGAAATATCTACACCGCAATCTGTATAAACATGGAAATATCTACACCGCTCTCTGTACAAATATGAAATATCTAAACCGCTATCTCTATAAAAGTGGAAATATCTACACTGCTATCTGTATAAACATGGAAACATCCTCACTGCTATCTCTATGAACATTGATATATCTACACCGCTATCTCTATAAACATGGAAATATCTACACCGCCATCTCTATAAACATGGAAATATCTACACCGTCATCTGTATAAACATGGAAATATCTACACCGCTATCTGTATAAACATGGAAATACCTACACCGCGATCTGTCTAAACATGGAAATATGTACACCGCGATCTGTATAAACATGGAAATATCTACACCGCGGTCTGTATAAACATGGAAAAATCTAAACCGCTATCTGTGTAAACATGGAAGTATCTACACAGCTATCTCTATAAACATGGAAATATCTACACCGCGATCTGTATAAACATGGAAATATCTAAACCGCTATCTGTGTAAACATGGAAATATCTACACAGCTATCTCTATAAACATGGAAATATCTACACCGCCATCTGTATAAACACGGAAACACCTACAAAGTCTTCTGTTTAAACATGGAAATATCTACACAGCCATCTGTATAAACATGGAAATATCTACACAGCCATCTGTATAAACCTGGAAATATCTGCACTGTCATCTATATAAACATGGAAATATCTACAGAGAACTCTGTATAAACATGGAAATATCGGCACAGCCATCTGTATAAACATGGAAATATCTACAACGCTATCTGTATAAACATGGAAATATCTACATCGCTATGTGTATTAACGTGAAAATATCTCCATTGCTATCTGTTTAAACATGGACAAATCTCCACTGCAATATGTATAAACATGAAAATACCTACACTTCTATCTCTATAATCATGGAAATATCTACACTGCCATCTGTACAAACATGGAAATATCTACACAGTCATCAGTAGAAACATGGAAATATCTACACCGCTATCTCTGTAAACATGGAAATAACTACACCGCTATCTCTATAAACATGGAAATATCTACACCGCTATCTCCATCAACATGGAAATATAGACACCGCCATCTCTTTAAACATGGAGGTATCTACAACGCCATCAACATAAACAAGAAAATATCTACACTGCCTTCTATATAAACATGGAAATATCTACACCGCCATCTCTATAAACATGGAAATATCTACACTGCCATTTCTAGAAAGATGGAAATATCTACACCGCCATCTCTTTAAACGTGGAAATATCTACACCGCTATCTGTATAAACATGGAAATATCTACACCGCAATCTGTATAAACATGGAAATATCTACACCGCTCTCTGTACAAATATGAAATATCTAAACAGCTATCTCTATAAAAGTGGAAATATCTACACTGCTATCTGTATAAACATGGAAACATCCTCACTGCTATCTCTATGAACATTGATATATCTACACCGCTATCTCTATAAACATGGAAATATCTACACCGCCATCTCTATAAACATGGAAACATCTACACCGTCATCTGTATAAACATGGAAATATCTACACCGCTATCTGTATAAACATGGAAATATCTACACCGCGATCTGTATAAACATGGAAATATCTACACCGCGATCTGTATAAACATGGAAATATCTAAACCGCTATCTGTGTAAACATGGAAATATCTACACAGCTATCTCTATAAACATGGAAATAGCTACACCGCCATCTGTATAAACATGGAAATATCTACAAAGTCATCTGTATAAACATGGAAATATCTACACAGCCATCTGTATAAACATGGAAATATCTGCACTGTCATCTATATAAACATGGAAATATCTACAGAGAACTCTGTATAAACATGGAAATATCGGCACAGCCATTTGTATAAACATGGAAATATCTACACCGCTATCTGTATAAACATGGAAATATCTACACCGCGATCTGTATAAACATGGAAATATCTACACCGCGATCTGTATAAATATGAAATATCTAAACCTGTATCTCTATAAAAGTGGAAATATCTACACTGCTATCTGTGTAAACATGGAAATATCCTCACTGCTATCTCTATGCACATTGATATATCTACACCGCTATCTCTATAAACATGGAAATATCTACACCGCCATCTCTATAAACATGGAAATATCTACACCGTCATCTGTATAAACATGGAAATATCTACACCGCTATCTGTATAAACATGGAAATATCTACACCGCGATCTGTATAAACATGGAAATATCTACACCGCGATCTGTATAAACATGGAAATATCTAAACCGCTATCTGTGTAAACATGGAAATATCTACACAGCTATCTCTATAAACATGGAAATATCTACACCGCCATCTGTATAAACATGGAAATACCTACAAAGTCTTCTGTATAAACATGGAAATATCTGCACAGCCATCTGTATAAACATGGAAATATCTACAAAACCATCTGTATAAACCTGGAAATATCTGCACTGTCATCTATATAAACATGGAAATATCTACAGAGAACTCTGTATAAACATGGAAATATCGGCACAGCCATCTGTATAAACATGGAAATATCTACAACGCTATCTGTATAAACATGGAAATATCTACATCGCTATGTGTATTAACGTGGAAATATCTCCATTGCTATCAGTTTAAACATGGACAAATCTCCACCGCAATATGTATAAACATGAAAATATCTACACTTCTATCTCTACAAACATGGAAATATCTACACTGCCATCTGTACAAACATGGAAATATCTACACAGTCATCTGTAGAAACATGGAAATATCTACACCGCTATCTCTATAAACATGGACATAACTACACCGCTATCTCTATAAACATGGAAATATCTACACCGCTATCTCCATCAACATGGAAATATACACACCGCCATCTCTTTAAACATGGAGGTATCTACAATGCCATCTTCATAAACAAGAAAATATCTACACTGCCATCTATATAAACATGGAAATATCTACACCGCCATCTCTATAAACATGGAAATATCTACACTGCCATTTCTAGAAAGATGGAAATATCTACACCGCCATCTGTATAAACGTGGAAATATCTACACCGCTATCTGTATAAACATGGAAATATCTACACCGCAATCTGTATAAACATGGAAATATCTACACCGCTCTCTGTACAAATATGAAATATCTAAACCGCTATCTCTAAAAAAGTGGAAATATCTACACTGCTATCTGTATAAACATGGAAATATCCTCACTGATATCTCTAAGAACATTGATATATCTACACCGCTATCTCTATAAACATGGAAATATCTACACCGCCATCTCTATAAACATGGAAATATCTACACCGTCATCTGTATAAACATGGAAATATCTACACCGCTATCTGTATAAACATGGAAATATCTACACCGCGATCTGTATAAACATGGAAATATCTACACCGCGATCTGTATAAACATGGAAATATCTAAACCGCTATCTGTGTAAACATGGAAATATCTACACAGCTATCTCTATAAACATGGAAATAGCTACACCGCCATCTGTATAAACATGGAAATACCTACAAAGTCATCTGTATAAACATGGAAATATCTACACAGCCATCTGTATAAACATGGAAATATCTGCACTGTCATCTATATAAACATGGAAATATCTACAGAAAACCCTGTATAAACATGGAAATATCGGCACAGCCATTTGTATAAACATGGAAATATCTACACCGCTATCTGTATAAACATGGAAATATCTACACCGCGATCTGTATAAACATGGAAATATCTACACCACGATCTGTATAAATATGAAATATCTAAACCTGTATCTCAAAAAAGTGGAAATATCTACACTGCTATCTGTGTAAACATGGAAATATCCTCACTGCTATCTCTATGCACATTGATATATCTACACCGCTATCTCTATAAACATGAAAATATCTACACCGCCATCTCTATAAACATGGAAATATCTACACCGTCATCTGTATAAACATGGAAATATCTACACCGCTATCTGTATAAACATGGAAATATCTACACCGCGATCTGTATAAACATGGAAATATCTACACCGCGATCTGTATAAACATGGAAATATCTAAACCGCTATCTGTGTAAACATGGAAATATCTACACAGCTATCTCTATAAACATGGAAATATCTACACCGCCATCTGTATAAACATGGAAATACCTACAAAGTCTTCTGTATAAACATGGAAATATCTACACAGCCATCTGTATAAACATGGAAATATCTACACAGCCATCTGTATAAACCTGGAAATATCTGCACTGTCATCTATATAAACATGGAAATATCTACAGAGAACTCTGTATAAACATGGAAATATCGGCACAGCCATCTGTATAAACATGGAAATATCTACAACGCTATCTGTATAAACATGGAAATATCTACATCGCTATGTGTATTAACGTGGAAATATCTCCATTGCTATCTGTTTAAACATGGACAAATCTCCACCGCAATATGTATAAACATGAAAATATCTACACTTCTATCTCTATAAACATGGAAATATCTACACTGCCATCTGTACAAACATGGAAATATCTACACAGTCATCTGTAGAAACATGGAAATATCTACACCGCTATCTCTATAAACATGGAAATAACTACACCGCTATCTCTATAAACATGGAAATATCTACACCGCTATCTCCATCAACATGGAAATATACACACCGCCATCTCTTTAAACATGGAGGTATCTACAATGCCATCTTCATAAACAAGAAAATATCTACACTGCCATCTATATAAACATGGAAATATCTACACCGCCATCTCTATAAACATGGAAATATCTACAATGCCATTTCTAGAAAGATGGAAATATCTACACCGCCATCTGTATAAACGTGGAAATATCTACACCGCTATCTGTATAAACATGGAAATATCTACACCGCAATCTGTATAAACATGGAAATATCTACACCGCTCTCTGTACAAATATGAAATATCTAAACCGCTATCTCTATAAAAGTGGAAATATCTACACTGCTATCTGTATAAACATGGAAATATCCTCACTGTTATCTCTATGAACATTGATATATCTACACCGCTATCTCTATAAACATGGAAATATCTACACCGCCATCTCTATAAACATGGAAATATCTACACCGTCATCTGTAGAAACATGGAAATATCTACACCGCTATCTGTATAAACATGGAAATATCTACACCGCGATCTGTATAAACATGGAAATATCTACACCGCGATCTGTATAAACATGAAAATAACTAAACCGCTATCTGTGTAAACATGGAAATATCTACAAAGCTATCTCTATAAACATGGAAATATCTACACCGCCATCTGTATAAACATGGAAATACCTACAAAGTCATCGGTATAAACATGGAAATATCTACACAGCCATCTGTATAAACATGGAAATATCTTCACAGCCATCTGTATAAACCTGGAAATATCTGCACTGTCATCTATATAAACATGGAAATATCTACAGAGAACTCTGTATAAACATGGAAATATCGGCACAGCCATCTGTATAAACATGGAAATATCTGCACTGTCATCTATATAAACATGGAAATATCTACAGAGAACTCTGTATAAACATGGAAATATCGGCACAGCCATCTGTATAAACATGGAGATATCTACACCGCTATCTGTATAAACATGGAAATATCTACACCGCGATCTGTATAAACATGGAAATATCTACACCGCGATCTGTATAAATATAAAATATCTAAACCTCTATCTCTATAAAAGTGGAAATATCTACACTGCTATCTGTGTAAACATGGAAATATCCTCACTGCTATCTCTATGCACATTGATATATCTACACCGCTATCTCTATAAACATGGAAATATCTACACCGCCATCTCTATAAACATGGAAATATCTACACCGTCATCTGTATAAACATGGAAATATCTACACCGCTATCTGTATAAACATGGAAATATCTACACCGCGATCTGTATAAACATGGAAATATCTACACCGCGATCTGTATAAACATGGAAATATCTAAACCGCTATCTGTGTAAACATGGAAATATCTACACAGCTATCTCTATAAACATGGAAATAGCTACACCGCCATCTGTATAAACATGGAAATACCTACAAAGTCATCCGTATAAACATGGAAATATCTACACAGCCATCTGTATAAACATGAAAATATCTGCACTGTCATCTATATAAACATGGAAATATCTACAGAGAACTCTGTATAAACATGGAAATATCGGCACAGTCATTTGTATAAACATGGAAATATCTACACCGCTATCTGTATAAACATGGAAATATCTACACCGCGATCTGTATAAACATGGAAATATCTACACCACGATCTGTATAAATATGAAATATCTAAACCTGTATCTCTATAAAAGTGGAAATATCTACACTGCTATCTGTGTAAACATGGAAATATCCTCACTGCTATCTCTATGCACATTGATATATCTACACCGCTATCTCTATAAACATGGAAATATCTACACCGCCATCTCTATAAACATGGAAATATCTACACCGTCATCTGTATAAACATGGAAATATCTACACCGCTATCTGTATAAACAGGGAAATATCTACACCGCGATCTGTATAAACATGGAAATATCTACACCGCGATCTGTATAAACATGGAAATATCTAAACCGATATCTGTGTAAACATGGAAATATCTACACAGCTATCTCTATAAACATGGAAATATCTACACCGCCATCTGTATAAACATGGAAATACCTACAAAGTCTTCTGTATAAACATGGAAATATCTACACAGCCATCTGTATAAACATGGAAATATCTACACAGCCATCTGTATAAACCTGGAAATATCTGCACTGTCATCTATATAAACATGGAAATATCTACAGAGAACTCTGTATAAACATGGAAATATCGGCACAGCCATCTGTATAAACATGGAAATATCTACAACGCTATCTGTATAAACATGGAAATATCTACATCGCTATGTGTATTAACGTGGAAATATCTCCATTGCTATCTGTTTAAACATGGACAAATCTCCACCGCAATATGTATAAACATGAAAATATCTACACTTCTATCTCTATAAACATGGAAATATCTACACTGCCATCTGTACAAACATGGAAATATCTACACAGTCATCTGTAGAAACATGGAAATATCTACACCGCTATCTCTATAAACATGGAAATAACTACACCGCTATCTCTATAAACATGGAAATATCTACACCGCTATCTCCATCAACATGGAAATATACACACCGCCATCTCTTTAAACATGGAGGTATCTACAATGCCATCTTCATAAACAAGAAAATATCTACACTGCCATCTATATAAACATGGAAATATCTACACCGCCATCTCTATAAACATGGAAATATCTACACTGCCATTTCTAGAAAGATGGAAATATCTACACCGCCATCTGTATAAACGTGGAAATATCTACACCGCTATCTGTATAAACATGGAAATATCTACACCGCAATCTGTATAAACATGGAAATATCTACACCGCTCTCTGTACAAATATGAAATATCTAAACCGCTATCTCTATAAAAGTGGAAATATCTACACTGCTATCTGTATAAACATGGAAATATCCTCACTGTTATCTCTACGAACATTGATATATCTACACCACTATCTCTATAAACATGGAAATATCTACACCGCCATCTCTATAAACATGGAAATATCTACACCGTCATCTGTATAAACATGGAAATATCTACACCGCTATCTGTATAAACATGGAAATATCTACACCGCGATCTGTATAAACATGGAAATATCTACACCGCGATCTGTATAAACATGAAAATAACTAAACCGCTATCTGTGTAAACATGGAAATATCTACAAAGCTATCTCTATAAACATGGAAATATCTACACCGCCATCTGTATAAACATGGAAATACCTACAAAGTCATCGGTATAAACATGGAAATATCTACACAGCCATCTGTATAAACATGGAAATATCTACACAGCCATCTGTATAAACCTGGAAATATCTGCACTGTCATCTATATAAACATGGAAATATCCACAGAGAACTCTGTATAAACATGGAAATATCGACACAGCCATCTGTATAAACATGGAAATATCTACACCGCTATCTGTATAAACATGGAAATATCTACACCACGATCTGTATAAACATGGAAATATCTACACCGCGATCTGTATAAATATGAAATATCTAAACCTCTATCTCTATAAAAGTGGAAATATCTACACTGCTATCTGTGTAAACATGGAAATATCCTCACTGCTATCTCTATGCACATTGATATATCTACACCGCTATCTCTATAAACATGGAAATATCTACACCGCAATCTGTATAAACATGGAAATATCTACACCGCTCTCTGTACAAATATGAAATATCTAAACCGCTATCTCTATAAAAGTGGAAATATCTACACTGCTATCTGTATAAACATGGAAATATCCTCACTGTTATCTCTATGAACATTGATATATCTACACCGCTATCTCTATAAACATGGAAATATCTACACCGCCATCTCTATAAACATGGAAATATCTACACCGTCATCTGTAGAAACATGGAAATATCTACACCGCTATCTGTATAAACATGGAAATATCTACACCGCGATCTGTATAAACATGGAAATATCTACACCGCGATCTGTATAAACATGAAAATAACTAAACCGCTATCTGTGTAAACATGGAAATATCTACAAAGCTATCTCTATAAACATGGAAATATCTACACCGCCATCTGTATAAACATGGAAATACCTACAAAGTCATCGGTATAAACATGGAAATATCTACACAGCCATCTGTATAAACATGGAAATATCTTCACAGCCATCTGTATAAACCTGGAAATATCTGCACTGTCATCTATATAAACATGGAAATATCTACAGAGAACTCTGTATAAACATGGAAATATCGGCACAGCCATCTGTATAAACATGGAAATATCTGCACTGTCATCTATATAAACATGGAAATATCTACAGAGAACTCTGTATAAACATGGAAATATCGGCACAGCCATCTGTATAAACATGGAGATATCTACACCGCTATCTGTATAAACATGGAAATATCTACACCGCGATCTGTATAAACATGGAAATATCTACACCGCGATCTGTATAAATATAAAATATCTAAACCTCTATCTCTATAAAAGTGGAAATATCTACACTGCTATCTGTGTAAACATGGAAATATCCTCACTGCTATCTCTATGCACATTGATATATCTACACCGCTATCTCTATAAACATGGAAATATCTACACCGCCATCTCTATAAACATGGAAATATCTACACCGTCATCTGTATAAACATGGAAATATCTACACCGCTATCTGTATAAACATGGAAATATCTACACCGCGATCTGTATAAACATGGAAATATCTACACCGCGATCTGTATAAACATGGAAATATCTAAACCGCTATCTGTGTAAACATGGAAATATCTACACAGCTATCTCTATAAACATGGAAATAGCTACACCGCCATCTGTATAAACATGGAAATACCTACAAAGTCATCCGTATAAACATGGAAATATCTACACAGCCATCTGTATAAACATGGAAATATCTGCACTGTCATCTATATAAACATGGAAATATCTACAGAGAACTCTGTATAAACATGGAAATATCGGCACAGTCATTTGTATAAACATGGAAATATCTACACCGCTATCTGTATAAACATGGAAATATCTACACCGCGATCTGTATAAACATGGAAATATCTACACCACGATCTGTATAAATATGAAATATCTAAACCTGTATCTCTATAAAAGTGGAAATATCTACACTGCTATCTGTGTAAACATGGAAATATCCTCACTGCTATCTCTATGCACATTGATATATCTACACCGCTATCTCTATAAACATGGAAATATCTACACCGCCATCTCTATAAACATGGAAATATCTACACCGTCATCTGTATAAACATGGAAATATCTACACCGCTATCTGTATAAACAGGGAAATATCTACACCGGGATCTGTATAAACATGGAAATATCTACACCGCGATCTGTATAAACATGGAAATATCTAAACCGATATCTGTGTAAACATGGAAATATCTACACAGCTATCTCTATAAACATGGAAATATCTACACCGCCATCTGTATAAACATGGAAATACCTACAAAGTCTTCTGTATAAACATGGAAATATCTACACAGCCATCTGTATAAACATGGAAATATCTACACAGCCATCTGTATAAACCTGGAAATATCTGCACTGTCATCTATATAAACATGGAAATATCTACAGAGAACTCTGTATAAACATGGAAATATCGGCACAGCCATCTGTATAAACATGGAAATATCTACAACGCTATCTGTATAAACATGGAAATATCTACATCGCTATGTGTATTAACGTGGAAATATCTCCATTGCTATCTGTTTAAACATGGACAAATCTCCACCGCAATATGTATAAACATGAAAATATCTACACTTCTATCTCTATAAACATGGAAATATCTACACTGCCATCTGTACAAACATGGAAATATCTACACAGTCATCTGTAGAAACATGGAAATATCTACACCGCTATCTCTATAAACATGGAAATAACTACACCGCTATCTCTATAAACATGGAAATATCTACACCGCTATCTCCATCAACATGGAAATATACACACCGCCATCTCTTTAAACATGGAGGTATCTACAATGCCATCTTCATAAACAAGAAAATATCTACACTGCCATCTATATAAACATGGAAATATCTACACCGCCATCTCTATAAACATGGAAATATCTACACTGCCATTTCTAGAAAGATGGAAATATCTACACCGCCATCTGTATAAACGTGGAAATATCTACACCGCTATCTGTATAAACATGGAAATATCTACACCGCAATCTGTATAAACATGGAAATGTCTACACCGCTCTCTGTACAAATATGAAATATCTAAACCGCTATCTCTATAAAAGTGGAAATATCTACACTGCTATCTGTATAAACATGGAAATATCCTCACTGTTATCTCTACGAACATTGATATATCTACACCACTATCTCTATAAACATGGAAATATCTACACCGCCATCTCTATAAACATGGAAATATCTACACCGTCATCTGTATAAACATGGAAATATCTACACCGCTATCTGTATAAACATGGAAATATCTACACCGCGATCTGTATAAACATGGAAATATCTACACCGCGATCTGTATAAACATGAAAATAACTAAACCGCTATCTGTGTAAACATGGAAATATCTACAAAGCTATCTCTATAAACATGGAAATATCTACACCGCCATCTGTATAAACATGGAAATACCTACAAAGTCATCGGTATAAACATGGAAATATCTACACAGCCATCTGTATAAACATGGAAATATCTACACAGCCATCTGTATAAACCTGGAAATATCTGCACTGTCATCTATATAAACATGGAAATATCCACAGAGAACTCTGTATAAACATGGAAATATCGACACAGCCATCTGTATAAACATGGAAATATCTACACCGCTATCTGTATAAACATGGAAATATCTACACCACGATCTGTATAAACATGGAAATATCTACACCGCGATCTGTATAAATATGAAATATCTAAACCTCTATCTCTATAAAAGTGGAAATATCTACACTGCTATCTGTGTAAACATGGAAATATCCTCACTGCTATCTCTATGCACATTGATATATCTACACCGCTATCTCTATAAACATGGAAATATCTACACCGCCATCTCTATATACATGGAAATATCTACACCGTCATCTGTATAAACATGGAAATATCTACACCGCTATCTGTATAAACATGGAAATATCTACACCGCGATCTGTATAAACATGGAAATATCTACACCGCGATCTGTATAAACATGGAAATATCTAAACCGCTATCTGTGTAAACATGGAAATATCTACACAGCTATCTCTATAAACATGGAAATATCTACACCGCCATCTGTATAAACATGGAAATACCTACAAAGTCTTCTGTATAAACATGGAAATATCTACACAGCCATCTGTATAAACATGGAAATATCTACACAGCCATCTGTATATACCTGGAAATATCTGCACTGTCATCTATATAAACATGGAAATATCTACAGAGAACTCTGTAGAAACATGGAAATATCGGCACAGCCATCTGTATAAACATGGAAATATCTACAACGCTATCTGTATAAACATGGAAATATCTACATCGCTATGTGTATTAACGTGGAAATATCTCCATTGCTATCTGTTTAAACATGGACAAATCTCCACCGCAATATGTATAAACATGAAAATATCTACACTTCTATCTCTATAAACATGGAAATGTCTACACTGCCATCTGTACAAACATGGAAATATCTACACCGCTATCTCCATCAACATGGAAATATAGACACCGCCATCTCTTTAAACATGGAGGTATCTACAACGCCATCTACATAAACAAGAAAATATCTACACTGCCTTCTATATAAACATGGAAATATAGACACCGCCATCTCTATAAACATGGAAATATCTACACTGCCATTTCTAGAAAGATGGAAATATCTACACCGCCATCTCTATAAACGTGGAAATATCTACACCGCTATCTGTATAAACATGGAAATATCTACACCGCAATCTGTATAAACATGGAAATATCTACACCGCTCTCTGTACAAATATGAAATATCTAAACCGCTATCTCTATAAAAGTGGAAATATCTACACTGCTATCTGTATAAACATGGAAACATCCTCACTGCTATCTCTATGAACATTGATATATCTACACCGCTATCTCTATAAACATGGAAATATCTACACCGCCATCTCTATAAACATGGAAATATCTACACCGTCATCTGTATAAACATGGAAATATCTACACCGCTATGTGTATAAACATGGAAATATCTACACCGCGATCTGTATAAACATGGAAATATCTACACCGCGATCTGTATAAACATGGAAATATCTACACCGCGATCTGTATAAACATGGAAATATCTAAACCGCTATCTGTGTAAACATGGAAATATCTACACAGCTATCTCTATAACCATGGAAATAGCTTCACCGCCATCTGTATAAACATGGAAATACCTACAAAGTCATCTGTATAAACATGGAAATATCTACACAGCCATCTGTATAAACATGGAAATATCTGCACTGTCATCTATATAAACATGGAAATATCTACAGAGAACTCTGTATAAACATGGAAATATCGGCACAGCCATTTGTATAAACATGGAAATATCTACACCGCTATCTGTATAAACATGGAAATATCTACACCGCGATCTGTATAAACATGGAAATATCTACACCACGATCTGTATAAATATGAAATATCTAAACCTCTATCTCTATAAAAGTGGAAATATCTACACTGCTATCTGTGTAAACATGGAAATATCCTCACTGCTATCTCTATGCACATTGATATACCTACACCGCTGTCTCTATAAACATGGAAATATCTACACCGCCATCTCTATAAACATGGAAATATCTACACCGTCATCTGTATAAACATGGAAATATCTACACCGCTATCTGTATAAACATGGAAATATCTACACCGTGATCTGTATAAACATGGAAATATCTACACCGCGATTTGTATAAACATGGAAATATCTAAACCGCTATCTGTGTAAACATGGAAATATCTACACAGCTATCTCTATAAACATGGAAATATCTACACCGCCATCTGTATAAACATGGAAATACCTACAAAGTCTTCTGTATAAACATGGAAATATCTACACAGCCATCTGTATAAACATGGAAATATCTACACAGCCATCTGTATAAACCTGGAAATATCTGCACTGTCATCTATATAAACATGGAAATATCTACAGAGAACTCTGTATAAACATGGAAATATCGGCATAGCCATCTGTATAAACATGGAAATATCTACAACGCTATCTGTATAAACATGGAAATATCTACATCGCTATGTGTATTAACGTGGAAATATCTCCATTGCTATCTGTTTAAACATGGACAAATCTCCACCGCAATATGTATAAACATGAAAATATCTACACTTCTATCTCTATAAACATGGAAATATCTACACTGCCATCTGTACAAACATGGAAATATCTACACAGTCATCTGTACAAACATGGAAATATCTACACCGCTATCTCTATAAACATGGAAATAACTACACCGCTATCTCTATAAACATGGAAATATCTACACCGCTATCTCCATCAACATGGAAATATACACACCGCCATCTCTTTAAACATGGAGGTATCTACAATGCCATCTTCATAAACAAGAAAATATCTACACTGCCATCTATATAAACATGGAAATATCTACACCGCCATCTCTATAAACATGGAAATATCTACACTGCCATTTCTAGAAAGATGGAAATATCTACACCGCCATCTGTATAAACGTGGAAATATCTACACCGCTATCTGTATAAACATGGAAATATCTACACCGCAATCTGTATAAACATGGAAATATCTACACCGCTCTCTGTACAAATATGAAATATCTAAACCGCTATCTCTATAAAAGTGGAAATATCTACACTGCTATCTGTATAAACATGGAAATATCCTCACTGTTATCTCTATGAACATTGATATATCTACACCGCCATCTCTATAAACATGGAAATATCTACACCGTCATCTGTATAAACATGGAAATATCTACACCGCTATCTGTATAAACATGGAAATATCTACACCGCGATCTGTATAAACATGGAAATATCTACACCGCGATCTGTATAAACATGAAAATAACTAAACCGCTATCTGTGTAAACATGGAAATATCTTCAAAGCTATCTCTATAAACATGGAAATATCTACACCGCCATCTGTATAAACATGGAAATACCTACAAAGTCATCGGTATAAACATGGAAATATCTACACAGCCATCTGTATAAACATGGAAATATCTACACAGCCATCTGTATAAACCTGGAAATATCTGCACTGTCATCTATATAAACATGGAAATATCTACAGAGAACTCTGTATAAACATGGAAATATCAGCACAGCCATCTGTATAAACATGGAAATATCTACACCGCTATCTGTATAAACATGGAAATATCTACACCGTGATCTGTATAAACATGGAAATATCTACACCGCGATCTGTATAAATATGAAATATCTAAACCTCTATCTCTATAAAAGTGGAAATATCTACACTGCTATCTGTGTAAACATGGAAATATCCTCACTGCTATCTGTATGCACATTGATATATCTACACCGCTATCTCTATAAACATGGAAATATCTACACCGCCATCTGTATAAACATGGAAATATCTACACCGCTATCTGTATAAACATGGAAATATCTACACCGCGATCTGTATAAACATGGAAATATCTACACCGCGATCTGTATAAACATGGAAATATCTAAACCGCTATCTGTGTAAACATGGAAATATCTACACAGCTATCTCTATAAACATGGAAATATCTACACCGCCATCTGTATAAACATGGAAATACCTACAAAGTCTTCTGTATAAACACGGAAATATCTACACAGCCATCTGTATAAACATGGAAATATCTACACAGCCATCTGTATAAACCTGGAAATATCTGCACTGTCATCTATATAAACATGGAAATATCTACAGAGAACTCTGTATAAACATGGAAATATCGGCACAGCCATCTGTATAAACATGGAAATATCTACAACGCTATCTGTATAAACATGGAAATATCTACATCGCTATGTGTATTAACGTGGAAATATCTCCATTGCTATCTGTTTAAACATGGACAAATCTCCACCGCAATATGTATAAACATGAAAATATCTACACTTCTATCTCTATAAACATGGAAATATCTACACTGCCATCTGTACAAACATGGAAATATCTACACAGTCATCAGTAGAAACATGGAAATATCTACACCGCTATCTCTATAAACATGGAAATAACTACACTGCTATCTCTATAAACATGGAAATATCTACACCGCTATCTCCATCAACATGGAAATATACACACCGCCATCTCTTTAAACATGGAGGTATCTACAACGCCATCTACATAAACAAGAAAATATCTACACTGCCATCTATATAAACATGGAAATATCTACTCCGCCATCTCTATAAACATGGAAATATCTACACTGCCATTTCTAGAAAGATGGAAATATCTACACCGCCATCTGTATAAACGTGGAAATATCTACACCGCTATCTGTATAAACATGGAAATATCTACACCACAATCTGTATAAACATGGAAATATCTACACCGCTCTCTGTACAAATATGAAATATCTAAACCGCTATCTCTATAAAAGTGGAAATATCTACACTGCTATCTGTATAAACATGGAAACATCCTCACTGCTATCTCTATGAACATTGATATATCTACACCGCTATCTCTATAAACATGGAAATATCTACACCGCCATCTCTATAAACATGGAAATATCTACACCGTCATCTGTATAAACATGGAAATATCTACACCGCTATCTGTATAAACATGGAAATATCTACACCGCGATCTGTATAAACATGGAAATATCTACACCGCGATCTGTATAAACATGGAAATATCTAAACCGCTATCTGTGTAAACATGGAAATATCTACACAGCTATCTCTATTAACATGGAAATATCTACACCGCCATCTGTATAAACATGGAAATACCTACAAAGTCATCTGTATAAACATGGAAATATCTACACAGCCATCTGTATAAACCTGGAAGTATCTGCACTGTCATCTATATAAACATGGAAATATCTACAGAGAACTCTGTATAAACATGGAAATATCGGCACAGTCATCTGTATAAACATGGAAATATCTACACCGCTATCTGTATAAACATGGAAATATCTACACCGCGATCTGTATAAACATGGAAATATCTACACCGCGATCTGTATAAATATGAACTATATAAACCGCTATCTCTATAAAAGTGGAAATGTCTACACTGCTATCTGTGTAAACATGGAAATATCCTCACTGCTATCTCTATGCACATTGATATATCTACACCGCTATCTCTATAAACATGGAAATATTTACACCGCCATCTCTATAAACATGGAAATATGTACACCGTCATCTGTATAAACATGGAAATATCTACACCGCTATCTGTATAAACATGGAAATATCTACACCGCGATCTGTATAAACATGGAAATATCTACACCGCGATCTGTATAAACATGGAAATATCTAAACCGCTATCTGTGTAAACTTGGAAATATCTACACAGCTATCTCTATAAACATGGAAATATCTACACCGCCATCTGTATAAACATGGAAATACCTACAAAGTCATCTGTATAAACATGGAAATATCTACACAGCCATCTGTATAAACATGGAAATATCTACACAGCCATCTGTATAAACCTGGAAATATCTGCACTGTCATCTATATAAACATGGAAATATCAACAGAGAACTCTGTATAAACATGGAAATGTCGGCACAGCCATCTGTATAAACATGGAAATATCTACAACGCTATCTGTATAAACATGGAAATATCTACATCGCTATGTGTATTAACGTGGGAATATCTCCATTGCTATCTATTTAAACATGGACAAATCTCCACCGCAATATGTATAAACATGAAAATATCTACACTTCTATCTCTATAAACATGGAAATATCTACACTGCCATCTGTACAAACATGGAAATATCTACACAGTCATCTGTAGAAACATGGAAATATCTACACCGCTATCTCTATAAACATGGAAATAACTACACCGCTATCTCTATAAACATGGAAATATCTACACCGCTATCTCCATCAACATGGAAATATACACACCGCCATCTCTTTAAACATGGAGGTATCTACAACGTCATCTACATCAACAAGAAAATATCTACACTGCCATCTATATAAACATGGAAATATCTACACCGCCATCTGTATAAACATGGAAATACCTACAACGTCTTCTGTATAAACATGGAAATATCTACACAGCCATCTGTATAAACATGGAAATATCTACACAGCCATCTGTATAAACATGGAAATATCTGCACTGTCATCTATATAAACATGGAAATATCTACAGAGAACTCTGTATAAACATGGAAATATCGGCACAGCCATCTGTATAAACATGGAAATATCTACAACGCTATCTGTATAAACATGGAAATATCTACATCGCTATGTGTATTAACGTGGAAATATCTCCATTGCTATCTGTTTAAACATGGACAAATCTCCACCGCAATATGTATAAACATGAAAATATCTACACTTCTATCTCTATAAACATGGAAATATCTACACTGCCATCTGTACAAACATGGAGATATCTACACAGTCATCTGTAGAAACATGGAAATATCTACACCGCTATCTCTATAAACATGGAAATAACTACACCGCTATCTCTATAAACATGGAAATATCTACACAGCTATCTCCATCAACATGGAAATATACACACCGCCATCTCTTTAAACATGGAGGTATCTACAATGCCATCTTCATAAACAAGAAAATATCTACACTGCCATCTATATAAACATGGAAATATCTACACCGCCATCTCTATAAACATGGAAATATCTACACAGCCATTTCTAGAAAGATGGAAATATCTACACCGCCATCTGTATAAACGTGGAAATATCTACACCGCTATCTGTATAAACATGGAAATATCTACACCGCAATCTGTATAAACATGGAAATGTCTACACCGCTCTCAGTACAAATATGAAATATCTAAACCGCTATCTCTATAAAAGTGGAAATATCTACACTGCTATCTGTATAAACATGGAAATATCCTCACTGTTATCTCTATGAACATTGATATATCTACACCGCTATCTCTATAAACATGGAAATATCTACACCGCCATCTCTATAAACATGGAAATATCTACACCGTCATCTGTATAAACATGGAAATATCTACACCGCTATCTGTATAAACATGGAAATACCTACACTGCGATCTGTATAAACATGGAAATATCTACACCGCGATCTGTATAAACATGGAAATATCTAAACCGCTATCTGTGTAAACATGGAAATATCTACACAGCTATCTCTATAAACATGGAAATATCTACACCGCCATCTGTATAAACATGGAAATACCTACAAAGTCATCTGTATAAACATGGAAACATCTACACAGCCATCTGTATAAACATGGAAATATCTACACCGCCATCTGTATAAACCTGGAAATATCTGCACTGTCATCTATATAAACATGGAAATATCTACAGAGAACTCTGTATAAACATGGAAATATCGGCACAGCCATCTGTATAAACATGGAAATATCTACACCGCTATCTGTATAAACATGGAAATATCTACACCGCGATCTGTATAAACATGGAAATATCTACACCGCGATCTGTATAAACATGGAAATATCTACACCGCTCTCTGTACAAATATGAAATATCTAAACCGCTATCTCTATAAAAGTGGAAATGTCTACACTGCTATCTGTATAAACATGGAAACATCCTCACTGCTATCTCTATGAACATTGATATATCTACACCGCTATCTCTATAAACATGGAAATATCTACACCGCCATCTCTATAAACATGGAATTATCTACACCGTCATCTGTATAAACATGGAAATATCTACACCGCTATCTGTATAAACATGGAAATATCTACACCGCGATCTGTATAAACATGGAAATATCTACACGGCGATCTGTATAAACATGGAAATATCTAAACCGCTATCTGTGTAAACATGGAAATATCTACACAGCTATCTCTATTAACATGGAAATATCTACACCGCCATCTGTATAAACATGGAAATACCTACAAAGTCATCGGTATAAACATGGAATTATCTACACAGCCATCTGTATAAACATGGAAGTATCTACACAGCCATCTGTATAAACCTGGAAATATCTGCAATGTCATCTATATAAACATGGAAATATCTACAGAAAACTCTGTATAAACATGGAAATATCGGCACAGCCATCTGTATAAACATGGAAATATCTACACCGCTATCTGTATAAACATGGAAATATCTACACCGCGGTCTGTATAAACATGGAAATATCTACACCGCGATCTGTATAAATATGAAATATCTAAACCGCTATCTCTATAAAAGTGGAAATATCTACACTGCTATCTGTGTAAACATGGAAATATCCTCACTGCTATCTCTATGCACATTGATATATCTACACCGCTATCTCTATAAACATGGAAATATCTACACCGCCATCTCTATAAACATGGAAATATGTACACCGTCATCTGTATAAACATGGAAATATCTACACCGCTATCTGTATAAATATGGAAATATCTACACCGCGATCTGTATAAACATGGAAATATCTACACCGCGATCTGTATAAACATGGAAATATCTAAACCGCTATCTGTGTAAACATGGAAATATCTACAAACCTATCTCTATAAACATGGAAATATCTACACCGCCATCTGTATAAACATGGAAATACCTACAAAGTCATCTGTATAAACATGGAAATATCTACACAGCCATCTGTAGAAACATGGAAATATCTACACAGCCATCTGTATAAACCTGGAAATATCTGCACTGTCATCTATATAAACATGGAAATATATACAGAGAACTCTGTATAAACATGGAAATATCGGCACAGCCATCTGTATAAACATGGAAATATCTACAACGCTATCTGTATAAACATGGATATGTCTACACCGCTATGTGTATTAACGTGGAAATATCTCTATTGCTATCTGTATAAACATGGACAAATCTCCACCGCAATATGTATAAACATGAAAATATCTACACTTCTATCTCTATAAACATGGAAATATCTACACTGCCATCTGTACAAACATGGAAATATCTACACAGTCATCAGTAGAAACATGGAAATATCTACACCGCTATCTCTATAAACATGGAAATAACTACACCGCTATCTCTATAAACATGGAAATATCTACACCGCTATCTCCATCAACATGGAAATATACACACCGCCATCTCTTTAAACATGGAGGTATCTACAACGCCATCTACATAAACAAGAAAATATCTACACTGCCATCTATATAAACATGGAAATATCTACACCGCCATCTCTATAAACATGGAAATATCTACACTGCCATTTCTAGAAAGATGGAAATATCTACACCGCCATCTGTATAAACGTGGAAATATCTACACCGCTATCTGTATAAACATGGAAGTATCTACACCGTAATCTGTATAAACATGGAAATATCTACACCGCTCTCTGTACAAATATGAAATATCTAAACCGCTATCTCTATAAAAGTGGAAATATCTACACTGCTATCTGTATAAACATGGAAACATCCTCACGGCTATCTCTATGAACATTGATATATCTACACCGCTATCTCTATAAACATGGAAATATCTACACCGCCATCTCTATAAACATGGAAATATCTACACCGTCATCTGTATAAACATGGAAATATCTACACCGCTATCTGTATAAACATGGAAATATCTACACCGCGATCTGTATAAACATGGAAATATCTACACGGCGATCTGTATAAACATGGAAATATCTAAACCGCTATCTGTGTAAACATGGAAATATCTACACAGCTATCTATTTTAACATGGAAATATCTACACCGCCATCTGTATAAACATGGAAATACCTACAAAGTCATCTGTATAAACATGGAAATATCTACACAGCCATCTGTTTATACATGGAAATATCCACACAGCCATCTGTATAAACCTGGAAATATCTGCACTGTCATCTATATAAACATGGAAATAGCTACAGAGAACTCTGTATAAACATGGAAATATCGGCACAGCCATCTGTATAAACATGGAAATATCTACACCGCTATCTGTATAAACATGGAAATATCTACACCGCGATCTGTATAAACATGGAAATATCTACACCGCGATCTGTATAAATATGAAATATCTAAACCGCTATCTCTATAAAAGTGGAAATATCTACACTGCTATCTGTGTAAACATGGAAATATCCTCACTGCTATCTCTATGCACATTGATATATCTACACCGCTATCTCTATAAACATGGAAATATCTACACCGCCATCTCTATAAACATGGAAATATGTACACCGTCATCTGTATAAACATGGAAATATCTACACCGCTATCTGTATAAACGTGGAAATATCTACACCGCTATCTGTATAAACATGGAAATATCTACACCGCGATCTGTATAAACATGGAAATATCTACACCGCGATCTGTATAAACATGGAAATATCTAAACCGCTATCTGTGTAAACATGGAAATATCTACACAGCTATCTCTATAAACATGGAAATAGCTACACCGCCATCTGTATAAACATGGAAATACCTACAAAGTCATCTGTATAAACATGGAAATATCTACACAGCCATCTGTATAAACATGGAAATATCTGCACTGTCATCTATATAAACATGGAAATATCTACAGAGAACTCTGTATAAACATGGAAATATCTACACCGCGATCTGTATAAACATGGAAATATCTACACCGCGATCTGTATAAATATGAAATATCTAAACCGCTATCTCTATAAAAGTGGAAATATCTACACTGCTATCTGTGTAAACATGGAAATATCCTCACTGCTATCTCTATGCACATTGATATATCTACACCGCTATCTCTATAAACATGGAAATATCTACACCGCCATCTCTATAAACATGGAAATATGTACACCGTCATCTGTATAAACATGGAAATATCTAAACCGCTATCTGTGTAAACATGGAAATATCTGCACTGTCATCTATATAAACATGGAAATATCTACAGAGAACTCTGTATAAACATGGAAATATCGGCACAGCCATTTGTATAAACATGGAAATATCTACACCGCTATCTGTATAAACATGGAAATATCTACACCGCGATCTGTATAAACATGGAAATATCTACACCGCGATCTCTATAAATATGAAATATCTAAACCTGTATCTCTATAAAAGTGGAAATATCTACACTGCTATCTGTGTAAACATGGAAATATCCTCACTGCTATCTCTATGCACATTGATATATCTACACCGCGATCTCTATAAACATGGAAATATCTACACCGCCATCTCTATAAACATGGAAATATCTACACCGTCATCTGTATAAACATGGAAATATCTACACCGCTATCTGTATAAACATGGAAATATCTACACCGCGATCTGAATAAACATGGAAATATCTACACCGCGATCTGTATAAACATGGAAATATCTAAACCGCTATCTGTGTAAACATGGAAATATCTACACAGCTATCTCTATAAACATGGAAATATCTACACCGCCATCTGTATAAACATGGAAATACCTACAAAGTCTTCTGTATAAACATGGAAATATCTGCACAGCCATCTGTATAAACATGGAAATATCTACACAGCCATCTGTATAAACCTGGAAATATCTGCACTGTCATCTATATAAACATGGAAATATCTACAGAGAACTCTGTATAAACATGGAAATATCGGCACAGCCATCTGTATAAACATGGAAATATCTACAACGCTATCTGTATAAACATGGAAATATCTACATCGCTATGTGTATTAACGTGGAAATATCTCCATTGCTATCTGTTTAAACATGGACAAATCTCCACCGCAATATGTATAAACATGAAAATATCTACACTTCTATCTCTACAAACATGGAAATATCTACACTGCCATCTGTACAAACATGGAAATATCTACACAGTCATCTGTAGAAACATGGAAATATCTACACCGCTATCTCTATAAACATGGAAATAACTACACCGCTATCTCTATAAACATGGAAATATCTACACCGCTATCTCCATCAACATGGAAATATACACACCGCCATCTCTTTAAACATGGAGGTATCTACAATGCCATCTTCATAAACAAGAAAATATCTACACTGCCATCTATATAAACATGGAAATATCTACACCGCCATCTCTATAAACATGGAAATATCTACACTGCCATTTCTAGAAAGATGGAAATATCTACACCGCCATCTGTATAAACGTGGAAATATCTACACCGCTATCTGTATAAACATGGAAATATCTACACCGCAATCTGTATAAACATGGAAATAACTACACCGCTCTCTGTACAACTATGAAATATCTAAACCGCTATCTCTATAAAAGTGGAAATATCTACACTGCTATCTGTATAAACATGGAAACATCCTCACTGCTATCTCTATGAACATTGATATATCTACACCGCTATCTCTATAAACATGGAAATATCTACACCGCCATCTCTATAAACATGGAAATATCTACACCGTCATCTGTATAAACATGGAAATATCTACACCGCTATCTGTATAAACATGGAAATATCTACACCGCGATCTGTATAAACATGGAAATATCTACACGGCGATCTGTATAAACATGGAAATATCTAAACCGCTATCTGTGTAAACATGGAAATATCTACACAGCTATCTATTTTAACATGGAAATATCTACACCGCCATCTGTATAAACATGGAAATACCTACAAAGTCATCTGTATAAACATGGAAATATCTACACAGCCATCTGTATATACATGGAAATATCCACACAGCCATCTGTATAAACCTGGAAATATCTGCACTGTCATCTATATAAACATGGAAATAGCTACAGAGAACTCTGTATAAACATGGAAATATCGGCACAGCCATCTGTATAAACATGGAAATATCTACACCGCTATCTGTATAAACATGGAAATATCTACACCGCGATCTGTATAACCATGGAAATATCTACACCGCGATCTGTATAAATATGAAATATCTAAACCGCTATCTCTATAAAAGTGGAAATATCTACACTGCTATCTGTGTAAACATGGAAATATCCTCACTGCTATCTCTATGCACATTGATATATCTACACCGCTATCTCTATAAACATGGAAATATCTACACCGCCATCTCTATAAACATGGAAATATGTACACCGTCATCTGTATAAACATGGAAATATCTACACCGCTATCTGTATAAACGTGGAAATATCTACACCGCTATCTGTATAAACATGGAAATATCTACACCGCGATCTGTATAAACATGGAAATATCTACACCGCGATCTGTATAAACATGGAAATATCTAAACCGCTATCTGTGTAAACATGGAAATATCTACACAGCTATCTCTATAAACATGGAAATAGCTGCACCGCCATCTGTATAAACATGGAAATACCTACAAAGTCATCTGTATAAACATGGAAATATCTACACAGCCATCTGTATAAACATGGAAATATCTGCACTGTCATCTATATAAACATGGAAATATCTACAGAGAACTCTGTATAAACATGGAAATATCTACACCGCGATCTGTATAAACATGGAAATATCTACACCGCGATCTGTATAAATATGAAATATCTAAACCGCTATCTCTATAAAAGTGGAAATATCTACACTGCTATCTGTGTAAACATGGAAATATCCTCACTGCTATCTCTATGCACATTGATATATCTACACCGCTATCTCTATAAACATGGAAATATCTACACCGCCATCTCTATAAACATGGAAATATGTACACCGTCATCTGTATAAACATGGAAATATCTACACCGCTATCTGTATAAACGTGGAAATATCTACACCGCTATCTGTATAAACATGGAAATATCTACACCGCGATCTGTATAAACATGGAAATATCTACACCGCGATCTGTATAAACATGGAAATATCTAAACCGCTATCTGTGTAAACATGGAAATATCTACACAGCTATCTCTATAAACATGGAAATAGCTACACCGCCATCTGTATAAACATGGAAATACCTACAAAGTCATCTGTATTAACATGGAAATATCTACACAGCCATCTGTATAAACATGGAAATATCTGCACTGTCATCTATATAAACATGGAAATATCTACAGAGAACTCTGTATAAACATGGAAATATCGGCACAGCCATTTGTATAAACATGGAAATATCTACACCGCTATCTGTATAAACATGGAAATATCTACACCGCGATCTGTATAAACATGGAAATATCTACACCGCGATCTCTATAAATATGAAATATCTAAACCTGTATCTCTATAAAAGTGGAAATATCTACACTGCTATCTGTGTAAACATGGAAATATCCTCACTGCTATCTCTATGCACATTGATATATCTACACCGCTATCTCTATAAACATGGAAATATCTACACCGCCATCTCTATAAACATGGAAATATCTACACCGTCATCTGTATAAACATGGAAATATCTACACCGCTATCTGTATAAACATGGAAATATCTACACCGCGATCTGTATAAACATGGAAATATCTACACCGCGATCTGTATAAACATGGAAATATCTAAACCGCTATCTGTGTAAACATGGAAATATCTACACAGCTATCTCTATAAACATGGAAATATCTACACCGCCATCTGTATAAACATGGAAATACCTACAAAGTCTTCTGTATAAACATGGAAATATCTGCACAGCCATCTGTATAAACATGGAAATATCTACACAGCCATCTGTATAAACCTGGAAATATCTGCACTGTCATCTATATAAACATGGAAATATCTACAGAGAACTCTGTATAAACATGGAAATATCGGCACAGCCATCTGTATAAACATGGAAATATCTACAACGCTATCTGTATAAACATGGAAATATCTACATCGCTATGTGTATTAACGTGGAAATATCTCCATTGCTATCTGTTTAAACATGGACAAATCTCCACCGCAATATGTATAAACATGAAAATATCTACACTTCTATCTCTACAAACATGGAAATATCTACACTGCCATCTGTACAAACATGGAAATATCTACACAGTCATCTGTAGAAACATGGAAATATCTACACCGCTATCTCTATAAACATGGAAATAACTACACCGCTATCTCTATAAACATGGAAATATCTACACCGCTATCTCCATCAACATGGAAATATACACACCGCCATCTCTTTAAACATGGAGGTATCTACAATGCCATCTTCATAAACAAGAAAATATCTACACTGCCATCTATATAAACATGGAAATATCTACACCGCCATCTCTATAAACATGGAAATATCTACACTGCCATTTCTAGAAAGATGGAAATATCTACACCGCCATCTGTATAAACGTGGAAATATCTACACCGCTATCTGTATAAACATGGAAATATCTACACCGCAATCTGTATAAACATGGAAATATCTACACCGCTCTCTGTACAAATATGAAATATCTAAACCGCTATCTCTATAAAAGTGGAAATATCTACACTGCTATCTGTATAAACATGGAAATATCCTCACTGTTATCTCTATGAACATTGATATATCTACACCGCTATCTCTATAAACATGGAAATATCTACACCGCCATCTCTATAAACATGGAAATATCTACACCGTCATCTGTATAAACATGGAAATATCTACACCGCTATCTGTATAAACATGGAAATATCTACACCGCGATCTGTATAAACATGGAAATATCTACACCGCGATCTGTATAAACATGGAAATATCTAAACCGCTATCTGTGTAAACATGGAAATATCTACACAGCTATCTCTATAAACATGGAAATAGCTACACCGCCATCTGTATAAACATGGAAATACCTACAAAGTCATCTGTATAAACATGGAAATATCTACACAGCCATCTGTATAAACATGGAAATATCTGCACTGTCATCTATATAAACATGGAAATATCTACAGAAAACTCTGTATAAACATGGAAATATCGGCACAGCCATTTGTATAAACATGGAAATATCTACACCGCTATCTGTATAAACATGAAAATATCTACACCGCGATCTGTATAAACATGGAAATATCTACACCACGATCTGTATAAATATGAAATATCTAAACCTGTATCTCTATAAAATTGG
This sequence comes from Pan troglodytes, assembly GCF_028858775.2. Classification (NCBI taxonomy): domain Eukaryota; kingdom Metazoa; phylum Chordata; class Mammalia; order Primates; family Hominidae; genus Pan; species Pan troglodytes. Next base: position 88,961,815 of record NC_072416.2, on the reverse strand, counting down.
AAATATCTACACTGCTATCTGTGTAAACATGGAAATATCCTCACTGCTATCTCTATGCACATTGATATATCCACACCGCTATCTCTATAAACATGGAAATATCTACACCGCCATCTCTATAAACATGGAAATATCTACACCGTCATCTGTATAAACATGGAAATATCTACACCGCTATCTGTATAAACATGGAAATATCTACACCGCGATCTGTATAAACATGGAAATATCTACACCACGATCTGTATAAACATGGAAATATCTAAACCGATATCTGTGTAAACATGGAAATATCTACACAGCTATCTCTATAAACATGGAAATATCTACACCGCCATCTGTATAAACATGGAAATACCTACAAAGTCTTCTGTATAAACATGGAAATATCTACACAGCCATCTGTATAAACATGGAAATATCTACACAGCCATCTGTATAAACCTGGAAATATCTGCACTGTCATCTATATAAACATGGAAATATCTACAGAGAACTCTGTATAAACATGGAAATATCGGCACAGCCATCTGTATAAACATGGAAATATCTACAACGCTATCTGTATAAACATGGAAATATCTACATCGCTATGTGTATTAACGTGGAAATATCTCCATTGCTATCTGTTTAAACATGGACAAATCTCCACCGCAATATGTATAAACATGAAAATATCTACACTTCTATCTCTATAAACATGGAAATATCTACACTGCCATCTGTACAAACATGGAAATATCTACACAGTCATCTGTAGAAACATGGAAATATCTACACCGCTATCTCTATAAACATGGAAATAACTACACCGCTATCTCTATAAACATGGAAATATCTACACCGCTATCTCCATCAACATGGAAATATACACACCGCCATCTCTTTAAACATGGAGGTATCTACAATGCCATCTTCATAAACAAGAAAATATCTACACTGCCATCTATATAAACATGGAAATATCTTCACCGCCATCTCTATAAACATGGAAATATCTACACTGCCATTTCTAGAAAGATGGAAATATCTACACCGCCATCTGTATAAACGTGGAAATATCTACACCACTATCTGTATAAACATGGAAATATCTACACCGCAATCTGTATAAACATGGAAATATCTACACCGCTCTCTGTACAAATATGAAATATCTAAACCGCTATCTCTATAAAAGTGGAAATATCTACACTGCTATCTGTATAAACATGGAAATATCCTCACTGTTATCTCTATGAACATTGATATATCTACACCGCTATCTCTATAAACATGGAAATATCTACACCGCCATCTCTATAAACATGGAAATATCTACACCGTCATCTGTAGAAACATGGAAATATCTACACCGCTATCTGTATAAACATGGAAATATCTACACCGCGGTCTGTATAAACATGGAAATATCTACACCGCGATCTGTATAAACATGAAAATAACTAAACCGCTATCTGTGTAAACATGGAAATATCTACAAAGCTATCTCTATAAACATGGAAATATCTACACCGCCATCTGTATAAACATGGAAATACCTACAAAGTCTTCTGTATAAACATGGAAATATCTACACAGCCATCTGTATAAACATGGAAATATCTACACAGCCATCTGTATAAACCTGGAAATATCTGCACTGTCATCTATATAAACATGGAAATATCTACAGAGAACTCTGTATAAACATGGAAATATCGGCACAGCCGTCTGTATAAACATGGAAATATCTACAACGCTATCTGTATAAACATGGAAATATCTACATCGCTATGTGTATTAACGTGGAAATATCTCCATTGCTATCTGTTTAAACATGGACAAATCTCCACCGCAATATGTATAAACATGAAAATATCTACACTTCTGTCTCTATAAACATGGAAATGTCTACACTGCCATCTGTACAAACATGGAAATATCTACACCGCTATCTCCATCAACATGGAAATATAGACACCGCCATCTCTTTAAACATGGAGGTATCTACAACGCCATCTACATAAACAAGAAAATATCTACACTGCCTTCTATATAAACATGGAAATATAGACACCGCCATCTCTATAAACATGGAAATATCTACACTGCCATTTCTAGAAAGATGGAAATATCTACACCGCCATCTCTATAAACGTGGAAATATCTACACCGCTATCTGTATAAACATGGAAATATCTACACCGCAATCTGTATAAACATGGAAATATCTACACCGCTCTCTGTACAAATATGAAATATCTAAACCGCTATCTCTATAAAAGTGGAAATATCTACACTGCTATCTGTATAAACATGGAAACATCCTCACTGCTATCTCTATGAACATTGATATATCTACACCGCTATCTCTATAAACATGGAAATATCTACACCGCCATCTCTATAAACATGGAAATATCTACACCGTCATCTGTATAAACATGGAAATATCTACACCGCTATGTGTATAAACATGGAAATATCTACACCGCGATCTGTATAAACATGGAAATATCTACACCGCGATCTGTATAAACATGGAAATATCTACACCGCGATCTGTATAAACATAGAAATATCTAAACCGCTATCTGTGTAAACATGGAAATATCTACACAGCTATCTCTATAACCATGGAAATAGCTACACCGCCATCTGTATAAACATGGAAATACCTACAAACTCATCTGTATAAACATGGAAATATCTACACAGCCATCTGTATAAACATGGAAATATCTGCACTGTCATCTATATAAACATGGAAATATCTACAGAGAACTCTGTATAAACATGGAAATATCGGCACAGCCATTTGTATAAACATGGAAATATCTACACCGCTATCTGTATAAACATGGAAATATCTACACCGCGATCTGTATAAACATGGAAATATCTACACCGCGATCTGTATAAATATGAAATATCTAAACCTCTATCTCTATAAAAGTGGAAATATCTACACTGCTATCTGTGTAAGCATGGAAATATCCTCACTGCTATCTCTATGCACATTGATATACCTACACCGCTATCTCTATAAACATGGAAATATCTACACCGCCATCTCTATAAACATGGAAATATCTACACCGTCATCTGTATAAACATGGAAATATCTACACCGCTATCTGTATAAACATGGAAATATCTACACCACGATCTGTATAAACATGGAAATATCTACACCGCGATTTGTATAAACATGGAAATATCTAAACCGCTATCTGTGTAAACATGGAAATATCTACACAGCTATCTCTATAAACATGGAAATATCTACACCGCCATCTGTATAAACATGGAAATACCTACAAAGTCTTCTGTATAAACATGGAAATATCTACACAGCCATCTGTATAAACATGGAAATATCTACACAGCCATCTGTATAAACCTGGAAATATCTGCACTGTCATCTATATAAACATGGAAATATCTACAGAGAACTCTGTATAAACATGGAAATATCGGCATAGCCATCTGTATAAACATGGAAATATCTACAACGCTATCTGTATAAACATGGAAATATCTACATCGCTATGTGTATTAACGTGGAAATATCTCCATTGCTATCTGTTTAAACATGGACAAATCTCCACCGCAATATGTATAAACATGAAAATATCTACACTTCCATCTCTATAAACATGGAAATATCTACACTGCCATCTGTACAAACATGGAAATATGTACACAGTCATCTGTAGAAACATGGAAATATCTACACCGCTATCTCTATAAACATGGAAATAACTACACCGCTATCTCTATAAACATGGAAATATCTACACCGCTATCTCCATCAACATGGAAATATACACACCGCCATCTCTTTAAACATGGAGGTATCTACAATGCCATCTTCATAAACAAGAAAATATCTACACTGCCATCTATATAAACATGGAAATATCTACACCGCCATCTCTATAAACATGGAAATATCTACACTGCCATTTCTAGAAAGATGGAAATATCTACACTGCCATCTGTATAAACGTGGAAATATCTACACCGCTATCTGTATAAACATGGAAATGTCTACACCGCCATCTGTATAAACGTGGAAATATCTACACCGCTATCTGTATAAACATGGAAATATCTACACCACAATCTGTATAAACATGGAAATATCTACACCGCTCTCTGTACAAATATGAAATATCTAAACCGCTATCTCTATAAAAGTGGAAATATCTACACTGCTATCTGTATAAACATGGAAACATCCTCACTGCTATCTCTATGAACATTGATATATCTACACCGCTATCTATATAAACATGGAAATATCTACACCGCCATCTCTATAAACATGGAAATATCTACACCGTCATCTGTATAAACATGGAAATATCTACACTGCTATCTGTATAAACATGGAAATATCTACACCGCGATCTGTATAAACATGGAAATATCTACACCGCGATCTGTATAAACATGGAAATATCTAAACCGCTATCTGTGTAAACATGGAAATATCTACACAGCTATCTCTATTAACATGGAAATATCTACACCGCCATCTGTATAAACATGGAAATACCTACAAAGTCATCTGTATAAACATGGAAATATCTACACAGCCATCTGTATAAACCTGGAAATATCTGCACTGTCATCTATATAAACATGGAAATATCTAAAGAGAACTCTGTATAAACATGGAAATATCGGCACAGTCATCTGTATAAACATGGAAATATCTACACCGCTATCTGTATAAACATGGAAATATCTACACCGCGATCTGTATAAACATGGAAATATCTACACCGCGATCTGTATAAACATGGAAATATCTACACCGCGATCTGTATAAACATGGAAATATCTACACCACTCTCTGTACAAATATGAAATATCTAAACCGCTATCTCTATAAATGTGGAAATATCTACACTGCTATCTGTATAAACATGGAAATATCTACACCGCCATCTCTATAAACATGGAAATATCTACACTGCCATTTCTAGAAAGATGGAAATATCTACACCGCCATCTGTATAAACGTGGAAATATCTACACCGCTATCTGTATAAACATGGAAATATCTACACCGTAATCTGTATAAACATGGAAATATCTACACCGCTCTCTGTACAAATATGAAATATCTAAACCGCTATCTCTATAAAAGTGGAAATATCTACACTGCTATCTGTATAAACATGGAAACATCCTCACTGCTATCTCTATGAACATTGATATATCTACACCGCTATCTCTATAAACATGGAAATATCTACACCGCCATTTCTATAAACATGGAAATATCTACACCGTCATCTGTATAAACATGGAAATATCTACACCGCTATCTGTATAACCATGGAAATATCTACACCGCGATCTGTATAAACATGGAAATATCTACACCGCGATCTGTATAAACATGGAAATATCTAAACTGCTATCTGTGTAAACATGGAAATATCTACACAGCTATCTCTATAAACATGGAAATATCTGCAACGCCATCTGTATAAACATGGAAATACCTACAAAGTCATCTGTATAAACATGGAAATATCTACACAGCCATCTGTATAAACATGGAAATATCTACACAGCCATCTGTATAAACCTGGAAATATCTGCACTGTCATCTATATAAACATGGAAATATCTACAGAGAACTCTGTATAAACATGGAAATATCGGCACAGCCATCTGTATAAACATGGAAATATCTACAACGCTATCTGTATAAACATGGAAATATCTACACCGCTATGTGTATTAACGTGGAAATATCTCCATTGCTATCTGTTTAATCATGGAGAAATCTCCACCGCAATATGTATAAATATGAAACTATCTACACTTCTATCTCTATAAACATGGAAATATCTACACTGCCATCTGTACAAACATGGAAATATCTACACAGTCATCTGTAGAAACATGGAAATATCTACACCGCTCTCTGTATAAATATGAAATATCTAAACCGCTATCTCTATAAAAGTGGAAATATATACACTGCTATCTGTGTAAACATGGAAATATCCTCACTGCTATCTCTATGAACATTGATATATCTACACCGCTATCTGTATAAACATGGAAATATCTACTCCGCCATCTCTATAAACATGGAAATATCTACACCGTCATCTGTATAAACTTGGAAATATCTACACCGCTATCTGTATAAACATGGAAATATCTACACCGCGATCTGTATAAACATGGAAATATCTACACCGCGATCTGTATAAACATGGAAATATCTACACCGCGATCTGTATAAACATGGAAATATCTAAACCGCTATCTGTGTAAACATGGAAATATCTACACAGCTATCTCTATAAACATGGAAATATCTACACCGCCATCTGTATAAACATGGAAATACCTACAAAGTCATCTGTATAAACATGGAAATATCTACACAGCCATCTTTATGAACATGGAAATATCTACACAGCCATCTGTATAAACCTGGAAATATCTGCACTGTCATCTATATAAACATGGAAATATCTACAGAGAACTCTGTATAAACATGGAAATATCGGCACAGCCATCTGTGTAAACATGGAAATATCTACAACGCTATCTGTATAAACATGGAAATATCTACACCGCTATGTGTATTAACGTGGAAATATCTCCATTGCTATCTGTATAAACATGGACAAATCTCCACCGCAATATGTATAAACATGAAAATATCTACACTTCTATCTCTATAAACATGGAAATATCTACACTGCCATCTGTACAAACATGGAAATATCTACACAGTCATCTGTAGAAACATGGAAATATCTACACCGCTATCTCTATAAACATGGAAATAACTACACCGCTATCTCTATAAACATGGAAATATCTACACCGCTATCTCCTTCAACATGGAAATATACACACCGCCATCTCTTTAAACATGGAGGTATCTACAACGCCATCTACATAAACAAGAAAATATCTACACTGCCATCTATATAAACATGGAAATATCTACACCGCCATCTCTATAAACATGGAAATATCTACACTGCCATTTGTAGAAAGATGGAAATATCTACACCGCCATCTGTATAAACGTGGAAATATCTACACCGCTATCTGTATAAACATGGAAATATCTACACCACAATCTGTATAAACATGGAAATATCAACACCGCTCTCTGTATAAATATGAAATATCTAAACCGCTATCTCTATAAAAGTGGAAATATCTACACTGCTATCTGTATAAACATGGAAATATCCTCACTGCTATCTCTATGGCCATTGATATATCTACACCGCTATCTCTATAAACATGGAAATATCTACACCGCCATCTCTATAAACATGCAAATATCTACACCGTCATCTCTATAAACATGGAAATATCTACACCGCTATCTGTATAAACATGGAAATATCTACACTGCGATCTGTATAAACATGGAAATATCTACACCGCGATCTGTATAAACATGGAAATATCTAAACCGCTATCTGTGTAAACCTGGAAATATCTACACAGCTATCTCTATAATCATGGAAATATCTACACCGCCATGTGTATAAACATGGAAATACCTACAAAATCATCTGTATAAACATGGAAATATCTACACAGCCATCTGTATAAACCTGGAAATATCTGCACTGTCATCTATATAAACATGGAAATACCAAGAGAGAACTCTGTATAAACATGGAAATATCGGCACAGCCATCTGTATAAACATGGAAAAATCTACAACGCTATCTGTATAAACATGGAAATATCTACACCGCTATGTGTATTAACGTGGAAATATCTCCATTGCTATCTGTATAAACTTGGACAAATCTCCACCGCAATATGTATAAACATGAAAATATCTACACTTCTATCTCTATAAACATGGAAATATATACACAGCCATCTGTACAAACATGGAAATATCTACAAAGTCATCAGTAGAAACATGGAAATATCTACACCGCTATCTCTATAAACATGGAAATAACTACACCGCTATCTCTATAAACATGGAAATATCTACACCGCTCTCTCCATCAACATGGAAATATACACACCGCCATCTCTTTAAACATGGAGGTATCTACAACGCCATCTACATAAACAAGAAAATATCTACACAGCTATCTCTATAAACATGGAAATATCTACACCGCCATCTGTATACACATGGAAATACCTACAAAGTCATCTGTATAAACATGGAAATATCTACACAGCCATCTGTATAAACATGGAAATATCTACACAGCCATCTGTATAAACCTGGAAATATGTGCACTGTCATCTATATAAACATGGAAATATCTACAGAGAACTCTGTATAAACATGGAAATATCGGCACAGCCATCTGTATAAACATGGAAATATCTACACCGCTATCTGTATAAACATGGAAATATCTACACCGTGATCTGTATAAACATGGAAATATCTACACCGCGATCTGTATAAACATGGAAATATCTAAACCGCTATCTGTGTAAACATGGAAATATCTACACAGCTATCTCTATAAACATGGAAATATCTACACCGCCATCTGTATAAACATGGAAATACCTACAAAGTCATCTGTATAAACATGGAAATATCTACACAGCCATCTGTATAAACATGGAAATATCTACACAGCCATCTGTATAAACCTGGAAATATCTGCACTGTCATCTATATAAACATGGAAATATCTACAGAGAACTCTGTATAAACATGGAAATATCGGCACAGCCATCTGTATAAACATGGAAATATCTACACCACTATCTGTATAAACATGGAAATATCTACACCGCGATCTGTATAAACATGGAAATATCTACACCGCGATCTGTATAAATATGAAATATCTAAACCGCTATCTCTATAAAAGTGGAAATATATACACTGCTATCTGTGTAAACATGGAAATATCCTCACTGCTATCTCTATGCACATTGATATATCTACACCGCTATCTCTATAAACATGGAAATATCTACACCGCCATCTCTATAAACATGGAAATATCTACACCGTCATCTGTATAAACATGGAAATATCTACACCGCTATCTGTATAAACATGGAAATATCTACACCGCGATCTGTATAAACATGGAAATATCTACACCGCGATCTGTATAAACATGGAAATATCTAAACTGCTATCTGTGTAAACATGGAAATATCTACACAGCTATCTCTATAAACATGGAAATATCTGCAACGCCATCTGTATAAACATGGAAATACCTACAAAGTCATCTGTATAAACATGGAAATATCTACACAGCCATCTGTATAAACATGGAAATATCTACACAGCCATCTGTATAAACCTGGAAATATCTGCACTGTCATCTATATAAACATGGAAATATCTACAGAGAACTCTGTATAAACATGCAAATATCGGCACAGCCATCTGTATAAACATGGAAATATCTACAACGCTATCTGTATAAACATGGAAATATCTACACCGCTATGTGTATTAACGTGGAAATATCTCCATTGCTATCTGTTTAATCATGGAGAAATCTCCACCGCAATATGTATAAATATGAAACTATCTACACTTCTATCTCTATAAACATGGAAATATCTACACTGCCATCTGTACAAACATGGAAATATCTACACAGTCATCTGTAGAAACATGGAAATATCTACACCGCTCTCTGTATAAATATGAAATATCTAAACCGCTATCTCTATAAAAGTGGAAATATATACACTGCTATCTGTGTAAACATGGAAATATCCTCACTGCTATCTCTATGAACATTGATATATCTACACCGCTATCTGTATAAACATGGAAATATCTACTCCGCCATCTCTATAAACATGGAAATATCTACACCGTCATCTGTATAAACATGGAAATGTCTACACCGCTATCTCTATAAACATGGAAATATCTACACCGCCATCTGTATAAACATGGAAATAACTACAAAGCCATCTGTATAAACATGGAAATATCTACACAGCCATCTGTATAAACATGGAAATATCTACACAGCCATCTGTATAAACCTGGAAATATCTGCACTGTCATCTATATAAACATGGAAATATCTACAGAGAACTCTGTATAAACATGGAAATATCGGCACAGCCATCTGTATAAACATGGAAATATCTACAACGCTATCTGTATAAACATGGAAATATCTACACCGCTATGTGTATTAACGTGGAAATATCTCCATTGCTATCTGTATAAACATGGACAAATCTCCACCGCAATATGTATAAACATGAAAATATCTACACTTCTATCTCTATAAACATGGAAATATCTACACAGCCATCTGTACAAACATGGAAATATCTACACAGTCATCTGTAGAAACATGGAAATATCTACACCGCTATCTCTAGAAACATGGAAATAACTACACCGCTATCTCTATAAACATGGAAATATCTACACCGCTATCTCCATCAACATGGAAATATACACACCGCCATCTCTGTAAACATGGAGGTATCTACAACGCCATCTACATAAACAAGAAAATATCTACACTGCCATCTATATAAACATGGAAATATCTACACCGCCATCTCTATTAACATGGAAATATCTACACCGCCATCTCTATAAACATGGAAATATCTACACTGCCATTTGTAGAAAGATGGAAATATCTACACCGCCATCCATATAAACGTGGAAATATCTTCACCGCTATCTGTATAAACATGGAAATATCTACACCGCAATCTGTATAAACATGGAAATATCTACACCGCTCTCTGTATAAATATGAAATATCTAAACGGCTATCTCTATAAAAGTGGAAATATCTACACTGCTATCTGTATAAACATGGAAATATCCTCACTGCAATCTCTATGAACATTGACATATCTACACCGCTATCTCTATAAACATGGAAATATCTACACCGCCATCTCTATAAACATGGAAATATCTACACCGTCATCTGTATAAACATGGAAATATCTACACCGCGATCTGTATAAACATGGAAATATCTACACCACGATCTGTATAAACATGGAAATATCTAAACCGCTATCTGTGTAAACATGGAAATATCTACACAGCTATCTCTATAAACATGGAAATATCTACACCGCCATCTGTATAAACATGGAAATACCTACAAAGTCATCTGTATAAACATGGAAATATCTACACAGCCATCTGTATAAACATGGAAATATCTACACAGCCATCTGTATAAACCTGGAAATATCTGCACTGTCATCTATATAAACATGGAAATATCTACAGAGAACTCTGTATAAACATGGAAATATCGGCACAGCCATCTGTATAAACATGGAAATATCTACAACGATATCTGTATAAACACGGAAATATCTACACCGCTATGTGTATTAACGTGGAAATATCTCCATTGCTGTCTGTATAAACATGGACAAATCTCCACCGCAATATGTATAAACATGAAAATATCTACACTTCTATCTCTATAAACATGGAAATATCTACACTGCCATCTGCACAAACATGGAAATATCTACACAGTCATCTGTAGAAACATGGAAATATCTACACCGCTATCTCTATAAAAATGGAAATATCTACACCGATATCTCTATAAACATGGAAATATCTACACCGCTATCTCCATCAACATGGAAATATACACACCGCCATCTCTTTAAACATGGAGGTATCTACAACGCCATCTACATAAACAAGAAAATATCTACACTGCCATCTATATAAACATGGAAATATCTACACCGCCATCTCTATAAACATGGAAATATCTACACTGCCATTTGTAGAAAGATGGAAATGTCTACACCGCCATCTGTATAAACGTGGAAATATCTACACCGCTATCTGTATAAACATGGAAATATCTACACCGCAATCTGTATAAACATGGAAATATCTACATCGCTATGTGTATTAACGTGGAAATATCTCCATTGCTATCTGTTTAAACATGGACAAATCTCCACCGCAATATGTATAAACATGAAAATATCTACACTTCTATCTCTATAAACATGGAAATATCTACACTGCCATCTGTACAAACATGGAAATATCTACACAGTCATCTGTAGAAACATGGAAATATCTACACCGCTATCTCTATAAACATGGAAACAACTACACCGCTATATCTATAAACATGGAAATATCTATACCGCAATCTCCATCAACATGGAAATATACACACCGCCATCTCTTTAAACATGGAGGTATCTACAACGCCATCTACATAAACAAGAAAATATCTACACTGCCATCTATATAAACATGGAAATATCTACACCGCCATCTCTATAAACATGGAAATATCTACAATGCCATTTGTAGAAAGATGGAAATATCTACACCGCCATCTGTATAAACGTGGAAATATCTACACCGCAATCTGTATAAACATGGAAATATCTACACCGCAATCTGTATAAACATGGAAATATCTACACCGCTCTCTGTACAAATATGAAATATCTAAACCGCTATCTCTATAAAAGTGGAAATATCTACACTGCTATCTTTATAAATATGGAAATATCCTCACTGCTATCTCTATGAACATTGATATATCTATACCGCTATCTGTATAAACATGGAAATATCTACACCGCCATCTCCATAAACATGGAAATATCTACACCGTCATCTGTATAAACATGGAAATATCTACACCGCTATCTGTATAAACATGAAAATATCTACACCGCTATCTGTATAACCATGGAAATATCTACACCGCGATCTGTATAAACATGGAAATATCTAAACCGCTATCTGTGTAAACATGGAAATATCTGCACAGCTATCTCTATAAACATGGAAATATCTACACCACCATCTGTATAAACATGGAAATACCTACAAAGTCATCTGTATAAACATGGAAATATCTACATAGCCATCTCTATAAACATGGAAATATCTACACAGCCATCTGTATAAACCTGGAAATATCTGCACTGTCATCTATATAAACATGGAAATATCTACAGAGAACTCTGTATAAACATGGAAATATCGGCACAGCCATCTGTATAAACATGGAAATATCTACAACGCTATCTGTATAAACATGGAAATATCTACACCGCTATGTGTATTAACGTGGAAATGTCTCCATTGCTATCTGTATAAACATGGACAAATCTTCACCGCAATATGTATAAACATGAAGATATCTACACTTCTATCTCTATAAACATGGAAATATCTACACTGCCATCTGTACAAACATGGAAATATCTACACAGTCATCAGTAGAAACATGGAAATATCTACACCGCTATCTCTATAAACATGGAAATAACTACACAGCTATCTCTATAAACATGGAAATATCTACACCGCTATCTCCATCAACATGGAAATATACACACCGCCATCTCTTTAAACATGGAGGTATCTACAACGCCATCTACATAAACAAGAAAATATCTACACTGCCATCTATATAAACATGGAAATATCTACACCGCCATCTCTATAAACATGGAAATATCTACACTGCCATTTCTAGAAAGATGGAAATATCTACACCGCCATCTGTATAAACGTGGAAATATCTTCACCGCTATCTGCATAAACATGGAAATATCTACACCGCAATCTGTATAAACATGGAAATATCTACACCGCTCTCTGTACAAATATGAAATACCTAAACCGCTATCTCTATAAAAGTGGAAATATCTACACTGCTATCTGTATAAACATGGAAACATCCTCACTGCTATCTCTATGAACATTGATATATCTACACCGCTATCTCTATAAACATGGAAATATCTACACCGCCATCTCTATAAACATGGAAATATCTACACCGTCATCTGTATAAACATGGAAATATCTACACCGCTATCTGTATAAACATGGAAATACCTACACCGCGATCTGTATAAACATGGAAATATCTACACCGCGATCTGTATAAACATGGAAATATCTACACCGCGGTCTGTATAAACATGGAAATATCTAAACCGCTATCTGTGTAAACATGGAAGTATCTACACAGCTATCTCTATAAACATGGAAATAGCTACACTGCCATCTGTATAAACATGGAAATACCTACAAAGTCATCTGTGTAAACATGGAAATATCTACACAGCCATCTGTATAAACATGGAAATATCTGCACTGTCATCTATATAAACATGGAAATATCTACAGAGAACTCTGTATAAACATGGAAATATCGGCACACCCATTTGTATAAACATGGAAATATCTACACCGCTATCTGTATAAACATGGAAATATCTACACCGCGATCTGTATAAACATGGAAATATCTACACCGCGATCTGTATAAATATGAAATATCTAAACCTCTATCTCTATAAAAGTGGAAATATCTTCACTGCTATCTGTGTAAACATGGAAATATCCTCACTGCTATCTCTATGCACATTGATATATCTACACCGCTATCTCTATAAACATGGAAATATCTACACCGCCATCTCTATAAACATGGAAATATCTACACCGTCATCTGTATAAACATGGAAATATCTACACCGCTATCTGTATAAACATGGAAATATCTACACCGCGATCTGTATAAACATGGAAATATCTACACCGCGATCTGTATAAACATGGAAATATCTAAACCGCTGTCTGTGTAAACATGGAAATATCTACACAGCTATCTCTATAAACATGGAAATATCTACACCGCCATCTGTATAAACATGGAAATACCTACAAAGTCTTCTGTATAAACATGGAAATATCTACACAGCCATCTGTATAAACATGGAAATATCTACACAGCCATCTGTATAAACCTGGAAATATCTGCACTGTCATCTATATAAACATGGAAATATCTACAGAGAACTCTGTATAAACATGGAAATATCGGCACAGCCATCTGTATAAACATGGAAATATCTACAACGCTATCTGTATAAACATGGAAATATCTACATCGCTATGTGTATTAACGTGGAAATATCTCCATTGCTATCTGTTTAAACTTGGACAAATCTCCACCGCAATATGTATAAACATGAAAATATCTACACTTCTATCTCTATAAACATGGAAATATCTACACTGAAATCTGTACAAACATGGAAATATCTACACAGTCATCTGTAGAAACATGGAAATATCTACACCGCTATCTCTATAAACATGGAAATAACTACACCGCTTTCTCTATAAACATGGAAATATCTACACGGCTATCTCCATCAACATGGAAATATAGACACCGCCATCTCTTTAAACATGGAGGTATCTTCAACGCCATCTACATAAACAAGAAAATATCTACACTGCCATCTATATAAACATGGAAATATCTACACCGCCATCTCTATAAACATGGAAATATCTACACTGCCATTTCTAGAAAGATGGAAGTATCTACACCGCCATCTGTATAAACGTGGAAATATCTACACCGCTATCTGTATAAACATGGAAATATCTACACCGCAATCTGTATAAACATGGAAATATCTACACCGCTCTCTGTACAAATATGAAATATCTAAACCACTATCTCTATAAAAGTGGAAATATCTACACTGCTATCTGTATAAACATGGAAACATCCTCAATGCTATCTCTATGAACATTGATATACCTACACCGCTATCTCTATAAACATGGAAATATCTACACCGCCATCCCTATAAACATGGAAATATCTACACCGTCATCTGTATAAACATGGAAATATCTACACCGCTATCTGTATAAACATGGAAATATCTACACCGCGATCTGTATAAACATGGAAATATCTACACCGCGATCTGTATAAACATGAAAATATCTAAACCGCTATCTGTGTAAACATGGAAATATCTACACAGATATCTCTATAAACATGGAAATATATACACCGCCATCTGTATAAACATGGAAATACCTACAAAGTCATCGGTATAAACATGGAAATATCTACACAGCCATCTGTATAAACATGGAAATATCTACACAGCCATCTGTATAAACCTGGAAATATCTGCACTGTCATCTATATAAACATGGAAATATCTACAGAGAACTCTGTATAAACATGGAAATATCGGCACAGCCATCTGTATAAACATGGAAATATCTACACCGCTATCTGTATAAACATGGAAATATCTACACCGCGATCTGTATAAACATGGAAATATCTACACCGCGATCTGTATAAATATGAAATATCTAAACCGCTATCTCTATAAAAGTGGAAATATCTACACTGCTATCTGTGTAAACATGGAAATATCCTCACTGCTATCTCTATGCACAGTGATATATCTACACCGCTATCTCTATAAACATGGAAATATCTACACCGCCATCTCTATAAACATGGAAATATCTACACCGTCATCTGTATAAACATGGAAATATCTACACCGCTATCTGTATAAATATGGAAATATCTACACCGCGATCTGTATAAACATGGAAATATCTACACCGCGATCTGTATAAACATGGAAATATCTAAACCGCTATCTGTGTAAACATGGAAATATCTACACACCTATCTCTATAAACATGGAAATATCTACACCGCCATCTCTATAAACATGGAAATACCTACAAAGTCATCTGTATAAACATGGAAATATCTACATAGCCATCTGTAGAAACATGGAAATATCTACACAGCCATCTGTATAAACCTGGAAATATCTGCACTGTCATCTATATAAACATGGAAATATCTACAGAGAACTCTGTATAAACATGGAATTATCGGCACAGCCATCTGTATAAACATGGAAATATCTACAACGCTATCTGTATAAACATGGAAATATCTACATCGCTATGTGTATTAACGTGGAAATATCTCCATTGCTATCTGTATAAACATGGACAAATCTTCACCGCAATATGTATAAACATGAAAATATCTACACTTCTATCTCTATAAACATGGAAATATCTACACTGCCATCTGTACAAACATGGAAATATCTACACAGTCATCAGTAGAAACATGGAAATATCTACACCGCTATCTCTATAAACATGGAAATAACTACACAGCTATCTCTATAAACATGGAAATATCTACACCGCTATCTCCATCAACATGGAAATATAGACACTGCCATCTCTTTAAACATGGAGGTATCTACAACGCCATCTACATAAACAAGAAAATATCTACACCGCCATCTCTATAAACATGGAAATATCTACACCGCCATCTCTATAAACATGGAAATATCTACACTGCCATTTCTAGAAAGATGGAAATATCTACACCGCCATCTGTATAAACGTGGAAATATCTACACCGCTATCTGCATAAACATGGAAATATCTACACCGCAATCTGTATAAACATGGAAATATCTCCACCGCTCTCTGTACAAATATGAAATATCTAAACCGTTATCTCTGTAAAAGTGGAAATATCTACACTGCTATCTGTATAAACATGGAAACATCCTCACTGCTATCTCTATGAACATTGATATATCTACACCGCTATCTCTATAAACATGGAAATATCTACACCGCCATCTCTATAAACATGGAAATATCTACACCGTCATCTGTATAAACATGGAAATATCTACACCGCTATCTGTATAAACATGGAAATACCTACACCGCGATCTGTATAAACATGGAAATATCTACACCGCGATCTGTATAAACATGGAAATATCTACACCGCGGTCTGTATAAACATGGAAATATCTAAACCGCTATCTGTGTAAACATGGAAGTATCTACACAGCTATCTCTATAAACATGGAAATAGCTACACCGCCATCTGTATAAACATGGAAATACCTACAAAGTCATCTGTGTAAACATGGAAATATCTACACAGCCATCTGTATAAACATGGAAATATCTGCACTGTCATCTATATAAACATGGAAATATCTACAGAGAACTCTGTATAAACATGGAAATATCGGCACAGCCATTTGTATAAACATGGAAATATCTACACCGCTATCTATATAAACATGGAAATATCTACACCGCGATCTGTATAAACATGGAAGTATCTACACCGCGATCTGTATAAATATGAAATATCTAAACCTCTATCTCTATAAAAGTGGAAATATCTTCACTGCTATCTGTGTAAACATGGAAATATCCTCACTGCTATCTCTATGCACATTGACATATCTACACCGCTATCTCTATAAACATGGAAATATCTACACCGCCATCTCTATAAACATGGAAATATCTACACCGCTATCTGTATAAACATGGAAATATCTACACAGCGATCTGTGTAAACATGGAAATATCTACACCGCGATCTGTATAAACATGGAAATATCTAAACCGCTATCTGTGTAAACATGGAAATATCTACACAGCTATCTCTATAAACATGGAAATATCTACACCGCCATCTGTATAAACATGGAAATACCTACAAAGTCTTCTGTATAAACATGGAAATATCTACACAGCCATCTGTATAAACATGGAAATATCTACACAGCCATCTGTATAAACCTGGAAATATCTGCACTGTCATCTATATAAACATGGAAATATCTACAGAGAACTCTGTATAAACATGGAAATATCGGCACAGCCATCTGTATAAACATGGAAATATCTACAACGCTATCTGTATAAACATGGAAATATCTACATCGCTATGTGTATTAACGTGGAAATATCTCCATTGCTGTCTGTTTAAACATGGACAAATCTCCACCGCAATATGTATAAACATGAAAGTATCTACACTTCTATCTCTATAAACATGGAAATATCTACACTGCCATCTGTACAAACATGGAAATATCTACACAGTCATCAGTAGAAACATGGAAATATCTACACCGCTATCTCTATAAACATGGAAATAACTACACCGCTATCTCTATAAACATGGAAATATCTACACCGCTATCTCCATCAACATGGAAATATAGACACCGCCATCTCTTTAAACATGGAGGTATCTTCAACGCCATCTACATAAACAAGAAAATATCTACACTGCCATCTATATAAACATGGAAATATCTACACCGCCATCTCTATAAACATGGAAATATCTACACTGCCATTTCTAGAAAGATGGAAGTATCTACACCGCCATCTGTATAAACGTGGAAATATCTACACCGCTATCTGTATAAACATGGAAATATCTACACCGCAATCTGTATAAACATGGAAATATCTACACCGCTCTCTGTACAAATATGAAATATCTAAACCGCTATCTCTATAAAAGTGGAAATATCTACACTGCTATCTGTATAAACATGGAAACATCCTCACTGCTATCTCTATGAACATTGATATACCTACACCGCTATCTCTATAAACATGGAAATATCTACACCGCCATCCCTATAAACATAGAAATATCTACACCGTCATCTGTATAAACATGGAAATATCTACACCGCTATCTGTATAAACATGGAAATATCTACACCGCGATCTGTATAAACATGGAAATATCTACACCGCGATCTGTATAAACATGGAAATATCTAAAGCGCTATCTGTGTAAACATGGAAATATCTACACACCTATCTCTATAAACATGGAAATATCTACACCGCCATCTCTATAAACATGGAAATACCTACAAAGTCATCTGTATAAACATGGAAATATCTACATAGCCATCTGTAGAAACATGGAAATATCTACACAGCCATCTGTATAAACCTGGAAATATCTGCACTGTCATCTATATAAACATGGAAATATCTACAGAGAACTCTGTATAAACATGGAAATATCGGCACAGCCATCTGTATAAACATGGAAATATCTACAACGCTATCTGTATAAACATGGAAATATCTACACCGCTATGTGTATTAACGTGGAAATATCTCCATTGCTATCTGTATAAACATGGACAAATCTTCACCGCAATATGTATAAACATGAAAATATCTACACTTCTATCTCTATAAACATGGAAATATCTACACTGCCATCTGTACAAACATGGAAATATCTACACAGTCATCAGTAGAAACATGGAAATATCTACACCGCTATCTCTATAAACATGGAAATAACTACACAGCTATCTCTATAAACATGGAAATATCTACACCGCTATCTCCATCAACATGGAAATATAGACACCGCCATCTCTTTAAACATGGAGGTATCTACAACGCCATCTACATAAACAAGAAAATATCTACACCGCCATCTCTATAAACATGGAAATATCTACACCGCCATCTCTATAAACATGGAAATATCTACACTGCCATTTCTAGAAAGATGGAAATATCTACACCGCCATCTGTATAAACGTGGAAATATCTACACCGCTATCTGCATAAACATGGAAATATCTACACCGCAATCTGTATAAACATGGAAATATCTACACCGCTCTCTGTACAAATATGAAATATCTAAACCGTTATCTCTGTAAAAGTGGAAATATCTACACTGCTATCTGTATAAACATGGAAACATCCTCACTGCTATCTCTATGAACATTGATATATCTACACCGCTATCTCTATAAACATGGAAATATCTACACCGCCATCTCTATAAACATGGAAATATCTACACCATCATCTGTATAAACATGGAAATATCTACACCGCTATCTGTATAAACATGGAAATACCTACACCGCGATCTGTATAAACATGGAAATATCTACACCGCGATCTGTATAAACATGGAAATATCTACACCGCGGTCTGTATAAACATGGAAATATCTAAACCGCTATCTGTGTTAACATGGAAGTATCTACACAGCTATCTCTATAAACATGGAAATAGCTACACCGCCATCTGTATAAACATGGAAATACCTACAAAGTCATCTGTGTAAACATGGAAATATCTACACAGCCATCTGTATAAACATGGAAATATCTGCACTGTCATCTATATAAACATGGAAATATCTACAGAGAACTCTGTATAAACATGGAAATATCGGCACAGCCATTTGTATAAACATGGAAATATCTACACCGCTATCTATATAAACATGGAAATATCTACACCGCGATCTGTATAAACATGGAAGTATCTACACCGCTCTCTGTATAAATATGAAATATCTAAACCTCTATCTCTATAAAAGTGGAAATATCTTCACTGCTATCTGTGTAAACATGGAAATATCCTCACTGCTATCTCTATGCACATTGATATATCTACACCGCTATCTCTATAAACATGGAAATATCTACACCGCCATCTCTATAAACATGGAAATATCTACACCGCTATCTGTATAAACATGGAAATATCTACACCGCGATCTGTGTAAACATGTAAATATCTACACCGCGATCTGTATAAACATGGAAATATCTAAACTGCTATCTGTGTAAACATGGAAATATCTACACAGCTATCTCTGTAAACATGGAAATATCTACACCGCCATCTGTATAAACATGGAAATACCTACAAAGTCTTCTGTATAAACATGGAAATATCTACACAGCCATCTGTATAAACATGGAAATATCTACACAGCCATCTGTATAAACCTGGAAATATCTGCACTGTCATCTATATAAACATGGAAATATCTACAGAGAACTCTGTATAAACATGGAAATATCGGCACAGCCATCTGTATAAACATGGAAATATCTACAACGCTATCTGTATAAACATGGAAATATCTACATCGCTATGTGTATTAACGTGGAAATATCTCCATTGCTGTCTGTTTAAACATGGACAAATCTCCACCGCAATATATATAAACATGAAAATATCTACACTTCTATCTCTATAAACATGGAAATATCTACACTGCCATCTGTACAAACATGGAAATATCTACACAGTCATCAGTAGAAACATGGAAATATCTACACCGCTATCTCTATAAACATGGAAATAACTACACCGCTATCTCTATAAACATGGAAATATCTACACCGCTATCTCCATCAACATGGAAATATAGACACCGCCATCTCTTTAAACATGGAGGTATCTTCAACGCCATCTACATAAACAAGAAAATATCTACACTGCCATCTATATAAACATGGAAATATCTACACCGCCATCTCTATAAACATGGAAATATCTACACTGCCATTTCTAGAAAGATGGAAGTATCTACACCGCCATCTGTATAAACGTGGAAATATCTACACCGCTATCTGTATAAACATGGAAATATCTACACCGCAATCTGTATAAACATGGAAATATCTACACCGCTCTCTGTACAAATATGAAATATCTAAACCGCTATCTCTATAAAAGTGGAAATATCTACACTGCTATCTGTATAAACATGGAAACATCCTCACTGCTATCTCTATGAACATTGATATACCTACACCGCTATCTCTATAAACATGGAAATATCTACACCGCCATCCCTATAAACATGGAAATATCTACACCGTCATCTGTATAAACATGGAAATATCTACACCGCTATCTGTATAAACATGGAAATATCTACACCGCGATCTGTATAAACATGGAAATATCTACACCGCGATCTGTATAAACATGAAAATATCTAAACCGCTATCTGTGTAAACATGAAAATATCTACACAGATATCTCTATAAACATGGAAATATCTACACCGCCATCTGTATAAACATGGAAATACCTACAAAGTCATCGGTATAAACATGGAAATATCTACACAACCATCTGTATAAACATGGAAATATCTACACAGCCATCTGTATAAACCTGGAAATATCTGCACAGTCATCTATATAAACATGGAAATATCTACAGAGAACTCTGTATAAACATGGAAATATCGGCACAGCCATCTGTATAAACATGGAAATATCTACACCGCTATCTGTATAAACATGGAAATATCTACACCGCGATCTGTATAAACATGGAAATATCTACACCGCGATCTGTATAAATATGAAATATCTAAACCGCTATCTCTATAAAAGTGGAAATATCTACACTGCTATCTGTGTAAACATCGAAATATCCTCACTGCTATCTCTATGCACATTGATATATCTACACCGCTATCTCTATAAACATGGAAATATCTACACCGTCATCTGTATAAACATGGAAATATCTACACCGCTATCTGTATAAACATGGAAATACCTACACCGCGATCTGTATAAACATGGAAATATCTACACCGCGATCTGTATAAACATGGAAATATCTACACCGCGATCTGTATAAACATGGAAATATCTAAACCGCTATCTGTGTAAACATGGAAGTATCTACACAGCTATCTCTATAAACATGTAAATAGCTACACCGCCATCTGTATAAACATGGAAATACCTACAAAGTAATCTGTGTAAACATGGAAATATCTACACAGCCATCTGTATAAACATGGAAATATCTGCACTGTCATCTATATAAACATGGAAACATCTACAGAGAACTCTGTATAAACATGGAAATATCGGCACAGCCATTTGTATAAACATGGAAATATCTACACCGCTATCTGTATTAACATGGAAATATCTACACCGCGATCTGTATAAACATGGAAATATCTACACCGCTCTCTGTACAAATATGAAATATCTAAACCTCTATCTCTATAAAAGTGGAAATATCTTCACTGCTATCTGTGTAAACATGGAAATATCCTCACTGCTATCTCTATGCACATTGATATATCTACACCGCTATCTCTATAAACATGGAAATATCTACACCGCCATCTCTATAAACATGGAAATATCTACACCGTCATCTGTATAAACATGGAAATATCTACACCGCGATCTGTATAAACATGGAAATATCTACACCGCGATCTGTATAAACATGGAAATATCTAAACCGCTATCTGTGTAAACATGGAAATATCTACACAGCTATCTCTATAAACATGGAAATATCTACACCGCCATCTGTATAAACATGGAAATACCTACAAAGTCATCTGTATAAACATGGAAATATCTACACAGCCATCTGTATAAACATGGAAATATCTACACAGCCATCTGTATAAACCTGGAAATATCTGCACTGTCATCTATATAAACATGGAAATATCTACAGAGAACTCTGTATAAACATGGAAATATCGGCACAGCCATCTGTATAAACATGGAAATATCTACAACGCTATCTGTATAAACATGGAAATATCTACATCGCTATGTGTATTAACGTGGAAATATCTCCATTGCTATCTGTTTAAACATGGACAAATCTCCACCGCAATATGTATAAACATGAAAATATCTACACTTCTATCTCTATAAACATGGAAATATCTACACTGCCATCTGTACAAACATGGAAATATCTACACAGTCATCAGTAGAAACATGGAAATATCTACACCGCTATCTCTATAAACATGGAAATAACTACACCGCTATCTCTATAAACATGGAAATATCTACACCGCTATCTCCATCAACATGGAAATATAGACACCGCCATCTCTTTAAACATGGAGGTATCTTCAACGCCATCTACATAAACAAGAAAATATCCACACTGCCATCTATATAAACATGGAAATATCTACACCGCCATCTCTATAAACATGGAAATATCTACACTGCCATTTCTAGAAAGATGGAAGTATCTACACCGCCATCTGTATAAACGTGGAAATATCTACACCGCTATCTGTATAAACATGGAAATATCTACACCGCAATCTGTATAAACATGGAAATATCTACACCGCTCTCTGTACAAATATGAAATATCTAAACCGCTATCTCTATAAAAGTGGAAATATCTACACTGCTATCTGTATAAACATGGAAACATCCTCACTGCTATCTCTATGAACATTGATATACCTACACAGCTATCTCTATAAACATGGAAATATCTACACCGCCATCCCTATAAACATGGAAATATCTACACCGTCATCTGTATAAACATGGAAATATCTACACCGCTATCTGTATAAACATGCAAATATCTACACCGCGATCTGTATAAACATGGAAATATCTACACCGCGATCTGTATAAACATGAAAATATCTAAAACGCTATCTGTGTAAACATGGAAATATCTACACAGATATCTCTATAAACATGGAAATATCTACACCGCCATCTGTATAAACATGGAAATACCTACAAAGTCATCGGTATAAACATGGAAATATCTACACAGCCATCTGTATAAACATGGAAATATCTACACAGCCATCTGTATAAACCTGGAAATATCTGCACTGTCATCTATATAAACATGGAAATATCTACAGAGAACTCTGTATAAACATGGAAATATCGGCACAGCCATCTGTATAAACATGGAAATATCTACACCGCTATCTGTATAAACATGGAAATATCTACACCGCGATCTGTATAAACATGGAAATATCTACACCGCGATCTGTATTAATATGAAATATCTAAACCGCTATCTCTATAAAAGTGGAAATATCTACACTGCTATCTGTGTAAACATGGAAATATCCTCACTGCTATCTCTATGCACATTGATATATCTACACCGCTATCTCTATAAACATGGAAATATCTACACCGCCATCTCTATAAACATGGAAATATCTACACCGTCATCTGTATAAACATGGAAATATCTACACCGCTATCTGTATAAATATGGAAATATCTACACCGCGATCTGTATAAACATGGAAATATCTACACCGCGATCTGTATAAACATGGAAATATCTACACCGCGATCTGTATAAACATGGAAATATCTAAACCGCTATCTGTGTAAACATGGAAATATCTACACAGCTATCTCTATAAACATGGAAATATCTACACCGCCATCTGTATAAACATGGAAATACCTACAAAGTCTTCTGTATAAACATGGAAATATCTACACAGCCATCTGTATAAACATGGAAATATCTACACAGCCATCTGTATAAACCTGGAAATATCTGCACTGTCATCTATATAAACATGGAAATATCTACAGAGAACTCTGTATAAACATGGAAATATCGGCACAGCCATCTGTATAAACATGGAAATATCTACAACGCTATCTGTATAAACATGGAAATATCTACATTGCTATGTGTATTAACGTGGAAATATCTCCATTGCTATCTGTTTAAACATGGACAAATCTCCACCGCAATATGTATAAACATGAAAATATCTACACTTCTATCTCTATAAACATGGAAATATCTACACTGCCATCTGTACAAACATGGAAATATCTACACAGTCATCAGTAGAAACATGGAAATATCTACACCGCTATCTCTATAAACATGGAAATAACTACACCGCTATCTCTATAAACATGGAAATATCTACACCGCTATCTCCATCAACATGGAAATATAGACACCGCCATCTCTTTAAACATGGAGGTATCTTCAACGCCATCTACATAAACAAGAAAATATCCACACTGCCATCTATATAAACATGGAAATATCTACACCGCCATCTCTATAAACATGGAAATATCTACACTGCCATTTCTAGAAAGATGGAAGTATCTACACCGCCATCTGTATAAACGTGGAAATATCTACACCGCTATCTGTATAAACATGGAAATATCTACACCGCAATCTGTATAAACATGGAAATATCTACACCGCTCTCTGTACAAATATGAAATATCTAAACCGCTATCTCTATAAAAGTGGAAATATCTACACTGCTATCTGTATAAACATGGAAACATCCTCACTGCTATCTCTATGAACATTGATATACCTACACAGCTATCTCTATAAACATGGAAATATCTACACCGCCATCCCTATAAACATGGAAATATCTACACCGTCATCTGTATAAACATGGAAATATCTACACCGCTATCTGTATAAACATGCAAATATCTACACCGCGATCTGTATAAACATGGAAATATCTACACCGCGATCTGTATAAACATGAAAATATCTAAAACGCTATCTGTGTAAACATGGAAATATCTACACAGATATCTCTATAAACATGGAAATATCTACACCGCCATCTGTATAAACATGGAAATACCTACAAAGTCATCGGTATAAACATGGAAATATCTACACAGCCATCTGTATAAACATGGAAATATCTACACAGCCATCTGTATAAACCTGGAAATATCTGCACTGTCATCTATATAAACATGGAAATATCTACAGAGAACTCTGTATAAACATGGAAATATCGGCACAGCCATCTGTATAAACATGGAAATATCTACACCGCTATCTGTATAAACATGGAAATATCTACACCGCGATCTGTATAAACATGGAAATATCTACACCGCGATCTGTATTAATATGAAATATCTAAACCGCTATCTCTATAAAAGTGGAAATATCTACACTGCTATCTGTGTAAACATGGAAATATCCTCACTGCTATCTCTATGCACATTGATATATCTACACCGCTATCTCTATAAACATGGAAATATCTACACCGCCATCTCTATAAACATGGAAATATCTACACCGTCATCTGTATAAACATGGAAATATCTACACCGCTATCTGTATAAATATGGAAATATCTACACCGCGATCTGTATAAACATGGAAATATCTACACCGCGATCTGTATAAACATGGAAATATCTAAACCGCTATCTGTGAAAACATGGAAATATCTACACACCTATCTCTATAAACATGGAAATATCTACACCGCCATCTGTATAAACATGGAAATACCTACAAAGTCATCTGTATAAACATGGAAATATCTACATAGCCATCTGTAGAAACATGGAAATATCTACACAGCCATCTGTATAAACCTGGAAATATCTGCACTGTCATCTATATAAACAAGGAAATATCTACAGAGAACTCTGTATAAACATGGAAATATCGGCACAGCCATCTGTATAAACATGGAAATATCTACAACGCTATCTGTATAAACATGGAAATATCTACACCGCTATGTGTATTAACGTGGAAATATCTCCATTGCTATCTGTATAAACATGGACAAATCTTCACCGCAATATGTATAAACATGAAAATATCTACACTTCTATCTCTATAAACATGGAAATATCTACACTGCCATATGTACAAACATGGAAATATCTACACAGTCATCAGTAGAAACATGGAAATATCTACACCGCTATCTCTATAAACATGGAAATAACTACACAGCTATCTCTATAAACATGGAAATATCTACACCGCTATCTCCATCAACATGGAAATATAGACACCGCCATCTCTTTAAACATGGAGGTATCTACAACGCCATCTACATAAACAAGAAAATATCTACACCGCCATCTCTATAAACATGGAAATATCTACACTGCCATTTCTAGAAAGATGGAAGTATCTACACCGCCATCTGTATAAACGTGGAAATATCTACACCGCTATCTGTATAAACATGGAAATATCTACACCGCAATCTGTATAAACATGGAAATATCTACACCGCTCTCTGTACAAATATGAAATATCTAAACCGCTATCTCTATAAAAGTGGAAATATCTACACTGCTATCTGTATAAACATGGAAACATCCTCACTGCTATCTCTATGAACATTGATATATCTACACCGCTATCTCTATAAACATGGAAATATCTACACCGCCATCTCTATAAACATGGAAATATCTACACCGTCATCTGTATAAACATGGAAATATCTACACCGCTATCTGTATAAACATGGAAATACCTACACCGCGATCTGTCTAAACATGGAAATATGTACACCGCGATCTGTATAAACATGGAAATATCTACACCGCGGTCTGTATAAACATGGAAAAATCTAAACCGCTATCTGTGTAAACATGGAAGTATCTACACAGCTATCTCTATAAACATGGAAATATCTACACCGCGATCTGTATAAACATGGAAATATCTAAACCGCTATCTGTGTAAACATGGAAATATCTACACAGCTATCTCTATAAACATGGAAATATCTACACCGCCATCTGTATAAACACGGAAACACCTACAAAGTCTTCTGTTTAAACATGGAAATATCTACACAGCCATCTGTATAAACATGGAAATATCTACACAGCCATCTGTATAAACCTGGAAATATCTGCACTGTCATCTATATAAACATGGAAATATCTACAGAGAACTCTGTATAAACATGGAAATATCGGCACAGCCATCTGTATAAACATGGAAATATCTACAACGCTATCTGTATAAACATGGAAATATCTACATCGCTATGTGTATTAACGTGAAAATATCTCCATTGCTATCTGTTTAAACATGGACAAATCTCCACCGCAATATGTATAAACATGAAAATACCTACACTTCTATCTCTATAATCATGGAAATATCTACACTGCCATCTGTACAAACATGGAAATATCTACACAGTCATCAGTAGAAACATGGAAATATCTACACCGCTATCTCTGTAAACATGGAAATAACTACACCGCTATCTCTATAAACATGGAAATATCTACACCGCTATCTCCATCAACATGGAAATATAGACACCGCCATCTCTTTAAACATGGAGGTATCTACAACGCCATCAACATAAACAAGAAAATATCTACACTGCCTTCTATATAAACATGGAAATATCTACACCGCCATCTCTATAAACATGGAAATATCTACACTGCCATTTCTAGAAAGATGGAAATATCTACACCGCCATCTCTTTAAACGTGGAAATATCTACACCGCTATCTGTATAAACATGGAAATATCTACACCGCAATCTGTATAAACATGGAAATATCTACACCGCTCTCTGTACAAATATGAAATATCTAAACAGCTATCTCTATAAAAGTGGAAATATCTACACTGCTATCTGTATAAACATGGAAACATCCTCACTGCTATCTCTATGAACATTGATATATCTACACCGCTATCTCTATAAACATGGAAATATCTACACCGCCATCTCTATAAACATGGAAACATCTACACCGTCATCTGTATAAACATGGAAATATCTACACCGCTATCTGTATAAACATGGAAATATCTACACCGCGATCTGTATAAACATGGAAATATCTACACCGCGATCTGTATAAACATGGAAATATCTAAACCGCTATCTGTGTAAACATGGAAATATCTACACAGCTATCTCTATAAACATGGAAATAGCTACACCGCCATCTGTATAAACATGGAAATATCTACAAAGTCATCTGTATAAACATGGAAATATCTACACAGCCATCTGTATAAACATGGAAATATCTGCACTGTCATCTATATAAACATGGAAATATCTACAGAGAACTCTGTATAAACATGGAAATATCGGCACAGCCATTTGTATAAACATGGAAATATCTACACCGCTATCTGTATAAACATGGAAATATCTACACCGCGATCTGTATAAACATGGAAATATCTACACCGCGATCTGTATAAATATGAAATATCTAAACCTGTATCTCTATAAAAGTGGAAATATCTACACTGCTATCTGTGTAAACATGGAAATATCCTCACTGCTATCTCTATGCACATTGATATATCTACACCGCTATCTCTATAAACATGGAAATATCTACACCGCCATCTCTATAAACATGGAAATATCTACACCGTCATCTGTATAAACATGGAAATATCTACACCGCTATCTGTATAAACATGGAAATATCTACACCGCGATCTGTATAAACATGGAAATATCTACACCGCGATCTGTATAAACATGGAAATATCTAAACCGCTATCTGTGTAAACATGGAAATATCTACACAGCTATCTCTATAAACATGGAAATATCTACACCGCCATCTGTATAAACATGGAAATACCTACAAAGTCTTCTGTATAAACATGGAAATATCTGCACAGCCATCTGTATAAACATGGAAATATCTACAAAACCATCTGTATAAACCTGGAAATATCTGCACTGTCATCTATATAAACATGGAAATATCTACAGAGAACTCTGTATAAACATGGAAATATCGGCACAGCCATCTGTATAAACATGGAAATATCTACAACGCTATCTGTATAAACATGGAAATATCTACATCGCTATGTGTATTAACGTGGAAATATCTCCATTGCTATCAGTTTAAACATGGACAAATCTCCACCGCAATATGTATAAACATGAAAATATCTACACTTCTATCTCTACAAACATGGAAATATCTACACTGCCATCTGTACAAACATGGAAATATCTACACAGTCATCTGTAGAAACATGGAAATATCTACACCGCTATCTCTATAAACATGGACATAACTACACCGCTATCTCTATAAACATGGAAATATCTACACCGCTATCTCCATCAACATGGAAATATACACACCGCCATCTCTTTAAACATGGAGGTATCTACAATGCCATCTTCATAAACAAGAAAATATCTACACTGCCATCTATATAAACATGGAAATATCTACACCGCCATCTCTATAAACATGGAAATATCTACACTGCCATTTCTAGAAAGATGGAAATATCTACACCGCCATCTGTATAAACGTGGAAATATCTACACCGCTATCTGTATAAACATGGAAATATCTACACCGCAATCTGTATAAACATGGAAATATCTACACCGCTCTCTGTACAAATATGAAATATCTAAACCGCTATCTCTAAAAAAGTGGAAATATCTACACTGCTATCTGTATAAACATGGAAATATCCTCACTGATATCTCTAAGAACATTGATATATCTACACCGCTATCTCTATAAACATGGAAATATCTACACCGCCATCTCTATAAACATGGAAATATCTACACCGTCATCTGTATAAACATGGAAATATCTACACCGCTATCTGTATAAACATGGAAATATCTACACCGCGATCTGTATAAACATGGAAATATCTACACCGCGATCTGTATAAACATGGAAATATCTAAACCGCTATCTGTGTAAACATGGAAATATCTACACAGCTATCTCTATAAACATGGAAATAGCTACACCGCCATCTGTATAAACATGGAAATACCTACAAAGTCATCTGTATAAACATGGAAATATCTACACAGCCATCTGTATAAACATGGAAATATCTGCACTGTCATCTATATAAACATGGAAATATCTACAGAAAACCCTGTATAAACATGGAAATATCGGCACAGCCATTTGTATAAACATGGAAATATCTACACCGCTATCTGTATAAACATGGAAATATCTACACCGCGATCTGTATAAACATGGAAATATCTACACCACGATCTGTATAAATATGAAATATCTAAACCTGTATCTCAAAAAAGTGGAAATATCTACACTGCTATCTGTGTAAACATGGAAATATCCTCACTGCTATCTCTATGCACATTGATATATCTACACCGCTATCTCTATAAACATGAAAATATCTACACCGCCATCTCTATAAACATGGAAATATCTACACCGTCATCTGTATAAACATGGAAATATCTACACCGCTATCTGTATAAACATGGAAATATCTACACCGCGATCTGTATAAACATGGAAATATCTACACCGCGATCTGTATAAACATGGAAATATCTAAACCGCTATCTGTGTAAACATGGAAATATCTACACAGCTATCTCTATAAACATGGAAATATCTACACCGCCATCTGTATAAACATGGAAATACCTACAAAGTCTTCTGTATAAACATGGAAATATCTACACAGCCATCTGTATAAACATGGAAATATCTACACAGCCATCTGTATAAACCTGGAAATATCTGCACTGTCATCTATATAAACATGGAAATATCTACAGAGAACTCTGTATAAACATGGAAATATCGGCACAGCCATCTGTATAAACATGGAAATATCTACAACGCTATCTGTATAAACATGGAAATATCTACATCGCTATGTGTATTAACGTGGAAATATCTCCATTGCTATCTGTTTAAACATGGACAAATCTCCACCGCAATATGTATAAACATGAAAATATCTACACTTCTATCTCTATAAACATGGAAATATCTACACTGCCATCTGTACAAACATGGAAATATCTACACAGTCATCTGTAGAAACATGGAAATATCTACACCGCTATCTCTATAAACATGGAAATAACTACACCGCTATCTCTATAAACATGGAAATATCTACACCGCTATCTCCATCAACATGGAAATATACACACCGCCATCTCTTTAAACATGGAGGTATCTACAATGCCATCTTCATAAACAAGAAAATATCTACACTGCCATCTATATAAACATGGAAATATCTACACCGCCATCTCTATAAACATGGAAATATCTACAATGCCATTTCTAGAAAGATGGAAATATCTACACCGCCATCTGTATAAACGTGGAAATATCTACACCGCTATCTGTATAAACATGGAAATATCTACACCGCAATCTGTATAAACATGGAAATATCTACACCGCTCTCTGTACAAATATGAAATATCTAAACCGCTATCTCTATAAAAGTGGAAATATCTACACTGCTATCTGTATAAACATGGAAATATCCTCACTGTTATCTCTATGAACATTGATATATCTACACCGCTATCTCTATAAACATGGAAATATCTACACCGCCATCTCTATAAACATGGAAATATCTACACCGTCATCTGTAGAAACATGGAAATATCTACACCGCTATCTGTATAAACATGGAAATATCTACACCGCGATCTGTATAAACATGGAAATATCTACACCGCGATCTGTATAAACATGAAAATAACTAAACCGCTATCTGTGTAAACATGGAAATATCTACAAAGCTATCTCTATAAACATGGAAATATCTACACCGCCATCTGTATAAACATGGAAATACCTACAAAGTCATCGGTATAAACATGGAAATATCTACACAGCCATCTGTATAAACATGGAAATATCTTCACAGCCATCTGTATAAACCTGGAAATATCTGCACTGTCATCTATATAAACATGGAAATATCTACAGAGAACTCTGTATAAACATGGAAATATCGGCACAGCCATCTGTATAAACATGGAAATATCTGCACTGTCATCTATATAAACATGGAAATATCTACAGAGAACTCTGTATAAACATGGAAATATCGGCACAGCCATCTGTATAAACATGGAGATATCTACACCGCTATCTGTATAAACATGGAAATATCTACACCGCGATCTGTATAAACATGGAAATATCTACACCGCGATCTGTATAAATATAAAATATCTAAACCTCTATCTCTATAAAAGTGGAAATATCTACACTGCTATCTGTGTAAACATGGAAATATCCTCACTGCTATCTCTATGCACATTGATATATCTACACCGCTATCTCTATAAACATGGAAATATCTACACCGCCATCTCTATAAACATGGAAATATCTACACCGTCATCTGTATAAACATGGAAATATCTACACCGCTATCTGTATAAACATGGAAATATCTACACCGCGATCTGTATAAACATGGAAATATCTACACCGCGATCTGTATAAACATGGAAATATCTAAACCGCTATCTGTGTAAACATGGAAATATCTACACAGCTATCTCTATAAACATGGAAATAGCTACACCGCCATCTGTATAAACATGGAAATACCTACAAAGTCATCCGTATAAACATGGAAATATCTACACAGCCATCTGTATAAACATGAAAATATCTGCACTGTCATCTATATAAACATGGAAATATCTACAGAGAACTCTGTATAAACATGGAAATATCGGCACAGTCATTTGTATAAACATGGAAATATCTACACCGCTATCTGTATAAACATGGAAATATCTACACCGCGATCTGTATAAACATGGAAATATCTACACCACGATCTGTATAAATATGAAATATCTAAACCTGTATCTCTATAAAAGTGGAAATATCTACACTGCTATCTGTGTAAACATGGAAATATCCTCACTGCTATCTCTATGCACATTGATATATCTACACCGCTATCTCTATAAACATGGAAATATCTACACCGCCATCTCTATAAACATGGAAATATCTACACCGTCATCTGTATAAACATGGAAATATCTACACCGCTATCTGTATAAACAGGGAAATATCTACACCGCGATCTGTATAAACATGGAAATATCTACACCGCGATCTGTATAAACATGGAAATATCTAAACCGATATCTGTGTAAACATGGAAATATCTACACAGCTATCTCTATAAACATGGAAATATCTACACCGCCATCTGTATAAACATGGAAATACCTACAAAGTCTTCTGTATAAACATGGAAATATCTACACAGCCATCTGTATAAACATGGAAATATCTACACAGCCATCTGTATAAACCTGGAAATATCTGCACTGTCATCTATATAAACATGGAAATATCTACAGAGAACTCTGTATAAACATGGAAATATCGGCACAGCCATCTGTATAAACATGGAAATATCTACAACGCTATCTGTATAAACATGGAAATATCTACATCGCTATGTGTATTAACGTGGAAATATCTCCATTGCTATCTGTTTAAACATGGACAAATCTCCACCGCAATATGTATAAACATGAAAATATCTACACTTCTATCTCTATAAACATGGAAATATCTACACTGCCATCTGTACAAACATGGAAATATCTACACAGTCATCTGTAGAAACATGGAAATATCTACACCGCTATCTCTATAAACATGGAAATAACTACACCGCTATCTCTATAAACATGGAAATATCTACACCGCTATCTCCATCAACATGGAAATATACACACCGCCATCTCTTTAAACATGGAGGTATCTACAATGCCATCTTCATAAACAAGAAAATATCTACACTGCCATCTATATAAACATGGAAATATCTACACCGCCATCTCTATAAACATGGAAATATCTACACTGCCATTTCTAGAAAGATGGAAATATCTACACCGCCATCTGTATAAACGTGGAAATATCTACACCGCTATCTGTATAAACATGGAAATATCTACACCGCAATCTGTATAAACATGGAAATATCTACACCGCTCTCTGTACAAATATGAAATATCTAAACCGCTATCTCTATAAAAGTGGAAATATCTACACTGCTATCTGTATAAACATGGAAATATCCTCACTGTTATCTCTACGAACATTGATATATCTACACCACTATCTCTATAAACATGGAAATATCTACACCGCCATCTCTATAAACATGGAAATATCTACACCGTCATCTGTATAAACATGGAAATATCTACACCGCTATCTGTATAAACATGGAAATATCTACACCGCGATCTGTATAAACATGGAAATATCTACACCGCGATCTGTATAAACATGAAAATAACTAAACCGCTATCTGTGTAAACATGGAAATATCTACAAAGCTATCTCTATAAACATGGAAATATCTACACCGCCATCTGTATAAACATGGAAATACCTACAAAGTCATCGGTATAAACATGGAAATATCTACACAGCCATCTGTATAAACATGGAAATATCTACACAGCCATCTGTATAAACCTGGAAATATCTGCACTGTCATCTATATAAACATGGAAATATCCACAGAGAACTCTGTATAAACATGGAAATATCGACACAGCCATCTGTATAAACATGGAAATATCTACACCGCTATCTGTATAAACATGGAAATATCTACACCACGATCTGTATAAACATGGAAATATCTACACCGCGATCTGTATAAATATGAAATATCTAAACCTCTATCTCTATAAAAGTGGAAATATCTACACTGCTATCTGTGTAAACATGGAAATATCCTCACTGCTATCTCTATGCACATTGATATATCTACACCGCTATCTCTATAAACATGGAAATATCTACACCGCCATCTCTATATACATGGAAATATCTACACCGTCATCTGTATAAACATGGAAATATCTACACCGCTATCTGTATAAACATGGAAATATCTACACCGCGATCTGTATAAACATGGAAATATCTACACCGCGATCTGTATAAACATGGAAATATCTAAACCGCTATCTGTGTAAACATGGAAATATCTACACAGCTATCTCTATAAACATGGAAATATCTACACCGCCATCTGTATAAACATGGAAATACCTACAAAGTCTTCTGTATAAACATGGAAATATCTACACAGCCATCTGTATAAACATGGAAATATCTACACAGCCATCTGTATATACCTGGAAATATCTGCACTGTCATCTATATAAACATGGAAATATCTACAGAGAACTCTGTAGAAACATGGAAATATCGGCACAGCCATCTGTATAAACATGGAAATATCTACAACGCTATCTGTATAAACATGGAAATATCTACATCGCTATGTGTATTAACGTGGAAATATCTCCATTGCTATCTGTTTAAACATGGACAAATCTCCACCGCAATATGTATAAACATGAAAATATCTACACTTCTATCTCTATAAACATGGAAATGTCTACACTGCCATCTGTACAAACATGGAAATATCTACACCGCTATCTCCATCAACATGGAAATATAGACACCGCCATCTCTTTAAACATGGAGGTATCTACAACGCCATCTACATAAACAAGAAAATATCTACACTGCCTTCTATATAAACATGGAAATATAGACACCGCCATCTCTATAAACATGGAAATATCTACACTGCCATTTCTAGAAAGATGGAAATATCTACACCGCCATCTCTATAAACGTGGAAATATCTACACCGCTATCTGTATAAACATGGAAATATCTACACCGCAATCTGTATAAACATGGAAATATCTACACCGCTCTCTGTACAAATATGAAATATCTAAACCGCTATCTCTATAAAAGTGGAAATATCTACACTGCTATCTGTATAAACATGGAAACATCCTCACTGCTATCTCTATGAACATTGATATATCTACACCGCTATCTCTATAAACATGGAAATATCTACACCGCCATCTCTATAAACATGGAAATATCTACACCGTCATCTGTATAAACATGGAAATATCTACACCGCTATGTGTATAAACATGGAAATATCTACACCGCGATCTGTATAAACATGGAAATATCTACACCGCGATCTGTATAAACATGGAAATATCTACACCGCGATCTGTATAAACATGGAAATATCTAAACCGCTATCTGTGTAAACATGGAAATATCTACACAGCTATCTCTATAACCATGGAAATAGCTTCACCGCCATCTGTATAAACATGGAAATACCTACAAAGTCATCTGTATAAACATGGAAATATCTACACAGCCATCTGTATAAACATGGAAATATCTGCACTGTCATCTATATAAACATGGAAATATCTACAGAGAACTCTGTATAAACATGGAAATATCGGCACAGCCATTTGTATAAACATGGAAATATCTACACCGCTATCTGTATAAACATGGAAATATCTACACCGCGATCTGTATAAACATGGAAATATCTACACCGCGATCTGTATAAATATGAAATATCTAAACCTCTATCTCTATAAAAGTGGAAATATCTACACTGCTATCTGTGTAAACATGGAAATATCCTCACTGCTATCTCTATGCACATTGATATACCTACACCGCTGTCTCTATAAACATGGAAATATCTACACCGCCATCTCTATAAACATGGAAATATCTACACCGTCATCTGTATAAACATGGAAATATCTACACCGCTATCTGTATAAACATGGAAATATCTACACCGTGATCTGTATAAACATGGAAATATCTACACCGCGATTTGTATAAACATGGAAATATCTAAACCGCTATCTGTGTAAACATGGAAATATCTACACAGCTATCTCTATAAACATGGAAATATCTACACCGCCATCTGTATAAACATGGAAATACCTACAAAGTCTTCTGTATAAACATGGAAATATCTACACAGCCATCTGTATAAACATGGAAATATCTACACAGCCATCTGTATAAACCTGGAAATATCTGCACTGTCATCTATATAAACATGGAAATATCTACAGAGAACTCTGTATAAACATGGAAATATCGGCATAGCCATCTGTATAAACATGGAAATATCTACAACGCTATCTGTATAAACATGGAAATATCTACATCGCTATGTGTATTAACGTGGAAATATCTCCATTGCTATCTGTTTAAACATGGACAAATCTCCACCGCAATATGTATAAACATGAAAATATCTACACTTCTATCTCTATAAACATGGAAATATCTACACTGCCATCTGTACAAACATGGAAATATCTACACAGTCATCTGTAGAAACATGGAAATATCTACACCGCTATCTCTATAAACATGGAAATAACTACACCGCTATCTCTATAAACATGGAAATATCTACACCGCTATCTCCATCAACATGGAAATATACACACCGCCATCTCTTTAAACATGGAGGTATCTACAATGCCATCTTCATAAACAAGAAAATATCTACACTGCCATCTATATAAACATGGAAATATCTACACCGCCATCTCTATAAACATGGAAATATCTACACTGCCATTTCTAGAAAGATGGAAATATCTACACCGCCATCTGTATAAACGTGGAAATATCTACACCGCTATCTGTATAAACATGGAAATATCTACACCGCAATCTGTATAAACATGGAAATATCTACACCGCTCTCTGTACAAATATGAAATATCTAAACCGCTATCTCTATAAAAGTGGAAATATCTACACTGCTATCTGTATAAACATGGAAATATCCTCACTGTTATCTCTATGAACATTGATATATCTACACCGCCATCTCTATAAACATGGAAATATCTACACCGTCATCTGTATAAACATGGAAATATCTACACCGCTATCTGTATAAACATGGAAATATCTACACCGCGATCTGTATAAACATGGAAATATCTACACCGAGATCTGTATAAACATGAAAATAACTAAACCGCTATCTGTGTAAACATGGAAATATCTACAAAGCTATCTCTATAAACATGGAAATATCTACACCGCCATCTGTATAAACATGGAAATACCTACAAAGTCATCGGTATAAACATGGAAATATCTACACAGCCATCTGTATAAACATGGAAATATCTACACAGCCATCTGTATAAACCTGGAAATATCTGCACTGTCATCTATATAAACATGGAAATATCTAAAGAGAACTCTGTATAAACATGGAAATATCAGCACAGCCATCTGTATAAACATGGAAATATCTACACCGCTATCTGTATAAACATGGAAATATCTACACCGTGATCTGTATAAACATGGAAATATCTACACCGCGATCTGTATAAATATGAAATATCTAAACCTCTATCTCTATAAAAGTGGAAATATCTACACTGCTATCTGTGTAAACATGGAAATATCCTCACTGCTATCTGTATGCACATTGATATATCTACACCGCTATCTCTATAAACATGGAAATATCTACACCGCCATCTGTATAAACATGGAAATATCTACACCGCTATCTGTATAAACATGGAAATATCTACACCGCGATCTGTATAAACATGGAAATATCTACACCGCGATCTGTATAAACATGGAAATATCTAAACCGCTATCTGTGTAAACATGGAAATATCTACACAGCTATCTCTATAAACATGGAAATATCTACACCGCCATCTGTATAAACATGGAAATACCTACAAAGTCTTCTGTATAAACACGGAAATATCTACACAGCCATCTGTATAAACATGGAAATATCTACACAGCCATCTGTATAAACCTGGAAATATCTGCACTGTCATCTATATAAACATGGAAATATCTACAGAGAACTCTGTATAAACATGGAAATATCGGCACAGCCATCTGTATAAACATGGAAATATCTACAACGCTATCTGTATAAACATGGAAATATCTACATCGCTATGTGTATTAACGTGGAAATATCTCCATTGCTATCTGTTTAAACATGGACAAATCTCCACCGCAATATGTATAAACATGAAAATATCTACACTTCTATCTCTATAAACATGGAAATATCTACACTGCCATCTGTACAAACATGGAAATATCTACACAGTCATCAGTAGAAACATGGAAATATCTACACCGCTATCTCTATAAACATGGAAATAACTACACTGCTATCTCTATAAACATGGAAATATCTACACCGCTATCTCCATCAACATGGAAATATACACACCGCCATCTCTTTAAACATGGAGGTATCTACAACGCCATCTACATAAACAAGAAAATATCTACACTGCCATCTATATAAACATGGAAATATCTACTCCGCCATCTCTATAAACATGGAAATATCTACACTGCCATTTCTAGAAAGATGGAAATATCTACACCGCCATCTGTATAAACGTGGAAATATCTACACCGCTATCTGTATAAACATGGAAATATCTACACCACAATCTGTATAAACATGGAAATATCTACACCGCTCTCTGTACAAATATGAAATATCTAAACCGCTATCTCTATAAAAGTGGAAATATCTACACTGCTATCTGTATAAACATGGAAACATCCTCACTGCTATCTCTATGAACATTGATATATCTACACCGCTATCTCTATAAACATGGAAATATCTACACCGCCATCTCTATAAACATGGAAATATCTACACCGTCATCTGTATAAACATGGAAATATCTACACCGCTATCTGTATAAACATGGAAATATCTACACCGCGATCTGTATAAACATGGAAATATCTACACCGCGATCTGTATAAACATGGAAATATCTAAACCGCTATCTGTGTAAACATGGAAATATCTACACAGCTATCTCTATTAACATGGAAATATCTACACCGCCATCTGTATAAACATGGAAATACCTACAAAGTCATCTGTATAAACATGGAAATATCTACACAGCCATCTGTATAAACCTGGAAGTATCTGCACTGTCATCTATATAAACATGGAAATATCTACAGAGAACTCTGTATAAACATGGAAATATCGGCACAGTCATCTGTATAAACATGGAAATATCTACACCGCTATCTGTATAAACATGGAAATATCTACACCGCGATCTGTATAAACATGGAAATATCTACACCGCGATCTGTATAAATATGAACTATATAAACCGCTATCTCTATAAAAGTGGAAATGTCTACACTGCTATCTGTGTAAACATGGAAATATCCTCACTGCTATCTCTATGCACATTGATATATCTACACCGCTATCTCTATAAACATGGAAATATTTACACCGCCATCTCTATAAACATGGAAATATGTACACCGTCATCTGTATAAACATGGAAATATCTACACCGCTATCTGTATAAACATGGAAATATCTACACCGCGATCTGTATAAACATGGAAATATCTACACCGCGATCTGTATAAACATGGAAATATCTAAACCGCTATCTGTGTAAACTTGGAAATATCTACACAGCTATCTCTATAAACATGGAAATATCTACACCGCCATCTGTATAAACATGGAAATACCTACAAAGTCATCTGTATAAACATGGAAATATCTACACAGCCATCTGTATAAACATGGAAATATCTACACAGCCATCTGTATAAACCTGGAAATATCTGCACTGTCATCTATATAAACATGGAAATATCAACAGAGAACTCTGTATAAACATGGAAATGTCGGCACAGCCATCTGTATAAACATGGAAATATCTACAACGCTATCTGTATAAACATGGAAATATCTACATCGCTATGTGTATTAACGTGGGAATATCTCCATTGCTATCTATTTAAACATGGACAAATCTCCACCGCAATATGTATAAACATGAAAATATCTACACTTCTATCTCTATAAACATGGAAATATCTACACTGCCATCTGTACAAACATGGAAATATCTACACAGTCATCTGTAGAAACATGGAAATATCTACACCGCTATCTCTATAAACATGGAAATAACTACACCGCTATCTCTATAAACATGGAAATATCTACACCGCTATCTCCATCAACATGGAAATATACACACCGCCATCTCTTTAAACATGGAGGTATCTACAACGTCATCTACAT
Organism: Pan troglodytes; assembly: GCF_028858775.2. Taxonomy (NCBI): domain Eukaryota; kingdom Metazoa; phylum Chordata; class Mammalia; order Primates; family Hominidae; genus Pan; species Pan troglodytes. The sequence continues at coordinate 88,918,956 of NC_072416.2, read as the reverse complement.
CAACAAGAAAATATCTACACTGCCATCTATATAAACATGGAAATATCTACACCGCCATCTGTATAAACATGGAAATACCTACAACGTCTTCTGTATAAACATGGAAATATCTACACAGCCATCTGTATAAACATGGAAATATCTACACAGCCATCTGTATAAACATGGAAATATCTGCACTGTCATCTATATAAACATGGAAATATCTACAGAGAACTCTGTATAAACATGGAAATATCGGCACAGCCATCTGTATAAACATGGAAATATCTACAACGCTATCTGTATAAACATGGAAATATCTACATCGCTATGTGTATTAACGTGGAAATATCTCCATTGCTATCTGTTTAAACATGGACAAATCTCCACCGCAATATGTATAAACATGAAAATATCTACACTTCTATCTCTATAAACATGGAAATATCTACACTGCCATCTGTACAAACATGGAGATATCTACACAGTCATCTGTAGAAACATGGAAATATCTACACCGCTATCTCTATAAACATGGAAATAACTACACCGCTATCTCTATAAACATGGAAATATCTACACAGCTATCTCCATCAACATGGAAATATACACACCGCCATCTCTTTAAACATGGAGGTATCTACAATGCCATCTTCATAAACAAGAAAATATCTACACTGCCATCTATATAAACATGGAAATATCTACACCGCCATCTCTATAAACATGGAAATATCTACACAGCCATTTCTAGAAAGATGGAAATATCTACACCGCCATCTGTATAAACGTGGAAATATCTACACCGCTATCTGTATAAACATGGAAATATCTACACCGCAATCTGTATAAACATGGAAATGTCTACACCGCTCTCAGTACAAATATGAAATATCTAAACCGCTATCTCTATAAAAGTGGAAATATCTACACTGCTATCTGTATAAACATGGAAATATCCTCACTGTTATCTCTATGAACATTGATATATCTACACCGCTATCTCTATAAACATGGAAATATCTACACCGCCATCTCTATAAACATGGAAATATCTACACCGTCATCTGTATAAACATGGAAATATCTACACCGCTATCTGTATAAACATGGAAATACCTACACTGCGATCTGTATAAACATGGAAATATCTACACCGCGATCTGTATAAACATGGAAATATCTAAACCGCTATCTGTGTAAACATGGAAATATCTACACAGCTATCTCTATAAACATGGAAATATCTACACCGCCATCTGTATAAACATGGAAATACCTACAAAGTCATCTGTATAAACATGGAAACATCTACACAGCCATCTGTATAAACATGGAAATATCTACACCGCCATCTGTATAAACCTGGAAATATCTGCACTGTCATCTATATAAACATGGAAATATCTACAGAGAACTCTGTATAAACATGGAAATATCGGCACAGCCATCTGTATAAACATGGAAATATCTACACCGCTATCTGTATAAACATGGAAATATCTACACCGCGATCTGTATAAACATGGAAATATCTACACCGCGATCTGTATAAACATGGAAATATCTACACCGCTCTCTGTACAAATATGAAATATCTAAACCGCTATCTCTATAAAAGTGGAAATGTCTACACTGCTATCTGTATAAACATGGAAACATCCTCACTGCTATCTCTATGAACATTGATATATCTACACCGCTATCTCTATAAACATGGAAATATCTACACCGCCATCTCTATAAACATGGAATTATCTACACCGTCATCTGTATAAACATGGAAATATCTACACCGCTATCTGTATAAACATGGAAATATCTACACCGCGATCTGTATAAACATGGAAATATCTACACGGCGATCTGTATAAACATGGAAATATCTAAACCGCTATCTGTGTAAACATGGAAATATCTACACAGCTATCTCTATTAACATGGAAATATCTACACCGCCATCTGTATAAACATGGAAATACCTACAAAGTCATCGGTATAAACATGGAATTATCTACACAGCCATCTGTATAAACATGGAAGTATCTACACAGCCATCTGTATAAACCTGGAAATATCTGCAATGTCATCTATATAAACATGGAAATATCTACAGAAAACTCTGTATAAACATGGAAATATCGGCACAGCCATCTGTATAAACATGGAAATATCTACACCGCTATCTGTATAAACATGGAAATATCTACACCGCGATCTGTATAAACATGGAAATATCTACACCGCGATCTGTATAAATATGAAATATCTAAACCGCTATCTCTATAAAAGTGGAAATATCTACACTGCTATCTGTGTAAACATGGAAATATCCTCACTGCTATCTCTATGCACATTGATATATCTACACCGCTATCTCTATAAACATGGAAATATCTACACCGCCATCTCTATAAACATGGAAATATGTACACCGTCATCTGTATAAACATGGAAATATCTACACCGCTATCTGTATAAATATGGAAATATCTACACCGCGATCTGTATAAACATGGAAATATCTACACCGCGATCTGTATAAACATGGAAATATCTAAACCGCTATCTGTGTAAACATGGAAATATCTACAAACCTATCTCTATAAACATGGAAATATCTACACCGCCATCTGTATAAACATGGAAATACCTACAAAGTCATCTGTATAAACATGGAAATATCTACACAGCCATCTGTAGAAACATGGAAATATCTACACAGCCATCTGTATAAACCTGGAAATATCTGCACTGTCATCTATATAAACATGGAAATATATACAGAGAACTCTGTATAAACATGGAAATATCGGCACAGCCATCTGTATAAACATGGAAATATCTACAACGCTATCTGTATAAACATGGATATGTCTACACCGCTATGTGTATTAACGTGGAAATATCTCCATTGCTATCTGTATAAACATGGACAAATCTCCACCGCAATATGTATAAACATGAAAATATCTACACTTCTATCTCTATAAACATGGAAATATCTACACTGCCATCTGTACAAACATGGAAATATCTACACAGTCATCAGTAGAAACATGGAAATATCTACACCGCTATCTCTATAAACATGGAAATAACTACACCGCTATCTCTATAAACATGGAAATATCTACACCGCTATCTCCATCAACATGGAAATATACACACCGCCATCTCTTTAAACATGGAGGTATCTACAACGCCATCTACATAAACAAGAAAATATCTACACTGCCATCTATATAAACATGGAAATATCTACACCGCCATCTCTATAAACATGGAAATATCTACACTGCCATTTCTAGAAAGATGGAAATATCTACACCGCCATCTGTATAAACGTGGAAATATCTACACCGCTATCTGTATAAACATGGAAGTATCTACACCGTAATCTGTATAAACATGGAAATATCTACACCGCTCTCTGTACAAATATGAAATATCTAAACCGCTATCTCTATAAAAGTGGAAATATCTACACTGCTATCTGTATAAACATGGAAACATCCTCACGGCTATCTCTATGAACATTGATATATCTACACCGCTATCTCTATAAACATGGAAATATCTACACCGCCATCTCTATAAACATGGAAATATCTACACCGTCATCTGTATAAACATGGAAATATCTACACCGCTATCTGTATAAACATGGAAATATCTACACCGCGATCTGTATAAACATGGAAATATCTACACGGCGATCTGTATAAACATGGAAATATCTAAACCGCTATCTGTGTAAACATGGAAATATCTACACAGCTATCTATTTTAACATGGAAATATCTACACCGCCATCTGTATAAACATGGAAATACCTACAAAGTCATCTGTATAAACATGGAAATATCTACACAGCCATCTGTATATACATGGAAATATCCACACAGCCATCTGTATAAACCTGGAAATATCTGCACTGTCATCTATATAAACATGGAAATAGCTACAGAGAACTCTGTATAAACATGGAAATATCGGCACAGCCATCTGTATAAACATGGAAATATCTACACCGCTATCTGTATAAACATGGAAATATCTACACCGCGATCTGTATAAACATGGAAATATCTACACCGCGATCTGTATAAATATGAAATATCTAAACCGCTATCTCTATAAAAGTGGAAATATCTACACTGCTATCTGTGTAAACATGGAAATATCCTCACTGCTATCTCTATGCACATTGATATATCTACACCGCTATCTCTATAAACATGGAAATATCTACACCGCCATCTCTATAAACATGGAAATATGTACACCGTCATCTGTATAAACATGGAAATATCTACACTGCTATCTGTATAAACGTGGAAATATCTACACCGCTATCTGTATAAACATGGAAATATCTACACCGCGATCTGTATAAACATGGAAATATCTACACCGCGATCTGTATAAACATGGAAATATCTAAACCGCTATCTGTGTAAACATGGAAATATCTACACAGCTATCTCTATAAACATGGAAATAGCTACACCGCCATCTGTATAAACATGGAAATACCTACAAAGTCATCTGTATAAACATGGAAATATCTACACAGCCATCTGTATAAACATGGAAATATCTGCACTGTCATCTATATAAACATGGAAATATCTACAGAGAACTCTGTATAAACATGGAAATATCTACACCGCGATCTGTATAAACATGGAAATATCTACACCGCGATCTGTATAAATATGAAATATCTAAACCGCTATCTCTATAAAAGTGGAAATATCTACACTGCTATCTGTGTAAACATGGAAATATCCTCACTGCTATCTCTATGCACATTGATATATCTACACCGCTATCTCTATAAACATGGAAATATCTAAACCGCTATCTGTGTAAACATGGAAATATCTACACAGCTATCTCTATAAACATGGAAATAGCTACACCGCCATCTGTATAAACATGGAAATACCTACAAAGTCATCTGTATAAACATGGAAATATCTACACAGCCATCTGTATAAACATGGAAATATCTGCACTGTCATCTATATAAACATGGAAATATCTACAGAAAACCCTGTATAAACATGGAAATATCGGCACAGCCATTTGTATAAACATGGAAATATCTACACCGCTATCTGTATAAACATGGAAATATCTACACCGCGATCTGTATAAACATGGAAATATCTACACCACGATCTGTATAAATATGAAATATCTAAACCTGTATCTCTATAAAAGTGGAAATATCTACACTGCTATCTGTGTAAACATGGAAATATCCTCACTGCTATCTCTATGCACATTGATATATCTACACCGCTATCTCTATAAACATGGAAATATCTACACCGCCATCTCTATAAACATGGAAATATCTACACCGTCATCTGTATAAACATGGAAATATCTACACCGCTATCTGTATAAACATGGAAATATCTACACCGCGATCTGTATAAACATGGAAATATCTACACCGCGATCTGTATAAACATGGAAATATCTAAACCGCTATCTGTGTAAACATGGAAATATCTACACAGCTATCTCTATAAACATGGAAATATCTACACCGCCATCTGTATAAACATGGAAATACCTACAAAGTCTTCTGTATAAACATGGAAATATCTACACAGCCATCTGTATAAACATGGAAATATCTACACAGCCATCTGTATAAACCTGGAAATATCTGCACTGTCATCTATATAAACATGGAAATATCTACAGAGAACTCTGTATAAACATGGAAATATCGGCACAGCCATCTGTATAAACATGGAAATATCTACAACGCTATCTGTATAAACATGGAAATATCTACATCGCTATGTGTATTAACGTGGAAATATCTCCATTGCTATCTGTTTAAACATGGACAAATCTCCACCGCAATATGTATAAACATGAAAATATCTACACTTCTATCTCTATAAACATGGAAATATCTACACTGCCATCTGTACAAACATGGAAATATCTACACAGTCATCTGTAGAAACATGGAAATATCTACACCGCTATCTCTATAAACATGGAAATAACTACACCGCTATCTCTATAAACATGGAAATATCTACACCGCTATCTCCATCAACATGGAAATATACACACCGCCATCTCTTTAAACATGGAGGTATCTACAATGCCATCTTCATAAACAAGAAAATATCTACACTGCCATCTATATAAACATGGAAATATCTACACCGCCATCTCTATAAACATGGAAATATCTACACTGCCATTTCTAGAAAGATGGAAATATCTACACCGCCATCTGTATAAACGTGGAAATATCTACACCGCTATCTGTATAAACATGGAAATATCTACACCGCAATCTGTATAAACATGGAAATATCTACACCGCTCTCTGTACAAATATGAAATATCTAAACCGCTATCTCTATAAAAGTGGAAATATCTACACTGCTATCTGTATAAACATGGAAATATCCTCACTGTTATCTCTATGAACATTGATATATCTACACCGCTATCTCTATAAACATGGAAATATCTACACCGCCATCTCTATAAACATGGAAATATCTACACCGTCATCTGTAGAAACATGGAAATATCTACACCGCTATCTGTATAAACATGGAAATATCTACACCGCGATCTGTATAAACATGGAAATATCTACACCGCGATCTGTATAAACATGAAAATAACTAAACCGCTATCTGTGTAAACATGGAAATATCTACAAAGCTATCTCTATAAACATGGAAATATCTACACCGCCATCTGTATAAACATGGAAATACCTACAAAGTCATCGGTATAAACATGGAAATATCTACACAGCCATCTGTATAAACATGGAAATATCTTCACAGCCATCTGTATAAACCTGGAAATATCTGCACTGTCATCTATATAAACATGGAAATATCTACAGAGAACTCTGTATAAACATGGAAATATCGGCACAGCCATCTGTATAAACATGGAAATATCTGCACTGTCATCTATATAAACATGGAAATATCTACAGAGAACTCTGTATAAACATGGAAATATCGGCACAGCCATCTGTATAAACATGGAGATATCTACACCGCTATCTGTATAAACATGGAAATATCTACACCGCGATCTGTATAAACATGGAAATATCTACACCGCGATCTGTATAAATATAAAATATCTAAACCTCTATCTCTATAAAAGTGGAAATATCTACACTGCTATCTGTGTAAACATGGAAATATCCTCACTGCTATCTCTATGCACATTGATATATCTACACCGCTATCTCTATAAACATGGAAATATCTACACCGCCATCTCTATAAACATGGAAATATCTACACCGTCATCTGTATAAACATGGAAATATCTACACCGCTATCTGTATAAACATGGAAATATCTACACCGCGATCTGTATAAACATGGAAATATCTACACCGCGATCTGTATAAACATGGAAATATCTAAACCGCTATCTGTGTAAACATGGAAATATCTACACAGCTATCTCTATAAACATGGAAATAGCTACACCGCCATCTGTATAAACATGGAAATACCTACAAAGTCATCCGTATAAACATGGAAATATCTACACAGCCATCTGTATAAACATGGAAATATCTGCACTGTCATCTATATAAACTTGGAAATATCTACAGAGAACTCTGTATAAACATGGAAATATCGGCACAGTCATTTGTATAAACATGGAAATATCTACACCGCTATCTGTATAAACATGGAAATATCTACACCGCGATCTGTATAAACATGGAAATATCTACACCACGATCTGTATAAATATGAAATATCTAAACCTGTATCTCTATAAAAGTGGAAATATCTACACTGCTATCTGTGTAAACATGGAAATATCCTCACTGCTATCTCTATGCACATTGATATATCTACACCGCTATCTCTATAAACATGGAAATATCTACACCGCCATCTCTATAAACATGGAAATATCTACACCGTCATCTGTATAAACATGGAAATATCTACACCGCTATCTGTATAAACAGGGAAATATCTACACCGCGATCTGTATAAACATGGAAATATCTACACCGCGATCTGTATAAACATGGAAATATCTAAACCGATATCTGTGTAAACATGGAAATATCTACACAGCTATCTCTATAAACATGGAAATATCTACACCGCCATCTGTATAAACATGGAAATACCTACAAAGTCTTCTGTATAAACATGGAAATATCTACACAGCCATCTGTATAAACATGGAAATATCTACACAGCCATCTGTATAAACCTGGAAATATCTGCACTGTCATCTATATAAACATGGAAATATCTACAGAGAACTCTGTATAAACATGGAAATATCGGCACAGCCATCTGTATAAACATGGAAATATCTACAACGCTATCTGTATAAACATGGAAATATCTACATCGCTATGTGTATTAACGTGGAAATATCTCCATTGCTATCTGTTTAAACATGGACAAATCTCCACCGCAATATGTATAAACATGAAAATATCTACACTTCTATCTCTATAAACATGGAAATATCTACACTGCCATCTGTACAAACATGGAAATATCTACACAGTCATCTGTAGAAACATGGAAATATCTACACCGCTATCTCTATAAACATGGAAATAACTACACCGCTATCTCTATAAACATGGAAATATCTACACCGCTATCTCCATCAACATGGAAATATACACACCGCCATCTCTTTAAACATGCAGGTATCTACAATGCCATCTTCATAAACAAGAAAATATCTACACTGCCATCTATATAAACATGGAAATATCTACACCGCCATCTCTATAAACATGGAAATATCTACACTGCCATTTCTAGAAAGATGGAAATATCTACACCGCCATCTGTATAAACGTGGAAATATCTACACCGCTATCTGTATAAACATGGAAATATCTACACCGCAATCTGTATAAACATGGAAATATCTACACCGCTCTCTGTACAAATATGAAATATCTAAACCGCTATCTCTATAAAAGTGGAAATATCTACACTGCTATCTGTATAAACATGGAAATATCCTCACTGTTATCTCTACGAACATTGATATATCTACACCACTATCTCTATAAACATGGAAATATCTACACCGCCATCTCTATAAACATGGAAATATCTACACCGTCATCTGTATAAACATGGAAATATCTACACCGCTATCTGTATAAACATGGAAATATCTACACCGCGATCTGTATAAACATGGAAATATCTACACCGCGATCTGTATAAACATGAAAATAACTAAACCGCTATCTGTGTAAACATGGAAATATCTACAAAGCTATCTCTATAAACATGGAAATATCTACACCGCCATCTGTATAAACATGGAAATACCTACAAAGTCATCGGTATAAACATGGAAATATCTACACAGCCATCTGTATAAACATGGAAATATCTACACAGCCATCTGTATAAACCTGGAAATATCTGCACTGTCATCTATATAAACATGGAAATATCCACAGAGAACTCTGTATAAACATGGAAATATCGACACAGCCATCTGTATAAACATGGAAATATCTACACCGCTATCTGTATAAACATGGAAATATCTACACCACGATCTGTATAAACATGGAAATATCTACACCGCGATCTGTATAAATATGAAATATCTAAACCTCTATCTCTATAAAAGTGGAAATATCTACACTGCTATCTGTGTAAACATGGAAATATCCTCACTGCTATCTCTATGCACATTGATATATCTACACCGCTATCTCTATAAACATGGAAATATCTACACCGCCATCTCTATATACATGGAAATATCTACACCGTCATCTGTATAAACATGGAAATATCTACACCGCTATCTGTATAAACATGGAAATATCTACACCGCGATCTGTATAAACATGGAAATATCTACACCGCGATCTGTATAAACATGGAAATATCTAAACCGCTATCTGTGTAAACATGGAAATATCTACACAGCTATCTCTATAAACATGGAAATATCTACACCGCCATCTGTATAAACATGGAAATACCTACAAAGTCTTCTGTATAAACATGGAAATATCTACACAGCCATCTGTATAAACATGGAAATATCTACACAGCCATCTGTATATACCTGGAAATATCTGCACTGTCATCTATATAAACATGGAAATATCTACAGAGAACTCTGTAGAAACATGGAAATATCGGCACAGCCATCTGTATAAACATGGAAATATCTACAACGCTATCTGTATAAACATGGAAATATCTACATCGCTATGTGTATTAACGTGGAAATATCTCCATTGCTATCTGTTTAAACATGGACAAATCTCCACCGCAATATGTATAAACATGAAAATATCTACACTTCTATCTCTATAAACATGGAAATGTCTACACTGCCATCTGTACAAACATGGAAATATCTACACCGCTATCTCCATCAACATGGAAATATAGACACCGCCATCTCTTTAAACATGGAGGTATCTACAACGCCATCTACATAAACAAGAAAATATCTACACTGCCTTCTATATAAACATGGAAATATAGACACCGCCATCTCTATAAACATGGAAATATCTACACTGCCATTTCTAGAAAGATGGAAATATCTACACCGCCATCTCTATAAACGTGGAAATATCTACACCGCTATCTGTATAAACATGGAAATATCTACACCGCAATCTGTATAAACATGGAAATATCTACACCGCTCTCTGTACAAATATGAAATATCTAAACCGCTATCTCTATAAAAGTGGAAATATCTACACTGCTATCTGTATAAACATGGAAACATCCTCACTGCTATCTCTATGAACATTGATATATCTACACCGCTATCTCTATAAACATGGAAATATCTACACCGCCATCTCTATAAACATGGAAATATCTACACCGTCATCTGTATACACATGGAAATATCTACACCGCTATGTGTATAAACATGGAAATATCTACACCGCGATCTGTATAAACATGGAAATATCTACACCGCGATCTGTATAAACATGGAAATATCTACACCGCGATCTGTATAAACATGGAAATATCTAAACCGCTATCTGTGTAAACATGGAAATATCTACACAGCTATCTCTATAACCATGGAAATAGCTTCACCGCCATCTGTATAAACATGGAAATACCTACAAAGTCATCTGTATAAACATGGAAATATCTACACAGCCATCTGTATAAACATGGAAATATCTGCACTGTCATCTATATAAACATGGAAATATCTACAGAGAACTCTGTATAAACATGGAAATATCGGCACAGCCATTTGTATAAACATGGAAATATCTACACCGCTATCTGTATAAACATGGAAATATCTACACCGCGATCTGTATAAACATGGAAATATCTACACCGCGATCTGTATAAATATGAAATATCTAAACCTCTATCTCTATAAAAGTGGAAATATCTACACTGCTATCTGTGTAAACATGGAAATATCCTCACTGCTATCTCTATGCACATTGATATACCTACACCGCTGTCTCTATAAACATGGAAATATCTACACCGCCATCTCTATAAACATGGAAATATCTACACCGTCATCTGTATAAACATGGAAATATCTACACCGCTATCTGTATAAACATGGAAATATCTACACCGTGATCTGTATAAACATGGAAATATCTACACCGCGATTTGTATAAACATGGAAATATCTAAACCGCTATCTGTGTAAACATGGAAATATCTACACAGCTATCTCTATAAACATGGAAATATCTACACCGCCATCTGTATAAACATGGAAATACCTACAAAGTCTTCTGTATAAACATGGAAATATCTACACAGCCATCTGTATAAACATGGAAATATCTACACAGCCATCTGTATAAACCTGGAAATATCTGCACTGTCATCTATATAAACATGGAAATATCTACAGAGAACTCTGTATAAACATGGAAATATCGGCATAGCCATCTGTATAAACATGGAAATATCTACAACGCTATCTGTATAAACATGGAAATATCTACATCGCTATGTGTATTAACGTGGAAATATCTCCATTGCTATCTGTTTAAACATGGACAAATCTCCACCGCAATATGTATAAACATGAAAATATCTACACTTCTATCTCTATAAACATGGAAATATCTACACTGCCATCTGTACAAACATGGAAATATCTACACAGTCATCTGTAGAAACATGGAAATATCTACACCGCTATCTCTATAAACATGGAAATAACTACACCGCTATCTCTATAAACATGGAAATATCTACACCGCTATCTCCATCAACATGGAAATATACACACCGCCATCTCTTTAAACATGGAGGTATCTACAATGCCATCTTCATAAACAAGAAAATATCTACACTGCCATCTATATAAACATGGAAATATCTACACCGCCATCTCTATAAACATGGAAATATCTACACTGCCATTTCTAGAAAGATGGAAATATCTACACCGCCATCTGTATAAACGTGGAAATATCTACACCGCTATCTGTATAAACATGGAAATATCTACACCGCAATCTGTATAAACATGGAAATATCTACACCGCTCTCTGTACAAATATGAAATATCTAAACCGCTATCTCTATAAAAGTGGAAATATCTACACTGCTATCTGTATAAACATGGAAATATCCTCACTGTTATCTCTATGAACATTGATATATCTACACCGCCATCTCTATAAACATGGAAATATCTACACCGTCATCTGTATAAACATGGAAATATCTACACCGCTATCTGTATAAACATGGAAATATCTACACCGCGATCTGTATAAACATGGAAATATCTACACCGCGATCTGTATAAACATGAAAATAACTAAACCGCTATCTGTGTAAACATGGAAATATCTACAAAGCTATCTCTATAAACATGGAAATATCTACACCGCCATCTGTATAAACATGGAAATACCTACAAAGTCATCGGTATAAACATGGAAATATCTACACAGCCATCTGTATAAACATGGAAATATCTACACAGCCATCTGTATAAACCTGGAAATATCTGCACTGTCATCTATATAAACATGGAAATATCTACAGAGAACTCTGTATAAACATGGAAATATCAGCACAGCCATCTGTATAAACATGGAAATATCTACACCGCTATCTGTATAAACATGGAAATATCTACACCGTGATCTGTATAAACATGGAAATATCTACACCGCGATCTGTATAAATATGAAATATCTAAACCTCTATCTCTATAAAAGTGGAAATATCTACACTGCTATCTGTGTAAACATGGAAATATCCTCACTGCTATCTGTATGCACATTGATATATCTACACCGCTATCTCTATAAACATGGAAATATCTACACCGCCATCTGTATAAACATGGAAATATCTACACCGCTATCTGTATAAACATGGAAATATCTACACCGCGATCTGTATAAACATGGAAATATCTACACCGCGATCTGTATAAACATGGAAATATCTAAACCGCTATCTGTGTAAACATGGAAATATCTACACAGCTATCTCTATAAACATGGAAATATCTACACCGCCATCTGTATAAACATGGAAATACCTACAAAGTCTTCTGTATAAACACGGAAATATCTACACAGCCATCTGTATAAACATGGAAATATCTACACAGCCATCTGTATAAACCTGGAAATATCTGCACTGTCATCTATATAAACATGGAAATATCTACAGAGAACTCTGTATAAACATGGAAATATCGGCACAGCCATCTGTATAAACATGGAAATATCTACAACGCTATCTGTATAAACATGGAAATATCTACATCGCTATGTGTATTAACGTGGAAATATCTCCATTGCTATCTGTTTAAACATGGACAAATCTCCACCGCAATATGTATAAACATGAAAATATCTACACTTCTATCTCTATAAACATGGAAATATCTACACTGCCATCTGTACAAACATGGAAATATCTACACAGTCATCAGTAGAAACATGGAAATATCTACACCGCTATCTCTATAAACATGGAAATAACTACACTGCTATCTCTATAAACATGGAAATATCTACACCGCTATCTCCATCAACATGGAAATATACACACCGCCATCTCTTTAAACATGGAGGTATCTACAACGCCATCTACATAAACAAGAAAATATCTACACTGCCATCTATATAAACATGGAAATATCTACTCCGCCATCTCTATAAACATGGAAATATCTACACTGCCATTTCTAGAAAGATGGAAATATCTACACCGCCATCTGTATAAACGTGGAAATATCTACACCGCTATCTGTATAAACATGGAAATATCTACACCACAATCTGTATAAACATGGAAATATCTACACCGCTCTCTGTACAAATATGAAATATCTAAACCGCTATCTCTATAAAAGTGGAAATATCTACACTGCTATCTGTATAAACATGGAAACATCCTCACTGCTATCTCTATGAACATTGATATATCTACACCGCTATCTCTATAAACATGGAAATATCTACACCGCCATCTCTATAAACATGGAAATATCTACACCGTCATCTGTATAAACATGGAAATATCTACACCGCTATCTGTATAAACATGGAAATATCTACACCGCGATCTGTATAAACATGGAAATATCTACACCGCGATCTGTATAAACATGGAAATATCTAAACCGCTATCTGTGTATACATGGAAATATCTACACAGCTATCTCTATTAACATGGAAATATCTACACCGCCATCTGTATAAACATGGAAATACCTACAAAGTCATCTGTATAAACATGGAAATATCTACACAGCCATCTGTATAAACCTGGAAGTATCTGCACTGTCATCTATATAAACATGGAAATATCTACAGAGAACTCTGTATAAACATGGAAATATCGGCACAGTCATCTGTATAAACATGGAAATATCTACACCGCTATCTGTATAAACATGGAAATATCTACACCGCGATCTGTATAAACATGGAAATATCTACACCGCGATCTGTATAAATATGAACTATATAAACCGCTATCTCTATAAAAGTGGAAATGTCTACACTGCTATCTGTGTAAACATGGAAATATCCTCACTGCTATCTCTATGCACATTGATATATCTACACCGCTATCTCTATAAACATGGAAATATTTACACCGCCATCTCTATAAACATGGAAATATGTACACCGTCATCTGTATAAACATGGAAATATCTACACCGCTATCTGTATAAACATGGAAATATCTACACCGCGATCTGTATAAACATGGAAATATCTACACCGCGATCTGTATAAACATGGAAATATCTAAACCGCTATCTGTGTAAACTTGGAAATATCTACACAGCTATCTCTATAAACATGGAAATATCTACACCGCCATCTGTATAAACATGGAAATACCTACAAAGTCATCTGTATAAACATGGAAATATCTACACAGCCATCTGTATAAACATGGAAATATCTACACAGCCATCTGTATAAACCTGGAAATATCTGCACTGTCATCTATATAAACATGGAAATATCAACAGAGAACTCTGTATAAACATGGAAATGTCGGCACAGCCATCTGTATAAACATGGAAATATCTACAACGCTATCTGTATAAACATGGAAATATCTACATCGCTATGTGTATTAACGTGGGAATATCTCCATTGCTATCTATTTAAACATGGACAAATCTCCACCGCAATATGTATAAACATGAAAATATCTACACTTCTATCTCTATAAACATGGAAATATCTACACTGCCATCTGTACAAACATGGAAATATCTACACAGTCATCTGTAGAAACATGGAAATATCTACACCGCTATCTCTATAAACATGGAAATAACTACACCGCTATCTCTATAAACATGGAAATATCTACACCGCTATCTCCATCAACATGGAAATATACACACCGCCATCTCTTTAAACATGGAGGTATCTACAACGTCATCTACATCAACAAGAAAATATCTACACTGCCATCTATATAAACATGGAAATATCTACACCGCCATCTGTATAAACATGGAAATACCTACAACGTCTTCTGTATAAACATGGAAATATCTACACAGCCATCTGTATAAACATGGAAATATCTACACAGCCATCTGTATAAACATGGAAATATCTGCACTGTCATCTATATAAACATGGAAATATCTACAGAGAACTCTGTATAAACATGGAAATATCGGCACAGCCATCTGTATAAACATGGAAATATCTACAACGCTATCTGTATAAACATGGAAATATCTACATCGCTATGTGTATTAACATGGAAATATCTCCATTGCTATCTGTTTAAACATGGACAAATCTCCACCGCAATATGTATAAACATGAAAATATCTACACTTCTATCTCTATAAACATGGAAATATCTACACTGCCATCTGTACAAACATGGAGATATCTACACAGTCATCTGTAGAAACATGGAAATATCTACACCGCTATCTCTATAAACATGGAAATAACTACACCGCTATCTCTATAAACATGGAAATATCTACACAGCTATCTCCATCAACATGGAAATATACACACCGCCATCTCTTTAAACATGGAGGTATCTACAATGCCATCTTCATAAACAAGAAAATATCTACACTGCCATCTATATAAACATGGAAATATCTACACCGCCATCTCTATAAACATGGAAATATCTACACAGCCATTTCTAGAAAGATGGAAATATCTACACCGCCATCTGTATAAACGTGGAAATATCTACACCGCTATCTGTATAAACATGGAAATATCTACACCGCAATCTGTATAAACATGGAAATGTCTACACCGCTCTCAGTACAAATATGAAATATCTAAACCGCTATCTCTATAAAAGTGGAAATATCTACACTGCTATCTGTATAAACATGGAAATATCCTCACTGTTATCTCTATGAACATTGATATATCTACACCGCTATCTCTATAAACATGGAAATATCTACACCGCCATCTCTATAAACATGGAAATATCTACACCGTCATCTGTATAAACATGGAAATATCTACACCGCTATCTGTATAAACATGGAAATACCTACACTGCGATCTGTATAAACATGGAAATATCTACACCGCGATCTGTATAAACATGGAAATATCTAAACCGCTATCTGTGTAAACATGGAAATATCTACACAGCTATCTCTATAAACATGGAAATATCTACACCGCCATCTGTATAAACATGGAAATACCTACAAAGTCATCTGTATAAACATGGAAACATCTACACAGCCATCTGTATAAACATGGAAATATCTACACCGCCATCTGTATAAACCTGGAAATATCTGCACTGTCATCTATATAAACATGGAAATATCTACAGAGAACTCTGTATAAACATGGAAATATCGGCACAGCCATCTGTATAAACATGGAAATATCTACACCGCTATCTGTATAAACATGGAAATATCTACACCGCGATCTGTATAAACATGGAAATATCTACACCGCGATCTGTATAAACATGGAAATATCTACACCGCTCTCTGTACAAATATGAAATATCTAAACCGCTATCTCTATAAAAGTGGAAATGTCTACACTGCTATCTGTATAAACATGGAAACATCCTCACTGCTATCTCTATGAACATTGATATATCTACACCGCTATCTCTATAAACATGGAAATATCTACACCGCCATCTCTATAAACATGGAATTATCTACACCGTCATCTGTATAAACATGGAAATATCTACACCGCTATCTGTATAAACATGGAAATATCTACACCGCGATCTGTATAAACATGGAAATATCTACACGGCGATCTGTATAAACATGGAAATATCTAAACCGCTATCTGTGTAAACATGGAAATATCTACACAGCTATCTCTATTAACATGGAAATATCTACACCGCCATCTGTATAAACATGGAAATACCTACAAAGTCATCGGTATAAACATGGAATTATCTACACAGCCATCTGTATAAACATGGAAGTATCTACACAGCCATCTGTATAAACCTGGAAATATCTGCAATGTCATCTATATAAACATGGAAATATCTACAGAAAACTCTGTATAAACATGGAAATATCGGCACAGCCATCTGTATAAACATGGAAATATCTACACCGCTATCTGTATAAACATGGAAATATCTACACCGCGATCTGTATAAACATGGAAATATCTACACCGCGATCTGTATAAATATGAAATATCTAAACCGCTATCTCTATAAAAGTGGAAATATCTACACTGCTATCTGTGTAAACATGGAAATATCTTCACTGCTATCTCTATGCACATTGATATATCTACACCGCTATCTCTATAAACATGGAAATATCTACACCGCCATCTCTATAAACATGGAAATATGTACACCGTCATCTGTATAAACATGGAAATATCTACACCGCTATCTGTATAAATATGGAAATATCTACACCGCGATCTGTATAAACATGGAAATATCTACACCGCGATCTGTATAAACATGGAAATATCTAAACCGCTATCTGTGTAAACATGGAAATATCTACAAACCTATCTCTATAAACATGGAAATATCTACACCGCCATCTGTATAAACATGGAAATACCTACAAAGTCATCTGTATAAACATGGAAATATCTACACAGCCATCTGTAGAAACATGGAAATATCTACACAGCCATCTGTATAAACCTGGAAATATCTGCACTGTCATCTATATAAACATGGAAATATATACAGAGAACTCTGTATAAACATGGAAATATCGGCACAGCCATCTGTATAAACATGGAAATATCTACAACGCTATCTGTATAAACATGGATATGTCTACACCGCTATGTGTATTAACGTGGAAATATCTCCATTGCTATCTGTATAAACATGGACAAATCTCCACCGCAATATGTATAAACATGAAAATATCTACACTTCTATCTCTATAAACATGTAAATATCTACACTGCCATCTGTACAAACATGGAAATATCTACACAGTCATCAGTAGAAACATGGAAATATCTACACCGCTATCTCTATAAACATGGAAATAACTACACCGCTATCTCTATAAACATGGAAATATCTACACCGCTATCTCCATCAACATGGAAATATACACACCGCCATCTCTTTAAACATGGAGGTATCTACAACGCCATCTACATAAACAAGAAAATATCTACACTGCCATCTATATAAACATGGAAATATCTACACCGCCATCTCTATAAACATGGAAATATCTACACTGCCATTTCTAGAAAGATGGAAATATCTACACCGCCATCTGTATAAACGTGGAAATATCTACACCGCTATCTGTATAAACATGGAAGTATCTACACCGTAATCTGTATAAACATGGAAATATCTACACCGCTCTCTGTACAAATATGAAATATCTAAACCGCTATCTCTATAAAAGTGGAAATATCTACACTGCTATCTGTATAAACATGGAAACATCCTCACGGCTATCTCTATGAACATTGATATATCTACACCGCTATCTCTATAAACATGGAAATATCTACACCGCCATCTCTATAAACATGGAAATATCTACACCGTCATCTGTATAAACATGGAAATATCTACACCGCTATCTGTATAAACATGGAAATATCTACACCGCGATCTGTATAAACATGGAAATATCTACACGGCGATCTGTATAAACATGGAAATATCTAAACCGCTATCTGTGTAAACATGGAAATATCTACACAGCTATCTATTTTAACATGGAAATATCTACACCGCCATCTGTATAAACATGGAAATACCTACAAAGTCATCTGTATAAACATGGAAATATCTACACAGCCATCTGTATATACATGGAAATATCCACACAGCCATCTGTATAAACCTGGAAATATCTGCACTGTCATCTATATAAACATGGAAATAGCTACAGAGAACTCTGTATAAACATGGAAATATCGGCACAGCCATCTGTATAAACATGGAAATATCTACACCGCTATCTGTATAAACATGGAAATATCTACACCGCGATCTGTATAAACATGGAAATATCTACACCGCGATCTGTATAAATATGAAATATCTAAACCGCTATCTCTATAAAAGTGGAAATATCTACACTGCTATCTGTGTAAACATGGAAATATCCTCACTGCTATCTCTATGCACATTGATATATCTACACCGCTATCTCTATAAACATGGAAATATCTACACCGCCATCTCTATAAACATGGAAATATGTACACCGTCATCTGTATAAACATGGAAATATCTACACCGCTATCTGTATAAACGTGGAAATATCTACACCGCGATCTGTATAAACATGGAAATATCTACACCGCGATCTGTATAAACATGGAAATATCTACACCGCGATCTGTATAAACATGGAAATATCTAAACCGCTATCTGTGTAAACATGGAAATATCTACACAGCTATCTCTATAAACATGGAAATAGCTACACCGCCATCTGTATAAACATGGAAATACCTACAAAGTCATCTGTATAAACATGGAAATATCTACACAGCCATCTGTATAAACATGGAAATATCTGCACTGTCATCTATATAAACATGGAAATATCTACAGAGAACTCTGTATAAACATGGAAATATCTACACCGCGATCTGTATAAACATGGAAATATCTACACCGCGATCTGTATAAATATGAAATATCTAAACCGCTATCTCTATAAAAGTGGAAATATCTACACTGCTATCTGTGTAAACATGGAAATATCCTCACTGCTATCTCTATGCACATTGATATATCTACACCGCTATCTCTATAAACATGGAAATATCTACACCGCCATCTCTATAAACATGGAAATATGTACACCGTCATCTGTATAAACATGGAAATATCTAAACCGCTATCTGTGTAAACATGGAAATATCTGCACTGTCATCTATATAAACATGGAAATATCTACAGAGAACTCTGTATAAACATGGAAATATCGGCACAGCCATTTGTATAAACATGGAAATATCTACACCGCTATCTGTATAAACATGGAAATATCTACACCGCGATCTGTATAAACATGGAAATATCTACACCGCGATCTCTATAAATATGAAATATCTAAACCTGTATCTCTATAAAAGTGGAAATATCTACACTGCTATCTGTGTAAACATGGAAATATCCTCACTGCTATCTCTATGCACATTGATATATCTACACCGCGATCTCTATAAACATGGAAATATCTACACCGCCATCTCTATAAACATGGAAATATCTACACCGTCATCTGTATAAACATGGAAATATCTACACCGCTATCTGTATAAACATGGAAATATCTACACCGCGATCTGAATAAACATGGAAATATCTACACCGCGATCTGTATAAACATGGAAATATCTAAACCGCTATCTGTGTAAACATGGAAATATCTACACAGCTATCTCTATAAACATGGAAATATCTACACCGCCATCTGTATAAACATGGAAATACCTACAAAGTCTTCTGTATAAACATGGAAATATCTGCACAGCCATCTGTATAAACATGGAAATATCTACACAGCCATCTGTATAAACCTGGAAATATCTGCACTGTCATCTATATAAACATGGAAATATCTACAGAGAACTCTGTATAAACATGGAAATATCGGCACAGCCATCTGTATAAACATGGAAATATCTACAACGCTATCTGTATAAACATGGAAATATCTACATCGCTATGTGTATTAACGTGGAAATATCTCCATTGCTATCTGTTTAAACATGGACAAATCTCCACCGCAATATGTATAAACATGAAAATATCTACACTTCTATCTCTACAAACATGGAAATATCTACACTGCCATCTGTACAAACATGGAAATATCTACACAGTCATCTGTAGAAACATGGAAATATCTACACCGCTATCTCTATAAACATGGAAATAACTACACCGCTATCTCTATAAACATGGAAATATCTACACCGCTATCTCCATCAACATGGAAATATACACACCGCCATCTCTTTAAACATGGAGGTATCTACAATGCCATCTTCATAAACAAGAAAATATCTACACTGCCATCTATATAAACATGGAAATATCTACACCGCCATCTCTATAAACATGGAAATATCTACACTGCCATTTCTAGAAAGATGGAAATATCTACACCGCCATCTGTATAAACGTGGAAATATCTACACCGCTATCTGTATAAACATGGAAATATCTACACCGCAATCTGTATAAACATGGAAATAACTACACCGCTCTCTGTACAACTATGAAATATCTAAACCGCTATCTCTATAAAAGTGGAAATATCTACACTGCTATCTGTATAAACATGGAAATATCCTCACTGTTATCTCTATGAACATTGATATATCTACACCGCTATCTCTATAAACATGGAAATATCTACACCGCCATCTCTATAAACATGGAAATATCTACACCGTCATCTGTATAAATATGGAAATATCTACACCGCTATCTGTATAAACATGGAAATATCTACACCGCGATCTGTATAAACATGGAAATATATACACCGCGATCTGTATAAACATGGAAATATCTAAACCGCTATCTGTGTAAACATGGAAATATCTACACAGCTATCTCTACAAACATGGAAATAGCTACACCGCCATCTGTATAAACATGGAAATACCTACAAAGTCATCGGTATAAACATGGAATTATCTACACAGCCATCTGTATAAACATGGAAGTATCTACACAGCCATCTGTATAAACCTGGAAATATCTGCACTGTCATCTATATAAACATGGAAATATCTACAGAAAACTCTGTATAAACATGGAAATATCGGCACAGCCATCTGTATAAACATGGAAATATCTACACCGCTATCTGTATAAACATGGAAATATCTACACCGCGATCTGTATAAACATGGAAATATCTACACCGCGATCTCTATAAATATGAAATATCTAAACCGCTATCTCTATAAAAGTGGAAATATCTACACTGCTATCTGTGTAAACATGGAAATATCCTCACTGCTAACTCTATGCACATTGATATATCTACACCGCTATCTCCATAAACATGGAAATATCTACACCGCCATCTCTATAAACATGGAAATATGTACACCGTCATCTGTATAAACATGGAAATATCTACACCGCTATCTGTGTAAACATGGAAATATCTACAAACCTATCTCTATAAACATGGAAATATCTACACCGCCATCTGTATAAACATGGAAATACCTACAAAGTCATCTGTATAAACATGGAAATATCTACACAGCCATCTGTAGAAACATGGAAATATCTACACAGCCATCTGTATAAACCTGGAAATATCTGCACTGTCATCTATATAAACATGGAAATATATACAGAGAACTCTGTATAAACATGGAAATATCGGCACAGCCATCTGTATAAACATGGAAATATCTACAACGCTATCTGTATAAACATGGAAATATCTACACCGCTATGTGTATTAACGTGGAAATATCTCCATTGCTATCTGTATAAACATGGACAAATCTCCACCGCAATATGTATAAACATGAAAATATCTACACTTCTATCTCTATAAACATGGAAATATCTACACTGCCATCTGTACAAACATGGAAATATCTACACAGTCATCAGTAGAAACATGGAAATATCTACACCGCTATCTCTATAAACATGGAAATAACTACACCGCTATCTCTATAAACATGGAAATATCTACACCGCTATCTCCATCAACATGGAAATATACACACCGCCATCTCTTTAAACATGGAGGTATCTACAACGCCATCTACATAAACAAGAAAATATCTACACTGCCATCTATATAAACATGGAAATATCTACACCGCCATCTCTATAAACATGGAAATATCTACACTGCCATTTCTAGAAAGATGGAAATATCTACACCGCCATCTGTATAAACGTGGAAATATCTACACCGCTATCTGTATAAACATGGAAGTATCTACACTGTAATCTGTATAAACATGGAAATATCTACACCGCTCTCTGTACAAATATGAAATATCTAAACCGCTATCTCTATAAAAGTGGAAATATCTACACTGCTATCTGTATAAACATGGAAACATCCTCACTGCTATCTCTATGAACATTGATATATCTACACCGCTATCTCTATAAACATGGAAATATCTACACCGCCATCTCTATAAACATGGAAATATCTACACCGTCATCTGTATAAACATGGAAATATCTACACCGCTATCTGTATAAACATGGAAATATCTACACCGCGATCTGTATAAACATGGAAATATCTACACGGCGATCTGTATAAACATGGAAATATCTAAACCGCTATCTGTGTAAACATGGAAATATCTACACAGCTATCTATTTTAACATGGAAATATCTACACCGCCATCTGTATAAACATGGAAATACCTACAAAGTCATCTGTATAAACATGGAAATATCTACACAGCCATCTGTATATACATGGAAATATCCACACAGCCATCTGTATAAACCTGGAAATATCTGCACTGTCATCTATATAAACATGGAAATATCTACAGAGAACTCTGTATAAACATGGAAATATCGGCACAGCCATCTGTATAAACATGGAAATATCTACACCGCTATCTGTATAAACATGGAAATATCTACACCGCGATCTGTATAACCATGGAAATATCTACACCGCGATCTGTATAAATATGAAATATCTAAACCGCTATCTCTATAAAAGTGGAAATATCTACACTGCTATCTGTGTAAACATGGAAATATCCTCACTGCTATCTCTATGCACATTGATATATCTACACCGCTATCTCTATAAACATGGAAATATCTACACCGCCATCTCTATAAACATGGAAATATGTACACCGTCATCTGTATAAACATGGAAATATCTACACCGCTATCTGTATAAACGTGGAAATATCTACACCGCTATCTGTATAAACATGGAAATATCTACACCGCGATCTGTATAAACATGGAAATATCTACACCGCGATCTGTATAAACATGGAAATATCTAAACCGCTATCTGTGTAAACATGGAAATATCTACACAGCTATCTCTATAAACATGGAAATAGCTGCACCGCCATCTGTATAAACATGGAAATACCTACAAAGTCATCTGTATAAACATGGAAATATCTACACAGCCATCTGTATAAACATGGAAATATCTGCACTGTCATCTATATAAACATGGAAATATCTACAGAGAACTCTGTATAAACATGGAAATATCTACACCGTGATCTGTATAAACATGGAAATATCTACACCGCGATCTGTATAAATATGAAATATCTAAACCGCTATCTCTATAAAAGTGGAAATATCTACACTGCTATCTGTGTAAACATGGAAATATCCTCACTGCTATCTCTATGCACATTGATATATCTACACCGCTATCTCTATAAACATGGAAATATCTACACCGCCATCTCTATAAACATGGAAATATGTACACCGTCATCTGTATAAACATGGAAATATCTACACCGCTATCTGTATAAACGTGGAAATATCTACACCGCTATCTGTATAAACATGGAAATATCTACACCGCGATCTGTATAAACATGGAAATATCTACACCGCGATCTGTATAAACATGTTAATATCTAAACCGCTATCTGTGTAAACATGGAAATATCTACACAGCTATCTCTATAAACATGGAAATAGCTACACCGCCATCTGTATAAACATGGAAATACCTACAAAGTCATCTGTATTAACATGGAAATATCTACACAGCCATCTGTATAAACATGGAAATATCTGCACTGTCATCTATATAAACATGGAAATATCTACAGAGAACTCTGTATAAACATGGAAATATCGGCACAGCCATTTGTATAAACATGGAAATATCTACACCGCTATCTGTATAAACATGGAAATATCTACACCGCGATCTGTATAAACATGGAAATATCTACACCGCGATCTCTATAAATATGAAATATCTAAACCTGTATCTCTATAAAAGTGGAAATATCTACACTGCTATCTGTGTAAACATGGAAATATCCTCACTGCTATCTCTATGCACATTGATATATCTACACCGCTATCTCTATAAACATGGAAATATCTACACCGCCATCTCTATAAACATGGAAATATCTACACCGTCATCTGTATAAACATGGAAATATCTACACCGCTATCTGTATAAACATGGAAATATCTACACCGCGATCTGTATAAACATGGAAATATCTACACCGCGATCTGTATAAACATGGAAATATCTAAACCGCTATCTGTGTAAACATGGAAATATCTACACAGCTATCTCTATAAACATGGAAATATCTACACCGCCATCTGTATAAACATGGAAATACCTACAAAGTCTTCTGTATAAACATGGAAATATCTGCACAGCCATCTGTATAAACATGGAAATATCTACACAGCCATCTGTATAAACCTGGAAATATCTGCACTGTCATCTATATAAACATGGAAATATCTACAGAGAACTCTGTATAAACATGGAAATATCGGCACAGCCATCTGTATAAACATGGAAATATCTACAACGCTATCTGTATAAACATGGAAATATCTACATCGCTATGTGTATTAACGTGGAAATATCTCCATTGCTATCTGTTTAAACATGGACAAATCTCCACCGCAATATGTATAAACATGAAAATATCTACACTTCTATCTCTACAAACATGGAAATATCTACACTGCCATCTGTACAAACATGGAAATATCTACACAGTCATCTGTAGAAACATGGAAATATCTACACCGCTATCTCTATAAACATGGAAATAACTACACCGCTATCTCTATAAACATGGAAATATCTACACCGCTATCTCCATCAACATGGAAATATACACACCGCCATCTCTTTAAACATGGAGGTATCTACAATGCCATCTTCATAAACAAGAAAATATCTACACTGCCATCTATATAAACATGGAAATATCTACACCGCCATCTCTATAAACATGGAAATATCTACACTGCCATTTCTAGAAAGATGGAAATATCTACACCGCCATCTGTATAAACGTGGAAATATCTACACCGCTATCTGTATAAACATGGAAATATCTACACCGCAATCTGTATAAACATGGAAATATCTACACCGCTCTCTGTACAAATATGAAATATCTAAACCGCTATCTCTATAAAAGTGGAAATATCTACACTGCTATCTGTATAAACATGGAAATATCCTCACTGTTATCTCTATGAACATTGATATATCTACACCGCTATCTCTATAAACATGGAAATATCTACACCGCCATCTCTATAAACATGGAAATATCTACACCGTCATCTGTATAAACATGGAAATATCTACACCGCTATCTGTATAAACATGGAAATATCTACACCGCGATCTGTATAAACATGGAAATATCTACACCGCGATCTGTATAAACATGGAAATATCTAAACCGCTATCTGTGTAAACATGGAAATATCTACACAGCTATCTCTATAAACATGGAAATAGCTACACCGCCATCTGTATAAACATGGAAATACCTACAAAGTCATCTGTATAAACATGGAAATATCTACACAGCCATCTGTATAAACATGGAAATATCTGCACTGTCATCTATATAAACATGGAAATATCTACAGAAAACTCTGTATAAACATGGAAATATCGGCACAGCCATTTGTATAAACATGGAAATATCTACACCGCTATCTGTATAAACATGAAAATATCTACACCGCGATCTGTATAAACATGGAAATATCTACACCACGATCTGTATAAATATGAAATATCTAAACCTGTATCTCTATAAAATTGGAAATATCTACACTGCTATCTGTGTAAACATGGAAATATCCTCACTGCTATCTCTATGCACATTGATATATCCACACCGCTATCTCTATAAACATGGAAATATCTACACCGCCATCTCTATAAACATGGAAATATCTACACCGTCATCTGTATAAACATGGAAATATCTACACCGCTATCTGTATAAACATGGAAATATCTACACCGCGATCTGTATAAACATGGAAATATCTACACCGCGATCTGTATAAACATGGAAATATCTAAACCGATATCTGTGTAAACATGGAAATATCTACACAGCTATCTCTATAAACATGGAAATATCTACACCGCCATCTGTATAAACATGGAAATACCTACAAAGTCTTCTGTATAAACATGGAAATATCTACACAGCCATCTGTATAAACATGGAAATATCTACACAGCCATCTGTATAAACCTGGAAATATCTGCACTGTCATCTATATAAACATGGAAATATCTACAGAGAACTCTGTATAAACATGGAAATATCGGCACAGCCATCTGTATAAACATGGAAATATCTACAACGCTATCTGTATAAACATGGAAATATCTACATCGCTATGTGTATTAACGTGGAAATATCTCCATTGCTATCTGTTTAAACATGGACAAATCTCCACCGCAATATGTATAAACATGAAAATATCTACACTTCTATCTCTATAAACATGGAAATATCTACACTGCCATCTGTACAAACATGGAAATATCTACACAGTCATCTGTAGAAACATGGAAATATCTACACCGCTATCTCTATAAACATGGAAATAACTACACCGCTATCTCTATAAACATGGAAATATCTACACCGCTATCTCCATCAACATGGAAATATACACACCGCCATCTCTTTAAACATGGAGGTATCTACAATGCCATCTTCATAAACAAGAAAATATCTAAACTGCCATCTATATAAACATGGAAATATCTTCACCGCCATCTCTATAAACATGGAAATATCTACACTGCCATTTCTAGAAAGATGGAAATATCTACACCGCCATCTGTATAAACGTGGAAATATCTACACCACTATCTGTATAAACATGGAAATATCTACACCGCAATCTGTATAAACATGGAAATATCTACACCGCTCTCTGTACAAATATGAAATATCTAAACCGCTATCTCTATAAAAGTGGAAATATCTACACTGCTATCTGTATAAACATGGAAATATCCTCACTGTTATCTCTATGAACATTGATATATCTACACCGCTATCTCTATAAACATGGAAATATCTACACCGCCATCTCTATAAACATGGAAATATCTACACCGTCATCTGTAGAAACATGGAAATATCTACACCGCTATCTGTATAAACATGGAAATATCTACACCGCGGTCTGTATAAACATGGAAATATCTACACCGCGATCTGTATAAACATGAAAATAACTAAACCGCTATCTGTGTAAACATGGAAATATCCACAAAGCTATCTCTATAAACATGGAAATATCTACACCGCCATCTGTATAAACATGGAAATACCTACAAAGTCTTCTGTATAAACATGGAAATATCTACACAGCCATCTGTATAAACATGGAAATATCTACACAGCCATCTGTATAAACCTGGAAATATCTGCACTGTCATCTATATAAACATGGAAATATCTACAGAGAACTCTGTATAAACATGGAAATATCGGCACAGCCGTCTGTATAAACATGGAAATATCTACAACGCTATCTGTATAAACATGGAAATATCTACATCGCTATGTGTATTAACGTGGAAATATCTCCATTGCTATCTGTTTAAACATGGACAAATCTCCACCGCAATATGTATAAACATGAAAATATCTACACTTCTGTCTCTATAAACATGGAAATGTCTACACTGCCATCTGTACAAACATGGAAATATCTACACCGCTATCTCCATCAACATGGAAATATAGACACCGCCATCTCTTTAAACATGGAGGTATCTACAACGCCATCTACATAAACAAGAAAATATCTACACTGCCTTCTATATAAACATGGAAATATAGACACCGCCATCTCTATAAACATGGAAATATCTACACTGCCATTTCTAGAAAGATGGAAATATCTACACCGCCATCTCTATAAACGTGGAAATATCTACACCGCTATCTGTATAAACATGGAAATATCTACACCGCAATCTGTATAAACATGGAAATATCTACACCGCTCTCTGTACAAATATGAAATATCTAAACCGCTATCTCTATAAAAGTGGAAATATCTACACTGCTATCTGTATAAACATGGAAACATCCTCACTGCTATCTCTATGAACATTGATATATCTACACCGCTATCTCTATAAACATGGAAATATCTACACCGCCATCTCTATAAACATGGAAATATCTACACCGTCATCTGTATAAACATGGAAATATCTACACCGCTATGTGTATAAACATGGAAATATCTACACCGCGATCTGTATAAACATGGAAATATCTACACCGCGATCTGTATAAACATGGAAATATCTACACCGCGATCTGTATAAACATAGAAATATCTAAACCGCTATCTGTGTAAACATGGAAATATCTACACAGCTATCTCTATAACCATGGAAATAGCTACACCGCCATCTGTATAAACATGGAAATACCTACAAACTCATCTGTATAAACATGGAAATATCTACACAGCCATCTGTATAAACATGGAAATATCTGCACTGTCATCTATATAAACATGGAAATATCTACAGAGAACTCTGTATAAACATGGAAATATCGGCACAGCCATTTGTATAAACATGGAAATATCTACACCGCTATCTGTATAAACATGGAAATATCTACACCGCGATCTGTATAAACATGGAAATATCTACACCGCGATCTGTATAAATATGAAATATCTAAACCTCTATCTCTATAAAAGTGGAAATATCTACACTGCTATCTGTGTAAGCATGGAAATATCCTCACTGCTATCTCTATGCACATTGATATACCTACACCGCTATCTCTATAAACATGGAAATATCTACACCGCCATCTCTATAAACATGGAAATATCTACACCGTCATCTGTATAAACATGGAAATATCTACACCGCTATCTGTATAAACATGGAAATATCTACACCACGATCTGTATAAACATGGAAATATCTACACCGCGATTTGTATAAACATGGAAATATCTAAACCGCTATCTGTGTAAACATGGAAATATCTACACAGCTATCTCTATAAACATGGAAATATCTACACCGCCATCTGTATAAACATGGAAATACCTACAAAGTCTTCTGTATAAACATGGAAATATCTACACAGCCATCTGTATAAACATGGAAATATCTACACAGCCATCTGTATAAACCTGGAAATATCTGCACTGTCATCTATATAAACATGGAAATATCTACAGAGAACTCTGTATAAACATGGAAATATCGGCATAGCCATCTGTATAAACATGGAAATATCTACAACGCTATCTGTATAAACATGGAAATATCTACATCGCTATGTGTATTAACGTGGAAATATCTCCATTGCTATCTGTTTAAACATGGACAAATCTCCACCGCAATATGTATAAACATGAAAATATCTACACTTCTATCTCTATAAACATGGAAATATCTACACTGCCATCTGTACAAACATGGAAATATGTACACAGTCATCTGTAGAAACATGGAAATATCTACACCGCTATCTCTATAAACATGGAAATAACTACACCGCTATCTCTATAAACATGGAAATATCTACACCGCTATCTCCATCAACATGGAAATATACACACCGCCATCTCTTTAAACATGGAGGTATCTACAATGCCATCTTCATAAACAAGAAAATATCTACACTGCCATCTATATAAACATGGAAATATCTACACCGCCATCTCTATAAACATGGAAATATCTACACTGCCATTTCTAGAAAGATGGAAATATCTACACTGCCATCTGTATAAACGTGGAAATATCTACACCGCTATCTGTATAAACATGGAAATGTCTACACCGCCATCTGTATAAACGTGGAAATATCTACACCGCTATCTGTATAAACATGGAAATATCTACACCACAATCTGTATAAACATGGAAATATCTACACCGCTCTCTGTACAAATATGAAATATCTAAACCGCTATCTCTATAAAAGTGGAAATATCTACACTGCTATCTGTATAAACATGGAAACATCCTCACTGCTATCTCTATGAACATTGATATATCTACACCGCTATCTATATAAACATGGAAATATCTACACCGCCATCTCTATAAACATGGAAATATCTACACCGTCATCTGTATAAACATGGAAATATCTACACTGCTATCTGTATAAACATGGAAATATCTACACCGCGATCTGTATAAACATGGAAATATCTACACCGCGATCTGTATAAACATGGAAATATCTAAACCGCTATCTGTGTAAACATGGAAATATCTACACAGCTATCTCTATTAACATGGAAATATCTACACCGCCATCTGTATAAACATGGAAATACCTACAAAGTCATCTGTATAAACATGGAAATATCTACACAGCCATCTGTATAAACCTGGAAATATCTGCACTGTCATCTATATAAACATGGAAATATCTAAAGAGAACTCTGTATAAACATGGAAATATCGGCACAGTCATCTGTATAAACATGGAAATATCTACACCGCTATCTGTATAAACATGGAAATATCTACACCGCGATCTGTATAAACATGGAAATATCTACACCGCGATCTGTATAAACATGGAAATATCTACACCGCGATCTGTATAAACATGGAAATATCTACACCGCTCTCTGTACAAATATGAAATATCTAAACCGCTATCTCTATAAATGTGGAAATATCTACACTGCTATCTGTATAAACATGGAAATATCTACACCGCCATCTCTATAAACATGGAAATATCTACACTGCCATTTCTAGAAAGATGGAAATATCTACACCGCCATCTGTATAAACGTGGAAATATCTACACCGCTATCTGTATAAACATGGAAATATCTACACCGTAATCTGTATAAACATGGAAATATCTACACCGCTCTCTGTACAAATATGAAATATCTAAACCGCTATCTCTATAAAAGTGGAAATATCTACACTGCTATCTGTATAAACATGGAAACATCCTCACTGCTATCTCTATGAACATTGATATATCTACACCGCTATCTCTATAAACATGGAAATATCTACACCGCCATTTCTATAAACATGGAAATATCTACACCGTCATCTGTATAAACATGGAAATATCTACACCGCTATCTGTATAACCATGGAAATATCTACACCGCGATCTGTATAAACATGGAAATATCTACACCGCGATCTGTATAAACATGGAAATATCTAAACCGCTATCTGTGTAAACATGGAAATGTCTACACAGCTATCTCTATAAACATGGAAATATCTACACCGCCATCTGTATAAACATGGAAATACCTACAAAGTCATCTGTATAAACATGGAAATATCTACACAGCCATCTGTATAAACATGGAAATATCTACACAGCCATCTGTATAAACCTGGAAATATCTGCACTGTCATCTATATAAACATGGAAATATCTACAGAGAACTCTGTATAAACATGGAAATATCGGCACAGCCATCTGTATAAACATGGAAATATCTACACCACTATCTGTATAAACATGGAAATATCTACACCGCGATCTGTATAAACATGGAAATATCTACACCGCGATCTGTATAAATATGAAATATCTAAACCGCTATCTCTATAAAAGTGGAAATATATACACTGCTATCTGTGTAAACATGGAAATATCCTCACTGCTATCTCTATGCACATTGATATATCTACACCGCTATATCTATAAACATGGAAATATCTACACCGCCATCTCTATAAACATGGAAATATCTACACCGTCATCTGTATAAACATGGAAATATCTACACCGCTATCTGTATAAACATGGAAATATCTACACCGCGATCTGTATAAACATGGAAATATCTACACCGCGATCTGTATAAACATGGAAATATCTAAACTGCTATCTGTGTAAACATGGAAATATCTACACAGCTATCTCTATAAACATGGAAATATCTGCAACGCCATCTGTATAAACATGGAAATACCTACAAAGTCATCTGTATAAACATGGAAATATCTACACAGCCATCTGTATAAACATGGAAATATCTACACAGCCATCTGTATAAACCTGGAAATATCTGCACTGTCATCTATATAAACATGGAAATATCTACAGAGAACTCTGTATAAACATGGAAATATCGGCACAGCCATCTGTATAAACATGGAAATATCTACAACGCTATCTGTATAAACATGGAAATATCTACACCGCTATGTGTATTAACGTGGAAATATCTCCATTGCTATCTGTTTAATCATGGAGAAATCTCCACCGCAATATGTATAAATATGAAACTATCTACACTTCTATCTCTATAAACATGGAAATATCTACACTGCCATCTGTACAAACATGGAAATATCTACACAGTCATCTGTAGAAACATGGAAATATCTACACCGCTCTCTGTATAAATATGAAATATCTAAACCGCTATCTCTATAAAAGTGGAAATATATACACTGCTATCTGTGTAAACATGGAAATATCCTCACTGCTATCTCTATGAACATTGATATATCTACACCGCTATCTGTATAAACATGGAAATATCTACTCCGCCATCTCTATAAACATGGAAATATCTACACCGTCATCTGTATAAACTTGGAAATATCTACACCGCTATCTGTATAAACATGGAAATATCTACACCGCGATCTGTATAAACATGGAAATATCTACACCGCGATCTGTATAAACATGGAAATATCTACACCACGATCTGTATAAACATGGAAATATCTAAACCGCTATCTGTGTAAACATGGAAATATCTACACAGCTATCTCTATAAACATGGAAATATCTACACCGCCATCTGTATAAACATGGAAATACCTACAAAGTCATCTGTATAAACATGGAAATATCTACACAGCCATCTTTATGAACATGGAAATATCTACACAGCCATCTGTATAAACCTGGAAATATCTGCACTGTCATCTATATAAACATGGAAATATCTACAGAGAACTCTGTATAAACATGGAAATATCGGCACAGCCATCTGTGTAAACATGGAAATATCTACAACGCTATCTGTATAAACATGGAAATATCTACACCGCTATGTGTATTAACGTGGAAATATCTCCATTGCTATCTGTATAAACATGGACAAATCTCCACCGCAATATGTATAAACATGAAAATATCTACACTTCTATCTCTATAAACATGGAAATATCTACACTGCCATCTGTACAAACATGGAAATATCTACACAGTCATCTGTAGAAACATGGAAATATCTACACCGCTATCTCTATAAACATGGAAATAACTACACCGCTATCTCTATAAACATGGAAATATCTACACCGCTATCTCCTTCAACATGGAAATATACACACCGCCATCTCTTTAAACATGGAGGTATCTACAACGCCATCTACATAAACAAGAAAATATCTACACTGCCATCTATATAAACATGGAAATATCTACACCGCCATCTCTATAAACATGGAAATATCTACACTGCCATTTGTAGAAAGATGGAAATATCTACACCGCCATCTGTATAAACGTGGAAATATCTACACCGCTATCTGTATAAACATGGAAATATCTACACCACAATCTGTATAAACATGGAAATATCAACACCGCTCTCTGTATAAATATGAAATATCTAAACCGCTATCTCTATAAAAGTGGAAATATCTACACTGCTATCTGTATAAACATGGAAATATCCTCACTGCTATCTCTATGGCCATTGATATATCTACACCGCTATCTCTATAAACATGGAAATATCTACACCGCCATCTCTATAAACATGCAAATATCTACACCGTCATCTCTATAAACATGGAAATATCTACACCGCTATCTGTATAAACATGGAAATATCTACACTGCGATCTGTATAAACATGGAAATATCTACACCGCGATCTGTATAAACATGGAAATATCTAAACCGCTATCTGTGTAAACCTGGAAATATCTACACAGCTATCTCTATAATCATGGAAATATCTACACCGCCATGTGTATAAACATGGAAATACCTACAAAATCATCTGTATAAACATGGAAATATCTACACAGCCATCTGTATAAACCTGGAAATATCTGCACTGTCATCTATATAAACATGGAAATACCAAGAGAGAACTCTGTATAAACATGGAAATATCGGCACAGCCATCTGTATAAACATGGAAAAATCTACAACGCTATCTGTATAAACATGGAAATATCTACACCGCTATGTGTATTAACGTGGAAATATCTCCATTGCTATCTGTATAAACTTGGACAAATCTCCACCGCAATATGTATAAACATGAAAATATCTACACTTCTATCGCTATAAACATGGAAATATATACACAGCCATCTGTACAAACATGGAAATATCTACAAAGTCATCAGTAGAAACATGGAAATATCTACACCGCTATCTCTATAAACATGGAAATAACTACACCGCTATCTCTATAAACATGGAAATATCTACACCGCTCTCTCCATCAACATGGAAATATACACACCGCCATCTCTTTAAACATGGAGGTATCTACAACGCCATCTACATAAACAAGAAAATATCTACACAGCTATCTCTATAAACATGGAAATATCTACACCGCCATCTGTATACACATGGAAATACCTACAAAGTCATCTGTATAAACATGGAAATATCTACACAGCCATCTGTATAAACATGGAAATATCTACACAGCCATCTGTATAAACCTGGAAATATGTGCACTGTCATCTATATAAACATGGAAATATCTACAGAGAACTCTGTATAAACATGGAAATATCGGCACAGCCATCTGTATAAACATGGAAATATCTACACCGCTATCTGTATAAACATGGAAATATCTACACCGTGATCTGTATAAACATGGAAATATCTACACCGCGATCTGTATAAACATGGAAATATCTAAACCGCTATCTGTGTAAACATGGAAATATCTACACAGCTATCTCTATAAACATGGAAATATCTACACCGCCATCTGTATAAACATGGAAATACCTACAAAGTCATCTGTATAAACATGGAAATATCTACACAGCCATCTGTATAAACATGGAAATATCTACACAGCCATCTGTATAAACCTGGAAATATCTGCACTGTCATCTATATAAACATGGAAATATCTACAGAGAACTCTGTATAAACATGGAAATATCGGCACAGCCATCTGTATAAACATGGAAATATCTACACCACTATCTGTATAAACATGGAAATATCTACACCGCGATCTGTATAAACATGGAAATATCTACACCGCGATCTGTATAAATATGAAATATCTAAACCGCTATCTCTATAAAAGTGGAAATATATACACTGCTATCTGTGTAAACATGGAAATATCCTCACTGCTATCTCTATGCACATTGATATATCTACACCGCTATCTCTATAAACATGGAAATATCTACACCGCCATCTCTATAAACATGGAAATATCTACACCGTCATCTGTATAAACATGGAAATATCTACACCGCTATCTGTATAAACATGGAAATATCTACACCGCGATCTGTATAAACATGGAAATATCTACACCGCGATCTGTATAAACATGGAAATATCTAAACTGCTATCTGTGTAAACATGGAAATATCTACACAGCTATCTCTATAAACATGGAAATATCTGCAACGCCATCTGTATAAACATGGAAATACCTACAAAGTCATCTGTATAAACATGGAAATATCTACACAGCCATCTGTATAAACATGGAAATATCTACACAGCCATCTGTATAAACCTGGAAATATCTGCACTGTCATCTATATAAACATGGAAATATCTACAGAGAACTCTGTATAAACATGGAAATATCGGCACAGCCATCTGTATAAACATGGAAATATCTACAACGCTATCTGTATAAACATGGAAATATCTACACCGCTATGTGTATTAACGTGGAAATATCTCCATTGCTATCTGTTTAATCATGGAGAAATCTCCACCGCAATATGTATAAATATGAAACTATCTACACTTCTATCTCTATAAACATGGAAATATCTACACTGCCATCTGTACAAACATGGAAATATCTACACAGTCATCTGTAGAAACATGGAAATATCTACACCGCTCTCTGTATAAATATGAAATATCTAAACCGCTATCTCTATAAAAGTGGAAATATATACACTGCTATCTGTGTAAACATGGAAATATCCTCACTGCTATCTCTATGAACATTGATATATCTACACCGCTATCTGTATAAACATGGAAATATCTACTCCGCCATCTCTATAAACATGGAAATATCTACACCGTCATCTGTATAAACTTGGAAATATCTACACCGCTATCTGTATAAACATGGAAATATCTACACCGCGATCTGTATAAACATGGAAATATCTACACCGCGATCTGTATAAACATGGAAATATCTACACCGCGATCTGTATAAACATGGAAATATCTAAACCGCTATCTGTGTAAACATGGAAATATCTACACAGCTATCTCTATAAACATGGAAATATCTACACCGCCATCTGTATAAACATGGAAATACCTACAAAGTCATCTGTATAAACATGGAAATATCTACACAGCCATCTTTATGAACATGGAAATATCTACACAGCCATCTGTATAAACCTGGAAATATCTGCACTGTCATCTATATAAACATGGAAATATCTACAGAGAACTCTGTATAAACATGGAAATATCGGCACAGCCATCTGTGTAAACATGGAAATATCTACAACGCTATCTGTATAAACATGGAAATATCTACACCGCTATGTGTATTAACGTGGAAATATCTCCATTGCTATCTGTATAAACTTGGACAAATCTCCACCGCAATATGTATAAACATGAAAATATCTACACTTCTATCTCTATAAACATGGAAATATCTACACTGCCATCTGTACAAACATGGAAATATCTACACAGTCATCTGTAGAAACATGGAAATATCTACACCGCTATCTCTATAAACATGGAAATAACTACACCGCTATCTCTATAAACATGGAAATATCTACACCGCTATCTCCTTCAACATGGAAATATACACACCGCCATCTCTTTAAACATGGAGGTATCTACAACGCCATCTACATAAACAAGAAAATATCTACACTGCCATCTATATAAACATGGAAATATCTACACCGCCATCTCTATAAACATGGAAATATCTACACTGCCATTTGTAGAAAGATGGAAATATCTACACCGCCATCTGTATAAACGTGGAAATATCTACACCGCTATCTGTATAAACATGGAAATATCTACACCACAATCTGTATAAACATGGAAATATCAACACCGCTCTCTGTATAAATATGAAATATCTAAACCGCTATCTCTATAAAAGTGGAAATATCTACACTGCTATCTGTATAAACATGGAAATATCCTCACTGCTATCTCTATGGCCATTGAAATATCTACACCGCTATCTCTATAAACATGGAAATATCTACACCGCCATCTCTATAAACATGCAAATATCTACACCGTCATCTCTATAAACATGGAAATATCTACACCGCTATCTGTATAAACATGGAAATATCTACACTGCGATCTGTATAAACATGGAAATATCTACACCGCGATCTGTATAAACATGGAAATATCTAAACCGCTATCTGTGTAAACCTGGAAATATCTACACAGCTATCTCTATAATCATGGAAATATCTACACCGCCATGTGTATAAACATGGAAATACCTACAAAATCATCTGTATAAACATGGAAATATCTACACAGCCATCTGTATAAACCTGGAAATATCTGCACTGTCATCTATATAAACATGGAAATACCAAGAGAGAACTCTGTATAAACATGGAAATATCGGCACAGCCATCTGTATAAACATGGAAAAATCTACAACGCTATCTGTATAAACATGGAAATATCTACACCGCTATGTGTATTAACGTGGAAATATCTCCATTGCTATCTGTATAAACTTGGACAAATCTCCACCGCAATATGTATAAACATGAAAATATCTACACTTCTATCTCTATAAACATGGAAATATATACACAGCCATCTGTACAAACATGGAAATATCTACAAAGTCATCAGTAGAAACATGGAAATATCTACACCGCTATCTCTATAAACATGGAAATAACTACACCGCTATCTCTATAAACATGGAAATATCTACACCGCTCTCTCCATCAACATGGAAATATACACACCGCCATCTCTTTAAACATGGAGGTATCTACAACGCCATCTACATAAACAAGAAAATATCTACACAGCTATCTCTATAAACATGGAAATATCTACACCGCCATCTGTATACACATGGAAATACCTACAAAGTCATCTGTATAAACATGGAAATATCTACACAGCCATCTGTATAAACATGGAAATATCTACACAGCCATCTGTATAAACCTGGAAATATGTGCACTGTCATCTATATAAACATGGAAATATCTACAGAGAACTCTGTATAAACATGGAAATATCGGCACAGCCATCTGTATAAACATGGAAATATCTACACCGCTATCTGTATAAACATGGAAATATCTACACCGTGATCTGTATAAACATGGAAATATCTACACCGCGATCTGTATAAACATGGAAATATCTAAACCGCTATCTGTGTAAACATGGAAATATCTACACAGCTATCTCTATAAACATGGAAATATCTACACCGCCATCTGTATAAACATGGAAATACCTACAAAGTCATCTGTATAAACATGGAAATATCTACACAGCCATCTGTATAAACATGGAAATATCTACACAGCCATCTGTATAAACCTGGAAATATCTGCACTGTCATCTATATAAACATGGAAATATCTACAGAGAACTCTGTATAAACATGGAAATATCGGCACAGCCATCTGTATAAACATGGAAATATCTACACCGCTATCTGTATAAACATGGAAATATCTACACCGCGATCTGTATAAACATGGCAATATCTACACCGCGATCTGTAGAAATATGAAATATCTAAACCGCTATCTCTATAAAAGTGGAAATATATACACTGCTATCTGTGTAAACATGGAAATATCCTCACTGCTATCTCTATGCACATTGATATATCTACACCGCTATCTCTATAAACATGGAAATATCTACACCGCCATCTCTATAAACATGGAAATATCTACACCGTCATCTGTATAAACATGGAAATATCTACACCGCTATCTGTATAAACATGGAAATATCTACACCGCGATCTGTATAAACACGGAAATATCTACACCGCGATCTGTATAAACATGGAAATATCTAAACCGCTATCTGTGTAAACATGGAAATATCTACACAGCTATCTCTATAAACATGGAAATATCTACACCGCGATCTGTATAAACATGGAAATATCTAAACCGCTATCTGTGTAAACTTGGAAATATCTACACAGCTATCTCTATAAACATGGAAATATCTGCACCGCCATCTGTATAAACATGGAAATACCTACAAAGTCATCTGTATAAACATGGAAATATCTACACAGCCATCTGTATAAACATGGAAATATCTACACAGCCATCTGTATAAACCTGGAAATATCTGCACTGTCATCTATATAAACATGGAAAAATCTACAGAGAACTCTGTATAAACATGGAAATATCGGCACAGCCATCTGTATAAACATGGAAATATCTACAACGCTATCTGTATAAACATGGAAATATCTACACCGCTATGTGTATTAACGTGGAAATATCTCCATTGCTATCTGTATAAACATGGACAAATCTCCACCGCAATATGTATAAACATGAAAATATCTACACTTCTATCTCTATAAACATGGAAATATCTACACTGCCATCTGTACTAACATGGAAATATCTACACAGTCATCTGTAGAAACATGGAAATATCTACACCGCTATCTCTATAAACATGGAAATAACTACACCGCTATCTCTATAAACACGGAAATATCTACACCGCTATCTCCATCAACATGGAAATATACACACCGCCATCTCTTTAAACATGGAGGTATCTACAACGCCATCTACATAAACAAGAAAATATCTACACTGCCATCTATAAACATGGAAATATCTACACCGCCATCTCTATAAACATGGAAATATCTACACTGCCATGTGTAGAAAGATGG
The DNA here is from genome assembly GCF_028858775.2 of Pan troglodytes. Taxonomy (NCBI): domain Eukaryota; kingdom Metazoa; phylum Chordata; class Mammalia; order Primates; family Hominidae; genus Pan; species Pan troglodytes. The sequence goes on along the minus strand of NC_072416.2, from coordinate 88,876,788 downwards.
AAATATCTACACCGCCATCTGTATAAACGTGGAAATATCTACACCGCTATCTGTATAAACATGGAAATATCTACACCGCAATCTGTATAAACATGGAAATATCTACACCGCTCTCTGTATAAATATGAAATATCTGAAGCACTATCTCTATATAAGTGGAAATATCTACACTGCTATCTGTATAAACATGGAAATATCCTCACTGCTCTCTCTATGAACATTGATATATCTACACCGCTATCTCTATAAACATGGAAATATCTACACCGCCATCTCTATAAACATGGAAATATCTACACCGTCATCTGTATAAACATGGAAATGTCTACACCGCTATCTGTATAAACATGGAAATATCTACACCGCGATCTGTATAAACATGGAAATATCTACACCGCGATCTGTATAAACATGGAAATATCTAAACTGCTATCTGAGTAAACATGGAAATATCTACACAGATATCTCTGTAAACATGGAAATATCTACACCGCCATCTGTATAAACATGGAAATACCTACAAAGTCATCTGTATAAACATGGAAATATCTACACAGCCATCTGTATAAACATGGAAATATCTACACAGCCATCTGTATAAACCTGGAAGTATCTTCACTGTCATCTATATAAACATGGAAAAATCTACAGAGAACTCTGTATAAACATGGAAATATCGGCACAGCCATCTGTATAAACATGGAAATATCTACAACGCTATCTGTATAAACATGGAAATATCTACACCGCTATGTGTATTAACGTGGAAATATCTCCATTGCTATCTGTATAAACATGGACAAATCTCCACCGCAATATGTATAAACATGAAAATATCTACACTTCTATCTCTATAAACATGGAAATATCTACACTGCCATCTGTACTAACATGGAAATATCTACACAGTCATCTGTAGAAACATGGAAATATCTACACCGCTATCTCTATAAACATGGAAATAACTACACCGCTATCTCTATAAACACGGAAATATCTACACCGCTATCTCCATCAACATGGAAATATACACACCGCCATCTCTTTAAACATGGAGGTATCTACAACGCCATCTACATAAACAAGAAAATATCTACACTGCCATCTATAAACATGGAAATATCTACACCGCCATCTCTATAAACATGGAAATATCTACACTGCCATGTGTAGAAAGATGGAAATATCTACACCGCCATCTGTATAAACGTGGAAATATCTACACCGCTATCTGTATAAACATGGAAATATCTACACCGCAATCTGTATAAACATGGAAATATCTACACCGCTCTCTGTATAAATATGAAATATCTGAAGCACTATCTCTATATAAGTGGAAATATCTACACTGCTATCTGTATAAACATGGAAATATCCTCACTGCTCTCTCTATGAACATTGATATATCTACACCGCTATCTCTATAAACATGGAAATATCTACACCGCCATCTCTATAAACATGGAAATATCTACACCGTCATCTGTATAAACATGGAAATGTCTACACCGCTATCTGTATAAACATGGAAATATCTACACCGCGATCTGTATAAACATGGAAATATCTACACCGCGATCTGTATAAACATGGAAATATCTAAACTGCTATCTGAGTAAACATGGAAATATCTACACAGATATCTCTATAAACATGGAAATATCTACACCGCCATCTGTATAAACATGGAAATATCTACACAGCCATCTGTATAAACCTGGAAGTATCTTCACTGTCATCTATATAAACATGGAAATATCTACAGAGAACTCTGTATAAACATGGAAATATCGGCACAGCCATCTGTATAAACATGGAAATATCTACAACGCTATCTGTATAAACATGGAAATATCTACACCGCTATGTGTATTAACGTGGAAATATCTCCATTGCTATCTGTGTAAACATGGACAAATCTCCACCGCAATATGTATAAACATGAAAATATCTACATTTCTATTTCTATAAACATGGAAATATCTACACTGCCATCTGTACAAACGTGGAAATATCTACACAGTCATCAGTAGAGACATGGAAATATCTACACCGCTATCTCTATAAACATGGAAATAACTACACCGCTATCTCTATAAACATGGAAATATCTACACCGCTATCTCCATCAACATGGAAATATGCACACCGCCATCTCTTTAAACATGGAGGTATCTACAACGTCATCTACATAAACAAGAAAATATCTACACTGCCATCTATATAAACATGGAAATATCTACACCGCCATCTCTATAAACATGGAAATATCTACACTGTCATTTGTAGAAAGATGGAAATATCTACACCGCCATCTGTATAAACGTGAAAATATATACACCGCTATCTGTATAAACATGGAAATATCTACACCGCAATCTGTATAAGCATGGAAATATCTACACCGCTCTCTGTATAAATATGAAATATCTAAACCGCTATCTCTATAAAAGTGGAGATATCTACACTGCTATCTGTATAAACATGGAAATATCCTCACTGCTATCTCTATGAACATTGATATGTCTACACCGCTATCTCTATAAACATGGAAATATCTACACCGCCATCTCTATAAACATGGAAATATCTACACCGTCATCTGTATAAACATGGAAATATCTACACCGCTATCTGTATAACCATGGAAATATCTACACCGCGATCTGTATAAACATGGAAATATCTACAACGCGATCTGTATAAACATGGAAATATCTAAACCGCTATCTGTGTAAACATGGAAATATCTACACAGCTATCTCTATAAACATGGAAATATCCACACCGCCATCTGTATAAACATGGAAATACCTACAAAGTCATCTGTATAAACATGGAAATATCTACACAGCCATCTGTATAAACATGGAAATATCTACACAGCCATCTGTATAAACCTGGAAATATCTGCACTGTCATCTATATAAACATGGAAATATCTACAGAGAACTCTGTATAAACATGGAAATATCGGCACAGCCATCTGTATAAACATGGAAATATTTACACCGCTATCTGTATGAACATGGAAATATCTACACCGCGATCTGTATAAACATGGAAATATCTACACCGCGATCTGTATAAATATGAAATATCTAAACCGCTATCTCTATAAAAGTGGAAATATATACACTGCTATCTGTGTAAACATGGAAATATCCTCACTGCTATCTCTATGCACATTGATATATCTACACCGCTATCTCTATAAACATGAAAATATCTACACCGCCATCTCTATAAACATGGAAATATCTACACCGTCATCTGTATAAACATGGAAATATCTACACCGCTATCTGTATAAACATGGAAATATCTACAACGCGATCTGTATAAACATAGAAATATCTACACCGTGATCTGTATAAACATGGAAATATCTAAACCGCTATCTGTGTAAACATGGAAATATCTACACAGCTATCTCTATAAACATGGAAATATCTGCACCGCCATCTGTATAAACATGGAAATACCTACAAAGTCATCTGTATTAACATGGAAATATCTACACAGCCATCTGTATAAACATGGAAATATCTACACAGCCATCTGTATAAACCTGGAAATATCTGCACTGTCATCTATATAAACATGGAAATATCTACAGAGAACTCTGTATAAACATGGAAATATCGGCACAGCCATCTGTATAAACATGGAAATATCTACAACGCTATCTGTATAAACATGGAAATATCTACACCGCTATGTGTATTAACGTGGAAATATCTCCATTGCTATCTGTTTAATCATGGAGAAATCTCCACCGCAATATGTATAAATATGAAAATATCTACACTTCTATCTCTATAAACATGGAAATATCTACACTGCCATCTGTACAAACATGGAAATATCTACACAGTCATCTGTAGAAACATGGAAATATCTACACCGCTCTCTGTATAAATATGAAATATCTAAACCGCTATCTCTATAAAAGTGGAAATATATACACTGCTATCTGTGTAAACTTGGAAATATCCTCACTGCTATCTCTATGAACATTGATATATCTACACCGCTATCTGTATAAACATGGAAATATCTACACCGCCATCTCTATAAACATGGAAATATCTACACCGTCATCTGTATAAACATGGAAATATCTACACCGCTATCTGTATAAACATGGAAATATCTACACCGCGATCTGTATAAACATGGAAATATCTACACCGCGATCTGTATAAACATGGAAATATCTACACCGCGATCTGTATAAACATGGAAATATCTAAACCGCTATCTGTGTAAACATGGAAATATCTACACAGCTATCTCTATAAACATGGAAATATCTACACCGCCATCTGTATAAACATGGAAATACCTACAAAGTCATCTGTATAAACATGGAAATATCTACACAGCCATCTTTATAAACATGGAAATATCTACACAGCCATCTGTATAAACCTGGAAATATCTGCACTGTCATCTATATAAACATAGAAATATCTACAGAGAACTCTGTATAAACATGGAAATATCGGCACAGCCATCTGTGTAAACATGGAAATATCTACAACGCTATCTGTATAAACATGGAAATATCTACACCGCTATGTGTATTAACGTGGAAATATCTCCATTGCTATCTGTATAAACTTGGACAAATCTCCACCGCAATATGTATAAACATGAAAATATCTACACTTCTATCTCTATAAACATGGAAATATATACACAGCCATCTGTACAAACATGGAAATATCTACAAAGTCATCAGTAGATACATGGATATATCTACACCGCTATCTCTATAAACATGGAAATATACACACCGCCATCTCTTTAAACATGGAGGTATCTACAACGCCATCTACATAAACAAGAAAATATCTACACAGCTATCTCTATAAACATGGAAATATCTACACCGCCATCTGTATAAACATGGAAATACCTACAAAGTCATCTGTATAAACATGGAAATATCTACACAGCCATCTGTATAAACATGGAAATATCTACACAGCCATCTGTATAAACCTGGAAATATCTGCACTGTCATCTATATAAACATGGAAATATCTACAGAGAACTCTGTATAAACATGGAAATATCGGCACAGCCATCTGTATAAACATGGAAATATCTACACCGCTATCTGTATAAACATGGAAATATCTGCACCGCTATCTCTATAGACATGGAAATATCTACAAAGCCATCTGTATAAACATGGAAGTACCTACACAGTCATGTGTAGGAACATGGAAATATCTACACTGCCATCTGTATAAACATAGAAATGTCTACACAGCCCTCTGTATAAATATGGAGATATCTGCATAGGCATCTGTATAAACATGGAAATATCTGCACCGCTATCTGTATAAACATGGAAATACCTACACCGCTGTCTCTATAGACATGGAAATATGTACACCGCTATGTATATAAACATGGAAATATCTCCACTGCTGTCTGTATAAACATGGAAATATCTCCACCGTTATCTGTATAAACATGGAAATATCTACATCGCCATCTCTATAAACATTGAAATATCTACACTGCCATCTGTAAAAACATGGAAATATCTACACAGTCATCTGAATAAACATGGAGATATCTACACCACCATCTGTATAAACATGGAAATACCTACAATACCATCTGTATATACATGGAAATATCTACACACACATCTGTAAAAATATGGAAATATCTACACCGCCATCTGTATAAACATGGAAATATCTACACTGCCATCTGTAGAAAGATGGAAATATCTACACCGCTATCTCTATAAATATGGAAATATCTACACCGCCATCTCTATAAACATGAAAATATCTACACTGCTATCTCCATAAAGATTGAAGTATCTACTCCACCATGTGTATAAACACGGAAATATCTACACCACCATCTGTGTAAACATGGAAATATCTACACCGCTCTCTGTATAAACATGGAAATATCTACACCGCCATCTGCATGTCCATGGAAATATCTACGCCACCATCTGTTTAAACATGGATATATCTACACGACCATCTGTGTATAGATGGAAATATCAACACCGCCATCTGTACAAACATGGAAATATCTACACCGCTATCTCTATAAACATGGAAATGTGTGCACTGCCATCTGTAAAAACATGGAAATACCTATACAGTCATCTGTATAAACATGGAAATATCTACAATGCCATCTGTATACACATGGAAATATCTACACCGCCATCTCTATAAACATGAAAATATCTACACTGCCATCTCCATAAACATGGAACTAAATACTCCGCCATCTGTATAAACATGGAAACATCTACACCACCATCTGTGTGAATAAGGAAATATCTACAATGCCATCTGTATAAAGATATAAATATCTGCACCACGAGCTGTATAAACATGGAAATATCTACATCGCTATCTGTATAAACGTGGAAATACCAACACCGCTATCGGTATAAACATGGAAATATCTACAACGCCATCTATATAAACATGGAAATGTCTACACCGCTATGTCTATAAACATGGAAATACCTACACCGCTATCTCTATAAACATGGAAATATATACACCGCTATCTGTATAAACATGGAAATATCTACACCGCTATCTGTATAAACATGGAAATATCTCCACCGCGATCTGTATAAACATGGAAATATGTACACCGCGATCTGTATAAACATGGAAATATCTTCACCACGATCGGTATAAACATGGAAATATCTACACCGCTATCTGTATAAACATGGATATATCTACACCGTGATCTGTATAAACATGGAAATATCTACACCGCCATCTGTATAAACATGGAAATATCTACACCGCGATCTGTATAAACATGGAAATATCTACACCGCGATCTGTATAAACATGGAAATATCTACACCGCAATCTGTATAAACATGGAAATATCTACACAGATATCTCTATAAACATGGAAATATCTACACCGCCATCTGTATAAACATGGAAGTACCTACAAAGTCATCTGTATAAACATGGAAATATCTACAGAGCCATCTGTATAAACATGGAAATATCTACACAGCCATCTGTATATACATGGAAATATCTACAAAGCTATCTGTATAAACATGGTAATATCTACACCGCCCTCTGTATAAACATGGAAATATCTACACCGCCATCTGTATAAACATGGAAATATCTACAATGCCATCTGTAGAAAGATGGAAATATCTACACCGCAATCTGTGTAAACATGGAAATATCTACACCGATATCTGTAAAAACATGGAAATACCTACATCGCTATCTGTATAAACATGAAAATATCTACACCGCGATCTGTATAAACATGGAAATATCTACACCGCGATCTGTATAAACATGGAAATATCTACACCACGATATGTATAAACATGGAAATATCTACACCGCTATCTGTATAAATATGGAAATATCTACACAGCTATCTCTATAAACATGGAAATACCTACACCGCCATCTGTATAAACATGGAAATACCTACAAAGTCATCTGTATAAACATGGAAATATCTACAAAGCCATCTGTATAAACATGGAAATATCTACAAAGCCATCTGTATATACATGGAAATATCTACACCGCTCTCTGTATAAACATGGAAATAACTACACCGCTATTTGTATAAACAAGGAAATATCTACACCATGATCTGTATAAAAATGGCAATATTTACACCGCTATCTGTATAAACATGGAAATTTCTACACCGTTATCTGTATAAACATGGAAATATCTACACCGCTATCTCTGTAAACATGGAAATATCTACACCGCCATCTGTATAAACATGGAAATACCTATACAGTCATCTGTGTAAACATGGAAATATCTACAACGCGATCTGTATAAACATGGAAATATCTACACCGCTATCTGTATAAACATGGAAATATCTACACCGCTGTCTGTATAAAGATGGAAATAATTACACCGCTATCTCTATAAACATGGAAATATCAACACCGCCATCTGTATAAACATGGAAATACCTACAAAGTCATCTGTAGAAACATGGAAATATCTACACCGCTATCTCTATAAACATGGAAATATCTACACCGCGATCTGTATAAACATGGAAATATCTACACCGCGATCTGTATAAACATGGAAATATCTACACCGCTATCTGTATAAATATGGAAATATCTACACAGCTATCTCTATAAACATGGAAATATCTACACCCCCTCTGTATAAACATGGAAATACCTACAAAGTCAACTGTATAAACATGGAAATATCTACAAAGCCATCTGTATAAACATGGAAATATCTACACAGCCATCTGTATATACTTGGAAATATCTACACCGCAATCTGTATAAACATGGAAATAACTACACGGCTATTTGTATAAACAAGGAAATATCTACACCGTGATCTGTATAAACATGGAAATATTTACACCGCTATCGGTATAAACATGGAAATTTCTACACCGTTATCTGTATAAATATGGAAATATCTACACCGCTATCTCTATAAACATGGAAATATCTACACCGCCATCTGTATAAACATGGAGATACCTATACAGTCATCTGTGTAAACATGGAAATATCTACACCACCATCTGTATAAACATGGAAATATCTACAATGCCATCTGTATACACATGGAAATACCTACACGGCAATCTGTGTATAGATGGAAACATCAACACCGCCATCTGTAAAAACTTGGAAATATCTACACTGCTATCTCTATAAACATGGAAATATCTACACTGCGGTCTGTATAAACATGGAAATATCTACACCGGTATCTGTATAAACATGGAAATATCTACACCATGATCTGTATAAACATGGAAATATATACACCGCTATCTGTATAAACATGGAAATATCTACACCGCTATCTCTATAGACATGGAAATATCTACAAAGCCATCTGTATAAACATGGAAATACCTACACAGTCATGTGTAGGAACATGGAAATATCTACACTGCCATCTGTATAAACATAGAAATATCTACACAGCCCTCTGTATAAATATGGAGATATCTGCATAGGCATCTGTATAAACATGGAAATATCTGCACCGCTATCTGTATAAACATGGAAATGCCTACACCGCTGTCTCTATAAACATGGAAATATGTACACCGCTATGTATATAAACATGGAAATATCTCCAGTGCTCTCTGTATAAACATGGAAATATCTCCACCGTTATCTGTATAAACATGGAAATATCTACAGCGCCATCTCTATAATCATTGAAATATCTACACTGCCATCTGTAAAAACATGGAAATACCTACACAGTCATCTGAATAAACATGGAAATATCTACACCACCATCTGTATAAACATGGAAATACCTACAATACCATCTGTATAAACATGGAAATATCTACACACACATCTGTATAAATATGGAAATATCTACACCGCCATCTGTATAAACATGGAAATATCTACACTGCCATCTGTAGAAAGATGGAAATATCTACACCGCTATCTCTATAAATGTGGAAATATCTACACCGCCATCTCTATAAATATGAATATATCTACACTGCTATCTCCATAAAGATGGAAGTATCTACTCCGCCATGTGTATAAACACGGAAATATCTACACCACCATCTGTGTAAACATGGAAATATCTACACCGCTCTCTGTATAAACATGGAAATATCTACACCGCCATCTGCATGTCCATGGAAATATCTACGCCGCCATCTGTTTAAACATGGATATATCTACACGACCATCTGTGTATAGATGGAAATATCAACACCGCCATCTGTACAAACATGGAAATATCTACACCGCTATCTCTACAAACATGGAAATGTGTGCACTGCCATCTGTAAAAACATGGAAATACCTATACAGTCACCTGTATAAACATGGAAATATCTACAATGCCATCTGTATACACATGGAATTATCTACACAGCCATCTGTATAAACATGTAAATATCGACACTGCTATCTCTATAAACATGGAAAAATCTACACCGCCAACTCTATAAACATGAAAATATCTACACTGCCATCTCCATAAACATGGAACTAACTACTCCGCCATCTGTATAAACATGGAAACATCTACACCGCCATCTGTGTGAATAAGGAAATATCTACAATGCCATCTGTATAAAGATATATATATCTGCACCGCGAGCTGTATAAACATGGAAATATCTACATCGCTATCTGTATAAACGTGGAAATACCAACACCGCTATCGGTATAAACATGGAAATATCTACAACGCCATCTATATAAACATGGAAATGTCTACACCGCTATGTCTATAAACATGTAAATACCTACACCGCTATCTCTATAAACATGGAAATATCTACACCGTGATCTGTATAAACATGGAAATATCAATACCGCGATCTGTATAAACATGGAAATATCTTCACCACGATCTGTATAAACATGGAAATATCTACACCGCTATCTGTATAAACATGGAAATATCTACACCGCCATCTGTATAAACATGGAAATATCTACAATGCCATCTGTATAAACATGGAAATATCTACACAGCTATCTCTATAAACATGGAAATATCTACACCGCCATCTGTATAAACATGGAAATACCTACAAAGTCATCTTTATAAACATGGAAATATCTACAAAGCCATCTGTATAAACATGGAAATATCTACACAGCCATCTGTATATACATGGAAATATCAACACCGCTATCTGTATAAACATGGTAATATCTCCACCGCCATCTATATAAACATGGAAATATCTACACCGCCATCTGTATAATCATGGAAATATCTACAATGCCATCTGTAGAAAGATGGAAATATCTACACCGCAATCTGTGTAAACATGGAAATATCTACACCGATATCTGCAAAAACATGGAAATATCTACACCGCTATCTGTATAAACATGGAAATATCTACACTGCGATCTGTATAAACATGGAAATATCTACACCGCGATCTGTATAAACATGGAAATACCTACACCGCTATCTGTATAAACATGGAAATATCTACACCGCTATCTGTATAAATATGGAAATATCTACACAGCTATCTCTATAAACATGGAAATATCTACACCGCCATCTGCATAAACATGGAAATACCTACAAAGTCATCTGTATGAACATAGAAATATCTACAAAGCCATCTGTATAAACATGGAAATATCTACAAAGCCATCTGTATATACATGGAAATATCTACACCGCAATCTGTATAAACATGGAAATAACTACACCGCTATTTGTATAAACAAGGAAATATCTACACCATGATCTGTATAAACATGGCAATATTTACACCGCTATCTGTATAAACATGGAAATTTCTACACCGTTATCTGTATAAATATGGAAATATCTACACCGCTATCTCTATAAACATGGAAATATCTGCACCGCCATCTGTATAAACATGGCAATACCTATACAGTCATCTGTGTAAACATGGAAATATCTACACCACCATCTGTATAAACATGGAAATATCTACAATGCCATCTGTATACACATGGAAATACGTACACGGCAATCTGTGTATAGATGGAAACATCAACACCGCCATCTGTAAAAACTTGGAAATATCTACACTGCTATCTCTATAAACATGGAAATATCTACACTGCGGTCTGTAGAAAGCTGGAAATATCTACACCGCTATCTCTATAAATATGGAAATATCTACACCGCCATCTCTATAAACATGAAAATATCTACACTGCCATCTCCATAAAGATGGAAGTATCTACTCCGCCATGTGTATAAACACGGAAATATCTACACCACCATCTGTGTAAACATGGAAATATCTACACCGCTCTCTGTATAAACATGGAAATATCTACACCGACATCTGCATGTCCATGGAAATATCTACGCCGCCATCTGTTTAAACATGGATATATCTACACGACCATCTGTGTATAGATGGAAATATAAACACCGCCATCTGTACAAACATGGAAATATCTACACCGCTATCTCTATAAACATGGAAATGTGTGCACTGCCATCTGTAAAAACATGGAAATACCTATACAGTCATCTGTATAAACATGGAAATATCTACAATGCCATCTGTATACACATGGAAATATCTACACAGCCATCTGTATAAACATGTAAATATCTACACTGCTATCTCTATAAACATGGAAATATCTACACCGCCATCTCTATAAACATGAAAATATCTACACTGCCATCTTCATAAACATGGAACTAACTACTCCGCCATCTCTATAAACATGGAAACATCTACACGGCCACCTGTGTGAATAAGGAAATATATACAATGCCATCTGTATAAAGATATAAGTATCTGCACCGCGAGCTGTATAAACATGGAAATATCTACATCGCTATCTGTATAAACGTGGAAATACCAACACCGCTATCGGTATAAACATGGAAATATCTAAAACGCCATCTATATAGACATGGAAATATCTACACCGCTATGTCTATAAACATGGAAATACCTACACCGCTATCTCTATAAACATGGAAATATCTACACCGCGATCTGTATAAACATGGAAATATCTACACCGCGATCTGTATAAACATGGAAATATCTTCACCACGATCTGTATAAACATGGAAATATCTACACCGCTATCTGTATGAACATGGAAATATCTACACCGCCATCTGTATAAACATGGAAATATCTACAATGCCATCTGTATAAACATGGAAATATCTACACCGCGATCTGTATAAACATGGAAATATCTACACCGCGATCTGTATAAACATGGAAATATCTACGCCGCTATCTGTATAAACATGGAAATATCTACACAGCTATCTCTATAAACATGGAAATATCTACACCGCCATCTGTATAAACATGGAAATACCTACAAAGTCATCTGTATAAACATGGAAATATCTACAAAGCCATCTGTATAAACATGGAAATATCTACACAGCCATCTGTATATACATGGAAATTTCAACACCGCTATCTGTATAAACATGGTAATATCTACACCGCCATCTATATAAACATGGAAATATCTACACCGCCATCTGTATAATCATGGAAATATCTACAATGCCATCTGTAGAAAGATGGAAATATCTACACCGCAATCTGTGTAAACATGGAAATATCTACACCGATATCTGTAAAAACATGGAAATATCTACACCGCTATCTGTATAAACATGGAAATATCTGCACTGCGATCTGTATAAACATGGAAATATCTACACCACGATCTGTATAAACATGGAAAATTCTACACCCCTATCAGTATAAATATGGAAATAGCTACACAGCTATCTCTATAAACATGGAAATATCTACACCGCCATCTGCATAAACATGGAAATACCTACAAAGTCATCTGTATGAACATAGAAATATCTACAAAGCCATCTGTATAAACATGGAAATATCTACACAGCCATCTGTATATACATGGAAATATCTACACCTCAATCTGTATAAACATGGAAATAACTACATCGCTATTTGTATAAACAAGGAAATATCTACACCATGATCTGTATAAACATGGCAATATTTACACCGCTATCTGTATAAACATGGGAATTTCTACACCGTTATCTGTATAAATATGGAAATATCTACACCGCTATCTCTATAAACATGGAAATATCTGCACCGCCATCTGTATAAACATGGCAATACCTCTACAGTCATCTGTGTAAACATGGAAATATCTACACCACCATCTGTATAAACATGGAAATATCTACAATGCCATCTGTATACACATGGAAATACGTACACGGCAATCTGTGTATAGATGGAAACATCAACACCGCCATCTGTAAAAACTTGGAAATATCTACACTGCTATCTCTATAAACATGGAAATACCTACACTGCAGTCTGTATAAACATGGAAATATCTACACCGGTATCTGTATAAACATGGAAATATCTACACCATGATCTGTATAAGCATGGAAATATATACACCGCTATCTGTATAAACATGGAAATATCTGCACCGCTATCTCTATAGACATGGAAATATCTACAAAGCCATCTGTATAAACATGGAAATACCTACACAGTCATGTGTAGCAACATGGAAATATCTACACTGCCATCTGTATAAATATAGAAATATCTACACAGCCCTCTGTATAAATATGGAGATATCTGCATAGGCATCTGTATAAACATGGAAGTATCTGCACCGCTATCTGTATCAACATGGAAATACCTACACCGCTGTCTCTATAAACATGGAAATATGTACACCGCTATGTAAATAAACATGGAAATATCTCGACTGCTGTCTGTATAAACATGGAAATATTTCCACCGTTATCTGTATAAACATGGAAATATCTACAGCGCCATCTCTATAAACACTGAAATACCTACTCTGCCATCTGTAAAAACATGGAAATATCTACACAGCCATCTTTATATACATGGAAATATCTACACCGCTATCTGTATAAACATGGTAATATCTACACCGCCATCTATATAAACATGGAAATATCTACACCGCCATCTGTATAAACATGGAAATATCTACAATGCCATCTGTAGAATGATGGAAATATCTACACCGCAATATGTGTCAACATGGAAATATCTACACCGATATCTGTAAAAACATGGAAATATCTACACCGCTATCTGTATAAAGATGGAAATGTCTACACCGTGATCTGTATAAACATGGAAATACCTACACCGCGATCTGTATAAACATGGAAATATCTACACCGCTATCTGTATAAACATGGAAATATCTACACAGCCATCTGTATATACATGGAAATATCTACACCGCGATCTCTATAAACATGGAAATATCTACACCGCGATCTGTATAAACATGGAAATATCTACACCGCTATCTGTATAAACATGGAAATATCTACACAGCCATCTGTATATACATGGAAATATCTACAGCGCTATCTGTATAAACATGGAAATATCTACACTGCGGTCTGTATAAACATGGAAATATCTACACCGGTATCTGTATAAACATGGAAATATCTACACCATGATCTGTATAAACATGGAAACATATACACCGCTATCTGTATAAACATGGAAATATCTGCACCGCTATCTCTATAGACATGGAAATATCTACAAAGCCATCTGTATAAACATGGAAATTCCTACACAGTCATGTGTAGGAACATGGAAATATCTACACTGCCATCTGTATAAACATAGAAATATCTACACAGCCCACTGTATAAATATGGAGATATCTGCATAGGCATCTGTATAAACATGGAAATATCTGCACCGCTATCTGTATAAACATGGAAATACCTACACCGCTGTCTCTATAAATATGGAAATATGTACACCGCTATGTATATAAACATGGAAATATCTCCACTGCTGTCTGTATAAACATGGAAATATCTCCACCGTTATCTGTATAAACATGGAAATATCTACAGCGCCATCTCTATAAACATTGAAATATCTACACTGCCATCTGTAAAAACATGGAAATATTTACACAGTCATCTGAATAAACATGGAAATATCTACACCACCATCTGTATAAACATGGAAATACCTACAATACCATCTGTATATACATGGAAATATCTACACACACATCTGTTTAAATATGGAAATATCTACACCTCCATCTGTATAAACATGGAAATATCTACCCTGCCATCTGTAGAAAGATGGAAATATCTACACCGCTATCTCTATAAATATGGAAATATCTACACTGCCATCTCTATAAACATGAAAATATCTACACTGCTATCTCCATAAAGATGGAAGTATCTACTCCGCCATGTGTATAAACACGGAAATATCTACACCACCATCTGTGTAAACATGGAAATATCTACACCTCTCTCTACAAACATGGAAATATCTACACCGCCATCTGCATGTCCATGGAAATATCTACGCCGCCATCTGTTTAAACATGGATATATCTACACGACCATCTGTGTATAGATGGAAATATCAACACCGCCATCTGTACAAACATGGAAATATCTACACCGCTATCTCTATAAACATGGAAATGTGTGCACTGCCATCTGTAAAAACATGGAAATAACTATACAGTCACCTGTATAAACATGGAAATATCTACAATGCCATCTGTATACACATGGAAATATCTACACAGCCATCTGTATAAACATGTAAATATCTACACTGCTTTCTCTATAAACATGGAAATATCTACACCGCCATCACTATAAACATGAAAATATCTAAACTGCCATCTCCATAAACATGGAACTAACTACTCCGCCATCTGTATAAACATGGAAACATCTACACCGCCATCTGTGTGAATAAAGAAATATCTACAATGCCATCTGTATAAAGATATAA
This sequence comes from Pan troglodytes, assembly GCF_028858775.2. Classification (NCBI taxonomy): domain Eukaryota; kingdom Metazoa; phylum Chordata; class Mammalia; order Primates; family Hominidae; genus Pan; species Pan troglodytes. The sequence goes on along the minus strand of NC_072416.2, from coordinate 88,860,444 downwards.
ATATCTGCACCGCGAGCTGTATAAACATGGAAATATCTACATCGCTATCTGTATAAACGTGGAAATACCAACACCGCTATCGGTATAAACATGGAAATATCTACAACGCCATCTATATAAACATGGAAATGTCTACACCGCTATGTCTATAAACATGGAAATACCTACACCGCTATCTCTATAAACATGGAAATATCTACACCGCGATCTGTATAAACATGGAAATATCTACACCGCTATCTGTATAAACATGGAAATATCTACACCACGATCTGTATAAACATGGAAATATCTACACCGCTATCTGTATAAACATGGAAATATCTACACCACCATCTGTATAAACATGGAAATATCTACAATGCCATCTGTATAAACATGGAAATATCTACACCACCATCTGTATAAACATGGAAATATCTACAATGCCATCTGTATGAACATGGAAATATCTACACCGCGATCTGTATAAACATGGAAATATCTACACCGCGATCTGTATAAACATGGAAATATCTACAATGCGATCTGTATAAACATGGAAATATCTACACAGCTATCTGTATAAATATGGAAATATCTACACAGCTATCTCTATAAACATGGAAATATCTACACCGCCATCTGTATAAACATGGAAATACCTACAAAGTCATCTGTATAAACATGGAAATATCTACAAAGCCATCTGTATAAACATGGAAATATCTACACAGCCATCAGTATATACATGGAAATATCTACACCGCTATCTGTATAAGCATGGAAATAACTACACCGCTATTTGTATAAACAAGGAAATATCTACACCATGATCTGTATAAACATGGCAATATTCACACCGCTATCTGTATAAACATGGAAATTTCTACACCGTAATCTGTATAAATATGGAAATATCTACACCGCTATCTCTATAAACATGGAAATATCTGCACCGCCATCTGTATAAACATGGCAATACCTATACAGTCATCTGTGTAAACATGGAAATATCTACACCACCATCTGTATAAACATGGAAATATCTACAATGCCATCTGTAAACACATGGAAATACCTACACGGCAATCTGTGTATAGATGGAAACATCAACACCGCCATCTGTAAAAACTTGGAAATATCTACACTGCTATCTCTATAAACATGGAAATATCTACACTGCGGTCTGTATAAACATGGAAATATCTACACCGGTATCTGTATAAACATGGAAATATCTACATCATGATCTGTATAAACATGGAAATATATACACCGCTATCTGTATAAACATGGAAATATCTGCACCGCTATCTCTATAGACATGGAAATATCTACAAAGCCATCTGTATAAACATGGAAATACCTACACACTCATGTGTAGGAACATGGAAATATCTACACTGCCATCTGTATAAACATAGAAATATCTACACAGCCCTCTGTATAAATATGGAGATATCTGCATAGGCATCTGTATAAACATGGAAATATCTACACCGCTATCTGTATAAACATGGAAATACCTACACCGCTGTCTCTATAAACATGGAAATATGTACACCGCTATGTATATAAACATGGAAATATCTCCACTGCTGTCTGTATAAACATGGAAATATCTCCACCGTTATCTGTATAAACATGGAAATATCTACAGCGCCATCTCTATAAACATTGAAATATCTACACTGCCATCTGTAAAAACATGGAAATATCTACACAGTCATCTGAATAAACATGGAAATATCTACACCACCATCTGTATAAACATGGAAATACCTACAATACCATCTGTATATACATGGAAATATCTACACACACATCTGTATAAATATGGAAATATCTACACCGCCATCTGTATAAACATGGAAATATCTACACTGCCATCTGTATAAGGATGGAAATATCTACATCGCTTTCTCTATAAATATGGAAATATCTACACCGCCATCTCTATAAACATGAAAATATCTACACTGCTATCTCCATAAAGATGGAAGTATCTACTCCGCCATGTGTATAAACACGGAAATATCTAAACCACCATCTGTGTAAACATGGAAATATCTACACCGCTCTCTGTATAAACATGGAAATATCTACACCGCCATCTGCATGTCCGTGGAAATATCTACGCCGCCATCTGTTTAAACATGGATATATCTACACGACCATCTGTGTATAGATGGAAATATCAACACCGCCATCTGTACAAACATGGAAATATCTACACCGCTATCTCTATAAACATGGAAATGTGTGCACTGCCATCTGTAAAAACATGGAAATACCTATACAGTCATCTGTATAAACATGGAAATATCTACAATGCCATCTGTATACACATGGAAATATCTACACAGCCATCTGTATAAACATGTAAATATCTACACTGCTATCTCTATAAACATGGAAATATCTACACCGCCATCTCTATAAACATGAAAATATCTACACTGCCATCTCCATAAACATGGAACTAACTACTCTGCCATCTGTATAAACATGGAAACATCTACACCGCCATCTGTGTGAATAAGGAAATATCTACAATGCCATCTGTATAAAGATATAAATATCTGCACCGCGAGCTGAATAAACATGGAAATATCTACATCGCTATCTGTATAAACGTGGAAATACCAACACCGCTATCGGTATAAACATGGAAATATCTACAGCGCCATCTATATAAACATGGAAATGTCTACACCGCTTTGTCTATAAACAGGGAAATACCTACACCGCTATCTCTATAAACATGGAAATATCTACACCGCTATCTGTATAAACATGGAAATATCTACACCACTATCTGTATAAACATGGAAATATCTACACCGCGATCTGTATAAACATGGAAATATGTACACCGCGATCTGTATAAACATGGAAATATCTTCACCACGATCTGTATAAACATGGAAATATCTACACCGCTATCTGTATAAACATGGAAATATCTACACCGCCATCTGTATAAACTTGGAAATATCTACAATGCCATCTGTATAAACATGGAAATATCTACACCGCGATCTGTATAAACATGGAAATATCTACACCGCGATCTGTATAAACATGGAAATATCTACACCGCTATCTGTATAAACATGGAAATATCTACACAGCTATCTCTATATACATGGAAATATCTACACCGCCATCTGTATAAACATGGAAATACCTACGAAGTCATCTGTATAAACATGGAAATATCTACAAAGCCATCTGTATAAACATGGAAATATCTACACAGCCATCTGTATATACATGGAAAAATCTACACCGCTATCTGTATAAACATGGTAATATCTACACTGCCATCTATATAAACATGGAAATATCTACACCGCCATCTGTATAAACATGGAAATATCTACAATGCCATCTGTAGAAAGATGGAAATATCTACACCGCAATCTGTGTAAGCATGGAAATATCTTCACCGATATCTGTAAAAACATGGAAATATCTACACCGCTATCTGTATAAACATGGAAATATCTACACCGCGATCTGTATAAACATGGAAATATCTACACCGCAATCTGTATAAACATGGAAATATCTAAACCGCTATCTGTATAAACATGGAAATATCTACACCGCTATCTGTATAAATATGGAAATATCTACACAGCTATCTCTATAAACATGGAAATATCTACACCGCCATCTGTATAAACATGGAAATACCTACAAAGTCATCTGTATAAACATGGAAATATCTACAAAGCCATCTGTATAAACATGGAAATATCTACACAGCCATCTGTATATACATGGAAAAATCTACACCGCAATCTGTATAAACATGGAAGTAACTACACCGCTATTTCTATAAACAAGGAAATATCTACACCATGATCTGTATAAACATGGCAATATTTACACCGCTATCTGTATAAACATGGAAATTTCTACACCGTTATCTGTATAAATATGGAAATATCTACACCGCTATCTCTATAAACATGGAAATATCTTCACCGCCATCTGTATAAACATGGCAATACCTATACAGTCATCTGTGTAAACATGGAAATATCTACACCACCATCTGTATAAACATGGAAATATCTACAATGCCATCTGTATACACATGGAAATACCTACACGGCAATCTGTGTATAGATGGAAACATCAACACCGCCATCTGTAAAAACTTGGAAATATCTACACTGCTATCTCTATAAACATGGAATTATCTACACTGCGGTCTGTATAAACATGGAAATATCTACACCGGTATCTGTATAAACATGGAAATATCTACACCATGATCTGTATAAACATGGAAACATATACACCGCTATCTGTATAAACATGGAAATATCAGCACCGCTATCTCTATAGACATGGAAATATCTACAAAGCCATCTGTATAAACATGGAAATTCCTACACAGTCATGTGTAGGAACATGGAAATATCTACACTGCCATCTGTATAAACATAGAAATATCTACACAGCCCTCTGTATAAATATGGAGATATCTGCATAGGCATCTGTATAAACATGGAAATATCTTCACCGATATCTGTAAAAACATGGAAATACCTACACCGCTGTCTCTATAAACATGGAAATATGTACACCGCTATGTATATAAACATGGAAATATCTCCACTGCTGTCTGTATAAACATGGAAATATCTCCACCGTTATCTGTATAAACATGGAAATATCTACAGCGCCATCTCTATAAACATTGAAATATCTACACTGCCATCTGTAAAAACATGGAAATATCTACACAGTCATCTGAATAAACATGGAAATATCTACACCACCATCTGTATAAACATGGAAATACCTACAATACCATCTGTATACACATGGAAATATCTACACACACATCTGTATAAATATGGAAATACCTACACCGCCATCTGTATAAACATGGAAATATCTACCCTGCCATCTGTAGAAAGATGGAAATATCTACACCGCTATCTCTATAAATATGGAAATATCTACACTGCCATCTCTATAAACATGAAAATATCTACACTGCTATCTCCATAAAGATGGAAGTATCTACTCCGCCATGTGTATAAACACGGAAATATCTACACCACCATCTGTGTAAACATGGAAATATCTACACCTCTCTCTATAAACTTGGAAATATCTACACCGCCATCTGCATGTCCATGGAAATATCTACGCCGCCATCTGTTTAAACATGGATATATCTACACGACCATCTGTGTATAGATGGAAATATCAACACCGCCATCTGTACAAACATGGAAATATCTACACCGCTATCTCTATAAACATGGAAATGTGTGCACTGCCATCTGTAAAAACATGGAAATAACTATACAGTCACCTGTATAAACATGGAAATATCTACAATGCCATCTGTATACACATGGAAATATCTACACAGCCATCTGTATAAACATGTAAATATCTACACTGCTATCTCTATAAACATGGAAATATCTACACCGCCATCTCTATAAACATGAAAATATCTACACTGCCATCTCCATAAACATGGAACTAACTAGTCCGCCATCTGTATAAACATGGAAACATCTACACCGCCATCTGTGTGAATAAAGAAATATCTACAATGCCATCTGTATAAAGATAAAAATATCTGCACCGCGAGCTGTATAAACATGGAAATATCTACATCGCTATCTGTATAAACGTGGAAATACCAACACCGCTATCGGTATAAACATGGAAATATCTACAAAGCCATCTATATAAACATGGAAATGTCTACACCGCTATGTCTATAAACATGGAAATACCTACACCGCTATCTCTATAAACATGGAAATATCTACACCGCGATCTGTATAAACATGGAAATATCTACACCGCTATGTGTATAAACATGGAAATATCTACACCGCGATCTGTATAAACATGGAAATATCTACACCGCTATCTGTATAAACATGGAAATATCTACAATGCCATCTGTATGAACATGGAAATATCTACACCGCGATCTGTATAAACATGGAAATATCTACCCCGAGATCTGTATAAACATGGAAATATCTACACAGCTATCTGTATAAAGATGGAAATATCTACACAGCTATCTCTATAAACATGGAAATATCTACACCGCCATCTGTATAAACATGGAAATACCTACAATGTCATCTGTATAAACATGGAAATATGTACAAAGCCATCTGTATAAACATGGAAATATCTACACAGCCATTTGTATATACATGGAAATATCTACACCCCTATCTGTGTAAACATGGTAATAACTACACCGCCATCTATATAAACATGGAAATATCTACACCGCCATCTGTATAAAAATGGAAATATCTACAATGCCATATGTACAAAGATGGAAATATCTACACCGCAATCTGTGTAAACATGGAAATATCTACACCGATATCTGTAAAAACATGGAAATATCTACACCGCTATCTGTATAAACATGAAAATATCTACACCGCGATCTGTATAATCATGGAAATATCTACACCGCGATCTGTATAAACATGGAAATATCTACACCGCTATCTATATAAACATGGAAATATCTACACAGCTGTCTGTATAAATATGGAAATATCTACACAGCTATCTCTATAAACATGGAAATATCTACACCGCCATCTGTATAAACATGGAAATACCTACAAAGTCATCTGTATAAACATGGAAATATCTACAAAGCCATCTGTATAAACATGGAAATATCTACACAGCCATCAGTATATACTTGGAAATATCTACACCGCTATCTGTATAAACATGGAAATAACTACACCGCTATTTGTATAAACAAGGAAATATCTACACCATGATCTGTATAAACCTGGCAATATTTACACCGCTATCTGTATAAACATGGAAATTTCTACACCGTTATCTGTATAAATATGGAAATATCTACACCGCTATCTCTATAAACATGGAAATATCTGCACCGCCATCTGTATAAACATGGCAATACCTATACAGTCATCTGTGTAAACATGGAAATATCTTCACCACCATCTGTATAAACATGGAAATACCTACAAAGTCATCTGTATAATCATGGAAATATCTACAAAGCCATCTGTATAAACATGGAAATATCTACACAGCCATCAGTATATACATGGAAATATCTACACCGCTATCTGTATAAACATGGAAATAACTACACCGCTATTTGTATAAACAAGGAAATATCTACACCATGATCTGTATAAACATGGCAATATTTACACCTCTATCTGTATAAACATGGAAATTTCTACACCGTTATCTGTATAAATATGGAAATATCTACACCGCTATCTCTATAAACATGGAAATATCTGCACCGCCATCTGTATAAACCTGGCAATAACTATACAGTCATCTGTGTAAACATGGAAATATGTACACCGCTATCTGTATAAACATGGAAATACCTACACCGCTGTCTCTATAAACATGGAAATATGTACACCGCTATGTATATAAACATGGAAATATCTCCACTGCTGTCTGTATAAACATGGAAATACCTCCACCGTTATCTGTATAAACATGGAAATATCTACAGCGCCATCTCTATAAACATTGAAATACCTGCACTGCCATCTGTAAAAACATGGAAATATCTACACAGTCATCTGAATAAACATGGAAATATCTACACCACCATCTGTATAAACATGGAAATACCTACAAAACCATCTGTATATACATGGAAATATCTACACACACATCTGTATAAATATGGAAATATCTACACCGCCATCTGTATAAACATGGAAATATCTACACTGCCATCTGTATAAAGATGGAAATATCTACACCGCTATCTCTATAAATATGGAAATATTTACACGGCCATCTCTATAAACATGAAAATATCTACACTGCTATCTCCATAAAGATGGAAGTATCTACTCCGCCATGTGTATAAACACGGAAATATCTACACCACCATCTGTGTAAACATGGAAATATCTACACCGCTCTCTGTATAAACCTGGAAATATCTACACCGCCATCTGCATGTCCATGGAAATATCTACGCCACCATCTGTTTAAACATGGATATATCTACACGACCATCTGTGTATAGATGGAAATATCAACACCGCCATCTGTACAAACATGGAAATATCTACACCGCTATCTCTATAAACATGGAAATGTGTGCACTGCCATCTGTAAAAACATGGAAATACCTATACAGTCATCTGTATAAACATGGAAATATCTACAATGCCATCTGTATACACATGGAAATATCTACACAGCCATCTGTATAAACATGTAAATATCTACACTGCTATATCTATAAACATGGAAATATCTACACCGCCATCTCTATAAACATGAAAATATCTACACTGCAATCTCCATAAACATGGAACTAACTACTCTGCCATCTGTATAAACATGGAAACATCTACACCGCCATCTGTGTGAATAAGGAAATATCTACAATGCCATCTGTATAAAGATATAAATATCTGCACCGCGAGCTGAATAAACATGGAAATATCTACATCGCTATCTGTATAAACGTGGAAATACCAACACCGCTATCGGTATAAACATGGAAATATCTTCACCACGATCTGTATAAACATGGAAATATCTACACCGCTATCTGTATAAACATGGAAATATCTACACCGCCATCTGTATAAACATGGAAATATCTACAATGCAATCTGTATAAACATGGAAATATCTACACCGCGATCTGTATAAACATGGAAATATCTACACCGCGATCTGTATAAACATGGAAATATCTACACCGCTATCTGTATAAACATGGAAATATCTACACAGCTATCTCTATATACATGGAAATATCTACACCGCCATCTGTATAAACATGGAAATACCTACAAAGTCATCTGTATAAACATGGAAATATCTACAAAGCCATCTGTATAAACATGGAAATATCTACACAGCCATCTGTATATACATGGAAATATCTACACCGCTATCTGTATAAACATGGTAATATCTACACTGCCATCTATATAAACATGGAAATATCTACACCGCCATCTGTATAAACATGGAAATATCTACAATGCCATCTGTAGAAAGATGGAAATATCTACACCGCAATCTGTGTAAGCATGGAAATATCTTCACCGATATCTGTAAAAACATGGAAATATCTACACCGCTATCTGTATAAACATGGAAATATCTACACCGCGATCTGTATAAACATGGAAATATCTACACCGCGATCTGTATAAACATGGAAATATCTACACCGCTATCTGTATAAACATGGAAATATCTACACCGCTATCTGTATAAATATGGAAATATCTACACAGCTATCTCTATAAACATGGAAATATCTACACCGCCATCTGTATAAACATGGAAATACCTACAAAGTCATCTGTATAAACATGGAAATATCTACAAAGCCATCTGTATAAACATGGAAATATCTACACAGCCATCTGTATATACATGGAAAAATCTACACCGCAATCTGTATAAACATGGAAGTAACTACACCGCTATTTCTATAAACAAGGAAATATCTACACCATGATCTGTATAAACATGGCAATATTTACACCGCTATCTGTATAAACATGGAAATTTCTACACCGTTATCTGTATAAATATGGAAATATCTACACCGCTATCTCTATAAACATGGAAATATCTTCACCGCCATCTGTATAAACATGGCAATACCTATACAGTCATCTGTGTAAACATGGAAATATCTACACCACCATCTGTATAAACATGGAAATATCTACAATGCCATCTGTATACACATGGAAATACCTACACGGCAATCTGTGTATAGATGGAAACATCAACACCGCCATCTGTAAAAACTTGGAAATATCTACACTGCTATCTCTATAAACATGGAATTATCTACACTGCGGTCTGTATAAACATGGAAATATCTACACCGGTATCTGTATAAACATGGAAATATCTACACCATGATCTGTATAAACATGGAAACATATACACCGCTATCTGTATAAACATGGAAATATCAGCACCGCTATCTCTATAGACATGGAAATATCTACAAAGCCATCTGTATAAACATGGAAATTCCTACACAGTCATGTGTAGGAACATGGAAATATCTACACTGCCATCTGTATAAACATAGAAATATCTACACAGCCCTCTGTATAAATATGGAGATATCTGCATAGGCATCTGTATAAACATGGAAATATCTTCACCGATATCTGTAAAAACATGGAAATACCTACACCGCTGTCTCTATAAACATGGAAATATGTACACCGCTATGTATATAAACATGGAAATATCTCCACTGCTGTCTGTATAAACATGGAAATATCTCCACCGTTATCTGTATAAACATGGAAATATCTACAGCGCCATCTCTATAAACATTGAAATATCTACACTGCCATCTGTAAAAACATGGAAATATCTACACAGTCATCTGAATAAACATGGAAATATCTACACCACCATCTGTATAAACATGGAAATACCTACAATACCATCTGTATACACATGGAAATATCTACACACACATCTGTATAAATATGGAAATACCTACACCGCCATCTGTATAAACATGGAAATATCTACCCTGCCATCTGTAGAAAGATGGAAATATCTACACCGCTATCTCTATAAATATGGAAATATCTACACTGCCATCTCTATAAACATGAAAATATCTACACTGCTATCTCCATAAAGATGGAAGTATCTACTCCGCCATGTGTATAAACACGGAAATATCTACACCACCATCTGTGTAAACATGGAAATATCTACACCTCTCTCTATAAACTTGGAAATATCTACACCGCCATCTGCATGTCCATGGAAATATCTACGCCGCCATCTGTTTAAACATGGATATATCTACACGACCATCTGTGTATAGATGGAAATATCAACACCGCCATCTGTACAAACATGGAAATATCTACACCGCTATCTCTATAAACATGGAAATGTGTGCACTGCCATCTGTAAAAACATGGAAATAACTATACAGTCACCTGTATAAACATGGAAATATCTACAATGCCAACTGTATACACATGGAAATATCTACACAGCCATCTGTATAAACATGTAAATATCTACACTGCTATCTCTATAAACATGGAAATATCTACACCGCCATCTCTATAAACATGAAAATATCTACACTGCCATCTCCATAAACATGGAACTAACTAGTCCGCCATCTGTATAAACATGGAAACATCTACACCGCCATCTGTGTGAATAAAGAAATATCTACAATGCCATCTGTATAAAGATAAAAATATCTGCACCGCGAGCTGTATAAACATGGAAATATCTACATCGCTATCTGTATAAACGTGGAAATACCAACACCGCTATCGGTATAAACATGGAAATATCTACAAAGCCATCTATATAAACATGGAAATGTCTACACCGCTATGTCTATAAACATGGAAATACCTACACCGCTATCTCTATAAACATGGAAATATCTACACTGCGATCTGTATAAACATGGAAATATCTACACCGCTATGTGTATAAACATGGAAATATCTACAACGCGATCTGTATAAACATGGAAATATCTACACCGCTATCTGTATAAACATGGAAATATCTACAATGCCATCTGTATGAACATGGAAATATCTACACCGCGATCTGTATAAACATGGAAATATCTACCCCGAGATCTGTATAAACATGGAAATATCTACACAGCTATCTGTATAAAGATGGAAATATCTACACAGCTATCTCTATAAACATGGAAATATCTACACCGCCATCTGTATAAACATGGAAATACCTACAATGTCATCTGTATAAACATGGAAATATGTACAAAGCCATCTGTATAAACATGGAAATATCTACACAGCCATTTGTATATACATGGAAATATCTACACCCCTATCTGTGTAAACATGGTAATAACTACACCGCCATCTATATAAACATGGAAATATCTACACCGCCATCTGTATAAAAATGGAAATATCTACAATGCCATATGTACAAAGATGGAAATATCTACACCGCAAACTGTGTAAACATGGAAATATCTACACCGATATCTGTAAAAACATGGAAATATCTACACCGCTATCTGTATAAACATGAAAATATCTACACCGCGATCTGTATAATCATGGAAATATCTACACCGCGATCTGTATAAACATGGAAATATCTACACCGCTATCTATATAAACATGGAAATATCTACACAGCTGTCTGTATAAATATGGAAATATCTACACAGCTATCTCTATAAACATGGAAATATCTACACCGCCATCTGTATAAACATGGAAATACCTACAAAGTCATCTGTATAAACATGGAAATATCTACAAAGCCATCTGTATAAACATGGAAATATCTACACAGCCATCAGTATATACTTGGAAATATCTACACCGCTATCTGTATAAACATGGAAATAACTACACCGCTATTTGTATAAACAAGGAAATATCTACACCATGATCTGTATAAACCTGGCAATATTTACACCGCTATCTGTATAAACATGGAAATTTCTACACCGTTATCTGTATAAATATGGAAATATCTACACCGCTATCTCTATAAACATGGAAATATCTGCACCGCCATCTGTATAAACATGGCAATACCTATACAGTCATCTGTGTAAACATGGAAATATCTTCACCACCATCTGTATAAACATGGAAATACCTACAAAGTCATCTGTATAATCATGGAAATATCTACAAAACCATCTGTATAAACATGGAAATATCTACACAGCCATCAGTATATACATGGAAATATCTACACCGCTATCTGTATAAACATGGAAATAACTACACCGCTATTTGTATAAACAAGGAAATATCTACACCATGATCTGTATAAACATGGCAATATTTACACCTCTATCTGTATAAACATGGAAATTTCTACACGGTTATCTGTATAAATATGGAAATATCTACACCGCTATCTCTATAAACATGGAAATATCTGCACCGCCATCTGTATAAACCTGGCAATAACTATACAGTCATCTGTGTAAACATGGAAATATGTACACCGCTATCTGTATAAACATGGAAATACCTACACCGCTGTCTCTATAAACATGGAAATATGTACACCGCTATGTATATAAACATGGAAATATCTCCACTGCTGTCTGTATAAACATGGAAATACCTCCACCGTTATCTGTATAAACATGGAAATATCTACAGCGCCATCTCTATAAACATTGAAATACCTGCACTGCCATCTGTAAAAACATGGAAATATCTACACAGTCATCTGAATAAACATGGAAATATCTACACCACCATCTGTATAAACATGGAAATACCTACAAAACCATCTGTATATACATGGAAATATCTACACACACATCTGTATAAATATGGAAATATCTACACCGCCATCTGTATAAACATGGAAATATCTACACTGCCATCTGTATAAAGATGGAAATATCTACACCGCTATCTCTATAAATATGGAAATATTTACACGGCCATCTCTATAAACATGAAAATATCTACACTGCTATCTCCATAAAGATGGAAGTATCTACTCCGCCATGTGTATAAACACGGAAATATCTACACCACCATCTGTGTAAACATGGAAATATCTACACCGCTCTCTGTATAAACCTGGAAATATCTACACCGCCATCTGCATGTCCATGGAAATATCTACGCCACCATCTGTTTAAACATGGATATATCTACACGACCATCTGTGTATAGATGGAAATATCAACACCGCCATCTGTACAAACATGGAAATATCTACACCGCTATCTCTATAAACATGGAAATGTGTGCACTGCCATCTGTAAAAACATGGAAATACCTATACAGTCATCTGTATAAACATGGAAATATCTACAATGCCATCTGTATACACATGGAAATATCTACACAGCCATCTGTATAAACATGTAAATATCTACACTGCTATATCTATAAACATGGAAATATCTACACCGCCATCTCTATAAACATGAAAATATCTACACTGCAATCTCCATAAACATGGAACTAACTACTCTGCCATCTGTATAAACATGGAAACATCTACACCGCCATCTGTGTGAATAAGGAAATATCTACAATGCCATCTGTATAAAGATATAAATATCTGCACCGCGAGCTGAATAAACATGGAAATATCTACATCGCTATCTGTATAAACGTGGAAATACCAACACCGCTATCGGTATAAACATGGAAATATCTTCACCACGATCTGTATAAACATGGAAATATCTACACCGCTATCTGTATAAACATGGAAATATCTACACCGCCATCTGTATAAACATGGAAATATCTACAATGCCATCTGTATAAACATGGAAATATCTACACCGCGATCTGTATAAACATGGAAATATCTACACCGCGATCTGTATAAACATGGAAATATCTACAATGCCATCTGTATAAACATGGAAATATCTACACCGCGATCTGTATAAACATGGAAATATCTACACCGCGATCTGTATAAACATGGAAATATCTACACCGCTATCTGTATAAACATGGAAATATCTACACAGCTATCTCTATATACATGGAAATATCTACACCGCCATCTGTATAAACATGGAAATACCTACAAAGTCATCTGTATAAACATGGAAATATCTACAAAGCCATCTGTATAAACATGGAAATATCTACACAGCCATCTGTATATACATGGAAATATCTACACCGCTATCTGTATAAACATGGTAATATCTACACTGCCATCTATATAAACATGGAAATATCTACACCGCCATCTGTATAAACATGGAAATATCTACAATGCCATCTGTAGAAAGATGGAAATATCTACACCGCAATCTGTGTAAGCATGGAAATATCTTCACCGATATCTGTAAAAACATGGAAATATCTACACCGCTATCTGTATAAACATGGAAATATCTACACCGCGATCTGTATAAACATGGAAATATCTACACCGCGATCTGTATAAACATGGAAATATCTACACCGCTATCTGTATAAACATGGAAATATCTACACCGCTATCTGTATAAATATGGAAATATCTACACAGCTATCTCTATAAACATGGAAATATCTACACCGCCATCTGTATAAACATGGAAATACCTACAAAGTCATCTGTATAAACATGGAAATATCTACAAAGCCATCTGTATAAACATGGAAATATCTACACAGCCATCTGTATATACATGGAAAAATCTACACCGCAATCTGTATAAACATGGAAGTAACTACACCGCTATTTCTATAAACAAGGAAATATCTACACCATGATCTGTATAAACATGGCAATATTTACACCGCTATCTGTATAAACATGGAAATTTCTACACCGTTATCTGTATAAATATGGAAATATCTACACCGCTATCTCTATAAACATGGAAATATCTTCACCGCCATCTGTATAAACATGGCAATACCTATACAGTCATCTGTGTAAACATGGAAATATCTACACCACCATCTGTATAAACATGGAAATATCTACAATGCCATCTGTATACACATGGAAATACCTACACGGCAATCTGTGTATAGATGGAAACATCAACACCGCCATCTGTAAAAACTTGGAAATATCTACACTGCTATCTCTATAAACATGGAATTATCTACACTGCGGTCTGTATAAACATGGAAATATCTACACCGGTATCTGTATAAACATGGAAATATCTACACCATGATCTGTATAAACATGGAAACATATACACCGCTATCTGTATAAACATGGAAATATCTGCACCGCTATCTCTATAGACATGGAAATATCTACAAAGCCATCTGTATAAACATGGAAATTCCTACACAGTCATGTGTAGGAACATGGAAATATCTACACTGCCATCTGTATAAACATAGAAATATCTACACAGCCCTCTGTATAAATATGGAGATATCTGCATAGGCATCTGTATAAACATGGAAATATCTTCACCGATATCTGTAAAAACATGGAAATACCTACACCGCTCTCTCTATAAACATGGAAATATGTACACCGCTATGTATATAAACATGGAAATATCTCCACTGCTGTCTGTATAAACATGGAAATATCTCCACCGTTATCTGTATAAACATGGAAATATCTACAGCGCCATCTCTATAAACATTGAAATATCTACACTGCCATCTGTAAAAACATGGAAATATCTACACAGTCATCTGAATAAACATGGAAATATCTACACCACCATCTGTATAAACATGGAAATACCTACAATACCATCTGTATACACATGGAAATATCTACACACACGTCTGTATAAATATGGAAATACCTACACCGCCATCTGTATAAACATGGAAATATCTACCCTGCCATCTGTAGAAAGATGGAAATATCTACACCGCTATCTCTATAAATATGGAAATATCTACACTGCCATCTCTATAAACATGAAAATATCTACACTGCTATCTCCATAAAGATGGAAGTATCTACTCCGCCATGTGTATAAACACGGAAATATCTACACCACCATCTGTGTAAACATGGAAATATCTACACCTCTCTCTATAAACTTGGAAATATCTACACCGCCATCTGCATGTCCATGGAAATATCTACGCCGCCATCTGTTTAAACATGGATATATCTACACGACCATCTGTGTATAGATGGAAATATCAACACCGCCATCTGTACAAACATGGAAATATCTACACCGCTATCTCTATAAACATGGAAATGTGTGCACTGCCATCTGTAAAAACATGGAAATAACTATACAGTCACCTGTATAAACATGGAAATATCTACAATGCCATCTGTATACACATGGAAATATCTACACAGCCATCTGTATAAACATGTAAATATCTACACTGCTATCTCTATAAACATGGAAATATCTACACCGCCATCTCTATAAACATGAAAATATCTACACTGCCATCTCCATAAACATGGAACTAACTAGTCCACCATCTGTATAAACATGGAAACATCTACACCGCCATCTGTGTGAATAAAGAAATATCTACAATGCCATCTGTATAAAGATAAAAATATCTGCACCGCGAGCTGTATAAACATGGAAATATCTACATCGCTATCTGTATAAACGTGGAAATACCAACACCGCTATCGGTATAAACATGGAAATATCTACAAAGCCATCTATATAAACATGGAAATGTCTACACCGCTATGTCTATAAACATGGAAATACCTACACCGCTATCTCTATAAACATGGAAATATCTACACCGCGATCTGTATAAACATGGAAATATCTACACCGCTATGTGTATAAACATGGAAATATCTACACCGCGATCTGTATAAACATGGAAATATCTACACCGCTATCTGTATAAACATGGAAATATCTACAATGCCATCTGTATGAACATGGAAATATCTACACCGCGATCTGTATAAACATGGAAATATCTACCCCGAGATCTGTATAAACATGGAAATATCTACACAGCTATCTGTATAAAGATGGAAATATCTACACAGCTATCTCTATAAACATGGAAATATCTACACCGCCATCTGTATAAACATGGAAATACCTACAATGTCATCTGTATAAACATGGAAATATGTACAAAGCCATCTGTATAAACATGGAAATATCTACACAGCCATTTGTATATACATGGAAATATCTACACCCCTATCTGTGTAAACATGGTAATAACTACACCGCCATCTATATAAACATGGAAATATCTACACCGCCATCTGTATAAAAATGGAAATATCTACAATGCCATATGTACAAAGATGGAAATATCTACACCGCAATCTGTGTAAACATGGAAATATCTACACCGATATCTGTAAAAACATGGAAATATCTACACCACTATCTGTATAAACATGAAAATATCTACACCGCGATCTGTATAATCATGGAAATATCTACACCGCGATCTGTATAAACATGGAAATATCTACACCGCTATCTATATAAACATGGAAATATCTACACAGCTGTCTGTATAAATATGGAAATATCTACACAGCTATCTCTATAAACATGGAAATATCTACACCGCCATCTGTATAAACATGGAAATACCTACAAAGTCATCTGTATAAACATGGAAATATCTACAAAGCCATCTGTATAAACATGGAAATATCTACACAGCCATCAGTATATACTTGGAAATATCTACACCGCTATCTGTATAAACATGGAAATAACTACACCGCTATTTGTATAAACAAGGAAATATCTACACCATGATCTGTATAAACCTGGCAATATTTACACCGCTATCTGTATAAACATGGAAATTTCTACACCGTTATCTGTATAAATATGGAAATATCTACACCGCTATCTCTATAAACATGGAAATATCTGCACCGCCATCTGTATAAACATGGCAATACCTATACAGTCATCTGTGTAAACATGGAAATATCTACACCACCATCTGTATCAACATGGAAATACCTACAAAGTCATCTGTATAATCATGGAAATATCTACAAAGCCATCTGTATAAACATGGAAATATCTACACAGCCATCAGTATATACATGGAAATATCTACACCGCTATCTGTATAAACATGGAAATAACTACACCGCTATTTGTATAAACAAGGAAATATCTACACCATGATCTGTATAAACATGGCAATATTTACACCTCTATCTGTATAAACATGGAAATTTCTACACCGTTATCTGTATAAATATGGAAATATCTACACCGCTATCTCTATAAACATGGAAATATCTGCACCGCCATCTGTATAAACCTGGCAATAACTATACAGTCATCTGTGCAAACATGGAAATATGTACACCGCTATCTGTATAAACATGGAAATACCTACACCGCTGTCTCTATAAACATGGAAATATGTACACCGCTATGTATATAAACATGGAAATATCTCCACTGCTGTCTGTATAAACATGGAAATACCTCCACCGTTATCTGTATAAACATGGAAATATCTACAGCGCCATCTCTATAAACATTGAAATACCTGCACTGCCATCTGTAAAAACATGGAAATATCTACACAGTCATCTGAATAAACATGGAAATATCTACACCACCATCTGTATAAACATGGAAATACCTACAATACCATCTGTATATACATGGAAATATCTACACACACATCTGTATAAATATGGAAATATCTACACCGCCATCTGTATAAACATGGAAATATCTACACTGCCATCTGTATAAAGATGGAAATATCTACACCGCTATCTCTATAAATATGGAAATATTTACACGGCCATCTCTATAAACATGAAAATATCTACACTGCTATCTCCATAAAGATGGAAGTATCTACTCCGCCATGTGTATAAACACGGAAATATCTACACCACCATCTGTGTAAACATGGAAATATCTACACCGCTCTCTGTATAAACCTGGAAATATCTACACCGCCATCTGCATGTCCATGGAAATATCTACGCCACCATCTGTTTAAACATGGATATATCTACACGACCATCTGTGTATAGATGGAAATATCAACACCGCCATCTGTACAAACATGGAAATATCAACACCGCTATCTCTATAAACATGGAAATGTGTGCACTGCCATCTGTAAAAACATGGAAATACCTATACAGTCATCTGTATAAACATGGAAATATCTACAATGCCATCTATATACACATGGAAATATATACACAGCCAACTGTATAAACATGTAAATATCTGCACTGCTATATCTATAAACATGGAAATATCTACACCGCCATCTCTATAAACATGAAAATATCTACACTGCCATCTCCATAAACATGGAACTAACTACTCTGCCATCTGTATAAACATGGAAACATCTACACCGCCATCTGTGTAAATAAGGAAATATCTACAATGCCATCTGTATAAAGATATAAATATCTGCACCGCGAGCTGTATAAACATGGAAATATCTACATCGCTATCTGTATAAACGTGGAAATAGCAACACCGCTATCGGTATAAACATGGAAATATCTACAACGCCATCTATATAAACATGGAAATGTCTACACCGCTATGTCTATAAACATGGAAATACCTACACCGCTAACTCTATAAACATGGAAATATCCACACCGCTATCTGTATAAACATGGAAATATCTACACCGATATCTGTATAAACATGGAAATATCTACACCGCGATCTGCATAAACATGGAAATATGTACACCGAGATCTGTATAAACATGGAAATATCTTCACCACGATCTGTATAAACATGGAAATATCTACACCGCTATCTGTATAAACATGGAAATATCTACACCGCCATCTGTATAAACATGGAAATATCTACACCGCGATCTGTATAAACATGGAAATATCTACATCGCGATCTGTATAAACATGGAAATATCTACACCGCTATCTGTATAAACATGGAAATATCTACACAGCTATCTCTATAAACATGGAAATATCTACACCGCCATCTGTACAAACATGGAAATACCTACAAAGTCATCTGTATAAACATGGAAATATCTACAAAGCCATCTGTATAAACATGGAAATATCTACACAGCCATCTGTATATACATGGAAATATCTACACCGCTATCTGTATAAACATGGTAATATCTACACCGCCATCTATATAAACATGGAAATATCTACACCGCCATCTGTATAAACATGGAAATATCTACAATGCCATCTGTAGAAAGATGGAAATATCTACACCGCAATCTGTGTAAACATGGAAATATCTACACCGATATCTGTAAAAACATGGAAATATCTACACCGCTATCTGTATAAACATGGAAATATCTGCACCGCTATCTCTATAGACATGGAAATATCTACAAAGCCATCTGTATAAACATGGAAATTCCTACACAGTCATGTGTAGGAACATGGAAATATCTACACTGCCATCTGTATAAACATTGAAATATCTACACAGCCCTCTGTATAAATATGGAGATATCTGCAAAGGCATCTGTATAAACATGGAAATATCTTCACCGATATCTGTAAAAACATGGAAATACCTACACCGCTGTCTCTATAAACATGGAAATATGTACACCGCTATGTATATAAACATGGAAATATCTCCACTGCTGTCTGTATAAACATGGAAATATCTCCACCGTTATCTGTATAAACATGGAAATATCTACAGCGCCATCTCTATAAACATTGAAATATCTACACTGCCATCTGTAAAAACATGGAAATATCTACACAGTCATCTGAATAAACATGGAAATATCTACACCACCATCTGTATAAACATGGAAATACCTACAATACCATCTGTATACACATGGAAATATCTACACACACATCTGTATAAATATGGAAATACCTACACCGCCATCTGTATAAACATGGAAATATCTACCCTGCCATCTGTAGAAAGATGGAAATATCTACACCGCTATCTCTATAAATATGGAAATATCTACACTGCCATCTCTATAAACATGAAAATATCTACACTGCTATCTCCATAAAGATGGAAGTATCTACTCCGCCATGTGTATAAACACGGAAATATCTACACCACCATCTGTGTAAACATGGAAATATCTACACCTCTCTCTATAAACTTGGAAATATCTACACCGCCATCTGCATGTCCATGGAAATATCTACGCCGCCATCTGTTTAAACATGGATATATCTACACGACCATCTGTGTATAGATGGAAATATCAACACCGCCATCTGTACAAACATGGAAATATCTACACCGCTATCTCTATAAACATGGAAATGTGTGCACTGCCATCTGTAAAAACATGGAAATAACTATACAGTCACCTGTATAAACATGGAAATATCTACAATGCCATCTGTATACACATGGAAATATCTACACAGCCATCTGTATAAACATGTAAATATCTACACTGCTATCTCTATAAACATGGAAATATCTACACCGCCATCTCTATAAACATGAAAATATCTACACTGCCATCTCCATAAACATGGAACTAACTAGTCCGCCATCTGTATAAACATGGAAACATCTACACCGCCATCTGTGTGAATAAAGAAATATCTACAATGCCATCTGTATAAAGATAAAAATATCTGCACCGCGAGCTGTATAAACATGGAAATATCTACATCGCTATCTGTATAAACGTGGAAATACCAACACCGCTATCGGTATAAACATGGAAATATCTACAAAGCCATCTATATAAACATGGAAATGTCTACACCGCTATGTCTATAAACATGGAAATACCTACACCGCTATCTCTATAAACATGGAAATATCTACACCGCGATCTGTATAAACATGGAAATATCTACACCGCTATGTGTATAAACATGGAAATATCTACACCGCGATCTGTATAAACATGGAAATATCTACACCGCTATCTGTATAAACATGGAAATATCTACAATGCCATCTGTATGAACATGGAAATATCTACACCGCGATCTGTATAAACATGGAAATATCTACCCCGAGATCTGTATAAACATGGAAATATCTACACAGCTATCTGTATAAAGATGGAAATATCTACACAGCTATCTCTATAAACATGGAAATATCTACACCGCCATCTGTATAAACATGGAAATACCTACAATGTCATCTGTATAAACATGGAAATATGTACAAAGCCATCTGTATAAACATGGAAATATCTACACAGCCATTTGTATATACATGGAAATATCTACACCCCTATCTGTGTAAACATGGTAATAACTACACCGCCATCTATATAAACATGGAAATATCTACACCGCCATCTGTATAAAAATGGAAATATCTACAATGCCATATGTACAAAGATGGAAATATCTACACCGCAATCTGTGTAAACATGGAAATATCTACACCGATATCTGTAAAAACATGGAAATATCTACACCGCTATCTGTATAAACATGAAAATATCTACACCGCGATCTGTATAATCATGGAAATATCTACACCGCGATCTGTATAAACATGGAAATATCTACACCGCTATCTATATAAACATGGAAATATCTACACAGCTGTCTGTATAAATATGGAAATATCTACACAGCTATCTCTATAAACATGGAAATATCTACACCGCCATCTGTATAAACATGGAAATACCTACAAAGTCATCTGTATAAACATGGAAATATCTACAAAGCCATCTGTATAAACATGGAAATATCTACACAGCCATCAGTATATACTTGGAAATATCTACACCGCTATCTGTATAAACATGGAAATAACTACACCGCTATTTGTATAAACAAGGAAATATCTACACCATGATCTGTATAAACCTGGCAATATTTACACCGCTATCTGTATAAACATGGAAATTTCTACACCGTTATCTGTATAAATATGGAAATATCTACACCGCTATCTCTATAAACATGGAAATATCTGCACCGCCATCTGTATAAACATGGCAATACCTATACAGTCATCTGTGTAAACATGGAAATATCTACACCACCATCTGTATAAACATGGAAATACCTACAAAGTCATCTGTATAATCATGGAAATATCTACAAAGCCATCTGTATAAACATGGAAATATCTACACAGCCATCAGTATATACATGGAAATATCTACACCGCTATCTGTATAAACATGGAAATAACTACACCGCTATATGTATAAACAAGGAAATATCTACACCATGATCTGTATAAACATGGCAATATTTACACCTCTATCTGTATAAACATGGAAATTTCTACACCGTTATCTGTATAAATATGGAAATATCTACACCGCTATCTCTATAAACATGGAAATATCTGCACCGCCATCTGTATAAACCTGGCAATAACTATACAGTCATCTGTGTAAACATGGAAATATGTACACCGCTATCTGTATAAACATGGAAATACCTACACCGCTGTCTCTATAAACATGGAAATATGTACACCGCTATGTATATAAACATGGAAATATCTCCACTGCTGTCTGTATAAACATGGAAATACCTCCACCGTTATCTGTATAAACATGGAAATATCTACAGCGCCATCTCTATAAACATTGAAATACCTGCACTGCCATCTGTAAAAACATGGAAATATCTACACAGTCATCTGAATAAACATGGAAATATCTACACCACCATCTGTATAAACATGGAAATACCTACAATACCATCTGTATATACATGGAAATATCTACACACACATCTGTATAAATATGGAAATATCTACACCGCCATCTGTATAAACATGGAAATATCTACACTGCCATCTGTATAAAGATGGAAATATCTACACCGCTATCTCTATAAACATGGAAATATTTACACGGCCATCTCTATAAACATGAAAATATCTACACTGCTATCTCCATAAAGATGGAAGTATCTACTCCGCCATGTGTATAAACACGGAAATATCTACACCACCATCTGTGTAAACATGGAAATATCTACACCGCTCTCTGTATAAACCTGGAAATATCTACACCGCCATCTGCATGTCCATGGAAATATCTACGCCACCATCTGTTTAAACATGGATATATCTACACGACCATCTGTGTATAGATGGAAATATCAACACCGCCATCTGTACAAACATGGAAATATCTACACCGCTATCTCTATAAACATGGAAATGTGTGCACTGCCATCTGTAAAAACATGGAAATACCTATACAGTCATCTGTATAAACATGGAAATATCTACAATGCCATCTATATACACATGGAAATATATACACAGCCAACTGTATAAACATGTAAATATCTACACTGCTATATCTATAAACATGGAAATATCTACACCGCCATCTCTATAAACATGAAAATATCTACACTGCCATCTCCATAAACATGGAACTAACTACTCTGCCATCTGTATAAACATGGAAACATCTACACCGCCATCTGTGTAAATAAGGAAATATCTACAATGCCATCTGTATAAAGATATAAATATCTGCACCGCGAGCTGTATAAACATGGAAATATCTACATCGCTATCTGTATAAACGTGGAAATAGCAACACCGCTATCGGTATAAACATGGAAATATCTACAACGCCATCTATATAAACATGGAAATGTCTACACCGCTATGTCTATAAACATGGAAATACCTACACCGCTAACTCTATAAACATGGAAATATCCACACCGCTATCTGTATAAACATGGAAATATCTACACCGATATCTGTATAAACATGGAAATATCTACACCGCGATCTGCATAAACATGGAAATATGTACACCGAGATCTGTATAAACATGGAAATATCTTCACCACGATCTGTATAAACATGGAAATATCTACACCGCTATCTGTATAAACATGGAAATATCTACACCGCCATCTGTATAAACATGGAAATATCTACACCGCGATCTGTATAAACATGGAAATATCTACATCGCGATCTGTATAAACATGGAAATATCTACACCGCTATCTGTATAAACATGGAAATATCTACACAGCTATCTCTATAAACATGGAAATATCTACACCGCCATCTGTACAAACATGGAAATACCTACAAAGTCATCTGTATAAACATGGAAATATCTACAAAGCCATCTGTATAAACATGGAAATATCTACACAGCCATCTGTATATACATGGAAATATCTACACCGCTATCTGTATAAACATGGTAATATCTACACCGCCATCTATATAAACATGGAAATATCTACACCGCCATCTGTATAAACATGGAAATATCTACAATGCCATCTGTAGAAAGATGGAAATATCTACACTGCAATCTGTGTAAACATGGAAATATCTACACCGATATCTGTAAAAACATGGAAATATCTACACCGCTATCTGTATAAACATGGAAATATCTACACCGCGATCTGTATAAACATGGAAATATCTACACCGCGATCTGTATAAACGTGGAAATATCTACACCGCTATCTGTATAAACATGGAAATATCTACACCGCTATCTGTATAAATATGGAAATATCTACACAGCTATCTCTATAAACATGGAAATATCTACACCGCCATCTGTATAAACATGGAAATACCTACAAAGTCATCTGTATAAACATGGAAATATCTACAAAGCCATCTGTATAAACATGGAAATATCTACACAGCCATCTGTATATACATGGAAAAATCTACACCGCAGTCTGTATAAACATGGAAGTAACTACACCGCTATTTGTATAAACAAGGAAATATCTACACCATGATCTGTATAAACATGGCAATATTTACACCGCTATCTGTATAAACATGGAAATTTTTACACCGTTATCTGTATAAATATGGAAATATCTACACCACTATCTCTATAAACATGGAAATATCTGCACCGCCATCTGTATAAACATGGCAATACCTATACAGTCATCTGTGTAAACATGGAAATATCTACACCACCATCTGTATAAACATGGAAATATCTAAAATGCCATCTGTATACACATGGAAATACCTACACGGCAATCTGTGTATAGATGGAAACATCAACACCGCCATCTGTAAAAACTTGGAAATATCTACACTGCTATCTCTATAAACATGGAAATATCTACACTGCGGTCTGTATAAACATGGAAATATCTACACCGGTATCTGTATAAACATGGAAATATCTACACCATGATCTGTATAAACATGGAAATATATACACCGCTATCTGTAAAACATGGAAATATCTGCACCGCTATCTCTATAGACATGGAAATATCTACAAAGCCATCTGTATAAACATGGAAATACCTACACAGTCATGTGTAGGAACATGGAAATATCTACACTGCCATCTGTATAAACATAGAAATATCTACACAGCCCTCTGTATAAATATGGAGATATCTGCATAGGCATCTGTATAAACATGGAAATATCTGCACAGCTATCTGTATAAACATGGAAATACCTACACCGCTGTCTCTATAAACATGGAAATATGTACACCGCTATGTATATAAACATGGAAATATCTCCACTGCTGTCTGTATAAACATGGAAATATCTCCACCGTTATCTGTATAAACATGGAAATATCTACAGCGCCATCTCTATAAACATTGAAATATCTACACTGCCATCTGTAAAAACATGGAAATATCTACACAGTCATCTGAATAAACATGGAAATATCTACACCACCATCTGTATAAACATGGAAATACCTACAATACCATCTGTATACACATGGAAATATCTACACACACATCTGTATAAATATGGAAATATCTACACCGCCATCTGTATAAACAGGGAAATATCTACACTGCCATCTGTAGAAAGATGGAAATATCTACACCGCTATCTCTATAAATATGGAAATATCTACACTGCCATCTCTATAAACATGAAAATATCTACACTGCTATCTCCATAAAGATGGAAGTATCTACTCCGCCATGTGTATAAACACGGAAATATCTACACCACCATCTGTGTAAACATGGAAATATCTACACCGCTCTCTGTATAAACTTGGAAATATCTACACCGCCATCTGCATGTCCATGGAAAAATCTACGCCGCCATCTGTTTAAACATGGATATATCTACACGACCATCTGTGTATAGATGGAAATATCAACACCGCCATCTGTACAAACATGGAAATATCTACACCGCTATCCCTATAAACATGGAAATGTGTGCAATGCCATCTATAAAAACATGGAAATACCTATAGAGTCACCTGTATAAACATGGAAATAGCTACAATGCCATCTGTATACACATGGAAATATCTACACAGCCATCTGTATAAACATGTAAATATCTACACTGCTATCTCTATAAACATGGAAATATCTACACCGCCATCTCTATAAACATGAAAATATCTACACTGCCATCTCCATAAACATGGAACTAACTACTCCGCCATCTGTATAAACATGGAAACATCTACACCGCCATCTGTGTGAATAAAGAAATATCTACAATGCCATCTGTATAAAGATATAAATATCTGCACCGCGAGCTGTATAAACATGGAAATATCTACATCGCTATCTGTATAAACATGGAAATACCAACACCGCTATCGGTATAAACATGGAAATATCTACAACGCCATCTATATAAACATGGAAATGTCTACACCGCTATGTCTATAAACATGGAAATACCTACACCGCTATCTCTATAAACATGGAAATATCTACACCGCGATCTGTATAAACATGGAAATATCTACACCGCTATGTGTATAAACATGGAAATATCTACACCGCGATCTGTATAAACATGGAAATATCTACACCGCTATCTGTATAAACATGGAAATATCTACAATGCCATCTGTATGAACATGGAAATATCTACACCGCGATCTGTATAAACATGGAAATATCTACACCGAGATCTGTATAAACATGGAAATATCTACACCGCTATCTGTATAAAGATGGAAATATCTACACAGCTATCTCTATAAACATGGAAATATCTACACCGCCATCTGTATAAACATGGAAATACCTACAAAGTCATCTGTATAAACATGGAAATATGTACAAAGCCATCTGTATAAACATGGAAATATCTACACAGCCATCTGTATATACATGGAAATATCTACACCCCTATCTGTGTAAACATGGTAATAACTACACCGCCATCTATATAAACATGGAAATATCTACACCGCCATCTGTATAAACATGGAAATATCTACAATGCCATCTGTAGAAAGATGGAAATATCTACACCGCAATCTGTGTAAACATGGAAATATCTACACCGATATCTGTAAAAACATGGAAATATCTACACCGCGATCTGTATAAACATCAAAATATCTACACCGCGATCTGTATAAACATGGAAATATCTACACCGCGATCTGTATAAACATGGAAATATCTACACCGCTATCTGTATAAACATGGAAATATCTACACAGCTGTCTGTATAAATATGGAAATATCTACACAGCTATCTCTATAAACATGGAAATATCTACACCGCCATCTGTATAAACATGGAAATATCTACACAGCCATCAGTATATACTTGGAAATATCTACACCGCTATCTGTATAAACATGGAAATAACTACACCGCTATTTGTATAAACAAGGAAATATCTACACCATGATCTGTATAAACCTGGCAATATTTACACCGCTATCTGTATAAACATGGAAATTTCTACACCGTTATCTGTATAAATATGGAAATATCTACACCGCTATCTCTATAAGCATGGAAATATCTGCACCGCCATCTGTATAAACATGGCAATACCTATACAGTCATCTGTGTAAACATGGAAATATCTACACCACCATCTGTATAAACATGGAAATACCTACAAAGTCATCTGTATAAACATGGAAATATCTACAAAGCCATCTGTATAAACATGGAAATATCTACACAGCCATCAGTATATACATGGAAATATCTACACCGCTATCTGTATAAACATGGAAATAACTACACCGCTATTTGTATAAACAAGGAAATATCTACACCATGATCTGTATAAACATGGCAATATTTACACCTCTATCTGTATAAACATGGAAATTTCTACACCGTTATCTGTATAAATATGGAAATATCTACACCGCTATCTCTATAAACATGGAAATATCTGCACCGCCATCTGTATAAACCTGGCAATAACTATACAGTCATCTGTGTAAACATGGAAATATCTACACCGCTATCTGTATAAACATGGAAATACCTACACCGCTGTCTCTATAAACATGGAAATATGTACACCGCTATGTATATAAACATGGAAATATCTCCACTGCTGTCTGTATAAACATGGAAATACCTTCACCGTTATCTGTATAAACATGGAAATATCTACAGCGCCATCTCTATAAACATTGAAATACCTGCACTGCCATCTGTAAAAACATGGAAATATTTACACAGTCATCTGAATAAACATGGAAATATCTACACCACCATCTGTATAAACATGGAAATACCTACAATACCATCTGTATATACATGGAAATATCTACACACACATCTGTATAAATATGGAAATATCTACACCGCCATCTGTATAAACATGGAAATATCTACACTGCCATCTGTATAAAGATGGAAATATCTACACCGCTATCTCTATAAATATGGAAATATGTACACCGCCATCTCTATAAACATGAAAATATCTACACTGCTATCTCCATAAAGATGGAAGTATCTACTCCGCCATGTGTATAAACACGGAAATATCTACACCACCATCTGTGTAAACATGGAAATATCTACACCGCTCTCTGTATAAACATGGAAATATCTACACCGCCATCTGCATGTCCACGGAAATATCTACGCCGCCATCTGTTTAAACATGGATATATCTACACGACCATCTGTGTATAGATGGAAATATCAACACGGCCATCTGTACAAACATGGAAATATCTACACTGCTATCTCTATAAACATGGAAATGTGTGCACTGCCATCTGTAAAAACATGGAAATACCCATACAGTCATCTGTATAAACATGGAAATATCTACAATGCCATCTATATACACATGGAAATATCTACACAGCCAACTGTATAAACATGTAAATATCTACACTGCTATATCTATAAACATGGAAATATCTACACTGCCATCTGTATAAACATGAAAATATCTACACTGCCATCTCCATAAACATGGAACTAACTACTCTGCTATCTGTATAAACATGGAAACATCTACACCGCCATCTGTGTAAATAAGGAAATATCTACAATGCCATCTGTATAAAGATATAAATATCTGCACCGCGAGCTGTATAAACATGGAAATATCTACATCGCTATCTGTATAAACGTGGAAATAGCAACACCGCTATCGGTATAAACATGGAAATATCTACAACGCCATCTATATAAACATGGAAATGTCTACACCGCTATGTCTATAAACATGGAAATACCTACACCGCTAACTCTATAAACATGGAAATATCTACACCGCTATCTGTATAAACATGGAAATATCTACACCTCTATCTGTATAAACATGGAAATATCTACACCGCGATCTGCATAAACATGGAAATATGTACACCGAGATCTGTATAAACATGGAAATATCTTCACCACGATCTGTATAAACATGGAAATATCTACACCGCTATCTGTATAAACATGGAAATATCTACACCGCCATCTGTATAAACATGGAAATATCTACACCGCGATCTGTATAAACATGGAAATATCTACATCGCGATCTGTATAAACATGGAAATATCTACACCGCTATCTGTACAAACATGGAAATATCTACACCGCTATCTGTATAAATATGGAAATATCTACACAGCTATCTCTATAAACATGGAAATATCTACACCGCCATCTGTATAAACATGGAAATACCTACAAAGTCATCTGTATAAACATGGAAATATCTACAAAGCCATCTGTATAAACATGGAAATATCTACACAGCCATCTGTATATACATGGAAAAATCTACACCGCAATCTGTATAAACATGGAAGTAACTACACCGCTATTTGTATAAACAAGGAAATATCTACACCATGATCTGTATAAACATGGCAATATTTACACCGCTATCTGTATAAACATTGAAATTTCTACACCGTTATCTGTATAAATATGGAAATATCTACACCGCTATCTCTATAAACATGGAAATATCTGCACCGCCATCTGTATAAACATGGCAATACCTATACAGTCATCTGTGTAAACATGGAAATATCTACACCACCATCTGTATAAACATGGAAATATCTACAATGCCATCTGTATACACATGGAAATACCTACACGGCAATCTGTGTATAGATGGAAACATCAACACCGCCATCTGTAAAAACTTGGAAATATCTACACTGCTATCTCTATAAACATGGAAATATCTACACTGCGGTCTGTATAAACATGGAAATATCTACACCGGTATCTGTATAAACATGGAAATATCTACACCATGATCTTTATAAACATGGAAATATATACACCGCTATCTGTAAAACATGGAAATATCTGCACCGCTATCTCTATAGACATGGAAATATCTACAAAGCCATCTGTATAAACATGGAAATACCTACACAGTCATGTGTAGGAACATGGAAATATCTACACTGCCATCTGTATAAACATAGAAATATCTACACAGCCCTCTGTATAAATATGGAGATATCTGCATAGGCATCTGTATAAACATGGAAATATCTGCACAGCTATCTGTATAAACATGGAAATACCTACACCGCTGTCTCTATAAACATGGAAATATGTACACCGCTATGTATATAAACATGGAAATATCTCCACTGATGTCTGTATAAACATGGAAATATCTCCACCGTTATCTGTATAAACATGGAAATATCTACAGCGCCATCTCTATAAACATTGAAATATCTACACTGCCATCTGTAAAAACATGGAAATATCTACACAGTCATCTGAATAAACATGGAAATATCTACACCACCATCTGTATAAACATGGAAATACCTACAATACCATCTGTATACACATGGAAATATCTACACACACATCTGTATAAATATGGAAATATCTACACCGCCATCTGTATAAACAGGGAAATATCTACACTGCCATCTGTAGAAAGATGGAAATATCTACACCGCTATCTCTATAAATATGGAAATATCTACACTGCCATCTCTATAAACATGAAAATATCTACACTGCTATCTCCATAAAGATGGAAGTATCTACTCCGCCATGTGTATAAACACGGAAATATCTACACCACCATCTGTGTAAACATGGAAATATCTACACCGCTCTCTGTATAAACTTGGAAATATCTACACCGCCATCTGCATGTCCATGGAAATATCTACGCCGCCATCTGTTTAAACATGGATATATCTACACGACCATCTGTGTATAGATGGAAATATCAACACCGCCATCTGTACAAACATGGAAATATCTACACCGCTATCCTTATAAACATGGAAATGTGTGCAATGCCATCTATAAAAACATGGAAATACCTATAGAGTCACCTGTATAAACATGGAAATAGCTACAATGCCATCTGTATACACATGGAAATATCTACACAGCCATCTGTATAAACATGTAAATATCTACACTGCTATCTCTATAAACATGGAAATATCTACACCGCCATCTCTATAAACATGAAAATATCTACACTGCCATCTCCATAAACATGGAACTAACTACTCCGCCATCTGTATAAACATGGAAACATCTACACCGCCATCTGTGTGAATAAAGAAATATCTACAATGCCATCTGTATAAAGATATAAATATCTGCACCGCGAGCTGTATAAACATGGAAATATCTACATCGCTATCTGTATAAACGTGGAAATACCAACACCGCTATCGGTATAAACATGGAAATATCTACAACGCCATCTATATAAACATGGAAATGTCTACACCGCTATGTCTATAAACATGGAAATACCTACACCGCTATCTCTATAAACATGGAAATATCTACACCGCGATCTGTATAAACATGGAAATATCTACACCGCTATGTGTATAAACATGGAAATATCTACACCGCGATCTGTATAAACATGGAAATATCTACACCGCTATCTGTATAAACATGGAAATATCTACAATGCCATCTGTATGAACATGGAAATATCTACACCGCGATCTGTATAAACATGGAAATATCTACACCGAGATCTGTATAAACATGGAAATATCTACACCGCTATCTGTATAAAGATGGAAATATCTACACAGCTATCTCTATAAACATGGAAATATCTACACCGCCATCTGTATAAACATGGAAATACCTACAAAGTCATCTGTATAAACATGGAAATATGTACAAAGCCATCTGTATAAACATGGAAATATCTACACAGCCATCTGTATATACATGGAAATATCTACACCCCTATCTGTGTAAACATGGTAATAACTACACCGCCATCTATATAAACATGGAAATATCTACACCGCCATCTGTATAAACATGGAAATATCTACAATGCCATATGTACAAAGATGGAAATATCTACACCGCAATCTGTGTAAACATGGAAATATCTACACCGATATCTGTAAAAACATGGAAATATCTACACCGCGATCTGTATAAACATCAAAATATCTACACCACGATCTGTATAAACATGGAAATATCTACACCGCGATCTGTATAAACATGGAAATATCTACACCGCTATCTGTATAAACATGGAAATATCTACACAGCTGTCTGTATAAATATGGAAATATCTACACAGCTATCTCTATAAACATGGAAATATCTACACCGCCATCTGTATAAACATGGAAATATCTACACAGCCATCAGTATATACTTCGAAATATCTACACCGCTATCTGTATAAACATGGAAATAACTACACCGCTATTTGTATAAACAAGGAAATATCTACACCATGATCTGTATAAACCTGGCAATATTTACACCGCTATCTGTATAAACATGGAAATTTCTACACCGTTATCTGTATAAATATGGAAATATCTACACCGCTATCTCTATAAGCATGGAAATATCTGCACCGCCATCTGTATAAACATGGCAATACCTATACAGTCATCTGTGTAAACATGGAAATATCTACACCACCATCTGTATAAACATGGAAATACCTACAAAGTCAT
Organism: Pan troglodytes; assembly: GCF_028858775.2. Classification (NCBI taxonomy): domain Eukaryota; kingdom Metazoa; phylum Chordata; class Mammalia; order Primates; family Hominidae; genus Pan; species Pan troglodytes. The sequence goes on along the minus strand of NC_072416.2, from coordinate 88,825,878 downwards.
CTGTATAAACATGGAAATATCTACAAAGCCATCTGTATAAACATGGAAATATCTACACAGCCATCAGTATATACATGGAAATATCTACACCGCTATCTGTATAAACATGGAAATAACTACACCGCTATTTGTATAAACAAGGAAATATCTACACCATGATCTGTATAAACATGGCAATATTTACACCTCTATCTGTATAAACATGGAAATTTCTACACCGTTATCTGTATAAATATGGAAATATCTACACCGCTATCTCTATAAACATGGAAATATCTGCACCGCCATCTGTATAAACCTGGCAATAACTATACAGTCATCTGTGTAAACATGGAAATATCTACACCGCTATCTGTATAAACATGGAAATACCTACACCGCTGTCTCTATAAACATGGAAATATGTACACCGCTATGTATATAAACATGGAAATATCTCCACTGCTGTCTGTATAAACATGGAAATACCTTCACCGTTATCTGTATAAACATGGAAATATCTACAGCGCCATCTCTATAAACATTGAAATACCTGCACTGCCATCTGTAAAAACATGGAAATATTTACACAGTCATCTGAATAAACATGGAAATATCTACACCACCATCTGTATAAACATGGAAATACCTACAATACCATCTGTATATACATGGAAATATCTACACACACATCTGTATAAATATGGAAATATCTACACCGCCATCTGTATAAACATGGAAATATCTACACTGCCATCTGTATAAAGATGGAAATATCTACACCGCTATCTCTATAAATATGGAAATATGTACACCGCCATCTCTATAAACATGAAAATATCTACACTGCTATCTCCATAAAGATGGAAGTATCTACTCCGCCATGTGTATAAACACGGAAATATCTACACCACCATCTGTGTAAACATGGAAATATCTACACCGCTCTCTGTATAAACATGGAAATATCTACACCGCCATCTGCATGTCCACGGAAATATCTACGCCGCCATCTGTTTAAACATGGATATATCTACACGACCATCTGTGTATAGATGGAAATATCAACACGGCCATCTGTACAAACATGGAAATATCTACACTGCTATCTCTATAAACATGGAAATGTGTGCACTGCCATCTGTAAAAACATGGAAATACCCATACAGTCATCTGTATAAACATGGAAATATCTACAATGCCATCTATATACACATGGAAATATCTACACAGCCAACTGTATAAACATGTAAATATCTACACTGCTATATCTATAAACATGGAAATATCTACACTGCCATCTGTATAAACATGAAAATATCTACACTGCCATCTCCATAAACATGGAACTACTCTGCTATCTGTATAAACATGGAAACATCTACACCGCCATCTGTGTAAATAAGGAAATATCTACAATGCCATCTGTATAAAGATATAAATATCTGCACCGCGAGCTGTATAAACATGGAAATATCTACATCGCTATCTGTATAAACGTGGAAATAGCAACACCGCTATCGGTATAAACATGGAAATATCTACAACGCCATCTATATAAACATGGAAATGTCTACACCGCTATGTCTATAAACATGGAAATACCTACACCGCTAACTCTATAAACATGGAAATATCTACACCGCTATCTGTATAAACATGGAAATATCTACACCTCTATCTGTATAAACATGGAAATATCTACACCGCGATCTGCATAAACTTGGAAATATGTACACCGAGATCTGTATAAACATGGAAATATCTTCACCACGATCTGTATAAACATGGAAATATCTACACCGCTATCTGTATAAACATGGAAATATCTACACCGCCATCTGTATAAACAAGGAAATATCTACACCGCGATCTGTATAAACATGGAAATATCTACATCGCGATCTGTATAAACATGGAAATATCTACACCGCTATCTGTACAAACATGGAAATATCTACACCGCTATCTGTATAAATATGGAAATATCTACACAGCTATCTCTATAAACATGGAAATATCTACACCGCCATCTGTATAAACATGGAAATACCTACAAAGTCATCTGTATAAACATGGAAATATCTACAAAGCCATCTGTATAAACATGGAAATATCTACACAGCCATCTGTATATACATGGAAAAATCTACACCGCAATCTGTATAAACATGGAAGTAACTACACCGCTATTTGTATAAACAAGGAAATATCTACACCATGATCTGTATAAACATGGCAATATTTACACCGCTATCTGTATAAACATTGAAATTTCTACACCGTTATCTGTATAAATATGGAAATATCTACACCGCTATCTCTATAAACATGGAAATATCTGCACCGCCATCTGTATAAACATGGCAATACCTATACAGTCATCTGTGTAAACATGGAAATATCTACACCACCATCTGTATAAACATGGAAATATCTACAATGCCATCTGTATACACATGGAAATACCTACACGGCAATCTGTGTATAGATGGAAACATCAACACCGCCATCTGTAAAAACTTGGAAATATCTACACTGCTATCTCTATAAACATGGAAATATCTACACTGCGGTCTGTATAAACATGGAAATATCTACACCGGTATCTGTATAAACATGGAAATATCTACACCATGATCTGTATAAACATGGAAATATATACACCGCTATCTGTAAAACATGGAAATATCTGCACCGCTATCTCTATAGACATGGAAATATCTACAAAGCCATCTGTATAAACATGGAAATACCTACACAGTCATGTGTAGGAACATGGAAATATCTACACTGCCATCTGTATAAACATAGAAATATCTACACAGCCCTCTGTATAAATATGGAGATATCTGCATAGGCATCTGTATAAACATGGAAATATCTGCACAGCTATCTGTATAAACATGGAAATACCTACACCGCTGTCTCTATAAACATGGAAATATGTACACCGCTATGTATATAAACATGGAAATATCTCCACTGCTGTCTGTATAAACATGGAAATATCTCCACCGTTATCTGTATAAACATGGAAATATCTACAGCGCCATCTCTATAAACATTGAAATATCTACACTGCCATCTGTAAAAACATGGAAATATCTACACAGTCATCTGAATAAACATGGAAATATCTACACCACCATCTGTATAAACATGGAAATACCTACAATACCATCTGTATACACATGGAAATATCTACACACACATCTGTATAAATATGGAAATATCTACACCGCCATCTGTATAAACAGGGAAATATCTACACTGCCATCTGTAGAAAGATGGAAATATCTACACCGCTATCTCTATAAATATGGAAATATCTACACTGCCATCTCTATAAACATGAAAATATCTACACTGCTATCTCCATAAAGATGGAAGTATCTACTCCGCCATGTGTATAAACACGGAAATATCTACACCACCATCTGTGTAAACATGGAAATATCTACACCGCTCTCTGTATAAACTTGGAAATATCTACACCGCCATCTGCATGTCCATGGAAATATCTACGCCGCCATCTGTTTAAACATGGATATATCTACACGACCATCTGTGTATAGATGGAAATATCAACACCGCCATCTGTACAAACATGGAAATATCTACACCGCTATCCCTATAAACATGGAAATGTGTGCAATGCCATCTATAAAAACATGGAAATACCTATAGAGTCACCTGTATAAACATGGAAATAGCTACAATGCCATCTGTATAAACATGGAAATATCTACACAGCCATCTGTATAAACATGTAAATATCTACACTGCTATCTCTATAAACATGGAAATATCTACACCGCCATCTCTATAAACATGAAAATATCTACACTGCCATCTCCATAAACATGGAACTAACTACTCCGCCATCTGTATAAACATGGAAACATCTACACCGCCATCTGTGTGAATAAAGAAATATCTACAATGCCATCTGTATAAAGATATAAATATCTGCACCGCGAGCTGTATAAACATGGAAATATCTACATCGCTATCTGTATAAACGTGGAAATACCAACACCGCTATCGGTATAAACATGGAAATATCTACAACGCCATCTATATAAACATGGAAATGTCTACACCGCTATGTCTATAAACATGGAAATACCTACACCGCTATCTCTATAAACATGGAAATATCTACACCGCTATCTGTATAAACATGGAAATATCTACACCGCTATGTGTATAAACATGGAAATATCTACACCGCGATCTGTATAAACATGGAAATATCTACACCGCTATCTGTATAAACATGGAAATATCTACAATGCCATCTGTATGAACATGGAAATATCTACACCGCGATCTGTATAAACATGGAAATATCTACACCGAGATCTGTATAAACATGGAAATATCTACACCGCTATCTGTATAAAGATGGAAATATCTACACAGCTATCTCTATAAACATGGAAATATCTACACCGCCATCTGTATAAACATGGAAATACCTACAAAGTCATCTGTATAAACATGGAAATATGTACAAAGCCATCTGTATAAACATGGAAATATCTACACAGCCATCTGTATATACATGGAAATATCTACACCCCTATCTGTGTAAACATGGTAATAACTACACCGCCATCTATATAAACATGGAAATATCTACACCGCCATCTGTATAAACATGGAAATATCTACAATGCCATATGTACAAAGATGGAAATATCTACACCGCAATCTGTGTAAACATGGAAATATCTACACCGATATCTGTAAAAACATGGAAATATCTACACCGCGATCTGTATAAACATGGAAATATCTACACCGCTATCTGTATAAACATGGAAATATCTACACAGCTGTCTGTATAAATATGGAAATATCTACACAGCTATCTCTATAAACATGGAAATATCTACACCGCCATCTGTATAAACATGGAAATATCTACACAGCCATCAGTATATACTTCGAAATATCTACACCGCTATCTGTATAAACATGGAAATAACTACACCGCTATTTGTATAAACAAGGAAATATCTACACCATGATCTGTATAAACCTGGCAATATTTACACCGCTATCTGTATAAACATGGAAATTTCTACACCGTTATCTGTATAAATATGGAAATATCTACACCGCTATCTCTATAAGCATGGAAATATCTGCACCGCCATCTGTATAAACATGGCAATACCTATACAGTCATCTGTGTAAACATGGAAATATCTACACCACCATCTGTATAAACATGGAAATACCTACAAAGTCATCTGTATAAACATGGAAATATCTACAAAGCCATCTGTATAAACATGGAAATATCTACACAGCCATCAGTATATACATGGAAATATCTACACCGCTATCTGTATAAACATGGAAATAACTACACCGCTATTTGTATAAACAAGGAAATATCTACACCATGATCTGTATAAACATGGCAATATTTACACCTCTATCTGTATAAACATGGAAATTTCTACACCGTTATCTGTATAAATATGGAAATATCTACACCGCTATCTCTATAAACATGGAAATATCTGCACCGCCATCTGTATAAACCTGGCAATAACTATACAGTCATCTGTGTAAACATGGAAATATCTACACCGCTATCTGTATAAACATGGAAATACCTACACCGCTGTCTCTATAAACATGGAAATATGTACACCGCTATGTATATAAACATGGAAATATCTCCACTGCTGTCTGTATAAACATGGAAATACCTTCACCGTTATCTGTATAAACATGGAAATATCTACAGCGCCATCTCTATAAACATTGAAATACCTGCACTGCCATCTGTAAAAACATGGAAATATTTACACAGTCATCTGAATAAACATGGAAATATCTACACCACCATCTGTATAAACATGGAAATACCTACAATACCATCTGTATATACATGGAAATATCTACACACACATCTGTATAAATATGGAAATATCTACACCGCCATCTGTATAAACATGGAAATATCTACACTGCCATCTGTATAAAGATGGAAATATCTACACCGCTATCTCTATAAATATGGAAATATGTACACCGCCATCTCTATAAACATGAAAATATCTACACTGCTATCTCCATAAAGATGGAAGTATCTACTCCGCCATGTGTATAAACACGGAAATATCTACACCACCATCTGTGTAAACATGGAAATATCTACACCGCTCTCTGTATAAACATGGAAATATCTACACCGCCATCTGCATGTCCACGGAAATATCTACGCCGCCATCTGTTTAAACATGGATATATCTACACGACCATCTGTGTATAGATGGAAATATCAACACGGCCATCTGTACAAACATGGAAATATCTACACTGCTATCTCTATAAACATGGAAATGTGTGCACTGCCATCTGTAAAAACATGGAAATACCCATACAGTCATCTGTATAAACATGGAAATATCTACAATGCCATCTATATACACATGGAAATATCTACACAGCCAACTGTATAAACATGTAAATATCTACACTGCTATATCTATAAACATGGAAATATCTACACTGCCATCTGTATAAACATGAAAATATCTACACTGCCATCTCCATAAACATGGAACTACTCTGCTATCTGTATAAACATGGAAACATCTACACCGCCATCTGTGTAAATAAGGAAATATCTACAATGCCATCTGTATAAAGATATAAATATCTGCACCGCGAGCTGTATAAACATGGAAATATCTACATCGCTATCTGTATAAACGTGGAAATAGCAACACCGCTATCGGTATAAACATGGAAATATCTACAACGCCATCTATATAAACATGGAAATGTCTACACCGCTATGTCTATAAACATGGAAATACCTACACCGCTAACTCTATAAACATGGAAATATCTACACCGCTATCTGTATAAACATGGAAATATCTACACCTCTATCTGTATAAACATGGAAATATCTACACCGCGATCTGCATAAACTTGGAAATATGTACACCGAGATCTGTATAAACATGGAAATATCTTCACCACGATCTGTATAAACATGGAAATATCTACACCGCTATCTGTATAAACATGGAAATATCTACACCGCCATCTGTATAAACAAGGAAATATCTACACCGCGATCTGTATAAACATGGAAATATCTACATCGCGATCTGTATAAACATGGAAATATCTACACCGCTATCTGTACAAACATGGAAATATCTACACCGCTATCTGTATAAATATGGAAATATCTACACAGCTATCTCTATAAACATGGAAATATCTACACCGCCATCTGTATAAACATGGAAATACCTACAAAGTCATCTGTATAAACATGGAAATATCTACAAAGCCATCTGTATAAACATGGAAATATCTACACAGCCATCTGTATATACATGGAAAAATCTACACCGCAATCTGTATAAACATGGAAGTAACTACACCGCTATTTGTATAAACAAGGAAATATCTACACCATGATCTGTATAAACATGGCAATATTTACACCGCTATCTGTATAAACATTGAAATTTCTACACCGTTATCTGTATAAATATGGAAATATCTACACCGCTATCTCTATAAACATGGAAATATCTGCACCGCCATCTGTATAAACATGGCAATACCTATACAGTCATCTGTGTAAACATGGAAATATCTACACCACCATCTGTATAAACATGGAAATATCTACAATGCCATCTGTATACACATGGAAATACCTACACGGCAATCTGTGTATAGATGGAAACATCAACACCGCCATCTGTAAAAACTTGGAAATATCTACACTGCTATCTCTATAAACATGGAAATATCTACACTGCGGTCTGTATAAACATGGAAATATCTACACCGGTATCTGTATAAACATGGAAATATCTACACCATGATCTGTATAAACATGGAAATATATACACCGCTATCTGTAAAACATGGAAATATCTGCACCGCTATCTCTATAGACATGGAAATATCTACAAAGCCATCTGTATAAACATGGAAATACCTACACAGTCATGTGTAGGAACATGGAAATATCTACACTGCCATCTGTATAAACATAGAAATATCTACACAGCCCTCTGTATAAATATGGAGATATCTGCATAGGCATCTGTATAAACATGGAAATATCTGCACAGCTATCTGTATAAACATGGAAATACCTACACCGCTGTCTCTATAAACATGGAAATATGTACACCGCTATGTATATAAACATGGAAATATCTCCACTGCTGTCTGTATAAACATGGAAATATCTCCACCGTTATCTGTATAAACATGGAAATATCTACAGCGCCATCTCTATAAACATTGAAATATCTACACTGCCATCTGTAAAAACATGGAAATATCTACACAGTCATCTGAATAAACATGGAAATATCTACACCACCATCTGTATAAACATGGAAATACCTACAATACCATCTGTATACACATGGAAATATCTACACACACATCTGTATAAATATGGAAATATCTACACCGCCATCTGTATAAACAGGGAAATATCTACACTGCCATCTGTAGAAAGATGGAAATATCTACACCGCTATCTCTATAAATATGGAAATATCTACACTGCCATCTCTATAAACATGAAAATATCTACACTGCTATCTCCATAAAGATGGAAGTATCTACTCCGCCATGTGTATAAACACGGAAATATCTACACCACCATCTGTGTAAACATGGAAATATCTACACCGCTCTCTGTATAAACTTGGAAATATCTACACCGCCATCTGCATGTCCATGGAAATATCTACGCCGCCATCTGTTTAAACATGGATATATCTACACGACCATCTGTGTATAGATGGAAATATCAACACCGCCATCTGTACAAACATGGAAATATCTACACCGCTATCCCTATAAACATGGAAATGTGTGCAATGCCATCTATAAAAACATGGAAATACCTATAGAGTCACCTGTATAAACATGGAAATAGCTACAATGCCATCTGTATAAACATGGAAATATCTACACAGCCATCTGTATAAACATGTAAATATCTACACTGCTATCTCTATAAACATGGAAATATCTACACCGCCATCTCTATAAACATGAAAATATCTACACTGCCATCTCCATAAACATGGAACTAACTACTCCGCCATCTGTATAAACATGGAAACATCTACACCGCCATCTGTGTGAATAAAGAAATATCTACAATGCCATCTGTATAAAGATATAAATATCTGCACCGCGAGCTGTATAAACATGGAAATATCTACATCGCTATCTGTATAAACGTGGAAATACCAACACCGCTATCGGTATAAACATGGAAATATCTACAACGCCATCTATATAAACATGGAAATGTCTACACCGCTATGTCTATAAACATGGAAATACCTACACCGCTATCTCTATAAACATGGAAATATCTACACCGCTATCTGTATAAACATGGAAATATCTACACCGCTATGTGTATAAACATGGAAATATCTACACCGCGATCTGTATAAACATGGAAATATCTACACCGCTATCTGTATAAACATGGAAATATCTACAATGCCATCTGTATGAACATGGAAATATCTACACCGCGATCTGTATAAACATGGAAATATCTACACCGAGATCTGTATAAACATGGAAATATCTACACCGCTATCTGTATAAAGATGGAAATATCTACACAGCTATCTCTATAAACATGGAAATATCTACACCGCCATCTGTATAAACATGGAAATACCTACAAAGTCATCTGTATAAACATGGAAATATGTACAAAGCCATCTGTATAAACATGGAAATATCTACACAGCCATCTGTATATACATGGAAATATCTACACCCCTATCTGTGTAAACATGGTAATAACTACACCGCCATCTATATAAACATGGAAATATCTACACCGCCATCTGTATAAACATGGAAATATCTACAATGCCATATGTACAAAGATGGAAATATCTACACCGCAATCTGTGTAAACATGGAAATATCTACACCGATATCTGTAAAAACATGGAAATATCTACACCGCGATCTGTATAAACATGGAAATATCTACACCGCTATCTGTATAAACATGGAAATATCTACACAGCTGTCTGTATAAATATGGAAATATCTACACAGCTATCTCTATAAACATGGAAATATCTACACCGCCATCTGTATAAACATGGAAATATCTACACAGCCATCAGTATATACTTCGAAATATCTACACCGCTATCTGTATAAACATGGAAATAACTACACCGCTATTTGTATAAACAAGGAAATATCTACACCATGATCTGTATAAACCTGGCAATATTTACACCGCTATCTGTATAAACATGGAAATTTCTACACCGTTATCTGTATAAATATGGAAATATCTACACCGCTATCTCTATAAGCATGGAAATATCTGCACCGCCATCTGTATAAACATGGCAATACCTATACAGTCATCTGTGTAAACATGGAAATATCTACACCACCATCTGTATAAACATGGAAATACCTACAAAGTCATCTGTATAAACATGGAAATATCTACAAAGCCATCTGTATAAACATGGAAATATCTACACAGCCATCAGTATATACATGGAAATATCTACACCGCTATCTGTATAAACATGGAAATAACTACACCGCTATTTGTATAAACAAGGAAATATCTACACCATGATCTGTATAAACATGGCAATATTTACACCTCTATCTGTATAAACATGGAAATTTCTACACCGTTATCTGTATAAATATGGAAATATCTACACCGCTATCTCTATAAACATGGAAATATCTGCACCGCCATCTGTATAAACCTGGCAATAACTATACAGTCATCTGTGTAAACATGGAAATATCTACACCGCTATCTGTATAAACATGGAAATACCTACACCGCTGTCTCTATAAACATGGAAATATGTACACCGCTATGTATATAAACATGGAAATATCTCCACTGCTGTCTGTATAAACATGGAAATACCTTCACCGTTATCTGTATAAACATGGAAATATCTACAGCGCCATCTCTATAAACATTGAAATACCTGCACTGCCATCTGTAAAAACATGGAAATATTTACACAGTCATCTGAATAAACATGGAAATATCTACACCACCATCTGTATAAACATGGAAATACCTACAATACCATCTGTATATACATGGAAATATCTACACACACATCTGTATAAATATGGAAATATCTACACCGCCATCTGTATAAACATGGAAATATCTACACTGCCATCTGTATAAAGATGGAAATATCTACACCGCTATCTCTATAAATATGGAAATATGTACACCGCCATCTCTATAAACATGAAAATATCTACACTGCTATCTCCATAAAGATGGAAGTATCTACTCCGCCATGTGTATAAACACGGAAATATCTACACCACCATCTGTGTAAACATGGAAATATCTACACCGCTCTCTGTATAAACATGGAAATATCTACACCGCCATCTGCATGTCCACGGAAATATCTACGCCGCCATCTGTTTAAACATGGATATATCTACACGACCATCTGTGTATAGATGGAAATATCAACACGGCCATCTGTACAAACATGGAAATATCTACACTGCTATCTCTATAAACATGGAAATGTGTGCACTGCCATCTGTAAAAACATGGAAATACCCATACAGTCATCTGTATAAACATGGAAATATCTACAATGCCATCTATATACACATGGAAATATCTACACAGCCAACTGTATAAACATGTAAATATCTACACTGCTATATCTATAAACATGGAAATATCTACACTGCCATCTGTATAAACATGAAAATATCTACACTGCCATCTCCATAAACATGGAACTAACTACTCTGCTATCTGTATAAACATGGAAACATCTACACCGCCATCTGTGTAAATAAGGAAATATCTACAATGCCATCTGTATAAAGATATAAATATCTGCACCGCGAGCTGTATAAACATGGAAATATCTACATCGCTATCTGTATAAACGTGGAAATAGCAACACCGCTATCGGTATAAACATGGAAATATCTACAACGCCATCTATATAAACATGGAAATGTCTACACCGCTATGTCTATAAACATGGAAATACCTACACCGCTAACTCTATAAACATGGAAATATCTACACCGCTATCTGTATAAACATGGAAATATCTACACCTCTATCTGTATAAACATGGAAATATCTACACCGCGATCTGCATAAACATGGAAATATGTACACCGAGATCTGTATAAACATGGAAATATCTTCACCACGATCTGTATAAACATGGAAATATCTACACCGCTATCTGTATAAACATGGAAATATCTACACCGCCATCTGTATAAACAAGGAAATATCTACACCGCGATCTGTATAAACATGGAAATATCTACATCGCGATCTGTATAAACATGGAAATATCTACACCGCTATCTGTACAAACATGGAAATATCTACACCGCTATCTGTATAAATATGGAAATATCTACACAGCTATCTCTATAAACATGGAAATATCTACACCGCCATCTGTATAAACATGGAAATACCTACAAAGTCATCTGTATAAACATGGAAATATCTACAAAGCCATCTGTATAAACATGGAAATATCTACACAGCCATCTGTATATACATGGAAAAATCTACACCGCAATCTGTATAAACATGGAAGTAACTACACCGCTATTTGTATAAACAAGGAAATATCTACACCATGATCTGTATAAACATGGCAATATTTACACCGCTATCTGTATAAACATTGAAATTTCTACACCGTTATCAGTATAAATATGGAAATATCTACACCGCTATCTCTATAAACATGGAAATATCTGCACCGCCATCTGTATAAACATGGCAATACCTATAGAGTCATCTGTGTAAACATGGAAATATCTACACCACCATCTGTATAAACATGGAAATATCTACAATGCCATCTGTATACACATGGAAATACCTACACGGCAATCTGTGTATAGATGGAAACATCAACACCGCCATCTGTAAAAACTTGGAAATATCTACACTGCTATCTCTATAAACATGGAAATATCTACACTGCGGTCTGTATAAACATGGAAATATCTACACCGGTATCTGTATAAACATGGAAATATCTACACCATGATCTGTATAAACATGGAAATATATACACCGCTATCTGTATAAACATGGAAATATCTGCACCGCTATCTCTATAGACATGGAAATATCTACAAAGCCATCTGTATAAACATGTAAATACCTACACAGTCATGTGTAGGAACATAGAAATATCTACACTGCCATTTGTATAAACATAGAAATATCTACACAGCCCTCTGTATAAATATGGAGATATCTGCATAGGCATCTGTATAAACATGGAAATATCTACACCGCTATCTGTATAAACATGGAAATACCTACTCCGCTGTCTCTATAGACATGGAAATATGTACACCGCTATGTATATAAACATGGAAATATCTCCACTGCTGTCTGTATAAACATGGAACTATCTCCACCGTTATCTGTATAAACATGGAAATATCTACAGCGCCATCTCTATAAACATTGAAATATCTAAACTGCCTTCTGTAAAAACATGGAAATATCTACACAGTCATCTGAATAAACATGGAAATATCTACACCACCATCTGTATAAACATGGAAATACCTACAATACCATCTCTATATACATGGAAATATCTACACACACATCTGTATAAATATGGAAGTATCTACACCGCCATCTGTATAAACATGGAAATATCTACACTGCCATCTGTAGAAAGATGGAAATATCTACACCGCTATCTCTATAAATATGGAAATATCTACACCGCCATCTCTATAAACATGAAAATATCTACACTGCCATCTCCATAAAGATGGAACTATCTACTCCGCCCTGTGTATAAACACGGAAATATCTACACCACCATCTGTGTAAACATGGAAATATCTACACCGCTCTCTGAATAAACATGGAAATATCTACACCGCCATCTGCATGTCCATGGAAATATCTACGCCGCCATCTGTTCAAACATGGAAATATCTACACGGCCATCTGTGTATAGATGGAAATATCAACACCGCCATCTGTACAAACATGGAAATATCTACACCGCTATCTCTATAAACATGGAAATGTGTGCACTGCCATCTGTAAAAACATGGAAATACCTATACAGTCATCTGTATAAACACGGAAATAACTACAACGCCATCTGTACGCACATGGAAATATCTACACAGCCATCTGTATAAACATGTAAATATCTACAGTGCTATCTCTATAAACATGGAAATATCTACACCGCCATCTCTATAAACATGAAAATATCTACACTGCCATCTCCATAAACATGGAATTAACTTCTCCGACTTCTGTATAAACATGGAAACATCTACACCTCCATCTGTGTGAATAAGGAAATATCTACAATGCCATCTGTATAAAGATATAAATATCTGCACCGCGAGCTGTATAAACATGGAAATATCTACATCGCTATCTGTATAAACGTGGAAATACCAAAACCGCTATCGGTATAAACATGGAAATATCTACAACGCCATCTATATAAACATGGAAATATCTACACCGCTATGTCTATAAACATGGAAATTCCTACACCGCTATCTCTATAAACAGGGAAATATCTACACCGCTATCTGTATAAACATGGAAATATCTACACCGCTATCTGTATAAACACGGAAATATCTACACTGCGATCTGTACAAACATGGAAATATCTACACCGCGATCTGTATAAACATGGAAATATCTTCACCACGATCTGTATAAACATGGAAATATCTACACCGCTATCTGTATAAACATGGAAATATCTGCACCGCTATCTCTATAGACATGGAAATATCTACAAAGCCATCTGCATAAACATGGAAATACCTACACAGTCATGTGTAGGAACATGGAAATATCTACACTGCCATCTGTATAAACATAGAAATATCTACACAGCCCTCTGTATAAATATGGAGATATCTCCATAGGCATCTGTATAAACATGGAAATATCTGCACCGCTATCTGTATAAACATGGAAATACCTACACAGCTGTCTCTATAAACATGGAAATATGTACACCGCTATGTATATATATATGGAAATATCCCCACTGCTGTCTGCATAAACATGGAAATATCTCCACCGTTATCTGTATAAACATGGAAAAATCTACAGCGCCATCTCTATAAACATTGAAATATCTACACTGCCATCTATAAAAACATGGAAATACCTACACAGTCATCTGAATAAACATGGAAATATCTACACCACCATCTGTATAAACATGGAAATACCTACAATACCATCTGTATACACATGGAAATATCTACAGAGACATCTGTATAAATATGGAAATATCTACACCATCTGTATAAACATGGAAATACCTACAATACCATCTGTATACACATGGAAATATCTACACCGCTATCTCTATAAATATGGAAATATCTACACCGCCATCTCTATAAACATGAAAATATCTACACTGCCATCTCCATAAAGATGGAAGTATCTACTCCGCCATGTGTATAAACACGGAAATATCTACACCACCATCTGTGTAAACATGGAAATATCTACTCCGCTCTCTGTGTAAACATGGAAATATCTACACCGCCATCTGCATGTCCATGGAAATATCTACGCCACCATCTGTTTAAACATGGATATATCTACACGACCATCTGTGTATAGATGGAAATATCAACACCGCCATCTGTACAAACATGGAAATATCTACACCGCTATCTCTATAAACATGGAAATGTGTGCACTGCCATCTGTAAAAACATGGAAATACCTATACAGTCATCTGTATAAACATGGAAATATCTACAATGCCATCTGTATACACATGGAAATATCTACACAGCCATCTGTATAAACATGTAAATATCTACACTGCTATCTCTATAAACATGGAAATATCTACTCCGCCATCTCTATAAACATGAAAATATCTACACTGCCATCTCCATAAACATGGAATTAAATACTCCGCCATCTCTATAAACATGGAAACAACTACACCGCCACCTGTGTGAATAAGGAAATATATACAATGCCATCTGTATAAAGATATAAGTATCTGCACCGCGAGCTGTATAAACATGGAAATATCTACATCGCTATCTGTATAAACGTGGAAATACCAACACCGCTATCGGTATAAACATGGAAATATCTAAAACGCCATCTATATAAACATGGAAATATCTACACCGCTATGTCTATAAACATGGAAATACCTACACCACTATCTCTATAAACATGGAAATATCTACACCGTGATCTGTATAAACATGGAAATATCTACACCGCTATCTGTATTAATATGGAAATATCTACACAGCTATCTCTATAAACATGGAAATATCTACACCGCCATCTGTATAAACATGGAAATACCTACAAAGTCATCTGTATAAACAAGAAAATATCTACAAAGCCATCTGTATAAACATGGAAATATCTACACAGCCATCTGTATATACATGGAAATATCTACACCGCAATCTGTATAAACATGGAAATAACTACACGGCTATTTGTATAAACAAGGAAATATCTACACCGTGATCTGTAAACATGGAAATATTTACACCGCTATCTGTATAAACATGGAAATTTCTACACCGTTATCTGTATAAATATGGAAATATCTACACCGCTATCTCTATAAACATGGAAATATATACACCGCCATCTGTATAAACATGGAAACACCTATACAGTCATCTGTGTAAACATGGAAATATCTACACCACCATCTGTATAAACATGGAAATATCTACAATGCCATCTGTATACACATGGAAATACCTACACGGCAATCTGTGTATAGATGGAAACATCAACACCGCCATCTGTAAAAACTTGGAAATATCTACACTGCTATCCCTATAAACATGGAAATATCTACACTGCGGTCTGTATAAACATGGAAATATCTACACCGCGATCTGTATAAACATGGAAATATCTTCACCACGATCTGTATAAACATGGAAATATCTACACCGCTATCTGTATAAACATGGAAATATCTACAACGCCATCTGTATAAACATGGAAATATCTACAATGCCATCTGTATAAACATGGAAATATCTACACTGCGATCTGTATAAACATGGAAATATCTACACCGCGATCTGTATAAACATGGAAATATCTACACCGCTATCTGTATAAACCTGGAAATATCTACACAGCTATCTCTATAAACATGGAAATATCTACACCGCCATCTGTATAAACATGGAAATACCTACAAAGTCATCTGTATGAACATGGAAATATCTACAAAGCCATCTGTATAAACATGGAAATATCTACACTGCCATCTGTATATACATGGAAATATCTACACCGCAATCTGTATAAACATGGTAACATCTACACCGCCATCTATATAAACATGGAAATATCTACACCGCCATCTGTATAAACATGGAAAAATCTACAATGCCATCTGTAGAAAGATGGAAATATCTACACCGCAATCTGTGTAAACATGGAAATATCTACTCCGATATCTGTAAAAACATGGAAATATCAACACCGCTATCTGTATAAACATGGAAATATCTACACCGAGATCTGTATAAACATGTAAATATCTACACCGCGTTCTGTATAAACATGGAAATACCTACACCGCTATCTGTATAAACATGGAAATATCTACACCGCTATCTGAATAAATATAGAAATATCTACACAGCTATCTCTATAAACATGGAAATATCTACACCGCCATCTGTAAACATGGAAATACCTACAAATTCTTGTGTATAAACATGGAAATAACTACAAAGCCATCTGTATAAACATGGAAATATCTACACAGCCATCTGTATATACATGGAAATATCTACACCGCTATCTGTATAAACATGGAAATAACTACACCGCTATTTGTATAAACAAGGAAATATCTACACCATGATCTGTATAAACATGGCAATATTTACACCGCTATCTGTATAAACATGGAAATTTCTGCACCGTTATCTGTATAAATATGGAAATATCTACACCGCTATCTCTATATACATGGAAATATCTACACCGCCATCTGTATAAACATGGAAATACCTATACAGTCATCTGTGTAAACATGGAAATATCTACACCACCATCTGTATAATCATGGAAATATCTACAATGCCATCTGTATACACATGGAAATACCTACACGGCAATCTGTGTATAGATAGAAACATCAACACCGCCATCTGTAAAAACTTGGGAATATCTACACTGCTATCCCTATAAACATGGAAATATCTACACTGCGGTCTGTATAAACATGGAAATATCTACACCGGTATCTGTATAAACATGGAAATATCTACACCATGATCTCTATAAACATGGAAATATATACACCGCTATCTGTAAAACATGGAAGTATCTGCACCGCTATCTCTATAGACATGGAAATATCTACAAAGCCATCTGTATAAACATGGAAATACCTACACAGTCATGTGTAGGAACATTGAAATATCTACACTGCCATCTGTATAAACATAGAAATATCTACACAGCCCTCCGTATAAATATGGAGATATCTGCATAGGCATCTGTATAAACATGGAAATATCTGCACCGCTATCTGTATAAACATGGAAATACCTACACCGCTGTCTCTATAAACATGGAAATATGTACACCGCTATGTATATAAACATGGAAATATCTCCACTGCTGTCTGTATAAACATGGAAATATCTCCACCGTTATCTGTATAAACATGGAAATATCTACAGTGCCATCTCTATAAACATTGAAATATCTACACTGCCATCTGTAAAAACATGGAAATATCTACACAGTCATCTGAATAAACATGGAAATATCTACACCACCATCTGTATAAACATGGAAATACCTACAAAGTCATCGGTATAAACATGGAAATATCTACACAGCCATCTGTATAAACATGGAAATATCTACACAGCCATCTGTATAAACCTGGAAATATCTGCACTGTCATCTATATAAACATGGAAATATCCACAGAGAACTCTGTATAAACATGGAAATATCGACACAGCCATCTGTATAAACATGGAAATATCTACACCGCTATCTGTATAAACATGGAAATATCTACACCACGATCTGTATAAACATGGAAATATCTACACCGCGATCTGTATAAATATGAAATATCTAAACCTCTATCTCTATAAAAGTGGAAATATCTACACTGCTATCTGTGTAAACATGGAAATATCCTCACTGCTATCTCTATGCACATTGATATATCTACACCGCTATCTCTATAAACATGGAAATATCTACACCGCCATCTCTATATACATGGAAATATCTACACCGTCATCTGTATAAACATGGAAATATCTACACCGCTATCTGTATAAACATGGAAATATCTACACCGCGATCTGTATAAACATGGAAATATCTACACCGCGATCTGTATAAACATGGAAATATCTAAACCGCTATCTGTGTAAACATGGAAATATCTACACAGCTATCTCTATAAACATGGAAATATCTACACCGCCATCTGTATAAACATGGAAATACCTACAAAGTCTTCTGTATAAACATGGAAATATCTACACAGCCATCTGTATAAACATGGAAATATCTACACAGCCATCTGTATATACCTGGAAATATCTGCACTGTCATCTATATAAACATGGAAATATCTACAGAGAACTCTGTAGAAACATGGAAATATCGGCACAGCCATCTGTATAAACATGGAAATATCTACAACGCTATCTGTATAAACATGGAAATATCTACATCGCTATGTGTATTAACGTGGAAATATCTCCATTGCTATCTGTTTAAACATGGACAAATCTCCACCGCAATATGTATAAACATGAAAATATCTACACTTCTATCTCTATAAACATGGAAATGTCTACACTGCCATCTGTACAAACATGGAAATATCTACACCGCTATCTCCATCAACATGGAAATATAGACACCGCCATCTCTTTAAACATGGAGGTATCTACAACGCCATCTACATAAACAAGAAAATATCTACACTGCCTTCTATATAAACATGGAAATATAGACACCGCCATCTCTATAAACATGGAAATATCTACACTGCCATTTCTAGAAAGATGGAAATATCTACACCGCCATCTCTATAAACGTGGAAATATCTACACCGCTATCTGTATAAACATGGAAATATCTACACCGCAATCTGTATAAACATGGAAATATCTACACCGCTCTCTGTACAAATATGAAATATCTAAACCGCTATCTCTATAAAAGTGGAAATATCTACACTGCTATCTGTATAAACATGGAAACATCCTCACTGCTATCTCTATGAACATTGATATATCTACACCGCTATCTCTATAAACATGGAAATATCTACACCGCCATCTCTATAAACATGGAAATATCTACACCGTCATCTGTATACACATGGAAATATCTACACCGCTATGTGTATAAACATGGAAATATCTACACCGCGATCTGTATAAACATGGAAATATCTACACCGCGATCTGTATAAACATGGAAATATCTACACCGCGATCTGTATAAACATGGAAATATCTAAACCGCTATCTGTGTAAACATGGAAATATCTACACAGCTATCTCTATAACCATGGAAATAGCTTCACCGCCATCTGTATAAACATGGAAATACCTACAAAGTCATCTGTATAAACATGGAAATATCTACACAGCCATCTGTATAAACATGGAAATATCTGCACTGTCATCTATATAAACATGGAAATATCTACAGAGAACTCTGTATAAACATGGAAATATCGGCACAGCCATTTGTATAAACATGGAAATATCTACACCGCTATCTGTATAAACATGGAAATATCTACACCGCGATCTGTATAAACATGGAAATATCTACACCGCGATCTGTATAAATATGAAATATCTAAACCTCTATCTCTATAAAAGTGGAAATATCTACACTGCTATCTGTGTAAACATGGAAATATCCTCACTGCTATCTCTATGCACATTGATATACCTACACCGCTGTCTCTATAAACATGGAAATATCTACACCGCCATCTCTATAAACATGGAAATATCTACACCGTCATCTGTATAAACATGGAAATATCTACACCGCTATCTGTATAAACATGGAAATATCTACACCGTGATCTGTATAAACATGGAAATATCTACACCGCGATTTGTATAAACATGGAAATATCTAAACCGCTATCTGTGTAAACATGGAAATATCTACACAGCTATCTCTATAAACATGGAAATATCTACACCGCCATCTGTATAAACATGGAAATACCTACAAAGTCTTCTGTATAAACATGGAAATATCTACACAGCCATCTGTATAAACATGGAAATATCTACACAGCCATCTGTATAAACCTGGAAATATCTGCACTGTCATCTATATAAACATGGAAATATCTACAGAGAACTCTGTATAAACATGGAAATATCGGCATAGCCATCTGTATAAACATGGAAATATCTACAACGCTATCTGTATAAACATGGAAATATCTACATCGCTATGTGTATTAACGTGGAAATATCTCCATTGCTATCTGTTTAAACATGGACAAATCTCCACCGCAATATGTATAAACATGAAAATATCTACACTTCTATCTCTATAAACATGGAAATATCTACACTGCCATCTGTACAAACATGGAAATATCTACACAGTCATCTGTAGAAACATGGAAATATCTACACCGCTATCTCTATAAACATGGAAATAACTACACCGCTATCTCTATAAACATGGAAATATCTACACCGCTATCTCCATCAACATGGAAATATACACACCGCCATCTCTTTAAACATGGAGGTATCTACAATGCCATCTTCATAAACAAGAAAATATCTACACTGCCATCTATATAAACATGGAAATATCTACACCGCCATCTCTATAAACATGGAAATATCTACACTGCCATTTCTAGAAAGATGGAAATATCTACACCGCCATCTGTATAAACGTGGAAATATCTACACCGCTATCTGTATAAACATGGAAATATCTACACCGCAATCTGTATAAACATGGAAATATCTACACCGCTCTCTGTACAAATATGAAATATCTAAACCGCTATCTCTATAAAAGTGGAAATATCTACACTGCTATCTGTATAAACATGGAAATATCCTCACTGTTATCTCTATGAACATTGATATATCTACACCGCCATCTCTATAAACATGGAAATATCTACACCGTCATCTGTATAAACATGGAAATATCTACACCGCTATCTGTATAAACATGGAAATATCTACACCGCGATCTGTATAAACATGGAAATATCTACACCGCGATCTGTATAAACATGAAAATAACTAAACCGCTATCTGTGTAAACATGGAAATATCTACAAAGCTATCTCTATAAACATGGAAATATCTACACCGCCATCTGTATAAACATGGAAATACCTACAAAGTCATCGGTATAAACATGGAAATATCTACACAGCCATCTGTATAAACATGGAAATATCTACACAGCCATCTGTATAAACCTGGAAATATCTGCACTGTCATCTATATAAACATGGAAATATCTACAGAGAACTCTGTATAAACATGGAAATATCAGCACAGCCATCTGTATAAACATGGAAATATCTACACCGCTATCTGTATAAACATGGAAATATCTACACCGTGATCTGTATAAACATGGAAATATCTACACCGCGATCTGTATAAATATGAAATATCTAAACCTCTATCTCTATAAAAGTGGAAATATCTACACTGCTATCTGTGTAAACATGGAAATATCCTCACTGCTATCTGTATGCACATTGATATATCTACACCGCTATCTCTATAAACATGGAAATATCTACACCGCCATCTGTATAAACATGGAAATATCTACACCGCTATCTGTATAAACATGGAAATATCTACACCGCGATCTGTATAAACATGGAAATATCTACACCGCGATCTGTATAAACATGGAAATATCTAAACCGCTATCTGTGTAAACATGGAAATATCTACACAGCTATCTCTATAAACATGGAAATATCTACACCGCCATCTGTATAAACATGGAAATACCTACAAAGTCTTCTGTATAAACACGGAAATATCTACACAGCCATCTGTATAAACATGGAAATATCTACACAGCCATCTGTATAAACCTGGAAATATCTGCACTGTCATCTATATAAACATGGAAATATCTACAGAGAACTCTGTATAAACATGGAAATATCGGCACAGCCATCTGTATAAACATGGAAATATCTACAACGCTATCTGTATAAACATGGAAATATCTACATCGCTATGTGTATTAACGTGGAAATATCTCCATTGCTATCTGTTTAAACATGGACAAATCTCCACCGCAATATGTATAAACATGAAAATATCTACACTTCTATCTCTATAAACATGGAAATATCTACACTGCCATCTGTACAAACATGGAAATATCTACACAGTCATCAGTAGAAACATGGAAATATCTACACCGCTATCTCTATAAACATGGAAATAACTACACTGCTATCTCTATAAACATGGAAATATCTACACCGCTATCTCCATCAACATGGAAATATACACACCGCCATCTCTTTAAACATGGAGGTATCTACAACGCCATCTACATAAACAAGAAAATATCTACACTGCCATCTATATAAACATGGAAATATCTACTCCGCCATCTCTATAAACATGGAAATATCTACACTGCCATTTCTAGAAAGATGGAAATATCTACACCGCCATCTGTATAAACGTGGAAATATCTACACCGCTATCTGTATAAACATGGAAATATCTACACCACAATCTGTATAAACATGGAAATATCTACACCGCTCTCTGTACAAATATGAAATATCTAAACCGCTATCTCTATAAAAGTGGAAATATCTACACTGCTATCTGTATAAACATGGAAACATCCTCACTGCTATCTCTATGAACATTGATATATCTACACCGCTATCTCTATAAACATGGAAATATCTACACCGCCATCTCTATAAACATGGAAATATCTACACCGTCATCTGTATAAACATGGAAATATCTACACCGCTATCTGTATAAACATGGAAATATCTACACCGCGATCTGTATAAACATGGAAATATCTACACCGCGATCTGTATAAACATGGAAATATCTAAACCGCTATCTGTGTATACATGGAAATATCTACACAGCTATCTCTATTAACATGGAAATATCTACACCGCCATCTGTATAAACATGGAAATACCTACAAAGTCATCTGTATAAACATGGAAATATCTACACAGCCATCTGTATAAACCTGGAAGTATCTGCACTGTCATCTATATAAACATGGAAATATCTACAGAGAACTCTGTATAAACATGGAAATATCGGCACAGTCATCTGTATAAACATGGAAATATCTACACCGCTATCTGTATAAACATGGAAATATCTACACCGCGATCTGTATAAACATGGAAATATCTACACCGCGATCTGTATAAATATGAACTATATAAACCGCTATCTCTATAAAAGTGGAAATGTCTACACTGCTATCTGTGTAAACATGGAAATATCCTCACTGCTATCTCTATGCACATTGATATATCTACACCGCTATCTCTATAAACATGGAAATATTTACACCGCCATCTCTATAAACATGGAAATATGTACACCGTCATCTGTATAAACATGGAAATATCTACACCGCTATCTGTATAAACATGGAAATATCTACACCGCGATCTGTATAAACATGGAAATATCTACACCGCGATCTGTATAAACATGGAAATATCTAAACCGCTATCTGTGTAAACTTGGAAATATCTACACAGCTATCTCTATAAACATGGAAATATCTACACCGCCATCTGTATAAACATGGAAATACCTACAAAGTCATCTGTATAAACATGGAAATATCTACACAGCCATCTGTATAAACATGGAAATATCTACACAGCCATCTGTATAAACCTGGAAATATCTGCACTGTCATCTATATAAACATGGAAATATCAACAGAGAACTCTGTATAAACATGGAAATGTCGGCACAGCCATCTGTATAAACATGGAAATATCTACAACGCTATCTGTATAAACATGGAAATATCTACATCGCTATGTGTATTAACGTGGGAATATCTCCATTGCTATCTATTTAAACATGGACAAATCTCCACCGCAATATGTATAAACATGAAAATATCTACACTTCTATCTCTATAAACATGGAAATATCTACACTGCCATCTGTACAAACATGGAAATATCTACACAGTCATCTGTAGAAACATGGAAATATCTACACCGCTATCTCTATAAACATGGAAATAACTACACCGCTATCTCTATAAACATGGAAATATCTACACCGCTATCTCCATCAACATGGAAATATACACACCGCCATCTCTTTAAACATGGAGGTATCTACAACGTCATCTACATCAACAAGAAAATATCTACACTGCCATCTATATAAACATGGAAATATCTACACCGCCATCTGTATAAACATGGAAATACCTACAACGTCTTCTGTATAAACATGGAAATATCTACACAGCCATCTGTATAAACATGGAAATATCTACACAGCCATCTGTATAAACATGGAAATATCTGCACTGTCATCTATATAAACATGGAAATATCTACAGAGAACTCTGTATAAACATGGAAATATCGGCACAGCCATCTGTATAAACATGGAAATATCTACAACGCTATCTGTATAAACATGGAAATATCTACATCGCTATGTGTATTAACGTGGAAATATCTCCATTGCTATCTGTTTAAACATGGACAAATCTCCACCGCAATATGTATAAACATGAAAATATCTACACTTCTATCTCTATAAACATGGAAATATCTACACTGCCATCTGTACAAACATGGAGATATCTACACAGTCATCTGTAGAAACATGGAAATATCTACACCGCTATCTCTATAAACATGGAAATAACTACACCGCTATCTCTATAAACATGGAAATATCTACACAGCTATCTCCATCAACATGGAAATATACACACCGCCATCTCTTTAAACATGGAGGTATCTACAATGCCATCTTCATAAACAAGAAAATATCTACACTGCCATCTATATAAACATGGAAATATCTACACCGCCATCTCTATAAACATGGAAATATCTACACAGCCATTTCTAGAAAGATGGAAATATCTACACCGCCATCTGTATAAACGTGGAAATATCTACACCGCTATCTGTATAAACATGGAAATATCTACACCGCAATCTGTATAAACATGGAAATGTCTACACCGCTCTCAGTACAAATATGAAATATCTAAACCGCTATCTCTATAAAAGTGGAAATATCTACACTGCTATCTGTATAAACATGGAAATATCCTCACTGTTATCTCTATGAACATTGATATATCTACACCGCTATCTCTATAAACATGGAAATATCTACACCGCCATCTCTATAAACATGGAAATATCTACACCGTCATCTGTATAAACATGGAAATATCTACACCGCTATCTGTATAAACATGGAAATACCTACACTGCGATCTGTATAAACATGGAAATATCTACACCGCGATCTGTATAAACATGGAAATATCTAAACCGCTATCTGTGTAAACATGGAAATATCTACACAGCTATCTCTATAAACATGGAAATATCTACACCGCCATCTGTATAAACATGGAAATACCTACAAAGTCATCTGTATAAACATGGAAACATCTACACAGCCATCTGTATAAACATGGAAATATCTACACCGCCATCTGTATAAACCTGGAAATATCTGCACTGTCATCTATATAAACATGGAAATATCTACAGAGAACTCTGTATAAACATGGAAATATCGGCACAGCCATCTGTATAAACATGGAAATATCTACACCGCTATCTGTATAAACATGGAAATATCTACACCGCGATCTGTATAAACATGGAAATATCTACACCGCGATCTGTATAAACATGGAAATATCTACACCGCTCTCTGTACAAATATGAAATATCTAAACCGCTATCTCTATAAAAGTGGAAATGTCTACACTGCTATCTGTATAAACATGGAAACATCCTCACTGCTATCTCTATGAACATTGATATATCTACACCGCTATCTCTATAAACATGGAAATATCTACACCGCCATCTCTATAAACATGGAATTATCTACACCGTCATCTGTATAAACATGGAAATATCTACACCGCTATCTGTATAAACATGGAAATATCTACACCGCGATCTGTATAAACATGGAAATATCTACACGGCGATCTGTATAAACATGGAAATATCTAAACCGCTATCTGTGTAAACATGGAAATATCTACACAGCTATCTCTATTAACATGGAAATATCTACACCGCCATCTGTATAAACATGGAAATACCTACAAAGTCATCGGTATAAACATGGAATTATCTACACAGCCATCTGTATAAACATGGAAGTATCTACACAGCCATCTGTATAAACCTGGAAATATCTGCAATGTCATCTATATAAACATGGAAATATCTACAGAAAACTCTGTATAAACATGGAAATATCGGCACAGCCATCTGTATAAACATGGAAATATCTACACCGCTATCTGTATAAACATGGAAATATCTACACCGCGATCTGTATAAACATGGAAATATCTACACCGCGATCTGTATAAATATGAAATATCTAAACCGCTATCTCTATAAAAGTGGAAATATCTACACTGCTATCTGTGTAAACATGGAAATATCTTCACTGCTATCTCTATGCACATTGATATATCTACACCGCTATCTCTATAAACATGGAAATATCTACACCGCCATCTCTATAAACATGGAAATATGTACACCGTCATCTGTATAAACATGGAAATATCTACACCGCTATCTGTATAAATATGGAAATATCTACACCGCGATCTGTATAAACATGGAAATATCTACACCGCGATCTGTATAAACATGGAAATATCTAAACCGCTATCTGTGTAAACATGGAAATATCTACAAACCTATCTCTATAAACATGGAAATATCTACACCGCCATCTGTATAAACATGGAAATACCTACAAAGTCATCTGTATAAACATGGAAATATCTACACAGCCATCTGTAGAAACATGGAAATATCTAC
This sequence comes from Pan troglodytes, assembly GCF_028858775.2. Lineage (NCBI taxonomy): Eukaryota > Metazoa > Chordata > Mammalia > Primates > Hominidae > Pan > Pan troglodytes. The sequence continues at coordinate 88,797,658 of NC_072416.2, read as the reverse complement.
ACAGCCATCTGTATAAACCTGGAAATATCTGCACTGTCATCTATATAAACATGGAAATATATACAGAGAACTCTGTATAAACATGGAAATATCGGCACAGCCATCTGTATAAACATGGAAATATCTACAACGCTATCTGTATAAACATGGATATGTCTACACCGCTATGTGTATTAACGTGGAAATATCTCCATTGCTATCTGTATAAACATGGACAAATCTCCACCGCAATATGTATAAACATGAAAATATCTACACTTCTATCTCTATAAACATGTAAATATCTACACTGCCATCTGTACAAACATGGAAATATCTACACAGTCATCAGTAGAAACATGGAAATATCTACACCGCTATCTCTATAAACATGGAAATAACTACACCGCTATCTCTATAAACATGGAAATATCTACACCGCTATCTCCATCAACATGGAAATATACACACCGCCATCTCTTTAAACATGGAGGTATCTACAACGCCATCTACATAAACAAGAAAATATCTACACTGCCATCTATATAAACATGGAAATATCTACACCGCCATCTCTATAAACATGGAAATATCTACACTGCCATTTCTAGAAAGATGGAAATATCTACACCGCCATCTGTATAAACGTGGAAATATCTACACCGCTATCTGTATAAACATGGAAGTATCTACACCGTAATCTGTATAAACATGGAAATATCTACACCGCTCTCTGTACAAATATGAAATATCTAAACCGCTATCTCTATAAAAGTGGAAATATCTACACTGCTATCTGTATAAACATGGAAACATCCTCACGGCTATCTCTATGAACATTGATATATCTACACCGCTATCTCTATAAACATGGAAATATCTACACCGCCATCTCTATAAACATGGAAATATCTACACCGTCATCTGTATAAACATGGAAATATCTACACCGCTATCTGTATAAACATGGAAATATCTACACCGCGATCTGTATAAACATGGAAATATCTACACGGCGATCTGTATAAACATGGAAATATCTAAACCGCTATCTGTGTAAACATGGAAATATCTACACAGCTATCTATTTTAACATGGAAATATCTACACCGCCATCTGTATAAACATGGAAATACCTACAAAGTCATCTGTATAAACATGGAAATATCTACACAGCCATCTGTATATACATGGAAATATCCACACAGCCATCTGTATAAACCTGGAAATATCTGCACTGTCATCTATATAAACATGGAAATAGCTACAGAGAACTCTGTATAAACATGGAAATATCGGCACAGCCATCTGTATAAACATGGAAATATCTACACCGCTATCTGTATAAACATGGAAATATCTACACCGCGATCTGTATAAACATGGAAATATCTACACCGCGATCTGTATAAATATGAAATATCTAAACCGCTATCTCTATAAAAGTGGAAATATCTACACTGCTATCTGTGTAAACATGGAAATATCCTCACTGCTATCTCTATGCACATTGATATATCTACACCGCTATCTCTATAAACATGGAAATATCTACACCGCCATCTCTATAAACATGGAAATATGTACACCGTCATCTGTATAAACATGGAAATATCTACACCGCTATCTGTATAAACGTGGAAATATCTACACCGCGATCTGTATAAACATGGAAATATCTACACCGCGATCTGTATAAACATGGAAATATCTACACCGCGATCTGTATAAACATGGAAATATCTAAACCGCTATCTGTGTAAACATGGAAATATCTACACAGCTATCTCTATAAACATGGAAATAGCTACACCGCCATCTGTATAAACATGGAAATACCTACAAAGTCATCTGTATAAACATGGAAATATCTACACAGCCATCTGTATAAACATGGAAATATCTGCACTGTCATCTATATAAACATGGAAATATCTACAGAGAACTCTGTATAAACATGGAAATATCTACACCGCGATCTGTATAAACATGGAAATATCTACACCGCGATCTGTATAAATATGAAATATCTAAACCGCTATCTCTATAAAAGTGGAAATATCTACACTGCTATCTGTGTAAACATGGAAATATCCTCACTGCTATCTCTATGCACATTGATATATCTACACCGCTATCTCTATAAACATGGAAATATCTACACCGCCATCTCTATAAACATGGAAATATGTACACCGTCATCTGTATAAACATGGAAATATCTAAACCGCTATCTGTGTAAACATGGAAATATCTGCACTGTCATCTATATAAACATGGAAATATCTACAGAGAACTCTGTATAAACATGGAAATATCGGCACAGCCATTTGTATAAACATGGAAATATCTACACCGCTATCTGTATAAACATGGAAATATCTACACCGCGATCTGTATAAACATGGAAATATCTACACCGCGATCTCTATAAATATGAAATATCTAAACCTGTATCTCTATAAAAGTGGAAATATCTACACTGCTATCTGTGTAAACATGGAAATATCCTCACTGCTATCTCTATGCACATTGATATATCTACACCGCGATCTCTATAAACATGGAAATATCTACACCGCCATCTCTATAAACATGGAAATATCTACACCGTCATCTGTATAAACATGGAAATATCTACACCGCTATCTGTATAAACATGGAAATATCTACACCGCGATCTGAATAAACATGGAAATATCTACACCGCGATCTGTATAAACATGGAAATATCTAAACCGCTATCTGTGTAAACATGGAAATATCTACACAGCTATCTCTATAAACATGGAAATATCTACACCGCCATCTGTATAAACATGGAAATACCTACAAAGTCTTCTGTATAAACATGGAAATATCTGCACAGCCATCTGTATAAACATGGAAATATCTACACAGCCATCTGTATAAACCTGGAAATATCTGCACTGTCATCTATATAAACATGGAAATATCTACAGAGAACTCTGTATAAACATGGAAATATCGGCACAGCCATCTGTATAAACATGGAAATATCTACAACGCTATCTGTATAAACATGGAAATATCTACATCGCTATGTGTATTAACGTGGAAATATCTCCATTGCTATCTGTTTAAACATGGACAAATCTCCACCGCAATATGTATAAACATGAAAATATCTACACTTCTATCTCTACAAACATGGAAATATCTACACTGCCATCTGTACAAACATGGAAATATCTACACAGTCATCTGTAGAAACATGGAAATATCTACACCGCTATCTCTATAAACATGGAAATAACTACACCGCTATCTCTATAAACATGGAAATATCTACACCGCTATCTCCATCAACATGGAAATATACACACCGCCATCTCTTTAAACATGGAGGTATCTACAATGCCATCTTCATAAACAAGAAAATATCTACACTGCCATCTATATAAACATGGAAATATCTACACCGCCATCTCTATAAACATGGAAATATCTACACTGCCATTTCTAGAAAGATGGAAATATCTACACCGCCATCTGTATAAACGTGGAAATATCTACACCGCTATCTGTATAAACATGGAAATATCTACACCGCAATCTGTATAAACATGGAAATAACTACACCGCTCTCTGTACAACTATGAAATATCTAAACCGCTATCTCTATAAAAGTGGAAATATCTACACTGCTATCTGTATAAACATGGAAATATCCTCACTGTTATCTCTATGAACATTGATATATCTACACCGCTATCTCTATAAACATGGAAATATCTACACCGCCATCTCTATAAACATGGAAATATCTACACCGTCATCTGTATAAATATGGAAATATCTACACCGCTATCTGTATAAACATGGAAATATCTACACCGCGATCTGTATAAACATGGAAATATATACACCGCGATCTGTATAAACATGGAAATATCTAAACCGCTATCTGTGTAAACATGGAAATATCTACACAGCTATCTCTACAAACATGGAAATAGCTACACCGCCATCTGTATAAACATGGAAATACCTACAAAGTCATCGGTATAAACATGGAATTATCTACACAGCCATCTGTATAAACATGGAAGTATCTACACAGCCATCTGTATAAACCTGGAAATATCTGCACTGTCATCTATATAAACATGGAAATATCTACAGAAAACTCTGTATAAACATGGAAATATCGGCACAGCCATCTGTATAAACATGGAAATATCTACACCGCTATCTGTATAAACATGGAAATATCTACACCGCGATCTGTATAAACATGGAAATATCTACACCGCGATCTCTATAAATATGAAATATCTAAACCGCTATCTCTATAAAAGTGGAAATATCTACACTGCTATCTGTGTAAACATGGAAATATCCTCACTGCTAACTCTATGCACATTGATATATCTACACCGCTATCTCCATAAACATGGAAATATCTACACCGCCATCTCTATAAACATGGAAATATGTACACCGTCATCTGTATAAACATGGAAATATCTACACCGCTATCTGTGTAAACATGGAAATATCTACAAACCTATCTCTATAAACATGGAAATATCTACACCGCCATCTGTATAAACATGGAAATACCTACAAAGTCATCTGTATAAACATGGAAATATCTACACAGCCATCTGTAGAAACATGGAAATATCTACACAGCCATCTGTATAAACCTGGAAATATCTGCACTGTCATCTATATAAACATGGAAATATATACAGAGAACTCTGTATAAACATGGAAATATCGGCACAGCCATCTGTATAAACATGGAAATATCTACAACGCTATCTGTATAAACATGGAAATATCTACACCGCTATGTGTATTAACGTGGAAATATCTCCATTGCTATCTGTATAAACATGGACAAATCTCCACCGCAATATGTATAAACATGAAAATATCTACACTTCTATCTCTATAAACATGGAAATATCTACACTGCCATCTGTACAAACATGGAAATATCTACACAGTCATCAGTAGAAACATGGAAATATCTACACCGCTATCTCTATAAACATGGAAATAACTACACCGCTATCTCTATAAACATGGAAATATCTACACCGCTATCTCCATCAACATGGAAATATACACACCGCCATCTCTTTAAACATGGAGGTATCTACAACGCCATCTACATAAACAAGAAAATATCTACACTGCCATCTATATAAACATGGAAATATCTACACCGCCATCTCTATAAACATGGAAATATCTACACTGCCATTTCTAGAAAGATGGAAATATCTACACCGCCATCTGTATAAACGTGGAAATATCTACACCGCTATCTGTATAAACATGGAAGTATCTACACTGTAATCTGTATAAACATGGAAATATCTACACCGCTCTCTGTACAAATATGAAATATCTAAACCGCTATCTCTATAAAAGTGGAAATATCTACACTGCTATCTGTATAAACATGGAAACATCCTCACTGCTATCTCTATGAACATTGATATATCTACACCGCTATCTCTATAAACATGGAAATATCTACACCGCCATCTCTATAAACATGGAAATATCTACACCGTCATCTGTATAAACATGGAAATATCTACACCGCTATCTGTATAAACATGGAAATATCTACACCGCGATCTGTATAAACATGGAAATATCTACACGGCGATCTGTATAAACATGGAAATATCTAAACCGCTATCTGTGTAAACATGGAAATATCTACACAGCTATCTATTTTAACATGGAAATATCTACACCGCCATCTGTATAAACATGGAAATACCTACAAAGTCATCTGTATAAACATGGAAATATCTACACAGCCATCTGTATATACATGGAAATATCCACACAGCCATCTGTATAAACCTGGAAATATCTGCACTGTCATCTATATAAACATGGAAATATCTACAGAGAACTCTGTATAAACATGGAAATATCGGCACAGCCATCTGTATAAACATGGAAATATCTACACCGCTATCTGTATAAACATGGAAATATCTACACCGCGATCTGTATAACCATGGAAATATCTACACCGCGATCTGTATAAATATGAAATATCTAAACCGCTATCTCTATAAAAGTGGAAATATCTACACTGCTATCTGTGTAAACATGGAAATATCCTCACTGCTATCTCTATGCACATTGATATATCTACACCGCTATCTCTATAAACATGGAAATATCTACACCGCCATCTCTATAAACATGGAAATATGTACACCGTCATCTGTATAAACATGGAAATATCTACACCGCTATCTGTATAAACGTGGAAATATCTACACCGCTATCTGTATAAACATGGAAATATCTACACCGCGATCTGTATAAACATGGAAATATCTACACCGCGATCTGTATAAACATGGAAATATCTAAACCGCTATCTGTGTAAACATGGAAATATCTACACAGCTATCTCTATAAACATGGAAATAGCTGCACCGCCATCTGTATAAACATGGAAATACCTACAAAGTCATCTGTATAAACATGGAAATATCTACACAGCCATCTGTATAAACATGGAAATATCTGCACTGTCATCTATATAAACATGGAAATATCTACAGAGAACTCTGTATAAACATGGAAATATCTACACCGTGATCTGTATAAACATGGAAATATCTACACCGCGATCTGTATAAATATGAAATATCTAAACCGCTATCTCTATAAAAGTGGAAATATCTACACTGCTATCTGTGTAAACATGGAAATATCCTCACTGCTATCTCTATGCACATTGATATATCTACACCGCTATCTCTATAAACATGGAAATATCTACACCGCCATCTCTATAAACATGGAAATATGTACACCGTCATCTGTATAAACATGGAAATATCTACACCGCTATCTGTATAAACGTGGAAATATCTACACCGCTATCTGTATAAACATGGAAATATCTACACCGCGATCTGTATAAACATGGAAATATCTACACCGCGATCTGTATAAACATGTTAATATCTAAACCGCTATCTGTGTAAACATGGAAATATCTACACAGCTATCTCTATAAACATGGAAATAGCTACACCGCCATCTGTATAAACATGGAAATACCTACAAAGTCATCTGTATTAACATGGAAATATCTACACAGCCATCTGTATAAACATGGAAATATCTGCACTGTCATCTATATAAACATGGAAATATCTACAGAGAACTCTGTATAAACATGGAAATATCGGCACAGCCATTTGTATAAACATGGAAATATCTACACCGCTATCTGTATAAACATGGAAATATCTACACCGCGATCTGTATAAACATGGAAATATCTACACCGCGATCTCTATAAATATGAAATATCTAAACCTGTATCTCTATAAAAGTGGAAATATCTACACTGCTATCTGTGTAAACATGGAAATATCCTCACTGCTATCTCTATGCACATTGATATATCTACACCGCTATCTCTATAAACATGGAAATATCTACACCGCCATCTCTATAAACATGGAAATATCTACACCGTCATCTGTATAAACATGGAAATATCTACACCGCTATCTGTATAAACATGGAAATATCTACACCGCGATCTGTATAAACATGGAAATATCTACACCGCGATCTGTATAAACATGGAAATATCTAAACCGCTATCTGTGTAAACATGGAAATATCTACACAGCTATCTCTATAAACATGGAAATATCTACACCGCCATCTGTATAAACATGGAAATACCTACAAAGTCTTCTGTATAAACATGGAAATATCTGCACAGCCATCTGTATAAACATGGAAATATCTACACAGCCATCTGTATAAACCTGGAAATATCTGCACTGTCATCTATATAAACATGGAAATATCTACAGAGAACTCTGTATAAACATGGAAATATCGGCACAGCCATCTGTATAAACATGGAAATATCTACAACGCTATCTGTATAAACATGGAAATATCTACATCGCTATGTGTATTAACGTGGAAATATCTCCATTGCTATCTGTTTAAACATGGACAAATCTCCACCGCAATATGTATAAACATGAAAATATCTACACTTCTATCTCTACAAACATGGAAATATCTACACTGCCATCTGTACAAACATGGAAATATCTACACAGTCATCTGTAGAAACATGGAAATATCTACACCGCTATCTCTATAAACATGGAAATAACTACACCGCTATCTCTATAAACATGGAAATATCTACACCGCTATCTCCATCAACATGGAAATATACACACCGCCATCTCTTTAAACATGGAGGTATCTACAATGCCATCTTCATAAACAAGAAAATATCTACACTGCCATCTATATAAACATGGAAATATCTACACCGCCATCTCTATAAACATGGAAATATCTACACTGCCATTTCTAGAAAGATGGAAATATCTACACCGCCATCTGTATAAACGTGGAAATATCTACACCGCTATCTGTATAAACATGGAAATATCTACACCGCAATCTGTATAAACATGGAAATATCTACACCGCTCTCTGTACAAATATGAAATATCTAAACCGCTATCTCTATAAAAGTGGAAATATCTACACTGCTATCTGTATAAACATGGAAATATCCTCACTGTTATCTCTATGAACATTGATATATCTACACCGCTATCTCTATAAACATGGAAATATCTACACCGCCATCTCTATAAACATGGAAATATCTACACCGTCATCTGTATAAACATGGAAATATCTACACCGCTATCTGTATAAACATGGAAATATCTACACCGCGATCTGTATAAACATGGAAATATCTACACCGCGATCTGTATAAACATGGAAATATCTAAACCGCTATCTGTGTAAACATGGAAATATCTACACAGCTATCTCTATAAACATGGAAATAGCTACACCGCCATCTGTATAAACATGGAAATACCTACAAAGTCATCTGTATAAACATGGAAATATCTACACAGCCATCTGTATAAACATGGAAATATCTGCACTGTCATCTATATAAACATGGAAATATCTACAGAAAACTCTGTATAAACATGGAAATATCGGCACAGCCATTTGTATAAACATGGAAATATCTACACCGCTATCTGTATAAACATGAAAATATCTACACCGCGATCTGTATAAACATGGAAATATCTACACCACGATCTGTATAAATATGAAATATCTAAACCTGTATCTCTATAAAATTGGAAATATCTACACTGCTATCTGTGTAAACATGGAAATATCCTCACTGCTATCTCTATGCACATTGATATATCCACACCGCTATCTCTATAAACATGGAAATATCTACACCGCCATCTCTATAAACATGGAAATATCTACACCGTCATCTGTATAAACATGGAAATATCTACACCGCTATCTGTATAAACATGGAAATATCTACACCGCGATCTGTATAAACATGGAAATATCTACACCGCGATCTGTATAAACATGGAAATATCTAAACCGATATCTGTGTAAACATGGAAATATCTACACAGCTATCTCTATAAACATGGAAATATCTACACCGCCATCTGTATAAACATGGAAATACCTACAAAGTCTTCTGTATAAACATGGAAATATCTACACAGCCATCTGTATAAACATGGAAATATCTACACAGCCATCTGTATAAACCTGGAAATATCTGCACTGTCATCTATATAAACATGGAAATATCTACAGAGAACTCTGTATAAACATGGAAATATCGGCACAGCCATCTGTATAAACATGGAAATATCTACAACGCTATCTGTATAAACATGGAAATATCTACATCGCTATGTGTATTAACGTGGAAATATCTCCATTGCTATCTGTTTAAACATGGACAAATCTCCACCGCAATATGTATAAACATGAAAATATCTACACTTCTATCTCTATAAACATGGAAATATCTACACTGCCATCTGTACAAACATGGAAATATCTACACAGTCATCTGTAGAAACATGGAAATATCTACACCGCTATCTCTATAAACATGGAAATAACTACACCGCTATCTCTATAAACATGGAAATATCTACACCGCTATCTCCATCAACATGGAAATATACACACCGCCATCTCTTTAAACATGGAGGTATCTACAATGCCATCTTCATAAACAAGAAAATATCTAAACTGCCATCTATATAAACATGGAAATATCTTCACCGCCATCTCTATAAACATGGAAATATCTACACTGCCATTTCTAGAAAGATGGAAATATCTACACCGCCATCTGTATAAACGTGGAAATATCTACACCACTATCTGTATAAACATGGAAATATCTACACCGCAATCTGTATAAACATGGAAATATCTACACCGCTCTCTGTACAAATATGAAATATCTAAACCGCTATCTCTATAAAAGTGGAAATATCTACACTGCTATCTGTATAAACATGGAAATATCCTCACTGTTATCTCTATGAACATTGATATATCTACACCGCTATCTCTATAAACATGGAAATATCTACACCGCCATCTCTATAAACATGGAAATATCTACACCGTCATCTGTAGAAACATGGAAATATCTACACCGCTATCTGTATAAACATGGAAATATCTACACCGCGGTCTGTATAAACATGGAAATATCTACACCGCGATCTGTATAAACATGAAAATAACTAAACCGCTATCTGTGTAAACATGGAAATATCCACAAAGCTATCTCTATAAACATGGAAATATCTACACCGCCATCTGTATAAACATGGAAATACCTACAAAGTCTTCTGTATAAACATGGAAATATCTACACAGCCATCTGTATAAACATGGAAATATCTACACAGCCATCTGTATAAACCTGGAAATATCTGCACTGTCATCTATATAAACATGGAAATATCTACAGAGAACTCTGTATAAACATGGAAATATCGGCACAGCCGTCTGTATAAACATGGAAATATCTACAACGCTATCTGTATAAACATGGAAATATCTACATCGCTATGTGTATTAACGTGGAAATATCTCCATTGCTATCTGTTTAAACATGGACAAATCTCCACCGCAATATGTATAAACATGAAAATATCTACACTTCTGTCTCTATAAACATGGAAATGTCTACACTGCCATCTGTACAAACATGGAAATATCTACACCGCTATCTCCATCAACATGGAAATATAGACACCGCCATCTCTTTAAACATGGAGGTATCTACAACGCCATCTACATAAACAAGAAAATATCTACACTGCCTTCTATATAAACATGGAAATATAGACACCGCCATCTCTATAAACATGGAAATATCTACACTGCCATTTCTAGAAAGATGGAAATATCTACACCGCCATCTCTATAAACGTGGAAATATCTACACCGCTATCTGTATAAACATGGAAATATCTACACCGCAATCTGTATAAACATGGAAATATCTACACCGCTCTCTGTACAAATATGAAATATCTAAACCGCTATCTCTATAAAAGTGGAAATATCTACACTGCTATCTGTATAAACATGGAAACATCCTCACTGCTATCTCTATGAACATTGATATATCTACACCGCTATCTCTATAAACATGGAAATATCTACACCGCCATCTCTATAAACATGGAAATATCTACACCGTCATCTGTATAAACATGGAAATATCTACACCGCTATGTGTATAAACATGGAAATATCTACACCGCGATCTGTATAAACATGGAAATATCTACACCGCGATCTGTATAAACATGGAAATATCTACACCGCGATCTGTATAAACATAGAAATATCTAAACCGCTATCTGTGTAAACATGGAAATATCTACACAGCTATCTCTATAACCATGGAAATAGCTACACCGCCATCTGTATAAACATGGAAATACCTACAAACTCATCTGTATAAACATGGAAATATCTACACAGCCATCTGTATAAACATGGAAATATCTGCACTGTCATCTATATAAACATGGAAATATCTACAGAGAACTCTGTATAAACATGGAAATATCGGCACAGCCATTTGTATAAACATGGAAATATCTACACCGCTATCTGTATAAACATGGAAATATCTACACCGCGATCTGTATAAACATGGAAATATCTACACCGCGATCTGTATAAATATGAAATATCTAAACCTCTATCTCTATAAAAGTGGAAATATCTACACTGCTATCTGTGTAAGCATGGAAATATCCTCACTGCTATCTCTATGCACATTGATATACCTACACCGCTATCTCTATAAACATGGAAATATCTACACCGCCATCTCTATAAACATGGAAATATCTACACCGTCATCTGTATAAACATGGAAATATCTACACCGCTATCTGTATAAACATGGAAATATCTACACCACGATCTGTATAAACATGGAAATATCTACACCGCGATTTGTATAAACATGGAAATATCTAAACCGCTATCTGTGTAAACATGGAAATATCTACACAGCTATCTCTATAAACATGGAAATATCTACACCGCCATCTGTATAAACATGGAAATACCTACAAAGTCTTCTGTATAAACATGGAAATATCTACACAGCCATCTGTATAAACATGGAAATATCTACACAGCCATCTGTATAAACCTGGAAATATCTGCACTGTCATCTATATAAACATGGAAATATCTACAGAGAACTCTGTATAAACATGGAAATATCGGCATAGCCATCTGTATAAACATGGAAATATCTACAACGCTATCTGTATAAACATGGAAATATCTACATCGCTATGTGTATTAACGTGGAAATATCTCCATTGCTATCTGTTTAAACATGGACAAATCTCCACCGCAATATGTATAAACATGAAAATATCTACACTTCTATCTCTATAAACATGGAAATATCTACACTGCCATCTGTACAAACATGGAAATATGTACACAGTCATCTGTAGAAACATGGAAATATCTACACCGCTATCTCTATAAACATGGAAATAACTACACCGCTATCTCTATAAACATGGAAATATCTACACCGCTATCTCCATCAACATGGAAATATACACACCGCCATCTCTTTAAACATGGAGGTATCTACAATGCCATCTTCATAAACAAGAAAATATCTACACTGCCATCTATATAAACATGGAAATATCTACACCGCCATCTCTATAAACATGGAAATATCTACACTGCCATTTCTAGAAAGATGGAAATATCTACACTGCCATCTGTATAAACGTGGAAATATCTACACCGCTATCTGTATAAACATGGAAATGTCTACACCGCCATCTGTATAAACGTGGAAATATCTACACCGCTATCTGTATAAACATGGAAATATCTACACCACAATCTGTATAAACATGGAAATATCTACACCGCTCTCTGTACAAATATGAAATATCTAAACCGCTATCTCTATAAAAGTGGAAATATCTACACTGCTATCTGTATAAACATGGAAACATCCTCACTGCTATCTCTATGAACATTGATATATCTACACCGCTATCTATATAAACATGGAAATATCTACACCGCCATCTCTATAAACATGGAAATATCTACACCGTCATCTGTATAAACATGGAAATATCTACACTGCTATCTGTATAAACATGGAAATATCTACACCGCGATCTGTATAAACATGGAAATATCTACACCGCGATCTGTATAAACATGGAAATATCTAAACCGCTATCTGTGTAAACATGGAAATATCTACACAGCTATCTCTATTAACATGGAAATATCTACACCGCCATCTGTATAAACATGGAAATACCTACAAAGTCATCTGTATAAACATGGAAATATCTACACAGCCATCTGTATAAACCTGGAAATATCTGCACTGTCATCTATATAAACATGGAAATATCTAAAGAGAACTCTGTATAAACATGGAAATATCGGCACAGTCATCTGTATAAACATGGAAATATCTACACCGCTATCTGTATAAACATGGAAATATCTACACCGCGATCTGTATAAACATGGAAATATCTACACCGCGATCTGTATAAACATGGAAATATCTACACCGCGATCTGTATAAACATGGAAATATCTACACCGCTCTCTGTACAAATATGAAATATCTAAACCGCTATCTCTATAAATGTGGAAATATCTACACTGCTATCTGTATAAACATGGAAATATCTACACCGCCATCTCTATAAACATGGAAATATCTACACTGCCATTTCTAGAAAGATGGAAATATCTACACCGCCATCTGTATAAACGTGGAAATATCTACACCGCTATCTGTATAAACATGGAAATATCTACACCGTAATCTGTATAAACATGGAAATATCTACACCGCTCTCTGTACAAATATGAAATATCTAAACCGCTATCTCTATAAAAGTGGAAATATCTACACTGCTATCTGTATAAACATGGAAACATCCTCACTGCTATCTCTATGAACATTGATATATCTACACCGCTATCTCTATAAACATGGAAATATCTACACCGCCATTTCTATAAACATGGAAATATCTACACCGTCATCTGTATAAACATGGAAATATCTACACCGCTATCTGTATAACCATGGAAATATCTACACCGCGATCTGTATAAACATGGAAATATCTACACCGCGATCTGTATAAACATGGAAATATCTAAACCGCTATCTGTGTAAACATGGAAATGTCTACACAGCTATCTCTATAAACATGGAAATATCTACACCGCCATCTGTATAAACATGGAAATACCTACAAAGTCATCTGTATAAACATGGAAATATCTACACAGCCATCTGTATAAACATGGAAATATCTACACAGCCATCTGTATAAACCTGGAAATATCTGCACTGTCATCTATATAAACATGGAAATATCTACAGAGAACTCTGTATAAACATGGAAATATCGGCACAGCCATCTGTATAAACATGGAAATATCTACACCACTATCTGTATAAACATGGAAATATCTACACCGCGATCTGTATAAACATGGAAATATCTACACCGCGATCTGTATAAATATGAAATATCTAAACCGCTATCTCTATAAAAGTGGAAATATATACACTGCTATCTGTGTAAACATGGAAATATCCTCACTGCTATCTCTATGCACATTGATATATCTACACCGCTATATCTATAAACATGGAAATATCTACACCGCCATCTCTATAAACATGGAAATATCTACACCGTCATCTGTATAAACATGGAAATATCTACACCGCTATCTGTATAAACATGGAAATATCTACACCGCGATCTGTATAAACATGGAAATATCTACACCGCGATCTGTATAAACATGGAAATATCTAAACTGCTATCTGTGTAAACATGGAAATATCTACACAGCTATCTCTATAAACATGGAAATATCTGCAACGCCATCTGTATAAACATGGAAATACCTACAAAGTCATCTGTATAAACATGGAAATATCTACACAGCCATCTGTATAAACATGGAAATATCTACACAGCCATCTGTATAAACCTGGAAATATCTGCACTGTCATCTATATAAACATGGAAATATCTACAGAGAACTCTGTATAAACATGGAAATATCGGCACAGCCATCTGTATAAACATGGAAATATCTACAACGCTATCTGTATAAACATGGAAATATCTACACCGCTATGTGTATTAACGTGGAAATATCTCCATTGCTATCTGTTTAATCATGGAGAAATCTCCACCGCAATATGTATAAATATGAAACTATCTACACTTCTATCTCTATAAACATGGAAATATCTACACTGCCATCTGTACAAACATGGAAATATCTACACAGTCATCTGTAGAAACATGGAAATATCTACACCGCTCTCTGTATAAATATGAAATATCTAAACCGCTATCTCTATAAAAGTGGAAATATATACACTGCTATCTGTGTAAACATGGAAATATCCTCACTGCTATCTCTATGAACATTGATATATCTACACCGCTATCTGTATAAACATGGAAATATCTACTCCGCCATCTCTATAAACATGGAAATATCTACACCGTCATCTGTATAAACTTGGAAATATCTACACCGCTATCTGTATAAACATGGAAATATCTACACCGCGATCTGTATAAACATGGAAATATCTACACCGCGATCTGTATAAACATGGAAATATCTACACCACGATCTGTATAAACATGGAAATATCTAAACCGCTATCTGTGTAAACATGGAAATATCTACACAGCTATCTCTATAAACATGGAAATATCTACACCGCCATCTGTATAAACATGGAAATACCTACAAAGTCATCTGTATAAACATGGAAATATCTACACAGCCATCTTTATGAACATGGAAATATCTACACAGCCATCTGTATAAACCTGGAAATATCTGCACTGTCATCTATATAAACATGGAAATATCTACAGAGAACTCTGTATAAACATGGAAATATCGGCACAGCCATCTGTGTAAACATGGAAATATCTACAACGCTATCTGTATAAACATGGAAATATCTACACCGCTATGTGTATTAACGTGGAAATATCTCCATTGCTATCTGTATAAACATGGACAAATCTCCACCGCAATATGTATAAACATGAAAATATCTACACTTCTATCTCTATAAACATGGAAATATCTACACTGCCATCTGTACAAACATGGAAATATCTACACAGTCATCTGTAGAAACATGGAAATATCTACACCGCTATCTCTATAAACATGGAAATAACTACACCGCTATCTCTATAAACATGGAAATATCTACACCGCTATCTCCTTCAACATGGAAATATACACACCGCCATCTCTTTAAACATGGAGGTATCTACAACGCCATCTACATAAACAAGAAAATATCTACACTGCCATCTATATAAACATGGAAATATCTACACCGCCATCTCTATAAACATGGAAATATCTACACTGCCATTTGTAGAAAGATGGAAATATCTACACCGCCATCTGTATAAACGTGGAAATATCTACACCGCTATCTGTATAAACATGGAAATATCTACACCACAATCTGTATAAACATGGAAATATCAACACCGCTCTCTGTATAAATATGAAATATCTAAACCGCTATCTCTATAAAAGTGGAAATATCTACACTGCTATCTGTATAAACATGGAAATATCCTCACTGCTATCTCTATGGCCATTGATATATCTACACCGCTATCTCTATAAACATGGAAATATCTACACCGCCATCTCTATAAACATGCAAATATCTACACCGTCATCTCTATAAACATGGAAATATCTACACCGCTATCTGTATAAACATGGAAATATCTACACTGCGATCTGTATAAACATGGAAATATCTACACCGCGATCTGTATAAACATGGAAATATCTAAACCGCTATCTGTGTAAACCTGGAAATATCTACACAGCTATCTCTATAATCATGGAAATATCTACACCGCCATGTGTATAAACATGGAAATACCTACAAAATCATCTGTATAAACATGGAAATATCTACACAGCCATCTGTATAAACCTGGAAATATCTGCACTGTCATCTATATAAACATGGAAATACCAAGAGAGAACTCTGTATAAACATGGAAATATCGGCACAGCCATCTGTATAAACATGGAAAAATCTACAACGCTATCTGTATAAACATGGAAATATCTACACCGCTATGTGTATTAACGTGGAAATATCTCCATTGCTATCTGTATAAACTTGGACAAATCTCCACCGCAATATGTATAAACATGAAAATATCTACACTTCTATCGCTATAAACATGGAAATATATACACAGCCATCTGTACAAACATGGAAATATCTACAAAGTCATCAGTAGAAACATGGAAATATCTACACCGCTATCTCTATAAACATGGAAATAACTACACCGCTATCTCTATAAACATGGAAATATCTACACCGCTCTCTCCATCAACATGGAAATATACACACCGCCATCTCTTTAAACATGGAGGTATCTACAACGCCATCTACATAAACAAGAAAATATCTACACAGCTATCTCTATAAACATGGAAATATCTACACCGCCATCTGTATACACATGGAAATACCTACAAAGTCATCTGTATAAACATGGAAATATCTACACAGCCATCTGTATAAACATGGAAATATCTACACAGCCATCTGTATAAACCTGGAAATATGTGCACTGTCATCTATATAAACATGGAAATATCTACAGAGAACTCTGTATAAACATGGAAATATCGGCACAGCCATCTGTATAAACATGGAAATATCTACACCGCTATCTGTATAAACATGGAAATATCTACACCGTGATCTGTATAAACATGGAAATATCTACACCGCGATCTGTATAAACATGGAAATATCTAAACCGCTATCTGTGTAAACATGGAAATATCTACACAGCTATCTCTATAAACATGGAAATATCTACACCGCCATCTGTATAAACATGGAAATACCTACAAAGTCATCTGTATAAACATGGAAATATCTACACAGCCATCTGTATAAACATGGAAATATCTACACAGCCATCTGTATAAACCTGGAAATATCTGCACTGTCATCTATATAAACATGGAAATATCTACAGAGAACTCTGTATAAACATGGAAATATCGGCACAGCCATCTGTATAAACATGGAAATATCTACACCACTATCTGTATAAACATGGAAATATCTACACCGCGATCTGTATAAACATGGAAATATCTACACCGCGATCTGTATAAATATGAAATATCTAAACCGCTATCTCTATAAAAGTGGAAATATATACACTGCTATCTGTGTAAACATGGAAATATCCTCACTGCTATCTCTATGCACATTGATATATCTACACCGCTATCTCTATAAACATGGAAATATCTACACCGCCATCTCTATAAACATGGAAATATCTACACCGTCATCTGTATAAACATGGAAATATCTACACCGCTATCTGTATAAACATGGAAATATCTACACCGCGATCTGTATAAACATGGAAATATCTACACCGCGATCTGTATAAACATGGAAATATCTAAACTGCTATCTGTGTAAACATGGAAATATCTACACAGCTATCTCTATAAACATGGAAATATCTGCAACGCCATCTGTATAAACATGGAAATACCTACAAAGTCATCTGTATAAACATGGAAATATCTACACAGCCATCTGTATAAACATGGAAATATCTACACAGCCATCTGTATAAACCTGGAAATATCTGCACTGTCATCTATATAAACATGGAAATATCTACAGAGAACTCTGTATAAACATGGAAATATCGGCACAGCCATCTGTATAAACATGGAAATATCTACAACGCTATCTGTATAAACATGGAAATATCTACACCGCTATGTGTATTAACGTGGAAATATCTCCATTGCTATCTGTTTAATCATGGAGAAATCTCCACCGCAATATGTATAAATATGAAACTATCTACACTTCTATCTCTATAAACATGGAAATATCTACACTGCCATCTGTACAAACATGGAAATATCTACACAGTCATCTGTAGAAACATGGAAATATCTACACCGCTCTCTGTATAAATATGAAATATCTAAACCGCTATCTCTATAAAAGTGGAAATATATACACTGCTATCTGTGTAAACATGGAAATATCCTCACTGCTATCTCTATGAACATTGATATATCTACACCGCTATCTGTATAAACATGGAAATATCTACTCCGCCATCTCTATAAACATGGAAATATCTACACCGTCATCTGTATAAACTTGGAAATATCTACACCGCTATCTGTATAAACATGGAAATATCTACACCGCGATCTGTATAAACATGGAAATATCTACACCGCGATCTGTATAAACATGGAAATATCTACACCGCGATCTGTATAAACATGGAAATATCTAAACCGCTATCTGTGTAAACATGGAAATATCTACACAGCTATCTCTATAAACATGGAAATATCTACACCGCCATCTGTATAAACATGGAAATACCTACAAAGTCATCTGTATAAACATGGAAATATCTACACAGCCATCTTTATGAACATGGAAATATCTACACAGCCATCTGTATAAACCTGGAAATATCTGCACTGTCATCTATATAAACATGGAAATATCTACAGAGAACTCTGTATAAACATGGAAATATCGGCACAGCCATCTGTGTAAACATGGAAATATCTACAACGCTATCTGTATAAACATGGAAATATCTACACCGCTATGTGTATTAACGTGGAAATATCTCCATTGCTATCTGTATAAACTTGGACAAATCTCCACCGCAATATGTATAAACATGAAAATATCTACACTTCTATCTCTATAAACATGGAAATATCTACACTGCCATCTGTACAAACATGGAAATATCTACACAGTCATCTGTAGAAACATGGAAATATCTACACCGCTATCTCTATAAACATGGAAATAACTACACCGCTATCTCTATAAACATGGAAATATCTACACCGCTATCTCCTTCAACATGGAAATATACACACCGCCATCTCTTTAAACATGGAGGTATCTACAACGCCATCTACATAAACAAGAAAATATCTACACTGCCATCTATATAAACATGGAAATATCTACACCGCCATCTCTATAAACATGGAAATATCTACACTGCCATTTGTAGAAAGATGGAAATATCTACACCGCCATCTGTATAAACGTGGAAATATCTACACCGCTATCTGTATAAACATGGAAATATCTACACCACAATCTGTATAAACATGGAAATATCAACACCGCTCTCTGTATAAATATGAAATATCTAAACCGCTATCTCTATAAAAGTGGAAATATCTACACTGCTATCTGTATAAACATGGAAATATCCTCACTGCTATCTCTATGGCCATTGAAATATCTACACCGCTATCTCTATAAACATGGAAATATCTACACCGCCATCTCTATAAACATGCAAATATCTACACCGTCATCTCTATAAACATGGAAATATCTACACCGCTATCTGTATAAACATGGAAATATCTACACTGCGATCTGTATAAACATGGAAATATCTACACCGCGATCTGTATAAACATGGAAATATCTAAACCGCTATCTGTGTAAACCTGGAAATATCTACACAGCTATCTCTATAATCATGGAAATATCTACACCGCCATGTGTATAAACATGGAAATACCTACAAAATCATCTGTATAAACATGGAAATATCTACACAGCCATCTGTATAAACCTGGAAATATCTGCACTGTCATCTATATAAACATGGAAATACCAAGAGAGAACTCTGTATAAACATGGAAATATCGGCACAGCCATCTGTATAAACATGGAAAAATCTACAACGCTATCTGTATAAACATGGAAATATCTACACCGCTATGTGTATTAACGTGGAAATATCTCCATTGCTATCTGTATAAACTTGGACAAATCTCCACCGCAATATGTATAAACATGAAAATATCTACACTTCTATCTCTATAAACATGGAAATATATACACAGCCATCTGTACAAACATGGAAATATCTACAAAGTCATCAGTAGAAACATGGAAATATCTACACCGCTATCTCTATAAACATGGAAATAACTACACCGCTATCTCTATAAACATGGAAATATCTACACCGCTCTCTCCATCAACATGGAAATATACACACCGCCATCTCTTTAAACATGGAGGTATCTACAACGCCATCTACATAAACAAGAAAATATCTACACAGCTATCTCTATAAACATGGAAATATCTACACCGCCATCTGTATACACATGGAAATACCTACAAAGTCATCTGTATAAACATGGAAATATCTACACAGCCATCTGTATAAACATGGAAATATCTACACAGCCATCTGTATAAACCTGGAAATATGTGCACTGTCATCTATATAAACATGGAAATATCTACAGAGAACTCTGTATAAACATGGAAATATCGGCACAGCCATCTGTATAAACATGGAAATATCTACACCGCTATCTGTATAAACATGGAAATATCTACACCGTGATCTGTATAAACATGGAAATATCTACACCGCGATCTGTATAAACATGGAAATATCTAAACCGCTATCTGTGTAAACATGGAAATATCTACACAGCTATCTCTATAAACATGGAAATATCTACACCGCCATCTGTATAAACATGGAAATACCTACAAAGTCATCTGTATAAACATGGAAATATCTACACAGCCATCTGTATAAACATGGAAATATCTACACAGCCATCTGTATAAACCTGGAAATATCTGCACTGTCATCTATATAAACATGGAAATATCTACAGAGAACTCTGTATAAACATGGAAATATCGGCACAGCCATCTGTATAAACATGGAAATATCTACACCGCTATCTGTATAAACATGGAAATATCTACACCGCGATCTGTATAAACATGGCAATATCTACACCGCGATCTGTAGAAATATGAAATATCTAAACCGCTATCTCTATAAAAGTGGAAATATATACACTGCTATCTGTGTAAACATGGAAATATCCTCACTGCTATCTCTATGCACATTGATATATCTACACCGCTATCTCTATAAACATGGAAATATCTACACCGCCATCTCTATAAACATGGAAATATCTACACCGTCATCTGTATAAACATGGAAATATCTACACCGCTATCTGTATAAACATGGAAATATCTACACCGCGATCTGTATAAACACGGAAATATCTACACCGCGATCTGTATAAACATGGAAATATCTAAACCGCTATCTGTGTAAACATGGAAATATCTACACAGCTATCTCTATAAACATGGAAATATCTACACCGCGATCTGTATAAACATGGAAATATCTAAACCGCTATCTGTGTAAACTTGGAAATATCTACACAGCTATCTCTATAAACATGGAAATATCTGCACCGCCATCTGTATAAACATGGAAATACCTACAAAGTCATCTGTATAAACATGGAAATATCTACACAGCCATCTGTATAAACATGGAAATATCTACACAGCCATCTGTATAAACCTGGAAATATCTGCACTGTCATCTATATAAACATGGAAAAATCTACAGAGAACTCTGTATAAACATGGAAATATCGGCACAGCCATCTGTATAAACATGGAAATATCTACAACGCTATCTGTATAAACATGGAAATATCTACACCGCTATGTGTATTAACGTGGAAATATCTCCATTGCTATCTGTATAAACATGGACAAATCTCCACCGCAATATGTATAAACATGAAAATATCTACACTTCTATCTCTATAAACATGGAAATATCTACACTGCCATCTGTACTAACATGGAAATATCTACACAGTCATCTGTAGAAACATGGAAATATCTACACCGCTATCTCTATAAACATGGAAATAACTACACCGCTATCTCTATAAACACGGAAATATCTACACCGCTATCTCCATCAACATGGAAATATACACACCGCCATCTCTTTAAACATGGAGGTATCTACAACGCCATCTACATAAACAAGAAAATATCTACACTGCCATCTATAAACATGGAAATATCTACACCGCCATCTCTATAAACATGGAAATATCTACACTGCCATGTGTAGAAAGATGGAAATATCTACACCGCCATCTGTATAAACGTGGAAATATCTACACCGCTATCTGTATAAACATGGAAATATCTACACCGCAATCTGTATAAACATGGAAATATCTACACCGCTCTCTGTATAAATATGAAATATCTGAAGCACTATCTCTATATAAGTGGAAATATCTACACTGCTATCTGTATAAACATGGAAATATCCTCACTGCTCTCTCTATGAACATTGATATATCTACACCGCTATCTCTATAAACATGGAAATATCTACACCGCCATCTCTATAAACATGGAAATATCTACACCGTCATCTGTATAAACATGGAAATGTCTACACCGCTATCTGTATAAACATGGAAATATCTACACCGCGATCTGTATAAACATGGAAATATCTACACCGCGATCTGTATAAACATGGAAATATCTAAACTGCTATCTGAGTAAACATGGAAATATCTACACAGATATCTCTGTAAACATGGAAATATCTACACCGCCATCTGTATAAACATGGAAATACCTACAAAGTCATCTGTATAAACATGGAAATATCTACACAGCCATCTGTATAAACATGGAAATATCTACACAGCCATCTGTATAAACCTGGAAGTATCTTCACTGTCATCTATATAAACATGGAAAAATCTACAGAGAACTCTGTATAAACATGGAAATATCGGCACAGCCATCTGTATAAACATGGAAATATCTACAACGCTATCTGTATAAACATGGAAATATCTACACCGCTATGTGTATTAACGTGGAAATATCTCCATTGCTATCTGTATAAACATGGACAAATCTCCACCGCAATATGTATAAACATGAAAATATCTACACTTCTATCTCTATAAACATGGAAATATCTACACTGCCATCTGTACTAACATGGAAATATCTACACAGTCATCTGTAGAAACATGGAAATATCTACACCGCTATCTCTATAAACATGGAAATAACTACACCGCTATCTCTATAAACACGGAAATATCTACACCGCTATCTCCATCAACATGGAAATATACACACCGCCATCTCTTTAAACATGGAGGTATCTACAACGCCATCTACATAAACAAGAAAATATCTACACTGCCATCTATAAACATGGAAATATCTACACCGCCATCTCTATAAACATGGAAATATCTACACTGCCATGTGTAGAAAGATGGAAATATCTACACCGCCATCTGTATAAACGTGGAAATATCTACACCGCTATCTGTATAAACATGGAAATATCTACACCGCAATCTGTATAAACATGGAAATATCTACACCGCTCTCTGTATAAATATGAAATATCTGAAGCACTATCTCTATATAAGTGGAAATATCTACACTGCTATCTGTATAAACATGGAAATATCCTCACTGCTCTCTCTATGAACATTGATATATCTACACCGCTATCTCTATAAACATGGAAATATCTACACCGCCATCTCTATAAACATGGAAATATCTACACCGTCATCTGTATAAACATGGAAATGTCTACACCGCTATCTGTATAAACATGGAAATATCTACACCGCGATCTGTATAAACATGGAAATATCTACACCGCGATCTGTATAAACATGGAAATATCTAAACTGCTATCTGAGTAAACATGGAAATATCTACACAGATATCTCTATAAACATGGAAATATCTACACCGCCATCTGTATAAACATGGAAATATCTACACAGCCATCTGTATAAACCTGGAAGTATCTTCACTGTCATCTATATAAACATGGAAATATCTACAGAGAACTCTGTATAAACATGGAAATATCGGCACAGCCATCTGTATAAACATGGAAATATCTACAACGCTATCTGTATAAACATGGAAATATCTACACCGCTATGTGTATTAACGTGGAAATATCTCCATTGCTATCTGTGTAAACATGGACAAATCTCCACCGCAATATGTATAAACATGAAAATATCTACATTTCTATTTCTATAAACATGGAAATATCTACACTGCCATCTGTACAAACGTGGAAATATCTACACAGTCATCAGTAGAGACATGGAAATATCTACACCGCTATCTCTATAAACATGGAAATAACTACACCGCTATCTCTATAAACATGGAAATATCTACACCGCTATCTCCATCAACATGGAAATATGCACACCGCCATCTCTTTAAACATGGAGGTATCTACAACGTCATCTACATAAACAAGAAAATATCTACACTGCCATCTATATAAACATGGAAATATCTACACCGCCATCTCTATAAACATGGAAATATCTACACTGTCATTTGTAGAAAGATGGAAATATCTACACCGCCATCTGTATAAACGTGAAAATATATACACCGCTATCTGTATAAACATGGAAATATCTACACCGCAATCTGTATAAGCATGGAAATATCTACACCGCTCTCTGTATAAATATGAAATATCTAAACCGCTATCTCTATAAAAGTGGAGATATCTACACTGCTATCTGTATAAACATGGAAATATCCTCACTGCTATCTCTATGAACATTGATATGTCTACACCGCTATCTCTATAAACATGGAAATATCTACACCGCCATCTCTATAAACATGGAAATATCTACACCGTCATCTGTATAAACATGGAAATATCTACACCGCTATCTGTATAACCATGGAAATATCTACACCGCGATCTGTATAAACATGGAAATATCTACAACGCGATCTGTATAAACATGGAAATATCTAAACCGCTATCTGTGTAAACATGGAAATATCTACACAGCTATCTCTATAAACATGGAAATATCCACACCGCCATCTGTATAAACATGGAAATACCTACAAAGTCATCTGTATAAACATGGAAATATCTACACAGCCATCTGTATAAACATGGAAATATCTACACAGCCATCTGTATAAACCTGGAAATATCTGCACTGTCATCTATATAAACATGGAAATATCTACAGAGAACTCTGTATAAACATGGAAATATCGGCACAGCCATCTGTATAAACATGGAAATATTTACACCGCTATCTGTATGAACATGGAAATATCTACACCGCGATCTGTATAAACATGGAAATATCTACACCGCGATCTGTATAAATATGAAATATCTAAACCGCTATCTCTATAAAAGTGGAAATATATACACTGCTATCTGTGTAAACATGGAAATATCCTCACTGCTATCTCTATGCACATTGATATATCTACACCGCTATCTCTATAAACATGAAAATATCTACACCGCCATCTCTATAAACATGGAAATATCTACACCGTCATCTGTATAAACATGGAAATATCTACACCGCTATCTGTATAAACATGGAAATATCTACAACGCGATCTGTATAAACATAGAAATATCTACACCGTGATCTGTATAAACATGGAAATATCTAAACCGCTATCTGTGTAAACATGGAAATATCTACACAGCTATCTCTATAAACATGGAAATATCTGCACCGCCATCTGTATAAACATGGAAATACCTACAAAGTCATCTGTATTAACATGGAAATATCTACACAGCCATCTGTATAAACATGGAAATATCTACACAGCCATCTGTATAAACCTGGAAATATCTGCACTGTCATCTATATAAACATGGAAATATCTACAGAGAACTCTGTATAAACATGGAAATATCGGCACAGCCATCTGTATAAACATGGAAATATCTACAACGCTATCTGTATAAACATGGAAATATCTACACCGCTATGTGTATTAACGTGGAAATATCTCCATTGCTATCTGTTTAATCATGGAGAAATCTCCACCGCAATATGTATAAATATGAAAATATCTACACTTCTATCTCTATAAACATGGAAATATCTACACTGCCATCTGTACAAACATGGAAATATCTACACAGTCATCTGTAGAAACATGGAAATATCTACACCGCTCTCTGTATAAATATGAAATATCTAAACCGCTATCTCTATAAAAGTGGAAATATATACACTGCTATCTGTGTAAACTTGGAAATATCCTCACTGCTATCTCTATGAACATTGATATATCTACACCGCTATCTGTATAAACATGGAAATATCTACACCGCCATCTCTATAAACATGGAAATATCTACACCGTCATCTGTATAAACATGGAAATATCTACACCGCTATCTGTATAAACATGGAAATATCTACACCGCGATCTGTATAAACATGGAAATATCTACACCGCGATCTGTATAAACATGGAAATATCTACACCGCGATCTGTATAAACATGGAAATATCTAAACCGCTATCTGTGTAAACATGGAAATATCTACACAGCTATCTCTATAAACATGGAAATATCTACACCGCCATCTGTATAAACATGGAAATACCTACAAAGTCATCTGTATAAACATGGAAATATCTACACAGCCATCTTTATAAACATGGAAATATCTACACAGCCATCTGTATAAACCTGGAAATATCTGCACTGTCATCTATATAAACATAGAAATATCTACAGAGAACTCTGTATAAACATGGAAATATCGGCACAGCCATCTGTGTAAACATGGAAATATCTACAACGCTATCTGTATAAACATGGAAATATCTACACCGCTATGTGTATTAACGTGGAAATATCTCCATTGCTATCTGTATAAACTTGGACAAATCTCCACCGCAATATGTATAAACATGAAAATATCTACACTTCTATCTCTATAAACATGGAAATATATACACAGCCATCTGTACAAACATGGAAATATCTACAAAGTCATCAGTAGATACATGGATATATCTACACCGCTATCTCTATAAACATGGAAATATACACACCGCCATCTCTTTAAACATGGAGGTATCTACAACGCCATCTACATAAACAAGAAAATATCTACACAGCTATCTCTATAAACATGGAAATATCTACACCGCCATCTGTATAAACATGGAAATACCTACAAAGTCATCTGTATAAACATGGAAATATCTACACAGCCATCTGTATAAACATGGAAATATCTACACAGCCATCTGTATAAACCTGGAAATATCTGCACTGTCATCTATATAAACATGGAAATATCTACAGAGAACTCTGTATAAACATGGAAATATCGGCACAGCCATCTGTATAAACATGGAAATATCTACACCGCTATCTGTATAAACATGGAAATATCTGCACCGCTATCTCTATAGACATGGAAATATCTACAAAGCCATCTGTATAAACATGGAAGTACCTACACAGTCATGTGTAGGAACATGGAAATATCTACACTGCCATCTGTATAAACATAGAAATGTCTACACAGCCCTCTGTATAAATATGGAGATATCTGCATAGGCATCTGTATAAACATGGAAATATCTGCACCGCTATCTGTATAAACATGGAAATACCTACACCGCTGTCTCTATAGACATGGAAATATGTACACCGCTATGTATATAAACATGGAAATATCTCCACTGCTGTCTGTATAAACATGGAAATATCTCCACCGTTATCTGTATAAACATGGAAATATCTACATCGCCATCTCTATAAACATTGAAATATCTACACTGCCATCTGTAAAAACATGGAAATATCTACACAGTCATCTGAATAAACATGGAGATATCTACACCACCATCTGTATAAACATGGAAATACCTACAATACCATCTGTATATACATGGAAATATCTACACACACATCTGTAAAAATATGGAAATATCTACACCGCCATCTGTATAAACATGGAAATATCTACACTGCCATCTGTAGAAAGATGGAAATATCTACACCGCTATCTCTATAAATATGGAAATATCTACACCGCCATCTCTATAAACATGAAAATATCTACACTGCTATCTCCATAAAGATTGAAGTATCTACTCCACCATGTGTATAAACACGGAAATATCTACACCACCATCTGTGTAAACATGGAAATATCTACACCGCTCTCTGTATAAACATGGAAATATCTACACCGCCATCTGCATGTCCATGGAAATATCTACGCCACCATCTGTTTAAACATGGATATATCTACACGACCATCTGTGTATAGATGGAAATATCAACACCGCCATCTGTACAAACATGGAAATATCTACACCGCTATCTCTATAAACATGGAAATGTGTGCACTGCCATCTGTAAAAACATGGAAATACCTATACAGTCATCTGTATAAACATGGAAATATCTACAATGCCATCTGTATACACATGGAAATATCTACACCGCCATCTCTATAAACATGAAAATATCTACACTGCCATCTCCATAAACATGGAACTAAATACTCCGCCATCTGTATAAACATGGAAACATCTACACCACCATCTGTGTGAATAAGGAAATATCTACAATGCCATCTGTATAAAGATATAAATATCTGCACCACGAGCTGTATAAACATGGAAATATCTACATCGCTATCTGTATAAACGTGGAAATACCAACACCGCTATCGGTATAAACATGGAAATATCTACAACGCCATCTATATAAACATGGAAATGTCTACACCGCTATGTCTATAAACATGGAAATACCTACACCGCTATCTCTATAAACATGGAAATATATACACCGCTATCTGTATAAACATGGAAATATCTACACCGCTATCTGTATAAACATGGAAATATCTCCACCGCGATCTGTATAAACATGGAAATATGTACACCGCGATCTGTATAAACATGGAAATATCTTCACCACGATCGGTATAAACATGGAAATATCTACACCGCTATCTGTATAAACATGGATATATCTACACCGTGATCTGTATAAACATGGAAATATCTACACCGCCATCTGTATAAACATGGAAATATCTACACCGCGATCTGTATAAACATGGAAATATCTACACCGCGATCTGTATAAACATGGAAATATCTACACCGCAATCTGTATAAACATGGAAATATCTACACAGATATCTCTATAAACATGGAAATATCTACACCGCCATCTGTATAAACATGGAAGTACCTACAAAGTCATCTGTATAAACATGGAAATATCTACAGAGCCATCTGTATAAACATGGAAATATCTACACAGCCATCTGTATATACATGGAAATATCTACAAAGCTATCTGTATAAACATGGTAATATCTACACCGCCCTCTGTATAAACATGGAAATATCTACACCGCCATCTGTATAAACATGGAAATATCTACAATGCCATCTGTAGAAAGATGGAAATATCTACACCGCAATCTGTGTAAACATGGAAATATCTACACCGATATCTGTAAAAACATGGAAATACCTACATCGCTATCTGTATAAACATGAAAATATCTACACCGCGATCTGTATAAACATGGAAATATCTACACCGCGATCTGTATAAACATGGAAATATCTACACCACGATATGTATAAACATGGAAATATCTACACCGCTATCTGTATAAATATGGAAATATCTACACAGCTATCTCTATAAACATGGAAATACCTACACCGCCATCTGTATAAACATGGAAATACCTACAAAGTCATCTGTATAAACATGGAAATATCTACAAAGCCATCTGTATAAACATGGAAATATCTACAAAGCCATCTGTATATACATGGAAATATCTACACCGCTCTCTGTATAAACATGGAAATAACTACACCGCTATTTGTATAAACAAGGAAATATCTACACCATGATCTGTATAAAAATGGCAATATTTACACCGCTATCTGTATAAACATGGAAATTTCTACACCGTTATCTGTATAAACATGGAAATATCTACACCGCTATCTCTGTAAACATGGAAATATCTACACCGCCATCTGTATAAACATGGAAATACCTATACAGTCATCTGTGTAAACATGGAAATATCTACAACGCGATCTGTATAAACATGGAAATATCTACACCGCTATCTGTATAAACATGGAAATATCTACACCGCTGTCTGTATAAAGATGGAAATAATTACACCGCTATCTCTATAAACATGGAAATATCAACACCGCCATCTGTATAAACATGGAAATACCTACAAAGTCATCTGTAGAAACATGGAAATATCTACACCGCTATCTCTATAAACATGGAAATATCTACACCGCGATCTGTATAAACATGGAAATATCTACACCGCGATCTGTATAAACATGGAAATATCTACACCGCTATCTGTATAAATATGGAAATATCTACACAGCTATCTCTATAAACATGGAAATATCTACACCCCCTCTGTATAAACATGGAAATACCTACAAAGTCAACTGTATAAACATGGAAATATCTACAAAGCCATCTGTATAAACATGGAAATATCTACACAGCCATCTGTATATACTTGGAAATATCTACACCGCAATCTGTATAAACATGGAAATAACTACACGGCTATTTGTATAAACAAGGAAATATCTACACCGTGATCTGTATAAACATGGAAATATTTACACCGCTATCGGTATAAACATGGAAATTTCTACACCGTTATCTGTATAAATATGGAAATATCTACACCGCTATCTCTATAAACATGGAAATATCTACACCGCCATCTGTATAAACATGGAGATACCTATACAGTCATCTGTGTAAACATGGAAATATCTACACCACCATCTGTATAAACATGGAAATATCTACAATGCCATCTGTATACACATGGAAATACCTACACGGCAATCTGTGTATAGATGGAAACATCAACACCGCCATCTGTAAAAACTTGGAAATATCTACACTGCTATCTCTATAAACATGGAAATATCTACACTGCGGTCTGTATAAACATGGAAATATCTACACCGGTATCTGTATAAACATGGAAATATCTACACCATGATCTGTATAAACATGGAAATATATACACCGCTATCTGTATAAACATGGAAATATCTACACCGCTATCTCTATAGACATGGAAATATCTACAAAGCCATCTGTATAAACATGGAAATACCTACACAGTCATGTGTAGGAACATGGAAATATCTACACTGCCATCTGTATAAACATAGAAATATCTACACAGCCCTCTGTATAAATATGGAGATATCTGCATAGGCATCTGTATAAACATGGAAATATCTGCACCGCTATCTGTATAAACATGGAAATGCCTACACCGCTGTCTCTATAAACATGGAAATATGTACACCGCTATGTATATAAACATGGAAATATCTCCAGTGCTCTCTGTATAAACATGGAAATATCTCCACCGTTATCTGTATAAACATGGAAATATCTACAGCGCCATCTCTATAATCATTGAAATATCTACACTGCCATCTGTAAAAACATGGAAATACCTACACAGTCATCTGAATAAACATGGAAATATCTACACCACCATCTGTATAAACATGGAAATACCTACAATACCATCTGTATAAACATGGAAATATCTACACACACATCTGTATAAATATGGAAATATCTACACCGCCATCTGTATAAACATGGAAATATCTACACTGCCATCTGTAGAAAGATGGAAATATCTACACCGCTATCTCTATAAATGTGGAAATATCTACACCGCCATCTCTATAAATATGAATATATCTACACTGCTATCTCCATAAAGATGGAAGTATCTACTCCGCCATGTGTATAAACACGGAAATATCTACACCACCATCTGTGTAAACATGGAAATATCTACACCGCTCTCTGTATAAACATGGAAATATCTACACCGCCATCTGCATGTCCATGGAAATATCTACGCCGCCATCTGTTTAAACATGGATATATCTACACGACCATCTGTGTATAGATGGAAATATCAACACCGCCATCTGTACAAACATGGAAATATCTACACCGCTATCTCTACAAACATGGAAATGTGTGCACTGCCATCTGTAAAAACATGGAAATACCTATACAGTCACCTGTATAAACATGGAAATATCTACAATGCCATCTGTATACACATGGAATTATCTACACAGCCATCTGTATAAACATGTAAATATCGACACTGCTATCTCTATAAACATGGAAAAATCTACACCGCCAACTCTATAAACATGAAAATATCTACACTGCCATCTCCATAAACATGGAACTAACTACTCCGCCATCTGTATAAACATGGAAACATCTACACCGCCATCTGTGTGAATAAGGAAATATCTACAATGCCATCTGTATAAAGATATATATATCTGCACCGCGAGCTGTATAAACATGGAAATATCTACATCGCTATCTGTATAAACGTGGAAATACCAACACCGCTATCGGTATAAACATGGAAATATCTACAACGCCATCTATATAAACATGGAAATGTCTACACCGCTATGTCTATAAACATGTAAATACCTACACCGCTATCTCTATAAACATGGAAATATCTACACCGTGATCTGTATAAACATGGAAATATCAATACCGCGATCTGTATAAACATGGAAATATCTTCACCACGATCTGTATAAACATGGAAATATCTACACCGCTATCTGTATAAACATGGAAATATCTACACCGCCATCTGTATAAACATGGAAATATCTACAATGCCATCTGTATAAACATGGAAATATCTACACAGCTATCTCTATAAACATGGAAATATCTACACCGCCATCTGTATAAACATGGAAATACCTACAAAGTCATCTTTATAAACATGGAAATATCTACAAAGCCATCTGTATAAACATGGAAATATCTACACAGCCATCTGTATATACATGGAAATATCAACACCGCTATCTGTATAAACATGGTAATATCTCCACCGCCATCTATATAAACATGGAAATATCTACACCGCCATCTGTATAATCATGGAAATATCTACAATGCCATCTGTAGAAAGATGGAAATATCTACACCGCAATCTGTGTAAACATGGAAATATCTACACCGATATCTGCAAAAACATGGAAATATCTACACCGCTATCTGTATAAACATGGAAATATCTACACTGCGATCTGTATAAACATGGAAATATCTACACCGCGATCTGTATAAACATGGAAATACCTACACCGCTATCTGTATAAACATGGAAATATCTACACCGCTATCTGTATAAATATGGAAATATCTACACAGCTATCTCTATAAACATGGAAATATCTACACCGCCATCTGCATAAACATGGAAATACCTACAAAGTCATCTGTATGAACATAGAAATATCTACAAAGCCATCTGTATAAACATGGAAATATCTACAAAGCCATCTGTATATACATGGAAATATCTACACCGCAATCTGTATAAACATGGAAATAACTACACCGCTATTTGTATAAACAAGGAAATATCTACACCATGATCTGTATAAACATGGCAATATTTACACCGCTATCTGTATAAACATGGAAATTTCTACACCGTTATCTGTATAAATATGGAAATATCTACACCGCTATCTCTATAAACATGGAAATATCTGCACCGCCATCTGTATAAACATGGCAATACCTATACAGTCATCTGTGTAAACATGGAAATATCTACACCACCATCTGTATAAACATGGAAATATCTACAATGCCATCTGTATACACATGGAAATACGTACACGGCAATCTGTGTATAGATGGAAACATCAACACCGCCATCTGTAAAAACTTGGAAATATCTACACTGCTATCTCTATAAACATGGAAATATCTACACTGCGGTCTGTAGAAAGCTGGAAATATCTACACCGCTATCTCTATAAATATGGAAATATCTACACCGCCATCTCTATAAACATGAAAATATCTACACTGCCATCTCCATAAAGATGGAAGTATCTACTCCGCCATGTGTATAAACACGGAAATATCTACACCACCATCTGTGTAAACATGGAAATATCTACACCGCTCTCTGTATAAACATGGAAATATCTACACCGACATCTGCATGTCCATGGAAATATCTACGCCGCCATCTGTTTAAACATGGATATATCTACACGACCATCTGTGTATAGATGGAAATATAAACACCGCCATCTGTACAAACATGGAAATATCTACACCGCTATCTCTATAAACATGGAAATGTGTGCACTGCCATCTGTAAAAACATGGAAATACCTATACAGTCATCTGTATAAACATGGAAATATCTACAATGCCATCTGTATACACATGGAAATATCTACACAGCCATCTGTATAAACATGTAAATATCTACACTGCTATCTCTATAAACATGGAAATATCTACACCGCCATCTCTATAAACATGAAAATATCTACACTGCCATCTTCATAAACATGGAACTAACTACTCCGCCATCTCTATAAACATGGAAACATCTACACGGCCACCTGTGTGAATAAGGAAATATATACAATGCCATCTGTATAAAGATATAAGTATCTGCACCGCGAGCTGTATAAACATGGAAATATCTACATCGCTATCTGTATAAACGTGGAAATACCAACACCGCTATCGGTATAAACATGGAAATATCTAAAACGCCATCTATATAGACATGGAAATATCTACACCGCTATGTCTATAAACATGGAAATACCTACACCGCTATCTCTATAAACATGGAAATATCTACACCGCGATCTGTATAAACATGGAAATATCTACACCGCGATCTGTATAAACATGGAAATATCTTCACCACGATCTGTATAAACATGGAAATATCTACACCGCTATCTGTATGAACATGGAAATATCTACACCGCCATCTGTATAAACATGGAAATATCTACAATGCCATCTGTATAAACATGGAAATATCTACACCGCGATCTGTATAAACATGGAAATATCTACACCGCGATCTGTATAAACATGGAAATATCTACGCCGCTATCTGTATAAACATGGAAATATCTACACAGCTATCTCTATAAACATGGAAATATCTACACCGCCATCTGTATAAACATGGAAATACCTACAAAGTCATCTGTATAAACATGGAAATATCTACAAAGCCATCTGTATAAACATGGAAATATCTACACAGCCATCTGTATATACATGGAAATTTCAACACCGCTATCTGTATAAACATGGTAATATCTACACCGCCATCTATATAAACATGGAAATATCTACACCGCCATCTGTATAATCATGGAAATATCTACAATGCCATCTGTAGAAAGATGGAAATATCTACACCGCAATCTGTGTAAACATGGAAATATCTACACCGATATCTGTAAAAACATGGAAATATCTACACCGCTATCTGTATAAACATGGAAATATCTGCACTGCGATCTGTATAAACATGGAAATATCTACACCACGATCTGTATAAACATGGAAAATTCTACACCCCTATCAGTATAAATATGGAAATAGCTACACAGCTATCTCTATAAACATGGAAATATCTACACCGCCATCTGCATAAACATGGAAATACCTACAAAGTCATCTGTATGAACATAGAAATATCTACAAAGCCATCTGTATAAACATGGAAATATCTACACAGCCATCTGTATATACATGGAAATATCTACACCTCAATCTGTATAAACATGGAAATAACTACATCGCTATTTGTATAAACAAGGAAATATCTACACCATGATCTGTATAAACATGGCAATATTTACACCGCTATCTGTATAAACATGGGAATTTCTACACCGTTATCTGTATAAATATGGAAATATCTACACCGCTATCTCTATAAACATGGAAATATCTGCACCGCCATCTGTATAAACATGGCAATACCTCTACAGTCATCTGTGTAAACATGGAAATATCTACACCACCATCTGTATAAACATGGAAATATCTACAATGCCATCTGTATACACATGGAAATACGTACACGGCAATCTGTGTATAGATGGAAACATCAACACCGCCATCTGTAAAAACTTGGAAATATCTACACTGCTATCTCTATAAACATGGAAATACCTACACTGCAGTCTGTATAAACATGGAAATATCTACACCGGTATCTGTATAAACATGGAAATATCTACACCATGATCTGTATAAGCATGGAAATATATACACCGCTATCTGTATAAACATGGAAATATCTGCACCGCTATCTCTATAGACATGGAAATATCTACAAAGCCATCTGTATAAACATGGAAATACCTACACAGTCATGTGTAGCAACATGGAAATATCTACACTGCCATCTGTATAAATATAGAAATATCTACACAGCCCTCTGTATAAATATGGAGATATCTGCATAGGCATCTGTATAAACATGGAAGTATCTGCACCGCTATCTGTATCAACATGGAAATACCTACACCGCTGTCTCTATAAACATGGAAATATGTACACCGCTATGTAAATAAACATGGAAATATCTCGACTGCTGTCTGTATAAACATGGAAATATTTCCACCGTTATCTGTATAAACATGGAAATATCTACAGCGCCATCTCTATAAACACTGAAATACCTACTCTGCCATCTGTAAAAACATGGAAATATCTACACAGCCATCTTTATATACATGGAAATATCTACACCGCTATCTGTATAAACATGGTAATATCTACACCGCCATCTATATAAACATGGAAATATCTACACCGCCATCTGTATAAACATGGAAATATCTACAATGCCATCTGTAGAATGATGGAAATATCTACACCGCAATATGTGTCAACATGGAAATATCTACACCGATATCTGTAAAAACATGGAAATATCTACACCGCTATCTGTATAAAGATGGAAATGTCTACACCGTGATCTGTATAAACATGGAAATACCTACACCGCGATCTGTATAAACATGGAAATATCTACACCGCTATCTGTATAAACATGGAAATATCTACACAGCCATCTGTATATACATGGAAATATCTACACCGCGATCTCTATAAACATGGAAATATCTACACCGCGATCTGTATAAACATGGAAATATCTACACCGCTATCTGTATAAACATGGAAATATCTACACAGCCATCTGTATATACATGGAAATATCTACAGCGCTATCTGTATAAACATGGAAATATCTACACTGCGGTCTGTATAAACATGGAAATATCTACACCGGTATCTGTATAAACATGGAAATATCTACACCATGATCTGTATAAACATGGAAACATATACACCGCTATCTGTATAAACATGGAAATATCTGCACCGCTATCTCTATAGACATGGAAATATCTACAAAGCCATCTGTATAAACATGGAAATTCCTACACAGTCATGTGTAGGAACATGGAAATATCTACACTGCCATCTGTATAAACATAGAAATATCTACACAGCCCACTGTATAAATATGGAGATATCTGCATAGGCATCTGTATAAACATGGAAATATCTGCACCGCTATCTGTATAAACATGGAAATACCTACACCGCTGTCTCTATAAATATGGAAATATGTACACCGCTATGTATATAAACATGGAAATATCTCCACTGCTGTCTGTATAAACATGGAAATATCTCCACCGTTATCTGTATAAACATGGAAATATCTACAGCGCCATCTCTATAAACATTGAAATATCTACACTGCCATCTGTAAAAACATGGAAATATTTACACAGTCATCTGAATAAACATGGAAATATCTACACCACCATCTGTATAAACATGGAAATACCTACAATACCATCTGTATATACATGGAAATATCTACACACACATCTGTTTAAATATGGAAATATCTACACCTCCATCTGTATAAACATGGAAATATCTACCCTGCCATCTGTAGAAAGATGGAAATATCTACACCGCTATCTCTATAAATATGGAAATATCTACACTGCCATCTCTATAAACATGAAAATATCTACACTGCTATCTCCATAAAGATGGAAGTATCTACTCCGCCATGTGTATAAACACGGAAATATCTACACCACCATCTGTGTAAACATGGAAATATCTACACCTCTCTCTACAAACATGGAAATATCTACACCGCCATCTGCATGTCCATGGAAATATCTACGCCGCCATCTGTTTAAACATGGATATATCTACACGACCATCTGTGTATAGATGGAAATATCAACACCGCCATCTGTACAAACATGGAAATATCTACACCGCTATCTCTATAAACATGGAAATGTGTGCACTGCCATCTGTAAAAACATGGAAATAACTATACAGTCACCTGTATAAACATGGAAATATCTACAATGCCATCTGTATACACATGGAAATATCTACACAGCCATCTGTATAAACATGTAAATATCTACACTGCTTTCTCTATAAACATGGAAATATCTACACCGCCATCACTATAAACATGAAAATATCTAAACTGCCATCTCCATAAACATGGAACTAACTACTCCGCCATCTGTATAAACATGGAAACATCTACACCGCCATCTGTGTGAATAAAGAAATATCTACAATGCCATCTGTATAAAGATATAAATATCTGCACCGCGAGCTGTATAAACATGGAAATATCTACATCGCTATCTGTATAAACGTGGAAATACCAACACCGCTATCGGTATAAACATGGAAATATCTACAACGCCATCTATATAAACATGGAAATGTCTACACCGCTATGTCTATAAACATGGAAATACCTACACCGCTATCTCTATAAACATGGAAATATCTACACCGCGATCTGTATAAACATGGAAATATCTACACCGCTATCTGTATAAACATGGAAATATCTACACCACGATCTGTATAAACATGGAAATATCTACACCGCTATCTGTATAAACATGGAAATATCTACACCACCATCTGTATAAACATGGAAATATCTACAATGCCATCTGTATAAACATGGAAATATCTACACCACCATCTGTATAAACATGGAAATATCTACAATGCCATCTGTATGAACATGGAAATATCTACACCGCGATCTGTATAAACATGGAAATATCTACACCGCGATCTGTATAAACATGGAAATATCTACAATGCGATCTGTATAAACATGGAAATATCTACACAGCTATCTGTATAAATATGGAAATATCTACACAGCTATCTCTATAAACATGGAAATATCTACACCGCCATCTGTATAAACATGGAAATACCTACAAAGTCATCTGTATAAACATGGAAATATCTACAAAGCCATCTGTATAAACATGGAAATATCTACACAGCCATCAGTATATACATGGAAATATCTACACCGCTATCTGTATAAGCATGGAAATAACTACACCGCTATTTGTATAAACAAGGAAATATCTACACCATGATCTGTATAAACATGGCAATATTCACACCGCTATCTGTATAAACATGGAAATTTCTACACCGTAATCTGTATAAATATGGAAATATCTACACCGCTATCTCTATAAACATGGAAATATCTGCACCGCCATCTGTATAAACATGGCAATACCTATACAGTCATCTGTGTAAACATGGAAATATCTACACCACCATCTGTATAAACATGGAAATATCTACAATGCCATCTGTAAACACATGGAAATACCTACACGGCAATCTGTGTATAGATGGAAACATCAACACCGCCATCTGTAAAAACTTGGAAATATCTACACTGCTATCTCTATAAACATGGAAATATCTACACTGCGGTCTGTATAAACATGGAAATATCTACACCGGTATCTGTATAAACATGGAAATATCTACATCATGATCTGTATAAACATGGAAATATATACACCGCTATCTGTATAAACATGGAAATATCTGCACCGCTATCTCTATAGACATGGAAATATCTACAAAGCCATCTGTATAAACATGGAAATACCTACACACTCATGTGTAGGAACATGGAAATATCTACACTGCCATCTGTATAAACATAGAAATATCTACACAGCCCTCTGTATAAATATGGAGATATCTGCATAGGCATCTGTATAAACATGGAAATATCTACACCGCTATCTGTATAAACATGGAAATACCTACACCGCTGTCTCTATAAACATGGAAATATGTACACCGCTATGTATATAAACATGGAAATATCTCCACTGCTGTCTGTATAAACATGGAAATATCTCCACCGTTATCTGTATAAACATGGAAATATCTACAGCGCCATCTCTATAAACATTGAAATATCTACACTGCCATCTGTAAAAACATGGAAATATCTACACAGTCATCTGAATAAACATGGAAATATCTACACCACCATCTGTATAAACATGGAAATACCTACAATACCATCTGTATATACATGGAAATATCTACACACACATCTGTATAAATATGGAAATATCTACACCGCCATCTGTATAAACATGGAAATATCTACACTGCCATCTGTATAAGGATGGAAATATCTACATCGCTTTCTCTATAAATATGGAAATATCTACACCGCCATCTCTATAAACATGAAAATATCTACACTGCTATCTCCATAAAGATGGAAGTATCTACTCCGCCATGTGTATAAACACGGAAATATCTAAACCACCATCTGTGTAAACATGGAAATATCTACACCGCTCTCTGTATAAACATGGAAATATCTACACCGCCATCTGCATGTCCGTGGAAATATCTACGCCGCCATCTGTTTAAACATGGATATATCTACACGACCATCTGTGTATAGATGGAAATATCAACACCGCCATCTGTACAAACATGGAAATATCTACACCGCTATCTCTATAAACATGGAAATGTGTGCACTGCCATCTGTAAAAACATGGAAATACCTATACAGTCATCTGTATAAACATGGAAATATCTACAATGCCATCTGTATACACATGGAAATATCTACACAGCCATCTGTATAAACATGTAAATATCTACACTGCTATCTCTATAAACATGGAAATATCTACACCGCCATCTCTATAAACATGAAAATATCTACACTGCCATCTCCATAAACATGGAACTAACTACTCTGCCATCTGTATAAACATGGAAACATCTACACCGCCATCTGTGTGAATAAGGAAATATCTACAATGCCATCTGTATAAAGATATAAATATCTGCACCGCGAGCTGAATAAACATGGAAATATCTACATCGCTATCTGTATAAACGTGGAAATACCAACACCGCTATCGGTATAAACATGGAAATATCTACAGCGCCATCTATATAAACATGGAAATGTCTACACCGCTTTGTCTATAAACAGGGAAATACCTACACCGCTATCTCTATAAACATGGAAATATCTACACCGCTATCTGTATAAACATGGAAATATCTACACCACTATCTGTATAAACATGGAAATATCTACACCGCGATCTGTATAAACATGGAAATATGTACACCGCGATCTGTATAAACATGGAAATATCTTCACCACGATCTGTATAAACATGGAAATATCTACACCGCTATCTGTATAAACATGGAAATATCTACACCGCCATCTGTATAAACTTGGAAATATCTACAATGCCATCTGTATAAACATGGAAATATCTACACCGCGATCTGTATAAACATGGAAATATCTACACCGCGATCTGTATAAACATGGAAATATCTACACCGCTATCTGTATAAACATGGAAATATCTACACAGCTATCTCTATATACATGGAAATATCTACACCGCCATCTGTATAAACATGGAAATACCTACGAAGTCATCTGTATAAACATGGAAATATCTACAAAGCCATCTGTATAAACATGGAAATATCTACACAGCCATCTGTATATACATGGAAAAATCTACACCGCTATCTGTATAAACATGGTAATATCTACACTGCCATCTATATAAACATGGAAATATCTACACCGCCATCTGTATAAACATGGAAATATCTACAATGCCATCTGTAGAAAGATGGAAATATCTACACCGCAATCTGTGTAAGCATGG
Organism: Pan troglodytes; assembly: GCF_028858775.2. Taxonomy (NCBI): domain Eukaryota; kingdom Metazoa; phylum Chordata; class Mammalia; order Primates; family Hominidae; genus Pan; species Pan troglodytes. The sequence goes on along the minus strand of NC_072416.2, from coordinate 88,754,377 downwards.
AAATATCTTCACCGATATCTGTAAAAACATGGAAATATCTACACCGCTATCTGTATAAACATGGAAATATCTACACCGCGATCTGTATAAACATGGAAATATCTACACCGCAATCTGTATAAACATGGAAATATCTAAACCGCTATCTGTATAAACATGGAAATATCTACACCGCTATCTGTATAAATATGGAAATATCTACACAGCTATCTCTATAAACATGGAAATATCTACACCGCCATCTGTATAAACATGGAAATACCTACAAAGTCATCTGTATAAACATGGAAATATCTACAAAGCCATCTGTATAAACATGGAAATATCTACACAGCCATCTGTATATACATGGAAAAATCTACACCGCAATCTGTATAAACATGGAAGTAACTACACCGCTATTTCTATAAACAAGGAAATATCTACACCATGATCTGTATAAACATGGCAATATTTACACCGCTATCTGTATAAACATGGAAATTTCTACACCGTTATCTGTATAAATATGGAAATATCTACACCGCTATCTCTATAAACATGGAAATATCTTCACCGCCATCTGTATAAACATGGCAATACCTATACAGTCATCTGTGTAAACATGGAAATATCTACACCACCATCTGTATAAACATGGAAATATCTACAATGCCATCTGTATACACATGGAAATACCTACACGGCAATCTGTGTATAGATGGAAACATCAACACCGCCATCTGTAAAAACTTGGAAATATCTACACTGCTATCTCTATAAACATGGAATTATCTACACTGCGGTCTGTATAAACATGGAAATATCTACACCGGTATCTGTATAAACATGGAAATATCTACACCATGATCTGTATAAACATGGAAACATATACACCGCTATCTGTATAAACATGGAAATATCAGCACCGCTATCTCTATAGACATGGAAATATCTACAAAGCCATCTGTATAAACATGGAAATTCCTACACAGTCATGTGTAGGAACATGGAAATATCTACACTGCCATCTGTATAAACATAGAAATATCTACACAGCCCTCTGTATAAATATGGAGATATCTGCATAGGCATCTGTATAAACATGGAAATATCTTCACCGATATCTGTAAAAACATGGAAATACCTACACCGCTGTCTCTATAAACATGGAAATATGTACACCGCTATGTATATAAACATGGAAATATCTCCACTGCTGTCTGTATAAACATGGAAATATCTCCACCGTTATCTGTATAAACATGGAAATATCTACAGCGCCATCTCTATAAACATTGAAATATCTACACTGCCATCTGTAAAAACATGGAAATATCTACACAGTCATCTGAATAAACATGGAAATATCTACACCACCATCTGTATAAACATGGAAATACCTACAATACCATCTGTATACACATGGAAATATCTACACACACATCTGTATAAATATGGAAATACCTACACCGCCATCTGTATAAACATGGAAATATCTACCCTGCCATCTGTAGAAAGATGGAAATATCTACACCGCTATCTCTATAAATATGGAAATATCTACACTGCCATCTCTATAAACATGAAAATATCTACACTGCTATCTCCATAAAGATGGAAGTATCTACTCCGCCATGTGTATAAACACGGAAATATCTACACCACCATCTGTGTAAACATGGAAATATCTACACCTCTCTCTATAAACTTGGAAATATCTACACCGCCATCTGCATGTCCATGGAAATATCTACGCCGCCATCTGTTTAAACATGGATATATCTACACGACCATCTGTGTATAGATGGAAATATCAACACCGCCATCTGTACAAACATGGAAATATCTACACCGCTATCTCTATAAACATGGAAATGTGTGCACTGCCATCTGTAAAAACATGGAAATAACTATACAGTCACCTGTATAAACATGGAAATATCTACAATGCCATCTGTATACACATGGAAATATCTACACAGCCATCTGTATAAACATGTAAATATCTACACTGCTATCTCTATAAACATGGAAATATCTACACCGCCATCTCTATAAACATGAAAATATCTACACTGCCATCTCCATAAACATGGAACTAACTAGTCCGCCATCTGTATAAACATGGAAACATCTACACCGCCATCTGTGTGAATAAAGAAATATCTACAATGCCATCTGTATAAAGATAAAAATATCTGCACCGCGAGCTGTATAAACATGGAAATATCTACATCGCTATCTGTATAAACGTGGAAATACCAACACCGCTATCGGTATAAACATGGAAATATCTACAAAGCCATCTATATAAACATGGAAATGTCTACACCGCTATGTCTATAAACATGGAAATACCTACACCGCTATCTCTATAAACATGGAAATATCTACACCGCGATCTGTATAAACATGGAAATATCTACACCGCTATGTGTATAAACATGGAAATATCTACACCGCGATCTGTATAAACATGGAAATATCTACACCGCTATCTGTATAAACATGGAAATATCTACAATGCCATCTGTATGAACATGGAAATATCTACACCGCGATCTGTATAAACATGGAAATATCTACCCCGAGATCTGTATAAACATGGAAATATCTACACAGCTATCTGTATAAAGATGGAAATATCTACACAGCTATCTCTATAAACATGGAAATATCTACACCGCCATCTGTATAAACATGGAAATACCTACAATGTCATCTGTATAAACATGGAAATATGTACAAAGCCATCTGTATAAACATGGAAATATCTACACAGCCATTTGTATATACATGGAAATATCTACACCCCTATCTGTGTAAACATGGTAATAACTACACCGCCATCTATATAAACATGGAAATATCTACACCGCCATCTGTATAAAAATGGAAATATCTACAATGCCATATGTACAAAGATGGAAATATCTACACCGCAATCTGTGTAAACATGGAAATATCTACACCGATATCTGTAAAAACATGGAAATATCTACACCGCTATCTGTATAAACATGAAAATATCTACACCGCGATCTGTATAATCATGGAAATATCTACACCGCGATCTGTATAAACATGGAAATATCTACACCGCTATCTATATAAACATGGAAATATCTACACAGCTGTCTGTATAAATATGGAAATATCTACACAGCTATCTCTATAAACATGGAAATATCTACACCGCCATCTGTATAAACATGGAAATACCTACAAAGTCATCTGTATAAACATGGAAATATCTACAAAGCCATCTGTATAAACATGGAAATATCTACACAGCCATCAGTATATACTTGGAAATATCTACACCGCTATCTGTATAAACATGGAAATAACTACACCGCTATTTGTATAAACAAGGAAATATCTACACCATGATCTGTATAAACCTGGCAATATTTACACCGCTATCTGTATAAACATGGAAATTTCTACACCGTTATCTGTATAAATATGGAAATATCTACACCGCTATCTCTATAAACATGGAAATATCTGCACCGCCATCTGTATAAACATGGCAATACCTATACAGTCATCTGTGTAAACATGGAAATATCTTCACCACCATCTGTATAAACATGGAAATACCTACAAAGTCATCTGTATAATCATGGAAATATCTACAAAGCCATCTGTATAAACATGGAAATATCTACACAGCCATCAGTATATACATGGAAATATCTACACCGCTATCTGTATAAACATGGAAATAACTACACCGCTATTTGTATAAACAAGGAAATATCTACACCATGATCTGTATAAACATGGCAATATTTACACCTCTATCTGTATAAACATGGAAATTTCTACACCGTTATCTGTATAAATATGGAAATATCTACACCGCTATCTCTATAAACATGGAAATATCTGCACCGCCATCTGTATAAACCTGGCAATAACTATACAGTCATCTGTGTAAACATGGAAATATGTACACCGCTATCTGTATAAACATGGAAATACCTACACCGCTGTCTCTATAAACATGGAAATATGTACACCGCTATGTATATAAACATGGAAATATCTCCACTGCTGTCTGTATAAACATGGAAATACCTCCACCGTTATCTGTATAAACATGGAAATATCTACAGCGCCATCTCTATAAACATTGAAATACCTGCACTGCCATCTGTAAAAACATGGAAATATCTACACAGTCATCTGAATAAACATGGAAATATCTACACCACCATCTGTATAAACATGGAAATACCTACAAAACCATCTGTATATACATGGAAATATCTACACACACATCTGTATAAATATGGAAATATCTACACCGCCATCTGTATAAACATGGAAATATCTACACTGCCATCTGTATAAAGATGGAAATATCTACACCGCTATCTCTATAAATATGGAAATATTTACACGGCCATCTCTATAAACATGAAAATATCTACACTGCTATCTCCATAAAGATGGAAGTATCTACTCCGCCATGTGTATAAACACGGAAATATCTACACCACCATCTGTGTAAACATGGAAATATCTACACCGCTCTCTGTATAAACCTGGAAATATCTACACCGCCATCTGCATGTCCATGGAAATATCTACGCCACCATCTGTTTAAACATGGATATATCTACACGACCATCTGTGTATAGATGGAAATATCAACACCGCCATCTGTACAAACATGGAAATATCTACACCGCTATCTCTATAAACATGGAAATGTGTGCACTGCCATCTGTAAAAACATGGAAATACCTATACAGTCATCTGTATAAACATGGAAATATCTACAATGCCATCTGTATACACATGGAAATATCTACACAGCCATCTGTATAAACATGTAAATATCTACACTGCTATATCTATAAACATGGAAATATCTACACCGCCATCTCTATAAACATGAAAATATCTACACTGCAATCTCCATAAACATGGAACTAACTACTCTGCCATCTGTATAAACATGGAAACATCTACACCGCCATCTGTGTGAATAAGGAAATATCTACAATGCCATCTGTATAAAGATATAAATATCTGCACCGCGAGCTGAATAAACATGGAAATATCTACATCGCTATCTGTATAAACGTGGAAATACCAACACCGCTATCGGTATAAACATGGAAATATCTTCACCACGATCTGTATAAACATGGAAATATCTACACCGCTATCTGTATAAACATGGAAATATCTACACCGCCATCTGTATAAACATGGAAATATCTACAATGCAATCTGTATAAACATGGAAATATCTACACCGCGATCTGTATAAACATGGAAATATCTACACCGCGATCTGTATAAACATGGAAATATCTACACCGCTATCTGTATAAACATGGAAATATCTACACAGCTATCTCTATATACATGGAAATATCTACACCGCCATCTGTATAAACATGGAAATACCTACAAAGTCATCTGTATAAACATGGAAATATCTACAAAGCCATCTGTATAAACATGGAAATATCTACACAGCCATCTGTATATACATGGAAATATCTACACCGCTATCTGTATAAACATGGTAATATCTACACTGCCATCTATATAAACATGGAAATATCTACACCGCCATCTGTATAAACATGGAAATATCTACAATGCCATCTGTAGAAAGATGGAAATATCTACACCGCAATCTGTGTAAGCATGGAAATATCTTCACCGATATCTGTAAAAACATGGAAATATCTACACCGCTATCTGTATAAACATGGAAATATCTACACCGCGATCTGTATAAACATGGAAATATCTACACCGCGATCTGTATAAACATGGAAATATCTACACCGCTATCTGTATAAACATGGAAATATCTACACCGCTATCTGTATAAATATGGAAATATCTACACAGCTATCTCTATAAACATGGAAATATCTACACCGCCATCTGTATAAACATGGAAATACCTACAAAGTCATCTGTATAAACATGGAAATATCTACAAAGCCATCTGTATAAACATGGAAATATCTACACAGCCATCTGTATATACATGGAAAAATCTACACCGCAATCTGTATAAACATGGAAGTAACTACACCGCTATTTCTATAAACAAGGAAATATCTACACCATGATCTGTATAAACATGGCAATATTTACACCGCTATCTGTATAAACATGGAAATTTCTACACCGTTATCTGTATAAATATGGAAATATCTACACCGCTATCTCTATAAACATGGAAATATCTTCACCGCCATCTGTATAAACATGGCAATACCTATACAGTCATCTGTGTAAACATGGAAATATCTACACCACCATCTGTATAAACATGGAAATATCTACAATGCCATCTGTATACACATGGAAATACCTACACGGCAATCTGTGTATAGATGGAAACATCAACACCGCCATCTGTAAAAACTTGGAAATATCTACACTGCTATCTCTATAAACATGGAATTATCTACACTGCGGTCTGTATAAACATGGAAATATCTACACCGGTATCTGTATAAACATGGAAATATCTACACCATGATCTGTATAAACATGGAAACATATACACCGCTATCTGTATAAACATGGAAATATCAGCACCGCTATCTCTATAGACATGGAAATATCTACAAAGCCATCTGTATAAACATGGAAATTCCTACACAGTCATGTGTAGGAACATGGAAATATCTACACTGCCATCTGTATAAACATAGAAATATCTACACAGCCCTCTGTATAAATATGGAGATATCTGCATAGGCATCTGTATAAACATGGAAATATCTTCACCGATATCTGTAAAAACATGGAAATACCTACACCGCTGTCTCTATAAACATGGAAATATGTACACCGCTATGTATATAAACATGGAAATATCTCCACTGCTGTCTGTATAAACATGGAAATATCTCCACCGTTATCTGTATAAACATGGAAATATCTACAGCGCCATCTCTATAAACATTGAAATATCTACACTGCCATCTGTAAAAACATGGAAATATCTACACAGTCATCTGAATAAACATGGAAATATCTACACCACCATCTGTATAAACATGGAAATACCTACAATACCATCTGTATACACATGGAAATATCTACACACACATCTGTATAAATATGGAAATACCTACACCGCCATCTGTATAAACATGGAAATATCTACCCTGCCATCTGTAGAAAGATGGAAATATCTACACCGCTATCTCTATAAATATGGAAATATCTACACTGCCATCTCTATAAACATGAAAATATCTACACTGCTATCTCCATAAAGATGGAAGTATCTACTCCGCCATGTGTATAAACACGGAAATATCTACACCACCATCTGTGTAAACATGGAAATATCTACACCTCTCTCTATAAACTTGGAAATATCTACACCGCCATCTGCATGTCCATGGAAATATCTACGCCGCCATCTGTTTAAACATGGATATATCTACACGACCATCTGTGTATAGATGGAAATATCAACACCGCCATCTGTACAAACATGGAAATATCTACACCGCTATCTCTATAAACATGGAAATGTGTGCACTGCCATCTGTAAAAACATGGAAATAACTATACAGTCACCTGTATAAACATGGAAATATCTACAATGCCAACTGTATACACATGGAAATATCTACACAGCCATCTGTATAAACATGTAAATATCTACACTGCTATCTCTATAAACATGGAAATATCTACACCGCCATCTCTATAAACATGAAAATATCTACACTGCCATCTCCATAAACATGGAACTAACTAGTCCGCCATCTGTATAAACATGGAAACATCTACACCGCCATCTGTGTGAATAAAGAAATATCTACAATGCCATCTGTATAAAGATAAAAATATCTGCACCGCGAGCTGTATAAACATGGAAATATCTACATCGCTATCTGTATAAACGTGGAAATACCAACACCGCTATCGGTATAAACATGGAAATATCTACAAAGCCATCTATATAAACATGGAAATGTCTACACCGCTATGTCTATAAACATGGAAATACCTACACCGCTATCTCTATAAACATGGAAATATCTACACTGCGATCTGTATAAACATGGAAATATCTACACCGCTATGTGTATAAACATGGAAATATCTACAACGCGATCTGTATAAACATGGAAATATCTACACCGCTATCTGTATAAACATGGAAATATCTACAATGCCATCTGTATGAACATGGAAATATCTACACCGCGATCTGTATAAACATGGAAATATCTACCCCGAGATCTGTATAAACATGGAAATATCTACACAGCTATCTGTATAAAGATGGAAATATCTACACAGCTATCTCTATAAACATGGAAATATCTACACCGCCATCTGTATAAACATGGAAATACCTACAATGTCATCTGTATAAACATGGAAATATGTACAAAGCCATCTGTATAAACATGGAAATATCTACACAGCCATTTGTATATACATGGAAATATCTACACCCCTATCTGTGTAAACATGGTAATAACTACACCGCCATCTATATAAACATGGAAATATCTACACCGCCATCTGTATAAAAATGGAAATATCTACAATGCCATATGTACAAAGATGGAAATATCTACACCGCAAACTGTGTAAACATGGAAATATCTACACCGATATCTGTAAAAACATGGAAATATCTACACCGCTATCTGTATAAACATGAAAATATCTACACCGCGATCTGTATAATCATGGAAATATCTACACCGCGATCTGTATAAACATGGAAATATCTACACCGCTATCTATATAAACATGGAAATATCTACACAGCTGTCTGTATAAATATGGAAATATCTACACAGCTATCTCTATAAACATGGAAATATCTACACCGCCATCTGTATAAACATGGAAATACCTACAAAGTCATCTGTATAAACATGGAAATATCTACAAAGCCATCTGTATAAACATGGAAATATCTACACAGCCATCAGTATATACTTGGAAATATCTACACCGCTATCTGTATAAACATGGAAATAACTACACCGCTATTTGTATAAACAAGGAAATATCTACACCATGATCTGTATAAACCTGGCAATATTTACACCGCTATCTGTATAAACATGGAAATTTCTACACCGTTATCTGTATAAATATGGAAATATCTACACCGCTATCTCTATAAACATGGAAATATCTGCACCGCCATCTGTATAAACATGGCAATACCTATACAGTCATCTGTGTAAACATGGAAATATCTTCACCACCATCTGTATAAACATGGAAATACCTACAAAGTCATCTGTATAATCATGGAAATATCTACAAAACCATCTGTATAAACATGGAAATATCTACACAGCCATCAGTATATACATGGAAATATCTACACCGCTATCTGTATAAACATGGAAATAACTACACCGCTATTTGTATAAACAAGGAAATATCTACACCATGATCTGTATAAACATGGCAATATTTACACCTCTATCTGTATAAACATGGAAATTTCTACACGGTTATCTGTATAAATATGGAAATATCTACACCGCTATCTCTATAAACATGGAAATATCTGCACCGCCATCTGTATAAACCTGGCAATAACTATACAGTCATCTGTGTAAACATGGAAATATGTACACCGCTATCTGTATAAACATGGAAATACCTACACCGCTGTCTCTATAAACATGGAAATATGTACACCGCTATGTATATAAACATGGAAATATCTCCACTGCTGTCTGTATAAACATGGAAATACCTCCACCGTTATCTGTATAAACATGGAAATATCTACAGCGCCATCTCTATAAACATTGAAATACCTGCACTGCCATCTGTAAAAACATGGAAATATCTACACAGTCATCTGAATAAACATGGAAATATCTACACCACCATCTGTATAAACATGGAAATACCTACAAAACCATCTGTATATACATGGAAATATCTACACACACATCTGTATAAATATGGAAATATCTACACCGCCATCTGTATAAACATGGAAATATCTACACTGCCATCTGTATAAAGATGGAAATATCTACACCGCTATCTCTATAAATATGGAAATATTTACACGGCCATCTCTATAAACATGAAAATATCTACACTGCTATCTCCATAAAGATGGAAGTATCTACTCCGCCATGTGTATAAACACGGAAATATCTACACCACCATCTGTGTAAACATGGAAATATCTACACCGCTCTCTGTATAAACCTGGAAATATCTACACCGCCATCTGCATGTCCATGGAAATATCTACGCCACCATCTGTTTAAACATGGATATATCTACACGACCATCTGTGTATAGATGGAAATATCAACACCGCCATCTGTACAAACATGGAAATATCTACACCGCTATCTCTATAAACATGGAAATGTGTGCACTGCCATCTGTAAAAACATGGAAATACCTATACAGTCATCTGTATAAACATGGAAATATCTACAATGCCATCTGTATACACATGGAAATATCTACACAGCCATCTGTATAAACATGTAAATATCTACACTGCTATATCTATAAACATGGAAATATCTACACCGCCATCTCTATAAACATGAAAATATCTACACTGCAATCTCCATAAACATGGAACTAACTACTCTGCCATCTGTATAAACATGGAAACATCTACACCGCCATCTGTGTGAATAAGGAAATATCTACAATGCCATCTGTATAAAGATATAAATATCTGCACCGCGAGCTGAATAAACATGGAAATATCTACATCGCTATCTGTATAAACGTGGAAATACCAACACCGCTATCGGTATAAACATGGAAATATCTTCACCACGATCTGTATAAACATGGAAATATCTACACCGCTATCTGTATAAACATGGAAATATCTACACCGCCATCTGTATAAACATGGAAATATCTACAATGCCATCTGTATAAACATGGAAATATCTACACCGCGATCTGTATAAACATGGAAATATCTACACCGCGATCTGTATAAACATGGAAATATCTACAATGCCATCTGTATAAACATGGAAATATCTACACCGCGATCTGTATAAACATGGAAATATCTACACCGCGATCTGTATAAACATGGAAATATCTACACCGCTATCTGTATAAACATGGAAATATCTACACAGCTATCTCTATATACATGGAAATATCTACACCGCCATCTGTATAAACATGGAAATACCTACAAAGTCATCTGTATAAACATGGAAATATCTACAAAGCCATCTGTATAAACATGGAAATATCTACACAGCCATCTGTATATACATGGAAATATCTACACCGCTATCTGTATAAACATGGTAATATCTACACTGCCATCTATATAAACATGGAAATATCTACACCGCCATCTGTATAAACATGGAAATATCTACAATGCCATCTGTAGAAAGATGGAAATATCTACACCGCAATCTGTGTAAGCATGGAAATATCTTCACCGATATCTGTAAAAACATGGAAATATCTACACCGCTATCTGTATAAACATGGAAATATCTACACCGCGATCTGTATAAACATGGAAATATCTACACCGCGATCTGTATAAACATGGAAATATCTACACCGCTATCTGTATAAACATGGAAATATCTACACCGCTATCTGTATAAATATGGAAATATCTACACAGCTATCTCTATAAACATGGAAATATCTACACCGCCATCTGTATAAACATGGAAATACCTACAAAGTCATCTGTATAAACATGGAAATATCTACAAAGCCATCTGTATAAACATGGAAATATCTACACAGCCATCTGTATATACATGGAAAAATCTACACCGCAATCTGTATAAACATGGAAGTAACTACACCGCTATTTCTATAAACAAGGAAATATCTACACCATGATCTGTATAAACATGGCAATATTTACACCGCTATCTGTATAAACATGGAAATTTCTACACCGTTATCTGTATAAATATGGAAATATCTACACCGCTATCTCTATAAACATGGAAATATCTTCACCGCCATCTGTATAAACATGGCAATACCTATACAGTCATCTGTGTAAACATGGAAATATCTACACCACCATCTGTATAAACATGGAAATATCTACAATGCCATCTGTATACACATGGAAATACCTACACGGCAATCTGTGTATAGATGGAAACATCAACACCGCCATCTGTAAAAACTTGGAAATATCTACACTGCTATCTCTATAAACATGGAATTATCTACACTGCGGTCTGTATAAACATGGAAATATCTACACCGGTATCTGTATAAACATGGAAATATCTACACCATGATCTGTATAAACATGGAAACATATACACCGCTATCTGTATAAACATGGAAATATCTGCACCGCTATCTCTATAGACATGGAAATATCTACAAAGCCATCTGTATAAACATGGAAATTCCTACACAGTCATGTGTAGGAACATGGAAATATCTACACTGCCATCTGTATAAACATAGAAATATCTACACAGCCCTCTGTATAAATATGGAGATATCTGCATAGGCATCTGTATAAACATGGAAATATCTTCACCGATATCTGTAAAAACATGGAAATACCTACACCGCTCTCTCTATAAACATGGAAATATGTACACCGCTATGTATATAAACATGGAAATATCTCCACTGCTGTCTGTATAAACATGGAAATATCTCCACCGTTATCTGTATAAACATGGAAATATCTACAGCGCCATCTCTATAAACATTGAAATATCTACACTGCCATCTGTAAAAACATGGAAATATCTACACAGTCATCTGAATAAACATGGAAATATCTACACCACCATCTGTATAAACATGGAAATACCTACAATACCATCTGTATACACATGGAAATATCTACACACACGTCTGTATAAATATGGAAATACCTACACCGCCATCTGTATAAACATGGAAATATCTACCCTGCCATCTGTAGAAAGATGGAAATATCTACACCGCTATCTCTATAAATATGGAAATATCTACACTGCCATCTCTATAAACATGAAAATATCTACACTGCTATCTCCATAAAGATGGAAGTATCTACTCCGCCATGTGTATAAACACGGAAATATCTACACCACCATCTGTGTAAACATGGAAATATCTACACCTCTCTCTATAAACTTGGAAATATCTACACCGCCATCTGCATGTCCATGGAAATATCTACGCCGCCATCTGTTTAAACATGGATATATCTACACGACCATCTGTGTATAGATGGAAATATCAACACCGCCATCTGTACAAACATGGAAATATCTACACCGCTATCTCTATAAACATGGAAATGTGTGCACTGCCATCTGTAAAAACATGGAAATAACTATACAGTCACCTGTATAAACATGGAAATATCTACAATGCCATCTGTATACACATGGAAATATCTACACAGCCATCTGTATAAACATGTAAATATCTACACTGCTATCTCTATAAACATGGAAATATCTACACCGCCATCTCTATAAACATGAAAATATCTACACTGCCATCTCCATAAACATGGAACTAACTAGTCCACCATCTGTATAAACATGGAAACATCTACACCGCCATCTGTGTGAATAAAGAAATATCTACAATGCCATCTGTATAAAGATAAAAATATCTGCACCGCGAGCTGTATAAACATGGAAATATCTACATCGCTATCTGTATAAACGTGGAAATACCAACACCGCTATCGGTATAAACATGGAAATATCTACAAAGCCATCTATATAAACATGGAAATGTCTACACCGCTATGTCTATAAACATGGAAATACCTACACCGCTATCTCTATAAACATGGAAATATCTACACCGCGATCTGTATAAACATGGAAATATCTACACCGCTATGTGTATAAACATGGAAATATCTACACCGCGATCTGTATAAACATGGAAATATCTACACCGCTATCTGTATAAACATGGAAATATCTACAATGCCATCTGTATGAACATGGAAATATCTACACCGCGATCTGTATAAACATGGAAATATCTACCCCGAGATCTGTATAAACATGGAAATATCTACACAGCTATCTGTATAAAGATGGAAATATCTACACAGCTATCTCTATAAACATGGAAATATCTACACCGCCATCTGTATAAACATGGAAATACCTACAATGTCATCTGTATAAACATGGAAATATGTACAAAGCCATCTGTATAAACATGGAAATATCTACACAGCCATTTGTATATACATGGAAATATCTACACCCCTATCTGTGTAAACATGGTAATAACTACACCGCCATCTATATAAACATGGAAATATCTACACCGCCATCTGTATAAAAATGGAAATATCTACAATGCCATATGTACAAAGATGGAAATATCTACACCGCAATCTGTGTAAACATGGAAATATCTACACCGATATCTGTAAAAACATGGAAATATCTACACCACTATCTGTATAAACATGAAAATATCTACACCGCGATCTGTATAATCATGGAAATATCTACACCGCGATCTGTATAAACATGGAAATATCTACACCGCTATCTATATAAACATGGAAATATCTACACAGCTGTCTGTATAAATATGGAAATATCTACACAGCTATCTCTATAAACATGGAAATATCTACACCGCCATCTGTATAAACATGGAAATACCTACAAAGTCATCTGTATAAACATGGAAATATCTACAAAGCCATCTGTATAAACATGGAAATATCTACACAGCCATCAGTATATACTTGGAAATATCTACACCGCTATCTGTATAAACATGGAAATAACTACACCGCTATTTGTATAAACAAGGAAATATCTACACCATGATCTGTATAAACCTGGCAATATTTACACCGCTATCTGTATAAACATGGAAATTTCTACACCGTTATCTGTATAAATATGGAAATATCTACACCGCTATCTCTATAAACATGGAAATATCTGCACCGCCATCTGTATAAACATGGCAATACCTATACAGTCATCTGTGTAAACATGGAAATATCTACACCACCATCTGTATCAACATGGAAATACCTACAAAGTCATCTGTATAATCATGGAAATATCTACAAAGCCATCTGTATAAACATGGAAATATCTACACAGCCATCAGTATATACATGGAAATATCTACACCGCTATCTGTATAAACATGGAAATAACTACACCGCTATTTGTATAAACAAGGAAATATCTACACCATGATCTGTATAAACATGGCAATATTTACACCTCTATCTGTATAAACATGGAAATTTCTACACCGTTATCTGTATAAATATGGAAATATCTACACCGCTATCTCTATAAACATGGAAATATCTGCACCGCCATCTGTATAAACCTGGCAATAACTATACAGTCATCTGTGCAAACATGGAAATATGTACACCGCTATCTGTATAAACATGGAAATACCTACACCGCTGTCTCTATAAACATGGAAATATGTACACCGCTATGTATATAAACATGGAAATATCTCCACTGCTGTCTGTATAAACATGGAAATACCTCCACCGTTATCTGTATAAACATGGAAATATCTACAGCGCCATCTCTATAAACATTGAAATACCTGCACTGCCATCTGTAAAAACATGGAAATATCTACACAGTCATCTGAATAAACATGGAAATATCTACACCACCATCTGTATAAACATGGAAATACCTACAATACCATCTGTATATACATGGAAATATCTACACACACATCTGTATAAATATGGAAATATCTACACCGCCATCTGTATAAACATGGAAATATCTACACTGCCATCTGTATAAAGATGGAAATATCTACACCGCTATCTCTATAAATATGGAAATATTTACACGGCCATCTCTATAAACATGAAAATATCTACACTGCTATCTCCATAAAGATGGAAGTATCTACTCCGCCATGTGTATAAACACGGAAATATCTACACCACCATCTGTGTAAACATGGAAATATCTACACCGCTCTCTGTATAAACCTGGAAATATCTACACCGCCATCTGCATGTCCATGGAAATATCTACGCCACCATCTGTTTAAACATGGATATATCTACACGACCATCTGTGTATAGATGGAAATATCAACACCGCCATCTGTACAAACATGGAAATATCAACACCGCTATCTCTATAAACATGGAAATGTGTGCACTGCCATCTGTAAAAACATGGAAATACCTATACAGTCATCTGTATAAACATGGAAATATCTACAATGCCATCTATATACACATGGAAATATATACACAGCCAACTGTATAAACATGTAAATATCTGCACTGCTATATCTATAAACATGGAAATATCTACACCGCCATCTCTATAAACATGAAAATATCTACACTGCCATCTCCATAAACATGGAACTAACTACTCTGCCATCTGTATAAACATGGAAACATCTACACCGCCATCTGTGTAAATAAGGAAATATCTACAATGCCATCTGTATAAAGATATAAATATCTGCACCGCGAGCTGTATAAACATGGAAATATCTACATCGCTATCTGTATAAACGTGGAAATAGCAACACCGCTATCGGTATAAACATGGAAATATCTACAACGCCATCTATATAAACATGGAAATGTCTACACCGCTATGTCTATAAACATGGAAATACCTACACCGCTAACTCTATAAACATGGAAATATCCACACCGCTATCTGTATAAACATGGAAATATCTACACCGATATCTGTATAAACATGGAAATATCTACACCGCGATCTGCATAAACATGGAAATATGTACACCGAGATCTGTATAAACATGGAAATATCTTCACCACGATCTGTATAAACATGGAAATATCTACACCGCTATCTGTATAAACATGGAAATATCTACACCGCCATCTGTATAAACATGGAAATATCTACACCGCGATCTGTATAAACATGGAAATATCTACATCGCGATCTGTATAAACATGGAAATATCTACACCGCTATCTGTATAAACATGGAAATATCTACACAGCTATCTCTATAAACATGGAAATATCTACACCGCCATCTGTACAAACATGGAAATACCTACAAAGTCATCTGTATAAACATGGAAATATCTACAAAGCCATCTGTATAAACATGGAAATATCTACACAGCCATCTGTATATACATGGAAATATCTACACCGCTATCTGTATAAACATGGTAATATCTACACCGCCATCTATATAAACATGGAAATATCTACACCGCCATCTGTATAAACATGGAAATATCTACAATGCCATCTGTAGAAAGATGGAAATATCTACACCGCAATCTGTGTAAACATGGAAATATCTACACCGATATCTGTAAAAACATGGAAATATCTACACCGCTATCTGTATAAACATGGAAATATCTGCACCGCTATCTCTATAGACATGGAAATATCTACAAAGCCATCTGTATAAACATGGAAATTCCTACACAGTCATGTGTAGGAACATGGAAATATCTACACTGCCATCTGTATAAACATTGAAATATCTACACAGCCCTCTGTATAAATATGGAGATATCTGCAAAGGCATCTGTATAAACATGGAAATATCTTCACCGATATCTGTAAAAACATGGAAATACCTACACCGCTGTCTCTATAAACATGGAAATATGTACACCGCTATGTATATAAACATGGAAATATCTCCACTGCTGTCTGTATAAACATGGAAATATCTCCACCGTTATCTGTATAAACATGGAAATATCTACAGCGCCATCTCTATAAACATTGAAATATCTACACTGCCATCTGTAAAAACATGGAAATATCTACACAGTCATCTGAATAAACATGGAAATATCTACACCACCATCTGTATAAACATGGAAATACCTACAATACCATCTGTATACACATGGAAATATCTACACACACATCTGTATAAATATGGAAATACCTACACCGCCATCTGTATAAACATGGAAATATCTACCCTGCCATCTGTAGAAAGATGGAAATATCTACACCGCTATCTCTATAAATATGGAAATATCTACACTGCCATCTCTATAAACATGAAAATATCTACACTGCTATCTCCATAAAGATGGAAGTATCTACTCCGCCATGTGTATAAACACGGAAATATCTACACCACCATCTGTGTAAACATGGAAATATCTACACCTCTCTCTATAAACTTGGAAATATCTACACCGCCATCTGCATGTCCATGGAAATATCTACGCCGCCATCTGTTTAAACATGGATATATCTACACGACCATCTGTGTATAGATGGAAATATCAACACCGCCATCTGTACAAACATGGAAATATCTACACCGCTATCTCTATAAACATGGAAATGTGTGCACTGCCATCTGTAAAAACATGGAAATAACTATACAGTCACCTGTATAAACATGGAAATATCTACAATGCCATCTGTATACACATGGAAATATCTACACAGCCATCTGTATAAACATGTAAATATCTACACTGCTATCTCTATAAACATGGAAATATCTACACCGCCATCTCTATAAACATGAAAATATCTACACTGCCATCTCCATAAACATGGAACTAACTAGTCCGCCATCTGTATAAACATGGAAACATCTACACCGCCATCTGTGTGAATAAAGAAATATCTACAATGCCATCTGTATAAAGATAAAAATATCTGCACCGCGAGCTGTATAAACATGGAAATATCTACATCGCTATCTGTATAAACGTGGAAATACCAACACCGCTATCGGTATAAACATGGAAATATCTACAAAGCCATCTATATAAACATGGAAATGTCTACACCGCTATGTCTATAAACATGGAAATACCTACACCGCTATCTCTATAAACATGGAAATATCTACACCGCGATCTGTATAAACATGGAAATATCTACACCGCTATGTGTATAAACATGGAAATATCTACACCGCGATCTGTATAAACATGGAAATATCTACACCGCTATCTGTATAAACATGGAAATATCTACAATGCCATCTGTATGAACATGGAAATATCTACACCGCGATCTGTATAAACATGGAAATATCTACCCCGAGATCTGTATAAACATGGAAATATCTACACAGCTATCTGTATAAAGATGGAAATATCTACACAGCTATCTCTATAAACATGGAAATATCTACACCGCCATCTGTATAAACATGGAAATACCTACAATGTCATCTGTATAAACATGGAAATATGTACAAAGCCATCTGTATAAACATGGAAATATCTACACAGCCATTTGTATATACATGGAAATATCTACACCCCTATCTGTGTAAACATGGTAATAACTACACCGCCATCTATATAAACATGGAAATATCTACACCGCCATCTGTATAAAAATGGAAATATCTACAATGCCATATGTACAAAGATGGAAATATCTACACCGCAATCTGTGTAAACATGGAAATATCTACACCGATATCTGTAAAAACATGGAAATATCTACACCGCTATCTGTATAAACATGAAAATATCTACACCGCGATCTGTATAATCATGGAAATATCTACACCGCGATCTGTATAAACATGGAAATATCTACACCGCTATCTATATAAACATGGAAATATCTACACAGCTGTCTGTATAAATATGGAAATATCTACACAGCTATCTCTATAAACATGGAAATATCTACACCGCCATCTGTATAAACATGGAAATACCTACAAAGTCATCTGTATAAACATGGAAATATCTACAAAGCCATCTGTATAAACATGGAAATATCTACACAGCCATCAGTATATACTTGGAAATATCTACACCGCTATCTGTATAAACATGGAAATAACTACACCGCTATTTGTATAAACAAGGAAATATCTACACCATGATCTGTATAAACCTGGCAATATTTACACCGCTATCTGTATAAACATGGAAATTTCTACACCGTTATCTGTATAAATATGGAAATATCTACACCGCTATCTCTATAAACATGGAAATATCTGCACCGCCATCTGTATAAACATGGCAATACCTATACAGTCATCTGTGTAAACATGGAAATATCTACACCACCATCTGTATAAACATGGAAATACCTACAAAGTCATCTGTATAATCATGGAAATATCTACAAAGCCATCTGTATAAACATGGAAATATCTACACAGCCATCAGTATATACATGGAAATATCTACACCGCTATCTGTATAAACATGGAAATAACTACACCGCTATATGTATAAACAAGGAAATATCTACACCATGATCTGTATAAACATGGCAATATTTACACCTCTATCTGTATAAACATGGAAATTTCTACACCGTTATCTGTATAAATATGGAAATATCTACACCGCTATCTCTATAAACATGGAAATATCTGCACCGCCATCTGTATAAACCTGGCAATAACTATACAGTCATCTGTGTAAACATGGAAATATGTACACCGCTATCTGTATAAACATGGAAATACCTACACCGCTGTCTCTATAAACATGGAAATATGTACACCGCTATGTATATAAACATGGAAATATCTCCACTGCTGTCTGTATAAACATGGAAATACCTCCACCGTTATCTGTATAAACATGGAAATATCTACAGCGCCATCTCTATAAACATTGAAATACCTGCACTGCCATCTGTAAAAACATGGAAATATCTACACAGTCATCTGAATAAACATGGAAATATCTACACCACCATCTGTATAAACATGGAAATACCTACAATACCATCTGTATATACATGGAAATATCTACACACACATCTGTATAAATATGGAAATATCTACACCGCCATCTGTATAAACATGGAAATATCTACACTGCCATCTGTATAAAGATGGAAATATCTACACCGCTATCTCTATAAACATGGAAATATTTACACGGCCATCTCTATAAACATGAAAATATCTACACTGCTATCTCCATAAAGATGGAAGTATCTACTCCGCCATGTGTATAAACACGGAAATATCTACACCACCATCTGTGTAAACATGGAAATATCTACACCGCTCTCTGTATAAACCTGGAAATATCTACACCGCCATCTGCATGTCCATGGAAATATCTACGCCACCATCTGTTTAAACATGGATATATCTACACGACCATCTGTGTATAGATGGAAATATCAACACCGCCATCTGTACAAACATGGAAATATCTACACCGCTATCTCTATAAACATGGAAATGTGTGCACTGCCATCTGTAAAAACATGGAAATACCTATACAGTCATCTGTATAAACATGGAAATATCTACAATGCCATCTATATACACATGGAAATATATACACAGCCAACTGTATAAACATGTAAATATCTACACTGCTATATCTATAAACATGGAAATATCTACACCGCCATCTCTATAAACATGAAAATATCTACACTGCCATCTCCATAAACATGGAACTAACTACTCTGCCATCTGTATAAACATGGAAACATCTACACCGCCATCTGTGTAAATAAGGAAATATCTACAATGCCATCTGTATAAAGATATAAATATCTGCACCGCGAGCTGTATAAACATGGAAATATCTACATCGCTATCTGTATAAACGTGGAAATAGCAACACCGCTATCGGTATAAACATGGAAATATCTACAACGCCATCTATATAAACATGGAAATGTCTACACCGCTATGTCTATAAACATGGAAATACCTACACCGCTAACTCTATAAACATGGAAATATCCACACCGCTATCTGTATAAACATGGAAATATCTACACCGATATCTGTATAAACATGGAAATATCTACACCGCGATCTGCATAAACATGGAAATATGTACACCGAGATCTGTATAAACATGGAAATATCTTCACCACGATCTGTATAAACATGGAAATATCTACACCGCTATCTGTATAAACATGGAAATATCTACACCGCCATCTGTATAAACATGGAAATATCTACACCGCGATCTGTATAAACATGGAAATATCTACATCGCGATCTGTATAAACATGGAAATATCTACACCGCTATCTGTATAAACATGGAAATATCTACACAGCTATCTCTATAAACATGGAAATATCTACACCGCCATCTGTACAAACATGGAAATACCTACAAAGTCATCTGTATAAACATGGAAATATCTACAAAGCCATCTGTATAAACATGGAAATATCTACACAGCCATCTGTATATACATGGAAATATCTACACCGCTATCTGTATAAACATGGTAATATCTACACCGCCATCTATATAAACATGGAAATATCTACACCGCCATCTGTATAAACATGGAAATATCTACAATGCCATCTGTAGAAAGATGGAAATATCTACACTGCAATCTGTGTAAACATGGAAATATCTACACCGATATCTGTAAAAACATGGAAATATCTACACCGCTATCTGTATAAACATGGAAATATCTACACCGCGATCTGTATAAACATGGAAATATCTACACCGCGATCTGTATAAACGTGGAAATATCTACACCGCTATCTGTATAAACATGGAAATATCTACACCGCTATCTGTATAAATATGGAAATATCTACACAGCTATCTCTATAAACATGGAAATATCTACACCGCCATCTGTATAAACATGGAAATACCTACAAAGTCATCTGTATAAACATGGAAATATCTACAAAGCCATCTGTATAAACATGGAAATATCTACACAGCCATCTGTATATACATGGAAAAATCTACACCGCAGTCTGTATAAACATGGAAGTAACTACACCGCTATTTGTATAAACAAGGAAATATCTACACCATGATCTGTATAAACATGGCAATATTTACACCGCTATCTGTATAAACATGGAAATTTTTACACCGTTATCTGTATAAATATGGAAATATCTACACCACTATCTCTATAAACATGGAAATATCTGCACCGCCATCTGTATAAACATGGCAATACCTATACAGTCATCTGTGTAAACATGGAAATATCTACACCACCATCTGTATAAACATGGAAATATCTAAAATGCCATCTGTATACACATGGAAATACCTACACGGCAATCTGTGTATAGATGGAAACATCAACACCGCCATCTGTAAAAACTTGGAAATATCTACACTGCTATCTCTATAAACATGGAAATATCTACACTGCGGTCTGTATAAACATGGAAATATCTACACCGGTATCTGTATAAACATGGAAATATCTACACCATGATCTGTATAAACATGGAAATATATACACCGCTATCTGTAAAACATGGAAATATCTGCACCGCTATCTCTATAGACATGGAAATATCTACAAAGCCATCTGTATAAACATGGAAATACCTACACAGTCATGTGTAGGAACATGGAAATATCTACACTGCCATCTGTATAAACATAGAAATATCTACACAGCCCTCTGTATAAATATGGAGATATCTGCATAGGCATCTGTATAAACATGGAAATATCTGCACAGCTATCTGTATAAACATGGAAATACCTACACCGCTGTCTCTATAAACATGGAAATATGTACACCGCTATGTATATAAACATGGAAATATCTCCACTGCTGTCTGTATAAACATGGAAATATCTCCACCGTTATCTGTATAAACATGGAAATATCTACAGCGCCATCTCTATAAACATTGAAATATCTACACTGCCATCTGTAAAAACATGGAAATATCTACACAGTCATCTGAATAAACATGGAAATATCTACACCACCATCTGTATAAACATGGAAATACCTACAATACCATCTGTATACACATGGAAATATCTACACACACATCTGTATAAATATGGAAATATCTACACCGCCATCTGTATAAACAGGGAAATATCTACACTGCCATCTGTAGAAAGATGGAAATATCTACACCGCTATCTCTATAAATATGGAAATATCTACACTGCCATCTCTATAAACATGAAAATATCTACACTGCTATCTCCATAAAGATGGAAGTATCTACTCCGCCATGTGTATAAACACGGAAATATCTACACCACCATCTGTGTAAACATGGAAATATCTACACCGCTCTCTGTATAAACTTGGAAATATCTACACCGCCATCTGCATGTCCATGGAAAAATCTACGCCGCCATCTGTTTAAACATGGATATATCTACACGACCATCTGTGTATAGATGGAAATATCAACACCGCCATCTGTACAAACATGGAAATATCTACACCGCTATCCCTATAAACATGGAAATGTGTGCAATGCCATCTATAAAAACATGGAAATACCTATAGAGTCACCTGTATAAACATGGAAATAGCTACAATGCCATCTGTATACACATGGAAATATCTACACAGCCATCTGTATAAACATGTAAATATCTACACTGCTATCTCTATAAACATGGAAATATCTACACCGCCATCTCTATAAACATGAAAATATCTACACTGCCATCTCCATAAACATGGAACTAACTACTCCGCCATCTGTATAAACATGGAAACATCTACACCGCCATCTGTGTGAATAAAGAAATATCTACAATGCCATCTGTATAAAGATATAAATATCTGCACCGCGAGCTGTATAAACATGGAAATATCTACATCGCTATCTGTATAAACATGGAAATACCAACACCGCTATCGGTATAAACATGGAAATATCTACAACGCCATCTATATAAACATGGAAATGTCTACACCGCTATGTCTATAAACATGGAAATACCTACACCGCTATCTCTATAAACATGGAAATATCTACACCGCGATCTGTATAAACATGGAAATATCTACACCGCTATGTGTATAAACATGGAAATATCTACACCGCGATCTGTATAAACATGGAAATATCTACACCGCTATCTGTATAAACATGGAAATATCTACAATGCCATCTGTATGAACATGGAAATATCTACACCGCGATCTGTATAAACATGGAAATATCTACACCGAGATCTGTATAAACATGGAAATATCTACACCGCTATCTGTATAAAGATGGAAATATCTACACAGCTATCTCTATAAACATGGAAATATCTACACCGCCATCTGTATAAACATGGAAATACCTACAAAGTCATCTGTATAAACATGGAAATATGTACAAAGCCATCTGTATAAACATGGAAATATCTACACAGCCATCTGTATATACATGGAAATATCTACACCCCTATCTGTGTAAACATGGTAATAACTACACCGCCATCTATATAAACATGGAAATATCTACACCGCCATCTGTATAAACATGGAAATATCTACAATGCCATCTGTAGAAAGATGGAAATATCTACACCGCAATCTGTGTAAACATGGAAATATCTACACCGATATCTGTAAAAACATGGAAATATCTACACCGCGATCTGTATAAACATCAAAATATCTACACCGCGATCTGTATAAACATGGAAATATCTACACCGCGATCTGTATAAACATGGAAATATCTACACCGCTATCTGTATAAACATGGAAATATCTACACAGCTGTCTGTATAAATATGGAAATATCTACACAGCTATCTCTATAAACATGGAAATATCTACACCGCCATCTGTATAAACATGGAAATATCTACACAGCCATCAGTATATACTTGGAAATATCTACACCGCTATCTGTATAAACATGGAAATAACTACACCGCTATTTGTATAAACAAGGAAATATCTACACCATGATCTGTATAAACCTGGCAATATTTACACCGCTATCTGTATAAACATGGAAATTTCTACACCGTTATCTGTATAAATATGGAAATATCTACACCGCTATCTCTATAAGCATGGAAATATCTGCACCGCCATCTGTATAAACATGGCAATACCTATACAGTCATCTGTGTAAACATGGAAATATCTACACCACCATCTGTATAAACATGGAAATACCTACAAAGTCATCTGTATAAACATGGAAATATCTACAAAGCCATCTGTATAAACATGGAAATATCTACACAGCCATCAGTATATACATGGAAATATCTACACCGCTATCTGTATAAACATGGAAATAACTACACCGCTATTTGTATAAACAAGGAAATATCTACACCATGATCTGTATAAACATGGCAATATTTACACCTCTATCTGTATAAACATGGAAATTTCTACACCGTTATCTGTATAAATATGGAAATATCTACACCGCTATCTCTATAAACATGGAAATATCTGCACCGCCATCTGTATAAACCTGGCAATAACTATACAGTCATCTGTGTAAACATGGAAATATCTACACCGCTATCTGTATAAACATGGAAATACCTACACCGCTGTCTCTATAAACATGGAAATATGTACACCGCTATGTATATAAACATGGAAATATCTCCACTGCTGTCTGTATAAACATGGAAATACCTTCACCGTTATCTGTATAAACATGGAAATATCTACAGCGCCATCTCTATAAACATTGAAATACCTGCACTGCCATCTGTAAAAACATGGAAATATTTACACAGTCATCTGAATAAACATGGAAATATCTACACCACCATCTGTATAAACATGGAAATACCTACAATACCATCTGTATATACATGGAAATATCTACACACACATCTGTATAAATATGGAAATATCTACACCGCCATCTGTATAAACATGGAAATATCTACACTGCCATCTGTATAAAGATGGAAATATCTACACCGCTATCTCTATAAATATGGAAATATGTACACCGCCATCTCTATAAACATGAAAATATCTACACTGCTATCTCCATAAAGATGGAAGTATCTACTCCGCCATGTGTATAAACACGGAAATATCTACACCACCATCTGTGTAAACATGGAAATATCTACACCGCTCTCTGTATAAACATGGAAATATCTACACCGCCATCTGCATGTCCACGGAAATATCTACGCCGCCATCTGTTTAAACATGGATATATCTACACGACCATCTGTGTATAGATGGAAATATCAACACGGCCATCTGTACAAACATGGAAATATCTACACTGCTATCTCTATAAACATGGAAATGTGTGCACTGCCATCTGTAAAAACATGGAAATACCCATACAGTCATCTGTATAAACATGGAAATATCTACAATGCCATCTATATACACATGGAAATATCTACACAGCCAACTGTATAAACATGTAAATATCTACACTGCTATATCTATAAACATGGAAATATCTACACTGCCATCTGTATAAACATGAAAATATCTACACTGCCATCTCCATAAACATGGAACTAACTACTCTGCTATCTGTATAAACATGGAAACATCTACACCGCCATCTGTGTAAATAAGGAAATATCTACAATGCCATCTGTATAAAGATATAAATATCTGCACCGCGAGCTGTATAAACATGGAAATATCTACATCGCTATCTGTATAAACGTGGAAATAGCAACACCGCTATCGGTATAAACATGGAAATATCTACAACGCCATCTATATAAACATGGAAATGTCTACACCGCTATGTCTATAAACATGGAAATACCTACACCGCTAACTCTATAAACATGGAAATATCTACACCGCTATCTGTATAAACATGGAAATATCTACACCTCTATCTGTATAAACATGGAAATATCTACACCGCGATCTGCATAAACATGGAAATATGTACACCGAGATCTGTATAAACATGGAAATATCTTCACCACGATCTGTATAAACATGGAAATATCTACACCGCTATCTGTATAAACATGGAAATATCTACACCGCCATCTGTATAAACATGGAAATATCTACACCGCGATCTGTATAAACATGGAAATATCTACATCGCGATCTGTATAAACATGGAAATATCTACACCGCTATCTGTACAAACATGGAAATATCTACACCGCTATCTGTATAAATATGGAAATATCTACACAGCTATCTCTATAAACATGGAAATATCTACACCGCCATCTGTATAAACATGGAAATACCTACAAAGTCATCTGTATAAACATGGAAATATCTACAAAGCCATCTGTATAAACATGGAAATATCTACACAGCCATCTGTATATACATGGAAAAATCTACACCGCAATCTGTATAAACATGGAAGTAACTACACCGCTATTTGTATAAACAAGGAAATATCTACACCATGATCTGTATAAACATGGCAATATTTACACCGCTATCTGTATAAACATTGAAATTTCTACACCGTTATCTGTATAAATATGGAAATATCTACACCGCTATCTCTATAAACATGGAAATATCTGCACCGCCATCTGTATAAACATGGCAATACCTATACAGTCATCTGTGTAAACATGGAAATATCTACACCACCATCTGTATAAACATGGAAATATCTACAATGCCATCTGTATACACATGGAAATACCTACACGGCAATCTGTGTATAGATGGAAACATCAACACCGCCATCTGTAAAAACTTGGAAATATCTACACTGCTATCTCTATAAACATGGAAATATCTACACTGCGGTCTGTATAAACATGGAAATATCTACACCGGTATCTGTATAAACATGGAAATATCTACACCATGATCTTTATAAACATGGAAATATATACACCGCTATCTGTAAAACATGGAAATATCTGCACCGCTATCTCTATAGACATGGAAATATCTACAAAGCCATCTGTATAAACATGGAAATACCTACACAGTCATGTGTAGGAACATGGAAATATCTACACTGCCATCTGTATAAACATAGAAATATCTACACAGCCCTCTGTATAAATATGGAGATATCTGCATAGGCATCTGTATAAACATGGAAATATCTGCACAGCTATCTGTATAAACATGGAAATACCTACACCGCTGTCTCTATAAACATGGAAATATGTACACCGCTATGTATATAAACATGGAAATATCTCCACTGATGTCTGTATAAACATGGAAATATCTCCACCGTTATCTGTATAAACATGGAAATATCTACAGCGCCATCTCTATAAACATTGAAATATCTACACTGCCATCTGTAAAAACATGGAAATATCTACACAGTCATCTGAATAAACATGGAAATATCTACACCACCATCTGTATAAACATGGAAATACCTACAATACCATCTGTATACACATGGAAATATCTACACACACATCTGTATAAATATGGAAATATCTACACCGCCATCTGTATAAACAGGGAAATATCTACACTGCCATCTGTAGAAAGATGGAAATATCTACACCGCTATCTCTATAAATATGGAAATATCTACACTGCCATCTCTATAAACATGAAAATATCTACACTGCTATCTCCATAAAGATGGAAGTATCTACTCCGCCATGTGTATAAACACGGAAATATCTACACCACCATCTGTGTAAACATGGAAATATCTACACCGCTCTCTGTATAAACTTGGAAATATCTACACCGCCATCTGCATGTCCATGGAAATATCTACGCCGCCATCTGTTTAAACATGGATATATCTACACGACCATCTGTGTATAGATGGAAATATCAACACCGCCATCTGTACAAACATGGAAATATCTACACCGCTATCCTTATAAACATGGAAATGTGTGCAATGCCATCTATAAAAACATGGAAATACCTATAGAGTCACCTGTATAAACATGGAAATAGCTACAATGCCATCTGTATACACATGGAAATATCTACACAGCCATCTGTATAAACATGTAAATATCTACACTGCTATCTCTATAAACATGGAAATATCTACACCGCCATCTCTATAAACATGAAAATATCTACACTGCCATCTCCATAAACATGGAACTAACTACTCCGCCATCTGTATAAACATGGAAACATCTACACCGCCATCTGTGTGAATAAAGAAATATCTACAATGCCATCTGTATAAAGATATAAATATCTGCACCGCGAGCTGTATAAACATGGAAATATCTACATCGCTATCTGTATAAACGTGGAAATACCAACACCGCTATCGGTATAAACATGGAAATATCTACAACGCCATCTATATAAACATGGAAATGTCTACACCGCTATGTCTATAAACATGGAAATACCTACACCGCTATCTCTATAAACATGGAAATATCTACACCGCGATCTGTATAAACATGGAAATATCTACACCGCTATGTGTATAAACATGGAAATATCTACACCGCGATCTGTATAAACATGGAAATATCTACACCGCTATCTGTATAAACATGGAAATATCTACAATGCCATCTGTATGAACATGGAAATATCTACACCGCGATCTGTATAAACATGGAAATATCTACACCGAGATCTGTATAAACATGGAAATATCTACACCGCTATCTGTATAAAGATGGAAATATCTACACAGCTATCTCTATAAACATGGAAATATCTACACCGCCATCTGTATAAACATGGAAATACCTACAAAGTCATCTGTATAAACATGGAAATATGTACAAAGCCATCTGTATAAACATGGAAATATCTACACAGCCATCTGTATATACATGGAAATATCTACACCCCTATCTGTGTAAACATGGTAATAACTACACCGCCATCTATATAAACATGGAAATATCTACACCGCCATCTGTATAAACATGGAAATATCTACAATGCCATATGTACAAAGATGGAAATATCTACACCGCAATCTGTGTAAACATGGAAATATCTACACCGATATCTGTAAAAACATGGAAATATCTACACCGCGATCTGTATAAACATCAAAATATCTACACCACGATCTGTATAAACATGGAAATATCTACACCGCGATCTGTATAAACATGGAAATATCTACACCGCTATCTGTATAAACATGGAAATATCTACACAGCTGTCTGTATAAATATGGAAATATCTACACAGCTATCTCTATAAACATGGAAATATCTACACCGCCATCTGTATAAACATGGAAATATCTACACAGCCATCAGTATATACTTCGAAATATCTACACCGCTATCTGTATAAACATGGAAATAACTACACCGCTATTTGTATAAACAAGGAAATATCTACACCATGATCTGTATAAACCTGGCAATATTTACACCGCTATCTGTATAAACATGGAAATTTCTACACCGTTATCTGTATAAATATGGAAATATCTACACCGCTATCTCTATAAGCATGGAAATATCTGCACCGCCATCTGTATAAACATGGCAATACCTATACAGTCATCTGTGTAAACATGGAAATATCTACACCACCATCTGTATAAACATGGAAATACCTACAAAGTCATCTGTATAAACATGGAAATATCTACAAAGCCATCTGTATAAACATGGAAATATCTACACAGCCATCAGTATATACATGGAAATATCTACACCGCTATCTGTATAAACATGGAAATAACTACACCGCTATTTGTATAAACAAGGAAATATCTACACCATGATCTGTATAAACATGGCAATATTTACACCTCTATCTGTATAAACATGGAAATTTCTACACCGTTATCTGTATAAATATGGAAATATCTACACCGCTATCTCTATAAACATGGAAATATCTGCACCGCCATCTGTATAAACCTGGCAATAACTATACAGTCATCTGTGTAAACATGGAAATATCTACACCGCTATCTGTATAAACATGGAAATACCTACACCGCTGTCTCTATAAACATGGAAATATGTACACCGCTATGTATATAAACATGGAAATATCTCCACTGCTGTCTGTATAAACATGGAAATACCTTCACCGTTATCTGTATAAACATGGAAATATCTACAGCGCCATCTCTATAAACATTGAAATACCTGCACTGCCATCTGTAAAAACATGGAAATATTTACACAGTCATCTGAATAAACATGGAAATATCTACACCACCATCTGTATAAACATGGAAATACCTACAATACCATCTGTATATACATGGAAATATCTACACACACATCTGTATAAATATGGAAATATCTACACCGCCATCTGTATAAACATGGAAATATCTACACTGCCATCTGTATAAAGATGGAAATATCTACACCGCTATCTCTATAAATATGGAAATATGTACACCGCCATCTCTATAAACATGAAAATATCTACACTGCTATCTCCATAAAGATGGAAGTATCTACTCCGCCATGTGTATAAACACGGAAATATCTACACCACCATCTGTGTAAACATGGAAATATCTACACCGCTCTCTGTATAAACATGGAAATATCTACACCGCCATCTGCATGTCCACGGAAATATCTACGCCGCCATCTGTTTAAACATGGATATATCTACACGACCATCTGTGTATAGATGGAAATATCAACACGGCCATCTGTACAAACATGGAAATATCTACACTGCTATCTCTATAAACATGGAAATGTGTGCACTGCCATCTGTAAAAACATGGAAATACCCATACAGTCATCTGTATAAACATGGAAATATCTACAATGCCATCTATATACACATGGAAATATCTACACAGCCAACTGTATAAACATGTAAATATCTACACTGCTATATCTATAAACATGGAAATATCTACACTGCCATCTGTATAAACATGAAAATATCTACACTGCCATCTCCATAAACATGGAACTACTCTGCTATCTGTATAAACATGGAAACATCTACACCGCCATCTGTGTAAATAAGGAAATATCTACAATGCCATCTGTATAAAGATATAAATATCTGCACCGCGAGCTGTATAAACATGGAAATATCTACATCGCTATCTGTATAAACGTGGAAATAGCAACACCGCTATCGGTATAAACATGGAAATATCTACAACGCCATCTATATAAACATGGAAATGTCTACACCGCTATGTCTATAAACATGGAAATACCTACACCGCTAACTCTATAAACATGGAAATATCTACACCGCTATCTGTATAAACATGGAAATATCTACACCTCTATCTGTATAAACATGGAAATATCTACACCGCGATCTGCATAAACTTGGAAATATGTACACCGAGATCTGTATAAACATGGAAATATCTTCACCACGATCTGTATAAACATGGAAATATCTACACCGCTATCTGTATAAACATGGAAATATCTACACCGCCATCTGTATAAACAAGGAAATATCTACACCGCGATCTGTATAAACATGGAAATATCTACATCGCGATCTGTATAAACATGGAAATATCTACACCGCTATCTGTACAAACATGGAAATATCTACACCGCTATCTGTATAAATATGGAAATATCTACACAGCTATCTCTATAAACATGGAAATATCTACACCGCCATCTGTATAAACATGGAAATACCTACAAAGTCATCTGTATAAACATGGAAATATCTACAAAGCCATCTGTATAAACATGGAAATATCTACACAGCCATCTGTATATACATGGAAAAATCTACACCGCAATCTGTATAAACATGGAAGTAACTACACCGCTATTTGTATAAACAAGGAAATATCTACACCATGATCTGTATAAACATGGCAATATTTACACCGCTATCTGTATAAACATTGAAATTTCTACACCGTTATCTGTATAAATATGGAAATATCTACACCGCTATCTCTATAAACATGGAAATATCTGCACCGCCATCTGTATAAACATGGCAATACCTATACAGTCATCTGTGTAAACATGGAAATATCTACACCACCATCTGTATAAACATGGAAATATCTACAATGCCATCTGTATACACATGGAAATACCTACACGGCAATCTGTGTATAGATGGAAACATCAACACCGCCATCTGTAAAAACTTGGAAATATCTACACTGCTATCTCTATAAACATGGAAATATCTACACTGCGGTCTGTATAAACATGGAAATATCTACACCGGTATCTGTATAAACATGGAAATATCTACACCATGATCTGTATAAACATGGAAATATATACACCGCTATCTGTAAAACATGGAAATATCTGCACCGCTATCTCTATAGACATGGAAATATCTACAAAGCCATCTGTATAAACATGGAAATACCTACACAGTCATGTGTAGGAACATGGAAATATCTACACTGCCATCTGTATAAACATAGAAATATCTACACAGCCCTCTGTATAAATATGGAGATATCTGCATAGGCATCTGTATAAACATGGAAATATCTGCACAGCTATCTGTATAAACATGGAAATACCTACACCGCTGTCTCTATAAACATGGAAATATGTACACCGCTATGTATATAAACATGGAAATATCTCCACTGCTGTCTGTATAAACATGGAAATATCTCCACCGTTATCTGTATAAACATGGAAATATCTACA
Source organism: Pan troglodytes (assembly GCF_028858775.2). Classification (NCBI taxonomy): domain Eukaryota; kingdom Metazoa; phylum Chordata; class Mammalia; order Primates; family Hominidae; genus Pan; species Pan troglodytes. The sequence continues at coordinate 88,720,205 of NC_072416.2, read as the reverse complement.
GCGCCATCTCTATAAACATTGAAATATCTACACTGCCATCTGTAAAAACATGGAAATATCTACACAGTCATCTGAATAAACATGGAAATATCTACACCACCATCTGTATAAACATGGAAATACCTACAATACCATCTGTATACACATGGAAATATCTACACACACATCTGTATAAATATGGAAATATCTACACCGCCATCTGTATAAACAGGGAAATATCTACACTGCCATCTGTAGAAAGATGGAAATATCTACACCGCTATCTCTATAAATATGGAAATATCTACACTGCCATCTCTATAAACATGAAAATATCTACACTGCTATCTCCATAAAGATGGAAGTATCTACTCCGCCATGTGTATAAACACGGAAATATCTACACCACCATCTGTGTAAACATGGAAATATCTACACCGCTCTCTGTATAAACTTGGAAATATCTACACCGCCATCTGCATGTCCATGGAAATATCTACGCCGCCATCTGTTTAAACATGGATATATCTACACGACCATCTGTGTATAGATGGAAATATCAACACCGCCATCTGTACAAACATGGAAATATCTACACCGCTATCCCTATAAACATGGAAATGTGTGCAATGCCATCTATAAAAACATGGAAATACCTATAGAGTCACCTGTATAAACATGGAAATAGCTACAATGCCATCTGTATAAACATGGAAATATCTACACAGCCATCTGTATAAACATGTAAATATCTACACTGCTATCTCTATAAACATGGAAATATCTACACCGCCATCTCTATAAACATGAAAATATCTACACTGCCATCTCCATAAACATGGAACTAACTACTCCGCCATCTGTATAAACATGGAAACATCTACACCGCCATCTGTGTGAATAAAGAAATATCTACAATGCCATCTGTATAAAGATATAAATATCTGCACCGCGAGCTGTATAAACATGGAAATATCTACATCGCTATCTGTATAAACGTGGAAATACCAACACCGCTATCGGTATAAACATGGAAATATCTACAACGCCATCTATATAAACATGGAAATGTCTACACCGCTATGTCTATAAACATGGAAATACCTACACCGCTATCTCTATAAACATGGAAATATCTACACCGCTATCTGTATAAACATGGAAATATCTACACCGCTATGTGTATAAACATGGAAATATCTACACCGCGATCTGTATAAACATGGAAATATCTACACCGCTATCTGTATAAACATGGAAATATCTACAATGCCATCTGTATGAACATGGAAATATCTACACCGCGATCTGTATAAACATGGAAATATCTACACCGAGATCTGTATAAACATGGAAATATCTACACCGCTATCTGTATAAAGATGGAAATATCTACACAGCTATCTCTATAAACATGGAAATATCTACACCGCCATCTGTATAAACATGGAAATACCTACAAAGTCATCTGTATAAACATGGAAATATGTACAAAGCCATCTGTATAAACATGGAAATATCTACACAGCCATCTGTATATACATGGAAATATCTACACCCCTATCTGTGTAAACATGGTAATAACTACACCGCCATCTATATAAACATGGAAATATCTACACCGCCATCTGTATAAACATGGAAATATCTACAATGCCATATGTACAAAGATGGAAATATCTACACCGCAATCTGTGTAAACATGGAAATATCTACACCGATATCTGTAAAAACATGGAAATATCTACACCGCGATCTGTATAAACATGGAAATATCTACACCGCTATCTGTATAAACATGGAAATATCTACACAGCTGTCTGTATAAATATGGAAATATCTACACAGCTATCTCTATAAACATGGAAATATCTACACCGCCATCTGTATAAACATGGAAATATCTACACAGCCATCAGTATATACTTCGAAATATCTACACCGCTATCTGTATAAACATGGAAATAACTACACCGCTATTTGTATAAACAAGGAAATATCTACACCATGATCTGTATAAACCTGGCAATATTTACACCGCTATCTGTATAAACATGGAAATTTCTACACCGTTATCTGTATAAATATGGAAATATCTACACCGCTATCTCTATAAGCATGGAAATATCTGCACCGCCATCTGTATAAACATGGCAATACCTATACAGTCATCTGTGTAAACATGGAAATATCTACACCACCATCTGTATAAACATGGAAATACCTACAAAGTCATCTGTATAAACATGGAAATATCTACAAAGCCATCTGTATAAACATGGAAATATCTACACAGCCATCAGTATATACATGGAAATATCTACACCGCTATCTGTATAAACATGGAAATAACTACACCGCTATTTGTATAAACAAGGAAATATCTACACCATGATCTGTATAAACATGGCAATATTTACACCTCTATCTGTATAAACATGGAAATTTCTACACCGTTATCTGTATAAATATGGAAATATCTACACCGCTATCTCTATAAACATGGAAATATCTGCACCGCCATCTGTATAAACCTGGCAATAACTATACAGTCATCTGTGTAAACATGGAAATATCTACACCGCTATCTGTATAAACATGGAAATACCTACACCGCTGTCTCTATAAACATGGAAATATGTACACCGCTATGTATATAAACATGGAAATATCTCCACTGCTGTCTGTATAAACATGGAAATACCTTCACCGTTATCTGTATAAACATGGAAATATCTACAGCGCCATCTCTATAAACATTGAAATACCTGCACTGCCATCTGTAAAAACATGGAAATATTTACACAGTCATCTGAATAAACATGGAAATATCTACACCACCATCTGTATAAACATGGAAATACCTACAATACCATCTGTATATACATGGAAATATCTACACACACATCTGTATAAATATGGAAATATCTACACCGCCATCTGTATAAACATGGAAATATCTACACTGCCATCTGTATAAAGATGGAAATATCTACACCGCTATCTCTATAAATATGGAAATATGTACACCGCCATCTCTATAAACATGAAAATATCTACACTGCTATCTCCATAAAGATGGAAGTATCTACTCCGCCATGTGTATAAACACGGAAATATCTACACCACCATCTGTGTAAACATGGAAATATCTACACCGCTCTCTGTATAAACATGGAAATATCTACACCGCCATCTGCATGTCCACGGAAATATCTACGCCGCCATCTGTTTAAACATGGATATATCTACACGACCATCTGTGTATAGATGGAAATATCAACACGGCCATCTGTACAAACATGGAAATATCTACACTGCTATCTCTATAAACATGGAAATGTGTGCACTGCCATCTGTAAAAACATGGAAATACCCATACAGTCATCTGTATAAACATGGAAATATCTACAATGCCATCTATATACACATGGAAATATCTACACAGCCAACTGTATAAACATGTAAATATCTACACTGCTATATCTATAAACATGGAAATATCTACACTGCCATCTGTATAAACATGAAAATATCTACACTGCCATCTCCATAAACATGGAACTAACTACTCTGCTATCTGTATAAACATGGAAACATCTACACCGCCATCTGTGTAAATAAGGAAATATCTACAATGCCATCTGTATAAAGATATAAATATCTGCACCGCGAGCTGTATAAACATGGAAATATCTACATCGCTATCTGTATAAACGTGGAAATAGCAACACCGCTATCGGTATAAACATGGAAATATCTACAACGCCATCTATATAAACATGGAAATGTCTACACCGCTATGTCTATAAACATGGAAATACCTACACCGCTAACTCTATAAACATGGAAATATCTACACCGCTATCTGTATAAACATGGAAATATCTACACCTCTATCTGTATAAACATGGAAATATCTACACCGCGATCTGCATAAACATGGAAATATGTACACCGAGATCTGTATAAACATGGAAATATCTTCACCACGATCTGTATAAACATGGAAATATCTACACCGCTATCTGTATAAACATGGAAATATCTACACCGCCATCTGTATAAACAAGGAAATATCTACACCGCGATCTGTATAAACATGGAAATATCTACATCGCGATCTGTATAAACATGGAAATATCTACACCGCTATCTGTACAAACATGGAAATATCTACACCGCTATCTGTATAAATATGGAAATATCTACACAGCTATCTCTATAAACATGGAAATATCTACACCGCCATCTGTATAAACATGGAAATACCTACAAAGTCATCTGTATAAACATGGAAATATCTACAAAGCCATCTGTATAAACATGGAAATATCTACACAGCCATCTGTATATACATGGAAAAATCTACACCGCAATCTGTATAAACATGGAAGTAACTACACCGCTATTTGTATAAACAAGGAAATATCTACACCATGATCTGTATAAACATGGCAATATTTACACCGCTATCTGTATAAACATTGAAATTTCTACACCGTTATCAGTATAAATATGGAAATATCTACACCGCTATCTCTATAAACATGGAAATATCTGCACCGCCATCTGTATAAACATGGCAATACCTATAGAGTCATCTGTGTAAACATGGAAATATCTACACCACCATCTGTATAAACATGGAAATATCTACAATGCCATCTGTATACACATGGAAATACCTACACGGCAATCTGTGTATAGATGGAAACATCAACACCGCCATCTGTAAAAACTTGGAAATATCTACACTGCTATCTCTATAAACATGGAAATATCTACACTGCGGTCTGTATAAACATGGAAATATCTACACCGGTATCTGTATAAACATGGAAATATCTACACCATGATCTGTATAAACATGGAAATATATACACCGCTATCTGTATAAACATGGAAATATCTGCACCGCTATCTCTATAGACATGGAAATATCTACAAAGCCATCTGTATAAACATGTAAATACCTACACAGTCATGTGTAGGAACATAGAAATATCTACACTGCCATTTGTATAAACATAGAAATATCTACACAGCCCTCTGTATAAATATGGAGATATCTGCATAGGCATCTGTATAAACATGGAAATATCTACACCGCTATCTGTATAAACATGGAAATACCTACTCCGCTGTCTCTATAGACATGGAAATATGTACACCGCTATGTATATAAACATGGAAATATCTCCACTGCTGTCTGTATAAACATGGAACTATCTCCACCGTTATCTGTATAAACATGGAAATATCTACAGCGCCATCTCTATAAACATTGAAATATCTAAACTGCCTTCTGTAAAAACATGGAAATATCTACACAGTCATCTGAATAAACATGGAAATATCTACACCACCATCTGTATAAACATGGAAATACCTACAATACCATCTCTATATACATGGAAATATCTACACACACATCTGTATAAATATGGAAGTATCTACACCGCCATCTGTATAAACATGGAAATATCTACACTGCCATCTGTAGAAAGATGGAAATATCTACACCGCTATCTCTATAAATATGGAAATATCTACACCGCCATCTCTATAAACATGAAAATATCTACACTGCCATCTCCATAAAGATGGAACTATCTACTCCGCCCTGTGTATAAACACGGAAATATCTACACCACCATCTGTGTAAACATGGAAATATCTACACCGCTCTCTGAATAAACATGGAAATATCTACACCGCCATCTGCATGTCCATGGAAATATCTACGCCGCCATCTGTTCAAACATGGAAATATCTACACGGCCATCTGTGTATAGATGGAAATATCAACACCGCCATCTGTACAAACATGGAAATATCTACACCGCTATCTCTATAAACATGGAAATGTGTGCACTGCCATCTGTAAAAACATGGAAATACCTATACAGTCATCTGTATAAACACGGAAATAACTACAACGCCATCTGTACGCACATGGAAATATCTACACAGCCATCTGTATAAACATGTAAATATCTACAGTGCTATCTCTATAAACATGGAAATATCTACACCGCCATCTCTATAAACATGAAAATATCTACACTGCCATCTCCATAAACATGGAATTAACTTCTCCGACTTCTGTATAAACATGGAAACATCTACACCTCCATCTGTGTGAATAAGGAAATATCTACAATGCCATCTGTATAAAGATATAAATATCTGCACCGCGAGCTGTATAAACATGGAAATATCTACATCGCTATCTGTATAAACGTGGAAATACCAAAACCGCTATCGGTATAAACATGGAAATATCTACAACGCCATCTATATAAACATGGAAATATCTACACCGCTATGTCTATAAACATGGAAATTCCTACACCGCTATCTCTATAAACAGGGAAATATCTACACCGCTATCTGTATAAACATGGAAATATCTACACCGCTATCTGTATAAACACGGAAATATCTACACTGCGATCTGTACAAACATGGAAATATCTACACCGCGATCTGTATAAACATGGAAATATCTTCACCACGATCTGTATAAACATGGAAATATCTACACCGCTATCTGTATAAACATGGAAATATCTGCACCGCTATCTCTATAGACATGGAAATATCTACAAAGCCATCTGCATAAACATGGAAATACCTACACAGTCATGTGTAGGAACATGGAAATATCTACACTGCCATCTGTATAAACATAGAAATATCTACACAGCCCTCTGTATAAATATGGAGATATCTCCATAGGCATCTGTATAAACATGGAAATATCTGCACCGCTATCTGTATAAACATGGAAATACCTACACAGCTGTCTCTATAAACATGGAAATATGTACACCGCTATGTATATATATATGGAAATATCCCCACTGCTGTCTGCATAAACATGGAAATATCTCCACCGTTATCTGTATAAACATGGAAAAATCTACAGCGCCATCTCTATAAACATTGAAATATCTACACTGCCATCTATAAAAACATGGAAATACCTACACAGTCATCTGAATAAACATGGAAATATCTACACCACCATCTGTATAAACATGGAAATACCTACAATACCATCTGTATACACATGGAAATATCTACAGAGACATCTGTATAAATATGGAAATATCTACACCATCTGTATAAACATGGAAATACCTACAATACCATCTGTATACACATGGAAATATCTACACCGCTATCTCTATAAATATGGAAATATCTACACCGCCATCTCTATAAACATGAAAATATCTACACTGCCATCTCCATAAAGATGGAAGTATCTACTCCGCCATGTGTATAAACACGGAAATATCTACACCACCATCTGTGTAAACATGGAAATATCTACTCCGCTCTCTGTGTAAACATGGAAATATCTACACCGCCATCTGCATGTCCATGGAAATATCTACGCCACCATCTGTTTAAACATGGATATATCTACACGACCATCTGTGTATAGATGGAAATATCAACACCGCCATCTGTACAAACATGGAAATATCTACACCGCTATCTCTATAAACATGGAAATGTGTGCACTGCCATCTGTAAAAACATGGAAATACCTATACAGTCATCTGTATAAACATGGAAATATCTACAATGCCATCTGTATACACATGGAAATATCTACACAGCCATCTGTATAAACATGTAAATATCTACACTGCTATCTCTATAAACATGGAAATATCTACTCCGCCATCTCTATAAACATGAAAATATCTACACTGCCATCTCCATAAACATGGAATTAAATACTCCGCCATCTCTATAAACATGGAAACAACTACACCGCCACCTGTGTGAATAAGGAAATATATACAATGCCATCTGTATAAAGATATAAGTATCTGCACCGCGAGCTGTATAAACATGGAAATATCTACATCGCTATCTGTATAAACGTGGAAATACCAACACCGCTATCGGTATAAACATGGAAATATCTAAAACGCCATCTATATAAACATGGAAATATCTACACCGCTATGTCTATAAACATGGAAATACCTACACCACTATCTCTATAAACATGGAAATATCTACACCGTGATCTGTATAAACATGGAAATATCTACACCGCTATCTGTATTAATATGGAAATATCTACACAGCTATCTCTATAAACATGGAAATATCTACACCGCCATCTGTATAAACATGGAAATACCTACAAAGTCATCTGTATAAACAAGAAAATATCTACAAAGCCATCTGTATAAACATGGAAATATCTACACAGCCATCTGTATATACATGGAAATATCTACACCGCAATCTGTATAAACATGGAAATAACTACACGGCTATTTGTATAAACAAGGAAATATCTACACCGTGATCTGTAAACATGGAAATATTTACACCGCTATCTGTATAAACATGGAAATTTCTACACCGTTATCTGTATAAATATGGAAATATCTACACCGCTATCTCTATAAACATGGAAATATATACACCGCCATCTGTATAAACATGGAAACACCTATACAGTCATCTGTGTAAACATGGAAATATCTACACCACCATCTGTATAAACATGGAAATATCTACAATGCCATCTGTATACACATGGAAATACCTACACGGCAATCTGTGTATAGATGGAAACATCAACACCGCCATCTGTAAAAACTTGGAAATATCTACACTGCTATCCCTATAAACATGGAAATATCTACACTGCGGTCTGTATAAACATGGAAATATCTACACCGCGATCTGTATAAACATGGAAATATCTTCACCACGATCTGTATAAACATGGAAATATCTACACCGCTATCTGTATAAACATGGAAATATCTACAACGCCATCTGTATAAACATGGAAATATCTACAATGCCATCTGTATAAACATGGAAATATCTACACTGCGATCTGTATAAACATGGAAATATCTACACCGCGATCTGTATAAACATGGAAATATCTACACCGCTATCTGTATAAACCTGGAAATATCTACACAGCTATCTCTATAAACATGGAAATATCTACACCGCCATCTGTATAAACATGGAAATACCTACAAAGTCATCTGTATGAACATGGAAATATCTACAAAGCCATCTGTATAAACATGGAAATATCTACACTGCCATCTGTATATACATGGAAATATCTACACCGCAATCTGTATAAACATGGTAACATCTACACCGCCATCTATATAAACATGGAAATATCTACACCGCCATCTGTATAAACATGGAAAAATCTACAATGCCATCTGTAGAAAGATGGAAATATCTACACCGCAATCTGTGTAAACATGGAAATATCTACTCCGATATCTGTAAAAACATGGAAATATCAACACCGCTATCTGTATAAACATGGAAATATCTACACCGAGATCTGTATAAACATGTAAATATCTACACCGCGTTCTGTATAAACATGGAAATACCTACACCGCTATCTGTATAAACATGGAAATATCTACACCGCTATCTGAATAAATATAGAAATATCTACACAGCTATCTCTATAAACATGGAAATATCTACACCGCCATCTGTAAACATGGAAATACCTACAAATTCTTGTGTATAAACATGGAAATAACTACAAAGCCATCTGTATAAACATGGAAATATCTACACAGCCATCTGTATATACATGGAAATATCTACACCGCTATCTGTATAAACATGGAAATAACTACACCGCTATTTGTATAAACAAGGAAATATCTACACCATGATCTGTATAAACATGGCAATATTTACACCGCTATCTGTATAAACATGGAAATTTCTGCACCGTTATCTGTATAAATATGGAAATATCTACACCGCTATCTCTATATACATGGAAATATCTACACCGCCATCTGTATAAACATGGAAATACCTATACAGTCATCTGTGTAAACATGGAAATATCTACACCACCATCTGTATAATCATGGAAATATCTACAATGCCATCTGTATACACATGGAAATACCTACACGGCAATCTGTGTATAGATAGAAACATCAACACCGCCATCTGTAAAAACTTGGGAATATCTACACTGCTATCCCTATAAACATGGAAATATCTACACTGCGGTCTGTATAAACATGGAAATATCTACACCGGTATCTGTATAAACATGGAAATATCTACACCATGATCTCTATAAACATGGAAATATATACACCGCTATCTGTAAAACATGGAAGTATCTGCACCGCTATCTCTATAGACATGGAAATATCTACAAAGCCATCTGTATAAACATGGAAATACCTACACAGTCATGTGTAGGAACATTGAAATATCTACACTGCCATCTGTATAAACATAGAAATATCTACACAGCCCTCCGTATAAATATGGAGATATCTGCATAGGCATCTGTATAAACATGGAAATATCTGCACCGCTATCTGTATAAACATGGAAATACCTACACCGCTGTCTCTATAAACATGGAAATATGTACACCGCTATGTATATAAACATGGAAATATCTCCACTGCTGTCTGTATAAACATGGAAATATCTCCACCGTTATCTGTATAAACATGGAAATATCTACAGTGCCATCTCTATAAACATTGAAATATCTACACTGCCATCTGTAAAAACATGGAAATATCTACACAGTCATCTGAATAAACATGGAAATATCTACACCACCATCTGTATAAACATGGAAATACCTACAATACCATCTGTATACACATGGAAATATCTACAGAGACATCTGTATAAATATGGAAATAACTACACCGCCATCTGTATAAACATGGAAATATCTACACTGCCATCTGTAGAAAGATGGAAATATCTACACCGCTATCTCTATAAATATGGAAATATCTACACCGCCATCTCTATAAACATGAAAATATCTACACTGCCATCTCCATAAAGATGGAAGTATTTACTCCGCCATGTGTATAAACACGGAAATATCTACACCACCATCTGTGTAAACATGGAAATATCTACACCGCTCTCTGTATAAATATGGAAATATCTACACCGCCATCTGCATGTCCATGGAAATATCTACGCCGCCATCTGTTTAAACATGGATATATCTACACGAAAATCTGTGTATAGATGGAAATATAAACACCGCCATCTGTACAAACATGGAAATATCTACACCGCTATCTCTATAAACATGGAAATGTGTGCACTGCCATCTGTAAAAACATGGAAATACCTATACAGTCATCTGTATAAACATGGAAATATCTACAATGCCATCTGTATACACATGGAAATATCTACACAGCCATCTGTATAAACATGTAAATATCTACACTGCTATCTCTATAAACATGGAAATATCTACACCCCCATCTCTATAAACATGAACATATCTACACTGCCATCTCCCTAAACATCGAACTAACTGCTCCGCCATCTCTATAAACATGGAAACATCTACACGGCCACCTGTGTGAATAAGGAAATATATACAATGCCATCTGTATAAAGATATAAGTATCTGCACCGCGAGCTGTATAAACATGGAAATATCTACATCGCTATCTGTATAAACGTGGAAATACCAACACCGCTATCGGTATAAACATGGAAATATCTAAAACGCCATCTATATAAACATGGAAATATCTACACCGCTATGTCTATAAACATGGAAATACCTACACCGCTATCTCTATAAACATGGAAATATCTACACCGCGATCTGTATAAACATGGAAATATCTACACCGCGATCTGTATAAACATGGAAATATCTTCACCACGATCTGTATAAACATGGAAATATCTACACCGCTATCTGTATAAACATGGAAATATCTACACAACCATCTGTATAAACATGGAAATATCTACAATGCCATCTGTATAAACATGGAAATATCTACACCGCGATCTGTATAAACATGGAAATATCTACACCGCGATCTGTATAAACATGGAAATATCTACACCGCTATCTGTATAAACATGGAAATATCTACACAGCTATCTCTATAAACATGAAATATCAACACCGCCATCTGTATAAACATGGAAATACCTACAAAGTCATCTGTATAAACATGGAAATATCTACAAAGCCATCTGTATAAACATGGAAATATCTACACAGCCATCTGTATATACATGGAAATATCTACAACGCTATCTTTATAAACTTGGTAATATCTACACCGCCATCTATATAATCATGGAAATATCTACACCGCCATCTGTATAATCATGGAAATATCTACAATGCCATCTGTAGAAAGATGGAAATATCTACACCGCAATCTGTGTAAACATGGAAATATCTACACCGATATCTGTAAAAACATGGAAATATCTACACCGCTATCTGTATAAACATGGAAATATCTACACTGCGATCTGTATAAACATGGAAATATCTACACCGCGATCTGTATAAACATGGAAATATCTACACCGCTATCTGTATAAACATGGAAATATCTACACCGCTATCTGTATAAATATGGAAATATCTACACAGCTATCTCTATAAACATGGAAATATCTACACCGCCATCTGTATAAACATGGAAATACCTACAAAGTCATCTGTATGAACATGGAAATATCTACAAAGCCATCTGTATAAACATGGAAATATCTACACAGCCATCTGTATATACATGGAAATATCTACACCGCAATCTGTATAAACATGGAAATAACTACACCGCTATTTGTATAAACAAGGAAATATCTACACCATGATCTGTATAAACATGGCAATATTTACACGGCTATCTGTATAAACATGGAAATTTCTACACCGTTATCTGTATAAATATGGAAATATCTACACCGCTATCTCTATAAACATGGAAATATCTGCACCGCCATCTGTATAAACATGGCAATACCTATACAGTCATCTGTGTAAACATGGAAATATCTACACCACCATCTGTATAAACATGGAAATATCTACAATGCCATCTGTATACACATGGAAATACGTACACGGCAATCTGTGTATAGATGGAAACATCAACACCGCCATATGTAAAAACTTGGAAATATCTACACTGCTATCTCTATAAACATGGAAATATCTACACTGCGGTCTGTATAAACATGGAAATATCTACACCGGTATCTGTATAAACATGGAAATATCTACACCATGATCTGTATAAACATGGAAATATATACACCGCTATCTGTATAAACACGGAAATATCTACACCGCTATCTCTATAGACATGGAAATATCTACAAAGCCATCTGTATAAACATGGAAATACCTACACAGTCATGTGTAGGAACATGGAAATATCTACACGGCCATCTGTATAAACATAGAAATATCTACACAGCCCTCTGTATAAATATGGAGATATCTGCATAGGCATCTGTATAAACATGGAAATAACTGCACAGCTATCTGTATAAACATAGAAATATCTACACAGCCCTCTGTATAAATATGGAGATATCTGCATAGGCATCTGTATAAACATGGAAATATCTGCACAGCTATCTGTATAAACATGGAAATACCTACACCGCTGTCTCTATAAACATGGAAATATGTACACCGCTATGTATATAAACATGGAAATATCTCCACTGCTGTCTGTATAAACATGGAAATATCTCCACCGTTATCTGTATAAACATGGAAATATCTACAGCGCCATCTCTATAAACATTGAAATATCTACACTGCCATCTGTAAAAACATGGAAATATCTACACAGTCATCTGAATAAACATGGAAATATCTACACCACCATCTGTATAAACATGGAAATACCTACAATACCATCTGTATACACATGGAAATATCTACACACACATCTGTATAAATATGGAAATATCTACACCGCCATCTGTATAAACAGGGAAATATCTACACTGCCATCTGTAGAAAGATGGAAATATCTACACCGCTATCTCTATAAATATGGAAATATCTACACTGCCATCTCTATAAACATGAAAATATCTACACTACTATCTCCATAAAGATGGAAGTATCTACTCCGCCATGTGTATAAACACGGAAATATCTACACCACCATCTGTGTAAACATGGAAATATCTACACCGCTCTCTGTATAAACTTGGAAATATCTACACCGCCATCTGCATGTCCATGGAAATATCTACGCCGCCATCTGTTTAAACATGGATATATCTACACGACCATCTGTGTATAGATGGAAATATCAACACCGCCATCTGTACAAACATGGAAATATCTACACCGCTATCCCTATAAACATGGAAATGTGTGCAATGCCATCTATAAAAACATGGAAATACCTATAGAGTCACCTGTATAAACATGGAAATAGCTACAATGCCATCTGTATACACATGGAAATATCTACACAGCCATCTGTATAAACATGTAAATATCTACACTGCTATCTCTATAAACATGGAAATATCTACACCGCCATCTCTATAAACATGAAAATATCTACACTGCCATCTCCATAAACATGGAACTAACTACTCCGCCATCTGTATAAACATGGAAACATCTACACCGCCATCTGTGTGAATAAAGAAATATCTACAATGCCATCTGTATAAAGATATAAATATCTGCACCGCGAGCTGTATAAACATGGAAATATCTACATCGCTATCTGTATAAACGTGGAAATACCAACACCGCTATCGGTATAAACATGGAAATATCTACAACGCCATCTATATAAACATGGAAATGTCTACACCGCTATGTCTATAAACATGGAAATACCTACACCGCTATCTCTATAAACATGGAAATATCTACACCGCGATCTGTATAAACATGGAAATATCTACACCGCTATGTGTATAAACATGGAAATATCTACACCGCGATCTGTATAAACATGGAAATATCTACACCGCTATCTGTATAAACATGGAAATATCTACAATGCCATCTGTATGAACATGGAAATATCTACACCGCGATCTGTATAAACATGGAAATATCTACACCGAGATCTGTATAAACATGGAAATATCTACACCGCTATCTGTATAAAGATGGAAATATCTACACAGCTATCTCTATAAACATGGAAATATCTACACCGCCATCTGTATAAACATGGAAATACCTACAAAGTCATCTGTATAAACATGGAAATATGTACAAAGCCATCTGTATAAACATGGAAATATCTACACAGCCATCTGTATATACATGGAAATATCTACACCCCTATCTGTGTAAACATGGTAATAACTACACCGCCATCTATATAAACATGGAAATATCTACACCGCCATCTGTATAAACATGGAAATATCTACAATGCCATATGTACAAAGATGGAAATATCTACACCGCAATCTGTGTAAACATGGAAATATCTACACCGATATCTGTAAAAACATGGAAATATCTACACCGCGATCTGTATAAACATCAAAATATCTACACCGCGATCTGTATAAACATGGAAATATCTACACCGCGATCTGTATAAACATGGAAATATCTACACCGCTATCTGTATAAACATGGAAATATCTACACAGCTGTCTGTATAAATATGGAAATATCTACACAGCTATCTCTATAAACATGGAAATATGTACACCGCCATCTGTATAAACATGGAAATATCTACACAGCCATCAGTATATACTTGGAAATATCTACACCGCTATCTGCATAAACATGGAAATAACTACACCGCTATTTGTATAAACAAGGAAATATCTACACCATGATCTGTATAAACCTGGCAATATTTACACCGCTATCTGTATAAACATGGAAATTTCTACACCGTTATCTGTATAAATATGGAAATATCTACACCGCTATCTCTATAAGCATGGAAATATCTGCACCGCCATCTGTATAAACATGGCAATACCTATACAGTCATCTGTGTAAACATGGAAATATCTACACCACCATCTGTATAAACATGGAAATACCTACAAAGTCATCTGTATAAACATGGAAATATCTACAAAGCCATCTGTATAAACATGGAAATATCTACACAGCCATCAGTATATACATGGAAATATCTACACTGCTATCTGTATAAACATGGAAATAACTACACCGCTATTTGTATAAACAAGGAAATATCTACACCATGATCTGTATAAACATGGCAATATTTACACCTCTATCTGTATAAACATGGAAATTTCTACACCGTTATCTGTATAAATATGGAAATATCTACACCGCTATCTCTATAAACATGGAAATATCTGCACCGCCATCTGTATAAACCTGGCAATAACTATACAGTCATCTGTGTAAACATGGAAATATCTACACCGCTATCTGTATAAACATGGAAATACCTACACCGCTGTCTCTATAAACATGGAAATATGTACACCGCTATGTATATAAACATGGAAATATCTCCACTGCTGTCTGTATAAACATGGAAATACCTTCACCGTTATCTGTATAAACATGGAAATATCTACAGCGCCATCTCTATAAACATTGAAATACCTGCACTGCCATCTGTAAAAACATGGAAATATTTACACAGTCATCTGAATAAACATGGAAATATCTACACCACCATCTGTATAAACATGGAAATACCTACAATACCATCTGTATATACATGGAAATATCTACACACACATCTGTATAAATATGGAAATATCTACACCGCCATCTGTATAAACATGGAAATATCTACACTGCCATCTGTATAAAGATGGAAATATCTACACCGCTATCTCTATAAATATGGAAATATGTACACCGCCATCTCTATAAACATGAAAATATCTACACTGCTATCTCCATAAAGATGGAAGTATCTACTCCGCCATGTGTATAAACACGGAAATATCTACACCACCATCTGTGTAAACATGGAAATATCTACACCGCTCTCTGTATAAACATGGAAATATCTACACCGCCATCTGCATGTCCACGGAAATATCTACGCCGCCATCTGATTAAACATGGATATATCTACACGACCATCTGTGTATAGATGGAAATATCAACACGGCCATCTGTACAAACATGGAAATATCTACACTGCTATCTCTATAAACATGGAAATGTGTGCACTGCCATCTGTAAAAACATGGAAATACCCATACAGTCATCTGTATAAACATGGAAATATCTACAATGCCATCTATATACACATGGAAATATCTACACAGCCAACTGCATAAACATGTAAATATCTACACTGCTATATCTATAAACATGGAAATATCTACACTGCCATCTGTATAAACATGAAAATATCTACACTGCCATCTCCATAAACATGGAACTAACTACTCTGCTATCTGTATAAACATGGAAACATCTACACCGCCATCTGTGTAAATAAGGAAATATCTACAATGCCATCTGTATAAAGATATAAATATCTGCACCGCGAGCTGTATAAACATGGAAATATCTACATCGCTATCTGTATAAACGTGGAAATAGCAACACCGCTATCGGTATAAACATGGAAATATCTACAACGCCATCTATATAAACATGGAAATGTCTACACCGCTATGTCTATAAACATGGAAATACCTACACCGCTAACTCTATAAACATGGAAATATCTACACCGCTATCTGTATAAACATGGAAATATCTACACCTCTATCTGTATAAACATGGAAATATCTACACCGCGATCTGCATAAACATGGAAATATGTACACCGAGATCTGTATAAACATGGAAATATCTTCACCACGATCTGTATAAACATGGAAATATCTACACCGCTATCTGTATAAACATGGAAATATCTTCACCACGATCTGTATAAACATGGAAATATCTACACCGCTATCTGTATAAACATGGAAATATCTACACCGCCATCTGTATAAACAAGGAAATATCTACACCGCGATCTGTATAAACATGGAAATATCTACATCGCGATCTGTATAAACATGGAAATATCTACACCGCTATCTGTACAAACATGGAAATATCTACACCGCCATCTGTATAAACATGGAAATACCTACAAAGTCATCTGTATAAACATGGAAATATCTACAAAGCCATCTGTATAAACATGGAAATATCTACACAGCCATCTGTATATACATGGAAAAATCTACACCGCAATCTGTATAAACATGGAAGTAACTACACCGCTATTTGTATAAACAAGGAAATATCTACACCATGATCTGTATAAACATGGCAATATTTACACCGCTATCTGTATAAACATTGAAATTTCTACACCGTTATCTGTATAAATATGGAAATATCTACACCGCTATCTCTATAAACATGGAAATATCTGCACCGCCATCTGTATAAACATGGCAATACCTATACAGTCATCTGTGTAAACATGGAAATATCTACACCACCATCTGTATAAACATGGAAATATCTACAATGCCATCTGTATACACATGGAAATACCTACACGGCAATCTGTGTATAGATGGAAACATCAACACCGCCATCTGTAAAAACTTGGAAATATCTACACTGCTATCTCTATAAACATGGAAATATCTACACTGCGGTCTGT
This sequence comes from Pan troglodytes, assembly GCF_028858775.2. NCBI lineage: Eukaryota > Metazoa > Chordata > Mammalia > Primates > Hominidae > Pan > Pan troglodytes. Next base: position 88,701,771 of record NC_072416.2, on the reverse strand, counting down.
ATAAACATGGAAATATCTACACCGGTATCTGTATAAACATGGAAATATCTACACCATGATCTGTATAAACATGGAAATATATACACCGCTATCTGTATAAACATGGAAATATCTGCACCGCTATCTCTATAGACATGGAAATATCTACAAAGCCATCTGTATAAACATGTAAATACCTACACAGTCATGTGTAGGAACATAGAAATATCTACACTGCCATTTGTATAAACATAGAAATATCTACACAGCCCTCTGTATAAATATGGAGATATCTGCATAGGCATCTGTATAAACATGGAAATATCTACACCGCTATCTGTATAAACATGGAAATACCTACTCCGCTGTCTCTATAGACATGGAAATATGTACACCGCTATGTATATAAACATGGAAATATCTCCACTGCTGTCTGTATAAACATGGAACTATCTCCACCGTTATCTGTATAAACATGGAAATATCTACAGCGCCATCTCTATAAACATTGAAATATCTAAACTGCCTTCTGTAAAAACATGGAAATATCTACACAGTCATCTGAATAAACATGGAAATATCTACACCACCATCTGTATAAACATGGAAATACCTACAATACCATCTCTATATACATGGAAATATCTACACACACATCTGTATAAATATGGAAGTATCTACACCGCCATCTGTATAAACATGGAAATATCTACACTGCCATCTGTAGAAAGATGGAAATATCTACACCGCTATCTCTATAAATATGGAAATATCTACACCGCCATCTCTATAAACATGAAAATATCTACACTGCCATCTCCATAAAGATGGAAGTATCTACTCCGCCCTGTGTATAAACACGGAAATATCTACACCACCATCTGTGTAAACATGGAAATATCTACACCGCTCTCTGAATAAACATGGAAATATCTACACCGCCATCTGCATGTCCATGGAAATATCTACGCCGCCATCTGTTCAAACATGGAAATATCTACACGGCCATCTGTGTATAGATGGAAATATCAACACCGCCATCTGTACAAACATGGAAATATCTACACCGCTATCTCTATAAACATGGAAATGTGTGCACTGCCATCTGTAAAAACATGGAAATACCTATACAGTCATCTGTATAAACACGGAAATATCTACAACGCCATCTGTATGCACATGGAAATATCTACACAGCCATCTGTATAAACATGTAAATATCTACAGTGCTATCTCTATAAACATGGAAATATCTACACCGCCATCTCTATAAACATGAAAATATCTACACTGCCATCTCCATAAACATGGAATTAACTACTCCGACTTCTGTATAAACATGGAAACATCTACACCTCCATCTGTGTGAATAAGGAAATATCTACAATGCCATCTGTATAAAGATATAAATATCTGCACCGCGAGCTGTATAAACATGGAAATATCTACATCGCTATCTGTATAAACGTGGAAATACCAAAACCGCTATCGGTATAAACATGGAAATATCTACAACGCCATCTATATAAACATGGAAATATCTACACCGCTATGTCTATAAACATGGAAATTCCTACACCGCTATCTCTATAAACAGGGAAATATCTACACCGCTATCTGTATAAACATGGAAATATCTACACCGCTATCTGTATAAACACGGAAATATCTACACTGCGATCTGTACAAACATGGAAATATCTACACCGCGATCTGTATAAACATGGAAATATCTTCACCACGATCTGTATAAACATGGAAATATCTACACCGCTATCTGTATAAACATGGAAATATCTGCACCGCTATCTCTATAGACATGGAAATATCTACAAAGCCATCTGTATAAACATGGAAATACCTACACAGTCATGTGTAGGAACATGGAAATATCTACACTGCCATCTGTATAAACATAGAAATATCTACACAGCCCTCTGTATAAATATGGAGATATCTCCATAGGCATCTGTATAAACATGGAAATATCTGCACCGCTATCTGTATAAACATGGAAATACCTACACAGCTGTCTCTATAAACATGGAAATATGTACACCGCTATGTATATAAATATGGAAATATCCCCACTGCTGTCTGTATAAACATGGAAATATCTCCACCGTTATCTGTATAAACATGGAAAAATCTACAGCGCCATCTCTATAAACATTGAAATATCTACACTGCCATCTATAAAAACATGGAAATACCTACACAGTCATCTGAATAAACATGGAAATATCTACACCACCATCTGTATAAACATGGAAATACCTACAATACCATCTGTATACACATGGAAATATCTACAGAGACATCTGTATAAATATGGAAATATCTACACCGCCATCTGTATAAACATGGAAATACCTACAATACCATCTGTATACACATGGAAATATCTACACCGCTATCTCTATAAATATGGAAATATCTACACCGCCATCTCTATAAACATGAAAATATCTACACTGCCATCTCCATAAAGATGGAAGTATCTACTCCGCCATGTGTATAAACACGGAAATATCTACACCACCATCTGTGTAAACATGGAAATATCTACTCCGCTCTCTGTGTAAACATGGAAATATCTACACCGCCATCTGCATGTCCATGGAAATATCTACGCCACCATCTGTTTAAACATGGATATATCTACACGACCATCTGTGTATAGATGGAAATATCAACACCGCCATCTGTACAAACATGGAAATATCTACACCGCTATCTCTATAAACATGGAAATGTGTGCACTGCCATCTGTAAAAACATGGAAATACCTATACAGTCATCTGTATAAACATGGAAATATCTACAATGCCATCTGTATACACATGGAAATATCTACACAGCCATCTGTATAAACATGTAAATATCTACACTGCTATCTCTATAAACATGGAAATATCTACACCGCCATCTCTATAAACATGAAAATATCTACACTGCCATCTCCATAAACATGGAATTAAATACTCCGCCATCTCTATAAACATGGAAACAACTACACCGCCACCTGTGTGAATAAGGAAATATATACAATGCCATCTGTATAAAGATATAAGTATCTGCACCGCGAGCTGTATAAACATGGAAATATCTACATCGCTATCTGTATAAACGTGGAAATACCAACACCGCTATCGGTATAAACATGGAAATATCTAAAACGCCATCTATATAAACATGGAAATATCTACACCGCTATGTCTATAAACATGGAAATACCTACACCACTATCTCTATAAACATGGAAATATCTACACCGTGATCTGTATAAACATGGAAATATCTACACCGCTATCTGTATTAATATGGAAATATCTACACAGCTATCTCTATAAACATGGAAATATCTACACCGCCATCTGTATAAACATGGAAATACCTACAAAGTCATCTGTATAAACAAGGAAATATCTACAAAGCCATCTGTATAAACATGGAAATATCTACACAGCCATCTGTATATACATGGAAATATCTACACCGCAATCTGTATAAACATGGAAATAACTACACGGCTATTTGTATAAACAAGGAAATATCTACACCGTGACCTGTAAACATGGAAATATTTACACCGCTATCTGTATAAACATGGAAATTTCTACACCGTTATCTGTATAAATATGGAAATATCTACACCGCTATCTCTATAAACATGGAAATATATACACCGCCATCTGTATAAACATGGAAACACCTATACAGTCATCTGTGTAAACATGGAAATATCTACACCACCATCTGTATAAACATGGAAATATCTACAATGCCATCTGTATACACATGGAAATACCTACACGGCAATCTGTGTATAGATGGAAACATCAACACCGCCATCTGTAAAAACTTGGAAATATCTACACTGCTATCCCTATAAACATGGAAATATCTACACTGCGGTCTGTATAAACATGGAAATATCTACACCGCGATCTGTATAAACATGGAAATATCTTCACCACGATCTGTATAAACATGGAAATATCTACACCGCTATCTGTATAAACATGGAAATATCTACACCGCCATCTGTATAAACATGGAAATATCTACAATGCCATCTGTATAAACATGGAAATATCTACACTGCGATCTGTATAAACATGGAAATATCTACACCGTGATCTGTATAAACATGGAAATATCTACACCGCTATCTGTATAAACCTGGAAATATCTACACAGCTATCTCTATAAACATGGAAATATCTACACCGCCATCTGTATAAACATGGAAATACCTACAAAGTCATCTGTATGAACATGGAAATATCTACAAAGCCATCTGTATAAACATGGAAATATCTACACTGCCATCTGTATATACATGGAAATATCTACACCGCAATCTGTATAAACATGGTAACATCTACACCGCCATCTATATAAACATGGAAATATCTACACCGCCATCTGTATAAACATGGAAAAATCTACAATGCCATCTGTAGAAAGATGGAAATATCTACACCGCAATCTGTGTAAACATGGAAATATCTACTCCGATATCTGTAAAAACATGGAAATATCAACACCGCTATCTGTATAAACATGGAAATATCTACACCGAGATCTGTATAAACATGTAAATATCTACACCGCGTTCTGTATAAACATGGAAATACCTACACCGCTATCTGTATAAACATGGAAATATCTACACCGCTATCTGAATAAATATAGAAATATCTACACAGCTATCTCTATAAACATGGAAATATCTACACCGCCATCTGTAAACATGGAAATACCTACAAATTCATCTGTATAAACATGGAAATAACTACAAAGCCATCTGTATAAACATGGAAATATCTACACAGCCATCTGTATATACATGGAAATATCTACACCGCTATCTGTATAAACATGGAAATAACTACACCGCTATTTGTATAAACAAGGAAATATCTACACCATGATCTGTATAAACATGGCAATATTTACACCGCTATCTGTATAAATATGGAAATATCTACACCGCTATCTCTATATACATGGAAATATCTACACCGCCATCTGTATAAACATGGAAATACCTATACAGTCATCTGTGTAAACATGGAAATATCTACACCACCATCTGTATAATCATGGAAATATCTACAATGCCATCTGTATACACATGGAAATACCTACACGGCAATCTGTGTATAGATAGAAACATCAACACCGCCATCTGTAAAAACTTGGGAATATCTACACTGCTATCCCTATAAACATGGAAATATCTACACTGCGGTCTGTATAAACATGGAAATATCTACACCGGTATCTGTATAAACATGGAAATATCTACACCATGATCTCTATAAACATGGAAATATATACACCGCTATCTGTAAAACATGGAAGTATCTGCACCGCTATCTCTATAGACATGGAAATATCTACAAAGCCATCTGTATAAACATGGAAATACCTACACAGTCATGTGTTGGAACATGGAAATATCTACACTGCCATCTGTATAAACATAGAAATATCTACACAGCCCTCTGTATAAATATGGAGATATCTGCATAGGCATCTGTATAAACATGGAAATATCTGCACCGCTATCTGTATAAACATGGAAATACCTACACCGCTGTCTCTATAAACATGGAAATATGTACACCGCTATGTATATAAACATGGAAATATCTCCACTGCTGTCTGTATAAACATGGAAATATCTCCACCGTTATCTGTATAAACATGGAAATATCTACAGTGCCATCTCTATAAACATTGAAATATCTACACTGCCATCTGTAAAAACATGGAAATATCTACACAGTCATCTGAATAAACATGGAAATATCTACACCACCATCTGTATAAACATGGAAATACCTACAATACCATCTGTATACACATGGAAATATCTACAGAGACATCTGTATAAATATGGAAATAACTACACCGCCATCTGTATAAACATGGAAATATCTACACTGCCATCTGTAGAAAGATGGAAATATCTACACCGCTATCTCTATAAATATGGAAATATCTACACCGCCATCTCTATAAACATGAAAATATCTACACTGCCATCTCCATAAAGGTGGAAGTATCTACTCCGCCATGTGTATAAACACGGAAATATCTACACCACCATCTGTGTAAACATGGAAATATCTACACCGCTCTCTGTATAAACATGGAAATATCTACACCGCCATCTGCATGTCCATGGAAATATCTACGCCGCCATCTGTTTAAACATGGATATATCTACACGAAAATCTGTGTATAGATGGAAATATAAACACCGCCATCTGTACAAACATGGAAATATCTACACCGCTATCTCTATAAACATGGAAATGTGTGCACTGCCATCTGTAAAAACATGGAAATACCTATACAGTCATCTGTATAAACATGGAAATATCTACAATGCCATCTGTATACACATGGAAATATCTACACAGCCATCTGTATAAACATGTAAATATCTACACTGCTATCTCTATAAACATGGAAATATCTACACCCCCATCTCTATAAACATGAACATATCTACACTGCCATCTCCCTAAACATCGAACTAACTGCTCCGCCATCTCTATAAACATGGAAACATCTACACGGCCACCTGTGTGAATAAGGAAATATATACAATGCCATCTGTATAAAGATATAAGTATCTGCACCGCGAGCTGTATAAACATGGAAATATCTACATCGCTATCTGTATAAACGTGGAAATACCAACACCGCTATCGGTATAAACATGGAAATATCTAAAACGCCATCTATATAAACATGGAAATATCTACACCGCTATGTCTATAAACATGGAAATACCTACACCGCTATCTCTATAAACATGGAAATATCTACACCGCGATCTGTATAAACATGGAAATATCTACACCGCGATCTGTATAAACATGGAAATATCTTCACCACGATCTGTATAAACATGGAAATATCTACACCGCTATCTGTATAAACATGGAAATATCTACACCACCATCTGTATAAAAATGGAAATATCTACAATGCCATCTGTATAAACATGGAAATATCTACACCGCGATCTGTATACACATGGAAATATCTACACCGCGATCTGTATAAACATGGAAATATCTACACCGCTATCTGTATAAACATGGAAATATCTACACAGCTATCTCTATAAACATGAAATATCAACACCGCCATCTGTATAAACATGGAAATACCTACAAAGTCATCTGTATAAACATGGAAATATCTACAAAGCCATCTGTATAAACATGGAAATATCTACACAGCCATCTGTATATACATGGAAATATCTACAACGCTATCTGTATAAACTTGGTAATATCTACACCGCCATCTATATAATCATGGAAATATCTACACCGCCATCTGTATAATCATGGAAATATCTATAATGCCATCTGTAGAAAGATGGAAATATCTACACCGCAATCTGTGTAAACATGGAAATATCTACACCGATATCTGTAAAAACATGGAAATATCTACACCGCTATCTGTATAAACATGGAAATATCTACACTGCGATCTGTATAAACATGGAAATATCTACACCGCGATCTGTATAAACATGGAAATATCTACACCGCTATCTGTATAAACATGGAAATATCTACACCGCTATCTGTATAAATATGGAAATATCTACACAGCTATCTCTATAAACATGGAAATATCTACACCGCCATCTGTATAAACATGGAAATACCTACAAAGTCAACTGTATGAACATGGAAATATCTACAAAGCCATCTGTATAAACATGGAAATATCTACACAGCCATCTGTATATACATGGAAATATCTACACCGCAATCTGTATAAACATGGAAATAACTACACCGCTATTTGTATAAACAAGGAAATATCTACACCATGATCTGTATAAACATGGCAATATTTACACCGCTATCTGTATAAACATGGAAATTTCTACACCGTTATCTGTATAAATATGGAAATATCTACACCGCTATCTCTATAAACATGGAAATATCTTCACCGCCATCTGTATAAACATGGCAATACCTATAAAGTCATCTGTGTAAACATGGAAATATCTACACCACCATCTGTATAAACATGGAAATATCTACAATGCCATCTGTATACACATGGAAATACCTACACGGCAATCTGTGTATAGATGGAAACATCAACACCGCCATCTGTAAAAACTTGGAAATATCTACACTGCTATCTCTATAAACATGGAAATATCTACACTGCGGTCTGTATAAACATGGAAATATCTACACCGGTATCTGTATAAACATGGAAATATCTACACCATGATCTGTATAAACATGGAAATATATACACCGCTATCTGTATAAACACGGAAATATCTGCACCGCTATCTCTATAGACATGGAAATATCTACAAAGCCATCTGTATAAACATGGAAATACCTACACAGTCATGTGTAGGAACATGGAAATATCTACACTGCCATCTGTATAAACATAGAAATATCTACACAGCCCTCTGTATAAATATGGAGATATCTGCATAGGCATCTGTATAAACATGGAAATATCTACACCGCTATCTGTATAAACATGGAAATACCTACACCGCTGTCTCTATAAACATGGAAATATGTACACCGCTATGTATATAAACATGGAAATATCTCCACTGCTGTCTGTATAAACATGGAAATATCTCCACCGTTATCTGTATAAACATGGAAATATCTACAGCGCCATCTCTATAAACATTGAAATATCTACACTGCCATCTGTAAAAACATGGAAATATCTACACAGTCATCTGAATAAACATGGAAATATCTACACCACCATCTGTATAAACATGGAAATACCTACAATACCATCTGTATACACATGGAAATATCTACACAGACATCTGTATAAATATGGAAATATCTACACCGCCATCTCTATAAACATGAAAATATCTACACTGCCATCTCCATAAAGATGGAAGTATCTACTCCGCCATGTGTATAAACACGGAAATATCTACACCACCATCTGTGTAAACATGGAAATATCTACACCGCCATCTGCATGTCCATGGAAATATCTACGCCGCCATCTGTTCAAACATGGAAATATCTACACGGCCATCTGTGTATAGATGGAAATATCAACACCGCCATCTGTACAAACATGGAAATATCTACACCGCTATCTCTATAAACATGGAAATGTGTGCACTGCCATCTGTAAAAACATGGAAATACCTATACAGTCATCTGTATAAACACGGAAATATCTACAACGCCATCTGTATACACATGGAATTATCTACACAGCCATCTGTATAAACATGTAAATATCTACAGTGCTATCTCTATAAACATGGAAATATCTACACCGCCATCTCTATAAACATGAAAATATCTACACTGCCATCTCCATAAACATGGAACTAACTACTCCGACTTCTGTATAAACATGGAAACATGTACACCGCCATCTGTGTGAATAAGGAAATATCTACAATGCCATCTGTATAAAGATATAAATATCTGCACCGCGAGCTGTATAAACATGGAAATATCTACATCGCTATCTGTATAAACGTGGAAATACCAAAACCGCTATCGGTATAAACATGGAAATATCTACAACGCCATCTATATAAACATGGAAATATCTACACCGCTATGTCTATAAACATGGAAATTCCTACACCGCTATCTCTATAAACAGGGAAATATCTACACCGCTATCTGTATAAACATGGAAATATCTACACCGCTATCTGTATAAACACGGAAATATCTACACTGCGATCTGTATAAACATGGAAATATCTACACCGGTATCTGTATAAACATGGAAATATCTTCACCACGATCTGTAGAAACATGGAAATATCTACACCGCTATCTGTATAAACATGGAAATATCTGCACCGCTATCTCTATAGACATGGAAATATCTACAAAGCCATCTGTATAAACATGGAAATACCTACACAGTCATGTGTAGGAACATGGAAATATCTACACGGCCATCTGTATAAACATAGAAATATCTACACAGCCCTCTGTATAAATATGGAGATATCTCCATAGGCATCTGTATAAACATGGAAATATCTGCACCGCTATCTGTATAAACATGGAAATACCTACACAGCTGTCTCTATAAACATGGAAATATGTACACCGCTATGTATATAAATATGGAAATATCTCCACTGCTGTCTGTATAAACATGGAAATATCTCCACCGTTATCTGTATAAACATGGAAAAATCTACAGCGCCATCTCTATAAACATTGAAATATCTACACTGCCATCTGTAAAAACATGGAAATATCTACACAGTCATCTGAATAAACATGGAAATATCTACACCACCATCTGTATAAACATGGAAATACCTACAATACCATCTGTATACACATGGAAATATCTACAGAGACATCTGTATAAATATGGAAATATCTACACCGCCATCTGTATAAACATGGAAATATCTACACTGCCATCTGTAGAAAGATGGAAATATCTACACCGCTATCTCTATAAATATGGAAATATCTACACCGCCATCTCTATAAACATGAAAATATCTACACTGCCATCTCCATAAAGATGGAAGTATCTACTCCGCCATGTGTATAAACACGGAAATATCTACACCACCATCTGTGTAAACATGGAAATATCTACTCCGCTCTCTGTATAAACATGGAAATATCTACACCGCCATCTGCATGTCCATGGAAATATCTACGCCACCATCTGTTTAAACATGGATATATCTACACGACCATCTGTGTATAGATGGAAATATCAACACCGCCATCTGTACAAACATGGAAATATCTACACCGCTATCTCTATAAACATGGAAATGTGTGCACGGCCATCTGTAAAAACATGGAAATACCTATACAGTCATCTGTATAAACATGGAAATATCTACAATGCCATCTGTATACACATGGAAATATCTACACAGCCATCTGTATAAACATGTAAATATCTACACTGCTATCTCTATAAACATGGAAATATCTACACCGCCATCTCTATAAACATGAAAATATCTACACTGCCATCTCCATAAACATGGAATTAAATACTCCGCCATCTCTATAAACATGGAAACAACTACACCGCCACCTGTGTGAATAAGGAAATATATACAATGCCATCTGTATAAAGATATAAGTATCTGCACCGCGAGCTGTATAAACATGGAAATATCTACATCGCTATCTGTATAAACGTGGAAATACCAACACCGCTATCGGTATAAACATGGAAATATCTAAAACGCCATCTATATAAACATGGAAATATCTACACCGCTATGTCTATAAACATGGAAATACCTACACCGCTATCTCTATAAACATGGAAATATCTACACCGTGATCTGTATAAACATGGAAATATCTACACCGCTATCTGTATTAATATGGAAATATCTACACAGCTATCTCTATAAACATGGAAATATCTACACCGCCATCTGTATAAACATGGAAATACCTACAAAGTCATCTGTATAAACAAGGAAATATCTACAAAGCCATCTGTATAAACATGGAAATATCTACACAGCCATCTGTATATACATGGAAATATCTACACCGCAATCTGTATAAACATGGAAATAACTACACGGCTATTTGTATAAACAAGGAAATATCTACACCGTGATCTGTAAACATGGAAATATTTACACCGCTATCTGTATAAACATGGAAATTTCTACACCGTTATCTGTATAAATATGGAAATATCTACACTGCTATCTCTATAAACATGGAAATATATACACCGCCATCTGTATAAACATGGAAACACCTATACAGTCATCTGTGTAAACATGGAAATATCTACACCACCATCTGTATAAACATGGAAATATCTACAATGCCATCTGTATACACATGGAAATACCTACACGGCAATCTGTGTATAGATGGAAACATCAACACCGCCATCTGTAAAAACTTGGAAATATCTACACTGCTATCCCTATAAACATGGAAATATCTACACTGCGGTCTGTATAAACATGGAAATATCTACACCGCGATCTGTATAAACATGGAAATATCTTCACCACGATCTGTATAAACATGGAAATATCTACACCGCTATCTGTATAAACATGGAAATATCTACACCGCCATCTGTATAAACATGGAAATATCTACAACGCCATCTGTATAAACATGGAAATATCTACACTGCGATCTGTATAAACATGGAAATATCTACACCGCGATCTGTATAAACATGGAAATATCTACACCGCTATCTGTATAAACCTGGAAATATCTACACAGCTATCTCTATAAACATGGAAATATCTACGCCGCCATCTGTATAAACATGGAAATACCTACAAAGTCATCTGTATGAACATGGAAATATCTACAAAGCCATCTGTATAAACATGGAAATATCTACACTGCCATCTGTATATACATGGAAATATCTACACCGCAATCTGTATAAACAAGGTAACATCTACACCGCCATCTATATAAACATGGAAATATCTACACCGCCATCTGTATAAACATGGAAATATCTACAATGCCATCTGTAGAAAGATGGAAATATCTACACCGCAATCTGTGTAAACATGGAAATATCTACTCCGATATCTGTAAAAACATGGAAATATCAACACCGCTATCTGTATAAACATGGAAATATCTACACCGAGATCTGTATAAACATGTAAATATCTACACCGCGTTCTGTATAAACATGGAAATACCTACACCGCTATCTGTATAAACATGGAAATATCTACACCGCTATCTGAATAAATATAGAAATATCTACACAGCTATCTCTATAAACATGGAAATATCTACACCGCCATCTGTATAAACATGGAAATACCTACAAAGTCATCTGTATAAACATGGAAATAACTACAAAGCCATCTGTATAAACATGGAAATATCTACACAGCCATCTGTATATACATGGAAATATCTACACCGCTATCTGTATAAACATGGAAATAACTACACCGCTATTTGTATAAACAAGGAAATATCTACACCATGATCTGTATAAACATGGCAATATTTACACCGCTATCTGTATAAACATGGAAATTTCTGCACCGTTATCTGTATAAATATGGAAATATCTACACCGCTATCTCTATATACATGGAAATATCTACACCGCCATCTGTATAAACATGGAAATACCTATACAGTCATCTGTGTAAACATGGAAATATCTACACCACCATCTGTATAAACATGGAAATATCTACAATGCCATCTGTATACACATGGAAATACCTACACGGCAATCTGTGTATAGATAGAAACATCAACACCGCCATCTGTAAAAACTTGGGAATATCTACACTGCTATCCCTATAAACATGGAAATATCTACACTGCGGTCTGTATAAACATGGAAATATCTACACCGGTATCTGTATAAACATGGAAATATCTACACCATGATCTCTATAAACATGGAAATATATACACCGCTATCTGTAAAACATGGAAGTATCTGCACCGCTATCTCTATAGACATGGAAATATCTACAAAGCCATCTGTATAAACATGGAAATACCTGCACAGTCATGTGTTGGAACATGGAAATATCTACACTGCCATCTGTATAAACATAGAAATATCTACACAGCCCTCCGTATAAATATGGAGATATCTGCATAGGCATCTGTATAAACATGGAAATATCTGCACCGCTATCTGTATAAACATGGAAATACCTACACCGCTGTCTCTATAAACATGGAAATATGTACACCGCTATGTATATAAACATGGAAATATCTCCACTGCTGTCTGTATAAACATGGAAATATCTCCACCGTTATCTGTATAAACATGGAAATATCTACAGTGCCATCTCTATAAACATTGAAATATCTACACTGCCATCTGTAAAAACATGGAAATATCTACACAGTCATCTGAATAAACATGGAAATATCTACACCACCATCTGTATAAACATGGAAATACCTACAATACCATCTGTATACACATGGAAATATCTACAGAGACATCTGTATAAATATGGAAATAACTACACCGCCATCTGTATAAACATGGAAATATCTACACTGCCATCTGTAGAAAGATGGAAATATCTACACCGCTATCTCTATAAATATGGAAATATCTACACCGCCATCTCTATAAACATGAAAATATCTACACTGCCATCTCCATAAAGATGGAAGTATTTACTCCGCCATGTGTATAAACACGGAAATATCTACACCACCATCTGTGTAAACATGGAAATATCTACACCGCTCTCTGTATAAATATGGAAATATCTACACCGCCATCTGCATGTCCATGGAAATATCTACGCCGCCATCTGTTTAAACATGGATATATCTACACGAAAATCTGTGTATAGATGGAAATATAAACACCGCCATCTGTACAAACATGGAAATATCTACACCGCTATCTCTATAAACATGGAAATGTGTGCACTGCCATCTGTAAAAACATGGAAATACCTATACAGTCATCTGTATAAACATGGAAATATCTACAATGCCATCTGTATACACATGGAAATATCTACACAGCCATCTGTATAAACATGTAAATATCTACACTGCTATCTCTATAAACATGGAAATATCTACACCCCCATCTCTATAAACATGAACATATCTACACTGCCATCTCCCTAAACATCGAACTAACTGCTCCGCCATCTCTATAAACATGGAAACATCTACACGGCCACCTGTGTGAATAAGGAAATATATACAATGCCATCTGTATAAAGATATAAGTATCTGCACCGCGAGCTGTATAAACATGGAAATATCTACATCGCTATCTGTATAAACGTGGAAATACCAACACCGCTATCGGTATAAACATGGAAATATCTAAAACGCCATCTATATAAACATGGAAATATCTACACCGCTATGTCTATAAACATGGAAATACCTACACCGCTATCTCTATAAACATGGAAATATCTACACCGCGATCTGTATAAACATGGAAATATCTACACCGCGATCTGTATAAACATGGAAATATCTACACCGCGATCTGTATAAACATGGAAATATCTTCACCACGATCTGTATAAACATGGAAATATCTACACCGCTATCTGTATAAACATGGAAATATCTACACAACCATCTGTATAAACATGGAAATATCTACAATTCCATCTGTATAAACATGGAAATATCTACACCGCGATCTGTATAAACATGGAAATATCTACACCGCGATCTGTATAAACATGGAAATATCTACACCGCTATCTGTATAAACATGGAAATATCTACACAGCTATCTCTATAAACATGAAATATCAACACCGCCATCTGTATAAACATGGAAATACCTACAAAGTCATCTGTATAAACATGGAAATATCTACAAAGCCATCTGTATAAACATGGAAATATCTACACAGCCATCTGTATATACATGGAAATATCTACAACACTATCTTTATAAACTTGGTAATATCTACACCGCCATCTATATAATCATGGAAATATCTACACCACCATCTGTATAATCATGGAAATATCTACAATGCCATCTGTAGAAAGATGGAAATATCTACACCGCAATCTGTGTAAACATGGAAATATCTACACCGATATCTGTAAAAACATGGAAATATCTACACCGCTATCTGTATAAACATGGAAATATCTACACTGCGATCTGTATAAACATGGAAATATCTACACCGCGATCTGTATAAACATGGAAATATCTACACCGCTATCTGTATAAACATGGAAATATCTACACCGCTATCTGTATAAATATGGAAATATCTACACAGCTATCTCTATAAACATGGAAATATCCACACCGCCATCTGTATAAACATGGAAATACCTACAAAGTCATCTGTATGAACATGGAAATATCTACAAAGCCATCTGTATAAACATGGAAATATCTACACAGCCATCTGTATATACATGGAAATATCTACACCGCAATCTGTATAAACATAGAAATAACTACACCGCTATTTGTATAAACAAGGAAATATCTACACCATGATCTGTATAAACATGGCAATATTTACACGGCTATCTGTATAAACATGGAAATTTCTACACCGTTATCTGTATAAATATGGAAATATCTACACCGCTATCTCTATAAACATGGAAATATCTGCACCGCCATCTGTATAAACATGGCAATACCTATACAGTCATCTGTGTAAACATGGAAATATCTACACCACCATCTGTATAAACATGGAAATATCTACAATGCCATCTGTATACACATGGAAATACGTACACGGCAATCTGTGTATAGATGGAAACATCAACACCGCCATATGTAAAAACTTGGAAATATCTACACTGCTATCTCTATAAACATGGAAATATCTACACTGCGGTCTGTATAAACATGGAAATATCTACACCGGTATCTGTATAAACATGGAAATATCTACACCATGATCTGTATAAACATGGAAATATATACACCGCTATCTGTATAAACACGGAAATATCTACACCGCTATCTCTATAGACATGGAAATATCTACAAAGCCATCTGTATAAACATGGAAATACCTACACAGTCATGTGTAGGAACATGGAAATATCTACACGGCCATCTGTATAAACATAGAAATATCTACACAGCCCTCTGTATAAATATGGAGATATCTGCATAGGCATCTGTATAAACATGGAAATATCTACACCGCTATCTGTATAAACATGGAAATACCTACACCGCTGTCTCTATAAACATGGAAATATGTACACCGCTATGTATATAAACATGGAAATATCTCCACTGCTGTCTGTATAAACATGGAAATATCTCCACCGTTATCTGTATAAACATGGAAATATCTACAGCGCCATCTCTATAAACATTGAAATATCTACACTGCCATCTGTAAAAACATGGAAATATCTACACAGTCATCTGAATAAACATGGAAATATCTACACCACCATCTGTATAAACATGGAAATA
Source organism: Pan troglodytes (assembly GCF_028858775.2). Lineage (NCBI taxonomy): Eukaryota > Metazoa > Chordata > Mammalia > Primates > Hominidae > Pan > Pan troglodytes. The sequence goes on along the minus strand of NC_072416.2, from coordinate 88,684,806 downwards.
CCTACAATACCATCTGTATACACATGGAAATATCTACACAGACATCTGTATAAATATGGAAATATCTACACCGCCATCTGTATAAACATGGAAATATCTACACTGCCATCTGTAGAAAGATGGAAATATCTACACCGCTATCTCTATAAATATGGAAATATCTACACCGCCATCTCTATAAACATGAAAATATCTACACTGCCATCTCCATAAAGATGGAAGTATCTACTCCGCCATGTGTATAAACACGGAAATATCTACACCACCATCTGTGTAAACATGGAAATATCTACACCGCCATCTGCATGTCCATGGAAATATCTACGCCACCATCTGTTCAAACATGGAAATATCTACACGGCCATCTGTGTATAGATGGAAATATCAACACCGCCATCTGTACAAACATGGAAATATCTACACCGCTATCTCTATAAACATGGAAATGTGTGCACTGCCATCTGTAAAAACATGGAAATACCTATACAGTCATCTGTATAAACATGGAAATATCTACAACGCCATCTGTATACACATGGAAATATCTACACAGCCATCTGTACAAACATGTAAATATCTACAGTGCTATCTCTATAAACATGGAAATATCTACACCGCCATCTCTATAAACATGAAAATATCTACACTGCCATCTCCATAAACATGGAACTAACTACTCCGACTTCTGTATAAACATGGAAACATCTACACCGCCATCTGTGTGAATAAGGAAATATCTACAATGCCATCTGTATAAAGATATAAATATCTGCACCGCGAGCTGTATAAACATGGAAATCTCTACATCGCTATCTGTATAAACGTGGAAATACCAAAACCGCTATCGGTATAAACATGGAAATATCTACAGCGCCATCTATATAAACATGGAAATATCTACACCACTATGTCTATAAACATGGAAATTCCTACACCGCTATCTCTATAAACAGGGAAATATCTACACCGCTATCTGTATAAACATGGAAATATCTACACCGCTATCTGTATAAACATGGAAATATCTACACTGCGATCTGTATAAACATGGAAATATCTACACCGCGATCTTTATAAACATGGAAATATCTTCACCACGATCTGTATAAACATGGAAATATCTACACCGCTATCTGTATAAACATGGAAATATCTGCACCGCTATCTCTATAGACATGGAAATATCTACAAAGCCATCTGTATAAACATGGAAATACCTACACAGTCATGTGTAGGAACATGGAAATATCTACACTGCCATCTGTATAAACATAGAAATATCTACACAGCCCTCTGTATAAATATGGAGATATCTGCATAGGCATCTGTATAAACATGGAAATATCTGCACCGCTATCTGTATAAACATGGAAATACCTACACCGCTGTCTCTATAAACATGGAAATATGTACACCGCTATGTATATAAATATGGAAATATCTCCACTGCTGTCTGTATAAACATGGAAATATCTCCACCGTTATCTGTATAAACATGGAAAAATCTACAGCGCCATCTCTATAAACATTGAAATATCTACACTGCCATCTGTAAAAACATGGAAATATCTACACAGTCATCTGAATAAACGTGGAAATATCTACACCACCATCTGTATAAACATGGAAATACCTACAATACCATCTGTATACACATGGAAATATCTACAGAGACATCTGTATAAATATGGAAATATCTACACCGCCATCTGTATAAACATGGAAATATCTACACTGCCATCTGTAGAAAGATGGAAATATCTACACCGCTATCTCTATAAATATGGAAATATCTACACCGCCATCTCTATAAACATGAAAATATCTACACTGCCATCTCCATAAAGATGGAAGTATCTACTCCGCCATGTCTATAAACACGGAAATATCTACACCACCATCTGTGTAAACATGGAAATATCTACACCGCTCTCTGTATAAACATGGAAATATCTACACCGCCATCTGCATGTCCATGGAAATATCTACGCCACCATCTGTTTAAACATGGATATATCTACACGACCATCTGTGTATAGATGGAAATATCAACACCGCCATCTGTACAAACATGGAAATATCTACACCGCTATCTCTATAAACATGGAAATGTGTGCACTGCCATCTGTAAAAAAATGGAAATACCTATACAGTCATCTGTATAAACATGGAAATATCTACAATGCCATCTGTATACACATGGAAATATCTACACAGCCATCTGTATAAACATGTAAATATCTACACTGCTATCTCTATAAACATGGAAATATCTACACCGCCATCTCTATAAACATGAAAATATCTACACTGCCATCTCCATAAACATGGAATTAAATACTCCGCCATCTCTATAAACATGGAAACATCTACACCGCCACCTGTGTGAATATGGAAATATATACAATGCCATCTGTATAAAGATATAAGTATCTGCACCGCGAGCTGTATAAACATGGAAATATCTACATCGCTATCTGTATAAACGTGGAAATACCAACACCGCTATCGGTATAAACATGGAAATATCTAAAACGCCATCTATATAAACATGGAAATATCTACACCGCTATGTCTATAAACATGGAAATACCTACACCGCTATCTCTATAAACATGAAAATATCTACACCGTGATCTGTATAAACATGGAAATATCTACACCGCTATCTGTATTAATATGGAAATATCTACACACCTATCTCTATAAACATGGAAATATCTACACCGCCATCTGTATAAACATGGAAATACCTACAAAGTCATCTGTATAAACAAGGAAATATCTACAAAGCCATCTGTATAAACATGGAAAAAACTACACAGCCATCTGTATATACATGGAAATATCTACACAGCAATCTGTATAAACATGGAAATAACTACACGGCTATTTGTATAAACAAGGAAATATCTACACCGTGATCTGTATAAACATGGAAATATTTACACCGCTATCTGTATAAACATGGAAATTTCTACACCGTTATCTGTATAAATATGGAAATATCTACACCGCTATCTCTATAAACATGGAAATATATACACCGCCATCTGTATAAACATGGAAACACCTATACAGTCATCTGTGTAAACATGGAAATATCTACACCACCATCTGTATAAACATGGAAATATCTACAATGCCATCTGTATACACATGGAAATACCTACACGGCAATCTGTGTATAGATGGAAACATCAACACCGCCATCTGTAAAAACTTGGAAATATCTACACTGCTATCCCTATAAACATGGAAATATCTACACTGCGGTCTGTATAAACATGGAAATATCTACACCGCGATCTGTATAAACATGGAAATATCTTCACCACGAACTGTATAAACATGGAAATATCTACACCGCTATCTGTATAAACATGGAAATATCTACACCGCCATCTGTATAAACAGGGAAATATCTACAATGCCATCTGTATAAACATGGAAATATCTACACTGCGATCTGTATAAACATGGAAATATCTACACCGCGATCTGTATAAACATGGAAATATCTACACCGCTATCTGTATAAACATGGAAATATCTACACAGCTATCTCTATAAACATGGAAATATCTACAACGCCATCTGTATAAACATGGAAATACCTACAAAGTCATCTGTATGAACATGGAAATATCTACAAAGCCATCTGTATAAACATGGAAATATCTACACTGCCATCTGTATATACATGGAAATATCTACACCGCAATCTGTATAAACATGGTAACATCTACACCGCCATCTATATAAACATGGAAATATCTACACCGCCATCTGTATAAACATGGAAATATCTACACTGCCATCTGTAGAAAGATGGAAATATCTACACCGCTATCTCTATAAATATGGAAATATCTACACCGCCATCTCTATAAACATGAAAATATCTACACTGCCATCTCCATAAAGATGGAAGTATCTACTCCGCCATGTGTATAAACACGGAAATATCTACACCACCATCTGTGTAAACATGGAAATATCTACACCGCTCTCTGTATAAACATGGAAATATCTACACCGCCATCTGCATGTCCATGGAAATATCTACGCCGCCATCTGTTTAAACATGGATATATCTACACGAAAATCTGTGTATAGATGGAAATATAAACACCGCCATCTGTACAAACATGGAAATATCTACACCGCTATCTCTATAAACATGGAAATGTGTGCACTGCCATCTGTAAAAACATGGAAATACCTATACAGTCATCTGTATAAACATGGAAATATCTACAATGCCATCTGTATACACATGGAAATATCTACACAGCCATCTGTATAAACATGTAAATATCTACACTGCTATCTCTATAAACATGGAAATATCTACACCCCCATCTCTATAAACATGAACATATCTACACTGCCATCTCCCTAAACATCGAACTAACTGCTCCGCCATCTCTATAAACATGGAAACATCTACACGGCCACCTGTGTGAATAAGGAAATATATACAATGCCATCTGTATAAAGATATAAGTATCTGCACCGCGAGCTGTATAAACATGGAAATATCTACATCGCTATCTGTATAAACGTGGAAATACCAACACCGCTATCGGTATAAACATGGAAATATCTAAAACGCCATCTATATAAACATGGAAATATCTACACCGCTATGTCTATATACATGGAAATACCTACACCGCTATCTCTATAAACATGGAAATATCTACACCGCGATCTGTATAAACATGGAAATATCTACACCGCGATCTGTATAAACATGGAAATATCTTCACCACGATCTGTATAAACATGGAAATATATACACCGCTATCTGTATAAACATGGAAATATCTACACCACCATCTGTATAAACATGGAAATATCTACAATGCCATCTGTATAAACATGGAAATATCTACCCCGCGATCTGTATAAACATGGAAATATCTACACCGCGATCTGTATAAACATGGAAATATCTACACCGCTATCTGTATAAACATGGAAATTTCTACACAGCTATCTCTATAAACATGAAATATCAACACCGCCATCTGTATAAACATGGAAATACCTACAAAGTCATCTGTATAAACATGGAAATATCTACAAAGCCATCTGTATAAACATGGAAATATCTACACAGCCATCTGTATATACATGGAAATATCTACAACGCTATCTTTATAAACTTGGTAATATCTACACCGCCATCTATATAATCATGGAAATATCTACACCGCCATCTGTATAATCATGGAAATATCTACAATGCCATCTGTAGAAAGATGGAAATATCTACTCCGCAATCTGTGTAAACATGGAAATATCTACACCGATATCTGTAAAAACATGGAAATATCTACACCGCTATCTGTATAAACATAGAAATATCTACACTGCGATCTGTATAAACATGGAAATATCTACACCGCGATCTGTATAAACATGGAAATATCTACACCGCTATCTGTATAAACATGGAAATATCTACACCGCTATCTGTATAAATATGGAAATATCTACACAGCTATCTCTATAAACATGGAAATATCTACACCGCCATCTGTATAAACATGGAAATACCTACAAAGTCATCTGTATGAACATGGAAATATCTACAAAGCCATCTGTATAAACATGGAAATATCTACACAGCCATCTGTATATACATGGAAATATCTACACCGCAATCTGTATAAACATGGAAATAACTACACCGCTATTTGTATAAACAAGGAAATATCTACACTATGATCTGTATAAACATGGCAATATTTACACCGCTATCTGTATAAACATGGAAATTTCTACACCGTTATCTGTATAAATATGGAAATATCTACACCGCTATCTCTATAAACATGGAAATATCTGCACCGCCATCTGTATAAACATGGCAATACCTATACAGTCATCTGTGTAAACATGGAAATATCTACACCACCATCTGTATAAACATGGAAATATCTACAATGCCATCTGTATACACATGGAAATACGTACACGGCAATCTGTGTATAGATGGAAACATCAACACAGCCATCTGTAAAAACTTGGAAATATCTACACTGCTATCTCTATAAACATGGAAATATCTACACTGCGGTCTGTATAAACATGGAAATATCTACATCGGTATCTGTATAAACATGGAAATATCTACACCATGATCTGTATAAACATGGAAATATATACACCGCTATCTGTATAAACACGGAAATATCTGCACCGCTATCTCTATAGACATGGAAATATCTACAAAGCCATCTGTATAAACATGGAAATACCTACACAGTCATGTGTAGGAACATGGAAATATCTACACTGCCATCTGTATAAACATAGAAATATCTACACAGCCCTCTGTATAAATATGGAGATATCTGCATAGGCATCTGTATAAACATGGAAATACCTACACCGCTATCTGTATAAACATGGAAATACCTACACCGCTGTCTCTATAAACATGGAAATATGTACACCGCTATGTATATAAACATGGAAATATCTCCACTGCTGTCTGTATAAACATGGAAATATCTCCACCGTTATCTGTATAAACATGGAAATATCTACAGCGCCATCTCTATAAACATTGAAATATCTACACTGCCATCTGTAAAAACATGGAAATATCTACACAGTCATCTGAATAAACATGGAAATATCTACACCACCATCTGTATAAACATGGAAATACCTACAATGCCATCTGTATACACATGGAAATATCTACACAGACATCTGTATAAATATGGAAATATCTACACCGCCATCTGTATAAACATGGAAATATCTACACTGCCATCTGTAGAAAGATGGAAATATCTACACCGCTATCTCTATAAATATGGAAATATCTACACCGCCATCTCTATAAACATGAAAATATCTACACTGCCATCTCCATAAAGATGGAAGTATCTACTCCGCCATGTGTATAAACACGGAAATATCTACACCACCATCTGTGTAAACATGGAAATATCTACACCGCCATCTGCATGTCCATGGAAATATCTACGCCGCCATCTGTTCAAACATGGAAATATCTACACGGCCATCTGTGTATAGATGGAAATATCAACACCGCCATCTGTACAAACATGGAAATATCTACACCGCTATCTCTATAAACATGGAAATGTGTGCACTGCCATCTGTAAAAACATGGAAATACCTATACAGTCATCTGTATAAACACGGAAATATCTACAACGCCATCTGTATACACATGGAAATATCTACACAGCCATCTGTATAAACATGTAAATATCTACCGTGCTATCTCTATAAACATGGAAATATCTACACCGCCATCTCTATAAACATGAAAATATCTACACTGCCATCTCCATAAACATGGAATTAACTACTCCGACTTCTGTGTAAACATGGAAACATCTACACCTCCATCTGTGTGAATAAGGAAATATCTACAATGCCATCTGTATAAAGATATAAATATCTGCACCGCGAGCTGTATAAACATGGAAATATCTACATCGCTATCTGTATAAACGTGGAAATACCAAAACCGCTATCGGTATAAACATGGAAATATCTACAACGCCATCTATATAAACATGGAAATATCTACACCGCTATGTCTATAAACATGGAAATTCCTACACCGCTATCTCTATAAACAGGGAAATATCTACACCGCTATCTGTATAAACATGGAAATATCTACACCGCTATCTGTATAAACACGGAAATATCTACACTGCGATCTGTACAAACATGGAAATATCTACACCGCGATCTGTATAAACATGGAAATATCTTCACCACGATCTGTATAAACATGGAAATATCTACACCGCTATCTGTATAAACATGGAAATATCTGCACCGCTATCTCTATAGACATGGAAATATCTACAAAGCCATCTGTATAAACATGGAAATACCTACACAGTCATGTGTAGGAACATGGAAATATCTACACGGCCATCTGTATAAACATAGAAATATCTACACAGCCCTCTGTATAAATATGGAGATATCTCCATAGGCATCTGTATAAACATGGAAATATCTGCACCGCTATCTGTATAAACATGGAAATACCTACACAGCTGTCTCTATAAACATGGAAATATGTACACCGCTATGTATATAAATATGGAAATATCCCCACTGCTGTCTGTATAAACATGGAAATATCTCCACCGTTATCTGTATAAACATGGAAAAATCTACAGCGCCATCTCTATAAACATTGAAATATCTACACTGCCATCTATAAAAACATGGAAATACCTACACAGTCATCTGAATAAACATGGAAATATCTACACCACCATCTGTATAAACATGGAAATACCTACAATACTATCTGTATACACATGGAAATATCTACAGAGACATCTGTATAAATATGGAAATATCTACACCGCCATCTGTATAAACATGGAAATACCTACAATACCATCTGTATACACATGGAAATATCTACACCGCTATCTCTATAAATATGGAAATATCTACACCGCCATCTCTATAAACATGAAAATATCTACACTGCCATCTCCATAAAGATGGAAGTATCTACTCCGCCATGTGTATAAACACGGAAATATCTACACCACCATCTGTGTAAACATGGAAATATCTACTCCGCTCTCTGTGTAAACATTGAAATATCTACACCGCCATCTGCATGTCCATGGAAATATCTACGCCACCATCTGTTTAAACATGGATATATCTACACGACCATCTGTGTATAGATGGAAATATCAACACCGCCATCTGTACAAACATGGAAATATCTACACCGCTATCTCTATAAACATGGAAATGTGTGCACGGCCATCTGTAAAAACATGGAAATACCTATACAGTCATCTGTATAAACATGGAAATATCTACAATGCCATCTGTATACACATGGAAATATCTACACAGCCATCTGTATAAACATGTAAATATCTACACTGCTATCTCTATAAACATGGAAATATCTACACCGCCATCTCTATAAACATGAAAATATCTACACTGCCATCTCCATAAACATGGAATTAAATACTCCGCCATCTCTATAAACATGGAAACAACTACACCGCCACCTGTGTGAATAAGGAAATATATACAATGCCATCTGTATAAAGATATAAGTATCTGCACCGCGAGCTGTATAAACATGGAAATATCTACATCGCTATCTGTATAAACGTGGAAATACCAACACCGCTATCGGTATAAACATGGAAATATCTAAAACGCCATCTATATAAACATGGAAATATCTACACCGCTATGTCTATAAACATGGAAATACCTACACCGCTATCTCTATAAACATGGAAATATCTACACCGTGATCTGTATAAACATGGAAATATCTACACCGCTATCTGTATTAATATGGAAATATCTACACAGCTATCTCTATAAACATGGAAATATCTACACCGCCATCTGTATAAACATGGAAATACCTACAAAGTCATCTGTATAAACAAGGAAATATCTACAAAGCCATCTGTATAAACATGGAAATATCTACACAGCCATCTGTATATACATGGAAATATCTACACCGCAATCTGTATAAACATGGAAATAACTACACGGCTATTTGTATAAACAAGGAAATATCTACACCGTGATCTGTAAACATGGAAATATTTACACCGCTATCTGTATAAACATGGAAATTTCTACACCGTTATCTGTATAAATATGGAAATATCTACACTGCTATCTCTATAAACATGGAAATATATACACCGCCATCTGTATAAACATGGAAATATCTACACTGCCATCTGTAGAAAGATGGAAATATCTACACCGCTATCTCTATAAATATGGAAATATCTACACCGCCATCTCTATAAACATGAAAATATCTACACTGCCATCTCCATAAAGATGGAAGTATCTACTCCGCCATGTGTATAAACACGGAAATGTCTACACCACCATCTGTGTAAACATGGGAATATCTACTCCGCTCTCTGTATAAACATGGAAATATCTACACCGCCATCTGCATGTCCATGGAAATATCTACGCCACCATCTGTTTAAACATGGATATATCTACACGACCATCTGTGTATAGATGGAAATATCAACACCGCCATCTGTACAAACATGGAAATATCTACACCGCTATCTCTATAAACATGGAAATGTGTGCACTGCCATCTGTAAAAACATGGAAATACCTATACAGTCATCTGTATAAACATGGAAATATCTACAATGCCATCTGTATACACATGGAAATATCAACACAGACATCTGTATAAACATGTAAATATCTACACTGCTATCTCTATAAACATGGAAATATCTACACCGCCATCTCTATAAACATGAAAATATCTACACTGCCATCTCCATAAACATGGAATTAAATACTCCGCCATCTCTATAAACATGGAAACATCTACACCGCCACCTGTGTGAATAAGGAAATATATACAATGCCATCTGTATAAAGATATAAGTATCTGCACCGCGAGCTGTATAAACATGGAAATATCTACATCGCTATCTGTATAAACGTGGAAATACCAACACCGCTATCGGTATAAACATGGAAATATCTAAAACGCCATCTATATAAACATGGAAATATCTACACCGCTATGTCTATAAACATGGAAATACCTACACCGCTATCTCTATAAACATGGAAATATCTACACCGTGATCTGTATAAACATGGAAATATCTACACCGCTATCTGTATTAATATGGAAATATCTACACAGCTATCTCTATAAACATGGAAATATCTACACCGCCATCTGTATAAACATGGAAATAACTACACGGCTATTTGTATAAACAAGGAAATATCTACACCGTGATCTGTAAACATGGAAATATTTACACCGCTATCTGTATAAACATGGAAATTTCTACACCGTTATCTGTATAAATATGGAAATATCTACACCGCTATCTCTATAAACAGGGAAATATATACACCGCCATCTGTATAAACATGGAAACACCTATACAGTCATCTGTGTAAACATGGAAATATCTACACCACCATCTGTATAAACATGTAAATATCTACAATGCCATCTGTATACACATGGAAATACCTACACGGCAATCTGTGTATAGATGGAAACATCAACACCGCCATCTGTAAAAACTTGGAAATATCTACACTGCTATCCCTATAAACATGGAAATATCTACACTGCGGTCTGTATAAACATGGAAATATCTACACCGCGATCTGTATAAACATGGAAATATCTTCACCACGATCTGTATAAACATGGAAATATCTACACCGCTATCTGTATAAACATGGAAATATCTACACCGCCATCTGTATAAACATGGAAATATCTACAACGCCATCTGTATAAACATGGAAATATCTACACTGCGATCTGTATAAACATGGAAATATCTACACCGCGATCTGTATAAACATGGAAATATCTACACCGCTATCTGTATAAACCTGGAAATATCTACACAGCTATCTCTATAAACATGGAAATATCTACACCGCCATCTGTATAAACATGGAAATACCTACAAAGTCATCTGTATGAACATGGAAATATCTACAAAGCCATCTGTATAAACATGGAAATATCTACACTGCCATCTGTATATACATGGAAATATCTACACCGCAATCTGTATAAACAAGGTAACATCTACACCACCATCTATATAAACATGGAAATATCTACACCGCCATCTGTATAAACATGGAAATATCTACAATGCCATCTGTAGAAAGATGGAAATATCTACACCGCAATCTGTGTAAACATGGAAATATCTACTCCGATATCTGTAAAAACATGGAAATATCAACACTGCTATCTGTATAAACATGGAAATATCTACACCGAGATCTGTATAAACATGTAAATATCTACACCGCGTTCTGTATAAACATGGAAATACCTACACCGCTATCTGTATAAACATGGAAATATCTACACCGCTATCTGAATAAATATAGAAATATCTACACAGCTATCTCTATAAACATGGAAATATCTACACCGCCATCTGTATAAACATGGAAATACCTACAAAGTCATCTGTATAAACATGGAAATCACTACAAAGCCATCTGTATAAACATGGAAATATCTACACAGCCATCTGTATATACATGGAAATATCTACACCGCTATCTGTATAAACATGGAAATAACTACACCGCTATTTGTATAAACAAGGAAATATCTACACCATGATCTGTATAAACATGGCAATATTTACACCGCTATCTGTATAAACATGGAAATTTCTGCACCGTTATCTGTATAAATATGGAAATATCTACACCGCTATCTCTATATACATGGAAATATCTACACCGCCATCTGTATAAACATGGAAATACCTATACAGTCATCTGTGTAAACATGGAAATATCTACACCACCATCTGTATAAACATGGAAATATCTACAATGCCATCTGTATACACATGGAAATACCTACACGGCAATCTGTGTATAGATAGGAACATCAACACCGCCATCTGTAAAAACTTGGGAATATCTACACTGCTATCCCTATAAACATGGAAATATCTACACTGCGGTCTGTATAAACATGGAAATATCTACACCGGTATCTGTATAAACATGGAAATATCTACACCATGATCTCTATAAACATGGAAATATATACACCGCTATCTGTAAAACATGGAAGTATCTGCACCGCTATCTCTACAGACATGGAAATATCTACAAAGCCATCTGTATAAACATGGAAATACCTACACAGTCATGTGTTGGAACATGGAAATATCTACACTGCCATCTGTATAAACATAGAAATATCTACACAGCCCTCCGTATAAATATGGAGATATCTGCATAGGCATCTGTATAAACATGGAAATATCTGCACCGCTATCTGTATAAACATGGAAATACCTACACCGCTGTCTCTATAAACATGGAAATATGTACACCGCTATGTATATAAACATGGAAATATCTCCACTGCTGTCTGTATAAACATGGAAATATATCCACCGTTATCTGTATAAACATGGAAATATCTACAGTGCCATCTCTATAAACATTGAAATATCTACACTGCCATCTGTAAAAACATGGAAATATCTACACAGTCATCTGAATAAACATGGAAATATCTACACCACCATCTGTATAAACATGGAAATACCTACAATACCATCTGTATACACATGGAAATATCTACACAGACATCTGTATAAATATGGAAATAACTACACCGCCATCTGTATAAACATGGAAATATCTACACTGCCATCTGTAGAAAGATGGAAATATCTACACCGCTATCTCTATAAATATGGAAATATCTACACCGCCATCTCTATAAACATGAAAATATCTACACTGCCATCTCCATAAAGATGGAAGTATTTACTCCGCCATGTGTATAAACACGGAAATATCTACACCACCATCTGTGTAAACATGGAAATATCTACACCGCTCTCTGTATAAATATGGAAATATCTACACCGCCATCTGCATGTCCATGGAAATATCTACGCCGCCATCTGTTTAAACATGGATATATCTACACGAAAATCTGTGTATAGATGGAAATATAAACACCGCCATCTGTACAAACATGGAAATATCTACACCGCAATCTCTATAAACATGGAAATGTGTGCACTGCCATCTGTAAAAACATGGAAATACCTATACAGTCATCTGTATAAACATGGAAATATCTACAATGCCATCTGTATACACATGGAAATATCTACACAGCCATCTGTATAAACATGTAAATATCTACACTGCTATCTCTATAAACATGGAAATATCTACACCCCCATCTCTATAAACATGAACATATCTACACTGCCATCTCCCTAAACATCGAACTAACTGCTCCGCCATCTCTATAAACATGGAAACATCTACACGGCCACCTGTGTGAATAAGGAAATATATACAATGCCATCTTTATAAAGATATAAGTATCTGCACCGCGAGCTGTATAAACATGGAAATATCTACATCGCTATCTGTATAAACGTGGAAATACCAACACCGCTATCGGTATAAACATGGAAATATCTAAAACGCCATCTATATAAACATGGAAATATCTACACCGCTATGTCTATAAACATGGAAATACCTACACCGCTATCTCTATAAACACGGAAATATCTACACCGCGATCTGTATAAACATGGAAATATCTACACCGCGATCTGTATAAACATGGAAATATCTTCACCACGATCTGTATAAACATGGAAATATCTACACCGCTATCTGTATAAACATGGAAATATCTACACAACCATCTGTATAAACATGGAAATATCTACAATGCCATCTGTATAAACATGGAAATATCTACACCGCGATCTGTATAAACATGGAAATATCTACACCGCGATCTGTATAAACATGGAAATATCTACACCGCTATCTGTATAAACATGGAAATATCTACACAGCTATCTCTATAAACATGAAATATCAACACCGCCATCTGTATAAACATGGAAATACCTACAAAGTCATCTGTATAAACATGGAAATATCTACAAAGCCATCTGTATAAACATGGAAATATCTACACAGCCATCTGTATATACATGGAAATATCTACAACGCTATCTTTATAAACTTGGTAATATCTACACCGCCATCTATATAATCATGGAAATATCTACACCGCCATCTGTATAATCATGGAAATATCTACAATGCCATCTGTAGAAAGATGGAAATATCTACACCGCAATCTGTGTAAACATGGAAATATCTACACCGATATCTGTAAAAACATGGAAATATCTACACCGCGATCTGTATAAACATGGAAATATCTACACTGCGATCTGTATAAACATGGAAATATCTACACCGCGATATGTATAAACATGGAAATATCTACACCGCTATCTGTATAAACATGGAAATATCTACACCGCTATCTGTATGAATATGGAAATATCTACACAGCTATCTCTATAAACATGGAAATATCTACACCGCCATCTGTATAAACATGGAAATACCTACAAAGTCATCTGTATGAACATGGAAATATCTACAAAGCCATATGTATAAACATGGAAATATCTACACAGCCATCTGTATATACATGGAAATATCTACACCGCAATCTGTATAAACATGGAAATAACTACACCGCTATTTGTATAAACAAGGAAATATCTACACCATGATCTGTATAAACATGGCAATATTTACACGGCTATCTGTATAAACATGGAAATTTCTACACCGTTATCTGTATAAATATGGAAATATCTACACCGCTATCTCTATAAACATGGAAATATCTACACCGCCATCTCTATAAACATGAAAATATCTACACTGCCATCTCCATAAAGATGGAAGTATCTACTCCGCCATGTGTATAAACACGGAAATATCTACACCACCATCTGTGTAAACATGGAAATATCTACACCGCCATCTGCATGTCCATGGAAATATCTACGCCGCCATCTGTTCAAACATGGAAATATCTACACGGCCATCTGTGTATAGATGGAAATATCAACACCGCCATCTGTACAAACATGGAAATATCTACACCGCTATCTCTATAAACATGGAAATGTGTGCACTGCCATCTGTAAAAACATGGAAATACCTATACAGTCATCTGTATAAACATGGAAATATCTACAACGCCATCTGTATACACATGGAAATATCTACACAGCCATCTGTATAAACATGTAAATATCTACAGTGCTATCTCTATAAACATGGAAATATCTACACCGCCATCTCTATAAACATGAAAATATCTACACTGCCATCTCCATAAACATGGAACTAACTACTCCGACTTCTGTATAAACATGGAAACATCTACACCGCCATCTGTGTGAATAAGGAAATATCTACAATGCCATCTGTATAAAGATATAAATATCTGCACCGCGAGCTGTATAAACATGGAAATCTCTACATCGCTATCTGTATAAACGTGGAAATACCAAAACCGCTATCGGTATAAACATGGAAATATCTACAACGCCATCTATATAAACATGGAAATATCTACACCGCTATGTCTATAAACATGGAAATTCCTACACCGCTATCTCTATAAACAGGGAAATATCTACACCGCTATCTGTATAAACATGGAAATATCTACACCGCTATCTGTATAAACATGGAAATATCTACACTGCGATCTGTATAAACATGGAAATATCTTCACCACGATCTGTATAAACATGGAAATATCTACACCGCTATCTGTATAAACACGGAAATATCTGCACCGCTATCTCTATAGACATGGAAATATCTACAAAGCCATCTGTATAAACATGGAAATACCTACACAGTCATGTGTAGGAACATGGAAATATCTACACTGCCATCTGTATAAACATAGAAATATCTACACAGCCCTCTGTATAAATATGGAGATATCTCCATAGGCATCTGTATAAACATGGAAATATCTGCACCGCTATCTGTATAAACATGGAAATACCTACACCGCTGTCTCTATAAACATGGAAATATGTACACCGCTATGTATATAAATATGGAAATATCTCCACTGCTGTCTGTATAAACATGGAAATATCTCCACCGTTATCTGTATAAACTTAGAAAAATCTACAGCGCCATCTCTATAAACATTGAAATATCTACACTGCCATCTGTAAAAACATGGAAATATCTACACAGTCATCTGAATAAACATGGAAATATCTACACCACCATCTGTATAAACATGGAAATACCTACAATACCATCTGTATACACATGGAAATATCTACAGAGACATCTGTATAAATATGGAAATATCTACACCGCCATCTGTATAAACATGGAAATATCTACACTGCCATCTGTAGAAAGATGGAAATATCTACACCGCTATCTCTATAAATATGGAAATATCTACACCGCCATCTCTATAAACATGAAAATATCTACACTGCCATCTCCATAAAGATGGAAGTATCTACTCCGCCATGTGTATAAACACGGAAATATCTACACCACCATCTGTGTAAACATGGAAATATCTACACCGCTCTCTGTATAAACATGGAAATATCTACACCGCCATCTGCATGTCCATGGAAATATCTACGCCACCATCTGTTTAAACATGGATATATCTACACGACCATCTGTGTATAGATGGAAATATCAACACCGCCATCTGTACAAACATGGAAATATCTACACCGCTATCTCTATAAACATGGAAATGTGTGCACTGCCATCTGTAAAAACATGGAAATACCTATACAGTCATCTGTATAAACATGGAAATATCTACAATGCCATCTGTATACACATGGAAATATCTACACAGCCATCTGTATAAACATGTAAATATCTACACTGCTATCTCTATAAACATGGAAATATCTACACCGCCATCTCTATAAAGATAAAAATATCTACACTGCCATCTCCATAAACATGGAATTAAATATTCCGCCATCTCTATAAACATGGAAACATCTACACCGCCACCTGTGTGAATAAGGAAATATATACAATGCCATCTTTATAAAGATATAAGTATCTGCACCGCGAGCTGTATAAACATGGAAATATCTACATCGCTATCTGTATAAACGTGGAAATACCAACACCGCTATCGGTATAAACACGGAAATATCTAAAACGCCATCTATGTAAACATGGAAATATCTACCCCGCTATGTCTATAAACATGGAAATACCTACACCGCTATCTCTATAAACATGGAAATATCTACACCGTGATCTGTATAAACATGGAAATATCTACACCGCTATCTGTATTAATATGGAAATATCTACAAAGCTATCTCTATAAACATGGAAATATCTACACCGCCATCTGTATAAACATGGAAATACCTACAAAGTCATCTGTATAAACAAGGAAATATCTACAAAGCCATCTGTATAAACATGGAAATATCTACACAGCCATCTGTATATACATGGAAATATCTACACCGCAATCTGTATAAACATGGAAATAACTACACGGCTATTTGTATAAACAAGGAAATATCTACACCGTGATCTGTATAAACATGGAAATATTTACACCGCTATCTGTATAAACATGGAAATTTCTACACCTTTATCTGTATAAATATGGAAATATCTACACCGCTATCTCTATAAACATGGAAATATATACACCGCCATCTGTATAAACATGGAAACACCTATACAGTCATCTGTGTAAACATGGAAATATCTACACCACCATCTGTATAAACATGGAAATATCTACAATGCCATCTGTATACACATGGAAATACCTACACGGCAATCTGTGTATAGATGGAAACATCAACACCGCCATCTGTAAAAACTTGGAAATATCTACGCTGCTATCCCTATAAACATGGAAATATCTACACTGCGGTCTGTATAAACATGGAAATATCTACACCGTGATCTGTATAAACATGGAAATATCTTCACCACAATCTGTATAAACATGGAAATATCTACACCGCTATCTGTATAAACATGGAAATATCTACACCGCCATCTGTATAAACATGGAAACATCTACAATGCCATCTGTATAAACATGGAAATATCTACACTGCGATCTGTATAAACATGGAAATATCTACACCGCGATCTGTATAAACATGGAAATATCTACACCGCTATCTGTATAAACATGGAAATATCTACACAGCTATCTCTATAAACATGGAAATATCTACACCGCCATCTGTATAAACATGGAAATACCTACAAAGTCATCTGTATGAACATGGAAATATCTACAAAGCCATCTGTATAAACATGGAAATATCTACACTGCCATCTGTATATACATGGAAATATCTACACCGCAATCTGTATAAACATGGTAACATCTACACCGCCATCTATATAAACTTGGAAATATCTACACCGCCATCTGTATAAACATGGAAATATCTACAATGCCATCTGTAGAAAGATGGAAATATCTACACCGCAATCTGTGTAAACATGGAAATATCTACACCGATATCTGTAAAAACATGGAAATACCTACATCGCTATCTGTATAAACATGAAAATATCTACACCGCGATCTGTATAAACATGGAAATATCTACACCGCGATCTGTATAAACATGGAAATATCTACACCACGATATGTATAAACATGGAAATATCTACACCGCTATCTGTATAAATATGGAAATATCTACACAGCTATCTCTATAAACATGGAAATACCTACACCGCCATCTGTATAAACATGGAAATACCTATACAGTCATCTGTGTAAACATGGAAATATCTACACCACCATCTGTATAAACATGGAAATATCTACACAGCCATCTGCATATACATGGAAATATCTACACCGCTATCTGTATAAACATGGAAATAACTACACCGCTATTTGTATAAACGAGGAAATATCTACACCATGATCTGTATAAACGTGGCAATATTTACACCGCTATCTGTATAAACATGGAGATTTCTACACCGTTATCTGTATAAATATGGAAATATCTACACCGCTATCTCTATAAACATGGAAACATCTACACCGCCATTTGTATAAACATGGAAATACCTATACAGTCATCTGTGTGAACGTGGAAATATCTACACCACCATCTGTATAAACATGGAAGTATCTACAATGCCATCTGTATACACATGGAAATACCTACACGGCAATCTGTGTATAGATGGAAACATCAACACCGCCATCTGTAAAAACTTGGAAATATCTACACTGCTATCTCTATAAACATGGAAATATCTACACTGCGGTCTGTGTAAACATGGAAATATCTACACCGGTATCTGTATAAACATGGAAATAACTACACCATGATCTGTATAAACATGGAAATATATACACCGCTATCTGTATAAACATGGAAATATCTGCACCATGATCTGTATAAACATGGAAATATCTGCACCGCTATCTCTATAGACATGGAAATATCTACAAAGCCATCTGTATAAACATGGAAATACCTACACAGTCATGTGTAGGAACATGGAAATACCTACACTGCCATCTGTATAAACATAGAAATATCTACACAGCCCTCTGTATAAATATGGAGATATCTGCATAGGCATCTGTATAAACATGGAAATATCTACACCGCTATCTGTATAAACATGGAAATACCTACACCGCTGTCTCTATAAACATGGAAATATGTACACCGCTATGTATATAAACATGGAAATATCTCCACTGCTGTCTGTATAAACATGGAAATATCTCCACCGTTATCTGTATAAACATGGAAATATCTACAGCGCCATCTCTATAAACATTGAAATATCTACACTGCCATCTGTAAAAACATGGAAATATCTACACAGTCATCTGAATAAACATGGAAATATCTACACCACCGTCTGTATAAACATGGAAATACCTACAATACCATCTGTATATACATGGAAATATCTACACACACATCTGTATGAATATGGAAATACCTACACCGCCATCTGTATAAACATGGAAATATCTACACTGCCATCTGTAGAAAGATGGAAATATCTACACCGCTATCTCTATAAATATGGAAATATCTACACCGCCATCTCTATAAACATGAAAATATCTACACTGCTATCTCCATAAAGATGGAAGTATCTACTCCGCCATGTGTATAAACACGGAAATATCTACACCACCATCTGTGTAAACATGGAAATATCTACACCGCTCTCTGTATAAACATGGAAATATCTACACCGCCATCTGCATGTCCATGGAAATATCTACGCCGCCATCTGTTTAAACATGGATATATCTACACGACCATCTGTGTATAGATGGAAATATCAACACCGCCATCTGTACAAGCATGGAAATATCTACACCGCTATCTCTATAAACATGGAAATGTGTGCACTGCCATATGTAAAAACATGGAAATACCTATACAGTCATCTGTATAAACATGGAAATATCTACAATGCCATCTGTATACACATGGAAATATCTACACAGCCATCTGTATAAACATGTAAATATCTACACTGCTATTTCTATAAACATGGAAATATCTACACCGCCATCTCTATAAACATGAAAATATCTACACTGCCATCTCCATAAACATGGAACTAACTACTCTGCCATCTGTATAAACATGGAAACATCTACACCGCCATCTGTGTGAATAAGGAAATATCTACAATGCCATCTGTATAAAGATATAAATATCTGCACCGCGAGCTGTATAAACATGGAAATATCTACATCGCTATCTGTATAAACGTGGAAATACCAACACCGCTATCGGTATAAACATGGAAATATCAACAACCCCGTCTATATTAACATGGAAATGTCTACACCGCTATGTCTATAAACATGGAAATACCTACACCGCTATCTCTATAAACATGGAAATATCTACACCGCTATCTGTATAAACATGGAAATATCTACACCGCTATCTGTATAAACATGGAAATATCTACACCGCGATCTGTATAAACATGGAAATATGTACACCGCGATCTGTATAAACATGGAAATATCTTCACCGCGATCTGTATAAACATGGAAATATGTACACCGCGATCTGTATAAACATGGAAATATCTTCACCACGATCTGTATAAACATGTAAATATCTACACCGCTATCTGTATAAACATGGAAATATCTACACCGCCATCTGTATAAACATGGAAATATCTACAATGCCATCTGTATAAACATGGAAATGTCTACACCGCGATCTGTATAAACATGGAAATATCTACACCGCGATCTGTATAAACATGGAAATATCTACATCGTTATCTGTATAAACATGGAAATATCTACACAGCTATCTCTATAAACATGGAAATTTCTACACCGCCATCTGTATAAACATGGAAATACCTACAAAGTCATCTGTATAAACATGGAAATATCTACAAAGCCATCTGTATAAACATGGAAATATCTACACAACCATCTGTATATACATGTAAATATCTACACCGCTATCTGTATAAACATGGTAATATCTACACCGCCATCTATATAAACATGGAAATATCTACACCGCCTTCTGTATAAACATGGAAATATCTACAATGCCATCTGTAGAAAGATGGAAATATCTACACTGCAATCTGTGTAAACATGGAAATATCTACACCGATATCTGTAAAAACATGGAAATATCTACACCGCTATCTGTATAAACATGGAAATATCTACACCGCGATCTGTATAAACATGGAAATATCTACACCGCGATCTGTATAAACATGGAAATATCTACACTGCTATCTGTATAAACATGGAAATACCTACACCGCTATCTGTTTATATATGGAAATATCTACACAGCTATCTCTATAACATGGAAATATCTACACCGCCATCTGTATAAACATGGAAATATCTACAAAGCCATTTGTATAAACATGGAAATATCTACACAGCCATCTGTATATACATGGAAAAATCTACACCGCAATCTGTATAAACATGGATGTAACTACACCGCTATTTGTATAAACAAGGAAATATCTACACCATGATCTGTATAAACATGGCAATATTTACACCGCTATCTGTATAAACATGGAAATTTGTACACCGTTATCTGTATAAATATGGAAATATCTACACCGCTATCTCTATAAACATGGAAATATCTGCACCGCCATCTGTATAAACATGGCAATACCTATACAGTCATCTGTGTAAACATGGAAATATCTACACCACCATCTGTATAAACATGGAAATATCTACAATGCCATCTGTATACACATGGAAATACCTACATGGCAATCAGTGTATAGATGGAAACATCAACACCGCCATCTGTAAAAACTTGGAAATATCTACACTGCTATCTCTATAAACCTGGAAATATCTACACTGCGGTCTGTATAAACATGGAAATATCTACACCGGTATCTGTATAAACATGGAAATATCTTCACCGATATCTGTATAAACATGGAAATATCTACACCATGATCTGTATAAACATGGAAATATATACACCGCTATGTGTATAAACATGGAAATATCTGCACCGCTATCTCTATAGACATGGAAATATCTACAAAGCCATTTGTATAAACATGGAAATACCTACACAGTCATGTGTAGGAACATGGAAATATCTATACTGCCATCTGTATAAACATAGAAATATCTACACAGCCCTCTGTATAAATATGGAGATATCTGCATAGGCATCTGTATAAACATGGAAATATCTGCACCGCTATCTGTATAAACATGGAAATACCTACACCGCTGTCTCTATAAACATGGAAATATGTACACCGCTATGTATATAAACATGGAAATATCTCCACTGCTGTCTGTATAAACATGGAAATATCCCCACCGTTATCTGTATAAACATGGAAATATCTACAGCGCCATCTCTATAAACATTGAAATATCTACACTGCCATCTGTAAAAACATGGAAATATCTACACAGTCATCTGAATAAACATGGAGATATCTACACCACCATCTGTATAAACATGGAAATACCTACAATACCATCTGTATATACATGGAAATATCTACACACACATCTGTATAAATATGGAAATATCTACACCGCCATCTGTATAAACATAGAAATATCTACACTGCCATCTGTAGAAAGATGGAAATATCTACACCGCTATCTCTATAAATATGGAAATATCTACACCGCCATCTCTATAAACATGAAAATATCTACACTGCTATCTCCATAAAGATTGAAGTATCTACTCCACCATGTGTATAAACACGGAAATATCTACACCACCATCTGTGTAAACATGGAAATATCTACACCGCTCTCTGTATAAACATGGAAATATCTACACCGCCATCTGCATGTCCATGGAAATATCTACGCCGCCATCTGTTTAAACATGGATATATCTACACGACCATCTGTGTATACATGGAAATATAAACACCGCCATCTGTACAAACATGGAAATATCTACACCGCTATCTCTATAACCATGGAAATGTGTGCACTGCCATCTGTAAAAACATGCAAATACCTTTACAGTCATCTGTATAAACATGGAAATATCTACAATGCCATCTGTATACACATGGAAATATCTACACAGCCATCTGTATAAACATGTAAATATCTACACTGCTATCTCTATAAGCATGGAAATATCTACACCGCCATCTCTATAAACATGAAAATATCTACACTGCCATCTCCATAAACATGGAACTAAATACTCCGCCATCTGTATAAACATGGAAACATCTACACCGCCATCTGTGTGAATAAGGAAATATCTACAATGCCATCTGTATAAAGATATAAATATCTGCACCACGAGCTGTATAAACATGGAAATATCTACATCGCTATCTGTATAAACGTGGAAATACCAACACCGCTATCGGTATAAACATGGAAATATCTACAATGCCATATATATAAACATGGAAATGTCTACACCGCTATGTCTATAAACATGGAAATACCTACACCACTATCTCTATAAACATGGAAATATCTACACCGCTATCTGTATAAACATGGAAATATCTACACCGCTATCTGTATAAACATGGAAATATCTACACCGCGATCTGTATAAACATGGAAATATCTACACCGCGATCTGTATAAACATGGAAATATCTTCACCACGATCGGTAAAAACATGGAAATGTCTACACCGCTATCAGTATAAACATGGAAATATCTACACCGCTATCTGTATAAACATGGAAATATCTACACCGCTATCTGTATAAACATGGAAATATCTACACAGATATCTCTATAAACATGGAAATATCTACACTGCCATCTGTATAAACTTGGAAGTACCTACAAAGCCATCTGTATAAACATGGAAATATCTACAAAGCCATCTGTATATACATGGAAATATCTACACAGCCATCTGTATAAACATGGTAATATCTACAAAGCTATCTGTATAAACATGGAAATATCTACACCGCCATCTGTATAAACATGGAAATATCTACACCGCGATCTGTATAAACATGGAAATATCTACACCACGATCTGTATAAACATGGAAATATCTACACCACGATATGTATAAACATGGAAATATCTACACCGCTATCTGTATAAATATGGAAATATCTACACAGCTATCTCTATAAACATGGAAATACCTACACCGCCATCTGTATAAACATGGAAATACCTACAAAGTCATCTGTATAAACATGGAAATATCTACAAAGCCATCTGTATATACATGGAAATATCTACACCGCTCTCTGTATAAACATGGAAATAACTACACCGCTATTTGTATAAACAAGGAAATATCTACACCATGATCTGTATAAACATGGCAATATTTACACCGCTGTCTGTATAAACATGGAAATTTCTACACCATTATCTGTATAAATATGGAAATATCTACACCGCTATCTCTGTAAACATGGAAATATCTACACCGCCATCTGTATAAACATGGAAATATCTACACAGCCATCTGCATATACATGGAAATATCTACACCACTATCTGTATAAACATGGAAATAACTACACCGCTATTTGTATAAACAAGGAAATATCTACACCATGATCTGTATAAACGTGGCAATATTTACACCGCTATCTGTATAAACATGGAGATTTCTACACCGTTATCTGTATAAATATGGAAATATCTACACCGCTATCTCTATAAACATGGAAACATCTACACCGCCATTTGTATAAACATGGAAATACCTATACAGTCATCTGTGTAAACGTGGAAATATCTACACCACCATCTGTATAAACATGGAAGTATCTACAATGCCATCTGTATACACATGGAAATAACTACACGGCAATCTGTGTATAGATGGAAACATCAACACCGCCATCTGTAAAAACTTGGAAATATCTACACTGCGATCTCTATAAACATGGAAATATCTACACTGCGGTCTGTGTAAACATGGAAATATCTACACCGGTATCTGTATAAACATGGAAATAACTACACCATGATCTGTATAAACATGGAAATATATACACCGCTATCTGTATAAACATGGAAATATCTGCACCACTATCTCTATAGACATGGAAATAGCTACAAAGCCATCTGTATAAACATGGAAATACCTACACAGTCATGTTTAGGAACATGGAAATATCTACACTGCCATCTGTATAAACATAGAAATATCTACACAGCCCTCTGTATAAATATGGAGATATCTGCATAGGCATCTGTATAAACATGGAAATATCTGCACCGCTATCTGTAAAAACATGGAAATACCTACACCGCTGTCTCTATAAACATGGAAATATGTACACCGCTATGTATATAAACATGGAAATATCTCCACTGCTGTCTGTATAAACACGGAAATACCTCCACCGTTATCTGTATAAACATGGAAATATCTACAGTGCCATCTCCATAAACATTGAAATATCTACACAGCCATCTGTAAAAACATGGAAATATCTACACAGTCATCTGAATAAACATGGAAATACCTACACCACCGTCTGTATAAACATGGAAATACCTACAAAGTCATCTGTATAAACATGGAAATATCTACAAAGCCATCTGTATAAACATGGAAATATCTACAAAGCCATCTGTATATACATGGAAATATCTACACCGCTCTCTGTATAAACATGGAAATAAGTACACCGCTATTTGTATAAACAAGGAAATATCTACACCATGATCTGTATAAACATGGCAATATTTACAACGCTATCTGTATAAACATGGAAATTTCTACACCGTTATCTGTATAAATATGGAAATATCTACACCGCTATCTCTGTAAACATGGAAATATCTACACCGCCATCTGTAAAAACATGGAAATACCTATACAGTCATCTGTATAAACATGGAAATATCTACAACGCCATCTGTATACACATGGAAATATCTACACAGCCATCTGTATAAACATGTAAATATCTACAGTGCTATCTCTATAAACATGGAAATATCTACACCGCCATCTCTATAAACATGAAAATATCTACACTGCCATCTCCATAAACATGGAACTAACTACACCGACTTCTGCATAAACATGGAAACATCTACACCGCCATCTGTGTGAATAAGGAAATATCTACAATGCCATCTGTATAAAGATATAAATATCTGCACCGCGAGCTGTATAAACATGGAAATATCTACATCGCTATCTGTATAAACGTGGAAATACCAAAACCGCTATCGGTATAAACATGGAAATATCTACAATGCCATCTATATAAACATGGAAATATCTACACCGCTATGTCTATAAACATGGAAATTCCTACACCGCTATCTCTATAAACAGGGAAATATCTACAACGCTATCTGTATAAACATGGAAATATCTACACCGCTATCTGTATAAACATGGAAATATCTACACTGCAATCTGTATAAACATGGAAATATCTACACCGCGATCTGTATAAACATGGAAATATCTTCACCACGATCTGTATAAACATGGAAATATCTACACCGCTATCTGTATAAACATGGAAATATCTGCACCGCTATCTCTATAGACATGGAAATATCTACAAAGCCATCTGTATAAACATGGAAATACCTACACAGTCATGTGTAGGAACATGGAAATATCTACACTGCCATCTGTATAAACATAGAAATATCTACACAGCCCTCTGTATAAATATGGAGATATCTCCATAGGCATCTGTATAAACATGGAAATATCTGCACCGCTATCTGTATAAACATGGAAATACCTACACCGCTGTCTCTATAAACATGGAAATATGTACACCGCTATGTATATAAATATGGAAATATCTCCACTGCTGTCTGTATAAACATGGAAATATCTCCACCGTTATCTGTATAAACATGGAAAAATCTACAGCGCCATCTGTATAAACATTGAAATATCTACACTGCCATCTGTAAAAACATGGAAATATCTACACAGTCATCTGAATAAACATGGAAATATCTACACCACCATCTGTATAAACATGGAAATACCTACAATACCATCTGTATACACATGGAAATATCTACAGAGACATCTGTATAAATATGGAAATATCTACACCGCCATCTGTATAAACATGGAAATATCTACACTGCCATCTGTAGAAAGATGGAAATATCTACACCGCTATCTCTATAAATATGGAAATATCTACACCGCCATCTCTATAAACATGAAAATATCTACACTGCCATCTCCATAAAGATGGAAGTATCTACTCCACCATGTGTATAAACACGGAAATATCTACACCACCATCTGTGTAAACATGGAAATATCTACACCGCTCTCTGTATAGACATGGAAATATCTACACCGCCATCTGCATGTCCATGGAAATATCTACGCCGCCATCTGTTTAAACATGGATATATCTACACGACCATCTGTGTATAGATGGAAATATCAACACCGCCATCTGTACAAACATGGAAATATCTACACCGCTATCTCTATAAACATGGAAATGTGTGCACTGCCATCTGTAAAAACATGGAAATACCTATACAGTCATCTGTATAAACATGGAAATATCTACAATGCCATCTGTATACACATGGAAATATCTACACAGCCATCTGTATAAACATGTAAATATCTACACTGCTATCTCTATAAACATGGAAATATCTACACCGCCATCTCTATAAACATGAAAATATCTACACTGCCATCTCCATAAACATGGAATTAAATACTCCGCCATCTCTATAAACATGGAAACATCTACACCGCCACCTGTGTGAATAAGGAAATATATACAATGCCATCTGTATAAAGATATAAGTATCTGCACCGCGAGCTGTATAAACATGGAAATATCTACATCGCTATCTGTATAAACGTGGAAATACCAACACCGCTATCGGTATAAACATGGAAATATCTAAAACGCCATCTATATAAACATGGAAATATCTACACCGCTATGTCTATAAACATGGAAATACCTACACCGCTATCTCTATACACATGGAAATATCTACACCGTGATCTGTATAAACATGGAAATATATACACCGCTATCTGTATTAATATGGAAATATCTACACAGCTATCTCTATAAACATGGAAATATACACACCGCCATCTGTATAAACATGGAAATACCTACAAAGTCAGCTGTATAAACAAGGAAATATCTACAAAGCCATCTATATAAACATGGAAATATCTACACAGCCATCTGTATATACATGGAAATATCTACACCGCAATCTGTATAAACATGGAAATAACTACACGGCTATTTGTATAAACAAGGAAATATCTACACCGTGATCTGTATAACCATGGAAATATTTACACCGCTATCTTTATAAACATGGAAATTCCTACACCGTTATCTGTATAAATATGGAAATATCTACACCGCTATCTCTATAAACATGGAAATATATACACTGCCATCTGTATAAACACGGAAACAGCTATACAGTCATCTGTGTAAACATGGAAATATCTACACCACGATCTGTATAAACATGGAAATATCTACAATGCCATATGTATACACATGGAAATACCTACACGGCAATCTGTGTATAGATGGAAACATCAACACCGCCATCTGTAAAAACTTGGAAATATCTACACTGCTATCCCTATAAACATGGAAATATCTACACTGCGGTCTGTATAAACATGGAAATATCTACACCACGATCTGTATAAACATGGAAATATCTTCACCACGATCTGTATACACATGGAAATATCTACACCGCTATCTGTATAAACATGAAAATATCTAAACCACGATCTGTATAAACATGGAAATATCTACACCGTGTTCTGTATAAACATGGAAATATCTACACCGCCATCTATATAAACATGGAAATACCTACAGAGTCATCTGTATAAACATGGAAATATCTACACAGCCATCTGTAGAAACATGGAAATATCTACACAGCCATCTGTATATACATGGAAATATCTACACCGCTATCTGTATAAACATGGAAATAACTACACCGCTATTTGTATAAACAAGGAAATATCTACACCATGATCTGTATAAACATGGCAATATTTACACCGCTATCTGTATAAACATGGAAATTTCTGCACCGTTATCTGTATAAATATGGAAATATCTACACCGCTATCTCTATATACATGGAAATATCTACACCGCCATCTGTATAAACATGGAAATACCTATACAGTCATCTGTGAAAACATGGAAATATCTACACCACCATCTGTATAAACATGGAAATATCTACAATGCCATCTGTATACACATGGAAATACCTACACGGCAATCTGTGTATAGATGGAAACATCAACACCGCCATCTGTAAAAACTTGGAAATATCTACACTGCTATCCCTATAAACATGGAAATATCTACACTGCGGTCTGTATAAACATGGAAATATCTACACCTGTATCTGTATAAACATGGAAATATCTACACCATGATCTCTATAAACATGGAAATATATACACCGCTATCTCTAAAACATGGAAGTATCTGCACCGCTATCTCTATAGACATGGAAATATCTACAAAGCCATCTGTATAAACATGGAAATACCTACACTGTCATGTGTTGGAACATGGAAATATCTACACTGCCATCTGCATAAACATAGAAATATCTACACAGACCTCTGTATAAATTTGGAGATATCTGCATGGGCATCTGTATAAACATGGAAATATCTGCACTGCTATCTGCATAAACATGGAAATACCTACACTGCTGTCTCTATAAACATGGAAATATGTACACCGCTATGTATATAAACATGGAAATATCTCCACTGCTGTCTGTATAAACATGGAAATATCTCCACCGTTATCTGTATAAACATGGAAATATCTACAGGGCTATCTCTATAAACATTGAAATATCTACACTGCCATCTGTAAAAACATGGAAATATCTACACAGTCATCTGAATAAACATGGAAATATCTACACCACCATCTGTATAAACATGGAAATACCTACAATACCATCTGTATACACATGGAAATATCTACAGAGACATCTGTATAAATATGGAAATATCTACACCGCCATCTGTATAAACATGGAAATATCTACACTGCCATCTGTAGAAAGATGGAAATATCTACACCGCTATCTCTATAAATATGGAAATATCTACACCGCCATCTCTATAAACATGAAAATATCTACACTGCCATCTCCATAAAGATGGAAGTATCTACTCCGCCATGTGTATAAACACGGAAATGTCTACACCACCGTCTGTGTAAACATGGAAATATCTACACCGCTCTCTGTATAAACATGGAAATATCTACACCGCCATCTGCACGTCCATAGAAATATCTACACCGCCATCTGTTTAAACATGGATATATCTACACGACCATCTGTGTATAGATGGAAATATAAACACCGCCATCTGTACAAACATGGAAATATCTACACCGCTATCTCTATAAACATGGAAATGTGTGCACTGCCATCTGTAAAAACATCGAAATACCTATACAGTCATCTGTATAAACATGGAAATATCTACAATGCCATCTGTATACACATGGAAATATCTACACAGCCATCTGTATTAACATGTAAATATCTACACTGCTATCTCTATAAACATGGAAATATCTACACCGCCATCTCTATAAACATGAAAATATCTACACTGCCATCTCCATAAACATGGAACTAACTACTCCGCCATCTCTATAAACATGGAAACATCTACACGGCCACCTGTGTGAATAAGGAAATATATACAATGCCATCTGTATAAAGATATAAGTATCTGCACCGCGAGCTGTATAAACATGGAAATATCTACATCGCTATCTGTATAAACGTGGAAATACCAACACCGCTATCGGTATAAACATGGAAATATCTAAAACGCCATCTATATAAACATGGAAATATCTACACCGCTATGTCTATAAACATGGAAATACCTACACCGCTATCTCTATAAACATGGAAATATCTACACCGCGATCTGTATAAACATGGAAATATCTACACCGCGATCTGTATAAACATGGAAATATCTTCACGATCTGTATAAACATGGAAATATCTACACCGCTATCTGTATAAACATGGAAATAACTACACCGCCATCTGTATAAACATGGAAATATCTACAATGCCATCTGTATAAACATGGAAATATCTACACCGCGATCTGTATAAACATGGAAATATCTACACCGCGATCTGTATAAACATGGAAATATCTACACCGCTATCTGTATAAACATGGAAATATCTACACATCTATCTCTATAAACATGGAAATATCTACACCGCCATCCGTATAAACATGGAAATACCTACAAAGTCATCTGTATAAACATGGAAATATCTACAAAGCCATCTGTATAAACATGGAAATATCTACACAGCCATCTGTATATACATGGAAATATCAACACCGCTATCTGTATAAACATGGTAATATCTACACCGCCATCTATATAAACATGGAAATATCTACACCGCTATGTCTATAAACATGGAAATACCTACACCGCTATCTCTATAAACATAGATATATCTACACCGCGATCTGTATAAACATGGAAATATCTACACCGCGATCTGTATAAACATGGAAATATCTTCACCACGATCTGTATAAACATGGAAATATCTACACCGCTATCTGTATAAACATGGAAATATCTACACCGCCATCTGTATAAACATGGAAATATCTACAATGCCATCTGTTTAAACATGGAAATATCTACACCGCGATCTGTATAAACATGGAAATATCTACACCGCGATCTGTATAAACAAGGAAATATCTACACCGCCATCTGTATAAACATGGAAATATCTACACAGCTATGTCTATAAACATGGAAATATCTACACCGCCATCTGTATAAACATGGAAATACCTACAAAGTCATCTGTAGAAACATGGAAATATCTACAAAGCCATCTGTATATACATGGAAATATCTACACAGCCATCTGTATATACATGGAAATATCAACACCGCTATCTGTATAAACATGGTAATATCTACACCGCCATCTATATAAACATGGAAATATCTACACCGCCATCTGTATAATCATGGAAATATCTACAATGCCATCTGTAGAAAGATGGAAATATCTACACCGCAATCTGTGTAAACATGGAAATATCTACACAGATATCTGTAAAAACATGGAAATATCTACACCGCTATCTGTATAAACATGGAAATATCTAAACTGTGATCTGTATAAACATGGAAATATCTACACCACGATCTGTATAAACATGGAAATACCTACACCGCTATCTGTAAAAACATGGAAATATCTACACTGCTATCTGTATAAATATGGAAATATCTACACAGCTATCTCAATAAACATGGAAATATCTACACCGCCATCTACATAAACATGGAAATACCTACAAAGTCATCTGTATGAACATAGAAATATCTACAAAGCCATCTGTATAAACATGGAAATATCTACACAGCCATCTGTATATACATGGAAATATCTACACCGCAATCTGTATAAACATGGAAATAACTACACCGCTATTTGTATAAACAAGGAAATATCTACACCATGATCTGTATAAACATGGCAATATTTACACCGCTATCTGTATAAACATGGAAGTTTCTACACCGTTATCTGTATAAATATGGAAATATCTACACCGCTATCTGTATAAACATGAAAATATCTGCACCGCTATCTCTATAGACATGGAAATATCTACAAAGCCATCTGTATAAACATGGAAATACCTACACAGTCATGTGTAGCAACATGGAAATATCTACACCACCATCTGTATAAACATGGAAATACCTACAATACCATCTCTATACACATGGAAATATCTACAGAGACATCTGTATAAATATGGAAATATCTACACCGCCATCTGTATAAACATGGAAATATCTACACTGCCATCTGTAGAAAGATGGGAATATCTACACCGCTATCTCTATAAATATGGAAATATCTACACCGCCATCTCTATAAACATGAAAATATCTACACTGCCATCTCCATAAAGATGGAAGTATCTACTCCGCCATGTGTATAAACACGGAAATATCTACACCACCATCTGTGTAAACATGGAAATATCTACACCGCTCTCTGTATAAACATGGAAATATCTACACCGCCATCTGCATGTCCATGGAAATATCTACGCCGCCATCTGTTCAAACATGGAAATATCTACACGGCCATCTGTGTATAGATGGAAATATCAACACCGCCATCTGTACAAACATGGAAATATCTACACCGCTATTTCTATAAACATGGAAATGTGTGCACTGCCATCTGTAAAAACATGGAAATACCTATACAGTCATCTGTATAAACATGGAAATATCTACAACGCCATCTGTATACACATGGAAATATCTACA
This sequence comes from Pan troglodytes, assembly GCF_028858775.2. NCBI lineage: Eukaryota > Metazoa > Chordata > Mammalia > Primates > Hominidae > Pan > Pan troglodytes. Next base: position 88,650,444 of record NC_072416.2, on the reverse strand, counting down.
CAGCCATCTGTATAAACATGTAAATATCTACAGTGCTATCTCTATAAACATGGAAATATCTACACCGCCATCTCTATAAACATGAAAATATCTACACTGCCATCTCCATAAACATGGAACTAACTACTCCGACTTCTGTATAAACATGGAAACATCTACACCGCCATCTGTGTGAATAAGGAAATATCTACAATGCCATCTGTATAAAGATATAAATATCTGCACCGCGAGCTGTATAAACATGGAAATATCTACATCGCTATCTGTATAAATGTGGAAATACCAAAACCGCTATCGGTATAAACATGGAAATATCTACAACGCCATCTGTATAAACATGGAAATATCTACACCGCTATGTCTATAAACATGGAAATTCCCACACCGCTATCTCTATAAACAGGGAAATATCTACACCGCTATCTGTATAAACATGGAAATATCTACACCGCTATCTGTATAAACATGGAAATATCTACACTGCGATCTGTATGAACATGGAAATATCTACACCGCGATCTGTATAAACATGGAAATATCTTCACCACGATCTGTATAAACATGGAAATATCTACACCGCTATCTGTATAAACATGGAAATATCTGCACCGCTATCTCTATAGACATGGAAATATCTACACCGCGATCTGTATAAACATGGAAATATGTACACCGCTATGTATATAAACATGGAAATATCTCCACTGCTGTCTGTATAAACATGGAAATATCTCCACCGTTATCTGTATAATCATGGCAATATTTACACCGCTATCTGTACAAACATGGAAATTTCTACAACGTTATCTGTATAAATATGGAAATATCTACACCGCTATCTCTATATACATGGAAATATCTACACCGCCATCTGTATAAACATGGAAATACCTATACAGTCATCTGTGTAAACATGGAAATATCTACACCACCATCTGTATAAACATGGAAATATCTACAATGCCATCTGTATACACATGGAAATACCTACACGGCAATCTGTGTATAGATGGAAACATCAACACCGCCATCTGTAAAAACTTGGAAGTATCTACACTGCTATCCCTATAAACATGGAAATATCTACACTGCGGTCTGTATAAACATGGAAATATCTACACCGGTATCTGTATAAACATGGAAATATCTACACCATGATCTGTATAAACATGGAAATATATACACCGCTATCTGTAAAACATGGAAGTATCTGCACCGCTATCTCTATAGACATGGAAATATCTACAAAGCCATCTGTATAAACATGGAAATACCTACACAGTCATGTGTAGGAACATGGAAATATCTACACTGCCATCTGTATAAACATAGAAATATCTACACAGCCCTCTGTATAAATATGGAGATATCTGCATAGGCATCTGTATAAACATGGAAATATCTGCACCGCTATCTGTATAAACATGGAAATACCAACACCGCTCTCTCTATAAACATGGAAATATGTACACCGCTATGTATAGAAACATGGAAATATCTCCACTGCTGTCTGTATAAACATGGAAATATCTCCACCGTTATCTGTATAAACATGGAAATATCTACAGCGCCATCTCTATAAACACTGAAATACCTACACTGCCATCTGTAAAAACATGGAAATATCTACACCGCTATCTCTATAAATATGGAAATATCTACACCGCCATCTCTATAAACATGAAAATATCTACACTGCCATCTCCATAAAGATGGAAGTATCTACTCCGCCATGTGTATAAACACGGAAATATCTACACCACCATCTGTGTAAACATGGAAATATCTACACCGCTCTCTGTATAAACATGGAAATATCTACACCGCCATCTGCATGTCCATGGAAATATCTACGCCGCCATCTGTTTAAACATGGATATATCTACACGACCATCTGTTTATAGATGGAAATATCAACACCGCCATCTGTACAAACATGGAAATATCTACACCGCTATCTCTATAAACATGGAAATGTGTGCACTGCCATCTGTAAAAACATGGAAATACCTATACAGTCATCTGTATAAACATGGAAATATCTACAATGCCATCTGTATACACATGGAAATAACTACACAGCCATCTGTATAAACATGTAAATATCTACACTGCTATCTCTATAAACAAGGAAATATCTACACCGCCATCTCTATAAACATGAAAATATCTACACTGCCTTCTCCATAAACATGGAACTAACTACTCCGCCATCTCTATAAACATGGAAACATCTACACGGCCACCTGTGTGAATAAGGAAATATCTACAATGCCATCTGTATAAAGATATAAATATCTGCACCGCGAGCTGTATAAACATGGAAATATCTACATCGCTATCTGTATAAACGTGGAAATACCAACACCGCTATCGGTATAAACATGGAAATATCTTAAACGCCATCTATATAAACATGGAAATATCTACACCGCTATGTCTATAAACATGGAAATACCTACACCGCTATCTCTATAAACATGGAAATATCTACACGGCGATCTGTATAAACATGGAAATATCTACACCGCGATCTGTATAAACATGGAAATATCTTCACGATCTGTATAAACATGGAAATATCTACACCGCTATCTGTATAAACATGGAAATATCTACACCGCCATCTGTATAAACATGGAAATATCTACAATGCCATCTGTATAAACATGGAAATATCTACACCGTGATCTGTATAAACATGGAAATATCTACACCGCGATCTGTATAAACATGGAAATATCTACACCGCCATCTGTATAAACATGGAAATACCTACAAAGTCATCTGTATAAACATGGAAATATCTACAAAGCCATCTGTATAAACATGGAAATATCTACACAACCATCTGTATATACATGGAAATATCAACACCGCTATCTGTATAAACATGGTAATATCTACACCGCCATCTATATAAACATGGAAATATCTACACCGCCATCTGTATAATCATGGAAATATCTACAATGCCATCTGTAAAAAGATGGAAATATCTACACCGCAATCTGTGTAAACATGGAAATATCTACACCGATATCTGTAAAAACATGGAAATATCTACACCGCTATCTGTATAAACATGGAAATATCTACACTGAGATCTGTATAAACATGGAAATATCTACACCGCGATCTGTATAAACATGGAAATACCTACACCGCTATCTGTATAAACATGGAAATATCTACACCGCTATCGGTATAAATATGGAAATATCTACACAGCTATCTCTATAAACATGGAAATATCTACACCGCCATCTGCATAAACATGGAAATACCTACAAAGTCATCTGTATGAACATAGAAATATCTACAAAGCCATCTGTATAAACATGGAAATATCTACACAGCCATCTGTATATACATGGAAATATCTACACCGCACTCTGTATAAACATGGAAATAACTACACCGCTATTTGTATAAACAAGGAAATATCTACACCATGATCTGTATAAACATGGCAATATTTACACCGCTATCTGTACAAACATGGAAATTTCTACACCGTTATCTGTATAAATATGGAAATATCTACACCGCTATCTCTATAAACATGGAAATATCTACACCGCCATCTGTATAAACATGGCAATACCTATACAGTCATCTGTGTAAACATGGAAATATCTACACCACCATCTGTATAAACATGGAAATATCTACAATGCCATCTGTATACACATGGAAATACGTACACGGAAATCTGTGTATAGATGGAAACATCAACACCGCCATCTGTAAAAACTTGGAAATATCTACACTGCTATCTCTATAAACATGGAAATATCTACACTGCGGTCTGTATAAACATGGAAATATCTACACCGCTATCTGTATAAACATGGAAATATCTACATCGCTATCTGTATAAACATGGAAATATCTACACCGCGATCTGTATAAACATGGAAGTACCTACAAAGTCATCTGTATAAATATGGAAATATCTACGAAGCCATCTGTATAAACATGGAAATATCTACAAAGCCATCTGTATATACATGGAAATATCTACAAAGATATCTGTATAAACATGGTAATATCTACACCGCCATCTGTATAAACATGGAAATATCTACACCGCCATCTGTATAAACATGGAAATATCTACAATGCCATGTGTAGAAAGATGGAAATATCTACACCGCAATCTGTGTAAACATGGAAATATCTACACCGATATCTGTAAAAACATGGAAATACCTACACCGCTATCTGTATAAACATGAAAATATCTACACCGCGATCTGTATAAACATGGAAATATCTACACCGTGATCTGTATAAACATGGAAATATCTACACCACGATCTGTATAAACATGGAAATATCTACACCGCTATCTGTATAAATATGGAAATATCTACACAGCTATCTCTATAAACATGGAAATACCTACACCGCCATCTGTATAAACATGGAAATACGTACAAAGTCATCTGTATAAACATGGAAATATCTACAAAGCCATCTGTAGAAACATGGAAATATCTACACAGCCATCTGTATATACATGGAAATATCTACACCGCTATCTGTATAAACATGGAAATAACTACACCGCTATTTGTTTAAACAAGGAAATATCTACACCATGATCTGTATAAACATGGCAATATTTACACCGCTATCTGTATAAACATGGAAATTTCTGCACCGTTATCTGTATAAATATGGAAATATCTACACCGCTATCTCTATATACATGGAAATATCTACACCGCCATCTGTATAAACATGGAAATACCTATACAGTCATCTGTGAAAACATGGAAATATCTACACCACCATCTGTATAAACATGGAAATATCTACAATGCCATCTGTATACACATGGAAATACCTACACGGCAATCTGTGTATAGATGGAAACATCAACACCGCCATCTGTAAAAACTTGGAAATATCTACACTGCTATCCCTATAAACATGGAAATATCTACACTGCGGTCTGTATAAACATGGAAATATCTACACCGGTATCTGTATAAACATGGAAATATCTACACCATGATCTCTATAAACATGGAAATATATACACCGCTATCTGTAAAACATGGAAGTATCTGCACCGCTATCTCTATAGACATGGAAATATCTACAAAGCCATCTGTATAAACATGGAAATACCTACACAGTCATGTGTTGGAACATGGAAATATCTACACTGCCATCTGTATAAACATAGAAATATCTACACAGACCTCTGTATAAATATGGAGATATCTGCATGGGCATCTGTATAAACATGGAATTATCTGCACCGCTATCTGCATAAACATGGAAATACCTACACTGCTGTCTCTATAAACATGGAAATATGTACACCGCTATGTATATAAACATGGAAATATCTCCACTGCTGTCTGTATAAACATGGAAATATCTCCACCGTTATCTGTATAAACATGGAAATATCTACAGAGCCATCTCTATAAACATTGAAATATCTACACTGCCATCTGTAAAAACATGGAAATATCTACACAGTCATCTGAATAAACATGGAAATATCTACACCACCATCTGTATAAACATGGAAATACCTACAATACCATCTGTATACACATGGAAGTATCTACAGAGACATCTGTATAAATATGGAAATATCTACACCGCCATCTGTATAAACATGGAAATATCTACACTGCCATCTGTAGAAAGATGGAAATATCTACACCGCTATCTCTATAAATATGGAAATATCTACACCGCCATCTCTATAAACATGAAAGTATCTACACTGCCATCTCCATAAAGATGGAAGTATCTACTCCGCCATGTGTATAAACACGGAAATGTCTACACCACCGTCTGTGTAAACATGGAAATATCTACACCGCTCTCTGTATAAACATGGAAATATCTACACCGCCATCTGCACGTCCATGGAAATATCTACGCCGCCATCTGTTTAAACATGGATATATCTACACGACCATCTGTGTGTAGATGGAAATATAAACACCGCCATCTGTACAAACATGGAAATATCTACACCGCTATCTCTATAAACATGGAAATGTGTGCACTGCCATCTGTAAAAACATGGAAATACCTATACAGTCATCTGTATAAACATGGAAATATCTACAATGCCATCTGTATACACATGGAAATATCTACACAGCCATCTGTATAAACATGTAAATATCTACACTGCTATCTCTATAAACATGGAAATATCTACACCGCCATCTCTATAAACATGAAAATATCTACACTGCCATCTCCATAAACATGGAACTAACTACTCCGCCATCTCTATGAACATGGAAACATCTACACGGCCACCTGTGTGAATAAGGAAATATATACAATGCCATCTGTATAAAGATATAAGTATCTGCACCGCGAGCTGTATAAACATGGAAATATCTACATCGCTATCTGTATAAACGTGGAAATACCAACACCGCTATCGGTATAAACATGGAAATATCTAAAACGCCATCTATATAAACATGGAAATATCTACACCGCTATGTCTATAAACATGGAAATACCTACACCGCTATCTCTATAAACATGGATATATCTACACCGCGATCTGTATAAACATGGAAATATCTACACCGCGATCTGTATAAACATGGAAATATGTTCACCACGATCTGTATAAACATGGAAATATCTACACCGCTATCTGTATAAACATGGAAATATCTACACCGCCATCTGTATAAACATGGAAATATCTACAATGCCATCTGTTTAAACATGGAAATATCTACACTGCGATCTGTATAAACATGGAAATATCTACACCGCTATCTGTATAAACATGGAAATATCTACAAAGCTATCTCTATAAACATGGAAATATCTACACCGCCATCTGTATAAACATGGAAATATCTACAAAGTCATCTGTATAAACATGGAAATATCTACAAAGCCATCTGTATATACATGGAAATATCTACACAGCCATCTGTATATACATGGAAATATCAACACCGCTATCTGTATAAACATGGTAATATCTACACCGCCATCTATATACACATGGAAATATCTACACCGCCATCTGTATAATCATGGAAATATCTACAATGCCATCTGTAGAAAGATGGAAATATCTACACCGCAATCTGTGTAAACATGGAAATATCTACACCGATATCTGTAAAAACATGGAAATATCTACACCGCTATCTGTAAAAACATGGAAATATCTACACTGCGATCTGTATAAACATGGAAATATCTACACCGCGATCTGTATAAACATGGAAATACCTACACCGCTCTCTGTAAAAACATGGAAATATCTACACCGCTATCTGTATAAATATGGAAATATCTACACAGCTATCTCTATAAACATGGAAATATCTACACCGCCATCTACATAAACATGGAAATACCTACAAAGTCATCTGTATGAACATAGAAATATCTACAAAGCCATCTGTATAAACATGGAAATATCTACACAGCCATCTGTATATACATGGAAATATCTACACCGCAATCTGTATAAACATGGAAATAACTACACCGCTATTTGTATAAACAAGGAAATATCTACACCATGATCTGTATAAACATGGCAATATTTACACCGCTATCTGTATAAACATGGAAGTTTCTACACCGTTATCTGTATAAATATGGAAATATCTACACCGCTATCTCTATAAACATGGAAATATCTGCACCGCCATCTGTATAAGCATGGCAATACCTATACAGTCATCTGTGTAAACATGGAAATATCTACACCACCATCTGTATAAACATGGAAATATCTACAATGCCATCTGTATACACATGGAAATACGTACACGGCAATCTGTGTATAGATGGAAACATCAACACCGCCATCTGTAAAAACTTGGAAATATCTACACTGCTATCTCTATAAACATGGAAATATCTACACTGCGGTCTGTATAAACATGGAAATATCTACACCGGTATCTGTATAAACATGGAAATATCTACACCATGATCTGTATAAACATTGAAATATATACACCGCTATCTGTATAAACATGGAAATATCTGCACCGCTATCTCTATAGACATGGAAATATCTACAAAGCCATCTGTATAAACATGGAAATACCTACACAGTCATGTGTAGCAACATGGAAATATCTACACCACCATCTGTATAAACATGGAAATACCTACAATACCATCTGTATACACATGGAAATATCTACAGAGACATCTGTACAAATATGGAAATATCTACACGGCCATCTGTATAAACATGGAAATATCTACACTGCCATCTGTGGAAAGATGGGAATATCTACACCGCTATCTCTATAAATATGGAAATATCTACACCGCCATCTCTATAAACATGAAAATATCTACACTGCCATCTCCATAAAGATGGAAGTATCTACTCCGCCATGTGTATAAACACGGAAATATCTACACCACCATCTGTGTAAACATGGAAATATCTACACCGCTCTCTGTATAAACATGGAAATATCTACACCGCCATCTGCATGTCCATGGAAATATCTACGCCGCCATCTGTTTAAACATGGATATATCTACACGACCATCTGTTTATAGATGGAAATATCAACACCGCCATCTGTACAAACATGGAAATATCTACACCGCTATCTCTATAAACATGGAAATGTGTGCACTGCCATCTGTAAAAACATGGAAATACCTATACAGTCATCTGTATAAACATGGAAATATCTACAATGCCATCTTTAGACACATGGAAATATCTACACAGCCATCGGTATAAACATGTAAATATCTACACTGCTATCTCTATAAACAAGGAAATATCTACACCGCCATCTCTATAAACATGAAAATATCTACACTGCCATCTCCATAAACATGGAACTAACTACTCCGCCATCTCTATAAACATGGAAACATCTACACGGCCACCTGTGTGAATAAGGAAATATATACAATGCCATCTGTATAAAGATATAAGTATCTGCACCGCGAGCTGTATAAACATGGAAATATCTACATCGCGATCTGTATAAACGTGGAAATACCAACACCGCTATCGGTATAAACATGGAAATATCTAAAACGCCATCTATATAAACATGGAAATATCTACACCGCTATGTCTATAAACATGGAAATACCTACACCGCTATCTCTATAAACTTGGAAATATCTACACCGCGATCTGTATAAACATGGAAATATCTACACCGCGATCTGTATAAACATGGAAATATCTTCACGATCTGTACAAACATGGAAATATCTACACCGCTATCTGTATAAACATGGAAATATCTACACCGCCATCTGTATAAACATGGAAATATCTACAATGCCATCTGTATAAACATGGAAATATCTACACCGCGATCTGTATAAACATGGATATATCTACACCGCGATCTGTATAAACATGGAAATATCTACACCGCTATCTGTATAAACATGGAAATATCTACACATCAATCTCTATAAACATGGAAATATCTACACCGCCATCTGTATAAACATGGAAATACCTACAAAGTCATCTGTATAAACATGGAAATATCTACAAAGCCATCTGTATAAACATGGAAATATCTACACAGCCATCTGTATATACATGGAAATATCAACACCGCTATCTGTATAAACATGGTAATATCTACACCGCCATCTATATAAACATGGAAATATCTACACCGCCATCTGTATAATCATGGAAATATCTACAATGCCATCTGTAGAAAGATGGAAATATCTACACCGCAATCTGTGTAAACATGGAAATATCTACACCGCAATCTGTGTAAACATGGAAATATCTACACCGCTATCTGTATAAACATGGAAATATCTACACTGCGATCTGTATAAACATGGAAATATCTACACCGCGATCTGTATAAACATGGAAATACCTACACCGCTATCTGTATAAACATGGAAATATCTACACCGCTATCGGTATAAATATGGAAATATCTACACAGCTATCTCTATAAACATGGAAATATCTACACCGCCATCTGCATAAACATGGAAATACCTACAAAGTCATCTGTATGAATATAGAAATATCTACAAAGCCATCTGTATAAACATGGAAATATCTACACAGCCATCTGTATATACATGGAAATATCTACACCGCAATCTTTATAAACATGGAAATAACTACACTGCTATTTGTATAAACAAGGAAATATCTACACCATGATCTGTATAAACATGGCAATATTTACACCGCTATCTGTATAAACATGGAAATTTCTACACCGTTATCTGTATAAATATGGAAATATCTACACCGCTATCTCTATAAACATGGAAATATCTGCACCGCCATCTGTATAAACATGGCAATACCTATACAGTCATCTGTGTAAACATGGAAATATCTACACCACCATCTGTATAAACATGGAAATATCTACAATGCCATCTGTATACACATGGAAATACGTACACGGCAATCTGTGTATAGATGGAAACATCAACACCGCCATCTGTAAAAACTTGGAAATATCTACACTGCTATCTGTATAAACATGGAAATATCTACACTGCGGTCTGTATAAACATGGAAATATCTACACCGGTATCTGTATAAACATGGAAATATCTACACCATGATCTGTATAAACATGGAAATATATACACCGCTATCTGTATAAACATGGAAATATCTGCACCGCTATCTCTATAGACATCAAATATCTACAAAGCCATCTGTATAAACATGGAAATACCTACACAGTCATGTGTAGCAACATGGAAATATCTACACTGCCATCTGTATAAACATAGAAATATCTACACAGCCCTCTGTATAAATATGGAGATATCTGCATAGGCATCTGTATAAACATGGAAATATCTGCACCGCTATCTGTATAAACATGGAAATAACTACACCGCTGTCTCTATAAACATGGAAATATGTACACCGCTATGTATATAAACATGGAAATATCTCGACTGCTGTCTGTATAAACATGGAAATATCTCCACCGTTATCTGTATAAACATGGAAATATCTACAGCGCCATCTCTATAAACACTGAAATACCTACACTGCCATCTGTAAAAACATGGAAATATCTACACAGTCATCCGAATAAACATGGAAATATCTACACCACCATCTGTATAAACATGGAAATAACTACAATACCATCTGTATATACATGCAAATATCTACACACACATCTGTATAAATATGGAAATATCTACACCGCCATCTGTATAAACATGGTAATATCTACACTGCCATCTGTAGAAAGATGGAAATATCTACACCGCTATCTCTATAAATATGGAAATATCTACACCGCCATCTCTATAAACATGAAAATATCTACACTGCTATCTCCATAAAGATGGAAGTATCTACTCCGCCATGTGTATAAACACGGAAATATCTACACCACCATCTGTGTAAACATGGAAATATCTACACCGCTCTCTGTATAAACATGGAAATATCTACACCGCCATCTGCATGTCCATGGAAATATCTACGCCGCCATCTGTTTAAACATGGATATATCTACACGACCATCTGTGTATAGATGGAAATATCAACACCGCCATCTGTACAAACATGGAAATATCTACACAGCTATCTCTATAAACATGGAAATGTGTGCACTGCCATCTGTAAAAACATGGATATACCTATACAGTCATCTGTATAAACATGGAAATATCTACAATGCCATCTGTATACACAAGGAAATATCTACACAGCCATCTGTATAAACATGTAAATATCTACACTGCTATCTCTATAAACAGGGAAATATCTACACCGCCATCTCTATAAACATGAAAATATCTACTCTGCCATCTCCATAAACATGGAACTAACTACTCCGCCATCTCTATAAACATGGAAACATCTATACCGCCACCTGTGTGAATAAGAAAATATCTACAATGCCATCTGTATAAAGATATAAATATCTGCACCGCGAGCTGTATAAACATGGAAATATCTACATCGCTATCTGTATAAACGTGGAAATACCAAAACCGCTATCGGTATAAACATGGAAATATCTGCACCGCTATCTGTATAAAAGTGGAAATACCAACACCGCTATCGGTATAAACATGGAAATATCAACAACGCCATCTATATAAACATGGAAATGTCTACACCGCTATGTCTATAAACATGGAAATACCTACACCGCTATCTCTATAAACATCTAAATATCTACACCGCTATCTGTATAAACATGGAAATATCTACACCGCCATCTGTATAAACATGGAAATATCTACAATGCCATCTGTATAAACATGGAATTATCTACACCGTGATCTGTATAAACATGGAAATATCTACACCGCGATCTGTATAAACATGGAAATATCTACACCGCTATCTGTATAAACATGGAAATATCTACACAGCTATCTCTATAAACATGGAAATATCTACACCGCCATCTGTATAAACATGCAAATACCTACAAAGTCATCTGTATAAACATGGAAATATCTACAAAGCCATCTGTATAAACATGGAATTATCTACACCGTGATCTGTATAAACATGGAAATATCTACACCGCGATCTGTATAAACATGGAAATATCTACACCGCTATCTGTATAAACATGGAAATATCTACACAGCTATCTCTATAAACATGGAAATATCTACACCGCCATCTGTATAAACATGCAAATACCTACAAAGTCATCTGTATAAACATGGAAATATCTACAAAGCCATCTGTATAAACATGGAAATATCTACACAGCCATCTGTATATACATGTAAATATCTACACCGCTATCTGTATAAACATGGTAATATCTACAATGCCATCTATATAAACATGGAAATATCTACACCGCCATCTGTATAAACATGGAAATATCTACAATGCCATCTGTAGAAAGATGGAAATATCTACACCGCAATCTGTGTAAACATGGAAATATCTACACCGATATCTGTAAAAACATGGAAATATCTACACTGCTATCTGTATAAACATGGAAATATCTACACCGCCATCTGTATAAACATGGAAATATCTACACCGCGATCTGTATAAACATGGAAATATCTATACCGCTATCTGTATAAACATGGAAATATCTACACCGCTATCTGTATAAATATGGTAATATCTACACCGACATCTATATAAACATGGAAATATCTACACCGCCATCTGTATAAACATGGAAATATCTACAATGCCATCTGTAGAAAGATGGAAATATCTAAACCGCAATCTGTGTAAACGTGGAAATATCTACACCGATATCTGTAAAAACATGGAGATATCTACACCGCTATCTGAATAAACATGGAAATATCTACACCGCGATCTGTAGAAACATGGAAATATCTACACCGCTATCTGTATAAATATGGATATATCTACACAGCTATCAATATAAATGTGGAAAAATCTACACCGCCATCTGTATAAACATGGAAATACCTACAAAGTCATCTGTATAAACATGGAAATATCAACAAAGCCATCTGTATAAACATGGAAATAACTTCACCGCTATTTGTATAAACAAGGAAATATCTACACCGTGATCTGTATAAACATGGAAATATTTACACCGCTATCTGTATAAACATGGAAATTTTTACACCGTTATCTGTATAAATATGGAAATATCTACACCGCTATCTCTATAAACATGGAAATATCTACACCGCCATCTGTATAAACATGGAGATACCTATACAGTCATCTGTGTAAACATGGAAATATCTACACCACCATGTGTATAAACATGGAAATATCTACAATGCCATCTGTATACACATGGAAATACCTAGACGGCAATCTGTGTATAGATGGAAACATCAACACCGCCATCTGTAAAAACTTGGAAATATCTACACTGCTATCTCTATAAACATGGAAATATCTACACTGCGGTCTGTATAAACATGGAAATATCTACACCGGTATCTGTATAAACATGGAAATATCTACACCATGATCTGTATAAACATGGAAATATATAAACCGCTATCTGTATAAACATGGAAATATCTGCACCGCTATCTCTATAGACATGGAAATATCTACAAAGCCATCTGTATAAACATGGAAATACCTACACAGTCATGTGTAGGAACATGGAAATATCTACACTGCCATCTGTATAAACATAGAAATATCTACACAGCCCTCTGTATAAATATGGAGATATCTGCATAGGCATCTGTATAAACATGGAAATATCTGCACCGCTATCTGTATAAACATGGAAATAACTACACCGCTGTCTCTATAAACATGGAAATATGTACACCGCTATGTATATAAACATGGAAATATCTCCACTGCTGTCTGTATAAACATGGAAATATCTCCACCGTTATCTGTATAAACAGGGAAATATCTACAGCGCCATCTCTATAATCATTGAAATATCTACACTGCCATCTGTAAAAACATGGAAATATCTACACAGTCATCTGAATAAACATGGAAATATCTACACCACCATCTGTATAAACATGGAAATACCTACAATACCATCTGTATAAACATGGAAATATCTACACACACATCTGTATAAATATGGAAATATCTACACCGCCATCTGTATAAACATGGAAATATCTACACTGCCATCTGTAGAAAGATGGAAATAGCTACACCGCTATCTCTATCAATGTGGAAATATCTACACCGCCATCTCTATAAATATGAAAATATCTACACTGCTATCTCCATAAAGATGGAAGTATCTACTCCGCCATGTGTATAAACACGGAAATATCTACACCACCATCTGTGTAAACATGGAAATATCTACACCGCTCTCTGTATAAACATGGAAATATCTACACCGCCATCTGCATGTCCATGGAAATATCTACGCCGCCATCTGTTTAAACATGGATATATCTACACGACCATCTGTGTATAGATGGAAATATCAACACCGCCATCTGTACGAACATGGAACTATCTACACCGCTATCTCTATAAACATGGAAATGTGTGCACTGCCATCTGTAAAAACATGGAAATACCTATACAGTCACCTGTATAAACATGGAAATATCTACAATGCCATCTGTATACACATGGAATTATGTACACAGCCATCTGTATAAACATGTAAATATCTACACTGCTATCTCTATAAACATGGAAATATCTACACCGCCATCTCTATAAACATGAAAATATCTACACTGCCATCTCCATAAACATGGAACTAACTACTCCGCCATCTGTATAAACATGGAAACATCTACACCGCCATCTGTGTGAATAAGGAAATATCTACAATGCCATCTGTATAAAGATATAAATATCTGCACCGTGAGCTGTATAAACATGGAAATATCTACATCGCTATCTGTATAAACGTGGAAATACCAACATCGCTATCGGTATAAACATGGAAATATCTACAACGCCATCTATATAAACATGGAAATAGCTACACCGCTATGTCTATAAACATGGAAATACCTACACCGCTATCTCTATAAACATGGAAATATCTACACCGTGATCTCTATAAACATGGAAATACCTACAACGCTATCTGTATTAATATGGAAATATCTACACAGCTATCTCTATGAACATGGAAATACCTACACCGCTATCTGTATAAACATGGAAATACCTACAAAGTCATCTGTATAAACATAGAAATATCTACAAAGAAATCTGTATAAACATGGAAATATCTACACAGCCATCTGTATATACATTGAAATATCTACACCGCAATCTGTATAAACGTGGAAATAACAACACGGCTATTTGTATAAACAAGGAAATATCTAAACCGTGATCTGTATAAACATGGAAATATTTACACCGCTATCTGTATAAACATGGAAATTTCTACACCGTTATCTGTATAAATATGGAAATATCTACACCGCTATCTTTATAAACATGGAAATATCTACACCGCCATCTGTATAAACACGGAAATACCTATACAGTCATCGGTGTAAACATGGAAATATCTACACCACCATCTGTATAAACATGGAAATATCTACAATGCCATCTGTATACACATGGAAATACCTACACGGCAATCTGTGTATAGATGGAAACATCAACACCGCCATCTGTGAAAACTTGGAAATATCTACACTGCTATCCCTATAAACTTGGAAATATCTACACTGCGTTCTGTATAAACATGGAAATATCTACACCACGATCTGTATAAACATGGAAATATCTTCACCACGATCTGTATAAACATGGAAATATCTACACCGCCATCTGTATAAACATGGAAATATCTACACCGCCATCTGTATAAACATGGAAATATCTACAATGCCATCTGTATAAACATGGAAATATCTACACCGCGATCTGTATAAACATGGAAATATCTACACCGCGATCTGTATAAACATGGAAATATCTACACCGCGATCTGTATAAACATGGAAATATCTACACAGCTATCTCTATAAACATGGAAATATCTACACCGCCATCTGTATAAACATGGAAATACCTACAAAGTCATCTGTATAAACATGGAAATATCTACAAAGCCATCTGTATAAACATGGAAATATCTACACCGCCATCTGTATATACATGGAAATATCTACACCGATATCTGTATAAACATGGTAATATCTACACCGCCATCTATATAAACATGGAAATATCTACACCGCCATCTGTATAAACATGGAAATATCTACAATGCCATCTGCAGAAAGATGGAAATATCTACACCGCAATCTGTGTAAACCTGGAAATATCTACACCGATATCTGTAAAAACATGGAAATATCTACACCGCTATCTGTATAACCATGGAAATATCTACACCGAGATCTGTATAAACATGTAAATATCTACACCGCGTTCTGTATAAACATGGAAATACCTACACCGCTATCTGTATAAACATGGAAATATCTACACCGCTATCTGTATAAATATGTAAATATCTACAC
Organism: Pan troglodytes; assembly: GCF_028858775.2. Taxonomy (NCBI): domain Eukaryota; kingdom Metazoa; phylum Chordata; class Mammalia; order Primates; family Hominidae; genus Pan; species Pan troglodytes. The sequence continues at coordinate 88,633,524 of NC_072416.2, read as the reverse complement.
AGCTATCTCTATAAACATGGAAATATCTACACCGCCATCTGTATAAACATGGAAATACCTACAAAGTCATCTGTATAAACATGGAAATAACTACAAAGCCATCTGTATAAACATGGAAATATCTACACAGCCATCTGTATATACATGGAAATATCTACACCGCAATCTGTATAAACATGGAAATAACTACACCGCTATTTGTATAAACAAGGAAATATCTACACCATGATCTGTATAAACATGGCAATATTTACACCGCTATCTGTATAAACATGGAAATTTCTACACCGTTATCTGTATATGTGTGGAAATATCTACACCGCTATCTCTATAAACATGGAAATATCTGCACTGCCATCTGTATAAACATGGCAATACCTATACAGTCATCTGTGTAAACATGGAAATATCTACACCACCATCTGTATAAACATGGAAATATCTACAATGCCATCTGTATACACATGGAAATACGTACACGGCAATCTGTGTATAGATGGAATCATCAACACCGCCATCTGTAAAAACTTGGAAATATCTACACTGCTATCTCTATAAACATGGAAATATCTACACTGCGGTCTGTATAAACATGGAAATATCTACACCGGTATCTGTATAAACATGGAAATATCTACACCATGATCTGTATAAACATGGAAATATATACACCGCTATCTGTATAAACATGGAAATATCTGCACCGCTATCTCTATAGACATGGAAATATATACAAAGCCATCTGTATAAACATGGAAATACCTACACAGTCATGCGTAGGAACATGGAAATATCTACACTGCCATCTGTATAAACATAGAAATATCTACAGAGCCCTCTGTATAAATATGGAGATATCTGCATAGGCATCTGTATAAACATGGAAATATCTGCACCGCTATTTGTATAAACATGGAAATACCTACACCGCTGTCTCTATAAATATGAAAATATGTACACCGCTATGTATGTAAACATGGAAATATCTCCACTGCTGTCTGTATAAACATGGAAATATCTCCACCGTTATCTGTATAAACATGGAAATATCTACAGCGTCATCTCTATAAACATTGAAATATCTACACTGCCATCTGTAAAAACATGGAAATATCTACACAGTCATCTGAATAAACATGGAAATATCTACACCACCATCTGTATAAACATGGAAATACCTACAATACCATCTGTATATACATGGAAATATCTACACACACATCTGTATAAATATGGAAATATCTACTCCGCCATCTGTATAAACATGGAAATATCTACACTGCCATCTGTAGAAAGATGGAAATATCTACACCGCTATCTCTATAAATATGGAAATATCTACACTGCCATGTCTATAAACATGAAAATATCTACACTGCCATCTCCATAAACATGGAAGTATCTACTCCGCCATGTGTATAAACACGGAAATATCTACACCACCATCTGTGTAAACATGGAAATATCTACACCGCTCTCTGTATAAACATGGAAATATCTACACCGCCATCTGCATGTCCATGGAAATATTTACGCCGCCATCTGTTTAAACATGGATATATCTACACGACCATCTGTGTATAGATGGAAATATCAACACCGCCATCTGTACAAACATGGAAATATCTACACCGCTATCTCTATAAACATGGAAATGTGTGCACTGCCATCTGTAAAAACATGGAAATACCTATACAGTCATCTGTATAAACATGGAAATATCTATAATGCCATCTGTATACACATGGAAATATCTACACAGCCATCTGTATAAACATGTAAATATCTACACTGCTTTCTCTATAAACATGGAAATATCTACACCGCCATCTCTATAAACATAAAAATATCTACACTGCCATCTCCATAAACATGGAACTAACTACTCCGCCATCTGTATAAACATGGAAACATCTACACCGCCATCTGTGTGAATAAGGAAATATCTACAATGCCATCTGTATAAAGATATAAATATCTGCACCGCGAGCTGTATAAACATGGAAATATCTACATCGCTATCTGTATAAACGTGGAAATACCAACACCGCTATCGGTATAAACATGGAAATATCTACAACACCATCTATATAAACGTGGAAATATCTACACCGCCATGTCTATAAACATGGAAACACCTACACCGCTATCTCTATAAACATGGGAATATCTACACAGCTATCTGTATAAACATGGAAATATCTACACCGCTATCTGTATGAACATGGAAATATCTACACCGCGATCTGTATAAACATGGAAATAACTACACCGCGATCTGTATAAACATGGAAATATCTTCACCACGATCTGCATAAAAATGGAAATATCTACACCGCTATCTGTATAAACATGGAAAGATCTACACCGCCATCTGTATAAACATGGAAATATCTACAATGCCATCTGTATAAACATGGAAATATCTACACCGCGATCTGTATAAACATGGAAATATCTACACCGCTATCTGTATAAACATGGAAATATCTACACAGCTATCTCTATAAACATAGAAATGTCTACACCGCCATCTGTATAAACATGGAAATACCTACAAAGTCATCTGTATAAACATGGAAATACCTACAAAGCCATCTGTATAAACATGGAAATATCTACACAGCCATCTGTATATACATGGAAATATCTACAACGCTATCTCTATAAACATGGTAATAACTACACGGCTATTTGTATAAACAAGGAAATATCTACACCGTGATCTGTATAAACATGGAAATATTTACACCGCTATCTGTATAAACATGGAAATTTCTACACCGTTATCTGTATAAACATGGAAATATCTACACTGCTATCTCTATAAACATGGAAATATCTACACCGCCATCTGTATAAACATGGAAATACCTATACAGTCATCTGTGTAAACATGGAAATATCTACACCACCATCTGTATAAACATGGAAATATCTACAATGCCATCTGTATACACATGGAAATACCTACACGGCAATCTGTGTATAGATGGAAACATCAACACCGCCATCTGTAAATACTTGGAAATATCTACACTGCTATCCCTATAAACATGGAAATATCTACACTGCGGTCTGTATAAACATGGAAATATCTACACCGCGATCTGTATAAACATGGAAATATCTTCACCACGATCTGTATAAACATGGAAATATCTACACCGCTATCTGTATAAACATGGAAATATCTTCACCACGATCTGTATAAACATGGAAATATCTACACCGCTATCTGTATAAACATGGAAATATCTACACCGCCATCTGTATAAACATGGAAATATCTACAATGCCATCTGTATAAACATGGAAATATCTACACCGCGATCTGTATAAACATGGAAATATCTACACCGCGATCTGTATAAACATGGAAATATCTACACCGCTATCTGTATAAACATGGAAATATCTACACAGCTATCTCTATAAACATGGAAATATCAACACCGCCATCTGTATAAACATGGAAATACCTACAAGGTCATCTGTATAAACATGGAAATATCTACAAAGCCATCTGTATAAACATGGAAATATCTACACAGCCATCTGTATATACATGGAAATATCTACAACGCTATCTGTATAAACATGGTAATATCTACACCGCCATCTATATAATCATGGAAATATCTACACCGCCATCTGTATAATCATGGAAATATCTACAATGCCATCTGTAGAAAGATGGAAATATCTACACCGCAATCTGTGTAAACATGGAAATATCTACACCGATATCTGTAAAAACATGGAAATATCTACACCACTATCTGTATAAACATGGAAATATCTACACTGCGAACTGTATAAACATGGAAATATCTACACCGCGATCTGTATAAACATGGAAATATCTACACCGCTATCTGTATAAACATGGAAATATCTACACCGCTATCTGTATAAATATGGAAATATCTACACAGCTATCTCTATAAACATGGAAATATCTACACCAACATCTGTATAAACATGGAAATACGTACAAAGTCATCTGTACGAACATGGAAATATCTACAAAGCCATCTGTATAAACATGGAAATATCTACACAGCCATCTGTATATACATGGAAATATCTACACCGCAATCTGTATAAACATGGAAATAACTACACCGCTATTTGTATAAACAAGGAAATATCTACACCATGATCTGTATAAACATGGCAATATTTACACCGCTATCTGTATAAACATGGAAATTCCTACACCGTTATCTGTATAAATATGGAAATATCTACACCGCTATCTCTATAAACATGGAAATATCTGCACCGCCATCTGTATAAACATGGCAATACCTATACAGTCATCTGTGTAAACATGGAAATATCTACACCACCATCTGTATAAACATGGAAATATCTACACTGCCATCTGTAGAAAGATGGAAATATCTACACCGCTATCTCTATAAATATGGAAATATCTACACCGACATCTCTATAAACATGAAAATATCTACACTGCCATCTCCATAAAGATGGAAGTATCTACTCCGCCATGTGTATAAACACGGAAATATCTACACCACCATCTGTGTAAACATGGAAATATCTACACCGCTCTCTGAATAAACATGGAAATATCTACACCGCCATCTGCATGTCCATGGAAATATCTACGCCGCCATCTGTTCAAACATGGAAATATCTACACGGCCATCTGTGTATAGATGGAAATATCAACACCGCCATCTGTACAAACATGGAAATATCTACACCGCTATCTCTATAAACATGGAAATGTGTGCACTGCCATCTGTAAAAACATGGAAATACCTATACAGTCATCTGTATAAACATGGAAATATCTACAACGCCATCTGTATACACATGGAAATATCTACACAGCCATCTGTATAAACATGTAAATATCTACAGTGCTATCTCTATAAACATGGAAATATCTACACCGCCATCTCTATAAACATGAAAATATCTACACTGCCGTCTCCATAAACATGGAACTAACTACTCCGACTTCTGTATAAACATGGAAACATCTACACCGCCATCTGTGTGAATAAGGAAATATCTACAATGCCATCTGTATAAAGATATAAATATCTGCACCGCGAGCTGTATAAACATGGAAATATCTACATCGCTATCTGTATGAACGTGGAAATACCAAAACCGCTATCGGTATAAACATGGAAATATCTACAACGCCATCTATATTAACATGGAAATATCTACACCGCTATGTCTATAAACATGGAAATTCCTACACCGCTATCTCTATAAACAGGGAAATATCTACACCGCGATCTGTATAAACATGGAAATATCTACACTGCTATCCGTATAAACATGGAAATATCTACACAGCTATCTCTATAAACATGGAAATATCTACACCGCCATGTGTATAAACATGGAAATACCTACAAAGTCATCTGTATAAACATGGAAATATCTACAAAGCCATCTGTATAAACATGGAAATATCCACACAGCCATCTGTATATACATTGAAATATCTACACCGCTATCTGTATAAACATGGTAATATCTACACCGCCATCTGTATAAACATGGAAATATCTACACCGCCATCTGTATAAACATGGAAATATCTACAATGCCATCTGTAGAAAGATGGAAATATCTACACCGCAATCTGTGTAAACATGGAAATCTCTACACCGATATCTGTAAAAACTTGGAATTATCTACACTGCTATCTGTATAAACTTGGAAATATCTACACCGCGATCTGTATAAACATGGAAATATCTACACCGAGATCTGTATAAACATGGAAATATCTACACCGCTATCTGTATAAACATGGAAATATCTACACCGCTATCTGTATAAACATGGTAATATCTACACCGACATCTATATAAACATGGAAATATCTACACCGCCATCTGTATAAACATGGAAATATCTACAATGCCATCTGCAGAAAGATGGAAATATCTAAACCGCAATCTGTGTAAACGTGGAAATATCTACACCGTTATCTGTAAAAACATGGAAATATCTACACCGCTATCTGAATAAACATGGAAATATCTACACCGCGATCTGTATAAACATGGAAATATCTACACCGCGATCTGTATAAACATGGAAATATCTACACCGCTATCTGTATAAATATGGATATATCTACACAGCTATCTCTATAAATGTGGAAATATCTACACCGCCATCTGTATAAACATGGAAATACCTACAAAGTCATCTGTATAAACATGGAAATATCTACAAAGCCATCTGTATAAACATGGAAATAACTTCACCGCTATTTGTATAAACAAGGAAATATCTACACCATGATCTGTATAAACATGGAAATATTTACACCGCTATCTGTATAAACATGGAAATTTTTACACCGTTATCTGTATAAATATGGAAATATCTACACTGCTATCTCTATAAACATGGAAATATCTGCACCGCCATCTGTATAAACACGGAGATACCTATACAGTCATCTGTGTAAACATGGAAATATCTACACCACCATCTGTATAAACATGGAAATATCTACAATGCCATCTGTATACACATGGAAATACCTACACGGCAATCTGTGTATAGATGGAAACATCAACACCGCCATCTGTAGAAACTTGGAAATATCTACACTGCTATCTGTATAAACATAGAAATATCTACACAACCCGCTGTATAAATATGGAGATATCTGCATAGGCATCTGTATAAACATGGAAATATCTGCACCGCTATCTGTATAAACATGGAAATACCTACACCGCTGTCTCTATAAACATGGAAATATGTACACCACTATGTATATAAACATGGAAATATCTCCACTGCTGTCTGTATAAACATGGAAATATCTCCACTGTTATCTGTATAAACATGGAAATATCTACAGCGCCATCTCTATAATCATTGAAATATCTACACTGCCATCTGTAAAAACATGGAAATATCTACACAGTCATCTGAATAAACATGGAAATATCTACACCACCATCTGTATAAACATGGAAATACCTACAATACCATCTGTATAAACATTGAAATATCTACACACACATCTGTATAAATATGGAAATATCTACACCGCCATCTGTATAAACATGGAAATATCTACACTGCCATCTGTAGAAAGATGGAAATATCTACACCGCTATCTCTATAAATATGGAAATATCTACACCGCCATCTCTATAAACATGAAAATATCTACACTGCCATCTCCATAAAGATGGAAGTATCTACTCCGCCATGTGTATAAACACGGAAATATCTACACCACCATCTGTGTAAACATGGAAATATCTACACCGCTCTCTGTATAAACATGGAAATATCTACACCGCCATCTGCATGTCCATGGAAATATCTACGCCACCATCTGTTTAAACATGGATATATCTACACGACCATCTGTGTATAGATGGAAATATCAACACCGCCATCTGTACAAACATGGAAATATCTACACCGCTATCTCTATAAACATGGAAATGTGTGCACTGCCATCTGTAAAAACATGGAAATACCTGTACAGTCATCTGTATAAACATGGAAATATCTACAATGCCATCTGTATACACATGGAAATATCTACACAGCCATCTGTATAAACATGTAAATATCTACACTGCTATCTCTATAAACATGGAAATATCTACACCGCCATCTCTATAAACATGAAAATATCTACACTGCCATCTCCATAAACATGGAATTAAATACTCCGCCATCTCTATAAACATGGAAACATCTACACCGCCACCTGTGTGAATAAGGAAATATATACAATGCCATCTGTATAAAGATATAAGTATCTGCACCACGAGCTGTATAAACATGGAAATATCTACATCGCTATCTGTATAAACGTGGAAATACGAACACCGCTATCGGTATAAACATGGAAATATCTAAAACGCCATCTATATAAACATGGAAATATCTACACCGCTATGTCTATAAACATGGAAATACCTAAACCGCTATCTCTATAAACATGGAAATATCTACATCGTGATCTGTATAAACATGGAAATATCTACACCGCTATCTGTATTAATATGGAAATATCTACACAGCTATCTCTATAAACATGGAAATATCCACACCGCCATCTGTATAAACATGGAAATACCTACAAAGTCATCTGTATAATCAAGGAAATATCTACAAAGCCATCTGTATAAACATGGAAATATCTACACAGCCATCTGTATATACATGGAAATATCTACACCGCAATCTGTATAAACATGGAAATAACTACACGGCTATTTGTATAAACAAGGAAATATCTACACCGTGATCTGTATAAACACGGAAATATTTACACCGCTATCTGTATAAACATGGAAATTTCTACACCGTTATCTGTATAAATATGGAAATATCTACACCGCTATCTCTATAAACATGGAAATATATACACCGCCATCTGTATAAACATGGAAACACCTATACAGTCATCTGTGTAAACATGGAAATATCTACACCACCGTCTATATAAACATGGAAATATCTACAATGCCATCTGTATACACATGGAAATACCTACACGGCAATCTGTGTATAGATGGAAACATCAACACCGCCATCTGTAAAAACTTGGAAATATCTACACTGCTATCCCTATAAACATGGAAATATCTACACTGCGGTCTGTATAAACATGGAAATATCTACACCGCGATCTGTATAAACATGGAAATATCTTCACCACGATCTGTATAAACATGGAAATATCTACACCGCTATCTGTATAAACATGGAAATATCTACACCGCCATCTGTATAAACATGGAAATATCTACAATGCCATCTGTATAAACATGGAAATATCTACACTGCGATCTGTATAAACATGGAAATATCTACACCGCGATCTGTATAAACATGGAAATATCTACACCGCTATCTGTATAAACATGGAAATATCTACACAGCTATCTCTATAAACATGGAAATATCTACACCGCCATCTGTATAAACATGGAAATACCTACAAAGTCATCTGTATGAACATGGAAATATCTACAAAGCCATCTGTATAAACATGGAAATATCTACACTGCCATCTGTATCTACATGGAAATATCTACACCGCAATCTGTATAAACATGGTAACATCTACACCGCCATCTATATAAACATGGAAATATCTACACCGCCATCTGTATAAACATGGAAATATCTACAATGCCATCTGTAGAAAGATGGAAATATCTACACCGCAATCTGTGTAAACATGGAAATATCTACTCCGATATCTGTAAAAACATGGAAATATAAACACCGCTATCTGTATAAACATGGAAATATCTACACCGAGATCTGTATAAACATGTAAATATCTACACCGCGTTCTGTATAAACATGGAAATACCTACACCGCTATCTGTATAAACATGGAAATATCTACACCGCTATCTGAATAAATATAGAAATATCTACACAGCTATCTCTATAAACATGGAAATATCTACACCGCCATCTGTATAAACATGGAAATACCTACAAAGTCATCTGTATAAACATGGAAATAACTAAAAAGCCATCTGTATAAACATGGAAATATCTACACAGCCATCTGTATATACATGGAAATATCTACACCGCTATCTGTATAAACATGGAAATAACTACACCGCTATTTGTATAAACAAGGAAATATCTACACCGTGATCTGTATAAACATGGCAATATTTACACCGCTATCTGTATAAACATGGAAATTTCTGCACCGTTATCTGTATAAATATGGAAATATCTACACCGCTATCTCTATATACATGGAAATATCTACACCGCCATCTGTATAAACATGGAAATACCTATACAGTCATCTGTGTAAACATGGAAATATCTACACCACCATCTGTATAAACATGGAAATATCTACAATGCCATCTGTATACACATGGAAATACCTACACGGCAATCTGTGTATAGATGGAAACATCAACACCGCCATCTGTAAAAACTTGGGAATATCTACACTGCCATCCCTATAAACATGGAAATATCTACACTGCGGTCTGTATAAACATGGAAATATTTACACCGGTATCTGCATAGACATGGAAATATCTACACCATGATCTCTATAAACATGGAAATATATACACCGCTATCTGTAAAACATGGAAGTATCTGCACCGCTATCTCTATAGACATGGAAATATCTACAAAGCCATCTGTATAAACATGGAAATACCTACACAGTCATGTGTTGGAACATGGAAATATCTACACTGCCGTCTGTATAAACATAGAAATATCTACACAGCCCTCTGTATAAATATGGAGATATCTGCATAGGCATCTGTATAAACATGGAAATATCTGCACCGCTATCTGTATAAACATGGAAATACCTACACCGCTGTCTCTATAAACATGGAAATATGTACACCGCTATGTATATAAACATGGAAATATCTCCACTGCTGTCTGTATAAACATGGAAATATCTCCACCGTAATCTGTATAAACATGGAAATATCTACAGTGCCATCTCTATAAACATTGAAATATCTACACTGCCATCTGTAAAAACATGGAAATATCTACACAGTCATCTGAATAAACATGGAAATAACTACACCACCATCTGTATAAACATGGAAATACCTACAATACCATCTGTATACACATGGAAATATCTACAGAGACATCTGTATAAATATGGAAATAACTACACCGACATCTGTATAAACATGGAAATATCTACACTGCCATCTGTAGAAAGATGGAAATATCTACACCGCTATCTCTATAAATATGGAAATATCTACACCGCCATCTCTATAAACATGAAAATATCTACACTGCCATCTCCATAAAGATGGAAGTATCTACTCCGCCATGTGTATAAACACGGAAATATCTACACCACCATCTGTGTAAACATGGAAATATCTACACCGCTCTCTGTATAAACATGGAAATATCTACACCGCCATCTGCATGTCCATGGAAATATCTACGCCGCCATCTGTTTAAACATGGATATATCTACACGACCATCTGTGTATAGATGGAAATATAAACAACGCCATCTGTACAAACATGGAAATATCTACACCGCTATCTCTATAAACATGGAAATGTGTGCACTGCCATCTGTAAAAACATGGAAATACCTATACAGTCATCTGTATAAACATGGAAATATCTACAATGCCATCTGTATACACATGGAAATATCAACACAGACATCTGTATAAACATGTAAATATCTACACTGCTATCTCTATAAACATGGAAATATCTACACCGCCATCTCTATAAACATGAAAATATCTACACTGCCATCTCCATAAACATGGAACTAACTGCTCCGCCATCTCTATAAACATGGAAACATCTACACGGCCACCTGTGTGAATAAGGAAATATATACAATGCCATATGTATAAAGATATAAGTATCTGCACCGCGAGCTGTATAAACATGGAAATATCTACATCGCTATCTGTATAAACGTGGAAATACCAACACCGCTATCGGTATAAACATGGAAATATCTAAAATGCCATCTATATAAACATGGAAATATATACACCGCTATGACTATAAACATGGAAATACCTACACCGCTATCTCTATAAACATGGAAATATCTACACCGTGATCTGTATAAACATGGAAATATCTACACCACGATCTGTATAAACATGGAAATATCTTCACCACGATCTGTATAAACATGGAAATATCTACACCGCTATCTGTATAAACATGGAAATATCTACACCGCCATCTGTATAAATATGGAAATATCTACAATGCCATCTGTATAAACATCGAAATATCTACACCGCGATCTGTATAAACATGGAAATATCTACACCGCGATCTGTATAAACATGGAAATATCCACACCGCTATCTGTATAAACATGGAAATATCTACACAGCTATCTATATAAACATGGAAATATCAACACCGCCATCTGTATAAACATGGAAATACCTACACAGTCATCTGTATAAACATGGAAATATCTACAAAGCCATCTGTATAAACATGGAAATATCTACACAGCCATCTGTATATACATGGAAATATCTACAACGCTATCTGTATAAACATGGTAATATCTACACCGCCATCTATATACTCATGGAAATATCTACACCGCCATCTGTATAATCATGGAAATATCTACAATGCCATCTGTAGAAAGATGGAAATATCTACACCGCAATCTGTGTAAACATGGAAATATCTACACCGATATCTGTAAAAACATGGAAATATCTACACCGCTATCTGTATAAACATGGAAATATCTACACCGCGATCTGTATAAACATGGAAATATCTACACCGCGATCTGTATAAACATGGAAATATCTACACCGCTATCTGTATAAACATGGAAATATCTACACCGCTATCTGTATAAATATGGAAATATCTACACAGCTATCTCTATAAACATGGAAATATCTACACCTCCATCTGTATAAACATGGAAATACCTACAAAGTCATCTGTATGAACATGGAAATATCTACAAAGCCATCTGTATAAACATGGAAATATCTACACAGCCATCTGTATATACATGGAAATATCTACACCGCAATCTCTATAAACATGGAAATAACTACACCGCTATTTGTATAAACAAGGAAATATCTACACCATGATCTGTATAAACATGGCAATATTTACACCGCTATCTGTATAAACATGGAAATTTCTACACCGTTATCTGTATAAATATGGAAATATCTACACCGCTATCTCTATAAACATGGAAATATCTGCACCGCCATCTGTATAAACATGGCAATACCTATACAGTCATCTGTGTAAACATGGAAATATCTACACCACCATCTGTATAAACATGGAAATATCTACAATGCCATCTGTATACACATGGAAATACGTACACGGCAATCTGTGTATAGATGGAAACATCAACACCGCCATCTGTAAAAACTTGGAAATATCTACACTGCTATCTCTATAAACATGGAAATATCTACACTGCGGTCTGCATAAACATGGAAATATCTACACCGGTATCTGTATAAACATGGAAACATCTACACCATGATCTGTATAAACATGGAAATATATACACCGCTATCTGTATAAACATGGAAATATCTGCACCGCTATCTCTATAGACATGGAAATATCTACAAAGCCATCTGTATAAACATGGAAATACCTACACAGTCATGTGTAGGAACATGGCAATATCTACACTGCCATCTGTATAAACATAGAAATATCTACACAGCCCTCTGTATAAATATGGAGATATCTGCATAGGCATCTGTATAAACATGGAAATATCTGCACCGCTATCTGTATAAACATGGAAATACCTACACCGCTGTCTCTATAAACATGGAAATATGTACACCGCTATGTATATAAACATGGAAATATCTCCACTGCTGTCTGTATAAACATGGAAATATCTCCACCGTTATCTGTATAAACATGGAAATATCTACAACGCCATCTCTATAAACATTGAACTATCTACACTGCCATCTGTAAAAACATGGAAATGTCTACACAGTCATCCGAATAAACATGGAAATATCTACACCACCATCTGTAAAAACATGGAAATACCTACAATACCATCTGTATATACATGGAAATATCTACACACACATCTGTATAAATATGGAAATATCTACACCGCCATCTGTATAAACCTGGTAATATCTACACTGCCATCTGTAGAAAGATGGAAATATCTACACCGCTATCTCTATAAATATGGAAATATCTACACCGCCATCTCTATAAACATGAAAATATCTACACTGCCATCTCCATAAACAAGGATCTAACTACTCCGCCATCTGTATAAACACGGAAACATCTACACCGCCATCTGTGTGAATAAGGAAATATCTACAATGCCATCTGTATGAAGATAAAAATAACTGCACCGCGAGCTGTATAAACATGGAAATATCTACATCGCTATCTGTATAAACGTGGAAATACCAACACCGCTATCGGTATAAACATGGAAATATCTACAACGCCATCTATATAAACATGGAAATGTCTACACCGCTGTCTATAAACATGGAAATACCTACACCGCTATCTCTATAAACATGGAAATATCTACACCGCTATCTGTATAAACATGGAAATATCTACACCGCTATCTGTAAAAACATGGAAATATCTACACCGCGATCTGTATAAACATGGAAATATCTGCACCGTGATCTGTATAAACATGGAAATATCTTCACCGCGATCTGTATAAACATGGAAAAATCTACACCGCTATCTGTATAAACATGCAAATATCTACACCGCCATCTCTATAAACATCGTAATATCTACAATGCCATCTGTATAAACATGGAAATATCTACACAGCCATCTGTATAAACATGGAAATATCTACACCGCGATCTGTATAAACATGGAAATATCTACACCGCTATTTGTATAAACATGGAAATATCTACACAGCTATCTCTGTAAACATGGAAATACCTACACCGCCATCTGTATAAACATGGAAATACCTACAAAGTCATCTGTATAAACATGGAAATATCTACAAAGCCATCTGTATAAACATGGAAATATCTACACAGCCATCTGTATATACATGGAAATATCTACACCGCTATCTTTATAAACATCGTAATATCTACACCGCCATCTATATAAACATGGAAATATCTACACAGCCATCTGTATAAACATGGAAATATCTACAATGCCATCTGTAGAAAGATGGAAATATCTACACCGCAATCTGTGTAAACATGGAAATATCTTCACCGATATCTGTAAAAACATGGAAATATCTACACCGCTATCTGTATAAACATGAAAATATCTAAACCGCGATCTGTATAAACATGGAAATATCTACACCGCGATCTGTATAAACATGGAAATATCTACACCGCCATCTATATAAACATGGAAATATCTACAGAGTCATCTGTATAAACATGGAAATATCTACAAAGCCATCTGTAGAAACATGGAAATATCTACACAGCCATCTGTATATACATGGAAATATCTACACCGCTATCTGTATAAACATGGAAATAACTACACCGCTATTTGTATAAACAAGGAAATATCTACACCATGATCTGTATAAACATGGCAATATTTACACCGCTATCTGTATAAACATGGAAATTTCTGCACCGTTATCTGTATAAATATGGAAATATCTACACCGCTATCTCTATATACATGGAAATATCTACACCGCCATCTGTATAAACATGGAAATACCTATACAGTCATCTGTGAAAACATGGAAATATCTACACCACCATCTGTATAAACATGGAAATATCTACAATGCCATCTGTATACACATGGAAATACCTACACGGCAATCTGTGTATAGATGGAAACATCAACACCGCCATCTGTAAAAACTTGGAAATATCTACACTGCTATCCCTATAAACATGGAAATATCTACACTGCGGTCTGTATAAACATGGAAATATCTACACCGGTATCTGTATAAACATGGAAATATCTACACCATGATCTCTATAAACATGGAAATATATACACCGCTATCTGTAAAACATGGAAGTATCTGCACCGCTATCTCTATAGACATGGAAATATCTACAAAGCCATCTGTATAAACATGGAAATACCTACACAGTCATGTGTTGGAACATGGAAATATCTACACTGCCATCTGTATAAACATAGAAATATCTACACAGACCTCTGTATAAATATGGAGATATCTGCATGGGCATCTGTATAAACATGGAAATATCTGCACCGCTATCTGCATAAACATGGAAATACCTACACTGCTGTCTCTATAAACATGGAAATATGTACACCGCTATGTATATAAACATGGAAATATCTCCACTGCTGTCTGTATAAACATGGAAATATCTCCACCGTTATGTGTATAAACATGGAAATATCTACAGAGCCATCTCTATAAACATTGAAATATCTACACTGCCATCTGTAAAAACATGGAAATATCTACACAGTCATCTGAATAAACATGGAAATATCTACACCACCATCTGTATAAACATGGAAATACCTACAATACCATCTGTATACACATGGAAATATCTACAGAGACATCTGTATAAATATGGAAATATCTACACCGCCATCTGTATAAACATGGAAATATCTACACTGCCATCTGTAGAAAGATGGAAATATCTACACCGCTATCTCTATAAATATGGAAATATCTACACCGCCATCTCTATAAACATGAAAGTATGTACACTGCCATCTCCATAAAGATGGAAGTATCTACTCCGCCATGTGTATAAACACGGAAATGTCTACACCACCGTCTGTGTAAACATGGAAATATCTACACCGCTCTCTGTATAAACATGGAAATATCTACACCGCCATCTGCACGTCCATGGAAATATCTACGCCGCCATCTGTTTAAACATGGATATATCTACACGACCATCTGTGTGTAGATGGAAATATAAACACCGCCATCTGTACAAACATGGAAATATCTACACCGCTATCTCTATAAACATGGAAATGTGTGCACTGCCATCTGTAAAAACATGGAAATACCTATACAGTCATCTGTATAAACATGGAAATATCTACAATGCCATCTGTATACACATGGAAATATCTACACAGCCATCTGTATAAACATGTAAATATCTACACTGCTATCTCTATAAACATGGAAATATCTACACCGCCATCTCTATAAACATGAAAATATCTACACTGCCATCTCCATAAACATGGAACTAACTACTCCGCCATCTCTATAAACATGGAAACATCTACACGGCCACCTGTGTGAATAAGGAAATATATACAATGCCATCTGTATAAAGATATAAGTATCTGCACCGCGAGCTGTGTAAACATGGAAATATCTACATCGCTATCTGTATAAACGTGGAAATACCAACACCGCTATCGGTATAAACATGGAAATATCTAAAACGCCATCTATATAAACATGGAAATATCTACACCGCTATGTCTATAAACATGGAAATACCTACACCGCTATCTCTATAAACATGGATATATCTACACCGCGATCTGTATAAACATGGAAATATCTACACCGCGATCTGTATAAACATGGAAATATGTTCACCACGATCTGTATAAACATGGAAATATCTACACCGCTATCTGTATAAACATGGAAATATCTACACCGCCATCTGTATAAACATGGAAATATCTACAATGCCATCTGTTTAAACATGGAAATATCTACACCGCGATCTGTATAAACATGGAAATATCTACACCGCTATCTGTATAAACATGAAAATATCTACAAAGCTATCTCTATAAACATGGAAATATCTACACCGCCATCTGTATAAACATGGAAATACCTACAAAGTCATCTGTATAAACATGGAAATATCTACAAAGCCATCTGTATATACATGGAAATATCTACACAGCCATCTGTATATACATGGAAATATCAACACCGCTATCTGTATAAACATGGTAATATCTACACCGCCATCTATATACACATGGAAATATCTACACCGCCATCTGTATAATCATGGAAATATCTACAATGCCATCTGTAGAAAGATGGAAATATCTACACCGCAATCTGTGTAAACATGGAAATATCTACACCGATATCTGTAAAAACATGGAAATATCTACACCGCTATCTGTAAAAACATGGAAATATCTACACTGCGATCTGTATAAACATGGAAATATCTACACCGCGATCTGTATAAACATGGAAATACCTACACCGCTATCTGTAAAAACATGGAAATGTCTACACCGCTATCTGTATAAATATGGAAATATCTACACAGCTATCTCTATAAACATGGAAATATCTACACCGCCATCTACATAAACATTGAAATACCTACAAAGTCATCTGTATGAACATAGAAATATCTACAAAGCCATCTGTATAAACATGGAAATATCTACACAGCCATCTGTATATACATGGAAATATCTACACCGCAATCTGTATAAACATGGAAATAACTACACCGCTATTTGTATAAACAAGGAAATATCTACACCATGATCTGTATAAACATGGCAATATTTACACCGCTATCTGTATAAACATGGAAGTTTCTACACCGTTATCTGTATAAATATGGAAATATCTACACCGCTATCTCTATAAACATGGAAATATCTGCACCGCCATCTGTATAAACATGGCAATACCTATACAGTCATCTGTGTAAACATGGAAATATCTACACCACCATCTGTATAAACATGGAAATATCTACAATGCCATCTGTATACACATGGAAATACGTACACGGCAATCTGTGTATAGATGGAAACATCAACACCGCCATCTGTAAAAACTTGGAAATATCTACACTGCTATCTCTATAAACATGGAAATATCTACACTGCGGTCTGCATAAACATGGAAATATCTACACCGGTATCTGTATAAACATGGAAATATCTACACCATGATCTGTATAAACATTGAAATATATAAACCGCTATCTGTATAAACATGGAAATATCTGCACCGCTATCTCTATAGACATGGAAATATCTACAAAGCCATCTGTATAAACATGGAAATACCTACACAGTCATGTGTAGCAACATGGAAATATCTACACCACCATCTGTATAAACATGGAAATACCTACAATACCATCTGTGTACACATGGAAATATCTACAGAGACATCTGTACAAATATGGAAATATCTACACGGCCATCTGTATAAACATGGAAATATCTACACTGCCATCTGTGGAAAGATGGGAATATCTACACCGCTATCTCTATAAATATGGAAATATCTACACCGCCATCTCTATAAACATGAAAATATCTACACTGCCATCTCCATAAAGATGGAAGTATCTACTCCGCCATGTGTATAAACACGGAAATATCTACACCACCATCTGTGTAAACATGGAAATATCTACACCGCTCTCTGTATAAACATGGAAATATCTACACCGCCATCTGCATGTCCATGGAAATATCTACGCCGCCATCTGTTTAAACATGGATATATCTACACGACCATCTGTTTATAGATGGAAATATCAACACCGCCGTCTGTACAAACATGGAAATATCTACACCGCTATCTCTATAAACATGGAAATGTGTGCACTGCCATCTGTAAAAACATGGAAATACCTATACAGTCATCTGTATAAACATGGAAATATCTACAATGCCATCTGTATACACATGGAAATATCTACACAGCCATCGGTATAAACATGTAAATATCTACACTGCTATCTCTATAAACAAGGAAATATCTACACCGCCATCTCTATAAACATGAAAATATCTACACTGCCATCTCCATAAACATGGAACTAACTACTCCGCCATCTCTATAAACATGGAAACATCTACACGGCCACCTGTGTGAATAAGGAAATATATACAATGCCATCTGTATAAAGATATAAGTATCTGCACCGCGAGCTGTATAAACATGGAAATATCTACATCGCTATCTGTATAAACGTGGAAATACCAACACCGCTATCGGTATAAACATGGAAATATCTAAAACGCCATCTATATAAACATGGAAATATCTACACCGCTATGTCTATAAACATGGAAATACCTACACCGCTATCTCTATAAACTTGGAAATATCTACACCGCGATCTGTATAAACATGGAAATATCTACACCGCGATCTGTATAAACATGGAAATATCTTCACGATCTGTACAAACATGGAAATATCTACACCGCTATCTGTATAAACATGGAAATATCTACACCGCCATCTGTATAAACATGGAAATATCTACAATGCCATCTGTATAAACATGGAAATATCTACACCGCGATCTGTATAAACATGGATATATCTACACCGCGATCTGTATAAACATGGAAATATCTACACCGCTATCTGTATAAACATGGAAATATCTGCACATCTATCTCTATAAACATGGAAATATCTACACCGCCATCTGTATAAACATGGAAATACCTACAAAGTCATCTGTATAAACATGGAAATATCTACAAAGCCATCTGTATAAACATGGAAATATCTACACAGCCATCTGTATATACATGGAAATATCAACACCGCTATCTGTATAAACATGGTAATATCTACACCGCCATCTATATAAACATGGAAATATCTACACCGCCATCTGTATAATCATGGAAATATCTACAATGCCATCTGTAGAAAGATGGAAATATCTACACCGCAATCTGTGTAAACATGGAAATATCTACACCGATATCTGTAAAAACATGGAAATATCTACACCGCTATCTGTATAAACATGGAAATATCTACACTGCGATCTGTATAAACATGGAAATATCTACACCGCGATCTGTATAAACATGGAAATACCTACACCGCTATCTGTATAAACATGGAAATATCTACACCGCTATCGGTATAAATATGGAAATATCTACACAGCTATCTCTATAAACATGGAAATATCTACACCAACATCTGTATAAACATGGAAATACGTACAAAGTCATCTGTACGAACATGGAAATATCTACAAAGCCATCTGTATAAACATGGAAATATCTACACAGCCATCTGTATATACATGGAAATATCTACACCGCAATCTGTATAAACATGGAAATAACTACACCGCTATTTGTATAAACAAGGAAATATCTACACCATGATCTGTATAAACATGGCAATATTTACACCGCTATCTGTATAAACATGGAAATTCCTACACCGTTATCTGTATAAATATGGAAATATCTACACCGCTATCTCTATAAACATGGAAATATCTGCACCGCCATCTGTATAAACATGGCAATACCTATACAGTCATCTGTGTAAACATGGAAATATCTACACCACCATCTGTATAAACATGGAAATATCTACACTGCCATCTGTAGAAAGATGGAAATATCTACACCGCTATCTCTATAAATATGGAAATATCTACACCGACATCTCTATAAACATGAAAATATCTACACTGCCATCTCCATAAAGATGGAAGTATCTACTCCGCCATGTGTATAAACACGGAAATATCTACACCACCATCTGTGTAAACATGGAAATATCTACACCGCTCTCTGAATAAACATGGAAATATCTACACCGCCATCTGCATGTCCATGGAAATATCTACGCCGCCATCTGTTCAAACATGGAAATATCTACACGGCCATCTGTGTATAGATGGAAATATCAACACCGCCATCTGTACAAACATGGAAATATCTACACCGCTATCTCTATAAACATGGAAATGTGTGCACTGCCATCTGTAAAAACATGGAAATACCTATACAGTCATCTGTATAAACATGGAAATATCTACAACGCCATCTGTATACACATGGAAATATCTACACAGCCATCTGTATAAACATGTAAATATCTACAGTGCTATCTCTATAAACATGGAAATATCTACACCGCCATCTCTATAAACATGAAAATATCTACACTGCCATCTCCATAAACATGGAACTAACTACTCCGACTTCTGTATAAACATGGAAACATCTACACCGCCATCTGTGTGAATAAGGAAATATCTACAATGCCATCTGTATAAAGATATAAATATCTGCACCGCGAGCTGTATAAACATGGAAATATCTACATCGCTATCTGTATGAACGTGGAAATACCAAAACCGCTATCGGTATAAACATGGAAATATCTACAACGCCATCTATATTAACATGGAAATATCTACACCGCTATGTCTATAAACATGGAAATTCCTACACCGCTATCTCTATAAACAGGGAAATATCTACACCGTGATCTGTATAAACATGGAAATATCTACACTGCTATCCGTATAAACATGGAAATATCTACACAGCTATCTCTATAAACATGGAAATATCTACACCGCCATGTGTATAAACATGGAAATACCTACAAAGTCATCTGTATAAACATGGAAATATCTACAAAGCCATCTGTATAAACATGGAAATATCCACACAGCCATCTGTATATACATTGAAATATCTACACCGCTATCTGTATAAACATGGTAATATCTACACCGCCATCTGTATAAACATGGAAATATCTACACCGCCATCTGTATAAACATGGAAATATCTACAATGCCATCTGTAGAAAGATGGAAATATCTACACCGCAATCTGTGTAAACATGGAAATCTCTACACCGATATCTGTAAAAACTTGGAATTATCTACACTGCTATCTGTATAAACTTGGAAATATCTACACCGCGATCTGTATAAACATGGAAATATCTACACCGAGATCTGTATAAACATGGAAATATCTACACCGCTATCTGTATAAACATGGAAATATCTACACCGCTATCTGTATAAACATGGTAATATCTACACCGACATCTATATAAACATGGAAATATCTACACCGCCATCTGTATAAACATGGAAATATCTACAATGCCATCTGCAGAAAGATGGAAATATCTAAACCGCAATCTGTGTAAACGTGGAAATATCTACACCGTTATCTGTAAAAACATGGAAATATCTACACCGCTATCTGAATAAACATGGAAATATCTACACCGCGATCTGTATAAACATGGAAATATCTACACCGCGATCTGTATAAACATGGAAATATCTACACCGCTATCTGTATAAATATGGATATATCTACACAGCTATCTCTATAAATGTGGAAATATCTACACCGCCATCTGTATAAACATGGAAATACCTACAAAGTCATCTGTATAAACATGGAAATATCTACAAAGCCATCTGTATAAACATGGAAATAACTTCACCGCTATTTGTATAAACAAGGAAATATCTACACCATGATCTGTATAAACATGGAAATATTTACACCGCTATCTGTGTAAACATGGAAATTTTTACACCGTTATCTGTATAAATATGGAAATATCTACACTGCTATCTCTATAAACATGGAAATATCTGCACCGCCATCTGTATAAACACGGAGATACCTATACAGTCATCTGTGTAAACATGGAAATATCTACACCACCATCTGTATAAACATGGAAATATCTACAATGCCATCTGTATACACATGGAAATACCTACACGGCAATCTGTGTATAGATGGAAACATCAACACCGCCATCTGTAGAAACTTGGAAATATCTACACTGCTATCTGTATAAACATAGAAATATCTACACAACCCGCTGTATAAATATGGAGATATCTGCATAGGCATCTGTATAAACATGGAAATATCTGCACCGCTATCTGTATAAACATGGAAATACCTACACCGCTGTCTCTATAAACATGGAAATATGTACACCACTATGTATATAAACATGGAAATATCTCCACTGCTGTCTGTATAAACATGGAAATATCTCCACCGTTATCTGTATAAACATGGAAATATCTACAGCGCCATCTCTATAATCATTGAAATATCTACACTGCCATCTGTAAAAACATGGAAATATCTACACAGTCATCTGAATAAACATGGAAATATCTACACCACCATCTGTATAAACATGGAAATACCTACAATACCATCTGTATAAACATTGAAATATCTACACACACATCTGTATAAATATGGAAATATCTACACCGCCATCTGTATAAACATGGAAATATCTACACTGCCATCTGTAGAAAGATGGAAATATCTACACCGCTATCTCTATAAATATGGAAATATCTACACCGCCATCTCTATAAACATGAAAATATCTACACTGCCATCTCCATAAAGATGGAAGTATCTACTCCGCCATGTGTATAAACACGGAAATATCTACACCACCATCTGTGTAAACATGGAAATATCTACACCGCTCTCTGTATAAACATGGAAATATCTACACCGCCATCTGCATGTCCATGGAAATATCTACGCCACCATCTGTTTAAACATGGATATATCTACACGACCATCTGTGTATAGATGGAAATATCAACACCGCCATCTGTACAAACATGGAAATATCTACACCGCTATCTCTATAAACATGGAAATGTGTGCACTGCCATCTGTAAAAACATGGAAATACCTGTACAGTCATCTGTATAAACATGGAAATATCTACAATGCCATCTGTATACACATGGAAATATCTACACAGCCATCTGTATAAACATGTAAATATCTACACTGCTATCTCTATAAACATGGAAATATCTACACCGCCATCTCTATAAACATGAAAATATCTACACTGCCATCTCCATAAACATGGAATTAAATACTCCGCCATCTCTATAAACATGGAAACATCTACACCGCCACCTGTGTGAATAAGGAAATATATACAATGCCATCTGTATAAAGATATAAGTATCTGCACCACGAGCTGTATAAACATGGAAATATCTACATCGCTATCTGTATAAACGTGGAAATACGAACACCGCTATCGGTATAAACATGGAAATATCTAAAACGCCATCTATATAAACATGGAAATATCTACACCGCTATGTCTATAAACATGGAAATACCTAAACCGCTATCTCTATAAACATGGAAATATCTACATCGTGATCTGTATAAACATGGAAATATCTACACCGCTATCTGTATTAATATGGAAATATCTACACAGCTATCTCTATAAACATGGAAATATCCACACCGCCATCTGTATAAACATGGAAATACCTACAAAGTCATCTGTATAATCAAGGAAATATCTACAAAGCCATCTGTATAAACATGGAAATATCTACACAGCCATCTGTATATACATGGAAATATCTACACCGCAATCTGTATAAACATGGAAATAACTACACGGCTATTTGTATAAACAAGGAAATATCTACACCGTGATCTGTATAAACACGGAAATATTTACACCGCTATCTGTATAAACATGGAAATTTCTACACCGTTATCTGTATAAATATGGAAATATCTACACCGCTATCTCTATAAACATGGAAATATATACACCGCCATCTGTATAAACATGGAAACACCTATACAGTCATCTGTGTAAACATGGAAATATCTACACCACCGTCTATATAAACATGGAAATATCTACAATGCCATCTGTATACACATGGAAATACCTACACGGCAATCTGTGTATAGATGGAAACATCAACACCGCCATCTGTAAAAACTTGGAAATATCTACACTGCTATCCCTATAAACATGGAAATATCTACACTGCGGTCTGTATAAACATGGAAATATCTACACCGCGATCTGTATAAACATGGAAATATCTTCACCACGATCTGTATAAACATGGAAATATCTACACCGCTATCTGTATAAACATGGAAATATCTACACCGCCATCTGTATAAACATGGAAATATCTACAATGCCATCTGTATAAACATGGAAATATCTACACTGCGATCTGTATAAACATGGAAATATCTACACCGCGATCTGTATAAACATGGAAATATCTACACCGCTATCTGTATAAACATGGAAATATCTACACAGCTATCTCTATAAACATGGAAATATCTACACCGCCATCTGTATAAACATGGAAATACCTACAAAGTCATCTGTATGAACATGGAAATATCTACAAAGCCATCTGTATAAACATGGAAATATCTACACTGCCATCTGTATCTACATGGAAATATCTACACCGCAATCTGTATAAACATGGTAACATCTACACCGCCATCTATATAAACATGGAAATATCTACACCGCCATCTGTATAAACATGGAAATATCTACAATGCCATCTGTAGAAAGATGGAAATATCTACACCGCAATCTGTGTAAACATGGAAATATCTACTCCGATATCTGTAAAAACATGGAAATATAAACACCGCTATCTGTATAAACATGGAAATATCTACACCGAGATCTGTATAAACATGTAAATATCTACACCGCGTTCTGTATAAACATGGAAATACCTACACCGCTATCTGTATAAACATGGAAATATCTACACCGCTATCTGAATAAATATAGAAATATCTACACAGCTATCTCTATAAACATGGAAATATCTACACCGCCATCTGTATAAACATGGAAATACCTACAAAGTCATCTGTATAAACATGGAAATAACTAAAAAGCCATCTGTATAAACATGGAAATATCTACACAGCCATCTGTATATACATGGAAATATCTACACCGCTATCTGTATAAACATGGAAATAACTACACCGCTATTTGTATAAACAAGGAAATATCTACACCGTGATCTGTATAAACATGGCAATATTTACACCGCTATCTGTATAAACATGGAAATTTCTGCACCGTTATCTGTATAAATATGGAAATATCTACACCGCTATCTCTATATACATGGAAATATCTACACCGCCATCTGTATAAACATGGAAATACCTATACAGTCATCTGTGTAAACATGGAAATATCTACACCACCATCTGTATAAACATGGAAATATCTACAATGCCATCTGTATACACATGGAAATACCTACACGGCAATCTGTGTATAGATGGAAACATCAACACCGCCATCTGTAAAAACTTGGGAATATCTACACTGCCATCCCTATAAACATGGAAATATCTACACTGCGGTCTGTATAAACATGGAAATATTTACACCGGTATCTGCATAGACATGGAAATATCTACACCATGATCTCTATAAACATGGAAATATATACACCGCTATCTGTAAAACATGGAAGTATCTGCACCGCTATCTCTATAGACATGGAAATATCTACAAAGCCATCTGTATAAACATGGAAATACCTACACAGTCATGTGTTGGAACATGGAAATATCTACACTGCCGTCTGTATAAACATAGAAATATCTACACAGCCCTCTGTATAAATATGGAGATATCTGCATAGGCATCTGTATAAACATGGAAATATCTGCACCGCTATCTGTATAAACATGGAAATACCTACACCGCTGTCTCTATAAACATGGAAATATGTACACCGCTATGTATATAAACATGGAAATATCTCCACTGCTGTCTGTATAAACATGGAAATATCTCCACCGTTATCTGTATAAACATGGAAATATCTACAGTGCCATCTCTATAAACATTGAAATATCTACACTGCCATCTGTAAAAACATGGAAATATCTACACAGTCATCTGAATAAACATGGAAATAACTACACCACCATCTGTATAAACATGGAAATACCTACAATACCATCTGTATACACATGGAAATATCTACAGAGACATCTGTATAAATATGGAAATAACTACACCGACATCTGTATAAACATGGAAATATCTACACTGCCATCTGTAGAAAGATGGAAATATCTACACCGCTATCTCTATAAATATGGAAATATCTACACCGCCATCTCTATAAACATGAAAATATCTACACTGCCATCTCCATAAAGATGGAAGTATCTACTCCGCCATGTGTATAAACACGGAAATATCTACACCACCATCTGTGTAAACATGGAAATATCTACACCGCTCTCTGTATAAACATGGAAATATCTACACCGCCATCTGCATGTCCATGGAAATATCTACGCCGCCATCTGTTTAAACATGGATATATCTACACGACCATCTGTGTATAGATGGAAATATAAACAACGCCATCTGTACAAACATGGAAATATCTACACCGCTATCTCTATAAACATGGAAATGTGTGCACTGCCATCTGTAAAAACATGGAAATACCTATACAGTCATCTGTATAAACATGGAAATATCTACAATGCCATCTGTATACACATGGAAATATCAACACAGACATCTGTATAAACATGTAAATATCTACACTGCTATCTCTATAAACATGGAAATATCTACACCGCCATCTCTATAAACATGAAAATATCTACACTGCCATCTCCATAAACATGGAACTAACTGCTCCGCCATCTCTATAAACATGGAAACATCTACACGGCCACCTGTGTGAATAAGGAAATATATACAATGCCATATGTATAAAGATATAAGTATCTGCACCGCGAGCTGTATAAACATGGAAATATCTACATCGCTATCTGTATAAACGTGGAAATACCAACACCGCTATCGGTATAAACATGGAAATATCTAAAATGCCATCTATATAAACATGGAAATATATACACCGCTATGACTATAAACATGGAAATACCTACACCGCTATCTCTATAAACATGGAAATATCTACACCGTGATCTGTATAAACATGGAAATATCTACACCACGATCTGTATAAACATGGAAATATCTTCACCACGATCTGTATAAACATGGAAATATCTACACCGCTATCTGTATAAACATGGAAATATCTACACCGCCATCTGTATAAATATGGAAATATCTACAATGCCATCTGTATAAACATCGAAATATCTACACCGCGATCTGTATAAACATGGAAATATCTACACCGCGATCTGTATAAACATGGAAATATCCACACCGCTATCTGTATAAACATGGAAATATCTACACAGCTATCTATATAAACATGGAAATATCAACACCGCCATCTGTATAAACATGGAAATACCTACACAGTCATCTGTATAAACATGGAAATATCTACAAAGCCATCTGTATAAACATGGAAATATCTACACAGCCATCTGTATATACATGGAAATATCTACAACGCTATCTGTATAAACATGGTAATATCTACACCGCCATCTATATACTCATGGAAATATCTACACCGCCATCTGTATAATCATGGAAATATCTACAATGCCATCTGTAGAAAGATGGAAATATCTACACCGCAATCTGTGTAAACATGGAAATATCTACACCGATATCTGTAAAAACATGGAAATATCTACACCGCTATCTGTATAAACATGGAAATATCTACACCGCGATCTGTATAAACATGGAAATATCTACACCGCGATCTGTATAAACATGGAAATATCTACACCGCTATCTGTATAAACATGGAAATATCTACACCGCTATCTGTATAAATATGGAAATATCTACACAGCTATCTCTATAAACATGGAAATATCTACACCTCCATCTGTATAAACATGGAAATACCTACAAAGTCATCTGTATGAACATGGAAATATCTACAAAGCCATCTGTATAAACATGGAAATATCTACACAGCCATCTGTATATACATGGAAATATCTACACCGCAATCTCTATAAACATGGAAATAACTACACCGCTATTTGTATAAACAAGGAAATATCTACACCATGATCTGTATAAACATGGCAATATTTACACCGCTATCTGTATAAACATGGAAATTTCTACACCGTTATCTGTATAAATATGGAAATATCTACACCGCTATCTCTATAAACATGGAAATATCTGCACCGCCATCTGTATAAACATGGCAATACCTATACAGTCATCTGTGTAAACATGGAAATATCTACACCACCATCTGTATAAACATGGAAATATCTACAATGCCATCTGTATACACATGGAAATACGTACACGGCAATCTGTGTATAGATGGAAACATCAACACCGCCATCTGTAAAAACTTGGAAATATCTACACTGCTATCTCTATAAACATGGAAATATCTACACTGCGGTCTGCATAAACATGGAAATATCTACACCGGTATCTGTATAAACATGGAAACATCTACACCATGATCTGTATAAACATGGAAATATATACACCGCTATCTGTATAAACATGGAAATATCTGCACCGCTATCTCTATAGACATGGAAATATCTACAAAGCCATCTGTATAAACATGGAAATACCTACACAGTCATGTGTAGGAACATGGCAATATCTACACTGCCATCTGTATAAACATAGAAATATCTACACAGCCCTCTGTATAAATATGGAGATATCTGCATAGGCATCTGTATAAACATGGAAATATCTGCACCGCTATCTGTATAAACATGGAAATACCTACACCGCTGTCTCTATAAACATGGAAATATGTACACCGCTATGTATATAAACATGGAAATATCTCCACTGCTGTCTGTATAAACATGGAAATATCTCCACCGTTATCTGTATAAACATGGAAATATCTACAACGCCATCTCTATAAACATTGAACTATCTACACTGCCATCTGTAAAAACATGGAAATGTCTACACAGTCATCCGAATAAACATGGAAATATCTACACCACCATCTGTAAAAACATGGAAATACCTACAATACCATCTGTATATACATGGAAATATCTACACACACATCTGTATAAATATGGAAATATCTACACCGCCATCTGTATAAACCTGGTAATATCTACACTGCCATCTGTAGAAAGATGGAAATATCTACACCGCTATCTCTATAAATATGGAAATATCTACACCGCCATCTCTATAAACATGAAAATATCTACACTGCCATCTCCATAAACAAGGATCTAACTACTCCGCCATCTGTATAAACACGGAAACATCTACACCGCCATCTGTGTGAATAAGGAAATATCTACAATGCCATCTGTATGAAGATAAAAATAACTGCACCGCGAGCTGTATAAACATGGAAATATCTACATCGCTATCTGTATAAACGTGGAAATACCAACACCGCTATCGGTATAAACATGGAAATATCTACAACGCCATCTATATAAACATGGAAATGTCTACACCGCTGTCTATAAACATGGAAATACCTACACCGCTATCTCTATAAACATGGAAATATCTACACCGCTATCTGTATAAACATGGAAATATCTACACCGCTATCTGTAAAAACATGGAAATATCTACACCGCGATCTGTATAAACATGGAAATATCTGCACCGTGATCTGTATAAACATGGAAATATCTTCACCGCGATCTGTATAAACATGGAAAAATCTACACCGCTATCTGTATAAACATGCAAATATCTACACCGCCATCTCTATAAACATCGAAATATCTACAATGCCATCTGTATAAACATGGAAATATCTACACAGCCATCTGTATAAACATGGAAATATCTACACCGCGATCTGTATAAACATGGAAATATCTACACCGCTATTTGTATAAACATGGAAATATCTACACAGCTATCTCTGTAAACATGGAAATACCTACACCGCCATCTGTATAAACATGGAAATACCTACAAAGTCATCTGTATAAACATGGAAATATCTACAAAGCCATCTGTATAAACATGGAAATATCTACACAGCCATCTGTATATACATGGAAATATCTACACCGCTATCTTTATAAACATCGTAATATCTACACCGCCATCTATATAAACATGGAAATATCTACACAGCCATCTGTATAAACATGGAAATATCTACAATGCCATCTGTAGAAAGATGGAAATATCTACACCGCAATCTGTGTAAACATGGAAATATCTTCACCGATATCTGTAAAAACATGGAAATATCTACACCGCTATCTGTATAAACATGAAAATATCTAAACCGCGATCTGTATAAACATGGAAATATCTACACCGCGATCTGTATAAACATGGAAATATCTACACCGCCATCTATATAAACATGGAAATATCTACAGAGTCATCTGTATAAACATGGAAATATCTACAAAGCCATCTGTAGAAACATGGAAATATCTACACAGCCATCTGTATATACATGGAAATATCTACACCGCTATCTGTATAAACATGGAAATAACTACACCGCTATTTGTATAAACAAGGAAATATCTACACCATGATCTGTATAAACATGGCAATATTTACACCGCTATCTGTATAAACATGGAAATTTCTGCACCGTTATCTGTATAAATATGGAAATATCTACACCGCTATCCCTATATACATGGAAATATCTACACCGCCATCTGTATAAACATGGAAATACCTATACAGTCATCTGTGAAAACATGGAAATATCTACACCACCATCTGTATAAACATGGAAATATCTACAATGCCATCTGTATACACATGGAAATACCTACACGGCAATCTGTGTATAGATGGAAACATCAACACCGCCATCTGTAAAAACTTGGAAATATCTACACTGCTATCCCTATAAACATGGAAATATCTACACTGCGGTCTGTATAAACATGGAAATATCTACACCGGTATCTGTATAAACATGGAAATATCTACACCATGATCTCTATAAACATGGAAATATATACACCGCTATCTGTAAAACATGGAAGTATCTGCACCGCTATCTCTATAGACATGGAAATATCTACAAAGCCATCTGTATAAACATGGAAATACCTACACAGTCATGTGTTGGAACATGGAAATATCTACACTGCCATCTGTATAAACATAGAAATATCTACACAGACCTCTGTATAAATATGGAGATATCTGCATGGGCATCTGTATAAACATGGAAATATCTGCACCGCTATCTGCATAAACATGGAAATACCTACACTGCTGTCTCTATAAACATGGAAATATGTACACCGCTATGTATATAAACATGGAAATATCTCCACTGCTGTCTGTATAAACATGGAAATATCTCCACCGTTATCTGTATAAACATGGAAATATCTACAGAGCCATCTCTATAAACATTGAAATATCTACACTGCCATCTGTAAAAACATGGAAATATCTACACAGTCATCTGAATAAACATGGAAATATCTACACCACCATCTGTATAAACATGGAAATACCTACAATACCATCTGTATACACATGGAAATATCTACAGAGACATCTGTATAAATATGGAAATATCTACACCGCCATCTGTATAAACATGGAAATATCTACACTGCCATCTGTAGAAAGATGGAAATATCTACACCGCTATCTCTATAAATATGGAAATATCTACACCGCCATCTCTATAAACATGAAAGTATGTACACTGCCATCTCCATAAAGATGGAAGTATCTACTCCGCCATGTGTATAAACACGGAAATGTCTACACCACCGTCTGTGTAAACATGGAAATATCTACACCGCTCTCTGTATAAACATGGAAATATCTACACCGCCATCTGCACGTCCATGGAAATATCTACGCCGCCATCTGTTTAAACATGGATATATCTACACGACCATCTGTGTGTAGATGGAAATATAAACACCGCCATCTGTACAAACATGGAAATATCTACACCGCTATCTCTATAAACATGGAAATGTGTGCACTGCCATCTGTAAAAACATGGAAATACCTATACAGTCATCTGTATAAACATGGAAATATCTACAATGCCATCTGTATACACATGGAAATATCTACACAGCCATCTGTATAAACATGTAAATATCTACACTGCTATCTCTATAAACATGGAAATATCTACACCGCCATCTCTATAAACATGAAAATATCTACACTGCCATCTCCATAAACATGGAACTAACTACTCCGCCATCTCTATAAACATGGAAACATCTACACGGCCACCTGTGTGAATAAGGAAATATATACAATGCCATCTGTATAAAGATATAAGTATCTGCACCGCGAGCTGTGTAAACATGGAAATATCTACATCGCTATCTGTATAAACGTGGAAATACCAACACCGCTATCGGTATAAACATGGAAATATCTAAAACGCCATCTATATAAACATGGAAATATCTACACCGCTATGTCTATAAACATGGAAATACCTACACCGCTATCTCTATAAACATGGATATATCTACACCGCGATCTGTATAAACATGGAAATATCTACACCGCGATCTGTATAAACATGGAAATATGTTCACCACGATCTGTATAAACATGGAAATATCTACACCGCTATCTGTATAAACATGGAAATATCTACACCGCCATCTGTATAAACATGGAAATATCTACAATGCCATCTGTTTAAACATGGAAATATCTACACCGCGATCTGTATAAACATGGAAATATCTACACCGCTATCTGTATAAACATGAAAATATCTACAAAGCTATCTCTATAAACATGGAAATATCTACACCGCCATCTGTATAAACATGGAAATACCTACAAAGTCATCTGTATAAACATGGAAATATCTACAAAGCCATCTGTATATACATGGAAATATCTACACAGCCATCTGTATATACATGGAAATATCAACACCGCTATCTGTATAAACATGGTAATATCTACACCGCCATCTATATACACATGGAAATATCTACACCGCCATCTGTATAATCATGGAAATATCTACAATGCCATCTGTAGAAAGATGGAAATATCTACACCGCAATCTGTGTAAACATGGAAATATCTACACCGATATCTGTAAAAACATGGAAATATCTACACCGCTATCTGTAAAAACATGGAAATATCTACACTGCGATCTGTATAAACATGGAAATATCTACACCGCGATCTGTATAAACATGGAAATACCTACACCGCTATCTGTAAAAACATGGAAATGTCTACACCGCTATCTGTATAAATATGGAAATATCTACACAGCTATCTCTATAAACATGGAAATATCTACACCGCCATCTACATAAACATTGAAATACCTACAAAGTCATCTGTATGAACATAGAAATATCTACAAAGCCATCTGTATAAACATGGAAATATCTACACAGCCATCTGTATATACATGGAAATATCTACACCGCAATCTGTATAAACATGGAAATAACTACACCGCTATTTGTATAAACAAGGAAATATCTACACCATGATCTGTATAAACATGGCAATATTTACACCGCTATCTGTATAAACATGGAAGTTTCTACACCGTTATCTGTATAAATATGGAAATATCTACACCGCTATCTCTATAAACATGGAAATATCTGCACCGCCATCTGTATAAACATGGCAATACCTATACAGTCATCTGTGTAAACATGGAAATATCTACACCACCATCTGTATAAACATGGAAATATCTACAATGCCATCTGTATACACATGGAAATACGTACACGGCAATCTGTGTATAGATGGAAACATCAACACCGCCATCTGTAAAAACTTGGAAATATCTACACTGCTATCTCTATAAACATGGAAATATCTACACTGCGGTCTGCATAAACATGGAAATATCTACACCGGTATCTGTATAAACATGGAAATATCTACACCATGATCTGTATAAACATTGAAATATATAAACCGCTATCTGTATAAACATGGAAATATCTGCACCGCTATCTCTATAGACATGGAAATATCTACAAAGCCATCTGTATAAACATGGAAATACCTACACAGTCATGTGTAGCAACATGGAAATATCTACACCACCATCTGTATAAACATGGAAATACCTACAATACCATCTGTGTACACATGGAAATATCTACAGAGACATCTGTACAAATATGGAAATATCTACACGGCCATCTGTATAAACATGGAAATATCTACACTGCCATCTGTGGAAAGATGGGAATATCTACACCGCTATCTCTATAAATATGGAAATATCTACACCGCCATCTCTATAAACATGAAAATATCTACACTGCCATCTCCATAAAGATGGAAGTATCTACTCCGCCATGTGTATAAACACGGAAATATCTACACCACCATCTGTGTAAACATGGAAATATCTACACCGCTCTCTGTATAAACATGGAAATATCTACACCGCCATCTGCATGTCCATGGAAATATCTACGCCGCCATCTGTTTAAACATGGATATATCTACACGACCATCTGTTTATAGATGGAAATATCAACACCGCCGTCTGTACAAACATGGAAATATCTACACCGCTATCTCTATAAACATGGAAATGTGTGCACTGCCATCTGTAAAAACATGGAAATACCTATACAGTCATCTGTATAAACATGGAAATATCTACAATGCCATCTGTATACACATGGAAATATCTACACAGCCATCGGTATAAACATGTAAATATCTACACTGCTATCTCTATAAACAAGGAAATATCTACACCGCCATCTCTATAAACATGAAAATATCTACACTGCCATCTCCATAAACATGGAACTAACTACTCCGCCATCTCTATAAACATGGAAACATCTACACGGCCACCTGTGTGAATAAGGAAATATATACAATGCCATCTGTATAAAGATATAAGTATCTGCACCGCGAGCTGTATAAACATGGAAATATCTACATCGCTATCTGTATAAACGTGGAAATACCAACACCGCTATCGGTATAAACATGGAAATATCTAAAACGCCATCTATATAAACATGGAAATATCTACACCGCTATGTCTATAAACATGGAAATACCTACACCGCTATCTCTATAAACTTGGAAATATCTACACCGCGATCTGTATAAACATGGAAATATCTACACCGCGATCTGTATAAACATGGAAATATCTTCACGATCTGTACAAACATGGAAATATCTACACCGCTATCTGTATAAACATGGAAATATCTACACCGCCATCTGTATAAACATGGAAATATCTACAATGCCATCTGTATAAACATGGAAATATCTACACCGCGATCTGTATAAACATGGATATATCTACACCGCGATCTGTATAAACATGGAAATATCTACACCGCTATCTGTATAAACATGGAAATATCTGCACATCTATCTCTATAAACATGGAAATATCTACACCGCCATCTGTATAAACATGGAAATACCTACAAAGTCATCTGTATAAACATGGAAATATCTACAAAGCCATCTGTATAAACATGGAAATATCTACACAGCCATCTGTATATACATGGAAATATCAACACCGCTATCTGTATAAACATGGTAATATCTACACCGCCATCTATATAAACATGGAAATATCTACACCGCCATCTGTATAATCATGGAAATATCTACAATGCCATCTGTAGAAAGATGGAAATATCTACACCGCAATCTGTGTAAACATGGAAATATCTACACCGATATCTGTAAAAACATGGAAATATCTACACCGCTATCTGTATAAACATGGAAATATCTACACTGCGATCTGTATAAACATGGAAATATCTACACCGCGATCTGTATAAACATGGAAATACCTACACCGCTATCTGTATAAACATGGAAATATCTACACCGCTATCGGTATAAATATGGAAATATCTACACAGCTATCTCTATAAACATGGAAATATCTACACCAACATCTGTATAAACATGGAAATACGTACAAAGTCATCTGTACGAACATGGAAATATCTACAAAGCCATCTGTATAAACATGGAAATATCTACACAGCCATCTGTATATACATGGAAATATCTACACCGCAATCTGTATAAACATGGAAATAACTACACCGCTATTTGTATAAACAAGGAAATATCTACACCATGATCTGTATAAACATGGCAATATTTACACCGCTATCTGTATAAACATGGAAATTTCTACACCGTTATCTGTATAAATATGGAAATATCTACACCGCTATCTCTATAAACATGGAAATATCTGCACCGCCATCTGTATAAACATGGCAATACCTATACAGTCATCTGTGTAAACATGGAAATATCTACACCACCATCTGTATAAACATGGAAATATCTACAATGCCATCTGTATACACATGGAAATACGTACACGGCAATCTGTGTATAGATGGAAACATCAACACCGCCATCTGTAAAAACTTGGAAATATCTACACTGCTATCTCTATAAACATGGAAATATCTACACTGCGGTCTGTATAAACATGGAAATATCTACACCGGTATCTGTATAAACATGGAAATATCTACACCATGATCTGTATAAACATGGAAATATATACAGCGCTATCTGTATAAACATGGAAATATCTGCACCGCTATCTCTATAGACATGGAAATATCTACAAAGCCATCTGTATAAACATGGAAATACCTACACAGTCATGTGTAGCAACATGGAAATACCTACACTGCCATCTGTATAAACATAGAAATATCTACACAGCCCTCTGTATAAATATGGAGATATCTGCATAGGCATCTGTATAAACATGGAAATATCTGCACCGCTATCTGTATAAACATGGAAATAACTACACCGCTGTCTCTATAAACATGGAAATATGTACACCGCTATGTATATAAACATGGAAATATCTCGACTGCTGTCTGTATAAACATGGAAATATCTCCACCGTTATCTGTATAAACATGGAAATATCTACAGCGCCATCTCTATAAACACTGAAATACCTACACTGCCATCTGTAAAAACATGGAAATATCTACACAGTCATCCGAATAAACATGGAAATATCTACACCACCATCTGTATAAACATGGAAATACCTACAATACCATCTGTATATACATGCAAATATCTACACACACATCTGTATAAATATGGAAATATCTACACCGCCATCTGTATAAACATGGTAATATCTACACTGCCATCTGTAGAAAGATGGAAATATCTACACCGCTATCTCTATAAATATGGAAATATCTACACCGCCATCTCTATAAACATGAAAATATCTACACTGCTATCTCCATAAAGATGGAAGTATCTACTCCGCCATGTGTATAAACACGGAAATATCTACACCACCATCTGTGTAAACATGGAAATATCTACACCGCTCTCTGTATAAACATGGAAATATCTACACCGCCATCTGCATGTCCATGGAAATATCTACGCCGCCATCTGTTTAAACATGGATATATCTACACGACCATCTGTGTATAGATGGAAATATCAACACCGCCATCTGTACAAACATGGAAATATCTACACAGCTATCTCTATAAACATGGAAATGTGTGCACTGCCATCTGTAAAAACATGGATATACCTATACAGTCATCTGTATAAACATGGAAATATCTACAATGCCATCTGTATACACAAGGAAATATCTACACAGCCATCTGTATAAACATGTAAATATCTACACTGCTATCTCTATAAACAGGGAAATATCTACACCGCCATCTCTATAAACATGAAAATATCTACACTGCCATCTCCATAAACATGGAACTAACTACTCCGCCATCTCTATAAACATGGAAACATCTATACCGCCACCTGTGTGAATAAGAAAATATCTACAATGCCATCTGTATAAAGATATAAATATCTGCACCGCGAGCTGTATAAACATGGAAATATCTACATCGCTATCTGTATAAACGTGGAAATACCAAAACCGCTATCGGTATAAACATGGAAATATCTGCACCGCTATCTCTATAGACATGGAAATATCTACAAAGCCATCTGTATAAACATGGAAATACCTACACAGTCATGTGTAGGAACATGGAAATATCTACATTGCCATCTGTATAAACCTAGAAATATCTACACAGCCCTCTGTATAAATATGGAGATATCTGCATAGGCATCTGTATAAACATGGAAATATCTGCACCGCTATCTGTATAAACATGGAAATACCTACACCGCTGTCTCTATAAACATGGAAATATGTACACCGCTATGTATATAAACATGGAAATATCTCCACTGCTGTCTGTATAAACATGGAAGTATCTCCACCGTTATCTGTATAAACATGGAAAAATCTACAGCGCCATCTCTATAAACATTGAAATATCTACACTGCCATCTGTAAAAACATGGAAATATCTACACAGTCATCTGAATAAACATGGAAATATCTACACCACCATCTGTATAAACATGGAAATACCTACAATACCATCTGTATACACATGGAAATATCTACACAGACATCTGTATAAATATGGAAATATCTACACCGCCATCTGTATAAACATGGAAATATCTACACTGCCATCTGTAGAAAGATGGAAATATCTACACCGCTATCTCTATAAATATGGAAATATCTACACCGCCATCTCTATAAACATGAAAATATCTACACTGCCATCTCCATAAAGATGGAATTATCTACTCCGCCATGTGTATAAACACGGAAATATCTACACCACCATCTGTGTAAACATGGAAATATCTACACCGCTCTCTGTATAAACATGGAAATATCTACACCGCCATCTGCATGTCCATGGAAATATCTACGCCGCCATCTGTTTAAACATGGATATATCTACACGACCATCTGTGTATAGATGGAAATATCAACACCGCCATCTGTAAAAACATGGAAATATCTACACCGCTATCTCTATAAACATGGAAATGTGTGCACTGCCATCTGTAAAAACATGGAAATACCTATACAGTCATCTGTATAAACATGGAAATATCTACAATGCCATCTGTATACACATGGAAATATCTACACAGCCATCTGTATAAACATGTAAATATCTACACTGCTATCTCTATAAACATGGAAATATCTACACCGCCATCTCTATAAACATGAAAATATCTACACTGCCATCTCCATAAACATGGAACTAACTACTCCGCCATCTGTATAATCATGGAAACATCTACACCGCCATCTGTGTGAATAACGAAATATCTACAATGCCATCTGTATAAAGATATAAATATCTGCACCGTGAGCTGTATAAACATGGAAATATCTACATCGCTATCTGTATAAAAGTGGAAATACCAACACCGCTATCGGTATAAACATGGAAATATCAACAACGCCATCTATATAAACATGGAAATGTCTACACCGCTATGTCTATAAACATGGAAATACCTACACCGCTATCTCTATAAACATCTAAATATCTACACCGCTATCTGTATAAACATGGAAATATCTACACCGCCATCTGTATAAACATGGAAATATCTACAATGCCATCTGTATAAACATGGAATTATCTACACCGTGATCTGTATAAACATGGAAATATCTACACCGCGATCTGTATAAACATGGAAATATCTACACCGCTATCTGTATAAACATGGAAATATCTACACAGCTATCTCTATAAACATGGAAATATCTACACCGCCATCTGTATAAACATGCAAATACCTACAAAGTCATCTGTATAAACATGGAAATATCTACAAAGCCATCTGTATAAACATGGAAATATCTACACAGCCATCTGTATATACATGTAAATATCTACACCGCTATCTGTATAAACATGGTAATATCTACACTGCCATCTATATAAACATGGAAATATCTACACCGCCATCTGTATAAACATGGAAATATCTACAATGCCATCTGTAGAAAGATGGAAATATCTACACCGCAATCTGTGTAAACATGGAAATATCTACACCGATATCTGTAAAAACATGGAAATATCTACACTGCTATCTGTATAAACATGGAAATATCTACACCGCCATCTGTATAAACATGGAAATATCTATACCGCGATCTGTATAAACATGGAAATATCTATACCGCTATCTGTATAAACATGGAAATATCTACACCGCTATCTGTATAAACATGGTAATATCTACACCGACATCTATATAAACATGGAAATATCTACACCACCATCTGTATAAACATGGAAATATCTACAATGCCATCTGCAGAAAGATGGAAATATCTAAACCGCAATCTGTGTAAACGTGGAAATATCTACACCGATATCTGTAAAAACATGGAAATATCTACACCGCTATCTGAATAAACATGGAAATATCTACACCGCGATCTGTAGAAACATGGAAATATCTACACCGCGATCTGTATAAACATGGAAATGTCTACACCGCTATCTGTATAAATATGGATATATCTACACAGCTATCTATATAAATGTGGAAAAATCTACACCGCCATCTGTATAAACATGGAAATACCTACAAAGTCATCTGTATAAACATGGAAATATCAACAAAGCCATCTGTATAAACATGGAAATAACTTCACCGCTATTTGTATAAACAAGGAAATATCTGCACCGTGATCTGTATAAACATGGAAATATTTACACCGCTATCGGTATAAACATGGAAATTTTTACACCGTTATCTGTATAAATATGGAAATATCTACACCGCTATCTCTATAAACATGGAAATATCTACACCGCCATCTGTATAAACATGGAGATACCTATACAGTCATCTGTGTAAACATGGAAATATCTACACCACCATGTGTATAAACATGGAAATATCTACAATGCCATCTGTATACACATGGAAATACCTAGACGGCAATCTGTGTATAGATGGAAACATCAACACCGCCATCTGTAAAAACTTGGAAATATCTACACTGCTATCTCTATAAACATGGAAATATCTACACTGCGGTCTGTATAAACATGGAAATATCTACACCGGTATCTGTATAAACATGGAAATATCTACACCATGATCTGTATAAACATGGAAATATATAAACCGCTATCTGTATAAACATGGAAATATCTGCACCGCTATCTCTATAGACATGGAAATATCTACAAAGCCATCTGTATAAACATGGAAATACCTACACAGTCATGTGTAGGAACATGGAAATATCTACACTGCCGTCTGTATAAACATAGAAATATCTACACAGCCCTCTGTATAAATATGGAGATATCTGCGTAGGCATCTGTATAAACATGGAAATATCTGCACCGCTATCTGTATAAACATGGAAATAACTACACCGCTGTCTCTATAAACATGGAAATATGTACACCGCTATGTATATAAACATGGAAATATCTCCACTGCTGTCTGTATAAACATGGAAATATCTCCACCGTTATCTGTATAAACATGGAAATATCTACAGCGCCATCTCTATAATCATTGAAATATCTACACTGCCATCTGTAAAAACATGGAAATATCTACACAGTCATCTGAATAAACATGGAAATATCTACACCACCATCTGTATAAACATGGAAATACCTACAATACCATCTGTATAAACATGGAAATATCTACACACACATCTGTATAAATATGGAAATATCTACACCGCCATCTGTATAAACATGGAAATATCTACACTGCCATCTGTAGAAAGATGGAAATAGCTACACCGCTATCTCCTATCAATGTGGAAATATCTACACCGCCATCTCTATAAATATGAAAATATCTACACTGCTATCTCCATAAAGATGGAAGTATCTACTCCGCCATGTGTATAAACACGGAAATATCTACACCACCATCTGTGTAAACATGGAAATAACTACACCGCTCTCTGTATAAACATGGAAATATCTACACCGCCATCTGCATGTCCATGGAAATATCTACGCCGCCATCTGTTTAAACATGGATATATCTACACGACCATCTGTGTATAGATGGAAATATCAACACCGCCATCTGTACGAACATGGAAATATCTACACCGCTATCTCTATAAACATGGAAATGTGTGCACTGCCATCTGTAAAAACATGGAAATACCTATACAGTCACCTGTATAAACATGGAAATATCTACAATGCCATCTGTATACACATGGAATTATCTACACAGCCATCTGTATAAACATGTAAATATCTACACTGCTATCTCTATAAACATGGAAATATCTACACCGCCATCTCTATAAACATGAAAATATCTACACTGCCATCTCCATAAACATGGAACTAACTACTCCGCCATCTGTATAAACATGGAAACATCTACACCGCCATCTGTGTGAATAAGGAAATATCTACAATGCCATCTGTATAAAGATATATATATCTGCACCGCAAGCTGTATAAACATGGAAATATCTACATCGCTATCTGTATAAACGTGGAAATACCAACACCGCTATCGGTATATACATGGAAATATCTACAACGCCATCTATATAAACATGGAAATGTCTACACCGCTATGTCTATAAACATGGAAATACCTACACCGCTATCTCTATAAACATGGAAATATCTACACAGCTATCTGTATAAACATGGAAATATCTACACCGCCATCTGTATAAACATGGAAATATCTTCACCACGATCTGTATAAACATGGAAATATCTACACCGCTATCTGTATAAACATGGAAATATCTACACCGCCATCTGTATAAACATGGAAATATCTACAATGCCATCTGTATAAACATGGAAATATCTACACCGTGATCTGTATAAACATGGAAATATCTACACCGTGATCTGTATAAACATGGAAATATCTACACCGCTATCTGTATAAACATGGAAATATCTACACAGCTATCTCTATAAACATGGAAATATCAACACCGCCATCTGTATAAACATGGAAATACCTACAAAGTCATCTGTATAAACATGGAAATATCTACAAAGCCATCTGTATAAACATGGAAATATCTACACAGCCATCTGTATATACATGGAAATATCTACAACGCTATCTGTGTAAACATGGTAATATTTACACCGCCATCTATATAAACATGGAAATATCTACACCGCCATCTGTATAAACATGGAAATATCTACAATGCCATCTGTAGAAAGATGGAAATATCTACACCGCAATCTGTGTAAACATGGAAATATCTACACAGATATCTGTAAAAACATGGAAATATCTACACCGCTAATTGTATAAACATGAAAATATCTACACCGTGATCTGTATAAACATGGAAATATCTACACCGCGATCTGTATAAACATGGAAATATCTACACCGCGATCTGTATAAACATGGAAATATCTGCACAGCTATCTGTACAAATATGGAAATATCTACACAGCTATCTCTATAAACATGGAAATATCTACACCGCCATCTGTATAAACATGGAAATACCTACAAAGTCATCTGTATAAACATGGAAATATCTACACAG
The DNA here is from genome assembly GCF_028858775.2 of Pan troglodytes. NCBI lineage: Eukaryota > Metazoa > Chordata > Mammalia > Primates > Hominidae > Pan > Pan troglodytes. The sequence continues at coordinate 88,589,023 of NC_072416.2, read as the reverse complement.
CCATCTGTATAAACATGGAAATATCTACACAGCCATCTGTATATACATGGAAATATCTACACCGCTATCTGTATAAACATGGAAATAACTACACCGCTATTTGTATAAACAAGGAAATATCTACACCATCATCTGTATAAACATGGCAATATTTACACGGCTATCTGTATAAACATGGAAATTTCTACACCGTTATCTGTATAAATATGGAAATATCTACACCGCTATCTCTATAAACATGGAAATATCTGCACCGCCATCTGTATATACATGGCAATAACTATACAGTCATCTGTGTAAACATGGAAATATCTACACCACCAACTGTATAAACATGGAAATATATACAATGCCATCTGTATACACATGGAAATACCTACACGGCAATCTGTGTATAGATGGAAACATCAACACCGCCATCTGTAAAAACTTGGAAATATCTACACTGCTATCTCTATAAACATGGAAATATCTACACTGCGGTCAGTATGAACATGGAAATATCTACACCGGTATCTGTATAAACATGGAAATATCTACACCATGATCTGTATAAACATGGAAATATCTGCACCGCTCTCTCTATAGACATGGAAATATCTACAAAGCCATCTGTATAAACATGGAAATATCTACAAAGCCATCTGTATAAACATGGAAATATCTACACAACCATCTGTATATACATGGAAATATCTACACCGCTATCTGTATAAACATGGTAATATCTACACCGCCATCTATATAAACATGGAAATATCTACACCGCAATCTGTGTAAACATGGAAATATCTACACCGATATCTGTAAAAACATGGAAATATCTACACCGCTATCTGTATAAACATGGAAATATCTACACCGCGACCTGTATAAACATGGAAATATCTACACCGCGATCTGTATAAACATGGAAATATCTACACCGCTATCTGTATAAACATGGAAATACCTACACCGCTATCTGTATAAACATGGAAATATCTACACAGCTATCTCTATAAACATGGAAATATCTACACCGCCATCTGTATAAACATGGAAATATCTACAAAGCCATCTGTATGAACATGGAAATATCTACACAGCCATCTGTATATACATGGAAAAATCTACACCGCAATCTGTATAAACATGGATGTAACTACACTGCTATTTGTATAAACAAGGAAATATCTACACCATGATCTGTATAAACATGGCAATATTTACACCGCTATCTGTATAAACATGGAAATTTCTACACCGTTATCTGTATAAATATGGAAATATCTACACCGCTATCTCTATAAACATGGAAATATCTGCACCGCCATCTGTATAAACATGGCAATACCTATACAGTCATCTGTGTAAACATGGAAATATCTACACCACCAAATGTATAAACATGGAAATATCTACAATGCCATCTCTAGACACATGGAAATACCTACACGGCAATCTGTGTATAGATGGAAACATCAGCACCGCCATCTGTAAAAACTTGGAAATATCTACACTGCTATCTCTATAAACCTGGAAATATCTACACTGCGGTCTGTATAAACATGGAAATAACTACACCGGTATCTGTATAAACATGGAAATATCTACACCATGATCTGTATAAACATGGAAATATATACACCGCTATCTGTATAAACATGGAAATATCTGCACCTCTATCTCTATAGACATGGAAATATCTACAAAGACATCTGTATAAACATGGAAATGCCTACACAGTCATGTGTAGGAACTTGGAAATATCTGCACTGCCATCTGTATAAACATAGAAATATCTACACAGCCCTCTGTATAAATATGGAGATATCTGCATAGGCATCTGTATAAACATGGAAATATCTGCACCGCTATCTGTAAAAACATGGAAATACCTACACCGCTATCAGTATAAACATGGAAATACCTACACCGCTATCTGTATAAATATGGAAATATCTACACAGCTATCTCTATAAACATGGAAATACCTACACCGCCATCTGTATAAACATGGAAATACCTACAAAGTCATCAGTATAAACATGGAAATATCTACAAAGCCATCTGTATAAACTTGGAAATATCTACAAAGCCATCTGTATATACATGGAAATATCTACACCGCTCTCTGTATAAACATGGAAATAACTACACCGCTATTTGTATAAACAAGGAAATATCTACACCATGATCTGTATAAACATGGCAATATTTACACCGCTGTCTGTATAAACATGGAAATTTCTACACCGTTATCTGTATAAATATGGAAATATCTACACCGCTATCTCTGTAAACATGGAAATATCTACACCGCCATCTGTATAAACATGGAAATACCTACAAAGTCATCTGTGTAAACATGGAAATATCTACACCACCATCTGTATAAACATGGAAATATTTACACAGCCATCTGCATATACATGGAAATATCTACACCGCTATCTGTATAAACATGGAAATAACTACACCGCTATTTGTATAAACAAGGAAATATCTACACCATGATCTGTATAAACGTGGCAATATTTACACCGCTATCTGTATAAACACGGAGATTTCTACACCGTTATCTGTATAAATATGGAAATATCTACACCGCTATCTCTATAAACATGGAAACATCTACACCGCCATTTGTATAAACATGGAAATACCTATACAGTCATCTGTGCAAACGGGGAAATATCTACACCACCATCTGTATAAACATGGAAGTATCTACAATGCCATCTGTATACACATGGAAATACCTACACGGCAATCTCTGTATAGATGGAAACATCAACACCGCCATCTGTAAAAACTTGGAAATATCTACACTGCGATCTCTATAAACATGGAAATATCTACACTGCGGTATGTGTAAACATGGAAATATCTACACCGGTATCTGTATAAACATGGAAATAACTACACCATGATCTGTATAAACATGGAAATATATACACCGCTATCTGTATAAACATGGAAATATCTGCACCACTATCTCTATAGACATGGAAATAGCTACAAAGCCATCTGTATAAACATGGAAATACCTACACAGTCATGTTTAGGAACATGGAAATATCTACACTGCCATCTGTATAAACATAGAAATATCTGCACAGCCCTCTGTATAAATATGGAGATATCTGCATAGGTATCTGTATAAACATGGAAATATCTGCACCGCTATCTGTAAAAACATGGAAATACCTAAACCGCTGTCTCTATAAACATGGAAATATGTACACCGCTATGTATATAAACATGGAAATATCTCCACTGCTGTCTGTATAAACACGGAAATGCCTCCACCGTTATCTGTATAAACATGGAAATATCTACAGCGCCATCTCTATAAACATTGAAATATCTACACAGCCATCTGTAAAAACATGGAAATATCTACACAGTCATCTGAATAAACATGGAAATATCTACACCACCATCTGTATAAACATGGAAATACCTACAATACCATCTGTATACACATGGAAATATCTACACAGACATCTGTATAAATATGGAAATATCTGCACCGCCATCGGTATAAACATGGAAATATCTACACTGCCATCTGTAGAAAGATGGAAATATCTACACCGCTATCTCTATAAATATGGAAATATCTACACCGCCATCTCTATAAACATGAAAATATCTACACTGCCATCTCCATAAAGATGGAAGTATCTACTCCGCCATGTGTATAAACACGGAAATATCTACACCACCATCTGTGTAAACATGGAAATATCTACATCGCTCTCTGAATAAACATGGAAATATCTACACCGCCATCTGCATGTCCATGGAAATATCTACGCCGCCATCTGTTTAAACATGGATATATCTACACGACCATCTGTGTATAGATGGAAATATCAACACCGCCATCTGTAGAAACGTGGAAATATCTACACCGCTATCTCTATAAACATGGAAATGTGTGCACTGCCATCTGTAAAAACATGGAAATACCTATACAGTCATCTGTATAAACATGGAAATATCTACAATGCCATCTGTATACACATGGAAATATCGACACAGCCATCTGTATAAACATGTAAATATCTACACTGCTATCTCTATAAACATGGAAATATCTACACCGCCATCTCTATCAACATGAAAATATCTACACTGCCATCTCCATAAACATGGAACTAACTACTCCGCCATCTGTATAAACATGGAAACATCTACACCGCCATCTGTGTGAATAAGGAAATATCTACAATGCCATCTGTATAAAGATATAAATACCTGCACCGCGAGCTGTATAAACATGGAAATATCTACATCGCTATCTGTATAAACGTGGAAATACCAACATCGCTATCGGTATAAACATGGAAATATCTACAACGCCATCTATATAAACATGGAAATAGCTACACCGCTATGTCTATAAACATGGAAATACCTACACCGCTATCTCTATAAACATGGAAATATCTACACCGTGATCTGTATAAACATGGAAATATCTACACTGCCATCTGTAGAAAGATGGAAATATCTACACCGCTATCTCTATAAATATGGAAACATCTACACCGCCATCTCTATAAGCATGAAAATATCTACACTGCCATCTCCATAAAGATGGAACTATCTACTCCGCCATGTGTATAAACACGGAAATATCTACACCACCATCTGTGTAAACCTGAAAATATCTACACCGCTCTCTGTATAAACATGGAAATATCTACACCGCCATCTGCATGTCCATGGAAATATCTACGCCGCCATCTGTTTAAACATGGAAGTATCTACACGGCCATCTGTGTATACATGGAAATATCAAAACTGCCATCTGTACAAACATGGAAATATCTACACCGCTATCTCTATAAACATGGAAATGTGTGCACTGCCATCTGTAAAAACATGGAAATACCTATACAGTCATCTGTATAAACATGGAAATATCTACAATGCCATCTGTATACACATGGAAATATCTAAAGAGCCATCTGTATAAACATGTAAATATCTACAGTGCTATCTCTATAAACATGGTAATATCTACACCACCATCTCTATAAACATGAAAATATCTACACTGCCATGTCCATAAACATGGAAATAAATACTCCGCCATCTGTATAAACCTGGAAACAACTACACCGCCATCTGTGTGAATAAGGAAATATCTACAATGCCATCTGTATAAAGATATAAATATCTGCACCGCGAGCTGTATAAACATGGAAATATCTACATCGCTATCTGTATAAACGTGGAAATACCAACACCGCTATCGGTATAAACATGGAAATATGTACAACGCCATCTATATAAACATGGAAATATCTACACCGCTATGTCTACAAACATGGAAACACCTACACCGCTATCTCTATAAACATGGGAATATCTACACAGCTATCTGTATAAACATGGAAATATCTACACTGCGATCTGTATAAACATGGAAATATCTTCACCACGATCTGCATAAAAATGGAAATATCTACACCGCTATCTCTATAAACGTGGAAAGATCTACACCGCCATCTGTATAAACATGGAAATACCTACAAAGTCATCTGTATAAACATGGAAATATCCACAAAGCCGTCTGTATAAACATGGAAATAGCTACACCGCTATGTCTATAAACATGGAAATACCTACACCGCTATCTCTATAAACATGGAAATATCTACACCGCTATCTGTATAAACATGGAAATATCTACCCCGCGATCTGTATAAACATGGAAATATCTAAACTGCGATCTGTATAAACATGGAAATATCTACAATGCCATCTGTAGAAAGATGGAAATATCTACACCGCAATATTTGTAAACATGGAAATATCTACACCGATATCTGTAAAAACATGGAAATACCTACACCGCTATCTGTATAAACATGAAAATATCTACACCGCGATCTGTATAAACATGGAAATATCTACACCGCGATCTGTATAAACATGGAAATATCTACACCGCGATCTCTATAAACATGGAAATATCTACACCGTGATCTGTATAAACATGGAAATATCTACACCGTCATCTGGATAAACATGGAAATATCTTCACCACGATCTGTATAAACATGGAAATATCTACACCGCTATCTGGATAAACATGGAAATATCTACACCGCCATCTGTATAAACATGGAAATATCTACAATGCCATCTGTATAAACATGGAAATATCTACAATGCCATCTGTAGAAAGATGGAAATATCTACACCGCAATCTGTGTAAACATGGAAATATCTACACCGAAATCTGTAAATACATGGAAATATCTACACCGCTATCTGTATAAACATGGAAATATCTACACCGCGATCTGTAAAAACATGGAAATATCTACACCACGATCTGTATAAACTTGGAAATATCTACACCGCTATATGTATAAACATGGAAATATCTACACCGCTATCTGTATAAATATGGAAATAAATACACAGCTATCTCTATAAACATGGAAATATCTACACCGCCATCTGTATAAACATGGAAATACCTACAAAGTCATCTGTATAAACATGTTAATATCTACAAAACCATCTGTATAAACATGGAAATATCTACACAGCCATCTGTATATACATGGAAATATCTTCACCGCTATCTGTATAAACATGGTAATATCTACACCGCCATCTATATAAACATGGAAATATCAACACCGCCATCTGTACAAACATGGAAATATCTACACCGCTATCTCTATAAACATGGAAATGTGTGCACTGCCATCTGTAAAAACATGGAAATACCTATACAGTCACCTGTATAAACATGGAAATATCTACAATGCCATCTGTATACACATGGAAATATCTACACAGCCATCTGTATATACATGGAAATATCTACAACGCTATCTGTATAAACATGGTAATATTTACACCGCCATCTATATAAACATGGAAATATCTACACCGCCATCTGTATAAACATGGAAATATCTACAATGCCATCTGTAGAAAGATGGAAATATCTACACCACAATCTGTGTAAACATGGAAATATCTACACAGATATCTGTAAAAACATGGAAATATCTACACCGCTAATTGTATAAACATGAAAATATCTACACCGCGATCTGTATAAACATGGAAATATCTACACCGCGATCTGTATAAACATGGAAATATCTACACCGCGATCTGTATAAACATGGAAATATCTGCACAGCTATCTGTACAAATATGGAAATATCTACACAGCTATCTCTATAAACATGGAAATATCTACACCGCCATCTGTATAAACATGGAAATACCTACAAAGTCATCTGTATAAACATGGAAATATCTACACAGCCATCTGTATAAACATGGAAATATCTACACAGCCATCTGTATATACATGGAAATATCTACACCGCTATCTGTATAAACATGGAAATAACTACACCGCTATTTGTATAAACAAGGAAATATCTACACCATCATCTGTATAAACATGGCAATATTTACACGGCTATCTGTATAAACATGGAAATTTCTACACCGTTATCTGTATAAATATGGAAATATCTACACCGCTATCTCTATAAACATGGAAATATCTGCACCGCCATCTGTATATACATGGCAATAACTATACAGTCATCTGTGTAAACATGGAAATATCTACAACACCAACTGTATAAACATGGAAATATATACAATGCCATCTGTATACACATGGAAATACCTACACGGCATTCTGTGTATAGATGGAAACATCAACACCGCCATCTGTAAAAACTTGGAAATATCTACACTGCTATCTCTATAAACATGGAAATATCTACACTGCGGTCAGTATGAACATGGAAATATCTACACCGGTATCTGTATAAACATGGAAATATCTACACCATGATCTGTATAAACATGGAAATATCTGCACCGCTCTCTCTATAGACATGGAAATATCTACAAAGCCATCTGTATAAACATGGAAATATCTACAAAGCCATCTGTATAAACATGGAAATATCTACACAACCATCTGTATATACATGGAAATATCTACACCGCTATCTGTATAAACATGGTAATATCTACACCGCCATCTATATAAACATGGAAATATCTACACCGCAATGTGTGTAAACATGGAAATATCTACACCGATATCTGTAAAAACATGGAAATATCTACACCGCTATCTGTATAAACATGGAAATATCTACACCGCGACCTGTATAAACATGGAAATATCTACACCGCGATCTGTATAAACATGGAAATATCTACACCGCTATCTGTATAAACATGGAAATACCTACACCGCTATCTGTATAAATATGGAAATATCTACACAGCTATCTCTATAAACATGGAAATATCTACACCGCCATCTGTATAAACATGGAAATATCTACAAAGCCATCTGTATGAACATGGAAATATCTACACAGCCATCTGTATATACATGGAAAAATCTACACCGCAATCTGTATAAACATGGATGTAACTACACTGCTATTTGTATAAACAAGGAAATATCTACACCATGATCTGTATAAACATGGCAATATTTACACCGCTATCTGTATAAACATGGAAATTTCTACACCGTTATCTGTATAAATATGGAAATATCTACACCGCTATCTCTATAAACATGGAAATATCTGCACCGCCATCTGTATAAACATGGCAATACCTATACAGTCATCTGTGTAAACATGGAAATATCTACACCACCAAATGTATAAACATGGAAATATCTACAATGCCATCTCTAGACACATGGAAATACCTACACGGCAATCTGTGTATAGATGGAAACATCAGCACCGCCATCTGTAAAAACTTGGAAATATCTACACTGCTATCTCTATAAACCTGGAAATATCTACACTGCGGTCTGTATAAACATGGAAATAACTACACCGGTATCTGTATAAACATGGAAATATCTACACCATGATCTGTATAAACATGGAAATATATACACCGCTATCTGTATAAACATGGAAATATCTGCACCTCTATCTCTATAGACATGGAAATATCTACAAAGACATCTGTATAAACATGGAAATGCCTACACAGTCATGTGTAGGAACATGGAAATATCTGCACTGCCATCTGTATAAACATAGAAATATCTACACAGCCCTCTGTATAAATATGGAGATATCTGCATAGGCATCTGTATAAACATGGAAATATCTGCACCGCTATCTGTAAAAACATGGAAATACCTACACCGCTATCAGTATAAACATGGAAATACCTACACCGCTATCTGTATAAATATGGAAATATCTACACAGCTATCTCTATAAACATGGAAATACCTACACCGCCATCTGTATAAACATGGAAATACCTACAAAGTCATCAGTATAAACATGGAAATATCTACAAAGCCATCTGTATAAACTTGGAAATATCTACAAAGCCATCTGTATATACATGGAAATATCTACACCGCTCTCTGTATAAACATGGAAATAACTACACCGCTATTTGTATAAACAAGGAAATATCTACACCATGATCTGTATAAACATGGCAATATTTACACCGCTGTCTGTATAAACATGGAAATTTCTACACCGTTATCTGTATAAATATGGAAATATCTACACCGCTATCTCTGTAAACATGGAAATATCTACACCGCCATCTGTATAAACATGGAAATACCTATACAGTCATCTGTGTAAACATGGAAATATCTACACCACCATCTGTATAAACATGGAAATATTTACACAGCCATCTGCATATACATGGAAATATCTACACCGCTATCTGTATAAACATGGAAATAACTACACCGCTATTTGTATAAACAAGGAAATATCTACACCATGATCTGTATAAACGTGGCAATATTTACACCGCTATCTGTATAAACACGGAGATTTCTACACCGTTATCTGTATAAATATGGAAATATCTACACCGCTATCTCTATAAACATGGAAACATCTACACCGCCATTTGTATAAACATGGAAATACCTATACAGTCATCTGTGCAAACGGGGAAATATCTACACCACCATCTGTATAAACATGGAAGTATCTACAATGCCATCTGTATACACATGGAAATACCTACACGGCAATCTCTGTATAGATGGAAACATCAACACCGCCATCTGTAAAAACTTGGAAATATCTACACTGCGATCTCTATAAACATGGAAATATCTACACTGCGGTATGTGTAAACATGGAAATATCTACACCGGTATCTGTATAAACATGGAAATAACTACACCATGATCTGTATAAACATGGAAATATATACACCGCTATCTGTATAAACATGGAAATATCTGCACCACTATCTCTATAGACATGGAAATAGCTACAAAGCCATCTGTATAAACATGGAAATACCTACACAGTCATGTTTAGGAACATGGAAATATCTACACTGCCATCTGTATAAACATAGAAATATCTGCACAGCCCTCTGTATAAATATGGAGATATCTGCATAGGTATCTGTATAAACATGGAAATATCTGCACCGCTATCTGTAAAAACATGGAAATACCTAAACCGCTGTCTCTATAAACATGGAAATATGTACACCGCTATGTATATAAACATGGAAATATCTCCACTGCTGTCTGTATAAACACGGAAATGCCTCCACCGTTATCTGTATAAACATGGAAATATCTACAGCGCCATCTCTATAAACATTGAAATATCTACACAGCCATCTGTAAAAACATGGAAATATCTACACAGTCATCTGAATAAACATGGAAATATCTACACCACCATCTGTATAAACATGGAAATACCTACAATACCATCTGTATACACATGGAAATATCTACACAGACATCTGTATAAATATGGAAATATCTGCACCGCCATCGGTATAAACATGGAAATATCTACACTGCCATCTGTAGAAAGATGGAAATATCTACACCGCTATCTCTATAAATATGGAAATATCTACACCGCCATCTCTATAAACATGAAAATATCTACACTGCCATCTCCATAAAGATGGAAGTATCTACTCCGCCATGTGTATAAACACGGAAATATCTACACCACCATCTGTGTAAACATGGAAATATCTACATCGCTCTCTGAATAAACATGGAAATATCTACACCGCCATCTGCATGTCCATGGAAATATCTACGCCGCCATCTGTTTAAACATGGATATATCTACACGACCATCTGTGTATAGATGGAAATATCAACACCGCCATCTGTAGAAACGTGGAAATATCTACACCGCTATCTCTATAAACATGGAAATGTGTGCACTGCCATCTGTAAAAACATGGAAATACCTATACAGTCATCTGTATAAACATGGAAATATCTACAATGCCATCTGTATACACATGGAAATATCGACACAGCCATCTGTATAAACATGTAAATATCTACACTGCTATCTCTATAAACATGGAAATATCTACACCGCCATCTCTATCAACATGAAAATATCTACACTGCCATCTCCATAAACATGGAACTAACTACTCCGCCATCTGTATAAACATGGAAACATCTACACCGCCATCTGTGTGAATAAGGAAATATCTACAATGCCATCTGTATAAAGATATAAATACCTGCACCGCGAGCTGTATAAACATGGAAATATCTACATCGCTATCTGTATAAACGTGGAAATACCAACATCGCTATCGGTATAAACATGGAAATATCTACAACGCCATCTATATAAACATGGAAATAGCTACACCGCTATGTCTATAAACATGGAAATACCTACACCGCTATCTCTATAAACATGGAAATATCTACACCGTGATCTGTATAAACATGGAAATATCTACACTGCCATCTGTAGAAAGATGGAAATATCTACACCGCTATCTCTATAAATATGGAAACATCTACACCGCCATCTCTATAAGCATGAAAATATCTACACTGCCATCTCCATAAAGATGGAACTATCTACTCCGCCATGTGTATAAACACGGAAATATCTACACCACCATCTGTGTAAACCTGAAAATATCTACACCGCTCTCTGTATAAACATGGAAATATCTACACCGCCATCTGCATGTCCATGGAAATATATACGCCGCCATCTGTTTAAACATGGAAGTATCTACACGGCCATCTGTGTATACATGGAAATATCAAAACTGCCATCTGTACAAACATGGAAATATCTACACCGCTATCTCTATAAACATGGAAATGTGTGCACTGCCATCTGTAAAAACATGGAAATACCTATACAGTCATCTGTATAAACATGGAAATATCTACAATGCCATCTGTATACACATGGAAATATCTAAAGAGCCATCTGTATAAACATGTAAATATCTACAGTGCTATCTCTATAAACATGGTAATATCTACACCACCATCTCTATAAACATGAAAATATCTACACTGCCATGTCCATAAACATGGAAATAAATACTCCGCCATCTGTATAAACCTGGAAACATCTACACCGCCATCTGTGTGAATAAGGAAATATCTACAATGCCATCTGTATAAAGATATAAATATCTGCACCGCGAGCTGTATAAACATGGAAATATCTACATCGCTATCTGTATAAACGTGGAAATACCAACACCGCTATCGGTATAAACATGGAAATATGTACAACGCCATCTATATAAACATGGAAATATCTACACCGCTATGTCTACAAACATGGAAACACCTACACCGCTATCTCTATAAACATGGGAATATCTACACAGCTATCTGTATAAACATGGAAATATCTACACTGCGATCTGTATAAACATGGAAATATCTTCACCACGATCTGCATAAAAATGGAAATATCTACACCGCTATCTCTATAAACGTGGAAAGATCTACACCGCCATCTGTATAAACATGGAAATACCTACAAAGTCATCTGTATAAACATGGAAATATCCACAAAGCCGTCTGTATAAACATGGAAATAGCTACACCGCTATGTCTATAAACATGGAAATACCTACACCGCTATCTCTATAAACATGGAAATATCTACACCGCTATCTGTATAAACATGGAAATATCTACCCCGCGATCTGTATAAACATGGAAATATCTAAACTGCGATCTGTATAAACATGGAAATATCTACAATGCCATCTGTAGAAAGATGGAAATATCTACACCGCAATATTTGTAAACATGGAAATATCTACACCGATATCTGTAAAAACATGGAAATACCTACACCGCTATCTGTATAAACATGAAAATATCTACACCGCGATCTGTATAAACATGGAAATATCTACACCGCGATCTGTATAAACATGGAAATATCTACACCGCGATCTCTATAAACATGGAAATATCTACACCGTGATCTGTATAAACATGGAAATATCTACACCGTCATCTGGATAAACATGGAAATATCTTCACCACGATCTGTATAAACATGGAAATATCTACACCGCTATCTGGATAAACATGGAAATATCTACACCGCCATCTGTATAAACATGGAAATATCTACAATGCCATCTGTATAAACATGGAAATATCTACAATGCCATCTGTAGAAAGATGGAAATATCTACACCGCAATCTGTGTAAACATGGAAATATCTACACCGAAATCTGTAAATACATGGAAATATCTACACCGCTATCTGTATAAACATGGAAATATCTACACCGCGATCTGTAAAAACATGGAAATATCTACACCACGATCTGTATAAACTTGGAAATATCTACACCGCTATATGTATAAACATGGAAATATCTACACCGCTATCTGTATAAATATGGAAATAAATACACAGCTATCTCTATAAACATGGAAATATCTACACCGCCATCTGTATAAACATGGAAATACCTACAAAGTCATCTGCATAAACATGTTAATATCTACAAAACCATCTGTATAAACATGGAAATATCTACACAGCCATCTGTATATACATGGAAATATCTTCACCGCTATCTGTATAAACATGGTAATATCTACACCGCCATCTATATAAACATGGAAATATCAACACCGCCATCTGTACAAACATGGAAATATCTACACCGCTATCTCTATAAACATGGAAATGTGTGCACTGCCATCTGTAAAAACATGGAAATACCTATACAGTCACCTGTATAAACATGGAAATATCTACAATGCCATCTGTATACACATGGAAATATCTACACAGCCATCTGTATAAACATGTAAATATCTACACTGCTTTCTCTATAAACATGGAAATATCTACGCCGCCATCTCTATAAACATGAAAATATCTACACTGCCATCTCCATAAACATGGAACTAACTATTCCGCCATCTGTATAAACATGGAAACAACCACACCGCCATCTGTGTGAATAAGGAAATATCTACAATGCCATCTGTATAAAGATATAAATATCTGCACCGCGAGCTGTATAAACATGGAAATATCTACATCGCTATCTGTATAAACGTGGAAATACCAACACCGCTATCGGTATAAACATGGAAATATCTACAATGCCATCTATATAAACATGGAAATGTCTACATCGCTATGTCTATAAACATGGAAATATCTGCACCGCTATCTCTATAAACATGGAAATATCTACACCGCCATCTGTATAAACATGGAAATATCTACACCGCTATCTGTATAAACATGGAAATATCTACACCGCGATCTGTATAAACATGGAAATATGTACACCGCGATCTGTATAAACATGGAAATATCTTCACCACGATCTGTATAAACATGGAAATATCTACACCGCTATCTGTATAAACATGGAAATATCTACACCGCCATCGGTATAAACATGGAAATATCTACAATGCCATCTGTATAAACATGGAAATATCAACACCGCGATCTGTATAAACATGGAAATATCTACACTGCGATCTGTATAAACATGGAAATATCTACACCGCTATCTGTATAAACATGGAAATATCTACACAGCTATCTCTATAAACGTGGAAATATCTACACCGCCATCTGTATAAACATGGAAATACCAACAAAGTCATCTGTATAAACATGGAAATATCCACAAAGCCATCTGTATAAACATGGAAATATCTACACAGCCATCTGTATATACATGGAAATATCTACACCGCCATCTGTATAAACATGGAAATATCTACACCGCCATCTATATAAACATGGAAATATCTACACCGCCATCTGTATAAACATGGAAATATCTACAATGCCATCTCTAGAAAGATGGAAATATCTACACCGCAATCTGTGTAAACATGGAAATATCTACACCGATATCTGTAAAAACATGGAAATATCTACACCGCTATCTGTATAAACATGGAAATATCTACACCGCGATCTGTATAAACATGGAAATCTCTACACCGCGATCTGTATAAACATGGAAATATCTACACCGCTATCTGTATAAACATGGAAATATCTACACCGCTATCTGTATAAATATGGAAATATCTACACAGCTATCTCTATAAACATGGAAATATCTACACCTCCATCTGTATAAACATGGAAATCTCTACAAAGCCATCTGTATAAACATGGAAATATCTACACAGCCATCTGTATATACTTGGAAAAATCTACACCGCAATCTGTATAAACATGGAAGTAACTACACCGCTATTTGTGTAAACAAGGAAATATCTTCACCATGATCTGTATAAACATGGCAATATTTACACCGCTATCTGTATAAACATGGAAATTTCTACACCGTTATCTGTATAAATATGGAAATATCTACACCGCTATCTCTATAAACATGGAAATATCTGCACCGCCATCTGTATAAACATGGCAATACCTATACAGTCATCTGTGTAAACATGGAAATATCTACACCACCATCTGTATAAACATGGAAATGTCTACAATGCCATCTGTATACACATGGAAACACGTACACGGCAATCTGTGTATAGATGGAAACATCAACACCGCCATCTGTAAAAACTTGGAAATATCTACACTGCTATCTCTATAAACATGGAAATATCTACACTGCGGTCTGTATAAACATGGAAATATCTACACCGGTATCTGTATAAACATTGAAATATCTACACCATGATCTGTATAAACATGGAAATATATACACCGCTATCTGTATAAACATGGAAATATCTGCACCGCTATCTCTATAGACATGGAAATATCTACAAAGCCATCTGTATAAACATGGAAATACCTACACAGTCATGTGTAGGAACATGGAAATATCTACACTGCCATCTGTATAAACATAGAAATATCTACACAGCCCTCTGTATAAATATGGAGATATCTGCATAGGCATCTGTATAAACATGGAAATATCTGCACCGCTATCTGTATAAACATGGAAATACCTACACCGCTGTCTCTATAAACATGGAAATATGTACACCGCTATGTATATACACATGGAAATATCTCCACTGCTGTCTGTATAAACATGGAAATATCTCCACCGTTATCTGTATAAACATGGAAATATCTACAGCGCCATCTCTATAAACATTGAAATATCTACACTGCCATCTGTAAAATCATGGAAATATCTACACAGTCATCTGAATAAACATGGAAATACCTACAATACCATCTGTATATACATGGAAATATCTACACACACATCTGTATAAATATAGAAATATCTACACCGCCATCTGTATAAACATGGAAATATCTACACTGCCATCTGTAGAAAGATGGAAATATCTACACCGCTATCTCTATAAATATGGAAATATCTACACTGCCATCTCTATAAACATGAAAATATCTACACTGCCATCTCCATAAAGATGGAAGTATCTACTCCGCCATGTGTATAAACACTGACATATCTACACCACCATCTGTGTAAACATGGAAATATCTACACCGCTCTCTGTATAAACATGGAAATATCTACACCGCCATCTGCATGTCCATGGAAATATCTACGCCGCCATCTGTTTAAACATGGATATATCTACACGACGATCTGTGTATAGATGGAAATATCAACACCGCCATCTGTACAAACATGGAAATATCTACACCGCTATCTCTATAAACATGGAAATGTGTGCACTGCCATCTGTAAAAACATGGAAATACCTATACAGTCACCTGTATAAACATGGAAATATCTACAATGCCATCTGTATACACATGGAAATATCTACACGGCCATCTGTATAAACATGTAAATATCTACACTGCTATCTCTATAAACATGGAAATATCTACACCGCCATCTCTATAAACATGAAAATATCTACACTGCCATCTCCATAAACATGGAACTAACAACTCCGCCATCTGTATAAACATGGAAACATCTACACCGCCATCTGTGTGAATAAGGAAATATCTACAATGCCATCTGTACAAAGATATAAATATCTGCACTGCGAGCTGTATAAACATGGAAATATCTACATCACTATCTGTATAAACGTGGAAATACCAACACGGCTATCGGTATAAACATGGAAATATCTACAACGCCATCTATATAAACATGGAAATATCTACACCGCTATGTCTATAAACATGGAAATACCTACACCGCTATCTCTATAAACATGGAAATATCTACACCGCTATCTGTATAAACATGGAAATATCTACACCGCTGTCTGTATAAACATGGAAATATCTAAACCGCGATCTGTATAAACATGGAAATATCTACAATGCCATCTGTAGAAAGATGGAAATATCTACACCGCAATATTTGTAAACATGGAAATATCTACACCGAAATCTGTATAAACATGGAAATACCTACACCGCTATCTGTATAAACATGGAAATATCTTCACCACGATCTGTATAAACATGGAAATATCTACACCGCTATCTGTATAAACATGGAAATATCTACACCGCCATCTGTATAAACATGGAAATATCTACAATGCCATCTGTATAAACATGGAAATATCTACACCGCGATCTGTATAAACATGGAAATATCTACACCGCGATCTGTATAAACATGGAAATATCTACACCGCTATGTGTATCAACATGGAAATATCTACACAGCTATCTCTATAAACATGGAAATATCTATACCGCCATCTGTATAAACATGAAAATACCTACAAAGTCATCTGTATAAACATGGAAATATCTACAAAGCCATCTGTATAAACATGAAAATATCTACACAGCCATCTGTATATACATGGAAATATCTACACCGCTATCTGTATAAACATGGTAATATCTACAACGCCATCTATATAAACATGGAAATATCTACACCGCCATCTGTATAAACATGGAAATATCTACACCGCTATCTCTATAAACATGGAAATGTGTGCACTGCCATCTGTAAAAACATGGAAATACCTATACAGTCATCTGTATAAACATGGAAATATCTACAATGCCATCTGTATACACATGGAAATATCAACACAGCCATCTGTATAAACATGTAAATATCTACACTGCTATCTCTATAAACATGGAAATATCTACACCGCCATCTCTATAAATATGAAAATATCTACACTGCCATCTCCCTAAACATGGAACTAACTGCTCCGCCATCTCTATAAACATGGAAACATCTACACGGCCACCTGTGTGAATAAGGAAATATATACAATGCCATCTGTATAAAGATATAAGTATCTGCACCGCGAGCTGTATAAACATGGAAATATCTACATCGCTATCTGTATAAACGTGGAAATACCAACACCGCTATCGGTATAAACATGGAAATATCTAAAACGCCATCTATATAAACATGGAAATATATACACTGCTATGTCTATAAACATGGAAATACCTACACCGCTATCTCTATAAACATGGAAATATCTACACCGCGATCTGTATAAACATGGAAATATCTGCACCGTGATCTTTATAAACATGGAAATATCTTCACCGCGATCTGTATAAACATGGAAATATCTACACCGCTATCTGTATAAACATGGAAATATCTACACCGCCATCTCTATAAACATGGAAATATCTACAATGCCATCTGTATAAACATGGAAATATCTACACAGCCATCTGTATAAACATGGAAATATCTACACCGCGATCTGTATAAACATGGAAATATCTACACCGCTATTTGTATAAACATGGAAATATCTACACAGCTATCTCTGTAAACATGGAAATATCTACACCGCCATCTGTATAAACATGGAAATACCTACAAAGTCATCTGTATAAACATGGAAATATCTACAAAGCCATCTGTATAAACATGGAAATATCTACACAGCCATCTGTATATACATGGAAATATCTACACCGCTATCTTTATAAACATGGTAATATCTGCACCGCCATCTATATAAACATGGAAATATCTACACCGCCATCTGTATAAACATGGAAATATCTACAATGCCATCTGTAGAAAAATGGAAATATCTACACCGCAATCTGTGTAAACATGGAAATATCTTCACCGATATCTGTAAAAACATGGAAATATCTACACCGCTATCTGTATAAACATGAAAATATCTAAACCGCGATCTGTATAAACATGGAAATATCTACACCGCGATCTGTATAAACATGGAAATATCTACACCGCCATCTATATAAACATGGAAATACCTACAGAGTCATCTGTATAAACATGGAAATATCTACAAAGCCATCTGTATAAACATGGAAATATCTACAAAGCCATCTGTATATACATGGAAATATCTACACCGCTATCTGTATAAACATGGAAATAACTACACCGCTCTTTGTATAAACAAGGAAATATCTACACCATGATCTGTATAAACATGGCAATATTTACACCGCTATCTTTATAAACATGGAAATTTCTGCACCGTTATCTGTATAAATATGGAAATATCTACACCGCTATCTCTATATACATGGAAATATCTACACCGCCATCTGTATAAACATGGAAATACCTATACAGTCATTTGTGTAAACATGGAAATATCTACACCACCATCTGTATAAACATGGAAATATCTACAATGCCATCTGTATACACATGGAAATACCTACACGGCAATCTGTGTATAGATGGAAACATCAACACCGCCATCTGTAAAAACTTGGAAATATCTACACTGCTATCCCTATAAACATGGAAATATCTACACTGCGGTCTGTATAAACATGGAAATATCTACACCGGTATCTGTATAAACATGGAAATATCTACACCATGATCTGTATAAACATGGAAATATATACACCGCCATCTGTAAAACATGGAAGTATCTGCACCGCTATCTCTATAGACATGGAAATATCTACAAAGCCATCTGTATAAACATGGAAATACCTACACAGTCATGTGTTGGAACATGGAAATATCTACAGTGCCATCTGTATAAACATAGAAATATCTACACAGACCTCTGTATAAATATGGAGATATCTGCATGGGCATCTGTATAAACATGGAAATATCTGCACCGCTATCTGCATAAACATGGAAATACCTACACTGCTGTCTCTATAAACATGGAAATATGTACACCGCTATGTATATAAACATGGAAATATCTCCACTGCTGTCTGTATAAACATGGAAATATCTCCACCGTTATCTGTATAAACATGGAAATATCTACAGTGCCATCTCTATAAACATTGAAATATCTACACTGCCATCTGTAAAAACATGGAAATATCTACACAGTCATCTGAATAACCATGGAAATATCTACAGCACCATCTGTATAAACATGGAAATACCTACAATACCATCTGTATACACATGGAAATATCTACAGAGACATCTGTATAAATATGGAAATATCTACACCGCCATCTGTATAAACATGGAAATATCTTCACTGCCATCTGTAGAAAGATGGAAATATCTACACCGCTATCTCTATAAATATGGAAATATCTACACCGCCATCTCTATAAACATGAAAATATCTACACTGCCATCTCCATAAAGATGGAAGTATCTACTCCGCCATGTGTATAAACACGGAAATGTCTACACCACCGTCTGTGTAAACATGGAAATATCTACACCGCTCTCTGTATAAACATGGAAATATCTACACTGCCATCTGCATGTCCATGGAAATATCTACGCCGCCATCTGTTTAAACATGTATATATCTACACGACCATCTGTGTATAGATGGAAATATAAACACCGCCATCTGTACAAACATGGAAATATCTACACCGCTATCTCTATAAACATGGAAATGTGTGCACTGCCATCTGTAAAAACATGGAAATACCTATACAGTCATCTGTATAAACATGGAAATATCTACAAAGCCATCTGTATACACATGGAAATATCTACACAGCCATCTGTATAAACATGTAAATATCTACACTGCTATCTCTATAAACATGGAAATATCTACACCGCCATCTCTATAAACATGAAAATATCTACACTGCCATCTCCATAAACATGGAACTAACTGCTCCGCCATCTCTATAAACATGGAAACATCCACACGGCCACCTGTGTGAATAAGGAAATATCTACAATGCCATCTGTATAAAGATATAAGTATCTGCACCGCGAGCTGTATAAACATGGAAATATCTACATCGCTATCTGTATAAACGTGGAAATACCAACACCGCTATCGGTATAAACATGGAAATATCTACAACGCCATCTATATAAACATGGAAATATCTACACCGCTATGTCTATAAACATGGAAATACCTACACCGCTATCTCTATAAACATGGATATATCTACACCGCGATCTGTATAAACATGGAAATGTCTACACCGCAATCTGTATAAACATGGAAATATCTTCACCACGATCTGTATAAACATGGAAATATCTACACCGCTATCTGTATAAACATGGAAATATCTACACCGCCATCTGTATAAACATGGAAATATCTACAATGCCATCTGTATAAACATGGAATTATCTACACCGCGATCTGTATAAACATGGAAATATCTACACCGCGATCTGTATAAACATGGAAATATCTACACCACCATCTGTATAAACATGGAAATATCTACAATGCCATCTGTATACACATGGAAATACGTACACGGCAATCTGTGTATAGATGGAAACATCAACACCGCCATCTGTAAAAACTTGGAAATATCTACACTGCGATCTCTATAAACATGGAAATATCTACACTGCGGTCTGTATAAACATGGAAATATCTACACCGGTATCTGTATAAACATGGAAATATCTACACCATGATCTGTATAAACATTGAAATATATACACCGCTATCTGTATAAACATGGAAATATCTGCACCGCTATCTCTATAGACATGGAAATATCTACAAAGCCATCTGTATAAACATGGAAATACCTACACAGTCATGTGTAGCAACATGGAAATATCTACACCACCATCTGTATAAACATGGAAATACCTACAATACCATCTGTATACACATGGAAATATCTACAGAGACATCTGTACAAATATGGAAATACCTACACGGCCATCTGTATAAACATGGAAATATCTACACTGCCATCTGTGGAAAGATGGGAATATCTACACCGCTATCTCTATAAATATGGAAATATCTACACCGCCATCTCTATAAACATGAAAATATCTACACTGCCATCTCCATAAAGATGGAAGTATCTACTCCGCCATGTGTATAAACACGGAAATATCTACACCACCATCTGTGTAAACATGGAAATATCTACACCGCTCTCTGTATAAACATGGAAATATCTACACCGCCATCTGCATGTCCATGGAAATATCTACGCCGCCATCTGTTTAAACATGGATATATCTACACGACCATCTGTTTATAGATGGAAATATCAACACCGCCATCTGTACAAACATGGAAATATCTACACCGCTATCTCTATAAACATGGAAATGTGTGCACTGCCATCTGTAAAAACATGGAAATACCTATACAGTCATCTGTATAAACATGGAAATATCTACAATGCCATCTTTATACACATGGAAATATCTACACAGCCATCGGTATAAACATGTAAATATCTACACTGCTATCTCTATAAACAAGGAAATATCTACACCGCCAACTCTATAAACATGAAAATATCTACACTGCCATCTCCATAAACATGGAACTAACTACTCCGCCATCTCTATAAACATGGAAACATCTACACGGCCACCTGTGTGAATAAGGAAATATATACAATGCCATCTGTATAAAGATATAAGTATCTGCACCGCGAGCTGTATAAACATGGAAATATCTACATCGCTATCTGTATAAACGTGGAAATACCAACACCGCTATCGGTATAAACATGGAAATATCTAAAACGCCATCTATATAAACATGGAAATATCTACACCGCTATGTCTATAAACATGGAAATACCTACACCGCTATCTCTATAAACTTGGAAATATCTACACCGCGATCTGTATAAACATGGAAATATCTACACCGCGATCTGTATTAATATGGAAATATCTACACAGCTATCTCTATAAACATGGAAATATCCACACCGCCATCTGTATAAACATGGAAATACCTACAAAGTCATCTGTATAATCAAGGAAATCTCTACAAAGCCATCTGTATAAACATGGAAATATCTACACAGCCATCTGTATATACATGGAAATATCTACACCGCAATCTGTATAAACATGGAAATAACTACACGGCTATTTGTATAAACAAGGAAATATCTACACCGTGATCTGTATAAACATGGAAATATTTACACCGCTATCTGTATAAACATGGAAATTTCTACACCGTTATCTGTATAAATATGGAAATATCTACACCGCTATCTCTATAAACATGGAAATATATACACCGCCATCTGTATAAACATGGAAACACCTATACAGTCATCTGTGTAAACATGGAAATATCTACACCACCGTCTATATAAACATGGAAATATCTACAATGCCATCTGTATACACATGGAAATACCTACACGGCAATCTGTGTATAGATGGAAACATCAACACCGCCATCTGTAAAAACTTGGAAATATCTACACTGCTATCCCTATAAACATGGAAATATCTACACTGCGGTCTGTATAAACATGGAAATATCTACACCGCGATCTGTATAAACATGGAAATATCTTCACCACGATCTGTATAAACATGGAAATATCTACACCGCTATCTGTATAAACATGGAAATATCTACACCGCCATCTGTATAAACATGGAAATATCTACAATGCCATCTGTATAAACATGGAAATATCTACACTGCGATCTGTATAAACATGGAAATATCTACACCGCGATCTGTATAAACATGGAAATATCTACACCGCTATCTGTATAAACATGGAAATATCTACACAGCTATCTCTATAAACATGGAAATATCTACACCGCCATCTGTATAAACATGGAAATACCTACAAAGTCATCTGTATGAACATGGAAATATCTACAAAGCCATCTGTATAAACATGGAAATATCTACACTGCCATCTGTATAAACATGGAAATATCTACACCGGTATCTGTATAAACATGGAAATATCTACACCATGATCTGTATAAACATTGAAATATATACACCGCTATCTGTATAAACATGGAAATATCTGCACCGCTATCTCTATAGACATGGAAATATCTACGAAGCCATCTGTATAAACATGGAAATACCTACACAGTCATGTGTTGGAACATGGAAATATCTACACTGCCATCTGTATAAACATAGAAATATCTACACAGACCTCTGTATAAATATGGAGATATCTGCATAGGCATCTGTATAAACATGGAAATATCTGCACCGCTATCTGTATAAACATGGAAATACCTACACCGCTGTCTCTATAAACATGGAAATATGTACACCGCTATGTATATAAACATGGAAATATCTCCACTGCTGTCTGTATAAACATGGAAATATCTCCACCGTTATCTGTATAAACATGGAAATATCTACAGTGCCATCTCTATAAACATTGAAATATCTACACTGCCATCTGTAAAAACATGGAAATATCTACACAGTCATCTGAATAAACATGGAAATAACTACACCACCATCTGTATAAACATGGAAATACCTACAATACCATCTGTATACACATGGAAATATCTACAGAGACATCTGTATAAATATGGAAATAACTACACCGACATCTGTATAAACATGGAAATATCTACACTGCCATCTGTAGAAAGATGGAAATATCTACACCGCTATCTCTATAAATATGGAAATATCTACACCGCCATCTCTATAAACATGAAAATATCTACACTGCCATCTCCATAAAGATGGAAGTATCTACTCCGCCATGTGTATAAACACGGAAATATCTACACCACCATCTGTGTAAACATGGAAATATCTACACCGCTCTCTGTATAAACATGGAAATATCTACACCGCCATCTGCATGTCCATGGAAATATCTACGCCGCCATCTGTTTAAACATGGATATATCTACACGACCATCTGTGTATAGATGGAAATATAAACAACGCCATCTGTACAAACATGGAAATATCTACACCGCTATCTCTATAAACATGGAAATGTGTGCACTGCCATCTGTAAAAACATGGAAATACCTATACAGTCATCTGTATAAACATGGAAATATCTACAATGCCATCTGTATACACATGGAAATATCAACACAGCCATCTGTATAAACATGTAAATATCTACACTGCTATCTCTATAAACATGGAAATATCTACACCGCCATCTCTATAAACATGAAAATATCTACACTTCCATCTCCCTAAACATGGAACTAACTGCTCCGCCATCTCTATAAACATGGAAACATCTACACGGCCACCTGTGTGAATAAGGAAATATATACAATGCCATATGTATAAAGATATAAGTATCTGCACCGCGAGCTGTATAAACATGGAAATATCTACATCGCTATCTGTATAAACGTGGAAATACCAACACCGCTATCGGTATAAACATGGAAATATCTAAAATGCCATCTATATAAACATGGAAATATATACACCGCTATGACTATAAACATGGAAATACCTACACCGCTATCTCTATAAACATGGAAATATCTACACCGTGATCTGTATAAACATGGAAATATCTACACCACGATCTGTATAAACATGGAAATATCTTCACCACGATCTGTATAAACATGGAAATATCTACACCGCTATCTGTATAAACATGGAAATATCTACACCGCCATCTGTATAAACATGGAAATATCTACAATGCCATCTGTATAAACATCGAAATATCTACACCGCGATCTGTATAAACATGGAAATATCTACACCGCGATCTGTATAAACATGGAAATATCTACACCGCTATCTGTATAAACATGGAAATATCTACACAGCTATCTATATAAACATGGAAATATCAACACCGCCATCTGTATAAACATGGAAATACCTACACAGTCATCTGTATAAACATGGAAATATCTACAAAGCCATCTGTATAAACATGGAAATATCTACACAGCCATCTGTATATACATGGAAATATCTACAACGCTATCTGTATAAACATGGTAATATCTACACCGCCATCTATATAATCATGGAAATATCTACACCGCCATCTGTATAATCATGGAAATATCTACAATGCCATCTGTAGAAAGATGGAAATATCTACACCGCAATCTGTGTAAACATGGAAATATCTACACCGATATCTGTAAAAACATGGAAATATCTACACCGCTATCTGTATAAACATGGAAATATCTACACCGCGATCTGTATAAACATGGAAATATCTACACCGCGATCTGTATAAACATGGAAATATCTACACCGCTATCTGTATAAACATGGAAATATCTACACCGCTATCTGTATAAATATGGAAATATCTACACAGCTATCTCTATAAACATGGAAATATCTACACCTCCATCTGTATAAACATGGAAATACCTACAAAGTCATCTGTATGAACATGGAAATATCTACAAAGCCATCTGTATAAACATGGAAATATCTACACAGCCATCTGTATATACATGGAAATATCTACACCGCAATCTCTATAAACATGGAAATAACTACACCGCTATTTGTATAAACAAGGAAATATCTACACCATGATCTGTATAAACATGGCAATATTTACACCGCTATCTGTATAAACATGGAAATTTCTACACCGTTATCTGTATAAATATGGAAATATCTACACCGCTATCTCTATAAACATGGAAATATCTGCACCGCCATCTGTATAAACATGGCAATACCTATACAGTCATCTGTGTAAACATGGAAATATCTACACCACCATCTGTATAAACATGGAAATATCTACAATGCCATCTGTATACACATGGAAATACGTACACGGCAATCTGTGTATAGATGGAAACATCAACACCGCCATCTGTAAAAACTTGGAAATATCTACACTGCTATCTCTATAAACATGGAAATATCTACACTGCGGTCTGCATAAACATGGAAATATCTACACCGGTATCTGTATAAACATGGAAACATCTACACCATGATCTGTATAAACATGGAAATATATACACCGCTATCTGTATAAACATGGAAATATCTGCACCGCTATCTCTATAGACATGGAAATATCTACAAAGCCATCTGTATAAACATGGAAATACCTACACAGTCATGTGTAGGAACATGGAAATATCTACACTGCCATCTGTATAAACATAGAAATATCTACACAGCCCTCTGTATAAATATGGAGATATCTGCATAGGCATCTGTATAAACCTGGAAATATCTGCACCGCTATCTGTATAAACATGGAAATACCTACACCGCTGTCTCTATAAACATGGAAATATGTACACCGCTATGTATATAAACATGGAAATATCTCCACTGCTGTCTGTATAAACATGGAAATATCTCCACCGTTATCTGTACAAACATGGAAATATCTACAACGCCATCTCTATAAACATTGAAATATCTACACTGCCATCTGTAAAAACATGGAAATGTCTACACAGTCATCCGAATAAACATGGAAATATCTACACCACCATCTGTAAAAACATGGAAATACCTACAATACCATCTGTATATACATGGAAATATCTACACACACATCTGTATAAATATGGAAATATCTACACCGCCATCTGTATAAACCTGGTAATATCTACACTGCCATCTGTAGAAAGATGGAAATATCTACACCGCTATCTCTATAAATATGGAAATATCTACACCGCCATCTCTATAAACATGAAAATATCTACACTGCCATCTCCATAAACATGGATCTAACTACTCCGCCATCTGTATAAACACGGAAACATCTACACCGCCATCTGTGTGAATAAGGAAATATCTACAATGCCATCTGTATGAAGATAAAAATAACTGCACCGCGAGCTGTATAAACATGGAAATATCTACATCGCTATCTGTATAAACGTGGAAATACCAACACCGCTATCGGTATAAACATGGAAATATCTACAACGCCATCTATATAAACATGGAAATGTCTACACCGCTGTCTATAAACATGGAAATACCTACACCGCTGTCTCTATAAACATGGAAATATCTACACCGCTATCTGTATAAACATGGAAATATCTACACCGCTATCTGTAAAAACATGGAAATATCTACACCGCGATCTGTATAAACATGGAAATATCTGCGCCGTGATCTGTATAAACATGGAAATATCTTCACCGCGATCTGTATAAACATGGAAAAATCTACACCGCTATCTGTATAAACATGCAAATATCTACACCGCCATCTCTATAAACATCGAAATATCTACAATGCCATCTGTATAAACATGGAAATATCTACACAGCCATCTGTATAAACATGGAAATATCTACACCGCGATCTGTATAAACATGGAAATATCTACACCGCTATTTGTATAAACATGGAAATATCTACACAGCTATCTCTGTAAACATGGAAATACCTACACCGCCATCTGTATAAACATGGAAATACCTACAAAGTCATCTGTATAAACATGGAAATATCTACAAAGCCATCTGTATAAACATGGAAATATCTACACAGCCATCTGTATATACATGGAAATATCTACACCGCTATCTTTATAAACATCGTAATATCTACACCGCCATGTATATAAACATGGAAATATCTACACAGCCATCTGTATAAACATGGAAATATCTACAATGCCATCTGTAGAAAGATGGAAATATCTACACCGCAATCTGTGTAAACATGGAAATATCTTCACCGATATCTGTAAAAACATGGAAATATCTACACCGCTATCTGTATAAACATGAAACTATCTAAACCGCGATCTGTATAAACATGGAAATATCTACACCGCGATCTGTATAATGGAAATATCTACACCGCCATCTATATAAACATGGAAATATCTACAGAGTCATCTGTATAAACATGGAAATATCTACAAAGCCATCTGTAGAAACATGGAAATATCTACACAGCCATCTGTATATACATGGAAATATCTACACCGCTATCTGTATAAACATGGAAATAACTACACCGCTATTTGTATAAACAAGGAAATATCTACACCATGATCTGTATAAACATGTCAATATTTACACCGCTATCTGTATAAACATGGAAATTTCTGCACCGTTATCTGTATAAATATGGAAATATCTACACCGCTATCTCTATATACATGGAAATATCTACACCGCCATCTGTATAAACATGGAAATACCTATACAGTCATCTGTGAAAACATGGAAATATCTACACCACCATCTGTATAAACATGGAAATATCTACAATGCCATCTGTATACACATGGAAATACCTACACGGCAATCTGTGTATAGATGGAAACATCAACACCGCCATCTGTAAAAACTTGGAAATATCTACACTGCTATCCCTATAAACATGGAAATATCTACACTGCGGTCTGTATAAACATGGAAATATCTACACCGGTATCTGTATAAACATGGAAATATCTACACCATGATCTCTATAAACATGGAAATATATACACCGCTATCTGTAAAACATGGAAGTATCTGCACCGCTATCTCTATAGACATGGAAATATCTACAAAGCCATCTGTATAAACATGGAAATACCTACACAGTCATGTGTTGGAACATGGAAATATCTACACTGCCATCTGTATAAACATAGAAATATCTACACAGACCTCTGTATAAATATGGAGATATCTGCATGGGCATCTGTATAAACATGGAAATATCTGCACCGCTATCTGCATAAACATGGAAATACATACACTGCTGTCTCTATAAACATGGAAATATGTACACCGCTATGTATATAAACATGGAAATATCTCCACTGCTGTCTGTATAAACATGGAAATATCTCCACCGTTATCTGTATAAACATGGAAATATCTACAGAGCCATCTCTATAAACATTGAAATATCTACACTGCCATCTGTAAAAACATGGAAATATCTACACAGTCATCTGAATAAACATGGAAATATCTACACCACCATCTGTATAAACATGGAAATACCTACAATACCATCTGTATACACATGGAAATATCTACAGAGACATCTGTATAAATATGGAAATATCTACACCGCCATCTGTATAAACATGGAAATATCTACACTGCCATCTGTAGAAAGATGGAAATATCTACACCGCTATCTCTATAAATATGGAAATATCTACACCGCCATCTCTATAAACATGAAAGTATGTACACTGCCATCTCCATAAACATGGAAGTATCTACTCCGCCATGTGTATAAACACGGAAATGTCTACACCACCGTCTGTGTAAACATGGAAATATCTACACCGCTCTCTGTATAAACATGGAAATATCTACACCGCCATCTGCACGTCCATGGAAATATCTACGCCGCCATCTGTTTAAACATGGATATATCTACACGACCATCTGTGTGTAGATGGAAATATAAACACCGCCATCTGTACAAACATGGAAATATCTACACCGCTATCTCTATAAACATGGAAATGTGTGCACTGCCATCTGTAAAAACATGGAAATACCTATACAGTCATCTGTATAAACATGGAAATATCTACAATGCCATCTGTATACACATGGAAATATCTACACAGCCATCTGTATAAACATGTAAATATCTACACTGCTATCTCTATAAACATGGAAATATCTACACCGCCATCTCTATAAACATGAAAATATCTACACTGCCATCTCCATAAACATGGAACTAACTACTCCGCCATCTCTATAAACATGGAAACATCTACACGGCCACCTGTGTGAATAAGGAAATATATACAATGCCATCTGTATAAAGATATAAGTATCTGCACCGCGAGCTGTATAAACATGGAAATATCTACATCGCTATCTGTATAAACGTGGAAATACCAACACCGCTATCGGTATAAACATGGAAATATCTAAAACGCCATCTATATAAACATGGAAATATCTACACCGCTATGTCTATAAACATGGAAATACCTACACCGCTATCTCTATAAACATGGATATATCTACACCGCGATCTGTATAAACATGGAAATATCTACACCGCGATCTGTATAAACATGGAAATATGTTCACCACGATCTGTATAAACATGGAAATATCTACACCGCTATCTGTATAAACATGGAAATATCTACACCGCCATCTGTATAAACATGGAAATATCTACAATGCCATCTGTTTAAACATGGAAATATCTACACCGCGATCTGTATAAACATGGAAATATCTACACCGCTATCTGTATAAACATGAAAATATCTACAAAGCTATCTCTATAAACATGGAAATATCTACACCGCCATCTGTATAAACATGGAAATACCTACAAAGTCATCTGTATAAACATGGAAATATCTACAAAGCCATCTGTATATACATGGAAATATCTACACAGCCATCTGCATATACATGGAAATATCAACACCGCTATCTGTATAAACATGGTAATATCTACACCGCCATCTATATACACATGGAAATATCTACACCGCCATCTGTATAATCATGGAAATATCTACAATGCCATCTGTAGAAAGATGGAAATATCTACACCGCAATCTGTGTAAACATGGAAATATCTACACCGATATCTGTAAAAACATGGAAATATCTACACCGCTATCTGTAAAAACATGGAAATATCTACACTGCGATCTGTATAAACATGGAAATATCTACACCGCGATCTGTATAAACATGGAAATAACTACACCGCTATCTGTAAAAACATGGAAATATCTACACCGCTATCTGTATAAATATGGAAATATCTACACAGCTATCTCTATAAACATGGAAATATCTACACCGCCATCTACATAAACATTGAAATACCTACAAAGTCATCTGTATGAACATAGAAATATCTACAAAGCCATCTGTATAAACATGGAAATATCTACACAGCCATCTGTATATACATGGAAATATCTACACCGCAATCTGTATAAACATGGAAATAACTACACCGCTATTTGTATAAACAAGGAAATATCTACACCATGATCTGTATAAACATGGCAATATTTACACCGCTATCTGTATAAACATGGAAGTTTCTACACCGTTATCTGTATAAATATGGAAATATCTACACCGCTATCTCTATAAACATGGAAATATCTGCACCGCCATCTGTATAAACATGGCAATACCTATACAGTCATCTGTGTAAACATGGAAATATCTACACCACCATCTGTATAAACATGGAAATATCTACAATGCCATCTGTATACACATGGAAATACGTACACGGCAATCTGTGTATAGATGGAAACATCAACACCGCCATCTGTAAAAACTTGGAAATATCTACACTGCGGTCTGTATAAACATGGAAATATCTACACCGGTATCTGTATAAACATGGAAATATCTACACCATGATCTGTATAAACATTGAAATATATAAACCGCTATCTGTATAAACATGGAAATATCTGCACCGCTATCTCTATAGACATGGAAATATCTACAAAGCCATCTGTATAAACATGGAAATACCTACACAGTCATGTGTAGCAACATGGAAATATCTACACCACCATCTGTATAAACATGGAAATACCTACAATACCATCTGTATACACATGGAAATATCTACAGAGACATCTGTACAAATATGGAAATATCTACACGGCCATCTGTATAAACATGGAAATATCTACACTGCCATCTGTGGGAAGATGGGAATATCTACACCGCTATCTCTATAAATATGGAAATATCTACACCGCCATCTCTATAAACATGAAAATATCTACACTGCCATCTCCATAAAGATGGAAGTATCTACTCCGCCATGTGTATAAACACGGAAATATCTACACCACCATCTGTGTAAACATGGAAATATCTACACCGCTCTCTGTATAAACATGGAAATATCTACACCGCCATCTGCATGTCCATGGAAATATCTACGCCGCCATCTGTTTAAACATGGATATATCTACACGACCATCTGTTTATAGATGGAAATATCAACACCGCCGTCTGTACAAACATGGAAATATCTACACCGCTATCTCTATTAACATGGAAATGTGTGCACTGCCATCTGTAAAAACATGGAAATACCTATACAGTCATCTGTATAAACATGGAAATATCTACAATGCCATCTGTATACACATGGAAATATCTACACAGCCATCGGTATAAACATGTAAATATCTACACTGCTATCTCTATAAACAAGGAAATATCTACACCGCCATCTCTATAAACATGAAAATATCTACACTGCCATCTCCATAAACATGGAACTAACTACTCCGCCATCTCTATAAACATGGAAACATCAACACGGCCACCTGTGTGAATAAGGAAATACATACAATGCCATCTGTATAAAGATATAAGTATCTGCACCGCGAGCTGTATAAACATGGAAATATCTACATCGCTATCTGTATAAACGTGGAAATACCAACACCGCTATCGGTATAAACATGGAAATATCTAAAACGCCATCTATATAAACATGGAAATATCTACACCGCTATGTCTATAAACATGGAAATACCTACACCGCTATCTCTATAAACTTGGAAATATCTACACCGCGATCTGTATAAACATGGAAATATCTACACCGCGATCTGTATAAACATGGAAATATCTTCACGATCTGTACAAACATGGAAATATCTACACCGCTATCTGTATAAACATGGAAATATCTACACCGCCATCTGTATAAACATGGAAATATCTACAATGCCATCTGTATAAACATGGAAATATCTACACCGCGATCTGTATAAACATGGATATATCTACACCACGATCTGTATAAACATGGAAATATCTACACCGCTATCTGTATAAACATGGAAATATCTACACATCTATCTCTATAAACATGGAAATATCTACACCGCCATCTGTATAAACATGGAAATACCTACAAAGTCATCTGTATAAACATGGAAATATCTACAAAGCCATCTGTATAAACATGGAAATATCTACACAGCCATCTGTATATACATGGAAATATCAACACCGCTATCTGTATAAACATGGTAATATCTACACCGCCATCTATATAAACATGGAAATATCTACACCGCCATCTGTATAATCATGGAAATATCTACAATGCCATCTGTAGAAAGATGGAAATATCTACACCGCAATCTGTGTAAACATGGAAATATCTACACCGATATCTGTAAAAACATGGAAATATCTACACCGCTATCTGTATAAACATGGAAATATCTACACTGCGATCTGTATAAACATGGAAATATCTACACCGCGATCTGTATAAACATGGAAATACCTACACCGCTATCTGTATAAACATGGAAATATCTACACCGCTATCGGTATAAATATGGAAATATCTACACAGCTATCTCTATAAACATGGAAATATCTACACCGCCATCTGCATAAACATGGAAATACCTACAAAGTCATCAGTATGAACATAGAAATATCTACAAAGCCATCTGTATAAACATGGAAATATCTACACAGCCATCTGTATATACATGGAAATATCTACACCGCAATCTGTATAAACATGGAAATAACTACACCGCTATTTGTATAAACAAGGAAATATCTACACCATGATCTGTATAAACATGGCAATATTTACACCGCTATCTGTATAAACATGGAAATTTCTACACCGTTATCTGTATAAATATGGAAATATCTACACCGCTATCTCTATAAACATGGAAATATCTGCACCGCCATCTGTATAAACATGGCAATACCTATACAGTCATCTGTGTAAACATGGAAATATCTACACCACCATCTGTATAAACATGGAAATATCTACAATGCCATCTGTATACACATGGAAATACGTACACGGCAATCTGTGTATAGATGGAAACATCAACACCGCCATCTGTAAAAACTTGGAAATATCTACACTGCTATCTCTATAAACATGGAAATATCTACACTGCGGTCTGTATAAACATGGAAATATCTGCACCGCTATCTGTATAAACATGGAAATATCTACACCGCTATCTGTATAAACATGGAAATATCTACACCGCGATCTGTATAAACATGGAAGTACCTACAAAGTCATCTGTATAAATATGGAAATATCTATGAAGCCATCTGTATAAACATGGAAATATCTACAAAGCCATCTGTATATACATGGAAATATCTACAAAGCTATCTGTATAAACATGGTAATATCTACACCATCTGTATAAACATGGAAATATCTACACCGCCATCTGTATAAACATGGAAATATCTACAATGCCATCTGTAGAAAGATGGAAATATCTACACCGCAATCTGTGTAAACATGGAAATATCTACACCGATATCTGTAAAAACATGGAAATACCTACACGGCTATCTGTATAAACATGAAAATATCTACACCGCGATCTGTATAAACATGGAAATATCTACACCGTGATCTGTATAAACATGGAAATATCTACACCACCATCTGTATAAACATGGAAATATCTACACCGCTATCTGTATAAATATGGAAATATCTACACAGCTATTTCTATAAACATGGAAATACCTACACCGCCATCTGTATAAACATGGAAATACGTACAAAGTCATCTGTATAAACATGGAAATATCTACAAAGCCATCTGTAGAAACATGGAAATACCTACAAAGCCATCTGTATATACATGGAAATATCTACACCGCTATCTGTATAAACATGGAAATAACTACACCGCTATTTGTATAAACAAGGAAATATCTACACCATGATCTGTATAAACATGGCAATATTTACAACGCTATCTGTATAAACATGGAAATTTCTACACCGTTATCTGTATAAATATGGAAATATCTACACCGCTATCTCTGTAAACATGGAAATATCTACACCGCCATCTGTATAAACATGGAAATACCTATACAGTCATCTGTGTAAACATGGAAATATCTACACCACCATCTGTATAAACATGGAAATATCTACACAGCCATCTGCATATACATGGAAATATCTACACAGCTATCTGTATAAACATGGAAATAACTACACCGCTATTTGTATAAACAAGGAAATATCTACACCATGATCTGTATAAACGTGGCAATATTTACACCGCTATCTGTATAAACATGGAGATTTCTACACCGTTATCTGTATAAATATGGAAATATCTACACCGCTGTCTCTATAAACATGGAAACATCTACACCGCCATTTGTATAAACATGGAAATACCTATACAGTCATCTGTGTAAACTTGGAAATATCTACACCACCATCTGTATAAACATGGAAATATCTACAATGCCATCTGTATACACATGGACATACCTACACGGAAATCTGTGTATAGATGGAAACATCAACACCGCCATCTGTAAAAACTTGGAAATATCTACACTGCGATCTCTATAAACATGGAAATATCTACACTGCGGTCTGTATAAACATGGAAATATCTACACCGGTATCTGCGTAAACATGGAAATAACTACGCCATGATCTGTATAAACATGGAAATATATACACCGCTATCTGTATAAACATGGAAATATCTGCACCACTATCTCTATAGACATGGAAATAGCTAAAAAGCCATCTGTATAAACATGGAAATACCTACACAGTCATGTTTAGGAACATGGAAATATCTACACTGCCATCTGTATAAACATAGAAATATCTACACAGCCCTCTGTATAAATATGGAGATATCTGCATAGGCATCTGTATAAACATGGAAATATCTACACCGCTATCTGTATAAACATGGAAATACCTACACCGCTGTCTCTATAAACATGGAAATATGTACACCGCTATGTATATAAACATGGAAATATCTCCACTGCTGTCTGTATAAACACTTAACTATCTCCACCGTTATCTGTATAAACATGGAAATATCTACAGCGCCATCTCTATAAACATTGAAATATCAACACAGCCATCTGTAAAAACATGGAAATATCTACACAGTCATCTGAATAAACATGGAAATATCTACACCACCATCTGTATAAACATGGAAATACCTACAATACCATCTGTATACACATGGAAATATCTACACAGACATCTGTATAAATATGGAAATATCTACACCGCCATCTGTATAAACATGGAAATATCTACACTGCCATCTGTAGAAAGATGGAAATATCTACACCGCTATCTCTATAAATATGGAAATATCTACACCGCCATCTCTATAAACATGAAAATATCTACACTGCCATCTCCATAAAGATGGAAGTATCTACTCCGCCATGTGTATAAACACGGAAATATCTACACCACCATCTGTGTAAACATGGAAATATCTACACCGCTCTCTGAATAAACATGGAAATATCTACACCGCCATCTGCATGTCCATGGAAATATCTACGCCGCCATCTGTTTAAACATGGAAATATCTACACGGCCATCTGTGTATAGATGGAAATATCAACATCGCCATCTGTACAAACATGGAAATATCTACACCGCTATCTCTATAAACATGGAAATGTGTGCACTGCCATCTGTAAAAACATGGAAATACCTATACAGTCATCTGTATAAACATGGAAATATCTACAACGCCATCTGTATACACATGGAAATATCTACACAGCCATCTGTATAAACATGTAAATATCTACAGTGCTATCTCTATAAACAGGGAAATATCTACACCGCCATCTCTATAAACATGAAAATATCTACACTGCCATCTCCATAAACATGGAACTAACTACTCCGCCTTCTGTATAAGCATGGAAACATCTACACCGCCATCTGTGTGAATAAGGAAATATCTACAATGCCATCTGTATAAAGATATAAATATCTGCACCGCGAACTGTATAAACATGGAAATATCTACATCGCTATCTGTATAAACGTGGAAATACCAACACCGCTATCGGTATAAACATGGAAATATCCACAACGCCATCTATATAAACATGGAAATATCTACACCGCTATGTCTATAAACATGGAAATTCCTACACCGCTATCTCTATAAACAGGGAAATCTCTACACCGCTATCTGTATAAACATGGAAACATCTACACCGCTATCTGTATAAACATGGAAATAACTACACTGCGATCTGTATAAACATGGAAATATCTACACCGCGA
This sequence comes from Pan troglodytes, assembly GCF_028858775.2. Taxonomy (NCBI): domain Eukaryota; kingdom Metazoa; phylum Chordata; class Mammalia; order Primates; family Hominidae; genus Pan; species Pan troglodytes. Next base: position 88,550,537 of record NC_072416.2, on the reverse strand, counting down.
TGTGTATAAACATGGAAATAACTTCACCACGATCTGTATAAACATGGAAATATCTACACCGCCATCTGTATAAACATGGAAATATCTACAATGCCATCTGTAGAAAGATGGAAATATCTACACCGCAATCTGTGTAAACATGGAAATATCTACACCGATATCTGTAAAAACATGGAAATACCTACACCGCTATCTGTATAAACATGAAAATATCTACACCGCGATCTGTATAAACATGGAAATATCTACACCGTGATCTGTATAAACATGGAAATATCTACACCACGATCTGTATAAACATGGAAATATCTACACCACGATCTGTATAAACATGGAAATATCTACACCGCTATCTGTATAAATATGGAAATATCTACACAGCTATCTCTATAAACATGGAAATACCTACACCGCCATCTGTATAAACATGGAAATACGTACAAAGTCATCTGTGTAAACATGGAAATATCTACAAAGCCATCTGTATAAACATGGAAATACCTACAAAGCCATCTGTATATACATGGAAATATCTACACCGCTATCTCTATAAACATGGAAATAACTACACCGCTATTTGTATAAACAAGGAAATATCTACACCATGATCTGTATAAACATGGCAATATTTACAACGCTATCTGTATAAACATGGAAATTTCTACACCGTTATCTGTATAAATATGGAAATATCTACACCGCTATCTCTGTAAACATGGAAATATCTACACCGCCATCTGTATAAACATGGAAATACCTATACAGTCATCTGTGTAAACATGGAAATATCTACACCACCATCTGTATAAATATGGAAATATGTACACAGCCATCTGCATATACATGGAAATATCTACACAGCTATCTGTATAAACATGGAAATAACTACACCGCTATTTGTATAAACAAGGAAATATCTACACCATGATCTGTATAAACGTGGCAATATTTACACCGCTATCTGTATAAACATGGAGATTTCTACACCGTTATCTGTATAAATATGGAAATATCTACACCGCTGTCTCTATAAGCATGGAAACATCTACACCGCCATTTGTATAAACATGGAAATACCTATACAGTCATCTGTGTAAACTTGGAAATATCTACACCACCATCTGTATAAACATGGAAATATCTACAATGGCATCTGTATACACATGGAAATACCTACACGGAAATCTGTGTATAGATGGAAACATCAACACCGCCATCTGTAAAAACTTGGAAATATCTACACTGCGATCTCTATAAACATGGAAATATCTACACTGTGGTCCGTATAAACATGGAAATATCTACACCGGTATCTGCGTAAACATGGAAATAACTACGCCATGATCTGTATAAACATGGAAATATATACACCGCTATCTGTATAAACATGGAAATATCTGCACCACTATCTCTATAGACATGGAAATAGCTAAAAAGCCATCTGTATAAACATGGAAATACCTACACAGTCATGTTTAGGAACATGGAAATATCTACACTGCCATCTGTATAAACATAGAAATATCTACACAGCCCTCTGTATAAATATGGAGATATCTGCATAGGCATCTGTATAAACATGGAAATATCTGCACCGCTATCTGTATAAACATGGAAATACCTACACCGCTGTCTCTATAAACATGGAAATATGTACACCGCTATGTATATAAACATGGAAATATCTCCACTGATGTCTGTATAAACATGGAACTATCTCCACCGTTATCTGTATAAACATGGAAATATCTACAGCGCCATCTCTATAAACATTGAAATATCTACACAGCCATCTGTAAAAACATGGAAATATCTACACAGTCATATGAATAAACATGGAAATATCTACACCACCATCTGTATAAACATGGAAATACCTACAATACCATCTGTATACACATGGAAATATCTACACAGACATCTGTATAAATATGGAAATATCTACACCGCCATCTGTATAAACATGGAAATATCTACACTGCCATCTGTAGAAAGATGGAAATATCTACACCGCTATCTCTATAAATATGGAAATATCTACACCGCCATCTCTATAAACATGAAAATATCTACACTGCCATCTCCATAAAGATGGAAGTATCTACTCCGCCATGTGTATAAACACGGAAATATCTACACCACCATCTGTGTAAACATGGAAATATCTACACCGCTCTCTGAATAAACATGGAAATATCTACACCGCCATCTGCATGTCCATGGAAATATCTACGCCGCCATCTGTTTAAACATGGAAATATCTACACGGCCATCTGTGTATAGATGGAAATATCAACATCGCCATCTGTACAAACATGGAAATATCTACACCGCTATCTCTATAAACATGGAAATGTGTGCACTGCCATCTGTAAAAACATGGAAATACCTATACAGTCATCTGTATAAACATGGAAATATCTACAACGCCATCTGTATACACATGGAAATATCTACACAGCCATCTTTATAAACATGTAAATATCTACAGTGCTATCTCTATAAACATGGAAATATCTACACCGCCATCTCTATAAACATGAAAATATCTACACTGCCATCTCCATAAACATGGAACTAACTACTCCGCCTTCTGTATAAGCATGGAAACATCTACACCGCCATCTGTGTGAATAAGGAAATATCTACAATGCCATCTGTATAAAGATATAAATATCTGCACCGCGAGCTGTATAAACATGGAAATATCTACATCGCTATCTGTATAAACGTGGAAATACCAACACCGCTATCGGTATAAACATGGAAATATCCACAACGCCATCTATATAAACATGGAAATATCTACACCGCTATGTCTATAAACATGGAAATTCCTACACCGCTATCTCTATAAACAGGGAAATATCTACACCGCTATCTGTATAAACATGGAAACATCTACACCGCTATCTGTATAAACATGGAAATAACTACACTGCGATCTGTATAAACATGGAAATATCTACACCGCGATCTGTATAAACATGGAAATATCTTCACCACGATCTGTATAAACATGGAAATATCTACACCGCCATCTCTATAAACATGAAAATATCTACACTGCCATCTCCATAAACATGGAACTAACTACTCCGCCTTCTGTATAAACATGGAAACATCTGCACCGCCATCTGTGTGAATAAGGAAATATCTACAATGCCATCTGTATAAAGATATAAATATCTGCACTGCGAGCTGTATAAACATGGAAATATCAACATCGCTATCTGTATAAACGTGGAAATACAAAAACCGCTATCGGTATAAACATGGAAACATCTACAACGCCATCTATATAAACATGGAAATATCTACACCGCTATGTCTATAAACATGGAAATTCCTACACCGCTATCTCTATAAACAGGGAAATATCTACACCGCTATCTGTATAAACATGGAAATATCTACACCGCTATCTGTATAAACATGGAAATATCTGCACCGCTATCTCTATAGACATGGAAATATCTACAAAGCCATCTGTATAAACATGGAAATACCTACACAGTCATGTGTAGGAACATGGAAATATCTACATTGCCATCTGTATAAACCTAGAAATATCTACACAGCCCTCTGTATAAATATGGAGATATCTGCATAGGCATCTGTATAAACATGGAAATATCTGCACCGCTATCTGTATAAACATGGAAATACCTACATCGCTGTCTCTATAAACATGGAAATATGTACACCGCTATGTATATAAACATGGAAGTATCTCCACTGCTGTCTGTATAAACATGGAAATATCTCCACCGTTATCTGTATAAACATGGAAAAATCTACAGCGCCATCTCTATAAACATTGAAATATCTACACTGCCATCTGTAAAAACATGGAAATATGTACACAGTCATCTGAATAAACATGGAAATATCTACACCACCATCTGTATAAACATGGAAATACCTACAATACCATCTGTATACACATGGAAATATCTACACAGACATCTGTATAAATATGGAAATATCTACACCGCCATCTGTATAAACATGGAAATATCTACACTGCCATCTGTAGAAAGATGGAAATATCTACACCGCTATCTCTATAAATATGGAAATATCTGCACCCCCATCTCTATAAACATGAAAATATCTACACTGCCATCTCCATAAAGTTGGAAGTATCTACTCAGCCATGTGTATAAACACGGAAATATCTACACCACCATCTGTGTAAACATGGAAATATCTACACCGCTCTCTGTATAAACATGGAAATATCTACACCGCCATCTGCATGTCCATGGAAATATCTACGCCGCCATCTGTTTAAACATGGATATATCTACACGACCATCTGTGTATAGATGGAAATATCAACACCGCCATCTGTACAAACATGGAAATATCTACACCGCTATCTCTATAAACATGGAAATGTGTGCACTGCCATCTGTAAAAACATGGAAATACCTATACAGTCATCTGTATAAATATGGAAATATCTACAATGCCATCTGTATACACATGGAAATATCTACACAGCCATCTGTATAAACATGTAAATATCTACACTGCTATCTCTATAAACATGGAAATATCTACACCGCCATCTCTATAAACATGAAAATATCTACACTGACATCTCCATAAACATGGAACCAACTACTCCGCCATCTGTATAAACTTGGAAACATCTACACCGCCATCTGTGTGAATAAGGAAATATCTACAATGCCATCTGTATAAAGATATAAATATCTGCACCGCGAGCTGTATAAACGTGGAAATATCTACATCGCTATCTGTATAAACGTGGAAATACCAACACCGCTATCGGTATAAACATGGAAATATCTACAACGCCATCTATATAAACATGGAAATATCTACACTGCTATGTCTATAAACATGGAAATACCTACACCGCTATCTCTATAAACATGGAAATATCTACACCGCTATCTGTATAAACATGGAAATATCTACACCGCCATCTGTATAAACATGGAAATATCTACAATGCCATCTGTATAAACATGGAAATATCTACACCGTGATCTGTATAAACTTGGAAATATCTACACCGCGATCTGTATAAACATTGAAATATCTACACCCCTATCTGTATAAACATGGAAATATCTACACAGCTATCTCTATAAACATGGAAATATCTACACCGCCATCTGTATAAACATGGAAATACCTACAAAGTCATCTGTGTAAACATGGAAATATCTACAAAGCCATCTGTATAAACATGGAAATATCTACACAGCCATCTGTATATACATGGAAATATCTACACCGCTATCTGTATAAACATGGTAATATCTACAACGCCATCTATATAAACATGGAAATATCTACACCGCCATCTGTATAAACATGGAAATATCTACAATGCCATCTGTAGAAAAATGGAAATATCTACACCGCAATCTGTGTAAACATGGAAATATGTATACCGATATCTGTAAAAACATGGAAATATCTTCACTGCGGTCTGTATAAACATGGAAATATCTACACAGGTATCTGTATAAACATGGAAATATCTACACCATGATCTGTATAAACATGGAAATATATACACCGCTATCTGTATAAACATGGAAATATCTGCACCGCTATCTCTATAGACATGGAAATATCTACAAAGCCATCTGTATAAACATGGAAATACCTACACAGTCATGTGTAGGAACATGGAAATATCTACACTGCCATCTGTATAAATGTGCAGATATCTGCATAGGCATCTGTATAAACATGGAAATATCTGCACCGCTATCCGTATAAACATGGAAATACCTACACCGCTGTCTCTATAAACATGGAAATATGTACACCGCTATGTATATAAACATGGAAATATCTCCACTGCTGTCTGTATAAACATGGAAATATCTCCACTGTTATCTGTATAAACATGGAAATATCTACACAGCTATCTCTATAAACATGGAAATATCTACACCGCCATCTGTATAAACATGGAAATACCTACAAAGTCATCTGAATAAACAGGGAAATATCTACACAGCCATCTGTATAAACATGGAAATATCTACACAGCCATCTGTATATACATGGAAATGTCTACAACGCTATCTGTATAAACATGGAAATAACTACACCGCTATTTGTATAAACCAGGAAATATCTACACCGCCATCTGTTTAAACATGGAAATATATACACAGACATCTGTTTATACATGGAAATATCTACACCGCTATCTGCATAAATATGCTAATAACTACACTGCTATCTGTATAAATGTGGAAATATTTGCACCGCTATCCCTATAAACATGATAATATCAACAACGCGATCTGTATAAACATGGAAATATCTACACCATGATCTGCATAAACATGGAAACACCTACACCGTGATCTGTATAAACATGGGAATATCTACACCGCTATCTCTATAAACATGGAAATATCTACACCGCTATCTGTATAAACATGGAAATATCCACATCGCTATCTGTATAATCAGGGAAATATCTCCACCGCTATCTGTATAAACATGGAAATATCTACACCGCTATCTGTATAAACATGGAAATATATACAATGCTCTCTGTGTAAACACGGAAATTTCTACACAGATATCTGTGTAAACTTGCAAATATCTACCCAGCTATCTGTGTATAAATGGAAATTTCTTCACAGCAATCTGTGCAAAAATGGAAATATCTACACCGCTATCTCTGTAAACATGGAAATATCTACACCGCTATCTGTATAAACATGGAAACATATACAATTCTATCTGTGTAAACATGGAAATATCTACACAGCTATGTGTGTAAACTTGGAAATATCTCCCCAGCTATCTGTGTAAAAATGGAAATATCTACACCGCTATCTGTATAAACATGAAAATATCTACACCGCTATGTGTATAATCATGGACATATCTACACCTCAATCTGTATAAACATGGAAATATCTACCACGCTATGTGTGTAAACATGGAAATATCTACACAGCTATCAGTGTAAACTTGGAAATATCTACACAGCTATCTGCGTAAACATACAAATACCTACACGGCAATCTGTGCGAAGATGGAAATATCTACACCACTATCTCTGTAAACATGGAAATATCTACACCGCTACCTGTATAAACATGGAAATATCTACACCGCTGTCTGTATAAACAAGGAAATAATTACACCGCCATCTCTATAAACATGGAACTATCTACACCGCTATCTCTATAAACATGGAAATATCTACACAGCTATCTCTATAAACGTGGAAATATCTACACCGCCACCTGTATAAACATGGAAATACCTACAAAGTCATCTGTATAAAAATGGAAATATCTACACAGCCATCTGTATAAACATGGAAATATCTACACAGCCGTCAGTATATACATGGAAATATCTACACCGCTATCTGTATAAACATGGAAATAACTACACCGCTATTTGTATAAACAAGGAAATATCTACACCGTGATCTGTGTAAACATGGAAATATCTACACCGCTATTTGTATAAACAAGGAAATATCTACACTGCTATCTGTATAAGCATGGAAATAACTACACCGCTATTTGTATAAACAAGGAAATATCTACACCGTGATCTGTATAAACATGGAAATATCTACAATGCCATCTGTATACACATGGAAATACCTTCACGGCAATCTGTGTATAGATGGAAACATCAACACCACCATCTGTACAAACTTGGAAATATCTACACTGCTATCTCTATAAACATGGAAATATCTACAAGGCGGTCTGTATAAACATGGAAATATCTACACCGCTATCTGTATAAACATGGAAATATCTGCACTGCTATCTCTATAGACATGGAAATATCTACAAAGCCATCTGTATAAACATGGAAATACCTACACAGTCATGTGTAGGAACATGGAAATATCTACACTGCCATCTGTATAAACATAGATATATCTACACAGCCCTCTGTATAAATATGGAGATATCTGCATAGGCATCTGTATAAACATGGAAATATCTGCACCGCTATCTGTATAAACATGGAAATACCTACACCGCTGTCTCTATAAACATGGAAATATGTACACCGCTATGTGTATAAACATGAAAATACCTCCACTCCTGTCTGCATAAACATGGAAATATCTCCACCGTTATCTGTATAAACATGGAAATATCTACAGCGCCATCTCTATAAACATTGAAATATCTACACTGCCATCTCTATAAACATGGAAATATGTACACCACCATCTTCATAAACTTGGAAATATCTACACCGACATCTGTATAAACATGGAAATATCTACACTGCTATCTGTATAAACTTGGAAATATCTACACTGACATCTGTAGAAAGATGGAAATGTCTACAAAGCGATCTGTATAAAGATGGGAATTTCTACACCGCTACTTGTATAAACATGGAAATATCTAAACCGCTATCTGTATCAACATGGAAATAACTACACCGCAATCTGTATAAACATGGAAATATCTACAATGCTATCTCTGTAAACATGGAAATATCTACACAGCTATCTGTGTAAACTTGGAAATATCTACACCGCTATCTCTCTAAGTTTCGCAATACCTACACCGCAATCTGTGCAAAGATAGAAATACCTACACCGCTATCACTGTAAACATGGAAATATCTACACCGATATCTGTATAAACATGGAAATATCTATACTGCCATCTGTATAAACATGGAAATACCTACACCACTTTCCCTATAAACATGAAAATATCTACAATGCTATCTCTATATACATGGAAATATCTACACCTCCATCTCTATAAACATGAAAATATCTACACCGCCATCTTCAGAAACATGGATGTATCTACACCGCCATCTGAATAAACATGGAAATATCTACACCACTATCTGTATAAATATGGAAATATCTTCACTGCCATCTGTATAAACATGGAAATATCTTCACCGCCATCTGTATAAAGATGGAAATATCTCCACCGCAATCTGTATAAATATGGAAATAACTACACCGCTATCTCTATAGACATGGAAATGTCTGCACTGCCATCTCTATAAACATGGAATTATCTACACCAATATCTCTATTAACATATAAATACCTACACCGCCATCTCTATAAACATGGAAATATGTACACCACTATCTCTATAAACATATAAATATCTACACCGCCATCTCTATAAACATGGAAATATCTAAACCGCGATCTGCATAAACATGGAAATATCTACACCGCCATCTGTATAAACATGGAAATATCTATCCCGCCGTCTGTATAAACGTAGAAATATCTACACTGCCATCTGTGGAAAGATGGAAATCTCTACAGCGCGATCTATATAACCTTGCAAATATCTACACCGCTACTTGTATAAACATGGAAATATCTACACCGCTATCTGTATAAACATGGAAACATCTACACCACGATCTGTATAAAAATGGAAATATCTACACTGCTATCTGTATAAACATGGAAATATCTACACCGCTAACTGTATACACGTGCAAATATCTACACCGAGATATGTATAAATATGGAAATATCTACACCGCTATCTCTATAAACATGGAAATGTCTATACCGCTATCTGTTTAAACATGGAAATATTTACAAGGCTAACTCTATAAATATGGAAATACCTAAATCGCCTTCTGTATAAACATGGAAATAACAACACACTCATCTGTATAAACATGGAAATATCTACAGCGCCATCTCTGAAAACATGGAAATATCTACACAGCCATCTGTATAAACATGGTAATATCTCCACCGCTATCTGTCTAAACATGGAAATATCTCCACCGCTACCTGTATACACCTGGAAATATCTAAACCGCTATCTGTATAAACATGGAAATGTCTACACCGCTATCTGTATAAACATGGATATATCTACTACGCTATCTGTATAAACATGGAAATATTTACATCGCTATCTGTATAAACATGGAAATATTCCACCGCAATCTGTGTAAACATAGAAATATCTACACCGCTATCTTTAAAAACATGGAAATATCTACACCGCAATCTGTGTAAACATGGATATATCTACACCGCTATCTGTATAAACATGGAAATATCTACACCGCTATCTGTATAAACCTGGAAATATCTACACCGCTATCTGTATAAACATGGAAATATCTACACCACTATCTGTATAAACGTGGAAATATGTACACCACAATCTGTGAAAATGTGGAAATATCTACACCTCTATCTCTGTAAATATGGAAATATCTACACCGCTATCTGTATAAACATGGAAATATATACACCGCTATCTGTATAAACATGGAAATATATACACTACGATCTGTATAAACATGGATATATCTACACAGCTGTCTGTATAAACATGGAAATACCTTCATGGCTATCTCTCTAAACATGGAAATATCTACACTGCCATATGTATAAACATGGAAATACCTACACAGTCATCTGTATAAACATGGAAATATCTACCCCACTATCTATATAAACATGGAAATATCCACACCGCTATCTGCGGAACATGGAAATATTTACACCGCCATCTGTAAAAAACATGGAAATATCTACACAGTCATCTGTATAAACATGGAAATATCTACACCCCCATCTGTAAAAACATGGAAATATCTACACCGCTATCTGTACAAACATGGAAATACCTGCACCGCTACCTGTATAAACACGGAAATATCGACACCGCTGTCTGTATAACCTTGGAAATATATACTCTGCCATCTCTATAAACATGAAAATATGTCCACCGCTATCTGTATAAACTTGAAGATATCTCCACCGCTATCTGTATAAACATGGAAATATCTACACTGCCATCTGTATAAACATGCAAATATCTACAGCACTATCTATATAAACATGGAAATATCTCCACCGCTATCTGTATAAACATGGAAATATCTACACCGCTATCTTCATAAACATGGAAATATCTACACTGCAATCTCTATAAACATGGAAATATCTACAACAGTATCTGTATAAACATGGAAATTTCCACACCGCTATCTGTGTAACATCGAAATATTTACTCCGCCATCTGTAAAAAACATGGAAATATCTACACATTCATCTGTATAAACATGGAAATATCTACACCCCCATCTGTATAAACATGGAAATATCTACACTGTCACCTGTATACACATGGAAATATCTACACAGCCAACTGTATAAACATGTTAATATCTACAACGCTATCTCTATAAACATGGAAATACCTGCACCGCTATCTGTATAAACACGGAAATATCTACACCGCTATCTGTATATACTTGGAAATTTCTACACCGCCATCTCTATAAACATAAAAATACGTCCACCGCTATCTATATAAACTTGAAAATATCTCCACCGCTATCTGTATAAACATGGAAATATCTACACCGCTATCTGTATAAACATGGAAATATCTACACCGCTATCTGTATAAACATGGAAATATCTAGACCGCAATCTGTATAAACATTCAAATATCTACATTGCTATCTGTATAAATATGGAAATATCTCCACAGCTATCTCTATAAACAAGGAAATATCTACACCGCTATCTGTATAAACATGGAAATATCTACACCGCTATCTGCATAAACATGCAAATATATACAGCGCTATCTGTATAAACATGGAAATATCTCCACAGCTATCTGTATAAACATGGAAATATCTACACCGCTATATTTATAAACCTGGAAATATCTACACTGCAATCTCTATAAACATGGAAATATCTACAACACTATCTGTGTAAACATGGAAATACCTACACAGCTGTCTGTGCAAACATGGAAATATGTACACCGCAATCTGTTTGAAGATGGAAATATCTACACCTCTGTCTGTGTAAACATGGAAATAACTACACCAATATCTGTATAAACATGGAAATATTTACACCGCTATCTGTATAAACGTGGAAATATCTACACCACAGTCTGTATAAACATGGATATATCTACACCGCTATCTGTATAAACATGGAAATACCTACACTGCTATCAGTATAAACATGGAAATGACTACTCCGCTATCTGTATAAATATGGAAATATCTACACCGCTATCTCTATAAACATGGAAATGTCAACACTGCTACCTGTATATACATGGAAATATCTACATGGCTATCACTAAAAACATGGAAATATCTTCACCGTATACAGATCTACAACGCTATCTGTATGAACATGGAAATAGCTACACCGTGATCTCTATAAACATGGATATGTCTTCACCGCTATCTTTATAAACATGGAAATATCTACACTGCCATCTGTATAAACATGGAAATACCTACACTGCCATCTGTATACACATGGAAATATCTACACAACCATCTGTATAATCATGGAAATATCTACACCGTAATCTCTATAAACATGGAGACACCTGCAGCACTATCTCTATAAACATGGAAATATCTACACTGCCATTTCCATAAACCTGGAACTATGTGCACCGCCATCTGTATAAACATGGAAATATCTACACTGCCATCTGTATAAAGATGTAAATATCTACACCGCGAGCTGTGTAAACATGATAATATCTACACCTCTATATATATAAAATTGGAAATACCAACACCGCTATCTGTATAAACTTGGAAATGTGTACGCTGTCTGTATAAACATGGAAATATCTACTCCGCTATCTCTATAAACATGGAAATACCTACACCACTATCTCTGTAAACAAGGAAATATCTACACCGCTATCTCTATAAACATGGAAATGTATACACTGCCATATCTATAAACATGGAAAAATTTACACCGCCATCTACATAAAAAAGGAAGTATCTACACCACCATCTCTATAAACCTGGAAATATCTACACCGTTATCTGTATAAACATGGAAATATCTACAACACTATCTGTGTAAACATGGAAATATCTACTCAGCTGTCTGTGTAAACATGCAAATATGTACACCGTTATCTGTGTGAAGGTGGAAATGTCTACACGGCAATCTGTGCAAATATGGAAATATCTACAACTCTATCTCTGTAAACATGGAAATAGCTACACCGCTATCTGTATAAACATGGAAACATCTAAACCGCTATCTGTATAAATATGGAAATATCTACACCGCTATATGTATAAATATGGAAATATCTACAACGCTATCTCTATAAACATGGAAATGTCTACACTGCTATCTGTTTAAACATGGAAATATCTACATGGTATTTCTATAAATATGGAAATATCAACACTGCCATCTGTATAAACCTGGAACTATCTACACGGCCATCTCTATAAACATGGAAATATCTACATCGCTATCTATATAAACATGGAAATAGCTAAACCGCTATCTGTATAAAAATGGAAATATCTACACCGCTATCTGCATAAACATGCACATATCTACAGCGTTATCTGTATAAACATGGAAATATCCCCACCGCTATCTGTATAAACATGGAAATATCTACACCGCAATCTCTATAAACATGGAAATACCTACACCACGATCTGCATAAGCTTGGAAATATTTACACCACCATCTCTATAAACATGGAAATATCTCCACCGCTATCTGTATAAACATGGAAATAGCTCCACCACTCTCTGTATAAACATGGAAATATCTACACTGCTATCTGTATAAACATGGAAATATCTACACTGCTATCTGTATAAACATGGAAATATCTACACCGCTGTCTGTATAAACATGCAAATATCTACAGCGCTATCTGTATAAACATGGAAATATCTCCACCGCTATCTGTATAAACATGGAAATATCTACACTACTATCTTTATAAACAGGGAAATATCTACACCGCAATCACTATAAACATGGAAATATCTTAAAAACTATCGGTGTAAACATGGAAATATCTACACAGCTGTCTGTGTAAACATGGAAATATGTACACCGCAATCTGTGTGAGGATGGAAATATCTACACCGCAATCTGTGCAAATATGGAAATATCTACACATGTATCTCTGTAAACCTGGAAATATCTACACCAATGTCTGTATAAACATGGAAATATCTACACCGCTATCTGTATAAACATGGAAATATCCACACCACAATCTGTATAAACATGGAAATATCTGCACCGCAATCTATATAAACATAGATATATCTACACCACTATCTGTATAAACATGGAAATATGTGCGCCGCTATCTGTATAAATATGGAAATATCTGCAACGCTATCTCTATAAACATGGAAATGACTTCACTGCTATCTGTATAAACATGGAAATATCTACATGGCTATCTCTAAAAACATGGAAATATCTACACCGCCTTCTGCATAAACATGGAAATACCTACACTGCCATCTGTATAAACATGGAAATAACTACTCTGCTGTCACTATAAACATGGAAATATCTACACTGCCATCTGTATATACATGGAAATACCTACACAGTCATCTGTATAAACATGGAAATATCTACACCACTATCTGTATAAATGTGGAAATATCTAAACTGCCACCTGTATAAACATGGAAATATCTACACAGCCATCTCTATAAACATGGAAATATCTTCAACGCTACCTCTATAAACATGGAAATAGCCACACCGCTATCTGCATAAACATGGAAATATCTACACTGACATCTGTATACACATGGAAATATCTACACAGTCATCTGTATAAAGATGGAAATATCTATACCGTTATCTGTATAAACATGGAAATATCTACAACGATATCTGTATAAAGGTGGAAATATCTACACCGCAATCTGTACAAATATGGAAATATCTACACATCTATCTCTGTAAATATGGAAATATCATCTCCGCTATCTATAAAAATATGGAAATATTTACACCGCTGTATGTATAAACATGGAAATATCTACACCACGATCTGTATAAACATTGATATATCTACTCCGCTATCTGTATAAATGTGGAAACATCTACACCGCTATCTGTATAAACATGGAAATATCTACACCGCTATCTGTATAAATATGGAAATATCTACAACGCTATCTCTATAAACATGGAAATGTCTACACCGCTATCTGTATAAACATGGAAATATCTACATGGCTATCTCTATAAACATGGAAATATCTACACCGCCATCAGTAAAAACTTGGAAATATCTACACTGCCATCTGTGTAAACATGGAAATATCTACACAGCCATCTCTATAAATTTGGAAATAGCTACACCGCTATCTGCATAAATATGGAAATATCTTTACCGCTATCTCTATTAACATGGAAATGCCTACACCTCTATCTGTATAAACATGGAAATATCTACGTGGCTATCTCAAAAACATGGAAATACCTTCACCGCCATCTGTATAAACATGGAAATAACTAGAAAGTCATCACTATAAAAATCGAAATATCTACACCACCATCTGTATAAACATGGAAATATCTACACTGCCATGTATGTATACGTGGAAATATCTACACAGCCATCTCTATAAACATGGAAATAGCTACACTGCTATCTGTATAATCATGGAAATATCTACACAATCATGTGTACAAACATGGAAACATCTACACCACCATCTATATAAACATGGACATATCTACACTGCCATCTGTATACACCTGGATATGTCTACACAGCCATCTGTATAAACATGGAAATATATACACCACTATCTCTATAAACATGGAAATACCTACACCGCTCTCTGTATAAACATGGAAATATCTACACCGCTATCTGTATAAACATGGAAATATCTCCACCGCCATCTGTATAAACATGGAATTATCTACACTGCTATCTGTATAAACATGGAAATATCTACACCACCATCTCTGTAAACACGGAAATACCTAACACGCTATCTCTATAAACAAGGAAATATCTACAATGCCATCCATAGAAAGATGGAAATAACTACCACCCGATCTGTGGAAACATGGAAATATCTACACCGCTACCTGTATAAACATGGAAATATCTACACCACTATCAGTATAAACATGGAAATATCTGTGCCGATATCTGTATAAACATGGAAATGTCTACACCGCTATCTGTATAAACATGGAAATACCTACATGGCTATCTCTATAAACATGGAAATATCTATGCCACCATCTGTATTTACATGGAAATACCTACACAGTCATCTGTATTAACATGGAAATATCTACCCCACCATCTGTATAAACATGGAAATATCTACACTGCCATCTGTATAAACATGGAAATATCTACACAGCCATCTCTATAAATATGGAAATAGCTACAATGCTATATGTATAAACATGGAAATAGCCACAACGCTATCTGTATAAACATGGAAATATCTATACCGCCATCTGTAAAAACATGGAAATATCTACACATTCATTTGTATTAACATGGAAATATCTACACCTCCATCTGTATAAACGTGGAAATATCTACACTGCCATGTGTCTACACAGGGAAACATCTACACTGCCATCTGTATAAACATGGAAATATCTACACTGCTATCCCTATAAACATGGAAATACCTACACCGCTATCGGTATAAGCATGGAAATAACTACACCGCTATCTGTATAAACATGGAAACCTCTACACCACTATCTGTGTAAACATGGAAATATCTCCACCGCTATCTGTATAAACCTGGAAATATCTATACCACTATCTGTATAAACATGGAAATATATCCACCGCTATTGGTATAAACATGGGAATATCTACTCCGCTATATGTATAAACATAGAAGTAACTACACCGCTATCTCTATAAACATGGAAATATCTACACCGCCATCTGTATAAATGGGGAAATATCTACACATTCATCTGTAAAAACATGGAAATATCTACACCGCTTTCTGTATAAATATGGAAATATCTACACCGCTATCTCTATGAACTTGGAAATATCTACACCGCCAGCTGCATAAACATCTAAATATCTACACCGCCATCCTTATAATCATGGAAATATCTACACCGCCATCTGTATAAACGTGGAAATATCAACACCGCCATCTGTATAATCATGGAAATATCCACACTGCCATCTGTGTGAACATGAAATATCTACACCGCCGTCTGTAAAAACTTGGAAATGTGTACACAGTCATCTGTATAAACATGTAAATATATACACCTCCATCAGTATAAACATTAAAATATCTACACCGCTGTCTCTATAAACATGGAAATACCTACACCGCTATCTGTGTAAACATGGAAATCTCTACACCACTATCTGTATAA
Organism: Pan troglodytes; assembly: GCF_028858775.2. Lineage (NCBI taxonomy): Eukaryota > Metazoa > Chordata > Mammalia > Primates > Hominidae > Pan > Pan troglodytes. Next base: position 88,533,334 of record NC_072416.2, on the reverse strand, counting down.
ACATGGAAATATCTACACCACTATCTCTATAAACATGGAAATGTCTACATCGCTATCTGCATAAAGATGGAAATATCTCCACCGCTGTCTGTATAAACATGGAAATATCGACACCGCTATCTGTATAAACATGGAAATATCTACACCGCTATCTGTATAAAGATGGAAATATCTACAACAGAATCTGTAAAAACATGGAAATATCTAAACCGCTATCTGTATAAATATGGAAATATCTACACCACTATCTCTACAAACATGGAAATATCTACACCGCTATCTCTATTATCATGGAAATATCTACAACGACATCTGTATGAACATGCAAATATCTACACAGTCATCTGTATAAACATGTAAATATCTACACCACCATCTCAATAAACATGGAAATATCTAGACAGCCATATCTATACACATGGAAATATCTACACAGCCATCTGTATAAACATGGAAATATCTACACCTCTATCTCTGTAAACATGGAAATACCTACACCGCTATCTGTAGAAACATGGAAATATCTACACTGCCATCTGTATACACGAGGAAATATCTACAAAGCCATCCCTATAAACATGGAAATATCTACACTGCTATCTGTATAAACATGGAAATACCTACACCGCTATCTGTATGAACATGGAAATATCTACATCGCTATCTCTGTAAACAAGGAAATATCTACACCACCATCTCTATAAACATGAAAATATCTACACTGCCATCTCTATAAACATGAAAGTATCTACACAGCCATCTTTATAAACATGGAAATATCTACACTGCCATCTGTATAAACATGGAAATATCTACACTGCCGTCTGTATTAAGATGGAAATATCTACATCACCATCTGTATAAATATGGAAATATCTACACCGCTATCTCTATAAACATGGAAATAGCCAGACAGTCATCTGTATAAACATGGAAATATCTACACTGCCATGTGTATAAACATGGAAACATCTACACAGCCATCTGTATAAACATGGAAATATCTACACCGCTATCTGTGTAAATATGGAAATATCTACACCGCAATCTGTGCAAAGATGGAAATAACTACTCCGCTATCTCTGTAAACATGGAAATACCTACACTGCTATCTGTATAAACATGGAAATATCTACACCGCTATCTGTATAAATATGGAAATATCTACACTGCTATCTCTATAAACATGGAAATATCCACACCGCTATCTTTATAAACATGGAAATATATACACCGCTATCTCTATAAACATGGAAATATCTACAGTGCCATCTGTATAAACATGCAAATATCTACACAGCCATCTGTATAAACATGGAGATATCTACACTACCATCTCTATAAACATGGAAATGTGTATACCACTCAATGTATAAAGATGCAAATATCTACACCGCTATCTGTATAAACATGGAAATATCTACATCGCTATCTGTATAAATATGGAAATATTTACACCGCTATCTCTATAAACATGGAAATATCTACACCGCTATTTCTATAAACAGGGAAATATCTACACCAACATCTGTATAAACATGAAAATATCTACACAGTCATCCTCATAAACATGGAAATATCTACACTGCCATCTGTATAAACATGGAAATACCTATTCAGCCCTCTTTATAAACAAGGAAACATCTGCACAGCAATCTGTATAAACATGTAAATATCTACACTGCTATCTGTATAAACAGGGAAATATCTACACCGCTATCTCTATAAACATGGAAATATCTACACCGCTATGTGTATAAACATGAAAATATTTCCACTGCTATCTCTATTAACAGAGAAATAACTACACCGCTCTCTGTATAAACATGGAAATACCTACACTGCCATCTGTATTAACATGGAAATATCCACACCACCATCTGTATAAAAGTGGAAATATCTAAATGGCGAGCTCTATAAACATGGAAATATTGACACCGCTATCTGTATAAACATGGAAATACCAACACCGCTATCTCTATAAACGTGGAATTATCTACACCGCTATCTGTATAAACATGGAAACATCTACACCGCGATCTGTATGAAAATTGAAATATCTGCACCTCCATCACTATAAACGTGAAAATATCTACACTGCCATCTCCATAAACATGGGACTATCTACAAAGCCATCTGTAGAAACATGGAAATATCTACACTGCCATCTGTATAAAGATGTAAATATCTACATCGTGAGCTGTATAAACATGGAAAGATTTATACCGCTATCAGTATAAACATGGAAATACCAACACCGCTATCTGTATATACTTGGAAATATCTACACCGCTATCTGTATAAACATGGAAATATATACAAAGCTATCTCTGTAAACATGGAAATACCTAAACCACTATCTCTATAGACATGGAAATATCTACACCGCTGTCTCTATAAACATTGAAATATATACACAGACATCTCTACAAACATGGAAATGTCTACAACGCCATCTAAATAAACAAGGAAATATCTACACTGCCATCTATATAAACATGGAAATATCTACACCGCCATCTGTATAAACATGGAAATATCTACACTGCCATCTGTAGAAAGATGGAGTTATCTACACTGCCATCTGTATAAACGTGGAAATATCTACACCATGATCTGTATAAACATGGAAATATCTACACCCATATCAGTAAACATGGAAATATCTACACCGCTATCTGTGCAAAGATGGAAATATCTACACCGCTATCTCTGTAAACATGGAAATACCTACACTGCTATCTCTATAAACATGGAAATATCTACACCGTTATCTGTATAAACATGGAAATATATACAGCTCTATCTGTATAAACATGGAAACTTCTACACCACGATTTGTATGAACATGGAAAGATCTACACCGCTATCTCTATAAACATGTAAATATCTACACTGCTATCTGTATAAACATGGAAATATCTACACCACTATCTGTATAAACATGGAAATATTCACACTGCCATCTGTATAAATATGGAAATATCTACACCGCTATCTCCATTGACATGGAAATATCTACACCGCCATCTGTATAAACATGGAAACAACTACACAGCTAACTCTATAAACGTGGAAATATATACACCGCCATCTCAACAAACATGGAAATATCTACAGCGCCACCTACATAAACAAGGAAATATCTACACTGCCATCTATATAAACATGGAAATATCTACACCGCTATTTGAATAAACATGGAAATATCGACAGTGCCGTCTGTAAAAAATGGAAATATCTACACAGTCATCTGTATAAACATGGAAATATCTACACCACCATCTGTATAAACGTGGAAATATCTACACCGCCATCTGTATAAACATGGAAATAGCTACACAGTCATCTGTATAAACATGGAAATATCTACATCACCTTCTCTATAAACATGGAAATATCTACACCGCCATCTCTATAAACATGAAAATATCTACACCTCCATCTCCATAAACATGGAACTATCTACACAGCCATTTGTGTAAACATGGACATATGTACACCTCTATCTGTATAAACACGGAAATATCTACACTACCATCTTTATAAACATGGAAATATCTTCATCGTGACCTGTATAAACATGGAAATATCTACACCGCTATCTCTATAAACGTGGAAATATCTACAGCGCTATCTCTATAAACATTGAAATATCTACACCGCTATCTCTATAAACATGGAAATATGTACACCGCCATCTCTGTAAACATTGAAATATTTACACTGCCATCTACATAAACTAGGAAATATCTACACCGCCATCTATATAAAAATGAAAATATCTAAACCGCCGTCTGTATTAACATGGAAATATCTACACTGCCGTCTGTAGAAAGATGAAAATACCTTCACCACGATCTTTATAAACATGGAAATATCTACACCGCTATCTGTATAAACATGGAAATATCTACAATGCTATCTGTATAAACATGGAAATATCTACACCATGATCTGTGTAAACATGGAAATGTGTACACCGCTATCTGCATAAACATAGAAATATCTACACCGCTATCTCTATAAATATGGAAATATCTATACCACTATCTCTATAAACATGGAAATATCTACATCGCTATCTGTATAAACATGGAAACATCTCCACCGCTGTCTGTATAAACATGGAAATATCTGCACCGCTATGTGTATAAACATGGAAATATACACACCGCTATCTGTATAAACATGGAAATACCAACACCGCTATCTGCATAAACTTGGAAATATATACACCGCCATCTCTATAAACATGGAGATATCTTCCCCGCCATTTACATAAACAAGGAAATATCTACACCGCCATCTATATAATCATGGAAATCTCTACACCGCCATCTGTATAAACATGCAAATGTCTACACTGCCATCTGTAGAGAGAAATATCTACACCGCGATCTGTATAAACATGGAAATATCTACATCGCTATCTGAATAAACATGGAAATATCTACAACGCTATTTGTGTAAACGTGGAAATATGTACACCATGATCTGTATAAACATGGAAATAACTACACCGCTTTCTGTATAAATATGGAAATATCTACACCACTATCTCTATAAACATGGAAATATCTACACCGCTATGTGTGTAAACATGGATATATCTCCACTGCTATCTGTATAAACATGGAAATATCTACACCACTATCTGTATAAACATGGAAATACCTACACCGCTATCTGTTTAAACTTGGAAATATCTACACTGCCAGGAGCTCAAGAGCTGCCTGGGCAATACAGCAAGGCCTCATCTCTACAAAAAAATAAGAAATATTAGCTGGCCATCGTGGTGTGCACCTGTAGTCCCAGCTTCTTGGGAGGCTGAGGTGGGAGGATCCACGGAGCCCAGAAGTTTAAGGCTGCAGTGAGCTTGGATAACGACTGCACTCCAGCCTGGATGACAGAACAAGAACCTGTTTCAAAAAAGAAAAAAGAAAAAAAACCTAAAAACTAAAAACTGGATGTAGTTTGCTAGTAACTAAACAGCAAATTAATTGTAACATGCTTACTTATCAACGATGTCTTTCTTCTTTGATCATTAACCTGCTCACTAAGAAGCTGCTGAAGTCCATGGTAGTGACAGGTACATGTCTGCATCCTTGTCCTGACCTGCATCTTCTTTGATTGTCCCCATCTGTGTCTCCGACTGGCACTGCCGAACCGTCTTGCTACCTGATCAATGTTGTACTGAACCGGACTGCTAACTGATCAATGTTGTCGAGCTCACTGCACAAAGCTGTTCTTACAAGGTAGATTTCTGCCTGGAATAGCCATACTTACACTGTTTATATTCCTTACTCCTGACCCATCCAACGCAGCACAAGTTCTATTTATTGCCATAGAAACATAGGTCATTTGGAAACACCTCCTTCATTTCTATGGAATGTTCAAACATTTCTGACATTTTGGACTCTGTTCTAGCCTCTTGTTAAATATATCCAGAAAAGAGACAAAGCTTTATGAGGGGGCTATATGCACACATATGCTATAGAATAAGCTATCTAAATGCTTAAAAATACTTTCCATCTGTCACCGCACCTTAATAGGTACACAGAAATTAAGTATGTGTATATCTGTCTGTATAGATACGTATAAATATATATCCCCAAAACAAAAACTCATTCTCTTACTTATACATAGGTAGAATATAGGTGAATATACATATACATTTATAGGTAGAACAAAAAAAAACCCTCAGCCTCTTTAGGGCCATGTGTTTTCTCTGAGTAATTGTCACAATTAATTAAAATACATGTGTATGCCTTTTTAGATAAATTTCATCAGACCAGTTTCTGTCTGGTTGGAAAATAATAACTGCCTATTTGCTAAGTGCCCCTGCCCCCATACTATGTTCCAGTGAACTAAAGACCTCTGGCAATCATATATTTACAACTCAGCAAGATTAAACAATTTATTGTTATTTATGACATCCAAGCTGTATCTTCTGTATTATATTCCACATTAGCATCTATCACCTTACATTTGGGAGATCCTGTCCAAAAAATGATTATGCCTCCTAACCAAACATTCAGCAGGGCTGCAGGAACAGGCCCCCTGAACAAACATCCTGCCAAAGTACTTTAAAGCACCGTGAGCTGCCACAGCTGTGCATTTTCAGATGACTCAGCAGATTAGCGTGGAGTCTCTTAGCCTCTGCTTGGTCTGTTCCTTTCAGTGATCTCTCACATGGCCCAGTCCATTCGGTTTGAAAATCCTCATGAAATGAGCAGATTATGATCTGGCTTCAGTAGAGGGCCATGGGGTGGGCATGGAGGGGAGAGGGTTTGCTCTTAACACAGCCTGAGCCTCAGAAAGGTTTCAGATGGAAAAGCATGGCACTGACTCAGCTCATGCTTAACAGGAAATAATGCACAGACCACACCAAAAAAGCCCTTTATGTTGTGTGAAAGTCTATGCCGGAGCAGCTGCTGCCACCTCATGTACTGTGATAGAGTGTGCATGTGTGTGTTTGTGTGTGCATGAGTGTGAGTATGCACACAAATGTGTGCTGGGAGGGGGAGGAGATCACACCTTCCACAGTCGCCACCTCAGCCTTAGCTAGCAGCGTGGAGAATTGCCAAAAGTCAAGAGGAAGCTGCACCAAAGCAACTGTGATCACCACATCAGCAGGCGCTTTCTGGTTAGTAAAGCTACTGGGACTGAAAAACACACACGATCTCGTCCTTCTTTTATTTTAATCAGAGCAAAATATTTTTATAATAATTGTGTTCTATGAATAAATAATTCATAATGCTGTAACCCATTATCACATTCAATCCTCCCAACAACCCTAGAAGATATGTAGACAAGTATTATTACTTTCCCTATTTTTATAAATGAGGAAATAAACCCCAGGAGGCTAGGTGACTTCCCCACGGTCATAGAAGTTGCAAACAGTAGTATCATGATTCAAATCCAAAGCTTCTCCTTTTGTCTTTATCATTTTAATTTTGAAGGTAATGCATATGCATGTATGATCTTTTAAATCCAGAGATGTATATGGAATAGATAGGAAAAGGGACTCTCCTTCCCCATTATACACCCCCTCCACCCAAGCTATATACACTGTTGACTAGAGTATGTCCTTTCAATCCTATTTTCTATGCCTACATTGTATACAGAAAAGCAGGATTACATTACACACAATATTCCAGTCATTGCTGTTTTTCACCAACAAGCTATCATTCACATCTTTTTCATACTACATATAAATTTATATCCTTTATTTTAGTGGTGTATATTGTGCAGTTGTGTCATAAATTATGTACCTGTTCTCTGTTGAACATATAGATTTTTTCTGAGTTTTTCCTTAGCAAAATGCTGCAGTGAGTACCCTTGTACACAGATGTTTGTACATTTGTTCTAGAAAAATCTACAGCAAAGATTCTTAGATTAAGAGATTCCCAGGTTATTAGAAAACTACTCTATTAATTTAGATATATACTTCCAAATTGCCTGACCAAAAAGTTATGTCAATTTAACTTCTATGAACAGTATAAAAACATGACAATTTTCCATCACCTACACCAACTCTGGGTAATTTCATCTTTTTTACAAGTTGATGGATTGTTTTAATTTATATTTCTCTGGTTATTAATAAGGTTGGCCACCTGTTCATGTCTTATTATTGATGATATTTGTATTGAATTGTTTGAATTTTCTTGATTTCAAAAAATGTTTTACATGTCATAGATATTAAATATTTGTTGTAAAACTCTCCTTCCAGTATTGTGTATGTGTTTGCTCAAGTAGAATAAACTCTCGTCCTCTGATTTCAGATTCCTTTCTCTTTCCATTAGAAATCCCTAAATGTAAAACTACATATTGATAGCTAAAAACCAGGATGTTTACTAGAGAAAAAGAATACAAAGGCAATAATTAAATATTATATTTATACAAAATACCTACTAGTACAAACTTAAAAAGAGAAAGTAAAAGTCAAATGCTTCTACGACTTCAGACTAAGAAAAAGAACTTTTGAGGTTGAATGTTCCTGAAATTTTTCTTTTCATACAACTACGGACATGACTTCAAAAGTTGATGTGACTAAAAAATGTAAGATATGAAAGATATTTGAAGACTCAGAGAAGGTGGATTTTCATTTTAACAAGTCACATATATATTCTAGATATCCTCTTATTCGTAACTAAGAGAGTCAAATCAGATGAAAGAATCTAAAAATTTCCCTTTGACTGTGTTAAGTAGAAGTAGTAGAGGCATATTGGCCAAATCTTGAGTGTTTGCAAATTGACTCTTAAGGCTATAGGCTGGCACAGGTCATTGAAGCCCTAGCTTTTTATCTTTAATTTTAAAATCCCCAAACAATTTATACTAATTTTTCTTGTCCATTATTTCCAAATAATCTTGTTTAAAGGTTATTACAGTGCTTGCTCATGTTACTGTTGTCTAACAGAAGGGTATCCGGGGCCTTAAAACTGAGAGGGTTAGGATTAATGATTCCAATACCTATGCTTGGACATCTCCAAAAGTGGGTTCCAACTTCTTGTCCTCAAGTCTGTATAGAAACTAGCAAACTTCCAGAGTTCACAAAAGGCTCAAAGAGAACAGATGTTTTATAGAAAATTCTTAGAGCAAGTTTCACGCATAATGTTGCTGATGCGTGTCTGCCTTTTCAATAAACATCACTATGCTTTATCACAAGATTTAATAAAGCAGCTTAGTTTAAAATGCCATCTGGGTCTCTGGACACATTAAACAAAGCTTAAAATAACCACCCCAGCGACTGGGAGGACCCAGCTGTTCTCATAATCTGTCCCACTCCTTTTACTTCCCCATAAAAAGAGTGAATGAAGACCACAGACTAAAAGCATCCAGAAGGAACTGACACAAACAGGGAGATAGATGGAGCCAAGGGCTCCTGTAAGTTTGCTATTGCTCACATAATAGATTTGCTAATTCCACAACCTGCGGATGGTGATTAAGAACGGGAAGCACAAAGAGGGAAGAGAGAATCATAGAAGGGCTCATTCAAGTTTTCTAACGTATCACAAACCTGTCCTCCCTAATGTCTGGACCATAGCAGCCCATTCCATTCACCTATTCTCTAGTGAACTCCAATAGAAAATACAAAGCCATCACCACCCAGTTCTTTCTCCCTTCTAGAGATGAGATATTAGCCACCCAATCCCAGATTCTCAGATCCATTCCAGGAAAGAAGCCCTAGGTATTGAAGCACAGCTTTCCCTCCCTCCCTTCTTTCTTCCACCCCAAGATTTGTTCCCCAGATAGTTCTAGTAAATGCAAAACCAAGTATATTCTCATTCTTTAGAGCAACCAGCTTTTCATGGCCAACTGGAATCAAACACAACCTGCACAAACATCTATCTGGAGGACACTCCCAAGGCTCCTACTGAGCCAGCCTTCTGCATACCGCTGCATTTCAGCTTCCTAGTTCACAAGACACTGAGACATTCTTGAATTCTGCAAGGTGCACTGTGTGTTAATATCTTGGCTGCTCATCATGTGGCCAATAAAGGGCATGACTAGTCAACAAATAAATTTTCTCTTGGCTAAAACTTGCAACAAAACTGTAAGCTGTTTACCAAGGGGCCCACTACAGGTTATATTCAATATATACAGTCAAATCCTAACTATCTGAGATATATTCAGTTGACCATACACCTTTATATTTCAGTAAAAGGTCTTTACATTTCCCAGTGCTATCGATGTTACAAAGTGCTTTCATATGCAGTGCTTCATCTGATTTCCAGGATAATTAAATGATCCTGTCATACCTGATTTTTAGATGAGGAAACAAGTGGTTTCTGGGTATTTCAAGAGGCTAACGCATCTGCCCTCCAACTTGTATGTGAAAACCAAAAACAAAATTCCAAGGCCCTTCAACCATCTGAATGGACTTTGACTCTTTTGGTCAATATATGGCAGAGCTAGGAAAAGAAGGTGAGTCTTCCAGCTGCTGATACAGGGTTTTTTCTGCCATACTCCATTACCTCCAAGGCTAAAGTCAAAAGAGGGTGTGGTTATCACATGAAAAAATCTGGTTTGGATTTCCCAAATGTGTATGTAGTATTTGGGGATTTACCTTAATTTAACCTACAGTTCTTTGGGGTTGTAACAGTCTGACTCCATTTTTGAAAACAAAACAAAATCGATTTTAAATGCTGAATTATAGATCTTTGCTGTCCAGTATGGTAGCTACTAACCACTTATGGTTATTTGCATTTCTATTTTAATTAATTAAAATTCAGTAAAATGCAAAATTCAGTTCTTCAGTTGCTCTAGCCACATTTCAAGTGTTACAGTAGTCACATATGGCTAGTGGCTGGGACAATGCAGATTATAGAACAGTTCCATCATCAAAGAAACTTCTATTGAACAGTGCTATTATATAATGTCATCTCCAGAGAAAGAAGACTTTAGAAAAAGTCAGAAACGGCCGGGTGCAGTGGCTCACACGTGTAATCCCAGCACTTTGGGAGGCCAAGGCAGGCAGATCCCTTGAGGTCAGGAGTTCAAGACCAGCCTGGCCGACATGGTGAAACCCCGTCTCTAGTAAAAATACAAAAAATTAGCTAGGCGTGGTGGTGCATGCCTGTAACCCCAGCTACTCAGGAGGCTGAGTTGGGAGAATCACTGGAACCCAGGAGGCAGAAGTTGTAGTGAGCCAAGATTGCGCCACTGCACTCTAGCCTGGGTGACAGAGCAAGACTCCATCTCAAAAAAAAAAAAAAGAAAAAGAAAAAGTCAGAAACATCTTGAGGCAGGCATAGTGCTGTCATCTGTCCAATATTGAAGATGATTTAAGAATAAGAAAGAAGAAGAGAACAAAGAAGAGAAAAAGAAGTTGCCTTAGGTGTACCTACCCAGAAAAGGACAAAGGCATTCTTGTAGTCATTGTGTTGTATTTTAGCTCTTAAACTTTTTAAGAGATTAGAATAATTTGACACATAGAAGATCTAAACCACTGAAGAGGCTCTGAAGCAGATAAAAGTAGAAAGAAAATAAAAAACTAATTAGTTACAAACTAAGCTTAACCACAATTCGTTTAAACGATACTATTTACTCTTCACATGATTGGTTTTTCTTTTGCTTTATAGTATGACATAGTTTATGTCTTTAAAGGGGAATTAAAATATTTCTGGGAATTTTTAAAAGTAAGTTCACACAGCCACATAAAAACTACAGAAACAGATAAAACCTATCTTCTCATTTATTCCCTAATCCATTCAAATTAAATATAAAAATCCAAGCAGCCACAGTATTATTCAAAAAAGCAAAAGTGAGACAAAACAAAATTCATTTGTCACCTGTGGAGGTAGTTAGCTCACCTAATCTTCACTCCAAACACCAGTAATTTTTAAAAGACAGAAATAAACATATGTTCTGCCTTCCCGGAAGGAACTATGTTTCAGGGTAGCCAAATAACCCAGTTGTGAAGAAAATGGTCTGCTTATAGAAAAATGCCAGCTAAAACATGTAGATAGAATTAGAGAATTAGAAATTCACCATTTGGAAACCCCTAATGAAATAATCAACTCAAGCAAGGATCATTAATAAATGTTAAAACAATCAAGTAACTATTGATACAGAATATAACTGAATATACACATGGTACAAAGTTCACGTCACAGACTACTGGCTTGACCCAAGGGGGAATATAGCAGAGGAGATAGGCAGTGATCACCCTAACCTTGCGATCATCTCACCATCACTAATGATGGGATGTGAATACACATTATTGCCTATGAAATAGTCTTTAAAAAAAGAAGTTGAACCTGAATCTAACTAAACCTTGCAATGGGCTGAACGTGTATGTCTTCCCAAAATTAATATGTTGACATCCTAACCCCAAAGGTGCTGGTATTAAAAGGTGGGGCCTTTAGGGGGTCATTAGATCATAAGGACAGAGGCTTCATGATTGGAATTAGTGCCCTTATAAAAGAGGCCCCAGAGAGCTAGCTAGTCTCTCCCACTATGTGAGGGCCCAGCAAGAAGGCCAATCTATGAACCAGAAAGTTGGTCCTAACCAGATATCAAAACCACATGCTCCTTGATTTTAAACTTGCTAGACTTTGTCTCAAAAAATAAAAGGACATTTCATAATAATTGAGGAAATCTGAATGTGGACTGGGTAATAAATGATATAAAAAAGCCATTTTTTATTTTGTTTGAAAAGATGATTTTGTAACTATACAGGAAAATGTTCTTATTTTTTTAGAAATCTGTACTAAAGAATTTAGGGGTAAAATATCATTTTCTTTAATATACTTTCAAACACAAGCAAAAAATAGTCATGACACAAATATAGCAAAATGTTTACAATCTATGTTCTATGCTTGCCTGTGAGTGCCATTAATCTCATCTCTCTGCTTTTCTGAAAGTTTGAAAATTTCAAAGTTTTATAATAAATTTTTTTACATCCCATAATTTTATAATAATTTTTTTGAAGTTTGAAGCAAATCAACAACTATAGCTTCAAAAATATCCTGACCCACAATAAACATTGAACAGGGTATATTTCTCCCATTTCCTAAAAAAGTTGGCCCAGGAAGGAGTATGAGAGCTGCCATAGCTCTCCCAAGGCTCATTATTCTCCATCACTCCATGGGAAATCCCAAAATAAATTTTTTAAAAAGTTGTTTAAATTTATAATGTTTTTGATTCTATAATAATTTTATAATAAAATAATTGTAAAATGTTTTTGATTTTATAATTTATAAAAATTTTTATACATGTTTATGTTTGAAATGTCTATTTCAAACTTTATGAGATATTAAAATATAAGTAATATAGTTCATCATTTTAGAAATGCCATGCTTTTCTTCTCCAGCAATTACATAATCAAAGAGTAACTGTAGTTTTTCCTAGAACATTGCTTTGTAGGCTGGGCATGGTGGTTCATGACACTTTAGGAGGCCAAGGCAGGCAGATCTCTTGAGATCAGGAGTTTGAGACTAGACTGGGCAACACAGAGAAACCCTATGAGTAGTAAAAACACAAAAATCAGCTGTGCGTAGTGGCGTGCACCTATAGCCCCAGCTACTCAGGAGGCTGAGGTGGGAAGATCACCTGAATCTGGGGAGGTCAAGGCTACAGTGAGCCAAGACTGTACCATTGCACTCCAGCCTGGGCAACAAAGTGAGACCCTGTCTCAAAAAAAAATGAAATTTAATTTAAAAAAAGAAAATTGCTTTGTAAAATTAACTTTTTCAATCAAAACCAAGATTTTTCAGATATAGAGAATGCAGCCCACTGGTCAGATTTGTCAGTTCAAAGAGAAAAAATTCTAGTTTCCTATTTTTCTAGCCTGCTTATGATTATCCAATAGGATATCAAAAAAGACCAAAGCCTTTGGGATCCATGTTCAGTATTCCTGAGTCTAACTCAGGATGCCAAATCAGGAGACAAGCACATTCTCATCAATTTTCAATCATTCGAGACCAATTTTGCTTATAATTATCCAGTTCTTTTAGACCACCTTTCTCCTGAAGCCAGCCTTATGGCTATTCACTTCACTTTAGCATAAGCCCCCAAGAAGGTGAACAAAATGAGGAAACGATTGGTTAAAGTTGGCGTTTGAAATTCTGAAACATGTCCACCATTCCCTTCACCCATGCCCGCCCCTCTTAGAAGTAGCACTTTCAGATTATTTAAGAGTCGATGCTTCTATGTGGATTTTGTCAGCTGTCCTTTATAACAGCTAGTGCGTTTAATTTGACTCTATTTTAAGCATATATTGACCTATGCTAATTATCTGTTAAAATAAATTCCACTCTTAGAGTTAATAAAGTGTGTTTGTCATGGAAGACCCATTGAAGTAAGAAGCTGAGGAGCCCTTATGGTAAAGTGGGACAAGAAATAATAAGACATAATAATTTTCCCATGCAAATCAACAACCGTAGCTTCAAAAATATCCTGACCCACAACAAGTATTGGACAGGCCATGTTTCTCTCACTCCCTAAAAAATTGGCTCGGGAAGGAGTATGAGAGCTCCCATAGCTCTCCCAAGGCTCATTATTCTCCATCACTCCACAGGAACAGCCTGTCAGAGAAGAGTGAAAGACCATTTGTCAACCTCTCTTCAACTCCCTGATTCTAGCCAAACTTCATCAATCTCAAGTGAGGAGCCAGAGAGAAATCAAACCCCATATATCCAGCATCATTGTCTACTGGAGTCAAAAATCACAATTCCACTACCCACCCCAACACCACTGGCCCTGTTTCTCCCAATTGCTTTTTATTGTGTTTTTTAAAAAATCCTCTTTCCCTATCCCTGCAACACCGAGAAGGAGGAATTATAGTAGATAAATATGAAGCATGGAGATCCTTTAAAAATGTTTTTAATAATAAATGAGAAAATGAAAAGGAAAGGGTTGGGAAGGAAGGAGGGAATACAAATGCCAGGGAAATGTTCAGTTTTGCTTTTAAAGATGTTAACACTCATTTATACATCTGCAAGACACTCCCCTTAAAGACAAGTTCTATGAGTGTGGGTCTGGTTGCATGAATAAGGATAAAATTACCTTTTTAGACGATGTTTCCCACATATCATTCAGAGACCCCTGAAGTTAGGTATCCCTCTTGTAGATGTCCTTGAGATGCTGCTGGACCTGGGAAAGAGGAAACTGGGATACGGGTCTATGCCAAAAGGTGCTTCTAGTTATAGGACAGAGAGGAAAGGGGCAGAGGGAGAAAAACCCGAAGTCTGAGAATCTGGATTGCAGAAGACTACCGAGGTCATGGGAGAAGGGAGAGGAAACAAGGATGAAAAGCGAAAGGGGAAGAGGCATGAAATGTTGTCAAATGTCAAAAGGCATTTGGAGAGAAGTTGGGAATTGCATTAAGAAAACCACTGCAAATCTCATTTCAGACCATTTAGAGATATGCCCCCTGGGAACTGCGAGCTCAGGCTGTTTAGCATCAAACAAATGGATCCACTCCATCCCTACCCTAATTAAATAAATCATTCAGTAATTCCACTGGGTTAAAGAACCAAAATATTAAAAACCTTCAGGACCTACTCTTGCCAAATATGTCAGGGATCGTGTGTGTGTGTGTGTGTGTGTGTGTGTGTGTTCTGAGACACCACTACTGTTAAATAGGCAGAGCTAAGACTTAGGGGACTGGCAGATTATTGCAAAAAGGGCACGGGGAAGAGGGACTATGTTGTGAGCCTGGGAAAGAAGTTTGTGTGGGGACTGTGGGCAGTGAACGCGTTGGGAACAATATGGAAAACTGGGAGCTGCCTTGGAATCTACAGGGCCGGGTAAGAGAATGTCCGAAAGAAAAATGAGCAGGTGCGGGATGTGTGCAGAGTCGGAGAAGAGTCCAGGGCACCCGGAGTGGCTCCAGGAACGACGGACACCCCTCAAGGCTTTTGGGGGCAGTGGGTACTAATAGAACCCAGTGTCCGGGGTGCGCCGGGGAGGCTGTGAGCGCGGCGGGAGTGGGGCGCTGGAGGGTGAGGACGCGGGAGTGAGGAAGCAAAGCCTGGGCCGGGCAGGGGCCTCCCAGCTGGGCCCGGAGGCAGCAGGGGGACAAGGGCTAGGAGAAGGCATGGCGGCAGCGCGGCGGGAAGCGAGGGGCATCCGGACACTCACCCCGTTGGCCGCAGCCATCTGCCCCACGATCTCGATGGCCGCCCTGCTAAAGTACCTGCCGTCGCTGCCCACCACCGTGGTGCAGCCCCGGCGGTCGCGCAGGTCGATGGACGATAGCACGCTCTGGATGAATTTGGGCAGGTAGTTGCGCTGGCCCTCGAAGAGGCCGGTAGGTCGCCGCAGACCCCCGCCGCCGGCCGGCCGCCGGTCCTCGTAGGGTGCGGTGGGCACTGTCAGCACCGGGATGGGGCTCCCCTCCGTGGCGCCTCCTGGCCGGTCCTGCTGAGGCTTCCGGGGCCGGAGGCAATCTGCAGCCTGCCGGGGGCCTCCGCCCACCTGGCCGCGCACCGGGACTCCGCCTCGCGCCCAGGCCCCCTCTCCGGCAGGTCGGCACCCTGCGCTCTGCACCCGCCCGCCTGGGGACTGCCCGCCCCTCCTCTCCGTGTGGCTGCTCGCTGACTCCCTCGGCGGAGATTGCTTCTGCCTTCCTGTAAAGTTTTCTCCCGCCCACCTTCTCCGCTGCCAGACCGCCCGAGGTGTCCTCAGTTTCTCCCCAAGTTGGACTCACTTTCGGGGTGTCCCAAAAGCCTGATTCCAGGGCCTGCTAGCCCGACCCCGGTGACGCCTGCACCCGCGCCTGGCCCCAGCCTTCACGCGCGATCACCGCCCTCCGGGGCACACCCTCCGCCAGAAAACAGCCGGCGGGCGGCGAGACTTTGGGCAGAGTCCGGGTTCCTCTCCGGCGCCAGGCCCGTCTCCCTGTCTCCCTGGGAGTGCGCAGCCTACATGCACCAGTTTCTCTTTAGAACAAGCACGGGGAGGGATTTGGGAGGGGGCTGAAACCTTTTGCCATCAGCGAACAGCCTCAGCCAAAAGTAACCCTGGAAAGGCGAGCTAAGAATGGTTATCTCCTGCCAGCGCTGAAATCGGAGGCTGGGCGCTGCATGTGGGGTGTGTGTGTGTGTGTGTGTGTGTGTGTGTGTGTGTGTGTACCCTCCCACCCCGACCATTTGTTGAAGGGAATCACCACTGTCAGACTTCAATCCAACAGGACCCACTCGAGCCATCCACACTTTCCCCAGCCTCCTCCAAAACAGCACACTTTCCGGTATGGACAATTCTTTTTTCTTTTTTTTTTTTTTCACTTGTTTGTTTGTTGTGGTGGTTGCAACAGCAGCAACACAGACGACACATATTTCCCTATTCTTCTCGCCCTTCTCACCCTCCCTACCCAGCTCCTGCCTTAGAAACAGGCTTGGCCTACACTGTATCTGTCCACACTGCCTGAACTCTTCCCTGAATTAATCGTTTTCAATAGGAGGGGGCTAAATCCCTTATTAATGCCCTACCAGGAGTGAATGAATAAAGCCAAGTTAAAGGGGAACTGGGTACCACATACTGTGCTAGGTTCCTTTGCATGTATCCTTTCATTCTGCTGGAGCTAAAGATGTTCTGCCTCCTCTCCATAAAACGCACCCAAACTCCAAAACCAGGAAATTCTCCATAGAAAATAGGAGTGAAGAGAGACAAGACTAACAGGATAAACCGCAAAGCAGGAAGAAAGTTTTGTCTCCCATTTCGCTCAAGGAATTTTTGGACCCACCAAGGCTACTGTCCTGAAAGATCCTGCTGCTTCTCCTTCCCCAAATATTGTCCACTTCCTGAGAGTAAGGCTGACTTGCCGCAGGCTTATAAAGTGTTTGGTCACAGTAAGACAACTGTGAGTAATAACACACATTGTATACTGTTTTGCAATTGATAAAAGGCTTTGCATCTGTTTTTTCTTTGGAGGCTGAAGAAAAGAATAATGGTATTCACGCAATTCCCATTTTACAGATGAAAACAAGAGGACTTTTTCTGTGAAGTCAGGAAAGTGGTTACAATGGTACTTTCTGCCTGTCCGAATTATGTATTGCACCTCCCCTTTCTATTAATAACATTGAAGTGTGATGGGACAACCACTGAAGCCGTCAGTTGAAACCTGCTGGGACTTTTTAGCCATTCTCTTCAACATAAAGAATGGGTGTTTTTGGAGGGGGTGAGAGGAATGGGGAAATGTTGTCAAAGAGTACAATGTTTTAGTTGAGACAGGAAGAATACATTTTGTTGAGATCTACAGCACAGCATGGTGACTGTAGTTTACAATGAAGTATTGTGTATTTCAAAATTGCTAAGACAATAAATTTCAAATGTTCTCACCACAAAAAAGATAGGTTTTGAGGTGATGAATCTATTAATTCTCTGGATTTAATTATTCCACAATGTATACATATATCATAACATCACATTATACCTCCGTAAATACATACAATTTTAATTTGTCAATTAACATTTTTTTAAAAGAATAGTGTGGCCAGTTGGGGAGGTAGTTTTTTTTTTTTTCCTCTAGTCTCTACTCAGTCTCCAAGATCCCATTCCCCATAAAATTCCTGTCACCCAGGTGGAGTGCAGTGGCACAATCATGGCTCACTGCACCCTCTCCCTCTTGGGCTCAAGCGATCCTCCCGCCTACAGGTACATGCCACCACGCCCAGCTAATTTTTGTAGCTTTTGTAGACATGGGGTTTCACCATGTTGCCTAGGCTGGTCTCGAACTCCTCAGCTCAATCAATCTGCCCACTTTAGCCTCCCACAGTGCTGGGATTACAGGTGGGAGCCACCAAGCCCAACCCATAAAGTTCCTAAGTTTTTATCTCCCTGGGAGTGCACAGCCTACACACACCAGTTTCTCTTTAGAACATACTTAAGAGTCTTGGCTTAGCATCCAACAGACAGAACTTTAACACTTCTACGGATCTGTGCACCTGTCTATGGTGTGGGGTTTTTAAGATCTCTTTCTAATGACACTTTATTTTGCAAAGCAGGACAGTTTCATTCCCAGAAGAGCAGGTATGGTAAATCCTTTGTTCCAGTAATGAAGACAATGATCCAAACCCTAAGCCTCAGAGAAGCCCAGAAACCCTCCAGGCCTCCATCTCTCTGCTCCTAGCACCTGCCTCTCTCTTGACATCAACATCATTCTCCCCTCTCACAGCCCAGCTCCTTCCACAGACCCAGGGATTAGGCACCAGCACCTCAGACTAGATTTTAGAGAATTACCATTCAAGAGGCAATCCTCTTCCCTTGGTTCCAATTTCAAGGTTCTCAAAGACTGGAACAGGGCTAGTTTGAGGCAATGTGCCCCATCGCATAGCCAGAAAGAACCTTACAGTGAAAAGGAAAACAATTCTTCCAAAGTAAGGGGGTGCTGATCCCCAGAGGGAGGACAGATGGGCAAACAAACAGTAACCGGGCCACCACATGCTTCACACTCACTGATCAAGGACTTCTAAAACCACTTTTCTTTTCTCTGAATTTATATAGGATTTTGTATCACTCATAAAGGAATGTCTTATAGGCTGATAACACCTTTCTATTCATGCTTACACTTAACGTTTAGGCTAGGATAATTTCCTAACCTCAGTGTCCTCACTATAAGATGGGAATTATTATAATCCCTACCTCATAAATTGTTGGGAGGATTAAAATACTTAGTAAAGTGCCTGACTAATAGAAAGGCATTCAATAAATGTTAGCTATTCATGGTGTCATCATCATTATATTTACCATTATTACTAATCTCCTGTATTGCAAGAATTACAGTTTATATTTTTGTAGACCATCACTGTAGCTAAAGGGTCTTTGCGCCATAGGTGATATTCCATAAAGGTTGGTTAAATTGATCTGTGGTTTTTGACTATGGAAACTCAGAACTCCCTCAAAATGTACAAAACAGATTTACCTGCTAAATAAATCTCTTCAAAGCTGACCCCAGGTTTGATTGAATTAATTCCAATGAATTTGTCACAATGATGGAGAAAGGAAACTTAGAGGGCCCCACAGTTGTTTGCTGGTAAAATGAGAAGTTTGGATTAGATCAATGTTTCCCAAAATATTTTCCTCAGAATGTTAGTGCCCCTCGAATCCTGCACAAAGCAAGAGTTTCATGACCAAGTAGCTTTTAAAACTCCTGTACACTCTACTCCCATTCTTCACAATGCACACTTTCATATTAAAAGTTCTGAGAGGTCCTCAACAGAAGACATCACTTAACTTTTTTTTTTTTTTAAGACAGATTCTCACTCTGTCACCCAGGCTGGAGTACAGTGGCCACCATTCCTGGCCTAAAAATTTTTTAACCTGGTGCTTCCCAATCTAAACTCACAGGGACCAGTTTTCTTAATGAAAGAGAATCAGACTAGCTTGTAACCATAGCTGGTGACACTCCCCTGCCCCATTCCTTGTATGTCCTCAGTGGACTAGGTCAGGAATAAATAAATTTTCCTGATTCTCAAGGGCTGGTCACTCCTTTGCACTGAGCTCAAAGCTTCTCTGTAGCATGGGTCACAATGAATGGTAGCCCTGATAGCCTAGAGTAGCCTTTCAGCCTTCTCTGAGCCTCTAAAGACTGAGGATCCTTGGCATGAAATGGAGCAACTGATATACCCTTGCTTCCCCTGGGGACTCTCTTGCTCTCAAAAAGGCATCAGCCATCATCTCCATCTAGAGAATATACTAGCTGACTCAGCTTGACCAGCCTGTACCAAAATGAGAATCTGGGTAAAATAAGCATTGAAACACTTCATTCCTTGTAGATTCACAAAACATATTAGCATATTAAAGACTATGAAGTTCTGCAGGAAAAAAAAACCTATTTAACTTTAATCCAACATTGCCAAGTTTTATTTGACCATGGAAGATTTTTCCAAAACACTTACAAACAGATCAAGGACATTAATCTTTCATGAAACACTAGATCCCCAAGGTCCTCTCCAGCTACATCATTCTGTGATTTTCTTTTTTATTTATGATGCATTAAAAGATTAACCTCTATCAGACTTCCATTTAGAAATTCACCAGAATGTGCAAAGGCAGCAGGTAAAATTGCTGAAGGGTATTATAAAAATGCCCTCCAGTGATTTTTGAAACTTAAACTGAAATATTTATATAACTATATATTTCAGTTTGTATATTATATATATATGTATATACACACATATATATGTGTGTATATATATTGGTGTATGTATATCTATATCTATGTATATATGGCATTATATCCATTTTACAGATGCAGAAACTGAGCTTTAGAGGGGGTGAGCAATTGGTCCAAAGCCACACAGCACACAGGTAGTCATTGATAAAGGTAAAAACAAGAGTTGAAGCCTGAGGTGTAAGGACACAGAGACAAGTACACAAATGTTTACAAGTTACACATATGACACGTGCCTTTAACATGAATTTCTTGAACATTCATTTAGAGGCCTTACAATGAAGACATCAGAGTGGCAGCAAGTTCTGTTGGAATCAGGGGAGCGTGTTCTTCTATAATCCCCTGGCTAACAGGAAAGCACACTGATTTGGCCCATGGTAGTTATACACTCCCATTGAGTCAGGGGCCACTTCTACGCACACAGGAGGTGCTAAAAATATGCTGTTGACTCATTGCCTCTAAGAGCAGAAGAAATGCCAAAAGTATAGGACAAGAGGCAGAAAAGCACACGGAAAAATGTCGTAGGGCAGTCCTCTGAGGAAGTGTTAGATCCCTTTGAAATCTGTCCAAACACTTTCTTGTGCTGGGGAAAGTCAATTACATATTTCAAGCAACCCCACATGTCATACGAGTATCTTGTACGTGTTTGTGTACTCGTGTCTGTGAACTTACATCTCAGACTTCAACTTCTCGCTCCCCACCCTTATCAATGACTGCCTGCATGGCCTTGGGCAAGTTGCTTTCCCTCTTCAAAGCTCAGTTTCTGCATCTATAAAATGGACATAATGCTACCTACCTCATGGGGTTAGTGATCACATTTAAGGAGCTAATATGTGGAAATTGCTTACACAGTACCTATCACATAATAAGGGTTTAATAAGTGTTTGATGTAATTGTTTTGATTATTACTACTATTACAAAAATAATAATTACTACAATAATAATGATTCTTATTCTCTATATTAGTATTATCTTTGAAAATGGGCATGGATTATGTCTATGTAACACTTTTGGCACAATATCTAGCATTATATCACACACAAATTAGAGAATTCATGTTATTAAGGATGAAAAAATATTTTTACTGACCCTTAAATTCTTCGTAAGTAACTGCAAAAGAAGCCATTATCCCAACACATGAAATAAAAAAGAAAATTCAGTTCCTCTGGAGTTTGTTTTTGGAGGTAGCCACAGGATACCTAAATTTTTTTTCTTTTCAGAGAGACCGAGGGGCTCACTAGGTTGACCAGGCTGGTCTTGAACTCCTGGTCTCAAGCCATCCTCCCACCTCAGCCTCCCAAAGTGCTGGGATTACATGCATGAGCCACCACATCCAGCCTACCTAAAATATTGAATGCTGTTAATAAATCTCCTGAGGCCAGCATAAGAAGGTGATGGGCAAAACTAATGCAGGTATGTTTTTCTGGCTTTTTCATGTATTGGGCCAAACTTTGAAAAGCACTTACTATTAATGGCTAACTTGCAAAATTTGTGATTTATTAAAAGCAGATTTTAATTGTTTTACCTAAAAATAATAGGCCTCTGATCTGCCAAAGATGAAGATTTAATTTCTAGGTGTTCCCCACAATACCTAGAAACATCAGTGGAATCGAGTATTAAACACTTTAGAACTATTCTCATCAAAGTTCTTTAATATATAATACAGCAAAAGAAAAGTTTCTTTTCTAAAGGCTTCTCTATACTTTTTTTAATAGTTGAATTTCATTTCTGAAGGCTCCTAAAAAGAATAGAATTTAGATCTTTATTAAAGAGGAAATATATTTTCCATGTTTAATTTAAATGACATTCCATCAGTCATTTGCAATTTTAGCCTACACAGAATTTTTTTTTTTTTGGTAGTTTTTATGTTTGGCTTTAGGAGGGGATTCCCAATAATCTCTATATAAATATTTCTAATCTCTATATAAATATTTTAACATTTCAATGTAAATTAGTTTTTTAAAACTATTTTATCCATAAAAATAATGAATTTGCATGGCTGAGGGTGAAATAATATGTTACCAGGACCCCTCAGTTTTGGGGGTTGTGAGTAGATCCCATCTTCATGTTCCTCCAGCCCAGCCCAAGCCTGGCTCAGGGCCTCCTCCCCCATTTGCCAGGAACCACCATCCCCAGGGATTCTATGTGCCCTGCCTGACCAGTGTTCTCCATCAGAGTTTACCAATCTTTTGTTCATTCCCTCAGAGCACAGCTAAGCAAGAGTACACTAATTTGAAAATTAACTCAAGCAAATAGAGGAACAATATCCCCAACACATTGCATTTTAACATAGGGTTTCCTGGACACACTGTTTCAACCCAAGAATTGGGCTAATAGTAGGAGTTCCATCTGCTAAAATACGGCTGTCAGCTTCAGAGGGAAATTCATGAACGTCTTCGTAGTTTGTTTTTACGTTTCACTTGGCACTGTTTCTAAAATTTCCTCTGAAGCCAAAAAATAAGTTATTTCCCAGCACACTGGGCACTTTTCATTTATCATTGGATTGATTTTTGTAACTTGCAGTAGGAGCTGAAATCGACCAGGGGGTTCTTATCCAACAGACAGCAGCAAAACTCTTTGTGTATCTGCGTTCCTTTCAACAAGCGTGACTTCCTCAATGGCATCATTCGTGAGCGTAACACAGAGCTCAGCAATAACGTTTCTTCACTAACCCTACCAGGTATCCAACATAGGATGTTACTTCCTTTCACTGTTTTCCGACTCCTGGCAGATATTAATCATTGGGATTTGGGAACAAGGAAATAGAATTTCTGAGAATGCTTGGGAATTCCCAAATTCATATGATTTTCATAACACTTCACTTACAAGTTTTTGAAAAATAATAAATGACTATAATAACAAGCAAATAGTCTTTTTTTTCTGTAACAGGATTATATGAAAAGTTTTAGTAGTCTTCTGTTTTAAAGAGATATGATAACAAATGATGATTTATTATTATTAGGAGCCAACATATTGTAACAAGATTATAAAATCCAATAGCATTAATAGAGAAAACATTAAAAAGAAATGAATGTTATCACAAAATAAATGCTAAAGAAAAGTCCTTTAAAGATTGAAAGGTAACACCACAAATACTTAATGCTTTAATCGTTGTTTACATGACATTGTTATACAAGGCATCAATCATCCCCTCCAATACCATTTAAATAACATAACATTCTGATCTCCTGGCAAGATGAATAGCACTAGAAAGAAGCAACTGTCAAAATTGCCGATTTAAGGGTATATTTTGTTTCTAAAACTTGGCATTTCTTAGAAAACCTCTCATAGGATTTGTAAAACATATACTATGCCTAGGAACACATTAATATTTATTTGCAGAAATGGTTCACTGTTAGCAGTGGACAAGGCCATGAACACACACTTGTAACACAGCAACAGATACAAGAAAGTCTGACTGAGGCTCCTTTACTGCTCCTGTCCTGTTCACCTTAACTTTCATCTCCACATGTCAGTGCTTCCTCATCTTGCTTGACTTGAAGTCAGTGCATTTCTTCAAGCCAGTAAGTTCTCTATACTGACTATTAAGCTGTAATTTTCACAGGAAAATTAGAATGTTCCTTCCCATTTTCCTAATTTCTCAACTGATTTTTCTCAGAATTCAGAATCCATAAATATTGAAATGCCAGGAGAGAATTTCCAAATGGAAATGCTGTTCCCTTCGTCCATTTTCAGAAGAAACCGTAGGATAGTGTTATCCTTCTCTTCTCCAATTTTTTTTTTCCTGCAAACTTATGGTTATCACCTCTTTAAGTGAGTAGCTCACAATTTTGCCTCCCCTGCAAATGGTCCCAAAACAGTGAAGTGGGTCCTCTTTAGCTGTGTCTTTAGTACATAATCCTGCATTTCTGACCATATGCAGGGAGTGTGACCCAGGGAAGGATCCCTGACTCAATGGGATTTCTCTTGCTGTCTCTAGAATTTGAACACCGGAACCCAGACGTACAGAGGCTGGGAGCCATCGTGGTGTGCTATATTGATGACGGCAGCAGTGGGTGGTGTGGGGGCAGTTAATTGACAGCTACCTGTTGCTGACATCCCAGGAACTGCCTGAACCTCCTCTTTCCCAGTCATAAGATATCTAAGATTCTGCAGTATTCTTCATTAAATCCTAGCATGGTTTAAGCTAGCCAGAATTAGGTTCTGTTGCTTTCAATCAACAGAACCTTAGCTAATACATTGTTATTTCCTGGTCTTTGTTCCTTTAATTTTCCAGGAAAAGAAGGGAAAATGGCTTACTGGTTTTAAAAAGAGACAAGGGACAACATACCATTTATGCAAAATTTAGAAGCACTCAAAGGAAACTCTGGAAAGTTCCTGAGACATATATATGTAGGATCAGCATAAAACTTGAACAGTGTATCTAGATCATGGTTGCCATGGTTGCCTTGACACAATGAACATCTGTATCAAGATCATATTTTCTTGGTGGGACAGAGAGAAGCACAAGGCGGGACTCACATTTACAGTAATCCTTGTTTTTCAGGAACCATACAACCCAGTTTGTCCAGAGCTGTTCATCTTAAGTTTGTTATCCCACCATAATTATAAATAGAACCTCCTTTTTCTCTCAAGAATATCCCACTTTGGATGATAATTTCTGTGACTACCCATTAAGAATATTTAATAACTATAGAAAACTGCTTCTCTATATTTTTTGTATGTTTGAAACATTTTATAACAGAAATATCTTTAAAGTTATCACCTACACAGAATATAGCTGCCAAATGCTCCTACTCTGCTATTCTAACCATGAATCCCTCTGGGGCCCCTTCCTCCTACGGCGCTTGTAAGGATGAAATGAAATAAGCTCTATGAAGTGCCCAACAGTGACCAACACTGAATAAAATACAGCCACCATAGGAGGCCTTCCCTTATGTTCACCAAACTCCTGATAAGTTATTCGGTGATGTTTTAATCTTAATATTTTATGTAGATTATACATTCATCTGATTCAAAATGCAAAAGGTACAAAAGCGTATACAGTTAAAAGTTTCCCAACCCACTACCATTTATCTCCATGGAGGCAACTGTTTCCAGATTTTTGAATATCCTTAAAGAATATCATATGTATGGAAAAGAAAGATTATATATTTATATGCATCTGTGTATGCATTTTCCTATGAGAGGCTCACAAAGTCTCCTTGAAGAGATATCATTATTACAAATACCCCTCAATTTACAATGGGGTTATATTCCAATAAACTTATGAAAATATTGTAAGCTGAAAATGCATTTAATACACTTAACCTACTAAACATCATAGCTTAGCTCGGCCTACCTTAAACACTCACATTAACCTACAGTTAGGCAAAATCATCTAACAGAAAGCCCATTTTATAACAAAGTGGGCTTTGAATATCTCATGTAATATAATGAATACTGTACTGAAAGTGGAAAACAGAATGGTTGTATGAGTACTCAAAGTACAGCTTCTGCTGAATGTGTATTGCTTTCAAACTATCTTAAAGTTGAAAAATCATAAGTCAAAATATTCTAAGTCAGGGATTGTTTGTACTTCTACTTTACATGATGAAATTGAGCCTTGAAAAGATTAAGTGACTCGCCCAAGGTCACACTGGCAGTTAAATAGTGAAACTTGGATCCAAATTGTTCAGTCACTACATGTATTGTCTTGAAATTTGAAAAAGAGGAAGAGGAATTAAACTACTAAATTGAAGGACTATTTTAGGCATAGAAGAAGCAGATGCCTTCATGTCCAAGTGATTGTGAAAAGCCCACTTGCCCCAAAATATGTCTCCTGGTCATATGAAATTCCACCATTTCAGATTTTTACCTGGGGATTTAGAGTAATCTGCTGTTTTCCTAGAGCTCCCCTAAAATAGAAATAGAAAATTTTGGAAGGCTAAATATATGCTAACATTGGAAAACTCATTTTCTCCCCTTCGTAAGGCAAGGTACTGAAGGAGGGGGCCCTACGGGCCGTGCAGGGACATCCTGGAGGCATGGGGAGAAGAAACTGAAAGGCAAGTTTGTATGGAACAAAGAATACCGATCTCAGGATTCTCCCTTGAACCTGCCCTAACTTTGTTCAAATAGACTTAGCCACTGACCTGCTGTCAAAAGACCACAGCCAATCTGACTTGTTTTCAATATAATGATGAATATTGATTTGGTCCCTTCATCCAACATTCTCAGCTGGATCTTTTTTGACCAAGGATATACATTACTAGGTGAGTACAGGCAGTTAATTCTTCCACACGGGACTTCGGAGTTTCTGAGTTAACCAGAATCACCCACCTTAACATCTGCCAGTTTATACCCCAAGTCCTGACCAGTGCCCCCTACCTGCTATGCCTCATGTTTTCAATAGAGCATAAAATCAGAAATGAAAGATGAAACATCATAGCCAATATCACAGAAATACAAAGGATCCTAAGAAACTGCTAGGTATAATTACACACTAACTAATTGGATCATCTAGAAGAAATGGATAAATTCCCAGACACATAAAACCTACCAAGATTGACTCATGAAGAAATTTAAAAATCTGAACAGACTAATAGCAAGCAAGGAGGTTGAATCCGTAAGAAAATGTCTCCTATCAATGAAAAACCCAAAACCAGATGGCTTCCCAGATTAATTCTACCAAATATTTTAAGAAGAACTAATACTAGTCCTTCTCAAACTCTTCCAAAAAGCTGAAGTGGAGGGAATACTTCCAAACTCATCTTACAGGGCCAGCATTACCCTGATTCCAAAGCCAGACAAGAACACTACAAGAAAGGAAAATGACAGGCCAATATCCTTGATCTACATAGATGCAAAAATCCTCAACAAAATCCTAGCAAACCAAATTCAATAGCACATTGAAAGAATCATTCACCATGATCATGTCATTGCTTATGTCATTCAACATAAGCAAATCAATACATATAATATACCATATTAGAAAAATAAAGGATAGAAACTACATGGCCATCACAATAGATATAGAAAAAGCTTTTGACAAAATTCGAAACCCTTTCATGGTGAAAAAAAAACACCCAACAGATCACGTATTGAGGGACTGTATCCCAACAAAATAAAGGCCATATATGACAAACCCATAGCTAACACCATAATCAATGGTGAAAAGTTGAAACTTTTCCTCTACCATCAGAAACAAGACAAGGATGCCCACAGACACCACTTCTCAGGGTAATTAGGCAAAAGAAAGAAATAAAAGGCATCCTAATAGGAAAGGAAGAAGTGAAACTGTCTCTACTGATGGCATGATCTTGTTATATATAGAAAACCCTACAAACTTCACTAAAAAAAGGTTAGAACTCAACACAAAGAAGGGAACAATAGACACTGGGGGACTCCAAAGGTGGGAGGGAAGGATGGTGGGAGCAAGGGTTGAAAAACTACCTATCGATTACTATGCTCACTGCTTGGGTGGTGGGATCATTAGAAGCCCAAACCTCAGCACCATGCAATACACCTGTTTAAGAAACCTGTACATCTACCCTCCTGACTCTAAAATGAAACATACAATATTTAAAAAACAAAAACAAATAAATAAAATTTGAAAACTGTTAGAACTGAACTGATAGGTGAAATCAGTAAAGTTGTAGGATACAAAATCAGCATATAGAGCCTTGAACACAGCAACATCCAGCTGTCTGACACGAAAGTCTCAGGGGCAAGAAAACCTCTATATGAACTCAGAAACAGTGAGCTAAGTTGTATTTATGTCTGAAAGGATGTTAAGAACTTCATTCATGTTACATCAGAGCCAACAGAAAGAACCAACAGGAAACCTGTACCCAACAAACAGAAATGACAAGATGAAGGGAAAGCAGAGGTAAGGGCTTACCTTAGAAAGGGCAAGTGATTAGCTCAATATGCAATACAATGTTTGCTCCTGAGCCAAACATTTGTACAATAATTTGGATATTACTTGCACAACCAGAAAAATCAGCCACTCATTAGGAAAATGTGTTTCTGTATAAGTCTTAGGACTCAGCTATCTATAATAACATGAAAAGACAATATTTTCATCCAAAATGAGTATTTTTGTTTGTCTTGGCTTGTTATTCTAACGTCAACAGCCTCTAAATAAACTGTTGAAGTACATGATATAACCACCTCTTTCTCCATCTTTCCCATTGCTCCCATAGGGTTTCAGTTGTGCAATTTCACCATTAGCAAAGGTTTTTGCTGAAATCTGGCTTTTCAAAGGGAGAGTATCCAGAAACAGAAGATGCTGATCTGGGAGGCTCTTCCTAATAGAACTGCTGCTTCAGTTTAACTTGAAAAAGCCCACACCCAGTTCCTAATGACAAACATCTGAACACCGGGTCTTCCCATGAGCAAGACCATGCTATGCCTCCTGCTCGCTCTGTTCTATAAGCAACCCACAGATTGCTCCCTGTGAAGAGGAGCCTGCAAGGGGAGCAGCATTCCACCAGACCCTGATTTAGCAAGATATTTCCGTATCATTCCCCCAACCAGCTGGAAGTCCTCCACTGCTCTTGTGTAAAAATCTAACTCATCTCGCTGAATTTCCTGATTTAAAAGTCTAATTCATTTCACCAAAAGTGTGACAGAAGGAAACCAAGTACACCATCTCTCTCTTACCAAACCAAAGCTATTGCATGTGCATTCTGGGGGAAAAACATGGTCCAAATATGTTATGGAGGGGGTGCCAGCCCAGTGTCATCCTCTTACTATTGCCATAGGATCTTGGCTGATGGCATCAGAGGAAAAACAAGTTTATCGATTACTTTCAACCATTAAGCTCACTCCTCCATGAAAAATAAGTCACAAGTCCAATGTCTCTTATTAAAATAAGCACTGCAAAATATAAAGGAGTCACAGTTTTAAAATGGGACACACGTTCTCTAAGCAGTGAACCACGTTAGAGGTGCACTGTTTACATTGTATAAAGTCCCCTGGAGCCAGGGTTAGGAAGCGCATCTGTTCTTTGGTGTTCTGGGATGAAGGAGAAAGGAAAACGTGCTACCAGAAGTGAGTGGGAAGGAGCCCATGAGATAAAGGAAGTAAATCCATTTGCTGATTGCAATAATAATGGTAATACACGAAGCTATACATACATACATACATACATACATTCATACATACTTACATGCAAATTTCACATTCTTTTAAAAAAAGAACTTAAGGCTTCCACTCATGTAATCAGCCCTTATGAACTCTCCTGATTAGCTGCAAGGAAAATCTTCCTTTCTCCTCTTTCTTGCACCATCCTGGGCTCCCTTTTGACTTTTTTTTTTTTTAACTTATAAACGATCAGCTCATATTCTGAAGTTTGTAGTCCCCTCCCGCCCCCTCTCTCTCTATACGGCTCATTTACATTGGCAGCTGTCGTGCTGCTGGGCATCCTCAAACCCACCAGTTTCCCTTTAATGCTTGAGCAGACAAACATGATCATGCACTAGGCATCACTGTGCCACTCAAAATGCTTTTTTGTTTTTTTTATTGCATCTGAGAGAAATCTCAAGGTTGCAAACCTGGAGTCAGAATTGTCTCCATGTGTCTCAGTGGGAAGAGTATCGTGTGAAGAAACAAGTTGATTCTACTAATCAAAAGGAATTTTTTTTGATATCAGGTCATCCTCCGAATGAATTTATATTACCGAGTGGAGGGTCACATGAAGAAAATGGTCAAACAGCACCACCTACAGCAAGAGCTGAGAAGTGCAGCGGAGCCGGGCTGAGTCAGGAAAGAAAAGCAAGCTGGGGCCTGGCTCAGCGCTCTGCCCTCTGCTCCTGTCTGCACGGAAAGATTAGGATGACAGTGGCAGGAAGCCTGTGCACCTAGTATGCATCACTTGAAGGGAACACACAGATTCCAGTAAACAGTTGGAAGGAAATGTTAATACCAGGCTCTGCTAAACAATATGAAATGACTCCTAGATGAGACAAGCGACTTTCATCAAAGTTTCCTGATACCTGAAAAGACAGCCCGGGGGATCCTGCACTACATGTGGTGTATGTAAATTAAGCGGGGTTTTTTCCCCTTTGTAATCAAGGCTCATACACAAACAAAATCACACTTTAGAAACGGCCTATTTCAACTTGTAACTAGCTTGCTTTCAGGGGCTCCAGGTCAAAAAGAAATAGAGCACAAAGACGCTTTCTCCTTAGGGATCATACACAAATTCACTCTGTCCGTTTCTTTCCCACATGGAGCAACAAAGCCGTCAGACCTCTCCATCCACCCATCGGGTCCTTCCTGATTAAAGTGAGAGAAATCACAGCCCTCTCTCTCCAGATGGCAGGCGACAAGAGGGGGATGCTTGCCTCAAGAAGTCCTCCCCATCCCTCTGCATTCATGCAAGCCCGAGCGGAGAGATGCAAGAAATTACGGATGCATTTTAATTCCCCAGACCCTGCAATTAAAAATGGAAATTTTTTGGCCACGCGTGTTGGCTCACGCCTGTAATCCCAGCACTTTCAGAGGCCGAGGTCGGCGGATCACCTGGGGTCAGGAGTTCGAGACCAGCCTGGCCAACATGGTGAAACCCTGTCTCTACTAAAAATACAAAAATTAGCTAGGAATGGTGGTGGGCACCTGTAGTCCCAGCTACTCGGGAGGATGAGGCAGGAGAATCACTTGAACCCGGGAGGCAAAGTTTGCAGTGAGCCAAGATCGCACCACTGCACTCCACTCTGGGTGACAAAGGAAGACTTCATCTCAAAAAATGTTTTTAAAAAATGGAAGTGTTGTTCTTTCATTTGTAAATCTGTTTTGGTAAAAGAGGGGCAGTTTAAGCAACACTTTCTATTGTCTACATTGTTAAAATTCATCAGACATGGACTCTCGACTCCGTTTTGCCTGGGCAGACCCAATTCAAGCATTTACAACAGCTATAACCTCCTCAAATCAAAAAGAGGAATCAGCATTATTGCTAAGTTCAAATAAGGTCTTGTTTTATTTCATTTTTATTTTTGAATGCAGCCATTCCTCCAGGTGCTGTCATCAGGTAAGATTGTCAGTCCTGATTAGGTAAAGGTATTATTACAAAATGCAATTCTTAAAAATTCAGTGTCTAACTACACTTTTAATAAGCCTTTCCCCCTCCCCTATGTATTCTCCCTTAGACACCCCTTCTCAAATTTAAAATCACAGAAACTAAAATATGATGCCTAAAGAGAGCCTAGCGACTGCCCAGTCCTCTAATTTGATGAGTGGGAGTACTGAAGCCCAGAGGTGGTCAAGTAATTTGTTCCCAATGTCTTAGATAAGAAGAAAATGACCAGCTGGGAAATCCCACTCATGTCAAGGCAGAGGCACAGGGCCACAGACTGTGGTTGAATTGTGCCACACTCCTACATCCTTCTTTAGGAATCACAGAACATTCCTGTGTTGAGTCGGAGTCACTGACTTCCTTTTCAGGCTGATTGAGTTCTGTCCTTACGGGCTGCGACAAGAAGTTTTGGTATTATGCTACACCAAGACCATTTATCTAGTTCAAGAAATGAGCACAGTCCTTAGAGCCCAGCAACTTTCCCCATGTCCAGTAAATGTAGCTTCTCCATTAGAAGCTGTCAGAATGGAGCCTTCTGGCTCATCTTGATTTTGATTTGTGCAAGAATGAATGGTTGTGCTAAGACAGCTTTCCTAGCTGATAGAGAGCGAAACTTTTTTCTCATAATCTATAAAAAAATTAAATTAGAACTTTTTTCTCATAATCTGTGAAAAAATATTAAATTAAATCTGGCTCGTCTTGATTTTGATTTGTGCAAGAATGAATGGTTGTGCTAAGACAGCTTTCCTAGCTGATAGTGAGCAAAACTTTTTTCTCATAGTCTATAAAAAAATATTAAATTAGAAGCATAGAGTTTATTTCATGACTTTTATCTTCCTGCAATTTTCTTGTGGGCATAAATGATTTGTTTTTATCCTGCCTGACCCCAATCCCTTTTCCAAGAGACTAAAAGAGTATCTAGTGCAAAGTAGAGACTCAAATATTTTTTAATAAACAGTGATCCCAGCCACCCAGTGCATGTTGCCAAATGCCAACCCCATAAATGATCAAACACATCATCTCATTCAGCCAATCAAAATCAAGTGCTACCTATTTTTTTAAGTTTTCATAGCCCTTGGGCATCTGCTTTCTCAGCATTTCCCAAACTTGAGTCATTCTCATCCTGCCTTCCTAATTTTGCTCTGTCAATTACCTCTACTATTATTTATTTCATATATTTTTAAATAGCCCCACTTTTGAAACTTAAATACATGCCTTTTAAAAGGAAGCTTTCTTACTACTATACATCCAAAGCCATTATTACTTGTTCTAAGTACTCATAACAACATGTTCACAACTATTAAAATTTAGTAATGTGCATCCACATACTCTCTAAATTCATGGAGCATCTGCACACACTTTAAGAAACAATTCTGCATTACTCACTCAATTTTCTTGACATCCTTCTGAGGCAGAACAAACCTTGGGCCCAAAGAATTGAGGTAGGAGTCCAAGCAAGTTGCCAGCCACATAAAGGCAAACCTTGGCTCGGAAGTCAGGACTAGCAGCCCCTAGGTTATGGTTCATGCTCTTTCCTCTGCTCTCCAGAACCTCCTATCTCCAAGTGTAGTTAGCAGCCCAGATGCAGCAGCATCCTCTAGAGACTTGTTAAAAATGCAGAAGCTCAGGCTCCACCCCAGGCCTATGCAGACTGAATCTGCATTTTAACAAGGTCCAGGTAATTCACGTGCACATTAAGTTTGAAAAGGCCTGGTCTAGATCAGCGGTTCTCTAACTTAGCAGCACATTAGAACCATCTGTAGAGACTTTAAAAATACCAGTGCCTGGGCTTCACCTCCCAGAGAATCTGACTTAAGTGTCTGGGGTTTGCCCTGAGTCTAGGTATTTTTAAAAACTCCTCAGCTTATACAAAGCTGGCAGGGCCGGGCACAGTGGCTCATGCCTATAATCCCAGCACTTCGTGAGGCCAAAGTGGGCAGATTGTTGAGTCCAGGAGTTTGAGACTAGCCTGGGCTAAAACCCCAGCCCTACAAAAAAAAAAAAAATACAAAAAGTAGTTGGGCATGGTGGTGGCACATACCTGTAGTCCCGGCTACTCAGGAGGCTGAGTCCTCGCTTGAACCCAGGAGGTCACGGTCTGGTCAACAGAGCAAGACCCTGTATCAAAACAAACAAACAAACAAACAAAAAATGCTAGCAGCTTACCAGCTAGGGAGGCCTGTACAGCCAAGTTTTCCAAATGGGGCTACATTAGTTGTTCCAGAACTTTAGCTGCATCAAAACCACCTGGATGGCTTGTTCAGCTACAGAGGGTCTGGCCATGCCCCTAGAGTTTCCAGCTGAGGGTCTGGAATGAGGCCCGATGATTTGCATTTCTAACAATCTCCAGGTGATGCTGATGCTGTGGGTCCAGGGACCACATTTTGAGAATCTATGCTAAATGAATCGGAGAAGATCAAAGCTCTAACTTATTCCAAGAACTTTTCAAGGCCCACCTGCAAGTTGTAGTGGAAGTAAGCATCTAAGGGTGCAAAAAAGTTTCACTGTAGACTAAGGCCTTTTACCTGAGCTCTCAAGTGTTCACATTTCTCTTATCAACCTAAATAACAAACAGAGAGAGGCTCTCCACAAGAAAAAGATATTCGTTTGGAAACAGAGCCTTGCAATAGAAATAGGCAAGCCAGAGTAAACTATATGCATATTCACGGAGGTAAAGGAAGACAAAAGAAAAAATGAGGAAGATTATATGATCATTTGGAAATGATTATCCTTGGCTACAAAGATCAATAACAAAGGTGATGCCAGGCCCAGGTTGGACAGGCAGTTGTTGGGCAAATATCCTTCAGAAGCATTGTTGTGTGCAAAGTTGCAATGGGCTTTGTGCAAGATGGTGTTTTTTGCAGTCTTCTGTGATAAGTTTTTGTTATCAGGCATACAAGCCCAAGAATCCTTTTTTGCATGGCCTTCCCTGGCTCTATTTGTCAGGGTTTTGGTTAGGGGAGGGGTATTTTTAACACTCTCAATGTAAAAAATGCCATAAGGTAGGTACCCCAATTGCTTGTTTCGTCTTCATAAAATAACTTTTCCACCCGAACAAAGTCTACACATAAATTGTAAAAATACCCTGGCATGCAGTCCCTGGAAAAGTCTGGAGTCATTCTCGGGGTTCCCACCCAGCTGGGCAAGCGTAGCCACCACAGATAAACACAAAGTAGGGGTGCTCGCTGGGGTTCGGCGGCAGGCAGTGGCCCTGGTTCTGATATTTGGCTGAAAACACAGCTCCTCTTTGTCACCCTCAGGACATTTCAGCTATTTCCTAGATAATAATCTCACTTCACCCTGCACAAAACAGGCACATGATCATGTCACTCTGACCTGCTTTGAGTCCAAGGAGACTTTTGTTTTTAAAATAATTTAGGTTAGTAGTTAAAATATGAACTTTGGGCCAGGAGTGGTGGCTCATGCCTATAATCCCAGCACTTCGGGAGGCTGAGGCGGGCGGATGACTTGAAGTCAGGAGTTGGAGACTGGCCTGGCCAACATGCTGAAACCCCATCTCTACTAAAAAAAGAAAAAAAAAATTAGCTGGGTGTGGTGGCGGGCACCTATAATCCCAGCTACTTGGGAGACTGAGGCAGGAGAATTGCTTGAGCCTGGGAAGTGGAGGTTGCAGTGAGCAGAGATCTTACCACTACACTCCAAAACAACAAACAAAAAAATTCTAGAGTCACACTGAAAATCTTAACAACCTGCTTCTACTACTCATTTTTTTTAATTTTTATTTTGACCTGATTTTAGACTGATAGTAAAATGCACAAATAACACAAAGTGCCCCCTATGTCCCTCACCCTACTTCCCCTAATACTAACATTTTCAGAGCCATCCTTATTTTCTCTATAAAAGAGCAGAATTCTCCTTTTAGAGATTTGGAAAGATTATTAAAAGATAAGTTACAAAATACAGTACCTGACACGTATAAGATATTAAATAAATATTAGCCATGCTTAATTATTTTGTTTTAAGTCTATATGAGTCAAGTTTTAGTAGAAATATGGGCTAGGAAAAAAAAAAACAGAAAGCGGGACTCTGTGATCCGACTTGGGCTTATAGAACAGACTGTACTAGTTTGTTCTCATGCTGCTAATAAAGTCATACCCAAGACCGGGTAATTTATAAAGGAAAGAGGTTTAATGAACTCACAATTCCACATGGCTGGGGAGGCCTCACAGTCACGGCAGAAGGCAAAAAAGAAGCAAAGGCACATCTTAAATGGTAGCAGAGAAGAAAGCTTGCGCAGGGAAACTCCCATTTTAAAACCATCAGATCTCGTGAGACTTATTCGCTACCACGAGAACAGTAGGGGGAAACCGCCCCTATGATTCAATTATCTCCACCTGACTCCATCCTTGACATGTGGGGATAATTACAATCAAGGTGAGATTCGGGCGGAGACACAGCCGAATCATATCAATGACTAAGGAGAGTTATGTCCAGAACCTAATGAAAACCTGTCTGAGGCCACATTCCCTGTAAAGCAGATTTGAGATAGAGATTTGTGTAGAGAACATTTAACTGGGTAAAATCCTAGGAACTAACAACTGTGGCGAAAAAGCTGAATTGGATAAAGGGAGTTGAGATGTGAGGCAGTCACAACAAATACGTCAGCTAATCTCAAGGGGGAGCTGAGAAGCTGGGGTGACCCTTCAGAGTTGCCCTAAATTGAGGCAGGAGTATGGAGTTTTAATACCTTTCACTGGCCATTCTTCAGATACGAGTTGTCCCCAAGGATGGACATCAGCTTGACAAGTTGTTAATTAGATCTCCTGAGAATAAATTCTAGAGAGAATCAGCTGAGAGGCATGATTTGCCAACACTCCCAATAGCTGGGCAAACTTCAGTATTGAGGGAGGATTTGGGTCACACACAAAAGTCTCCACAACCAATTATTCATGGGAAATTCTATGTAGGCAGAGCTATTTCATGGCCAGTTAATCAAAACTACATAATCTATTTGGTTAAGCAAAAGAAATTAAAAAGATAAAATAAAATCTATATATTAACACTCAAAAGTTTTTAATGCATTTGCCTTGCATTTCGTATGTTTTGCCTTGCATTTTATATGTTTTGCCTTGCATTTGTTTATTTGCTTTTAAGAACCTTTAGAGAACAATAATTACTAATATAATATGGAGTAGCACAGCACCCACGATTGTGTTTGAAATGTGAAATTGTATTAGTCAGCTCATGTTAATAACAGTACCCACTACTATGCTTACATTTATGAGAAGATTGTTAGTGCTATGGTGATATGAGGTGGGTTGTTATTAGACAAATAGTATAATTTTTTTTAGATAATCACATTAACAGTATACTATAGTAATATAGATGAACAAAATGTATGATTCGTAAAAGACCCTACTATTTTTTCTCTGGGGGTAGGCAGAAATCAGTGATGTATTTTTAAAATAACGTGATTTTTTTCTGTCATGTTAAATGTTTATTTATATTGTCTTTGCATTATATATATGTGTGTGTATATATATATATTTTTCCCCAGACTAGGCTAATGATCTCAAATGTTTCATACTTCTTGACAAAAGCTCAATTACCTAAAGAGCCAAAATATGAATATTTTAAGCTAAAACTCAAGTTGTTTGCTTAAAATTCACAGGGATCTCTTATTACCAAAGATAACCTGCTCTCCAGGATATAAGGAATTATTTATATTAACGCTACCCATTTTTACAACCCAAATCAAGTGCAACTGCATTAATATTCCCATGTCTTGTAGCACAATTTAATAATTCCATTTTTCTTTTCTTTGTTTTTTTGAGATGGGGTCTCGCTGTGTTGCCCAGGCTGGATGCAGTGGCATGATCACGGCTCACTGCAGCCTCAACCTCCCGGGCTCAAGAGATCCTTTCATCTCAGCCTCTGAGTAGCTGGGACTACAGGCATGTGCCACCATGCCCAGCTAATTTTTGTATTTTTTGTAGAGATGAGATTTTGCCATGTTGCCCAGACTGGTCTGGAACTCCTGGGCTTAAGCGATCCTCCTGCCTCAGCCTCTCAAAGTGCTGAGATTACAGGTGTGAGCCACTGAGCCTGGCTTGATAGTTCCATCTTATTTCATGACTATGTATGCCTGATGTTGTAAGTTATTTTATCACTACTTCCCATTCCCTCTTAACAATTATATTGTTGATCGTTTGTTGAAATAATGTTGGCCTCCTTTCAGAACTCATTGTGGGGCATACAGTATTTCCAGGAACTGAAGAAATATTTGAAAAATCTGTCTAATAAATTTCAAAACTGAAAAGAATATAAAGCCATATTTCAAGGATCCCTGTGAGCACAAAAGAACAAATGCAAAGAAAACCCACATAGGCACACCCTAGCCAAACTGCCAAAAATCTGTGCCAGAGAGAAAAATGTTAAAAGCAGCTGGAAAAAAAAGCATAAATCACCTTCAAAGAATAATTATTAGACCTCTTTAATAGATGCAATGGAAACCAGAAGGAAAGGGAATGTTATCTTTAGAGTGTTGAAAGAAAGTAACTGCCAGTGCATTTGTTTTCTATTGATACCCAGGGCATTTGTTTTATTTTAGTTTCTATTAGTTTTCTATTGCTATGTAACAAACAGCCACAAACCTAGAGACTTGCAACACTCATTTATTATCTCTTAGTTTCTGTAGGTCGGAGGTCTAGGATGGCATGGCATGGCTGTCTGCTTAGGGTCTCAAAAGGTAGTAAAAAAGTACAAGGTACGATGGCTCTATCTGGAGGCTGGGTGGGGGGAATCTACTTCCTGGCTTATTCTCATTTAGATGGTTGGCAGAATTCAGTTTCTTGTGGCTACAAGACTGAGATCCTTGTTTTATTGCTGCCTGTCTGCTGAGGATTTCTTTCATCTCCTTAAGCCCACCTGTCATATCTTTTCATGTGGCTCCTTACATCTTTAAACCAGCAGTGGTATATCAAGCCCTCTTCTTATTTGCTTTTTCCCCTACTTTTTCTTTATTGTGATAAAATACACATAACATAAAATGTATTATTATCTAAGCCATTTTAAGTGCACAACTTAGGAGTATTAAGTGCTTTCATATTGTTGCACAACCATCACCAACATCCATGTCCAAAACTCTTTTCATCTCACAAAACTGACATCTGTACCTATTACACAAGAATTATCCACTCCTTTCTTCCCTCAGGCCCAGGAATCTACCATTCTACTTTCTGTCTCTAAGATTTAGGCTATTCACTATACCTCAGATAAGTCTAATCATATCATTACTTCTTTTTGTGACTGGCTTATTTCACTGAGCAGTATGTCCTCAAGTGTTTTTTTATTTTATTTATTTTCATTTATTTACTTATCTCTTTGGACAGAGTTTTGCTCTATTGCCCAGGCTGGAGTGCAGTGGCACGAGCGATTTCAGGTCACTACAACCTCCTCTTCCCAGGTTCAAGCAATTCTCCTGCCTCAGCCTCCTGAGTAGCTGGGATTACAGATGCACACCACCACTCCCAGCTAATTTTTGTCTTTTTAGTAGAGATGGGATTTCACCATGTTGGCCATGTTGGTCTCAAACTCCTGACCTCAGGTGATCCACCTACCTCAGCCTCCCAAAGTGCTAGGATTACAGGTGTGAGTAACTGCACCTGGCCATGTCCTCAAGTTTTATTCACTTTGTAGTGCATGTCAGAATTTCTTTCCTTGTTATGACTAAATAACATTTCATTGTA
This sequence comes from Pan troglodytes, assembly GCF_028858775.2. NCBI lineage: Eukaryota > Metazoa > Chordata > Mammalia > Primates > Hominidae > Pan > Pan troglodytes. The sequence continues at coordinate 88,493,982 of NC_072416.2, read as the reverse complement.
TGCATTCACCACATTTTTCTGATCCACTCATCAGTCAATGAATAATTGGGTTACTTTCAGGTTTTAGCTATTGTGAATAATGTTTCTATGAACACGAGTGTGCAAATATCTCTTTGAGATCTTGCTTTTAATTATTTTGAGTATATACCCAAAACTGGAATTGCCGAATCATATGGTAATTATATTTTTAATTTTTTTGAAGAATTGCTTTCCTCTTCCACAGTAGCTGTGCCATTTTACATTCCTTAACAGTGCACAAGAGTTCTGATTTCCACATCCTCACCAACACTTGTTCACTTCTGGATTGGTTTTTTGTTTGGTTTTGTTTTGGGTTTTTATTATTTTTGGGTAGTAATCTAATGGATGCAAGGTGGTATCTCATTGTTTTGATTTGCATTTTCCTAATGTTGGTGATGTTGGACATCTTTTCACATGCTTATTGGAGAAATGTCCATTAAAATATTTTGTCTTCTTTGGAGAAATGGCCATTAAAATATTTTGTCTATTTTTGAATTGAGCTGTTGGTCTATTATTGAGTTTTAGAAATTCTCTCCTATATTGTGGATATCAATCCCTTATCAGATATATAGTTTGCAAGAAGTTTCTCCCCTTCTTGGGGTTGCCTTTTTACTCTGTTGATAGTGTTTTAGGATGCAAAAAATTTTAAAGCTCTCATAAAGTCCGATTTGTCTATTTTTTATTTTGTTGCCTGTGTCTTTGGTGTCATCCATTAAATCATTGACAGACACAGCATCATAAGGTTTCTGTCCTATATTTTCTTCTGAGAGTTTTATAGTTTTAGGTCTTATATTTAGTTTATGGATTGATTTTGAGTTAGTTTTTGAATATGAAGTTAGGTAAAGGTCCAACTTCATACTTTTGCAAGTTGATATCTAGTTTTCCCAGCAGCATGTATTGAAAATACTGGATTTTACCAATTGAATGGTGTTGGTACCTTTGCCAAAAAAAAAAAAAATCACTTTTTCATATATGTGAGGATTTATTTCTGGACTCTGTAATCTATTCCACTGATCTATACATTGGTCTTTTTGGCAGTACCATACTGTTTTGTTTACTGTAGTTTTGTAATAAGTTTTGAAATCAGGGTGTGTGTGTCCTCCAACTTTGTTCCTCTTTTTCAGAATTATTTTGTCTATTTGGGGTTCTTTGAGATTCAATATGAACTTACTTTCTATTTCAGCTAAAAAATGTGACTGGTATTTTAACAGGGATTATATTGAATCTGTAGATCACTTTGAGTGATACTGACATCTTAAGAATATTACGTCTTCTGATCTATGAACATGGAATATCTTTTCATTACCTATATTTTTAAAAATTTATTTCAGAAATGTTTTTTATTTTTTATTGTACAAGTCTTTCACCATCTTAATTCCTAAAGACTTTTATTCTTTTTTATGTTATTGCAAGAGAATTGGTTTTTTAATTTCCTTTTTGGATGGTTCATAGCTAATGTAAAGAAATGCAACCAATTTTTGTATTTTAACTTTACATTTTGTTGAATTCATTTTTTAGTTCTAACAGGGTTTTTTGTAGAACTTACAGGGATATTTACATATAAAAATTCTTTGTTTCCAATTTGTATGACTTTTATTTCATTTTCTTTATTCCTATTATTTTCTTTTTTGTTATGTTTTAAACTAATTGCTTTTGCTAGTACTACGAATAGAAGTGGCAAACATGGATATGAATGGACATCCTTTCCTTATTCCTGATCTTAGAAGAAAAGCTTTTAGTCTTTCACCAATGAGTATAATGTAGCTGTGAGTTTTTCATACATGGCTTTTATTATGTTGAGGTGGTTTCCTTTTATTCCTGGTTTGTTGAGTATTTTTATCCTGAATTAAATATTGAATTGTATCAAATGTTTTTTTCTGCATCAATTGAGGTGACCACGTGTTTTTTTCTTTCCTTTGTTCTGTTAATGTGGTGCATTACATAGACAGATATTCCTAGGTTGAACCATTCCTGCATTCCAGGAAAAAAATCCCACTTGGTCATGTTGTATAATCTTTTTAATATGCTTCTGAAATAAGTTTGCTAATATTTTGTTGAGGATTTTGCATAAATGATCATAAAGGATATAGGTTCATAGTTTTTTTTGCAGTCTCTTTGTCTGGCTTGAGTCTCAGGGTAATGCTGGCCTCATTGAATAAGTTAGAAAATATTCCTTGTCTTCAATTTTTTGGAAAAATTTGAGAGGATTGTTGTTAGTTCTTTTTTACATACTTGGCAAACTTCACCACTGACACTAATGGGACAGTTCCAGGGCTTTACTTTGTTGGCAGATCTTTTATTACTCATCAAATCTCTTTGCTAGTTGTAGGTCCATTCAGATTTTCTATTGCTTTGTGCTTTAATCTTTGTAGGTTTTACATTTCTAGGAATCTGTTTATTATACTTAAGTTATCCAATTTTGTGGCATGTACTTGTATATGGTACTCTAATCTTATAATCTTTTTTATTTATGTAGAATTGAAAGTAATGTCCCCACTTTTATTTCTGATTATAGTAATTTGAATCTTCTCTCTCTCTCTTTGCCTATCCCTCTCTCTGTCTCTCTCCCTTTCTCTCTCTCCCTAGGTCCATTTCGTTAAAGGTTTGTCAATTTTACCAATCTTTTTGAAGAATCAATGTTTGATTTCTTTGATTTGCTTTATTATCTTTATATTATTTATTCATTTCTATCAAAGCTTTTCACTTCTACCTGCCTTCAGAATAGATCCAGAATCTTCCCACTTCTGACCATCTCTACTGCTCTCTCCCTACCTAGCTCAAGTCACCATCATTTCCTTATTCAGTCCTTGGAATACTCCCCAACTGCTCTTTCTGCTTCCATTTCTGACACTGGCCAACAGTTGGCAGTTTGCTGGTGATGTCCTCTAGACTTTGGTGTTGCTAGTACCTGAACTTACAATAACAGCTGAGCTGTAGTGATCTTCCGTTGAACATAAAGATTTGCACATATCAACAACATTAAACAAGGTCACTCCGTAGACTGAGAAATAAAACCACACAAAAAGAAGGCCACTCTATTCATTTCTGAACACAGACAAAAAAAGATCACAGTGTAAACTCGAAACTCCTCAAATATTCATTCCCCTTTCCTGACTGACATGAGTATTGTATTTTAACCAATTATAACTTTAGTTCAATTTCTCTCACCTCCTAAATAAAATTTGTTCAGATATACAATTACAGAATTATCCTATTTCTTGAAAACATTCCATCAAAAGAAAATTCTTGCTTCCTTGAGCCCTTCTCTAAATGACCCAACACAAGTCCAAATCCTAGAACAAGTTCCTCTTGTTAAGCCACGTCCCAGTTTCTCCTAGTAGGCTATTTTCCTTGCTTAGCAACAATAAACCCAATCTTGTTACAGGTGGTCATTGACGATGGGCATCAATAACCCCCTTCTATCTCTTCTCAATGTAGCAAACACAGTGATTGTGGCAAGTCAGATCTTGCAAGTCTTCTGCTCAAAATGCTCCCAGTCTCATTTAAAAGCTAGTGTCCTTACAATCACCCATAAGGCCTCGGCTGAAATGGTCCTCAACCTTGGCTGCACATAATTTAAAAACTGTGAATGCCAGGATTCTACCCTAGAGATTGTGATTTAATTAGCCCTGCCTCAAGACTTTTTATTTCGACTTTTATTTTAGATATAGTGAATACATGTGCAAATTTGTTACATGGCAATGTTGCACGATGCTGAGGTTTGGAGTACAGATCCCATAACCCAGGTAGTGAGCACAGTACCCAATAGGTAGTTTTGAAACCCACCCACCTCTCCACCCTCCAGTAGTCCATTGTCTATTGTGTCCATATTTATGTCCATGTGAACTCAATGTTTTAGTTCCCACTTACGAGTGAGAACATGTGGTATTTGGTTTCCGTTTCTGCTAATTTGCTTAGGATTCCGGCCTCCAACTCAATCCATGTTGCTGCAAAGAACTCTGAGTGTCTCTCACACACAGCCAATGTTGGGAACCATTGCTCTAGGTGGGCTGCTCTTCCTCAGCCTTATTATCCTATAATTGTTCTCTATAATCAACCTCGTCCAGCCACATTGGTCCCCTTGCTATTATTGTTCAAATTCACCAGATGTATTCCTGTCCCAATCCCTTAGTTCCTTCTTTCTGCTTAGAACACTCTTTCTTTTCTTTTGAGATATCTCAAAGCTTGTTTCCTCACCTTCTCAAGTCTTTGTTACAATGCCACCTTGTAACTGAGATGTACTATGACCACTCTCTTGGAAATTGCAAAGTTCCCTTGCCTTCCCCCATTGCCCTTTCCTTGCCTCATTTTTTTTCTACAGCATACATCCCTTCTAAAAATAGTACATAATTTATTCACTCATTGTAAGGGTCAGTCTCTCCCAAGCTAGGAAGCAGGGCCCTAATATTAATCCTCTTTATGCCTTATTTTACAGAGCTATAAATTAGTTTGTGCATGCAAATTTACTTCAAACACTGTCAGCTATAAAGTAAGTGCTTAAAAGTAAGCATGTGAGTATTTATACTACATAAATTAACTAAATTATTATGTGGTCTTTTAGGTGTCTTTCAACGTATAACCCAAAGAGATAATTATATCACATCAGAAGCAGTGTACATTTCACTCCCTACAGTGGTGTGTTTCTGCAAGGCAGGGAGACGTCGATTGCTTGGATGCTTGGAACACTTAGTGTTAGGTGGGGAAGGCTCTTTCCACCCCCTTTTTACCTATCACACACATTGCTAACCTGAAAATGGAAACAAAACGAACAAGAGTAGTGGCATGTGAGAAAAGAGAAGAACTGAATAGTTTCAGCAGATAAGCAACAAAAAGAAAAGGAAAGGCAGTAATACTTCTAACACAATTTTAAGAGTGAAGAAGAACAATGATCTTGTCAAAAAAAATAATATCCCAGCCGAGCTCAAAGTATGACATGGAAAAAAAAATCCACTCTCTCCACAGTCACCATTAATAATCTAATGTATTGAAACTTAATCTTAAATAATTACAGAAAAAGGCTTTCTTGTTAAATGCCTGACTTTTATTCTCAATAGAATTTTCAATGGCGGAAGAAGAATCACTTATTTTCACTACTATCCTGAATTCTCCTAATTTAACAACATGATTATCTGCAGCAAAGATTGATCAAAATAGCATGGGTTATTTATCAGATTTTACCTGACTATAGAAATAGTTTTCACTTTTCTTTATCGGAGATCAGTGACTTCCATAAATGAGGGTGAATGGACGTTTTCTCCACTTCTTGATTTCATGCCACAGAAATGATGAGCCTTCACCAGAAACAACCTCCCATTAGGGTCTTTCACAATGACATCTGTCTAGAGGGGTTTGTCTGAATAGAAAATAGTTGTCTAGATTTTAAACTTGAGGACAATGAGAAGAGAATGGAAATCCAGTTTACTAAGGAAAAATAACTAGATAGCCTTTTTTTCCCTACAGAGACTTATTTGCCAATATGCATCTAATAAAAGGGGAAGATACTCAATAATTAGCAAGTGTAGGTATATTTTCAGACTTTTTTTCCTTGTATTCAGGGCTATGGAAAAAGAATATAAGATAGAACATAGAAAACAGCAGCTCATTTTTCTAGACCTTACAAAATTAAAAGTAATTTGTAATTATACAGAGAGACACATCATAGAAATCCTTTAATATTATAATTAAGATGAAGTATCTCCAATCTAGCCAAAAAGGCCTACTCAGAAACATTTTTCAGAAAATACACTGAAAAAAGTAGTCCTAATTCAAAGACTGACACGCGCACACACACACACACACACACATCTCAAAACATATAGAGCAGAGAGTTGCTATAGGAAATTCAAGCCTTCTCTTAATGCATTTATGTAATAAAAGAAAACATAAGTCTCAGTGCAGAGTAATGCAATTATTCTTGGTCAATACTGAGTACATAAGATACATGGCTTGCAAAGTATCAACACACATAAAAGGACTTTGTCTCTATTATGCATCTCTGCTGTGGAAATGCCAGTGTCTAATGCACATATTTCTGTATTTAGCAGATATACTAGTTTGAGGAAAATATATAATCAGCATCTAAGATTGAATAAATAAATAAACAATAAATCACTCCTTTTCCTTGTACTATTCAACCTTGGCTAAGGTTTCATTGAATTCAACTACTCAGTAGAGACTTACATGTTTTTTTTTTTCTCATGAGTAGACAGAAAAGTAGAATATAGGAAATTGTTTAGAATTTTTTCATAAAATTAGTACATGCACTTTGGACTAAATAGGTTTTAGACAGAAATAAATTATAGTGCTCACTAAATGTTGTTTGGAAATATTAAAATGTCTTTACAACTTACAGAGCTGCTTAAGTAAATTTTGGCTTTCTTGCCTGCATTACATAGCACAGCCAGAACAAAATAGTTTATATATGTCCTGTTAATACAATGTAGGTGTGAGAAAATGTACCATTCATACTATTTGACACATAATATCTTCATTTTCCAGTATACACATTATCTCTTGGAACGAAAGAAAGCACTACATAAAGTAGCATTATTTATTTTAGTCTTGATGAAACAAAGTATTTGTTCACAAAAATAGGAACTTATAAATAGTATTTGCGTAATCATGAAAAGTGAAAGTAAATTTCAAAATGGACTTCAAACACAGGGACACTGCCACAGTTTTACTTTGTTGATATGATTGTTTATTAGCATAATGTTTTGGGGAAACATTTGGCAAAATGTGTTGAATGTCATTAAATGATAATTTAGGCCAGGCATGGCAGCTCATGCCTGTAATCTCAGCACTTCGGGAGGCCAAGGCGAGTGGATCACCTGAGGTCAGGAGTTCGAGACCAGCCTGGCCAACATGGCAAAACCCCATCTCCACTAAAAATACAAAAATTAGCTGGGCACGGTGGTTCTCACCTGTAGTCTAGCCACTAGGGAGGCTGAGGCAGGAGAATCACTTGAATCCGGGAAGCAGAGGTTGCAGTGAGCCAAGATCGCACCACTGCACCCCAGCCTGGGCAACAGAGCAAGACCCTGTTTCAAAAACAAAACAAAACAACAACTACAAAAAACTCAAACCCCAAATTTCCCTTTTTATGATCTATCCTAAAGAAACAATTCAGAGTAACAATTTTGATCTAAAAAAAAATAAAGATAAGCTTTCAAAAATGATGAGGTAGCATTTTGATTGGCCTCAACATCAAATAACCTGTCCAGGAGAAATGGACTTTTCAGAACACTGGAACTATGGGAAGACACCTAGGTACTGGCTCTGCTCTCTGGAGCTCACTCCTCATCTGCCTTCTTTTAGGGTTTGTCCTGATGCCAAGTTTGACTTGAGAGCTAAGATGTGCAGATCATGTTAAACATTCCCTAAATGAAAACATACAGAGTATTTGTCTAGTTCCTCATAAATGGCAACATGATCCCAGGTCTAAAATCCACTCTGGCATTGAACTTTTCTGATACACTGTAATTTCGCTACGTCCAGGCAAAAATTACATCCAACAGTGATTCACCCTGCAGCCTGTCCCTTAGAGTTTCTGAAGGTCCAGAGAAGTTTTGTTGAGATATGTTGTATTTGTCATGCTATGTAGGTTTTTCAGCCCTTCAGTTATCATAAATGAAAATCAGAGATAATTTAACATCATAGTCAGTGTGTGGTGTTTTAACTGGCAGAGAGAGACTCCTTGAAAACCTGTACACCTGGGTTACATTTTAAGTAACTGCACTTTTATATCATAATATAAATAAGTATGGAAACATTCAATTAAATTATCCAAGGCTATCAAAATTCTGCAAAACTTCCTAACCTCTATGTATCCCAAACAGTTCTTGAACAAATCCAATAACTTGTTCTCTCATTTACCAAAATTGGTTGCAATTTATGTTTGCTATTTTTTTCTACAAAATCTGAAAATATTTCAAGGCACTGAAGACCTAAATTTTTAGCAAACTTAATAACCCGTTTGAAGTAGGTCATAATCAGTCTCATGTAAAAAAGAAAGTAAATTGTGTTAAAGATGGTTGTGAAAGTGAGAAAAATTAAAATAAATAGCATTAAAATATTAAATGTTTGAAATTCAAGAATAGCAATGGTCCTTTTTAGGAGGATTTAAGTTCATAAATAGAAATCCTGAGGGTGGCATTGCCTTTTCCTCCTTATAAGAAACCCCTGTTTTTTCAAGCAGTTAAGGTCTCTGTAAGAGAAGTGATATGCTCATTTGTTCAACATTAGAATCGCAGCCTAAATTTTGCATGCTTCCTTCAAACCTTTTTGCTGCAAAGAAGACAAGAAAAAAAAAGACTCCTACTTCTCTGTATTCTTCACTGTGTCTTTACCTCACCTCCACTCATTGCCAGAATCTTTAATGAAAGGATTCACAAAAATGGGATGAAGAATTAGCACTTCTATGAATAAACAGATTCACAGTATAAAAATTAGTTTTTTCAAAAAAGCAGGCAAAAAAAAAAACCCCTCAAAATAAGACTTTAGAGAACTGGAGGTCGTTTGCTAATTTTCTAATTCAATTCCCTATGAGGGTGGGTCCCTTATCCAAATAGTGATCTTTTATTTTCCTTTTATGTCTAAAAAATTATCTTTTAGGTCCCCGAAAAGCACTATAAGAATTAAAAGCAATTTAATACATTTCAGATTATAAAAGGTACTGTGATTAAAGAAATAATTACTAAGGAGAAAGTATTAAGTATTATTTTTTAAAGACATTCATTCCTTAAACTTCTCGACAGCATTTACTAAGTGACCATTTGACATATTAGAGACTAAGGGCATCGGTTCTCCTCCAAAAGTGAAGTTTTGATCATTGGCTTCAAACTTCCCATTGCTTAAACTGCTCATGTAGGGAACTTTTCACATTTTCTAAAAACATCATTCTCAATGTAATGATGACCTTAAAAGGATAGAAAAGCTATACGATTTGTAGTTAAGAACGCAGGTTTTGGGCCAGGTGCGGTGGCTCACACCTGTAATCCCAGCACTTTGGGAGGCTGAGGTGGACGGATTACGAGGTCAGGAGATAGAGACCATCCTGGCTAACACGGTGAAACCCCGTCTCTACTAAAAAAATACAAAAAAAAAAATTAGCCAGGCGTGATGGCGGGCGCCTGCTGTCCCAGCTACTCGAGAGACTGAGGCAGGAGAATGGCGCGAACCCGGGAGGCAGAGCTGGCAGTGAGCCCAGATCACACCACTGCACTCCAGCCTGGGCAACAGACTCCGTCTCAAAAAAAAAAAAATGTAGGTTTTGGAGGCAGACTGTGTTTAAAATGGAATTCTAACTGATAAGAAAATAAATGACAAAAAAGTTCGTAAAGTGAGGAAAATAGTACCTCTTATATTTATTTTGCTGATTAAAAGACTATATAGGTAAGGTTCTTAAACCATGTACATTTGGTAACAGTCTTAATGTATATCAGAGACAGCCCTAGAACTGTTAATCCCTGGCAGAACTTGCAATAGACACTCTTCTTACACAGCAAGAAAACTAGAAAACATCTTAAGAAATTCCTAAAGTATAATAATAATAAAATAAAATAAAATTGCTGCTGAGGACTTACCTACTTTCTATTGAATATATTCTCCAACTTCCTAGAGTTAAAATAGCTACTTGTTTACATCTCTATTCCAGTTATCATTACAACACTATTAAATCGATACATTTCTTACCTAATAGACTAAGCTTCTTTTCTTAATTTTTAAAACAAATTTTATTATGTATATTAAAGATATACAACATAAGGTTATGTGATACATACAGATAGTAAAATGGTTATTACAGTGAGGCAAATTATCCATTATCTCACATAATTGCCCTTTTTTTTCTTTTTTGTGGCAAGAGTAGCTAAAACTTACTCATTTATCAAATCTCAAATCTCAAATCTGTTATTAACTGTAGTCCTCAAGTGTTATTAACTGTAGTCCTCACGTTGTACATTACATCTCTAGACACATTTCTCCTCCATATCTGTTACATCATATCCTCTGAGCTACATATCTCCATTTCCTTCCCTTGGCCCCTGCCTCTGGTAACCACTGTTTCATTCTCTATATCTGTATATAATTTGTAGATGCCACACATAATTGAGATCATGCAATATTTTCCTTCTTGTGTTTGGCTTATTTCACATAGCATAATTTCCTCCAGATTCACCTAGGATGTGAAAAATGGCAGAATCTCTTTTTTTAAGGCTGAATAATATTCCACTGTTTTTTAGATACCACAGTTTATCTATCTGTACATCAACAGACACTTAGGTTGTTTTCATATCTTGGCTATCAAGAATAATCCTGCAGCGAACATGGGAGTGCAGACAGCTTTATGAAGTGGTAATTTCATTTTTTCTGGGTATACACCCAAAAGAGAGATTACTAAATCATAGGGTACTTTTATTGCTAATTTTTTTTAGAAACCTCCATACCATATTCCATAATGGCTGCACAATTCACATTTGCACCAACAGTATGAGTACTCTTTTCTCCACGCTCTTACTAAAATGTGTTACGCTTTTTTTTATTATAGCTATCCTAATTGATATGAGGAGGTATCTAAAAGAGTTTTGGATTTGTATTTCCCTGATGATTAATGCCAATGAAATGTGGAATATCTGTTCATATACCAGTTGATTATTTTTATGTCTTCGGTGGAGAAATGTCTATTCAGGGCCTTTGCCCATTTTTTATCTATTTATCTATTTCTGAGTTGTATAAAATCTTCATAAATTTTGAATATTAACCCCTTATCAGACATATGGTTTGCAAATATTTTTCCCGATATGCAGGTTGCTATTTTATTTTGCTGAGTGTTTCCTTTACTGTGCAGAAGCTTTTTAGTTTGAGGTAATCCCATTATTTATTTCTGCTTTTGTAGCCAGAGCATTTGGTGTGATATTAAAAAACCATTGCCAACTCTAATGTCAAGGAGTTTTTCCCCTAAGTTCTCTTCTAGGAGTTTAATGATTTCAGGTCTTAAATTTAGGACTTTCTTACATTGTGAATTTATTTAAGTGTACGGTGTAAGACAAAGGTCCAATTTCATTCTTTCGCATGAGAACGACCAGATTTTCTGGCACCATTTATTGACGAGACTATTTTTTCCCTACTGTGTCCTCTTGGTGCCTTTCTCAAAACGTATTTGGTCTTTTATGTTTAGATTTATTTCTGAGCTCTCTGTAATAGATTATGTTTCTCGAGGGAAATGATCACACTTTCTTCTTACCAAATCTCTTGGTATAGAAAAGATGCTCATAAGGTTTTTTGTGGGTCGCAGCATGGCTGCTTGCCAATGTATTAGCAATCAGCAATGGCCCTGATTTTTCTCGTCATTCTCATGTATGTTTTGAATGCAGAGGAAAGAGTCTCTCCAACTCTTTGTGCCACCACACTTCTGGAAAATGTCTGTGTTCCTCCACTGTCTTGACTCAAAACCACCTTGGTTTTCACCTCGGGTATGGGTAATCAATAAAATGGGATGCTTCTCTTGCCTTTCCTCTTGCCTTTTTTTATTGTGTTCAATAGCACAGTTATTAAAATACTTTTGGAAAAGCTTATCCACCAACAGACAACCTTCTTTTTTTTTCTTCTTCTGTATTACTTTTTCAGGGATGCTAGGATAGTTTTAGAATCATTTAAGTAGAATGCAGAAAGAATGGAGGCATTGCCCTGGAAAAGGACAAACTGAAAGGAGACTCTTAAAGGTGGAAAAATATATAGAACTAGGCAGGATCTATAGTTTTATGACCATAGAACTATTTATTGATACACTATCATTTGAAATCACATTTGTAAGCAGTATAAAGTCTTCTACTGCTAGTTGTACTGAAATAGCAACTGCTTACGATAATAAGAATACTATGATGTTAAAAATGATTTAATAAATAAATGTTTATAATACATATATTGTGATAAGAAAATATAAGATCTACCCTCTTTTTTATGGGGGGGTGGCAGACAGGGTCTCTCTCTGTCACCCAGGCTGTAATGCAGTGGTGTGATCTCAGCTCACTGCAACCTGCACCTCCTGAGTAGCTGGGATTACAGGTGTGTGCCACCATGCCCTGATCATTTTTATATTTTTAGTAGAGATGGGGTTTTGTGATGTTGGCCAGGCTGGTCTTGAACTCCTGGCCTCAAGTGATCCACCTGCCTCAGCCTCCCAAAGTGCTGGGATTACAGGCTTGAGCCACTGCATCCAGCCAGATCTACCCCCACAACACATTTTTAAGTGTACAATACATTGTCATTGACTTTAGATACCATGCTATACAGCAGATGTCTAGAGCTTATTCATCTTGTTTGACTGAAAATGTATGCCTGTTGATTAGTAATTTTCCACTTCCTCTCCTCCCAGAACCTGGTTACCACAATTTTACTCTGATTCTACAAATATGACTACATGGATACCTCATATAAGTGGTGTCATGTGTTACTTATTTTTCTACGACTGGCTAGATACATCCTTGCTCTTGTGTTTTGAGCGCTATCCTGCATATATTTCAAACGTTATTCTCCAACAGGGCAAAACTGAAAGTTAGCAGGGCGTTTTCATTCATCGCCACTAGTTTAAAGAGAATCTGGTTTGTTCTCACCGGCAAGTCATTTCCATCATGCAGAGGTCTCTGTTCTGACTGTCTTCATCATACAATGCTCACTTGAGTAGTGTGCACTTTACGTTCAGAGAGTAAATATGTACATATAAATATCTGCTGAAGGAGTCAGTAATGCACTCACAGCAATTAGTTTCATGTGCTCCCTTTGGGCACTCAGTTGGAAAATCGCGTATCTTCCTGGATGAAATACAACCTGCATCCTCACCAGGCACAAATCTGGCTTCAAAATTGAGATTAAGAGCATAAAACAGGCTCTCTCCCTTTAACAAATAAACAGAATGTAAAATTATTTCATCAACAACAGTAGCTTTTAAATATTCTGAAGTAGAAGAAGCTTGATTAAAGGCCAAATCAAAGTAGCACTTGCGATTTTCATCACGCGGACTGTGAGCAGAAAACTACAGCTCTAAGATTGCTTTGAAGTGGTGCAGCCATTTGTATGCCTATTAAAGATTTCAAAACTTCAAGTCCTGTACAGGGTCTGGGTAGTCTGGGTAAACCTTTGGCCATTCTGCTCCATACATATAACAATTTACTGTCAATGGAGCATGGCACGTTTTTAAATATTCCTTTCAGTTTCTCTCCATAAACTTCTGCCCATTACTAATACTGAACTCCACAAATGAGATCCTATAATTGTCTACCGGACATATTTGCGAAAACAATAAGAAACGCCTTTTTTTCCTTTGTGTACATCCATTAATCTTTCAGGAATCATTCATGTAATTTGTCCTAATTAGATATATTATCTATCCAACTGATCTGGTGTTCAGATGGATGCACATATCCATGAATCCTGAGTGAATTTAAGAAAAGAATTCTCCGTAAGCAAGATCAAGTGTCTCAAAAACTTTTGCTAAGGTTAACTTTAGTAATGATTTAAAACCTTTAACCACACTTTTGCCTCGGTAAGAGCTCAGGAAAGGCTGCCCCAAAGTACTTTGAACTGAAGGAGATTGGGAGGTACCCCAGGAGCAAGGTCACTCTGATCTTCCCTGACCTTTCTTTGTGAGCGCTGGTCATAAAGAAATTATCTGGCTTATCTTGCCTGAAATTAGGTCACAAGATCCTCATTCTAGAGGGGTCCTTTCCTGTTCCCAGGGGTGAAGAAATTCTACACAAAGGAGTCAAGGAGACTCTGAACACAGCAGCTTTGCTAAGTTTCCCTGCTCAGTCTGTTACCATTGGATCATACCCTTTTGTCTGATCACATTTCAAAATGGCTGTTTGTTCTTCACCAAAACTAAGCAGAAAAATACACAGTTTTCTCAATAGGAAAAGGGGCTGAAAAACAAATAAAAACGAAAAAATAAAATAAAGCACATGCTTTTCTCTGGGTCTTCGCATCTTCATTTCTGAAGGCTCCTGTGTCAAGTAAAACTTTGATAAACAAATTTGTTATGCTTTTCTCTCATTAAACTGTCTTTCATTCTCGGAGTGTCAGCTGTGACCCTTATGATGGGTGAGGAAAGGTTTTTGTCACACCTTTCTGCCCCTATACCTCCAAATACTACATTACAAGAGAATGCTCTTCAATGTCAACTTTAATGCTTTTCAGCTATTATGATTCTGGTGATGTGGTATTTAATTAGGAGAAAGAAAATCTTTAATTAAACAACAAAAATAAGGTAATCCTGTTTAACCCTTAAAAACTCGTGAATCTTTTTTTTTTTTTTTTTTGAGAGGAATCTTGCTCTGTCACCCAGGCTTGAGTACAGTGGCGCGATCTCGGCTCACTGCAAGCTCCGCCTCCTGGGTTCACGCCATTCTCCTGCCTCAGCCTCCTGAGTAGCTGGGACTACAGGTGCCCACCACCATACCCTGGCTAATTTTTTTGTATTTTTAGTAGACACAGGGTTTCACCATGTTGGCCAGGCAGGTCTTCAACTCCTGACCTCAAGTGATCCGCCCGGCTGAGCCTCCCAAAGTGCTAGGACTGCAGGTGTGAGCCACCGCGCCTGGCCAAACTCATGAATCTTTAAAAGAATCATTAAATCTGCTGCTCTGCACTCCTCGGTGTCTATCAGAATCATACACACATGTGCACAGACAAGCATGCACACACACATGCACACGCACACACACATGCACGCACACACACGGACACACAGGCATGCACACACACATATGCAGACACACAGGCAGACACGCGCACACATGCACACACACACACACTTGCATGAACACATGTGCAGAGCTTAGAATGGTCTATTATGCATGCAGGATACACATTCTGAACAAAGTAAATACACGTTAACCCAATATAAGTTAGCACCCAGAAATATACACTCTCTCGAATGAAAAATATCTTTAATAAAGGACCTTTAATTAAAAGTTCTTTAATCGTCTCAATCCAGAATCATGTGACCCAAATTTTTCTTGATTAGTCCATTCAGCTCCTGTAAGAATACAACTGTTGCACTCACTAAATATGTTGTTTAAGTAAATATAACTTAGGAATATACAGTATGTCTGATTTTCATATGCAAATCTTTTCCATAGATACAGATTAAGAAAAATAAAGTGTGACACTTTTCAGAAAACATTTTTAATATTGTCAGATTCATTGAGATCTGAGGGTAGGAGTGGTCAGAGAGAAACATCAATTAGTACTAGAAAGACAAAGTAACTGAAGGTATAGTGTAAATTCTTTCTATGTGTACATGATCCCAGAATCTAAATAATGATTAGGTTTTAAAATACATAGTTGACTATATGAGATCCATTTTTATGGCAACATTTCTGGCCTGTAATTGATATTCTCTCCAAAAAATTTAGTCAAAGAATTAGACAAACTCCATCTGTGATTTGAAAATATTAAATTTTGAATAGAAACACAGAATTTTAAGGTACAGTTTTAAATTTTGGTTGGCCTTACATCATTTTCCCAAACACAACCTTTTTGCTTTTTTTGAACTCCTGGGTGATCCTGAAATATGAATATTATTACATGCTCATTTGAAGTTCTGAATAAAATTAATGGAGAAGTGAATATTTATAAAAGTATATTTAAAATATGCAAAATAATTATAATTTTTTCATAATATTTATAATTAAAATATTTGGATGCAATAATTTCAGCTGCAAGCATAGAATATTTTCCATATTACTGCAAGAGAGGCCTAAGGACTAGACCAGTTGTTTGCCTTTTAAAATATATATATATATATATATATATATATATATATATATATATATATATATTTTAGGTTTCAAGAACAGGTGATATAATCCACACCCTGTATTAGGTATTCGTGACTCTAATACATTTTATATTTTGATACTGAGAAGAGCTTAATTCAATGTTTAAAACAGCAACAACGACAAGGGAAAACTTACACTTGCTTTGTGTACTGGTCCTTGGTAGTGATTTATAGGAAATTTCACATTCCTGGGACACACTGATGTCATCTAGAGCAACGGTAGCATTTGATGACAAAACAGTAGCTTCCAAAATTAACTATAATTACAGAAAGATAAAACTGTTAAAAACACATCACAAAAGTAATGTCTTACAATCATATTTCTTTGTGTAGAGGAACCCTATTTACATCTGTCCCATTCTCCAATCTAATTTTAGAAAACTGTTCTGACCAGAACATCCTAATTTAAATTTATAAAACCATAACTGCTTTGACAGCGTCTTATGTACCTTAATGCCAAAGGTAACCTTGTTTCAATTAAAGTGGTAACATTCATCACGAGTGAAGGGCTCTCTTCTCATTGGAGCCATTAAGAGTCATATGCATTTATAATGAGCTCTTTGGGGTAATCAACTGTGTGACTTACAACTCAATTTAATTGAGATATGAATTGATTTGTAATCAGTGTGCTGAAGGCAATGATTTATTTCCATATTAAAATATTTAAATATTATATACATTCATACAAACATAATATATATTATATACATACACAGAAACATACTCACTGTAGTAAAGCACACATCAATAACCACATACAGTGGTTGATAATATTCATATGCTGAAGCACTCAGAGACATCTATTTAATTTTAGTTTATTCTAACGCTGAATAATGACTGATATAATTTGTTTTCTTTCTTGTTAATTACTCATATTATGTTGTTATTCCAAGAAGAAAAAAAGAGAGAGAGAGAGAGAGAAAGGAGGGAAAGGAAGAAGTAATTTATGCCAGGAATCTTATGAACCTGCATAGTGGACCACCAGTCCAGGACACAGACAGAAGGTACATTTCTATCCTATCAAGGAGGGTGTCCAATCTCAAGGATCATTAAATTTACTTGTGCCAGGGCTCAGAACATGCTATCTCAAAATACAACACCTTGGAGTCAGAACATGCTGTCCCAAAATATAGCACCTTGGAGTCCCTCTCTGCCTTCCCCTCTCTTTCCTTTGTGAGAGCCAGCCATAAAGGAATTATCTGGCTTACTTCTCCTCAAAATAGGTCATAAGAACCTCATTTAACTGGTGTCCTACCCTATCTATACCTGGATGAAAAAAACACTACACAGAGAGGCCCATAAAGATCTTTGCTGAGTTCTCTCCAAGTTTTTACAATGAGATCATATTCTTTCTGTCCATTTGTATTTCTTCATGATTGTCCATTCATTGTTGAACTTAAGCATAAACATAGAGAGTTTTCCCTGGTCTTCAGGCCTTTGTTTTTGAAGGCCCCTATGTCACATAAAATGTTAATAAATTTGTTATTTTTTTCTTTTTAACCTCTCTTTTGTTATAGGGGTTCCAGCCATGTCCCTTGTGATGAGTGAGGAAACGGTATTACTTTTCCTCTCCTACACTTCGTATGATACATTCACTACCCTACATCATAAATGCTGTATAAGAAATAAGTATAAGATCCTAGGAGGCTCAAAGAAGACACTTCATTATTTCTGCCAATAATGAGAGTTTGGGAAAAGATTTGGTGGAGAAGAAGTAATAGTAAGCCTCCATGATACCAAATTTTGTTGGGCAAAACATTTTACCTCGAGAAACTGAGGCAGCAATCGCAGCAAAAACACAGAGATGAGAAAGTGTATGGTGTGTTTAGAAAATGTTGATGGGTGTTAATGGAGTATAAGATTTTAAGAGAACAACAAATTAATCAGATAATAGATGGAGAGGAAAATTCCATGAGTTGGTACAGCTCAATTGGAGAGAAACTAGATAGCATTTGTTAAAAAGAAAAATTGCATAGACTATAAAAATTGAGTTAATTTCTTGGCATTTATCCTAGTGAGACACTCAAAGGTATACACATGAAGGCTTGTGCAGGAATGTTTATTTCAGTGCTGGTTTTGATGACAAATGACAGGAAAGAACTTACATGTGAATGAATCAATCAATAGTGAGAAATACTATACCAGTTAAAAATAATATCTATCGCCATGTGTCATTATGGAAAGAAATTCAACATGTGTTTTGGAGTAAAAAAATTAAGTTACAGAAAAATATTATAGTATAATATTACTTAGGCTGAAAACATACAATGGTTTAGATTTCCAAGTATATGTGGTACATTTATACATATTAAGTAAATAGAAAATGGACTGGAAGTAAAAATAAACTGGTATCTAAAGATACTCAAGATAAAATCTATGGTGGGTGATGAGGGTGGTCAGCAGGGACTGTTGCTTTATTTGCAATTTTTGATATTTAATGTGATGTACATAATATTTTTTTAAGATTCTGATTAGAGATGATTTCTGTAGAATGTTAAACTAAGAAATTTAGCCTTCATTCCAGAGGCAGAAAATAACATAGGTTTTGAAGAAGGATCTTGGTAAAATATACACAAGTATTGTACTTTAGAAATATATTGTGTTTAATACCATTAAGTGACTGTGATTTTTTTGGACAGCTTAACTTTTGAAAGAGTTTTTCTATATTCATTATTATAATACATCTTGCATTGATGTCAATTAAAATAGATGTTTAATTCTTCAGACTCATTAGACAAGCATTTGTTGACCATCATATTTGAAGGTCTGTGCTACTCAGAGAAAACTGGAGAAAAAAAAAAAAACGACAGTTTGAGGCACTTCTCTATGCTCCTAAAGAGGTACACGCTCACATTATTTGAATGGAATGGGTGGGCCCTGGGATGAGGTGAAGTAAAATCCTGAGGTAGTCTTTAAAATGTGGTTACATTATTTTACCTGAAGGGACCCACCAGGTTCCTTTAGATATTCATATTAAAATGGAAGGATAAATCCAACTTCAAAAGCCAAATAAAAATAATATTAGGTCATCTATATTTTGCTTGCTTACTTCTACATAGTTAAATTCATAATTATACAATTAGAAATTGTAATTCTACCATTAATTAAAATCATACGAATTT
This sequence comes from Pan troglodytes, assembly GCF_028858775.2. Classification (NCBI taxonomy): domain Eukaryota; kingdom Metazoa; phylum Chordata; class Mammalia; order Primates; family Hominidae; genus Pan; species Pan troglodytes. The sequence continues at coordinate 88,475,007 of NC_072416.2, read as the reverse complement.
TAAAATACAAGCAATTACTTCCTTCAAAAAATGTCTGTTACACCTGTAAATAATGACCATCTCATGGTTTCAAAATCACCTTGGCTGTTCCTATTTTTTATTGCTGGTTTTAACCAAACTGATATATACATATACATATACATATATATATGTATATATGTATATATATACATATACATATACATATATATGTATATATGTGTATATATGTATATATGTATATACATAACCAAACTGATATATATACACATATATGTATATATGATATATATATCACATATATGTGTAAATATACATATATTATATGATATATATATCACATATATGTATATATCATATATTATGATATATATCATATATATACGTATATACGTGTATATATGTATATATGTGTATATATGTGTATATATGTATATATATAACCAAACTGATATATACATATGCATATATGTATATATGATATATATATCACATATATGTGTATATATATCATATATTATATGATATATATATCACATATATGTGATATATATATCATATATTATATGATATATATACGTATATACACGTATATATACGTATATACGTGTATATATGTATATATACACACATACACACATATATGTGTGTGTATATATATACACACATAGCCACATATATATGTGTGTGTGTATATATATGTGTGTTTGTGTGTGTATATATATACATATATATATGTATGTATATATATATATATAAAATGTTGTGACCAATTCCCTTTCGGAACTACAGTCAGCATCAATTGGTAATCAGTAAGTGAGAAAGAGGTCACTCAGAAGAGCTGTTTCAACCACAGATGGAGGAAGAGTGAAAACCTCATTTGATAAGATTCTCAAGGTAATTGAATAATTTACATTTTAAATTGAATTAGATGACTCACTCTTCTAAAACTATTTTTTGGGATCTTGTTGATTTTTGTTTTATTCAATTATATTATTCCTTCTATGAACAAAATAATTTCTTGCTTTTAGGAACCATAAAAATTCATAAATGTTCATAATCAAGTGATTACTTTTTACAAGTGCAAAACTCAGGTGCTTTTCCAGACAAATACGCAATTAACATAGAAATCTTGTTTTCAAAAAAAATAACAGGAGCAAAAAATGAATATGAATCCAAGAGAAAATAGAGATATAGTAAGAAGGAGTAGAGAGTAGTAGGAATATATTAATTTTTGAAGAATGATGATGGTATCAATAATAAGAGCAGCAGCCACCTTTTATTTAGCACTTACTATATGCCAGTCACATTCACTTGTTTTAATCCTGTGAAGATGATGCTATTTTCGTCTTATTTTAAGGTGAAAGAAACAGAAGATTAGAGAATAGAAGTAATTGGTTGAATGTCACATGTCAAGTAAGAAAAATATGTAAGCTGAGCCATTAATGATTATACTATCCTGCATCTCTCTAATGAAATAAAGAGATAACTGGGCTTTAGTGGATGCTGCAGAATAGGGCTGTCTGGAGAAACAAGATTTCATGCAGCTCTAGATTAAGCAGGCCAAGGACACAGCAACTTTACGGAGACCCGATCACCTTTTACTTTTGTGTTATGAATCTTACCCTTCACTGAATCGTCAAATAATGTCAGGAAATTGTTATTGATTTATATCATTGACTCCGATAAAGAGAGAACATGGTATCCATCATTGTGTGAAATTTCACAAAAGGTTCATTTCAAAATGAAATCTAAAATATGATACAATTACATTTTAATGGGAAGCTCGAAGAAAGTAGAGCAACTTGAAATCAATGGACTACTCAGAAAAAGTGCCACCTTGAGATACTAAAACAGCACAACAGTTGGGTGGAAAAGAAATATTAAAAGAATCTATTTGTGTGAAAAGCTGAACATAGCAAGTGAGCAGGCCAAGTTAAAACAGATTTGAAAAATACTATTAACTCTTTGACCTAAATTTTTCCAATAAACTCTCACAAGAAATAGAGGGAATATTGAAATGTCATTAATTTGCTGTTCTTACAGAGAAAACAGTAAACCTAATTCTTTGCCAGCAGGAAGAGCAAATGCCCTACCTAACTAGGGGTGCTTATTTGCTATGAAACCCAAAGCAATCTGTATTCTGTTATACTGTCTACAATTGACATCAAAAGAACCACACTGAATCAGAATTTCATGGCTAAAAGGGAACACAGAGGTCACGTGATTTGATGTCTTTCTTCTTTCCAATATTTGGACTGGATTACACTGTACTGTATAAATATGTTCAGAGCTTAGTCACGTGGAACTGAAAGCTAGACAATGACTAAGGTCACACTTAAATGATTCAGGCTACTAATCTTAAATCCTAGCCTATATCCAAGAAGACAAACTTTAAATATTTGAATATTTAAAAAGCTAGATTAACTATTTGTAGGTAGAAATACTTTTTCATTTGTTGTCGATAAAAGAACAAAGTAGAACTGTACCTAGCTAGAATCCTCATGTATATTTTCATATCTTTAAAAATACACTCAGAGAAATCAGGTTAAAGCCAGCATAATATTAGCATCTTTTTTTTTCTGCAGAGGATAAGAAATGGGATGGAGAGAGATACAAGGAAGACAAAAGTTGCATCTTCATAAGCAAACAAACTTTAACATTATAAGCAAACAAAATGTTAACATTAGTTAATCCTGAGCTGTATTTAGGTATTTGTTTCTCTCTGTTTTAACTACTAGTTAGAAATATTTAATAGTAAATATATGCAATACTCATGGATTAAATATTACCATGTATGTATCTGTGCAAGTGTATCTATTTTTATATATTGTGTATGTATAAAATCCAGACTGATTCACAGCAGAACATCAATGCAAGTCCACAGTTCCTTATCTAAAGTCTTTGGGGCCAGATGAGTTTTGAAATGTGAACAGCTCAGAGCTGAGAATGGTAACATAACACGGAGAGTGTTTATTACATGACACCCTCTGGGAGATTGGGGGCAGCACTGTTTAATCAAACCTATCATGAAATCAGCTGCCTAAAGGCCTCACAGTGGTTCAGGGCAGCTTGGGTTTTGCCTCTAAACTCATTTTTAAAAAGCTTATTGCTTTCCAAACTTAATTTTCTAAATTGCTGATTGGATATTATAGGGCTGTCATGGGCTTCTTGAGAGTGAAATGTGAGGGGATGTTTTTTTCTTATTTTTCTTTTACTCATCTGTAGTTTCCAAAATAAATGTGTGCTGTAGCCAACTCATAGGCAGATTAAGTGGGGATGCACAGAGGAAAAGTCTTAGCTTCTCTGGGGTGAATTCAATGTGACCGAGGCCTCGAAAGAACTCAGCATTGAGGCTGATTGGAGAGAAAAAGCAACACAAGGTGCTGAGCCACCAGCAGGGAGATGAAGGGAGAGGAAGGAGCAGGGCTGGGTTAGAAACTCTCACACATCCATTGCAGCCAAATCACAGAATCTAACCAAACCACTGCCCATCTACAAACTAGTTAATATGCCCCCAGATAATAAGGGATAGTCTCCATTTGCACTGCAAAGCAAAACCATTACTATATCCAAAAAGGAGAACATTAAAGAGAAAACAAAAATTGCATTCACTGAAACTCTTCAGTAATGCTGATGGGTCCATGAGAGCTTCCAGCTGTAGACAGAAATGGCATGTGTTTCAACTCATATTTCTAAATTACTTACTGCTAGAAAGAACATTCTATTTTCTTCTCAATATGTCAATTAATGACAAACTCTGAACGATCTTCTTGGTGAGTTTCATTCTAAGTAAAAGCAAACCGAATGAAAACATTTTTCTATAGAATATAAATGCAGGAGGCAAAAGATCAAATTGTTCTGATTTCATTGCCCTGCTCCTTGCAATGGAGATTGACACCAAAATGATTCCATGACCAGCCTTTGTGTCAAATGCTTCCCAATTAAGAGCTGCTAGTATTCATGATGTCTTTGTCCATTAAATATGAGAATAGAATAAATTGATCTTTGAGAAGGGACGTTGGGGACCTTCGCTGAGTAAATAAGCCTTTAATGATCAAGCCTAGAGTTCTGATCAAGCGGGAATTCCCTTTATAAAACAGAGAACACTAAGATTTATTGAGTGTCTACTATTTCCAGACAATATCCAAGGAATAACTACAGCAATAAAAACAGCTGAATTCTGTGTTTGTGCCAGATTTGCTTCCATGTGCTTTACAAGTATGCACCATATAATCCTCACAATAACTGTATAAAGTAGAGAAGAGTAATTGATTACAGTTGATGCTTATGCCCTAGTCTTCCTGCTTTCATGGGGAGGTGGTTCACTGTAGTAACATTGCTGTTACTTACCCCTCACTCCGTGGGAGGAGGAAGATTTACCTGACTGTGAAGTTAGAAGAGTAACCTGGGGGAGCTCGAGTCATCCTCTTCTCCCATTCAACACCCACTATTGGGAGCCAGCCTGTCCTCAGGAGGCATGCACACTGATATTATCTCTGGCTAAAGGTAAGAGACTTCACCTAGAGTATGAGCTCTATATTTCTCCAGCACAGTCAATTGTCCTCTGGGTAATTCTATTTATTCTAAGATCAAGCATTATTTTAAATAAGTGACTCTACATTCTAAAGCCATCTGCTCCAAAATATGTATTCTCTACCTGTTTAACCTCTATATTTATCTCAATTTGTTCAGAAATGAGGATGAGATGACCTTAAATCCCCAACTATTATCCTCACACCCCACTAATGAAAGAGGCATAGAGGGCTTCGGTAACTTCCCTATAATCATACACTTTTTTGTTTTTGTTTTTTTAAGATGGAGACTCACTCTGTTGCCCAGGCTGCAGTGCAGTGAAGCCATGTCGGCTCACTGCAACTTCCACCTCCCAGGTTCAAGTGCTTCTCCTGCCTCAGCCTCCAGAGTAGCTGGGACTACAAGCACGTGCCACCATGCCCGGCTAATTTTTTGTATTTTTTGTAGAGGTGGGGTTTCACCGTGTTACTCAGGATGGTCTCGATGTCCTGATCTCGTGATCCACCCGCCTCAGCCTCCCAAAGCGCTGGGATTACAGGCATGAGCCACCACCCCCAACCCTTTAACTTGAACCCAAGTTTCCAGAGCCCATGTTCATGGCTGCCATTTTAGCTATATTATCTTTAATATTCAGACTCCCCTGGAGTATTGCTTTTATCATCACTGGTTTTCACACATTAGGAAATTTGATGCACAAAGACAATATTTACACAGTCACTTAGCAACCAATGAGCAGAGCAGAGACTAAAACTCAGACCACTGACTCCAAAACAGTGTGCTTTCCACCATATTCCACTCCATCCAATCTAGATTCCAAAATAGCTCTTTTCAAATGTCATCCAGAAGACTTACATACAGGAAGGTAGAAATTAGAACACCCATTTGACAAGATGCAATTGCCTTCTTTTATTATATTTTATTAATACATAGTAGTTGTACACATTTATGGGGTAAATGTGATATTTTGATACATGCATATAATGTGTCACTATCAAATAAAGGTAATTGGGATACCATCTCCTCACACACTTCTCATTTCTTTGTGTTGGGAACGCTCCAAATCTTATCCCCTAAATATTTTGAAATACACAATAACTTGTTATAATTGCCCTACTGTGCTATCAAACACTACAGCTTATTTCTTCTATCTAACTACATTTTTTAACCATTAACAAACCTCCCTTCCTAACCTCCTCCTCCCCACCTTTCTCAGCCTCTAGTAACCACCATTCTCCTCTCTACCTCCATGAGATCAACTTTTTAGTTCCCACACATGAGTGAGAACCTGCCATATTTGTCCTTCTGTGCCTGGCTTATTTCACTTTGTATAATGTCCTCCAGTTCCCAAAGGTGGATAACATTCTCAATGTTACCAGGCAGCAGAAAGTGAGGCAATAGGATTAAAATATTACAGCCCACGTCAGACTTTTTTCACTACATCATATAATCCAATGTCTTCACTTAGAAATGATTTTAAGTTACTCTTCTCTCTGCCATCTTATTCATTTCTTATCTCCATTTTTGCTACTATTCTACACATGTCTTAAGTGCATAGTCAAAACAACCTCTCTACTCATCACAGATCATGTGTTTGATCTCTGAATGTGTTTACTTCATTAATGTTGAATAAATTCATGAGCTGCGTGTGTTATTTTGTTATCTGAAAGGATTAGCATTAAATAAGTGTCTTCTGTTGAGTTGTATTAATTTCGTATGTGCTTACCTGAAAAGGTAGAGTAGATTCTCCCGCTTCTGCAATGAGATCAATTTTTGCGTGGCTCCACTGAGATTCGGAGAATCTGATTATTTTGCCTTGCTTTTGCAAGTTTCCATCTAGAGACGTTCTTGTAAAAACTGAGAGATTTGAATGTTGAGACAAATGATACCAAAACTGCACCTGTTGAAAACATGTTTTCAATGATATAAATATTCCATTGACCTGTCTCTGGTAGTTTTTCCTATAATTTGAAATATTCCTGACCTCAGGTGATCTGCCTGCCTCGGCCTCCCAAAGTGCTGGGATTACAGGCATGAAACACCATCTCTACTAATAATACAAAAAAATTAGCCGGGTGTGGTAGTGCATGCGTGTAATCCCAGCTATTCGGAAGGCTGAGGTAGAAGAATCGCTTGAACCCAGAAGGCGGGGAGGTTGCAGTGAGCTGAGATCACGCCATTGCACTCCAGCCTGGGCAACAAGAGTGAGACTCCATCTCAAAAAACAAAACAAAACAAAACAACAACAACAAACAACAACAACAACAAAATATATATATATATATATATATATGTATATATATATATATATATATATATTCCAAACAACTTCTGTGTTAAATATAATCTTCTCAATTCTCCTTCCCCCCAGATGTGTAACCCCGTCATGGGCAGTACCACTGTTTCCATGGAAGTTTCCAGAATCCTTCTCTCTGGCTTCTTACAAATATGAGAGGTACACGTTGAGACTCAACGTTACAAAATCAAGTATTACTATACAAACTTGATGTTTCAAACAAGAAAAACTTTCCTTAAAAATTATTTTCTTAGGTTAATTTTAAAAACTGTAATTAATACTTTATATCAATTTAGTCTCTGTGGTAGCATTAACAAATAACGGGGAAGCTCACAGGATACTGTTCATCAATAATTGAGCCAAGTAAGACAACGTTCTTTGAGGGTAGGGAGGCTTAATCATTTCACTTCCTATTCACCATCAATAATGACACAATCTAAAGGTTTGATGGCTTAACTACATAGTGAAGAGAATAGAGAGGATTATGCCAGGTGCTGATAGCAGTAGGCCTAACATGAAATTGCGTACTGTTATTGATTCAACCAATATTTACTGACCACTTTCTAAGTACCTGGAGCTGTGTGAGGCAAAAATTAATTCCCTCAATGTTGTCTGGATGATTCATTCTGTAAAATATGTCCACAAAACCTCCATTAAAACAAGTTCAGGTACGCTGCAGTCAAATTTTTTTGCTTCTTCTCATTATCATATAACAGGTCCTAAGGCTGTATGTTTTAAAGAAAAACCCAACATTTAAAGATGAGGTCCCACAAAAGTGGAATACTTCTCTTTAGATTCAGTGACATTTTTTCAGGTTCATTATATTTTAAATTCTTTTTTAAAAATGTTTTCCCATTCACCATTGTGCTTTTATACTGATACATGGACAGATACTAGTGTATATATAGGCAAGCCATGTATTTCACTGTTGGGACCCAATTCCAATGATGAATGTTGACCAAAAAAAATGTTTTAAATGCTTTTTTAAAAAAATTGTTCATTTTAAAACACCAAGCATCTATTTGGTACACATCTTTATCAATGTCTACTTAATTGTGATCACCTGATTTAAAAATTCTGATTGTTTATTTCATTTCAGATTTTATTACTGTGCTTACCTTAATTCACACCTTGACAGGTGAGTTAGAAACAAAAATAATGGAAATGTTTAATTAAATTCCATGGAAAGAGAGGATTCATGTTTCTCAACTGCGATTACATTTTAGATCCCTGCTGTAAGTTTCACTATGTCCCAAGCTTGTAAATATGCAAAACAGAGCTTTAAACCTAGTTGTACAAGAGATGTGCATGTCCCATCAGAATTTTGAGCTGTCAAACTGTCACTCAGTACATCACCAGTGTGAAGTTATTTTAATAGTGTATTAAGTATAAATGCCAACGGGATCCATAGTCAATGGGATAAGAGCTCAGAACTTATATTTAATTTACTTTTTTTATAGAATTTGCATTATGCAGACTTAAATTCTTAAGTTATTAAATACCAAGGAATGTTCCATTATCTTTTGAATTTTTGAGGGTGAAATCACTGAACAAAAGTTATTGATACAGCCCACAAATTTTTTTAATTCATTGTTTTTCCTTTTTACTTTTATTTTAGGTTCGGGGTACATGTGAAGATTTGTTACATAGGCAAACACGTGTCACGGGGACTTGTACAGATTATTTCATCACCCAGGTACTAAGCATTGTACCCAATAGCTATCTTTTCTGCTCCTCTACCTCCTCCACCCTCCCCCCTAAAGTAGACCCCCGTGTCTGTTGTTTCCTTCTTTGTGTTCATTGTTTTTATTATTTAGCTCCCAACTTGTAAGTGAGAACATGCGGTATTTGGTTTCCTTTTCCTGTGTTAGTTTGCTAAGGATAATGGCCTCCAGCTCCATCCATGTTCCCACAAAAGACATGATCTTGTTCTTTTTTTATGGCTGCATATTCCGCAGTATATATGTACCACCCTTTCTTTATCCAATCTGTCATTGATGGGCATCTAGGTTGATTCCATATCCTTGCTATTGTAAATAGCGCTGCAATGACCATTCACATACATGTGAATGTATCTTTATGATAGAATGATGTCTTTTTTTTTTTTTTTTTTTTTTTTTTTAGACAGGGTTTCACTCCAGTTGTTCAGGCTGGAGTGCAGTGGCATGATCACGGCTCACTGCAGCCTCAAACTCCTGAGCTCAGGTAATTCTCCTACCTCAGCCTTCTCAGTAATTGGGACTACAGGCTTGCACCACCACACCCAGCTAATTTTTTTTTTTTTAATTTTTAGTAGAGATGAGGGTTTCACCATGTTACCCAGACTGGTCTTAAACTCCTGGACTCAAGCACTCCACCCACCTCAGCTGCCCAAAGTACTGGGATTACAGGCATGAGCCACTGCACCTGACCTACAGTAGAAAAATTTCTAGTACTGTAGGTATATGTACCCAGTAATGGGATTGCTGGGTGGAATAGTAGCTCTGCTCTTAGCTCTTTGCGGAGTTGCCATACTGCTTTCTGCAATGGTTGAACTAATCTACACTCCTATCAACAGTGTATAAGCATACTTTTTTCTCCACAACCTTGCCGGCATGTTATTTTTTGACATTTTAATAATGGCCATTCTGACTGGTGTGAGATGATATCTCATTGTGGTTTTGATTTGAATTTCTCTAATGATCAATTTTAAGTTATTGATACAAGCTGTGAGTTCACATAAGTAGTACTCAAGTATGGAAACTCTGTGCCTCTCAACCTGGTACATGCCAGTAGCAGAACACTAAACCTTAAACTCCAAATCATGAAACGTGTCATAAATTCCTCACAGAACTTATTATAGTAATTTGTATTTTCTAAGTATTCAGTTAATTGCATTAAAAAAAGAAGAAAGAAATGAGAAGACTGTCAGTAAATGCTTATAAACATTCAGAAATATATATAGAGAAAGTAACAGAGAGAGAGAGAGGAAAGAGAGGAAGAAAGATAATCTATTCTATGTCAAAAAAATGTATAAGGCATTACAGATCCTTAGGGACCTTTGAGTCTTTTGGAGGAAAAGTGGCAAAAGAAAATGAACATTTAATTATAATGAGCATAACTACAAAATTGTGAAAATAGTGTGGCTGTTAAATTTAAATTAATTAAAATTAAACAAAGTGAAAAATTCATTTTCTCAGTTATGGTTTTGTTTTTGTTGTTGTTGTTGTTGTTGTTCTTGAGACAGAGTTTCACTCTGTTGCCCAGGCTGGAATGCAGTGGCGTGATCACGGCTCACTGCAGCCTCCACTTCCTGGGTTCAAGTGATTCTCCTGCCTCAGCCTCCAGAGTAGCTGGGACTACAGGCACGTGCCACCACACCCAGCTAATTTTTGTATTTTTAGTAGCGATGGGGTTTTACCATGTTGGCCAGGATGATCTCGATCTCCTGACCTTGTGATCCACCTGCCTCAGCCTCCCAAAGCGCTGGGATTACAGGCCAGAGCCACTGCGCCCGGCCTCTCAGTTGTTTTAAATGCTCAATAGCTCTATGTAGCTAGTAGCTACTATACTTAACATAGGGAACATTGTCCATCATCCCAGAATGTTGCATGAAACAGGTCTGCAAAGCATGTAAGTGAAAATTACACCAAACATTCAAATTTTATTTACTACTTGATCATTTTTAAAGGAAATGTTCTTGATGCATGCCTGCTTCATTCAAAACAAGTTAAGTAAAATGTTAATAAAAAGGGCTTGCTTTTATTTTTATTGGGTCTCCACTAAGGCAGATTTTATATATAGTATGACTATTCAAGACTTTGAATCACTGCATTCAAGAGAATTTCATGTGGTTAAAAAAGTTTCCAACAAACAGTTCTTTCTGAATATTGAAGATAAAAATGGAAGCTCCAATTATTTCATTTTTAATTGTATCCTTATGATTTTAAATTATTTCTATTTTTAAAAAATATATATATATACATTAAATCATATATTTTACTACCAAAGGAAACAACATCTGGTGATTTACACCAGTTACTGCATATGGATGAGTACCTAAGCTGGAGAGGGGGTGATAGTCTAAGTTCCATTGGCTCTCGTGTCTGTACAGTGCCTCTGGGACCTTGGGCTCTCTGATACTTCAGTCTGGGACACCCAAGATCATGATTCCGAGGTTCAAAATGAATTCTTCCTTATTTTTCTGTTTTCTTTCTTTTTTTTTTTAATTTTGATCATCTCCTGTTGAAACCCTCCTCTTCAAATTTTCTGCCAATTTTCTCAACTTCCCTATGGACTTTGTTCTAATTCCTTCTCAATCTCAGAGCTCCTTGGTCAGATCTTCATGGCCATTCTCGATTTTACTCCAAACCCTCAGCCACCTCTGCCTTCTCTGCTTCACATCAGACCCTTTATGCCTTCCTCAGTCTGCTTATTGCCACACTTGCTGCACCTTTATAAGATCTAGAATACGAAGATACAGAAGGACAAGAATAGCCAAAAAAGCAAAATAGATAAATGGGAGAAAAGAAAAAAAAACAAGCTAAGATATCTATAGCTCCTCAAAATTCAGCTGGGAATAAGTATATATTGAAAGAGGGGATCATTCATCACATACATAAACACACAGACACACACACACATCCCTCACCATTACCATAGTGATTTTTATTGCTCCTAGTCAGTTATGCTTTTTCCTGGGCATTCTTTTCCTGAACAAGCTTATGTTGAGGTTTAGAATCTTCAATAAAACAGAATCTGTTTTTCCCGTTTAAATGATTAATCTTTATGTGCTTTGATATACAGATTGGAGAGAGCACCTGCTTGCCCTTTCCTCTGTAGACTGTTGCTTCCTCTAGAATCCATCAGCTATTCTAACATTGATCTTTGGATTAAACACAATGACCAGGGAATAGAGCACAACTGCACCATTGCAGGACATGATCCAAAATTACTTTTTTTCTAAATTGTTCTTTGACTCCAGTTCATTGTCCTACTTTGGGGACATTGTAAGACATGGCCTTTTGAAACTCTTTGAGAGAGATTTGTAGAGTGTTATTATTATACTGGACTCACCCTCTTGTAGTTTGCAGCATTTTACACTGAATTGCTGTCAGTATCCCCCACTAAACAACATTTTGTTAGAGCAAGCATGTGTTTAGGTTGTTGTCATTATATTCCCTGCATCGAGGACTGTGATCAACACACAGTAGATAAGCAATATATATGTGTTGAATCGTAGGTATAATGTTTACTTTGGTAATATAGCAAGCACTCGGGAGAAGTCTCAGAAGAACTATTTTCAGTTTTGTTTATTTCTCTTTACTTCCTTGAATCTGAACCACATGTGGCCCTCTCTGCATTGGCAGACTCAAATGTGTAGGCTGGCCCTCATAAACTTTACTTTGGGATCCAACCTATCTCTGGTTTCAACTACCTTTGTCCTGACTTTCTCATTCATATTTGTAAAACAATCTATGAATTATCTTTTACTGAAGGAATATTAATGTACTTGCAAAACAAGTTGGAGAATTAAAAACAAAAGAAAGATCAATAGATGAACATACAAACTAACTTTGAAAGCAAAAGCTTCATATTATCCATCTTCCTGTATTTAATTGTGAAGTCCTAAAAGTAAGAGATTATGTTACTTACACAGTAACTCAAATATGAAAACTCAGAAAAATTAGTACCCACATTAATCCCCTTCATACTTTACATTTCCTAGTTAATTGTAAACAGTAACAGCATTTCAACAGCAGTAAGATAGAATAGCTTTGGGCTCCCTCGTGTTCTGTTTGTCCTATCTTGTATTTCAAAGAAAAATGCCAGTTTTCCACTAGTGGCTGAAAGGACTTTTGAAGCATAAATTAAAGTCCGCATCTTGAACAATGATTAGCTGCAAGAACAATTGTCCATGCTGATGGCATGTGTTGGCCACATATAAAGTACAAGGTAATCCATGCAAAATGGCCCTAAAATCGTGCTGTTAGAAATGGCAACTCACGAGAAAGCTCAAGTTGCTTTAAATTCCTTTCAAAAAAGGAAAAAATTCTTAACTGTATTAGTCTGCTAGGATTATGTAGGAAAAAAAACATATAATTTCAGAAAATGAAGGCTTTAATCATATCAAAGTACCCCACACTGGTTATCTCACTGCTTGACTCTACTACCTTATAATGAAGAACATTGGTTCCATGAAAGCACTATTATTAATACGTTCCAATGCAGAGGATTGGCTAGATTTTCCAGTTACCCAAGAAGGTAAGAATTTGTTTTGTTTCCTTATTCTGTAACTTTTATGTAAGAAAATATCGACCAGGTGCGGTGGCTCACGCCTGTAATCCCAGCACTTTGGGAGGCCAAGGCGGGTGAATCACGAGGTCAGGAGATCGAGACCATCCTGGCTAACATGGTGAAACCCCGACTCTACTAAAAATACAAAAAATTAGCCAGGAGTGGTGGTGGGCACCTGTAGTCCCAGCTACTCAGGAGGCTGCGGCAGGAGCTTGCAGTGAGCCCAGATTGTGCCACTGCACTCCAGCCTGGGCGACAGAGTGAGACTCTGTCTCAGGAAAAAAAAAAAAAGAAGAAAGAAAGAAAAAGAAAATATCACATATTGCCACAAACTTATTTAAAAAATTCATATTATAGTCTTAGAAAAATCCTGAGAACCTTAGCTATGTGTATCTCAGACTATCAATAACATTCTCCTACAGTCTACTCCTACTTCCTAAACTGGAAAGCATTACAAGGTAACTCAAATATCCTTCCTGCTAACTCAAAGACTCCTAAAATTCAAGCACATAGAGAAAAGCGTGAAAAACAAATATCTATTCTGGCAGTCTGCAGTGGCGCCTTGAAACAGTCTCAGTTTTTCAAAAACCAAGGCAAACCATTAAGTCAGTATCCATAGCCTTTAGAGATCGAAGCCTTGGTTTTGATATAAACTACCAAGCACCCAAAATGTCCATGACAGCATTTTCACTGAGACCCCACCTAAATAACACCCCAACCCCAACTAAGTTACCAATTTAAGCAAAAATTAAGTGTCCTCAAGTGGAAACAATGATAAACTGAAACTCAATCCCAGTGACCACAAATCAATGGCTATCGGGAAGCATACAATGATGGGAAAGGTAGATTACATTTTAAAATCATATACATGCATATGATTTCTCAGTGACTCTAGGTGAGTCATAGGAATTTCTAATACACTCTTAATATCTTCAAATTTCTGTAAAGCAGGCAGAATTAACACATCATATTCCTTTACATTCAATTTTTTCTATATATCTAACATTTGTGATCTCATCACTTTAATGTATGACCTTGAATTAAATCTAAGTTAGCTTGTACTTTCAAAGAAGAAGTGCTTCTGGAGTTTCCCCTCAAAAAATAAAAAAACACTCTATATCTATCTTTCTCTTTTTCTGTCTATCTTATAGGATTTAATTAAAATAAAGAGGTGGGAATGGGTAAAAGGCATTTGGATAAAATGGAAATGGAGACCAGGCATTTGCTTTAATTCTTATTCTCACAAAGAAATGGGAAGAAAAAAAAACAAAAGAAAGGAAAAGAAAGTATCTTTAGGACTTTAAAAGAATGTATCTATGGACACCACTACTAAGAACTCAGGGCACTCCCACTTAGACTTATACCAAACTGAAAGTATAATTAGGTTTATACCTCGGAATAATATGTCATTTATCACCAGGAATGCCCAAGTAAACTGCTCTAACACTATACTTACAGGCAATGAATTTACTGTGTGGCACTATTGATCTCTTCATTATTTTCTGATAAGTAAAGACGAAAAAATTAGCTGAAATCCTAAGGGCCGAGAGGCATGTTGGAGCTCTCAAAAGGACTGAAAATAAGACAAGCTGAATACAGACCTCTGATTTAGGTGTTACTTTTATGGAAAGCAAAGGAATTATGTTTACTGAATTAACATTATATTTGGTACATATATACCAATGTTTGGTACAAACATTGTTTACCTACTATGTACCAAATATTTTGCCAGGTGCTTTATTTAATCACATTTTAATCCTTGACATTATTCCATATAATCGTGTATGCTTCCAATGTAAACGCTGACATTTAATCCATACAATCATGTATGTTTCTGGTGTAGACACTGAGTCTCAAAAGGAATATACAATTTGTCTGAGCCACAGTTAGAAAGTGGCAAAAGAGACTTGAACCAAATCTAACTAGTCCATCCTCTCTAATATGCTGCTGAAATAAAATGGATATTTCACTCCTTAGTTTGTGTTTGCCTGGCACCAGAGGACTCATTTAAAAAACTCAAATTTCAGTAAATATAATCATTTCCATTTGTCTTTCTTTCAACAAACACTTATTTAACTGACTTTATTTTTCTCAATGTACATTGTTGGCCAAAAATTTTGGCAACACGTATCCACAGCTTTAGATTATTGAAATGACTGTGTGAAAAGAATATAAAATAACAGAAAGCTTTAATAGCCCTCAAAAGAATGGTGCCAGTTATGTGTTACAAATGGTCTTCTAGAAGGACATAGCATTTTGTGTTGAAATAGCGCATGTAAATCTCTTAATTCATTATTAAAGTGCTAGTAAAACATGGCGGGCATTTACTAGCAGAGTAACCCAAGCTCAGCGATTTACAACCACAGAATGGCCAGTGGAAATTCAGAACAGTTGATTACCTGACATGGGGTAGAGGCAGTGAGCAATTTTGTAAGAACAGGACTTCCAAGCTTGGCCACCCCGGGGGGGCGCTGTGCCTCCAAATAAATAAACGATCCTGCAAAAACAAAGGGAAAGTCATACGGATGCAAGTTCTCTTACACACTTAGCTGTTCTTTGCTCCACAGTCTTATCCTTGCACATGCTAAACTATCAATTAGATAAAGAAAAGTACATTTTTTACATATTTACTATTATGGTTTGTAGATAACAAATAGCATTTATACCGGTATAACATTAAATACCTAAAATAACATTTAATCAATTAAAACAACTCTTGATCCAAATCACCTAAACAAACATTTCTGTTGGCTTCATTTATGTCATAGTGTTTGACATCAAATTAAATGAAGCTTCTAAGCTGACAGTTAGATATTCAACACGCCCTTATGAAATACCCACAAGAGCTTTATTTTTTAGTTTCTTCACAAAGTACCGAAGGATATGAGCTTATGGAATGAATTTTAGTTTCTCCCGGGTCTTACGTGTTTGACATTGTTGTCTGTGCTAGAGGGGATCAAAGCTTAATTAAAGATCTAATCTGAACATTAACAAAATCACCACTTTTAGATTTTAACTACGACGGATGTGCTCATGGCAAATGTGCAGGGGATAACATCTCTCAGCAGCTTAAAAGATCACAGGTTCACAGCTGCTGTCTGGGGTAGTTTCATTGAATATTGAAGACTTACAAGGAAGGCTATACCCAACAATGTCAAGGTCTGATACTGCCCTTTGATAATCACAGTGATAGGCAATTTGGAAAACCAACTATTTTCATTGGAAAATACCGTATTCAGAGAGTGATTTTCCTAGATACAAGTCAATGCCGACTGCACACAAAGGAAAGGATTTAGAATTAGAATGTATTATTTTATAGACTCCATCACATGTTTAACCAAACAACCAAGGATGTGAGTCAGCAGTGTCATCTTTGAGTGGGAAAAATAGAACCCAGTTTATATTGTTTTTAAATCTCAAAACCTACTTGGAAAGATAAAGTTTACTGTCCCCAAATTCCAAATTACAGGTAATGGAAACAGTGCATGCGAGCAAGTTCATTAAATTCTCTATGCTTCACCTAAAAAGGAAAAGAATGGGAAAAGTTGATTTTGAAAAATTCTTCCACCTAAAAATGCTCAGGTTTAGGTAAAATTCAAATGAATGTTTTTAAAAAGATGATCAAAATTCTAAAAACAAATGAACCGATATTCAAAGACTTTACTCCTCCAGTCATTCAAAAGAATATACACAATTTCAAACAAGCTGGTTAATGAAGGTGAGAACATGTACACATTAAGACGCCAAAATCTAAATGAAGCAAAAGGCCTGAATAAATCGTTTAGACAACAAAAGTAACTGAAAAAGTAATGAAAAGAAAATCTAGGGAGAAATGTATGGTCACACATCTGAGTTAAATTTAATTTTCTTTTCTTTTTTTTTTTTTTCCTGAGACAGGGTCTGGCTCTGTCACCTAGGCTAGAGTGCAGTAGCATGATTGTGGCTCACTGCTGCCTGGAACTCCTGGGTTCAAACAATCCTCCAGCTTCAGCCTCCCACTGGGTGTACAGGAGCACACTACCACATACATTTTAAATTTTTTTGTAGGGGCAGAGTCTCAAACTCCTGGCCTCAAGCAATCCTCCTGCCTTGGGCCTTCAAAGTGCTGGGATTTCAGGCATGAGCCACTGCATCTGGCTCCCTATTTAATTTTTAAAAAACAAATATTTGCAACATTATTCAAGAAACCTCAGATCTTAGAAAAATATGGAGAGCTCCCTGATTCATATTAGGTTGCCAGAATATCTTTAATTTTTAATAAAATGGATGAAAATAGGACAAAATTTAAAACTCTAGAGAGCAATCTCACTTGTGAGCATAGGAACAAATATTCTAATTAAAATAATGTCAAATAAATTTGAAATTGTTATCCAAAAATAGTGTGTCTTGATTAATCTGAGCCTTCCAAGAATGTAGGTTTGGTTTAATTTAGGAGCTCGGTCTCCATATTCAGTTACAACAACAAATGAAAGTGTCAAGTCATAGAATCCTATCTAAATGTTGAAAAGACTATGAAAAACCAGTGAACAATTTCAAGTCACAAATCTTAATAAAATAAAAGGAAATAATTAAATAAAGACTAGTGAACAACCTCAAAATAAATAGCATTCTAAATGGCAAATGATGAAACAATATTAAAATGGGAAATGACATATTTCTGTCACAACTATCAATTAGAGATAATATTAGGCAATATTTATAATCTTAGACTAATATTATCTTAAAGGTCTGGTGAGTGTAGAAGTCAAGGAAATAAAATATCTAGTAGACATTATAGAAAAAGAGAAGTAAATTTCCCATGTTTTACCAATAATATAATTGTAAAAATAGAAAGCCAAAGTATTCCATTTTTTATAATTATAGTATCATTTAGAAAATTTGGTAAGCTAAATGGAAACAGATATATTACACAATTACTTATCTTATCTTAGCAGTAAGTTTCCAGATACATAAACAGCAAGAAATGTCCAACTCCTGATAGCAAAATTAATTTTTTTAATGTAGGAATAAATTTAACAGAAAACGGACATGATTTATATGAAGAACATTATAAACTTTGTGAAAGACTGCAAACTCTCTGGTTAGATGAAAAGAGATAACATGTTTCTAGATGGAAAGATAATAGAATTAAAATATGAAGTTACTGACCATTGATTTGGAAGCTAAATGCTATCCTATGATAATTTTAACCAAATATTTATAAAGTTGACAATATTGCGTTAAAATTAATATGTGCAGGTAAGGGGTATAGAGAGTCTAAACTCTGACCACAAGCCCAGGGACTTCTAGGAACACGTCCCTTGATTTATCTTCCTATCAGCCTGCTCTAAACAATGAGCCAAGTTAGAGAAATGTGGAATTTACCAGTTTTATTCCTGGTCATGGCAAGGAGTTTACTTCTGGTAATCAGAATTGTTTATTGTAAAACTCTTACACACCCACATACCCCAGAGTGGCTATGTGACCAGCACAATATAAAAATTAAAGGACAGAGTGAATAGTCTCCCTGGGTTAAAGTGTTCACATCTGGCTCGACCTCACCTTCTGCAAAACAGGTACCTTGTTAATGCACTGGCCTAGAAGTAACACCTTACATGTCTTAAGAACGTTAGAGGCCAGTCTCTATAACTTTCACAAATGAAAAAGTTATAAACAAGCATTAGCATATAGAAGAAAGAAATGAATAATAAATAAAATTACTCCAGTTAGGTTTGGTTCAGGAGTGCAAGAGGGGTTTAATATTTAAAAAATCAATTTACCTTACAGACAAAAAAGATAATCTGACAATCATATCATAATAGATGCTGAAAAATACTGAAAACTTTCAACATACATTCAATTTCTTAATTTTTTTAAAAAGCACACTCTTGAATAGAAGGGAACATTTTTATCTGATAAAGAATACAATTTTTCAGTAAGCATGGCACTTAAGGTTCAACTATTGACAACTTTTCCTCTGAGAGAGAAATAAGACAAGTCTAGCAGCTACCACCAGTTCTATTCAACACATTCTAGAAATTCTGTCCAGTACATAAAACAACAAAAGGAAAATAGAACTGTTAATATTTAGAAAAAAGGAAATAAAATTGCCATTATTTGCAGACAAAATAATTGTGATCCTAGAAAATAAAATATATATGTATAAGTTCCTAGCTATGATAAATAAAATTAGCAAGGCCACTGGATACAAGGTCAATATTTTCTATAAAAATGCATTTCTATATGTCAGCAATAATCAAAATCAGAAGTTCTTTAAAAGTAACACAAAAACCTAGGAAAATACTAGCAAAAGATTTTCGAAATCTCTACCCCGAAAGCCGTAAAATATTACTTAGTAAAATTAAAGAATCCAAATAAATTGAGACATTGGAAACATTTGAAAAAAATATTTTTCAGTGAAATGCAAATAAATATTACATATGAGAAATCGTTGTACACCCATTAATTGGAAATTTTTATAGAGAATTATAATGCCTCTTGCTGGTAGGAAAATAGGAAAAAGTAGTCCCATTTTGTCACTAAAAATTGAAGTACTAAAGTTTTAGGGTAAATGAATCTATAAATGTTTACTGAAAATATAAATACATATCTTGCTTAAAAAATATAGAAGTCTCACTCCTAGTTATTATCTATTGCATAAAATCGAAAGTATCCTACAGGAGGAAATGTGTACAAGAATAAATTTGAAACATCGTCATGACATTGATGTCACTGGATAGGGGAATAGCTAGATACATTATGGTATATCCAAATCAAATAAATTTAGCCAAATAAATAAACATGAATCCAGTATCACAGACTGGATTTTATCTTCTGTCTTAAATGAGCAAAAGAAAAATATTAGAAAAAAAGCATATTTAGCATGGACTGTCAAATATAGGACAATGGGAATGTAAGATAGTGATAGATCACAGGATAGTGATCTCTGAGAGAGGGGAAACAAATGAGTTAAGTCCTGTAATTCCCACAGCTTACTGCCTAGACAGAGTTTCCAGGTGCCTGTGCAGAGGGGAAACACAGGAGTGTGGTAGTCTCCTCAAGTTGAAACAGATAGAGTCGGTGCTTTGGGGAGACCCACATGGGTAGAATTCATAAGACAGAGTGCCAGCTGCCCCTTTCAGGTACTGGAGCTTTGAAAAGACAGCAAGCTCCCGAGATCTGCAGACAGTCCCCCCTAAATTGCCATGTAAGGACCGATCGTGTGCATGGATTGGAGAAAACTACCTGAGTCTGGGGGTAAAAACACCTGAAATGAATAGCTGGAACATTTCCCGAAGGTCACAGAAAGTCAGGAATGGTAGAGTTCTCTCACCAACCAGAGTGCAAAAACAAAAACAAAAACAAAAACAGACATAGGCATTGGATAGAGAACTCAAACCAAATAAACACTTATGTCCAGACAAAAACACGTATGCAAATTTAATGGTGTTTTTACTCATATTTGACAATATTTGGAAACAATCTAAGTGTCCTTCAGCTGGTTAGTGGATAAATGAAGTGTGGCTCATCCACACAATGGACCCAACGATTCAGCAGTGAAAAAGGAAGGAATTGTGGCTGAAGCCAGCGACATGGATGAGTCTCAAGTCCTTTATGCTAATTGAAAGAAGGCAGAATCAAAATGCTACATATGATATGATTCCATTTTCAAGACATTCTGGAACAGGCATACACTAGGGCTAGAAATCAGATCATTGGTGTCAGTGGTGGGAGGTGGGAGAATTATTGAGTACATAATGGCACAGAACAATGTGTTGGGCAGGAATAGAATTGTTTTATATCTTCATTTTTGTGATGGTTACACAATTGTGTATGTATGTCAGAACTCAGTGAACTGTACACTAAAATGGTTGAAGTTTACATTTAACCAATACTTTATCATAAAAAATGAAAAAAAATAGATAGTATTTGATGACTTGTAGCAACTGCCATAAGCTATCTCTAGTAAGAAGATAGGGACAATAGTTACAAGATAATATATTTCTTAAAAAACAAACAATCACAGAAACACATATAATTTTGAATATGTATGTATCTACTATATATATATCTGTATGTGACTATATGAACATAGATAAAAGTGGAACATAATTAACATGAGTTGCCTATTTCAATGGAAATTTAACAGAGTAGGAATAGGAAGGTAGAAACGAAGCAAAAAAGGCAGGAAGGAAATTCGAGGCTTAATTACACACACACACACAAAAACTACATAATATCAACATATCCAGCCTGGTCAACACGGTGAAACCTCTGGCTCTACTAAAAATACAAAAACAAAAAACCAGCTGGGCGTGGTGGTGTGCACCTGTAGTCCCAGCTACTTGGGAGGAAAAGGCAGGAGAATTGCTTGAACCTGGGAAGTGGAGTTTGCAGTGAGCATGGATCACACCACTGCACTCCAGCCTGAGCAACTAAGTGAGACTCTGTCTGAGCTAGTTAGATAGATAGATGATAGATAGATAGATAGATAGATAGATAGATAGATAGATAGATAGATAGATAGATAGACAGATAGACAGATTTAAAAGCTGCAATCTATATGTTTAAGGCTGTAAGAACAAAATGAACTAGAACTCCACTTTCTTAGATATCGGAACTATTAGGCTGCCTCTGACTCTACCAGAAATTT
Organism: Pan troglodytes; assembly: GCF_028858775.2. Classification (NCBI taxonomy): domain Eukaryota; kingdom Metazoa; phylum Chordata; class Mammalia; order Primates; family Hominidae; genus Pan; species Pan troglodytes. The sequence goes on along the minus strand of NC_072416.2, from coordinate 88,453,291 downwards.
CCATTTCACTTTCCTTTCCCTTCCTGGTCCTTTTTCATTTTTTTTAATTCTCCTCCTCACTTGCAATTTAAAACCACTACTGATTCTCTTTAAGGTTTGATCATGGCAATCATGGGTAAAGAGATGTTGACTCCGTGATCCAGATATATATATATATTTTTTTTTAATTGGCCCTTTCTAAAATGAGAAAGACTGCGTTTTTGTCCCTCACACTCTGGGTGAGACCAGCTGCCCCTAGTTTTATCAGTCATATTGTTATCTTTCACTATTCTTCAACTCACCGGAAAAGAATGGGTCTTTCAACATCTAACACAGGGGCTCTATTAGAATCTTTTTAATGCAAATCATAGTTATGTAGTAATTATAAGATGGCAAAAGACTAAAGGTGAATTACAAACATATTTTCTAATTGTCTTATCTGGTGTTTTTCCTAGTCTTCTTATTAGAATGGACAACAAATATCTATTAATGTTTATGGAGCTCTTACTACATGGAAAAACCTTCACAGGTGTTATTTCATTTAATCCTCATGACAACTCCACAGGGAAGCTACTTTTCTTTTCTCTATTTTCTATCTAATAAAACTGAAGCACCCTAATATTTAGACATGGGTGCAGTGTCAACATCGTGTCGGAACCCTGGGCAGCCCGTGCTCTTCCCTAACTGGTTATGGTATGCTCACATCAGACCACCATGACACACTGCCCGCACAGCTTCCCTTTGAGAATCACTGCCTTGGCTTAGGCCTTCATCATCTCTCACTGATATTTCTTCAGCACATCCATGTTTTTTTGACTCCATCCTTTCACCCTCTCCATTCTCCTCATCTCAGACAGAACAGCCCTTTAGAGCAAATTTGATTGGTCACATGCTTTAACATGACTACCTGCGTCACCATCATCCTGCAGACACATTTCCAATTCCTCAGCACTCTCTAGAGTCCCCTTCCTTCCTCTCCTGTTTCATCAGTTCTCTTCTCCCTGTCCAATCACACACGTCTTTCATCCCTAACTACTCCCATCTTTCTGCCCTCTTTGGGGATTCTTCCCTCCAATTAGGACATGATCCCTCCCACCTCTCTTTGGTTCCGTCTTCTCTCAGTAATTCCTTACTTCTGGCTTCCTGACTACTTTTCATTTCCCTTCAGTGCTCAGTTCAGGAGTCATCTCCTTCAACAAGGCATCTCGAATCCATCTGAATCACCTTCCATCCCTCTTAAAGCATCCTTCATAACCGATTGCAATTCCTTGCTTATCTACTTAAGCTACTAGACTGAGACCACCTCAAAGGCAGGGATCGTGGCATCCATCTTTGTGCATCCAGGTATCATCTATGCTATGTATTTAATAATTGGCTTGAACAGAGAAAAAGAAGTAAAATATTATATGAGTTTAGAGAAAATGTGTTGTTAATACATAGTTCCAATGATTTATAGTCCCCTTTCTATTTTAAACTTTAAACTTAACTTTGTCTGCTACAAAATGTTAAAGAAATGAGTCATGGCACAAAAGCAAAAATTAAGAACTTACCACACTGTTAAACAATTAACTAGGTTTATGGCTGTAGCCAACAGATGGATGGTTGAATTTTCCCACCCCATCCCCTAGCACCCTCACCCACTACCACCAACCCCAATTTCCAATGGCTGTAATTAAAAATATGATCAATACTTATTTTTGGTATAATTCTTTGGAAGTCTGAAAGAAGAAACAAATAGGATAATGTTCAATGAGGTTGAAAGATGATCTATAGTACAAGTACAGTTGTGCTACTGTAAGGTTTGCCAGGTGTGGTGGCTCCCTCTTGTAATCCCAGCACTTTTGGGAGGCTGAGGTGAGAGGATTGCTTGAGGCCAGGAGTTTGAGATCAACCTGGGCAACATGGCGAGACACTCTTTACTTAAAACATATACATTTAAAAAGTAAAGTTAACACGATGCTAACGTATATGGGGAATGACATCCGATGATAAATGTGAACAAAACAAACGAGAAAAGAGAACAAACCCTTTCTGTTTTATTGGAGTTTCACAGACACTTATTGGAATACCACAGGTAGTTATGGTTCCTCTATTTTAAGATGATATGTAAACACTGGAATGATGGTTAAAAATATATATGTGGAAGAATAAGACTGTTTATTATAAAGAAGCCCGAAGACTGATTAAATTGCATTCAAGTATTTGTAAATTTATTTCACAGATAGTGCTAAATCTCTGTTCTCAGTTCCCAGAAACAAGATTAGACTATTTTTCTTCCTGTTTTGAAAAAATTGGATTGCTCTAAAAAGAAGGCAAGCCTACTGTACTTGATTCTGGGCAACTTGAGAAAATGATCAGAAAACTTTTCCACCTCTTTATGCCTTTAACCCAACTTATAAAAATTGCAACAACAAACATGTTGGTGATTACAACAATGCTCCTTTCAGGGAACTCAATTACCCGCCAATTATTAACTTGGTCAGGAGGTTTTAAAGCAAGACAAACCAGAGTTCCATGTATACAGTCTACAGAATAGAAATGAAAATACACAGTATCATCATTCCACAACATGCAAGAAAGAAAACTATTTTTTTTTAAAGAGGAAAATGTCCTACCATGATTTATGTTTGCTGTGTGATCAGCTGCAGGAAAGTGGTGCTCTCCATTATTCAATCGTTTCATCAGCTTCCAGTGTGAATCTTCTGTGAGAAATGGCTCCCAACCGCAGAAACCCGACTCAAAGTCACAGGCGAGATGCTTTGCTGTTACACGTAGAAGAGAAAACAGGTGAGGAGAAATGAAGAGCATGCAGGCAAACACTGCTCTACGCTAGCTAATCATCTTAGGAGGCCTGCAAAATTATTCTGCTTGGTAGTGAATATTCTCTAATGATCGGAATAGCTTTCCTTTATCTAGTCACACACAATATCTCAGGTGCTGTGTGAGGCATGACCCTTCCACATGCTTCCATCTGTAAGTCTGGTACATTTCATTCTGGTTGGCCATCTCCATTTTATTTAATGATGCAAGGTGGAACTCCAAAGCTTTTCAGGGAGTAACTAATTTGCTTGCCCAGTATAAACCTGCTGAGATGGTAGTTTAAATGAAAAAAATCCACTGGGAAGGGGGAAGTTTAAATTAATTCTGGACACACAAATAACTTGAGGTCAGCATCTCAGTATGCATTTTATTATTCTATCCTAACACTTTCTCAAAAAAAAAAATACCTAGCCATTTTGGAATTGCAGGTAAATTAGATATTCGGAACTGAGCTGGTGTTATCTTTTGTCTTTTTTTTTTTTTTTTTTTTTTTTTTTTAAGGCAGAGTCTCGCTCTGAGGCCCAGGCTGGAGTGCAGTGGTGCAATCTTGGCTCACTGCAAGCTCCACCTCCCGGGTTCACGCCATTCTCCTGCCTCAGCCTCCCGAGTAGCTTGGACTACAGGCGCCCACCACAACGCCCGGCTAATTTTTTATATTTTTAGTAGAGATGGGGTTTCACTGTGTTAGCAAGGATGGTCTCGATCTCCTGACCTCGTGATCCACCCGCCTCAGCCTCCCAAAATGCTGGGATTACAGGCGTGAGCCACCACACCCAGCCCAACATTTTTTTTTACATGAAAGACATCTGGAGACAATATCACAGTAAAAATTAATGCATCATACAAGATCCTTGGTTTAAATTTCTTTCAATTGACTATTATACCAACGTCCCCTGTGAAGGTACACAATTCATATTAGCATTTAAAATTGTTTTTAAAGTCCTATAATTTAAAAAACCCCTATTTCATGGAATTTCCTGAACTATTTTGATTTGAAGATATATCTATCATGCCAACTTTTTTGGAACACAGTGAAGTAGATTCTATATATATATATTTTTTTTCCTATATGAGTTATTGAAATTTTATATATAAATACAAATGTGTATTTTATTGTGGTAAAATATACATGACATAAATGTAACATTTTAACAATTTTTAATGTAAGCTTCTATGGTATTAGGTACATTCCCATTGTTGTACAACCATTACCACCATCCATCTCCAGAACTTTTTCATTCCCAAACTGAATCTCCACCCCCACTAAGCAATATTTTCCATATCCCCTCCCCTCAAACCCTGGCAACCACCATTTTACTATCTGTCCCTATGAGTTTGCCTACTTTAGGTACTTCATATAACTGGGACCAAACAATACGTGTCCTTTTGTCTCTGGCTTATTTCAAGGTTCATCCATGTTGTAGCATGTGTCTGAAAATTAGATCTATTTCATGTATAAACTGTTCAGGGATCCAATGTGTATCTTTGGACATGTTCGGCATGTTGTATTTTAATTATTTTGATAGAGATTTTTTAAAACATATTGCATATATATGTATTAATTTTTTAAGCTTTATTGATGTATAAGTGACAAACAAAATTGTAACTAAGGTATGCAATGTAATGTTTTGATATACATATACATAGAGAAAAGATTACCACAGTAAAGCTAATTAGCATCATTTCATCATATAGTTACCTTTTGTGTGTGTGATCAGAACATTTCAGATCTACTCTCAGCAAATTTCAAGTATACAATACAGTGTTATTAACTATAGTCACCAGGCTGTACACTAGACTCCCAGAACTTATTTATCTTGTAAGTGAAAATTTGTATCTTTTGACCAACACCTCCCCATTTCGGCCAGGCCTCAGCCCTGGACAACTGCCATTCTACTCTCTGTTTCTACAAATTCAACTTTTTTAGGTTCCATGTATAAGTGAGATCGTGCTGTATTTGTCTTTCTCTGTCTGGGTTATTTCATTTTGCATAATCCCCTCCAGGCTCATCATTGTAACAAATAGCAAGTTTTTTCTTCATTATTGCTGAATAATATTTCATTGTGAACACATATACATTTTATACACACACACACACACACACACACACACACACACACACAAACACACCCCACTTGTTTGATCCATTCTCAGAGACTTCAGTTGTTTTGGCTGGATATTTTGAATAATGCTGCAATGAACATGAGGGTGCAGATATATTTTAATCTTAACTGCCCTCATTTAATACAGGATTATGTTAATAAACATCAAAAATCTATTGTTTGGTTTTAGAGAAATTTTACTCAGAGTTCATCAGTTAAAGTAATATTTTAAGATCATGACAAAGCTTTCTCTTGCATATTTAACCACTACAGCATATGAGCAGACAAGAAAGAATTTCATTGTGCAGCTGGGAAAAATTCTGGATCATGAAAAGTAAAATATTTTATGAATCCTCCAGAAGTTAATCAGCTCTCTGTGAAATAAGAAAGAAAGCTATGTATGGGAAATGAATGGGGAATATTTCATTTAATGAGAATATATTAGATTCTAACAGGATTATATTATAAATATTGTGTTAATATACATTACAAATACACATTATAAATATTTTATTAATATTGATGCTCTTAAGGACTAGCAAAGTAAAGAGAGTTTTTGCTTCTACCCTGAGAGAACTCTGACTTGTTTGCCTTTAGTTTTTATCAATTTTTTTAGATGCCATCTGTTTCTTCCCCTAGCTGTCTTCCTTCCTGAAGCCTCTTTGGTACAGTTGTTCTCAAAGTTTCATATGCAGACAAATCACCTGGGACCTTGTTCCATGTAGCTTTTGGTTCCGTAAGGCTGGGCCAGGGCCTGAGGTTCTGCATTTCCACTAAGTTCCCAGGTAATGCTGATGCTCTGGTCCATGGAGTCTGCTGTTGCAGCAAAACACACAGGCCATTTTTATTAACTGATTTTGAAAAGCCACCGTTTTGCAGGCTATGTTATGCCATATATTAAAATAATACCTAAAAGTAAGAGCAACTTGATAATGAGAGAAGGCCTGAGTGAGTCTGCCTTTGGGGAAAAGCACACTGGCTCTGGAATACCAACTGACAATCCTCACGAGTTCATATTTACTCATTCTCCAGAATTTGGTAAGTATTCCTGGTGCTATTCAAACTGCCTGCACAAGCTATACCCTCCTAGAGATTCATTCGAAAGTGCAATAAAAAAAATATATAAAGATATTTTTCTTGTGCTTCATGAACATGGAAGAATCGTTTATGAAAAAAACTTGATATTACAAATTCAAATTTGTAAAACACAAATGTTTTCGTATGTGTAAAATGTTTCAATATGGTTTTAAATTTCAAAGGAAAGCCTCTTTTATTTTGTAAGAATATACATATGCACGTGTCTATATGCAAAAATATATTAAATACTTTAGTGCAGCAAATAGTGTAAATTTATATCAATTCTAATAATCCAAATCTATATAATTTCACAGCATAAATAATTGTATATATATTTACATGAAACACTCATTTTGGTATCAAAATACAAGAATACACATATATACTGTATGCAATATGGCTACATTTTTATGACATATTCCCTATATCAAGTCAATCTCAATCATGCAAACATGACAGGTTTTCTTTGGACAAATGAGGTTACACTATTTAAAAACTTAAAAGACTAATAAGTAACACTGTTTTTGTTGAGAAACACAATTACCCATTCCTGCATTCACCCAAAGAAAATAGCAGAATATGGCATCAAGAGCTACTGAACTGGAAAAATGTCATATACATAATCAATGAAACTTCAATAAATGAGAAAATATGTCAAAAATCAAATGCTAAACAATTTTTTAAAGGTGAACATAAAGTATGATTTACTACGGGGAAAATAATGGAGGGGAAAAAGCTAAGCTTCCAAATATACAAGTGCCCAGGTGCAGTGCCTCATGCCTGTAATCCCAGCACTTTGGGAGGCTGAGGCCGGTGGATCACCTGAGATCAGGAGTTCAAGACCAGCCTGGCCAACATGATGAAACCTGTCATTACTAAAAATACAAAAATTATGTGGGTGTGGTGGCACATGCTTGTAATCCCAGCTACTCTGGAGGCCGAGACAGGAGAATCACTTGAACCCGGGAAGTGGAGGTTGTAGTGAGCCGAGATCATGCCATTGCACTCCAGCCTGGGTGACAGAGCAAGACTCTGTCTCAAAAAAAAAAAAAAAAATTATATACGTGGAAAGAAAGGAAATATATTTTCCTTCAGTTATTGACATTAAGAATTATAGAAACTGTTAGAAAGAAATATTTCCCCAACAGAAATGAAGCAAATTGTCTGTAAAAAATTTAAATAAAACATAGAAAGAAACTTCACATACATTGGAGTAAATAAATTGCTCTTACATCGCTTGTTTTGAACAAAAGAAGAGAGCAGCCCAAAAGCTCCGTTGAGCTCACACTGGTTAGCCGATTACTTGGTTTAAAGCTAGGAGTCTGAAGTATTAACTGGATTGCTGTTGATGAACATGGCAGAAGGGGATTTTAGCCTTACTTTCTCATCTCCTCTCTCCTGTGTCCCTCCGCATTGCTCTTAATAAAATCCAAGCTTCCCAAGAGAAACCAATTATACAGAGCTTTTCACTTAAAAGGTGGCATTTATCTTATTACAATATTTTCACCTCTGCTCAAAAAAACATCTCACTAAAATAAGACACTGCAGTAAAATAAACATCAAATTTTTAATATCTTTTAAAAACCACCTGTTTGTGATACAGAAATTGGATTCATATCCTTGGAATTCATGTTTTCTAAAGAGACACAGGGATCTCAGTTGCTAAGTTACCTCATATGAGAATCATCCTGTGGATTGTAAATTAAATTATATTTTTGTTGAACTATGACTATGCTTGAATAGCAATGGGATCTCTTGTCATCACTTCTATCAAAGACTCTTCAGAAAAGGCCTGAAAGAAAGGTGTTGGGGCACTTTGGCCCTCCCAAACGCCAGTCATGGCTGAAGTGATTTCTTTTTTTTTTTTTTTTTCAGACGGAGTCTCACACTGTCGCCTGGGCTGGAGTGCAATGGCGTGATCTCAGCTCACGGCAACCTCCACCTCCCATGTTCAGGCAGTTCTCCTACCTCAGCCTCCCAAGTAGCTGTGATTACAGGTGCCCACCACCACGCCTGGCTAATTTTTTGTATTTTTAGTAGAGACGGGGGTTTCACTATGTTGGCCAGGCTGGTCTTGAACTCCTGACCTCGTGATCTGCCTGCCTCGGCCTCCCAGAGTGCTGCGATTACAGGTGTGAGCCATTGCACCCGGTTGGCTGAAGTGTTTTCTAGGCAAGTAAGAGGAGAGCGGCCCTTCCTCCAGGGCAGCCATGATGGCTGAAGTGATTTCTACAATCATGGTAGCTGCCCTGGAGGAAGGGCCACCCTCCTCCTACTCATCCCTCCCAGCTACAGCTTCCAAGATGATTGACTAGAGAGGAAAAAAGCATACACAATAAAAGTTAGCAACCCATACTATATGCCTCCAAGGCAAAGGTACAAAAAGTTTCCTTCTACCACCCATCTTCTCTTTAATCAAAGTACACACATTCGCACACCCAGCCAACAATAATCACAACTATTCATTTGTAGAATAAATTGAGAGATGTTGCAGACTTTGCAACAAGCACCAAAACATGAAGTTAAAATAGAGATCCCTGAAGGCATAGTACTAATAGTTTCAGAGCAATAATGCATATTTATCACATTTCATACATATGACTTACCTTTGCCTTGATAGAAACAAAGACTGTTTTAAATCCAACTAACAGTCTTGAATTAGAGCATGTTAACTAGTAAGCCATTCACTCACTTACAGCAAGTTGCTGGGTCTTCATCACTCTCATCGGAGCAGTCCTGCCGAGAGTCACAGACAGATTCTTTGGTGATGCACTGGCCACTAGTGCAAGGGAATTCATCTTCAGAGCAAAGCTTTCTGGATTGGGTCTGTCCACAGGCATAGACCCAGAGGTGATCAAGGGCAATAAAACTTCTCTGGCTCTAAAGAGTCCCTTCAAAAATAATCTTTAGGAAGAAAAAGATTAATTTATGAGTTTGCAATCTCCTTAATAAGACAAAAAACTAAAGAAGGTTGATAAAGACAAAGTAGTTATTGAGAAAAAGTGTTTAAAGCAACCAAGGCAATATATAACAAAGTTCCTGTTTGATAAGCTCAACCCATGCTCATACGACTGATGTAACAAACCTGCACGTTGTGCACATGTGCCCTAAAACTTAAAGTATTAAAAAAAAAACTGATGGAAACATTTGCTCCACTAAAGGCTCAGAGAAACCTCCCAGGATCAGGCAAAACACAAGCATCCCACTTAACTATCAAAAATGTCCCTGACTGCAAACTTGTTACTTGGTCATCATCTTTACAGCTCTCTTTCTTTCATTTTCAAGGAAAATAAGAAGTATTGTCATTACTTATAGAACAAGAGCTGTAACTGCATCTGACTTATTTTTTAACTAGTGAAATTAGTATTTGAATACATGAAGAAAAATATCAGGCAAACGGAAACAGACACAATATAGGAATAAAAAAATGTAAGGGAATAAACATAAAACTCTATTCAACTTACATAAAAGAGTAACTTCTTTAATGAGAAAAGAAGTGTCAATTAAAGTAAATAAATTTTGTTGTCACCAATTGAATTGCTAGCTTTTCTGGAGATAAGCAATATTAGCAAATGAAACAACCGCACATTGCTGGTCAAGTGTAAGATAATGTCAAAGTATTAGCATTCCTTGAGTTTCTACCAAGAGCAATTATTACTTAACACCAAAAGTGCAGAAGTATAAATAGCTGACTGTATCACAGATAACTAATTATTTGCTGTCCAGAACATTAGCCATGAGCTACAGAGGACTATTTCAATTCAAATTAATGAAAATAAAATAAAATTTAGTTCCCTCAGTCATGGTAGCCAAATTTCAATTGTTCAATAGCCTCATGTGATGAGTGGCTACCATAGTGGACATCAGATATAAAGCATTTCCATTAGGCAGAAAGTTCTATTAAACAGCACTAAATGTGGTTAAAATTCCAGCCAGATACTAAGAATTAAAATTGACTTCCTTCAGTTTCATCCAGCTTAAAGTTTCTGAATAGATTTTCTTTTCAAAACACGAGGGATAGGTCAGGTGCAGTGACTCACACCTGTAATCCCAGCACTTTGTGAGGCCAAGGAGGTGGATCACTTGAGGTCAGGAATTCGAGACCAGCCTGGCCAATATGATAAAACCCATCTCTACTAAAAATACAAAAAATTAGCTGGGCATGGTGGCACATGCCTGTAGTCCCAGCTGCTTGGGAGGCTAACGCAAGAGAATTGCTTGAGCCCAGGAGGTGGAAGCTGCAGTGAGACAAAATCCCATCACTGCACTCCAGCCTGGGTGACAGAGCAAGACTCCATTTCAAACAAACAAAATACGAGGGATATATATTTGTTTGTTCATTAATAATTACTTAAGGTCAGATTTTCAGTTTGCAAATATGTCTAATAATTTGGTTTAGAAAATAATATTAAATTTAAATCATATCCAACAATAAGAAAACTTTGTATGCTGCTACATACTTTTCCCATAATGAATATCATACATGTAAAAATTATTAATGTATAGCTGTATATTTTCATAGCAGCAAGAGATCAGAAATGCAGAAATGATATCAATTTGAGGTTCAAAAATTGATGGTTTTAAACTTAGATCTCAAAGGCCTATAATTATTGAACAGCTAATTACATTACATATCCACTTGAGAACCTGGAATAACTCTCAAATTCATTTTCTTTACATTTTACTTTGTTTTATCTTTGAGTTAAAACAAAATTTAATCTTCAGTTTATAAAAAAAGAAACTTGTTTAGTACCTGAGAAGTTATAAAAACAGATATCAGCCTATGAAAATTAAATAGTGTCAAAATGTTAACTCAATAGGCTGTGATAGGATGTATAAATGGAATATCACTATAAAGAAATGAAATTGGCTTCATAACCCACACATATAATCAGTATCATCATTTTATACTCACACTCCAGCATAAATAAACTTACGCATTCCGTATATCATGTTGGTGCAAAAATAATTGAGGTTTTGGCCATTAAAAGCAATGGCAAAAGCCACAATGGCAAAAGCTGCAATTACATTTGCACCAACCTAATACAACACAAAATATCAATTTAATTTTTTAAGAGACAGCATTCCTATTGTGCCTATGTATGTTTCATATGTTTCTTGGTGTACATAGAGCTTTCCATGTGTTATAAAGATATGAATTATTGCATTCAAAACATTTGCCTATACTCTACTAAGTTTCAATACCAGTTTATTATTTACCTACTTCATAATGCAATTTGTTTCCCTGGGGCAAAGCATGGTGCTGGGGAGCAAGAAAGGAAGGCTGTGGAGAATGAGGAAGCTGTGAACAAGAGTGGATACACTCTATTTCCCCCGCCATGGGAAATTTGGTCTCAGAAGGAAAAGGTACAATTTAAAAAGTAAGCAATCACTCTCCCCAAATATACAAGCACGCATCCCTAACTTAAATGCTAATTTAACTTTAGCAGTGCATGATCAATTTATTGCTGCAAAGCTAAAACTTAAACCATGATAAAAAAAATACTTTTTTTTTCTTTCATACCTTAAATGTCTTCAGATCTTCTGGTATTAACACATCTGCTTTCACCCATTGGCTGTGAGTTGATATGTTGTATGTCCAAAATATTTCTTCTTCCTTTGATTTGAAGAGAAAGACATCACTCATTACCCATATTCTAATCTTCACATTTACATACATGCTCTTTTAATTACATTGTAGTAGGTATTACCTTACCTGTATGATATAAAGTACTAGGAAATCTAAAGTCTTGGTAGTCAAATTGAAAAAGCTGAATATCATTAAAAAATAAGAAAATGAAGCATGTTTATGTAGTAAAGCTGCTTTTTGTGGATAAACAGTATTAGGATGGAACAAAAATTTGGATGAAATCTTTTAAAAAAACAGTACCGTGTTTCAAAAATAAAATTCTAAATAACAGTTAATAAGATCAGCAATTTAAATGTTGATCTCAATAACATTATTACATTTTGTAATATTGCCATGATACTAGAAAAGAAAAAGATTACAGGCAAACAATATAAAGGTTAAAAATGTTGTCAGATGCATTTTCTGCACAATTTCAATTTATACTAAATATTTTTTCCTGTGGAAACATTTGGTCCAAATTCCAAACAATACAGTTACATTCTGAAAATTATATTCTTAATTTGGTCATTCTATCAAAGGCCTATTTACATCTTTTAGAGAAATCTATGTTATGTACCTGTACAATGATCATTTTTCAGATTGCAAAATCTATGTAAAATTGTTACTACATGCTATGAGTGTAGTAACAAGCCTTTACTGCATTCAAAACATGTATTGAATGTAAGAAGCTCAATAAAAGTCTATGGTGAAACTCCATCTCTACTAAAAATACAAAAATTAGCCAGGCGTGGTGGTGGGTGCCTGTAATCCCAGCTACTCAGGAGGCTGAGGCAGGAGAATAACTTGAACCTGGGAGGCGCAGGTTGCAGTGAGCCAAGATGCCACCACTACATTCCAGCCTGGGCGACAGAGCATGAATCCATCTCAAAAAAACTAAATAAAATAAAAAAGTCTATAAGGTACTCAAAATTTTGTCTACGGCATGTATGGCATTGGTCTTTATGATTTATGTTGATGCTTTTATGCTCTGAAATCTTATTTTTATTTACATTTTATTAGACATTCAAATTCACATTTCTTCCCAAAAATAGACCAAATTGTTCATAATGTTTACATATAGAATGCATGAATTTTTAGGTAACAATATGGTAAAAATGTGAAGATTGACATAATTATGTCTCAGGTTGAGCTCTGAGCCTGGCTCTGTCCCACTTTCTAGCATGAGATAGAAAACGGCCCTGAAAGGCAACATCTTGTTTTAATCCAAATGATAAGTGATATCAATATTTGTGTCCTCACTCAGCCTCACATATTTTATGCATGCCCAAGATTTTCTAAAAATGAATCTACTTTCAACTTAGTCCTGCACCCTCAGATGCCTACTCCAAATTTCCAAGACCTAAATATTTCAGAAGATAGTCTAAATCCATTACAATTTGCTTCATTACTTATTCATATCAACTGTGAAGATTTCCACAAGACAATGAAGCACATGGGGTGGACATATTTTCGGCTGATAGCTTTCATGGTGGATCAGGATGAACTGGAGTTATAAAAAGTTGAGACAAGCAACTAATTTTTCTTCTGCTTATTTCTTACACAACTTCAGTTATTTGGCATCAAAACACTTACACCCTACACAGATGCTTTTAGTGACACCTCTTGGCAAATTGCATTCACCACTTTCCCCCGTTTTCATTTTATGAAAATAATTTAGAGCTATTGTGCTCTTTTTTCACAGTGACTAATTGATTCCCCTCTGCTCCCCCTGAAGATGGGTGCACTTACATTTTTGAAAAGTGAGCAGTGTTCTTTCCAAACTTAAATAGTTTTTCATAAGCCAAGTTCATAGTACACAGTGAATGAGATCTATATTTTTCTATACATTTTCCAGTCTGATGGCACTAGCAATGTTTTGTAAAAAGAATTTATTCTTAGTGAAATCAGGTTTCATTTTATTTCTGTTCTTACTCTTCCACTTTCTAGTTACTTTTCACAGGTGTTAATGTAAAAAAGAAATCTCCAACTCAGCAAAGCTTTTCAAGTGATGTTCTACTTTTATCTTAAAATCAGTAAATAATTTTTTAAAAAATATATCTTTGCTCCGCCGGTCCAGGATCAATAATGCCGATTTACCTTTCAAGAAAAATATTTAACATATTTATTAACACTCTATCTCTTAGAGATGCCAGTCTATGCTTTTCTCTTCCGGTGAAGAAATCAAGGGTACCAAAGTCAATGTTGTTGAGTTTCACTACTTTTGATCGCATCTAGGAATAAGACCATGTAATTTGGTAAAGAATTACAAGTAAATTTGGTTGCAAAGAAAAATTACATGTAAATTTCTTGGTAAATAATTACATGGAAACCCTACACAGAACAAAAGTGGTCTGTTGCTATGAGTATTATTTTATAGATCATGGATGCAGATCTAACCCAAGAATGGTTAGATGGTACAAACTAGAATTGCTACACACTTGAGCTGATTCTAAAGAGTGAACTCTTTATTTAACAACTTGCCTTCACCTGAGTTTTTCACTTCTCAAGTTCTAATGTCCTCTGGAAATAAAGAAAACAACCTTCAGCATTCTTGCTAGATATTTCTTGGCTTACCTCCTCACATTTATAGAGTAATAGATGTTCGCAACATACAACAGCATTCTGTTCATGGAAAGATGTAAATCATCATTTTCATCAAGAGCTACTTTTTTAAATGATAGGTTTGTTTGGAGTCATTTTAAGTGTGTGATAAAACATTGTCTTGGGACTTAAATGTACTTTGATGCAGATTTTGCATCAGTGAGTAACATATGTATAGAGGATAGCAAATAGTGTCAGAAAAGACAGGACACCTCACAGGATACTAACAAATCAAACATCAGTCAACAATCTCTAAGATGTACATTCATTTGGTTCTGGTTAATACACTAGATCATTTCCCTATGATTAACTTCTTTTCTTATAATATGAGAGACAGAATCTTGATAACTATATTACTGATTAATAGAGTTAATGATGTGTGGTATCTAACGTCATTTTTATATGATGTAACACTTGAAGCCAATTTGTTTTCACTCTTTTCTTGTATGGTTCTAAAGCCACCAGAAGAATGGCATGGCTCATTTTCAGTAATTCCAATCTATATACATTCATAATTACATACATACTAAATACACACATTCATAATTACATAATACATATACACATTCATAATTACATACACAGTACATACTCACATTCATAATTAAATACACAATTCCATTCTACATGCATTGAAACTTTTAAAATACATCACTCATTTTCAGAGCAGATTAAAATAATCCTCAGGATTAGACCATATTATACTACAAATTTCCACTTAAATTTAGGCTAAAAATTCATTCAATTTTAATGAAATAATTAATTATCTGTCATCTGAAAAGCATTACCATAGGCCCACATATATAATTTAACCATTTTAACTATAATTTAAACTCATCGAAATTATTCTAGAATTTCTCTACTATGCCTTTATTGAAGAAGGAGTTGGAAATTACAGAATGCTGTAGATTGCATGGAGGCTTGCTGGAATTGGTTCAAACAGCACAGGTGACAGCAACTGAAATATTGAGGCATGAATGGTGGAACATACATGGATACAGTTAAATTTTTTCTCTCTTCCTTTTTGGTAAAATTGATCCCACGTATATGGACAGTTTGTAATGCTGCAGGAAGGATAGGGAGATGTTGTCCCCTTTTCTTCCTCCCCCCACACCTTACCAAATGGAGTGAAATATATTAAATAGATTGCAGGGCAGTGACTACAAAGTACTATTGCAAAAAACACAAAAACATAACAAGTTCCAGAATGCCAGGAAAATTATATCTCATTCAATTAAAAAAGAATTTATATACATATGTATATTACTTTATATATCTATATGTGTGTATATGGATGTGTGGGGAGATATATATATATATATAATCACATCCACATATCTACAGATATGTGATATATATATGACATCCATATTTATCTATCTATATATTTATATCTATATTGATGTGTAGAGATATGTATCTATAGATATCTCACATACATATAGATGTAATTATGTGAATCATATAAATCTGGATACATAAAATAATAAATATATTATTTGTTATATATTATATTACATATAATTATACATTATATATTATTTATTATGAATATATTTATTCATCTCCAGTTTCTGGCAGATAGTTCCCAAAAACCTGTTAATTTCCTAATCAGTAGGGATGTTAATAGAATCTTATGGGACTCATCACCAGAAAGATCAATCTATGATTAGAAGCTTGGAACTTTCAGCCCCACCTCTTTGGGGAAGAAGAGAGGGGCTGGAGATTGAGCTAATAAATGATCATACCTATGTGACAAATCCTCTACACAAATTCCTGAAGTACAGGTTTCAGAGAGCTTCTAGATTGCTGAACGCATTTTGGTTCCTAGAGGGTGCACACCCGGGAATGCATGGAAGAGAAGCACCACCCCTCTTCCCACATACTTTGCCCTATTCATCTCTTCCATATGGTTGTTCATCTACATTTTTAATAATAAATGGGTAACATGAGTAAAGTGTTTTCCTGAATTCTGTGAGCCATCCTAGCAAATTATCAAACCTAAGAAGGGGGTCATGGGAACTCCAATTTATAGCTGGTAGGTAAGAGGCACAATAGGAAGCTTGTGATTGACATCTGAAGTAGGGGTAGTCTTGTGGGCCTGAGACCTCAACCTGTGGAATCTGTACTATCTTCACGTAGCAGTGTCAGAATTGAGGCAAATCAAAGGACACTCAGTTGGTGTCCACTAGAGAACTGAATTGCTGTGTTGGAAAAAAAACATGCATCTGGTGTCAGAAGTGAGATATTGGGAGTGCTGAGTGTGTAAGAGTAGAAAAAGCAGGGTGTTTTCCTATACTATGGAATCAGCTGTCAGTTTGTTTTTATCTGTTATACTAATTGGAGTACTCACCCAGCTTTACACTTTAGAACTTATTGAGCATATTGGACAAGGAGAGAGAAGAATAATGGACTCACTCTACCCAGTGTGCCATTGTTCAATATTTAATCAATAATTACCAGTCTTAAAAATTATGTCTACTGCTACCCAAACAAGTAAGTTTTAACCATTATATTTATAGTTCTAATGATATATAGATGTAATGTCCAAAACAGATCACATCAGAGCTTCAATACAGAGCTCACAATACAGAATCTCAGCTATCCAATTTTTATTAGATCTATAGTTTCTTTAATAAACTTCCATGAATTTTGAAAACTTTATGAAATAATATTGGGCAAGTTATCACATTAACTTTTGTACATGAGAGTGTCCCCTATCCTAGTTTCTTAATCATTCTTTTTAAAAGTATACCAAATAAAGTCAAGTTAAAGAATAAAAGCCTATGTGCAACTGAGAAATTGAAACACAAGTTGCCAAGAGTTAGAAACTTCATTGATTCAATGAATTTGAAATAAATGCAACTTTCTTCTTACCTTATTATTATACAGTCTTACTCTCAGGACACTGCTTTCCATTGCATAATAGAATTGAAGATGACAGCTCTTGCCCAGGCAATGACACACAGAGCTATTTAGGTAAGCCCTGCTGTCTAAATGGTTAAGAGTGAAAGCATGCTTAGTGCCTACCCATACATAATAACCTGAAAGATAAAAGAAAAAAGAAGCAATTTAGGAAAACATTAGCTTCTTTCTGTCTGACTAAAACTATCTCATTTCTGAAGTTTTCAAAACCAGACTTAAAACACAAATATTTTACTTAAAAGGATAGAGTGTTTTCAAATGATTACATCAACTACAAATAACAGGTTTTCATTTTTATATATCATTTCCAATATGTAGAGAAATCTCCTAATTTCTATAATCAAAATTTGATAACACCCTTTTGTAAAAATTCAAGATTCCTGTAAAAGAAACCTACATATGCAAATTGCTATACCACCAAATTATTGTCATTTTCTTTTAAATATCACAATTCAATCCTTTTTTAATCAAGAATTTCTCTTCATCCTTCCCAGAATTCTTGCCCCTCTGGATGATTTTTTGATTTACTTTCTGTAGAAAATCCTTTATAGTTTTAGGAAATACAACTTAAAATGTCTTCTTTCTTACCAAGCCACATAGAGGTATGAGATATCTACAGTCCTTTTAAATGTCACCTATGGATTTTGTTTTACATAAAGATATTGTATATAAATTTTTCCCCATCTGATATTTAAAACCAGTTGGAGCTGTTCTTGAACTTAATAACAATGACAACACAGATTTATAAAGAGATTTCTATAATTTTAAAACTTCATTTTCAAAAATAAAGTCTGAAATGCTTCTTCATGCTACTGAAACGGCTGCACGTCTCTGACATTTATTTAAAAAGAAGTCTCTAAGGAAACCCAAATACAACAAGAAAGACAAAAACAAGAACATGAGACCAAATTTTAGCCTCACATATTTACAGCTACAGCAAATAATAAGCATAATAAGATCCTTAACTGGATAAATGTAATGTAAAAGCTTACACTATTTACATTAATGTCTTTTGCACAGTAAATCATGTCTGACTTTCAACAAAAAATTACAAGGCACCTGCAAGGCAAAAAGCAGTTTGAAAAGAGTAATTCTAAAAAGTAAAGTCTATTAATCTTTTTAAAAATAGTCTGTACACTATTCACAATAGCAAAGACATGGAATCAACCCAAATGCCCATCAATGATAGACTGGATAAAGGAAATGTGGTACATATACACCATGGAATACTATGCATCCATAAAAAGGAATGAGATCATGTCCTTTGCAGGAGCATGGATGGGGCTGGAAGCCATTATCCTGAGCAAACTAATGCTGGAACAGAAAGCCAAGCACCACATGTTCTCACTTATATGTGGGAGCTGAACAACTTGAACACAGACACAGGGAAGGGGAACAACACACATTGGGGCCTGTTGAGGGGTGAGGGGAGGGAGATCATTGGGATAAATAGCTAATGCACGCTGGTCTTAATACCTAGGTAATGGGTTGACAGGTGCAGCCAACCACCACAGCACATGTTTACTTATGTAACAAACCTGCACATCCTGCACACGTAGCCTGGAACTTAAATAAAATAAATAACCATAATAATAATATTACTGCTACCCCCAAAAAATAAAAAAATAAAAAATAATAATCTGCACAGTAAAATATATAAATATAATGCTAAAGACAGCAAAAACGAATTACATTTATAAATTGTACAAAAAAGAAATTAAATTTCATGCAATTCTAATACATTCTATCAAAAACATATTAAGATACACTAGGAAATAAATAAGAAAATATTAGCAAGTATACACTTAAAACAAAAATAAATTAAGACTTTAAATTAAATGCCCAATAGGCAGAATATAACCTAGACTGGCCATAGTGTCAAAGAGAAAATTCATGTACCAGAAGCCCTGAAATGTAACTCAAAATAGAGTAAATTATATAGAAAATAAAAAGGAGGAGTCAGGTTATGGAGTGTGAACATTAGTTGTGTTTAATAGAAACTCAAGATGAAAACATTAGAGGGAGTAAGAGAGAATTACATGAATAAAATAACATAATTTCTGCAAGTGATGATATATGTGCATTCTGAGCATTAAAAATTAAACATATACTCATTCCTGCACTCATCATACTGAAATTTTCAAATAACAAAGATAAAGAAACATTTTTAAAATCTGCATTAAACTAAAAACCATTACATGCACTCAGACTTCTCCATCACTACAGCACATATCAGGAGCTAAAGAGGGAAAATCACCCTGTACTTAGAAATTAAAAAAAAAAAATTCTAAAATTGTATGACCAGATAAATTATTATTTCGAAGTGAGAACAATTTTAAAACATTTTAAGTTTACAGGTACTATGGGAGCTCATCACCACAGATCTTTTCTAAATAAAAGAAAAATTGATTAAAGAGTCAACCTTTGCAAGGGGATAAGGGAACCAAGAAGGAAAGCATAAAATCTAAAAAACAATGGTGAGTAAGAAAAATAATGAAATATATAAACTTACTAATTACAAGTATCATAACAAGATATTGACTTTAAAACTCTTTAAAATGTTCAACTGTAACTCAGGACCAAAAAATAATTAAATGATAGTTTGGTCTTTCTCATGTTCAAGAAGGCAGAAATACTAGAGCACTTTAGGTTTTGTTAAAGAAATTTCATATAAAGAATATACCCTAAAAATTAAGAATAGTCATAACAATAAGATATACAAATTAAAGCTTCCAGATCAGTGAAAAAAATAAAAATAAAAATGTAACAATACTCACCCCTCCAAGAAAAGGAAGAAAGAAAAAAAAGCAAAAAGAATAAAAGTAAACAGAAAATACAAATTAATATGTTAGCAAGAGGAAGAAACACATTGACAACAGAGCAGTGTTGAGAGAAAGAAAGAAAGAAGGAAGGAAGGAAGCATGGATGGAAGGAAGGAAGGAAGGAAGGAAAGAAAGAAAGAAAGAAAGAAAGAGAAAGAAAGAAAGAAAGAGAGAAAGAAAGAGAGAAAGAAAGAGCTGGCTGACTTGGCTGGGCATGATGGCTCACACCTGTAATCTCAGCACTTCAGGAGGCTAAGGTGGGTGGATCACTTGAGGTCAGGAGTTTGATACCAGCCTGGCCAACATGGTGAATTCCTGTCTCTACTAAAAATTCAAAAATTAGCCAGACATGGTAGCACGTGCCTGTAGTCCCAGCTACTTGGGAGGCTGAGACAGGAGAATCACTTGAACCCAGGAGGCGGGGGTTGCAGTGAGCCGAGATCTCACCACTGCATTCCAGCCTGGGTGACAGAGTGAGACTCTGTCTCAAAAAAAAAAAAAAAAAAAAAAAAGCCTTTTAATACTTTTTGTTCACACGATAATAAATCCTGAAGGAAATAATAAAACTTAAAAAATATTGTTAACCTAGTATAATTCTTGTTTTACACTGTTGGAAACATAATTGTTATTTTCACCTTCAGCTCCTATGGCAGAATGTATTTTCAATAAAATATACTCAGTATATTCACCAAGGCCTCCTATGTAATGTCTTATAACTAGTCACCATAAAGCAGAATTCTGAAAGTAATACATAAAAGATATTATTTTTTTTTCTACCTTCATCATCACCTCCTTGATCCTGCTGAGGTGTGGATTCGAATGCAGGGATCTCTCTCGCTTTTGTGCGCATCCAGGAAATTTGGCCAGCAGATGCTTCTGACGTCCACTCACACATGTCAAATTCAAACCCACAGGCCTGACACACTAAATGGGAGAAAAAGATCTTTGTGGACTATTAGTCTGCTAGAGTGGCTGCTTAACCAAGTTATGTGTTGTAATCAACCAAAAGGCTTATATACATACATACACATCAGCACACACTCATTTATATCTGGAAGTTGGGATTCAATAAGCCTTAGAGTGTACCAGCAACTCCATTTTGCAAAAATTTCTCAGTTGATCCACATGTACAATATCCTCTCAAATGTGACCCATTGCCATAAAAAAAGGAGATTCCTAGCTTTTGTTGTATGTGTCACCACTTCAGTCACAATATGTTTTAATTTTTTTAAGAGACAGGGTCTTGTTCTGCCACCCAGGCCAAATGCAGTGTTGCAATCATAGCCCACTGTAGCCTCAAACTCCTGGGCTCAAGCAATCTTCCAGCCTCAGCCTCCCAAGTAGCTAGGACCACAGGTGCATGCCACCATGCTCAGGTAATTCTTTTTTTTTTTTTTTTTTTTTTTCCGGTAGAGATGACATCTTGCTATATTGCCTAGGCTAATTTTGAGCTCTTGGCCTCAAGCAATCCTCTCATCCCGGCCTCCCAAAGTGCTGAGATTGCAGGCATGAGCCACCATACCCAGTCAACAATTTTTTAAATGGCTTTATATTTTACCTTACCTACTTTATGGGATTAGATTAGTTAGTTTAAATTATTTACTATTCATAATCACACTGAAATTTTATAGAAGAAACATTGCATATCATTCCACAATGGCTTTAGTTTGTTTCACAAAATGACATCGCCTTAAATTGATGTATTTAGTATAAACTACCACAGCCTCCCAATAACACTCCAGCTAAAACTAGGACATTAATGTCAACAAAGGTTGGCGTGTGCACTTTCCTGTGAGTGGTCTCTGAGTCTCACATATTGCATATATACCAGAAAAGTGAATATCTCAATTTAACACTTACATCTCAACTCTTCATCTGTAGCATCAAATCTGCAGAGATCTGTATCTGGATGACATAGCTCCCACTCAGCATTCAATGCTTCTTGACACAGTAAAATTCCATCTGTTAAATTTAAAGATTGGCAAGAAGTGAAATGCAGGTGCAACTGGAAAGACTCAAGTATTTTGCTTTAATGTTAATATTCATTCTACAAAGCACTCTGTAACCAATTTCTCTTTATGGTATCATCACCCTTTAGGTAACCCTATCTCTCTCTCTCTCTCTCACACACACACACACACACACCACTCAAATAGAGACAGAGAAAAACAGAACAAAACAACTATGCCAATGTTTCAGAATTTTAATCATATCTCCATAATGACAGGCAAGCCCCAAAGCCAATCCTTCATAGGAGTAAAAAAATTGCCCTAATGTTGGAACTCAGAGTCTACTATTTGAAGGACAGTTGTACATGTGTCCAATACAAGATATGGTGCCCCTTAAACGTGGAAGGTGGATCTTCCCTGGAACTGCTTTCTCTGGAGCCTTCCCAAATTGTGCCTGTTGGCCAGCCATGGTGGCTCACACCTGCAATCCCAGGCATGGGCTGGCCTTTGGGAGGCCAAGGAGGGTGGATCACCTGAGGTCAGGAGTTCAAGATGAGCCTGGCCAACATGGTGAAACCCCGTCTCTATTAAAAATACAAAAATTATCTGGGCGTGGTGGCATGCATCCATAATCCCAGCTACTAGGGAGGCTGAGGCAGGAGAATTGCTTGAACCCAGGAGGTGGAGGTTGCAGTGAGCAAAGGTCACGCCACTTCACTCCACCCTGGGTGACAGAGCGAGACTCCATCTCAAAAAAAAAAAAATTATGCCTGTGTTTTTATTTTCTTTTCCCCAAGCCCCCCAATATAAGACTTGAAGGTAGACTAGGAGTCCTTTCTGCCCATACCACTTGCAGACAATTCTCCCTCTGACCTTCCTAAATACCCAAGCTTTGACTCTCATGTCAAATGTCACCCCTCACTGTTACAGCTTGTTACAATCACCTACAGACACTGTAGGTGAGCCCTGAGGATGCCCTGCCCCTCAACCCCTGAAGATTCTAGCTCTGAGCTCACTGTCATTCTCTGTCATGTAAATATTCACTTTTATTTGCTTCTCAGTTTCTTGATCTCTTATTGATGACTTTGAAGGAGAACTTTGATGAAAAACAACCTTTGCCACCACTCTTCAAAAGAAGTATTACCATTACTAATGATGATAACGTTTCCTTGTCTTCATTTCAAGTGGTCCACTCACCAACCATCATCCCTATCTGTCCAGCTCACTTCTTTTCATATCTCTACTCTAACAATATTTCAGCTGCGCCAGCTTCTACAAGCCCAGGATCCTAAATTATTTTCAGTTATTTCCCTCACCTATCTTGTCTTCATTTCCTTTATTAGAGATGTCAGACAAGCAATCACTCCCTGGCCATGCTCATACTTCTCCATACTCTCATGGCAAAAACTCTAGAAAATAAATCCCTTCACTTACTCTAGGCTGTATCTGTGCAGCTGAATGAGTGAAGAAATCATGCAGATTTCACTTTGTCCACAATCATGCGACTGAAATGACTTCGTATTCATGACTACTCACTCCATTGGCATCAGGGTGACCCTCATTCTTTCCTTTTCCGCATTCCTAGACAACTATTCAAAGCTTTCTATTCCCTCTTTTAACTTCCAGCTCTTCCTTCCCTATTGTCATTCTCAGCTCACCACCTTGCTTCACATTTCATTGGGAAAATGAGAGAAATCAGAAGAAAACTTTACAAGTCGCATCATCAATCTCACTGCCAGCTGTCCACACGCTTTGCCCCCTGTAGGAGCCAGTCAACTCTCCATGCCCTTCTCTGGATGACGTCTTCCATTTAGACAGAAATTTCATCTCTGCTCGGCTATTTAAGGAATCATGCTGCCAATTTCCTCTCCTCTCATTTACAACGATGTGTTCTCTTTCTCTACAAGATCATTTCCTTCAGGACCTAAATGGCCAAAACTTCATCCATCTTAGAAAAACATTCTCCTGATCCGACAACCTTCTCCAACTAACTTCTCAAAGTTCTGCCTATTCTCACACTGACTCAAACACCAGTTCTTTCCCCTCCTATTCTCTCTTGAATCTATGTCAATAACAGTTTTTTTAATTGAGATAAACTTCACAAAACATATCATTAACCATTTCCATTTTATCTATTTTAAAGTGTACAAGTAGGGTGGGCACAGTGGCTCACAACTGTAATCCCAGCACTTGGGAGGCCGAGGCAGGTGGATCACTTGAGTTCAGGAGTTCGAGACCAGCCTGGCCAACATGGTGAAACCTCATCTCTACTAAAAATACAAAAATTAGCAAGGCATGGTGGCACACGCGTGTAATCCCAGCTAGGAAATCTGAGGCAGGAGAATTGCTTGAACCCAGGAGGCGGAGGTTGCAGTGAGCCAAGATCGCACCACTGCACTTTAGCCTGGGCAACAGAGTGAGAGTCCAACTCAAAAAAAAAAAAAAAAAAAAAAAAGGCCGGGCAC
The DNA here is from genome assembly GCF_028858775.2 of Pan troglodytes. Lineage (NCBI taxonomy): Eukaryota > Metazoa > Chordata > Mammalia > Primates > Hominidae > Pan > Pan troglodytes. The sequence continues at coordinate 88,428,922 of NC_072416.2, read as the reverse complement.
AGTGGCTCATGCCTGTAATCCCAGCATTTTGGGAGGCTGAGGCAGATGGATCACCTGAGGTCAGGAGTTCAAGATCAGCCTGGCCAACATGGCGAAACTCCGTCTCTACTAAAAATACAAAAATTAGCCAGGTGTGGTGTTGCATGCCTGTAGTCCCAGCTACTCAGGAGGCTGAGACAGGAGAATCAATTGAACCTGGGAGGCAGGGTTGCAGTGAACTGAGATCGTGCCACTGCACTCCAGCTTGGGCAACAAGAGCGAAACTCTGCTTCAACAACCACAATAAAAAAGTGTACAAGTCAGTGGCTTTTATTAAATTTGAAATGTTGTGCAATCATCAAACTACCTAATTCCAAGACATTTTCATCACTTGTACCCATCAGTCACTTCACCATTCTCTCTTCTCCCCCCTACCCTGGCAGCCACTACATCTGCTTTCTATCTCTATGGATTTGCCGACTCTGCTATTTCACATAAATGGAATCATGCAGGCTGTAGCCTTTGTGCTTGCTTCCTTTCACTCAGCAAAATGTTTTTGAGGTTCATCCATGTTGTAACATGGATCAGTATTTTATTCCTTATTTGTTTGTTTGTTTTTTCATCATCTTTACCACTCCCCTGAAACTGCATATATCAAGATTGACCTCTATATTGCTAAATCGCATATTTGATTTTTTTCATCAACATATTTGACATATCAGTAATATTGGACAGAGCTGATCCCTCCCTTTTTCTTGAAATATTTTCTTCACCAGGCTTTTGCATAAAACTCTTTTCTGGTTTTCTGATTGTGTTACCACCTATTTTTTTTCTCAGTCTCTCTTGTGGTTTTCCCTCATCTGCTCAACATGAGACTGCCTGGAAGCTCAGTCCCTCCATCTCTTCTCCTCTCTACACACCCACAACCTTGTTAATATCACCTAGTAACACGCTATTAAACCCTTTCCTAAATGCTGGGGACTCATAAAATTATACCTCAGGCCCAAAATTTTTGTGGACTCCAACTCTACACTCCAGCAGTATCCTGATACTGACTTAAGCCTCTTCCCTCGGGTCACAGAAATAGGTCTAAATCTTGAAACCACCTTTGCAAAAGTATGACTGAGACAGTGAAAGAGATCTAATTTAATCGACTCCATCTTGCTTCTAACTTCCAAGCTGTCCTTGCTCATTCCTGGGTGGAGACTGGACTAACTTTGGGAGGAACTTAGTTTATAGTTTAAACAAGGATGGTAACAGCCCTTTCCCAAAGCAGACCTCTTTCTTGTCTGGGGACTAGATTGCCTTTGTAGGACTAACATTAGCCACAAGAATAGAAATTATAGTTTAGGAGTCATGCAGCTGGAGGCTACAAGATTCTGACCCTCCCTAAACTGCTTCTAAGATCAGTGCTTGACATATTTCACAGAACCTGCACTTGATGGATCAACTGGCACCATCCAGGTCAATAAATTGGCTCATCTGATCTTGTGGCCTCAACCCAGGAACCGACTGAGCACAAGAAGACAGCTCCGACTTCCTATGATTTCATCTCTGACCAGTCAGCACTCCTGGCTCACTGGCTTCCCCCCACCCACCAAGTTATCCTTAAAAACTCTGATCCCTGAATGCTCAGCGAGACTGATTTGCGTGATAATATAACTCCAGTCTCCCACATAGCCGGCTCTGCATGAATTACTCTTTCTCTATTGCAATTCCCATCTTGATGAATTGGCTCTGCCCAGGCAGCTGGCAAGGTGAACCCCTTGGGCGGTTACTATCTCAATAAACTTCTGATTTTTCTCAACGTAAACTTTCTCTTCCCACAGCCTTTCTTATCCCAGTTAATGAAACTCCATCCTTCTAGTTAAGGCGAGAAATTTGGGGTCTTCCAAGACTCGTCTCTTTCTCTCTCTCTCACCAAACATGCAATCCATCAGCAAATTTCTGCATTATCAATAAAACACATCCAGAATCCAACTACATCTTACGACCTCCACTACTACTACCAACTCTGGCTCAGGAAACATCATCTCTTTCCTGATCATCTTAGTAACTTCTTAATTTGTCTTTCTGTCCTTGTCCCTGCTCCACTATAATCTTGAGGGTCAGATCATGTCTCCTCTGCTTAAAGCCCTTCCATGGGTTTTCATCCTACATGAAGTAAACATCAATGCCTTACTATGACCTTCCTCATATAAACCAAAGCCTCTTTCCTCAAGGCCTCTGCATTTATAGCTGGATATATAAATAAAAAAATTAAATCCTAAGCCCCCAACCATCTGAATGGACTCCTCCTCTCATCTACAGACATTCCGAAGTTAACCTGTAAAACTAGTTCAGGCCATGATGGGAAAGTGAAGCCAGACATGCCTCATTATACCCTCCTCCCTTTTGCAATTACTGGTAGAACAAACTAAGTATGATAAGAAACATCTACAGTCTATTTTCTCTGAAGCTTGCTATCTGGAGGCTTCATCTACATGGTAAAACCTTGGTCTCTATGAGCTCTTATTGTAACCTAGACATTACTTTCTATTGATTCCAGGTCTTCAGATAATAACTCAACCAATGGTCAACCAGAAAATCTATGAATCTACCTATGACCTGGAAGCCCCCTCTTCCAGTTGTTCTGCCTTTCTAAACTCAACCAATGTACATCTTGCATTCATTGATTGATATTTTATGTCTCCCCAAATTGTGTAAAACCAACTTGTAGCCCAACTACCTTGGGCACCTGTTCTCAGGATCTCCTGAGGACTGTGTCATGAGCCATTGATCACTCATGTTTGGCTCAGAATAAATCTCTTTTAATATTTTACAGAGCTTGACTCTTTTTGTCAACATATGTAATATTCACATGGCTTATTTCCTCTATTGTTTGGCTATTTTTCCCAGATTATATGTTTTAATGTGACCATACTGACTATTTAAACATCACCATCTCATCCTCATTTCTAGAACTTCTTATCACAGTTTTTTGTTTTACTGTTCTCCATAGCAAATATCACCACTTGACATAAACTATATTTTTTATTTATTTGCTTAGTATCATTTTTCTCCCTGACTAAATTGTAAGCTTGGTGAACGCAATGATTACTATTTGCTTTTTCACTGCTATCACACGACTATCTAAAAAACTTATTGGTATAATAGGTGCTCAATGTATACTTGTTTGATAAATGAATAAATGGCCTAAGAACAACCTGATGAAAAATTTTAAAACATTGTAGACTCAATATACATCATGTTCACTTTTATTTGTGATAAAACTGAAGCAATTGGTTATGGAAATGATTTATGAATGCATCCACAATCTGGTTTCTCATAATGGGAGTTTACAAATGATGAATATGCAAATCCTCTTGAATGTAAGATGCACTGAAAACAAAGCTGCATATGCAATTAAGGGAATGTTGGCAATAAATGAAGCTAAGATTGCACAATAACGATTACCATGAAACAATTAAAACTGTAATTTTTGTAGATTCATATAATAGCTACAAATCTTCTGTCCCTAGAGCTACATAACTAAATATTGGCCATAGTTCAGTTAAATGTTGCATATTATCTCCAATTCATCACTATTTACACAAGACAAAAAAAAAAACCCAGAAGCACTATAAACAAAAATAGCAAAACAGTTGAGTACAAATTGCATGGAATTAAAAACGTAGCTTTTGTCAAATGTATTACATTTCTTTCACCAGTGTCTACCACTTTAACTACCTTTGGCCTGAAAACTGGAATTTACAACCATAAAACCAGTGGTATATGAGTAAGTATTTTGGCCTGGTATGCATAAATTGTCAATTAATAAATCTGGACAGCTATTTTTATTTTAGTGCATTCAATCCCAGAGCTCAAAGCTATTTAAAGATGTCAGTTATTTATACTCATATTAATTCTCCCTTCTTCCCTCTCTCCTCTCACTCTTTCTTTCTTTCTTTCTTTTTTTTTTTTTTTTTTTTTTTTGAGACAGAGTCTCACTCTGTTGCCCAGGCTGCAGTGCAGTGGCACAATCTCGGCTCACTGCAACCTCTGCATCTCAGGTTCAAGCGATTCTCCTGCCTCAGCCTCCCCAGTAGCTGGGACTACAGGGGCCCACGACCACGCCTGGCTAATTTTTGTATTTTTAGTAGAGATAGGGTTTTGTCATGTTGGCCAGGTTGAGGCTGGTCTCGAACTCCTGACCTCAGGTGATCTGCCCACCTCAGCCTCCCAAAGTGCTGAGATTACAGGTGTGAGCCACTGTGCCCAACTCTCTTTCTCTTATTCTTACATTGTACCACAATCTGGCAGTACAATATTATTTTAGGGGTTTTCAAATCCTCCATCAATGATACACGATTAGTGGAATAAGGCTTTGCCAACCATTTCAAGGTGTCTGTACCACTGAAGTCACATGTCTAGGGCCTGCCATCCTTCCAATCTTATCTTGCACAAACAGATTAAATGAAATTGTCCAGACTCTCTCAGAGGGTAGAAAATGAAGTCCAAGTCTCAAGGCTATTGTGGTAAAAGTTATAATTGACACCCAGTTTTTACTCCAGAGGTTTTAGACAATGTGTCAGTTATCCTTATTTGTTGTGGATTTCAAGGAAGGAACAGTTACTGTCTCTTAAAAGAGAACTGGAAGCTACTAAAATAAAAAAGGTCCTTAGTTATTTAACTGGATAATATATATGCATCATTCAGATTCTAATAAAGGGATGATTGGTATATTTGAGGGCTTTACAAATGAGACTTAGGCACAGTCCTGAAAAACCAATCTAAAAATATTCACAGAATATTCAAAATATTCTGATTGTGAGCCACAGCATGAAATCGTTATACAAAATTATAATCAGCTGTTTCTTTAAGAATCAGTGTTATTCAAGAATCAGTGATTAAACACGTTCTTATTTAATCACAATAGCAAGGCTTGATTTTTTTTTCATACTAGCTACTTTGGTAAAATCTAAAGTGATCCTCTTTTCAATAAATGTACAATAAAATTTCATATCTTGGAAGGGGCAGAGGTTAGAACGGTATTGTTTGAAAATCTGGAAATAGGCTAAACAATTTCTTTCATATTAAAAATTAGTTTAATTGTCCAATTTGCAAAGTGTTCAGAAACTGTGAACATACCTAATACTAAGCAGTTTTATAAATAAAATAGCTTATATGTATTTTTTTCTTTTTTCTTTTGTTTGAGATGGGATCTCACCCTGTCACCCAGGCTGGAGTGCAGTGCCGTGATCTCAGCTCACTGCAACCTCTGCCTCCTGGGTTCAAGTGATTCTCCCATCTCAGCCTCCCCAGTAGCTGGGATTACAGGTATGTGCCACCACACCTGGCTAATTTTTATATTTTTAGTAGATACAGGGTTTCACCATGTTGCCCGGGTTGGCCTCGAACTCCTGACTTCATGATATATTTTTAGAGTAAAGAGAAATATATATGGTAAAATAATAGTTTCATTTTCATAAATAACGGTATAATAAATAAGCCATATATTATAAACTTCCTCATCTCAGAATTTTTCAACTTTAAAAGTTGGTCATTTCATTTTCAAATTTATTTATAAATTTACATATGGTAAAGTTCCTATTTTCCAGTATTCAGCTCTATGAGTTGTTTTTTACTTTAAAAAAAAAAGCTTTTATTTTAACTTCGGGGTACATATGTGGGTTTGTTATATAGGTAAATTCGTGTCATGGGGGTCTGTTATACAGATTATTTGGTCACCCAGAATATAGACCTCCTCTTGGGTGTCTCTAGACACCTCCTCTCCAAGAAGAGGGAGCACGTGGGAAAGTCCCAGCGTCAGTCAGGAGGCAGAGGAAGAGGAGTGAAATGTGGGTAAGAAACTTTCTTCTGGTTTCTAGGAGAAGAAGCAGGGGAGGCAGGGTAAGCAAGCCTAGGACTGGCTAGTTTTAATGATGTCAGCAGGCCCTAGAACATAGAAGCTGTTTCTAGTTGTCTGGAACTTGGTTATTATGGGCTAAATCATGCCTCCCAAAATTCCTATGTTGAAGTGTTAACCCAAAGTACTACTGAAAGTGACTGTATTGGAAATACAGCCTTTATAGAGCTAACTAAGGTAAAATGAGGTAACCAGGGTGGCCCTAATCCAATATGGCTGGTGTACTTAAACAAGAGTTTAGGTCATAGTCAGGTATAGAATGACCATGTGAAGACACAGGGAGAAAACAGCCATCTATAAGCCAAGAAGAAAGGACACAAAACTCAATCAATTCTGCTGACATTTTGAACTTGGATGTCTGGCCCCAATAATCAAGAAAAAATAAATTTCTATTGTTTGAGTAACACAGTCTGAGGTACTTTGTTATGGCAGCCATAATAGACTAATATACTAGCCCTGGGGTGTGTAGGGCAGGTGCATAGTGGCCCACGTATGTGAAAAGAAGTCTTTTTAGGAAATCTAAATATCATTTTTTTTTCCAGGACAGAGTCTTTTTTTGTCACCCAGGCTGGAGTGCAGTGGTGCCATCTCAGCTCACTGCTACCTCCACCTCCCAGGTTCAACCCTCTGGAGTAGCTGGGATTACAGCGGCACGCCATCATGCCCAGCTAATTTTTGTACTTTTAGTAGAGATGGGGTTTCACCATGTTGGCCAGGCTGGTCTTGAACCCCTGACCTCAAGTGATCTGTCCACCTCAGCCTCCTAAACAATCATTTCTATAAACCAAAAAGACTTACCACAAGACGGCTATGTTACAACTTAAGTCCACTCATTTTCTTTAAGTCCACTCATTTCTAAATACAATATTTCTGTTATAATATGGCAAAAGTACCTGTATGTCTATTAAAATATGGGAAATGCTTGGCCCAGATTAATTCTTCTTCAATAAAGCCTCATTATATACTTTGAGGACTTAGCTTCATTTTTCATACTAAAACAAAAACCTAGAAATAATATAATATTCTTAGCACAAATGTAAGTACTGTTAAAAACATCTTCCCTTGACATTTTATTTAAATCTGCTTTTTTATGGAATAGAGCATATGTATCTCACAAGGAAGAAGAAATAATCCAAAATCTCAAATATTTGGCATTTGAATAACTGCACATGTTCTTTGTTCAATCATTTGGTCAATCTATATTTATTAAGTGCTTGTTCTGTTCTAGGGTCCACAAATGAATTAGACAGGGTAGGAACTATGCCTCAAGGCACTTAGAATTTAGTCATGGAGATAAATCAATACACGTGTGTCTGTGTGTGTGTGTCTGTGTGTGTGTGTGTGTGTCTGTGTGTGTGTGTGTGTGTGTAGGGGGTGGTAGTGGCAATGTGGAGGGATAGTCCATAAGGGAAAATTCCCTGCATAAGAAACCTCAACTCACAAGAAACTTATGCTCAGAAACCTGAGCATAAATGGTGGAAGGACATATCAAAAACAAAGAAAAGAAAGAAAGAAAGAAAGAAAGAAAGAAAGAAAGAAAGAAAGAAAGAAAGGGAAGGAACAAAGAAGGCAGAAGGGAGAAGAAGGAAGAAAAAGGAAAGGAGAGGAAGAAGGCAAGGGAGGTGGAGGAAGGAGGAAGGAGAAATGTAGGAGGAGGACAGAGGGGAGAGGAATGGGGAGAAAAGAGGGAAGAGAAGGTGGGGAGGATAGGGAGAGGATGAAGGAGAGGAAAAATGAGAAGAAGAAGAAAAAGAAAAGTCATGGAATGAGGCTTTCGGGCAGAGGAAAAGAGGTTTGCATAATACCCAAGAATTAGAGGACACTGTGTTGCTGAACTCACAAGTAATTTGTTTTGACCAGGGTATGGGATTCTTGGGGGAATTGTGAAGGAGGACATTGGACTACTGAAAAAGAGCAGTATCGTGAGGAGCTAATATCATGATAAAATATTTGAATTCTGTCCTGGAGGCAGTAAGACTTATTGATGGATCTATGAGAAGTGGAGACCTGGCCATAGGTGTCTGTTATAAAGTGTAATCAGTTGGAAGTAGATTGTTGAGTAGAATACATTAAAATTGGAAGAAAAAAAATATCCCATAGGGGGAAAAAAATGTGGGCTGGAACAAAGTCAGGGTTGGATAAATAGTAGTAATAAATAAGAGGAGAAAATTTAAGAAATAAGGTAGGACATTCCCTCCATAATTTTTTTTAGCCAAATTGATATAAAGGCGAAAAAAAGAGAAGAATATGTAAAAATTACTCTTAACTTTTGGAGTGAGAAAAAACAACTGCCAATGACTAAAACAGGGAATGAACGAGAGGGAACAGATTTTGAAAGAAAGTTGGAGTTTACTTCTAAACATCGTTGATTTCCAGTTTCTGTAGCAAATATATTTGCTTATTCCACTCATAAATCTGTTCTCCTTACTTACCTCTATTCCAAAGACTAAAAGCTAAATATTCAGTTTTGTTAGCCTGAGTAGCAAATAAAGTTACCCAGATAAAATAGTCAAGCCAATGATATGGCCAAAAACATTGCCCCTTCTTATTTCGACCTTCTTCCTGCCCAAAATAAACGGGGAAATATCTACACCACTATATGTATAAACGTGGAAATATGTACACCGCTGTCTGTATAAACGTGGAAATACCTACACCGCTATCTGTATAAACGTGGAAATATCTACACCGCTGTCTGTATAAACATGGAAATATCTACACCGCTGTCTGGATAAACGTGGAAATATCTACAGCGCTGTCTGTATAAACGTGGAAATATCTACACCGCTGTCTGTATCAACGTGGAAGCAACTACACCGCTGTCTGTATAAACGTGGAAATATCTACACCGCTGTCTGTATAAACGTGGAAATATCTACACCGCTGTCTGTATAAACGTGGAAATATCCACACCGCTGTCTCTATAAGCGTGGAAATATCTACACCACTGTCTCTATAAACGTGGAAATATCTACACCGCTGTCTCTATAAACGTGGAAATATCTACACCGCTATCTGTATAAACGTGGAAATACCTACACCGCTGTCTCTATAAACGTGGAAATATCTACACCGCTATCTCTATAAACGTGGAAATACCTACACCGCTCTCTCTATAAACGTGGAAATATCTACACCGCTATCTCTATAAACGTGGAAATATCTACACCGCTGTCTCTATAAACGTGGAAATATCTAGACCTCTATCTCTATAAACGTGGAAATATCTACACCGCTGTCTCTATAAAAGTGGAAATATCTACACCGCTGTCTGTAAAAACGTGGAAATATCTACACCGCTACCTGTATCAACGTGGAAATATCTACACCGCTGTCTGTATAAACGTGGAAATATATACACCGCTATCTCTCTAAACGTGGAGATATCTACATCGCTGTCTCTATAAACGTGGAGATATCTCCACCGCTGTCTCTACTAACGTGGAAATATCTACACCGCAATCTGTATAAACGTGGAAATATCTACACCGCTATGTCTACAAACGTGGACACATCTACACCGCTGTCTGTATCAACATGGAAACAACGACACCGCTGTCTGTATAAACGTGGAAATATCTACACCGCTGTCTGTATAAACGTGGAAATATACACACCGCTGTCTCTATAAACGTGGAAATATCTACACTGCTGTCTCTATAAACGTGGAAATATCTACACCACTGTCTCTATAAACGTGGAAATATCTACGCCGCTATCTGTATAAACGTGGAAATACCTACACCACTGTCTCTATAAACGTGGAAATATCTACACCGCTCTCTCTATAAACGTGGAAATAACTACACCGCTCTCTCTATAAACGTGGAAATATCTACACCGCTGTCTGTATAAACGTGGAAATACCTACACCGCTGTCTGTATAAACGTGGAAATATCTACACCGCTGTCTGTATAAACGTGGAAATATCTACACCGCTGTCTGTATAAACGTGGAAATATCTACACCGCTGACTGTATAAACGTGGAAATATCTACACCGCTGTCTGTATAAACGTGGAAATATCTACACCGCTGTCTCTATAAACGTAGAAATATCTTCACCGCTGTCTGTATAAATGTGGAAATATCTACACCGCTGTCTCTATAAACTTGGAAATATCTACACTGCTATCAGTATAAACGTGGAAATATCTACACCGCTGTCTCTATAAACGTGGAAATATCGACACTGCTATGTGTATAAATGTGGAAATATTTACACCGCTGTCTCTATAAGTGTGGAAATATCTACACCGCTGTCTGTATTAACGTGGAAATATCTACACTGCTGTCTCTATAAACGAGGAAATATCTACACCGCTGTCTCTATAAACGAGGAAATATCTACACCGCTATCTGTATAAACTTGGAAATATCTACACCGCTGTCTCTATAAATGTGGAAATATCTACACCGCTATCTGTATAAACATGGAAATACCTACACCGCTGTCTCTATAAATGTGGAAATATCTACACTGCTATCTGTATAAACGTGGAAATATCTACACCGCTATCTGTATAAACATGTAAACATTTACACAGCTATCTGTATAAACATGGAAATATTTACACCGCTGTCTTATAAACATGGAAATATCTACACCGCTATCTCTATAAACATGAAAATATTTACACCGCTATCTGTATAAACATGGAAATATTTACAAAGCTATCTCTATAAACATGGAAATATCTACACCGCTATCTCCATAAACATGGAAATATCTACACCGCTATCTCTATAAACATAGAAAAATCTACACCGCTATCTCTATAAACATAGAAATATCGACACCGCTGTCTGTATAAACGTGGAAATATCTACACCAGTGTCTCTGTAAACATGGAAATATCTACACCGCTATCTGTATAAACGTGGAAATATCTACACCACTATCTCTATAAACGTGGAAATATCTACAACGCTGTCTGTATAAACGTGCAAATATCTACACCGCTATCTCTATAAACGTGGAAATATCTACACCGCTATCTGTATAAACGTGGAAATATCTACACTGCTATCTCTGTAAACGTGGAAATACCTACACCGCTATCTGTATAAACGTGGAAATATCTACACCGCTATCTCTGTAAACGTGTAAACATTTACACCGCTATCTCTATAAACATGGTAATATTTACACCACTATCTCTATAAACATGGGAATATCTACACCGCTATCTCTATAAACATGTAAATATTTACACCGCTATCTGTATAAACATGGAAATATTTACACAGCTATCTCTATAAACATGAAAATATCTATACCGCTATCTCTATAAACATGGAAATATCTACCCCGCTATCTGTATAAACATGGAAATATCTACACCGCTGTCTCTAAAAACAAGGAAACATGTACACCGCTATCTGTATCAACATGGAAATATCTACACCGCTGTCTCTATAAACATGGAATTATCTACACCGCTATCTGTATAAACATGGAAATATCTACACGGCTGTCTCTATAAACATGGAAATATCTACACCATTATCTCTATAAACATGCAAATATCTACACCGCTGTTTCTATAAACATGGAAATACCTACACCGCTATCTCTATAAACTTGGAAATATCTACACCGCTGTCTCTATGAACATGGAAATATCTACAGTGCAATCTCTATAAACGTGGAAATATCTACACCGCTGTCTCTAGAAACATGGAAATATCTACTCCGCTATCTCTATAAACGTGGGAATATCTACACCGCTATCTCTGTAAACATGGAAATATCCACACCGCTATCTGTATAAACATGGAAATATCTACACCGCTGTCTCTGTAAACATGGAAATATCTACACCGCTATCTGTATAAACATGGAAATACCTACACCGCTGTCTCTGTAAACATGGAAATATCTACACCGCTATCTGTATAAACATGGAAATACCTACACCGCTGTCTCTATAAACATGGAAATATCTACACCGCTATCTGTATAAACATGGAAATACCTACACCACTGTCTCTATAAACATGGAAATATCTACACCGCTATCTGTATAAACATGGAAATACCTACACCGCTCTCTCTATAAACATGGAAATATCTACACCGCTATCTGTATAAACATGGAAATACCTACACCGCTCTCTCTATAAACATGGAAATATCTACACCGCTATCTGTATAAACATGGAAATATCCACACCGCTGTCTCTTTAAACATGGAAATATCTACACCGCTATCTGTATAAACATGGAGATATCCACACCGCTGTCTCCATAAACATGGAAATATCTACACCGCTGTCTCTATAAACATGGAGATATCTACACCGCTGTCTCTATAAACATGGAGATATCTACACCGCTGTCTCTATAAACGTGGAGATATCTACACCGCTGTCTCTATAAACGTGGAGATATCTACACCGCTGTCTCTATAAACGTGGAGATATCTACACCGCTATCTCTATAAACGTGGAGATATCTACACCGCTGTCTCTATAAACGTGGAGATATCTCCACCGCTGTCTCTACTAACGTGGAAATATCTACACCGCTATCTGTATAAACGTGGAAATATCTACACCGCTATGTCTACAAACGTGGACATATCTACACCGCTATCTGTATAAACGTGGAAATATCTACACCGCTATCTCTATAAATGTGGAAATATCTACACCTCTATCTGTATAAACGTGGAAATATCTACACCGCTCTCTCTATAAACGTGGAAATATCTACACCGCTATCTGTATAAATGTGGAAATATCTACACCGCTGTCTCTATAAACGTGTAAACATTTACACGGCTATCTGTATAAACATGGAAATATTTACACCGCTATCTCTATAAACATGGAAATATCTACACCGCTATCTCTATAAACATGAAAATATTTACACTGCTATCTGTATAAACATGGAAATATTTACACTGCTGTCTCTATAAACATGGAAATGTTTACACCACTATCTCTATAAACATGGAAATATCTACACCCTAACCCTTACCCTAACCCTAACCCATAACCCCTAACCCTGACCCTGACCCTGACCCTGACCCCGACCCCGACCCTACCCTGACCCTGACCCTGACCCTAACCCCTGACCCTGACCCTGACCCTAACCCTAACCTCTCACCCTCTGCACCCACAGTGCTCGTGATGGCCAGCAGAGCCGGCCCCCATCTCCTTCGACCTCCTCCCCACCTCTCACCCTCTGCACCCAGAGTGCTCGTGATGGCCAGCAGAGCTGGCCCCCATCTACTCTGACCTCCCACCTCTCTCTCTCAGTTAGTCCTCGAACATGTCTGATGTGGTCCCACCTTGGGACCCACATTGCTACTCCTCTGCCTGGAGGGGTACCCACAGTTATCCACACAGTTCACTCCTGTCTTTCAGGTCTTTGTGCCAATATCACCTTCTCAGTGGGGACTACACCTTCAGGACTTAGGCTGTGCCTAGCACATAGTAGGTCCTCAGTAGACACTGGCTGTAGGAAGGAACTACAGGTTGAAATAAGGAGATCATTTCCCTGAGCTTCCGAAGCTCATATTAACTCACCATTTGTTGTTTCCTGCTAATATTGAGCACTATCAGTAAAATACATAAAACCCTCTGCCAATCCAGGATGTGAAAATGACACTTTACTGTTTTAGTTTGCATTTCTCTGCTTACAAATGGAATACACACATTTTCATGTGCTGTTGGCTACTTATTCATTCAGAAAACATACTAACTGCTGTCTCTTTTTCATGTCCTTTATCAAGTTTGGATCATGTCATTTGCTGTTTTCTGTCTGATGTAAACTCTCAAAGTTTAAAAGGTATTGTCTTTTCCTGACACGTACATTGTGAATAATTTTCTGGCTTACATTTTGACTTTTAATTTCATTCACGATGTTTTTAATGAATAATTTTAATTTTTATGAATGCAAGTTAAAATAATTCTTTCATTGTGGTTTCTGACATGTCATGCAAATAAGGGTCTTCTCCTCCAAGAGCACAGAAATATTTGCCAATACTGTCCTTAAAATCGGTCACAGTTTCATTTTTTATATATGCCTTTTACTTCAATTGGGGCTTCATTTTACTGAATGCCCTATTTGAAGCAAGTTTCTCAGTTAATTCTTTTCTCAAAGTGCTAAGTATGGTAGATTGCAAACATAAATGGCCACATAATGCTCCCACCTCCTTTGCCTCCTCTCCCAGGAGGAGATAGTCTCCATCTTTCCACTCCTTAATCTGGGCTTGGCCATGTGACTTACACTGGCCAATGGGATATTAACAAGTCTGATGTGCACAGAGGCTGTAGAATGTACACTGGGGCTTGGTCTCTCTTGCTGCCCTGGAGACCAGCTACCCCACGAAGGAAACAGAGCCAACCTGCTGCTTCCTGGAGGAGGACAGTCCCTCAGTCCCTCTGTCTCTGCCAACCAGTTAACCTGCTGCTTCCTGGAGGAAGACAGTCCCTCTGTCCCTCTGTCTCTGCCAACCAGTTAACCTGCTGCTTCCTGGAGGAGGACAGTCCCTCTGTCCCTCTGTCTCTGCCAACCAGTTAACCTGCTGCTTCCTGGAGGAAGACAGTCCCTCAGTCCCTCTGTCTCTGCCAACCAGTTAACCTGCTGCTTCCTGGAGGAGGACAGTCCCTCTGTCCCTCTGTCTCTGCCAACCAGTTAACCTGCTGCTTCCTGGAGGAGGACAGTCCCTCTGTCCCTCTGTCTCTGCCAACCGGTTAACCTGCTGCTTCCTGGAGGAAGACAGTCCCTCAGTCCCTCTGTCTCTGCCAACCGGTTAACCTGCTGCTTCCTGGAGGAAGACAGTCCCTCAGTCCCTCTGTCTCTGCCAACCGGTTAACCTGCTGCTTCCTGCAGGAGGACAGTCCCTCAGTCCCTCTGTCTCTGCCAACCGGTTAACCTGCTGCTTCCTGGAGGAGGACAGTCCCTCAGTCCCTCTGTCTCTGCCAACCAGTTAACCTGCTGCTTCCTGGAGGACAGTCCCTCAGTCCCTCTGTTTCTGCCAACCAGTTAACCTGCTGCTTCCTGGAGGAAGAGAGTCCCTCTGTCCCTCTGTCTCTGCCAACCAGTTAACCTGCTGCTTCCTGGAGGAAGACAGTCCCTCAGTCCATCTGTCTCTGCCAACCAGTTAACCTGCTGCTTCCTGGAGGAGGACAGTCCCTCAGTCCCTCTGCCTCTGCCAACCAGTTAACCTGCTGCTTCCTGGAGGAAGATAGTCCCTCTGTCCCTCTGTCTCTGCCAACCAGTTAACCTGCTGCTTCCTGGAGGAAGACAGTCACTCTCTCTCTGCCAACCCAGTTGACCGCAGACATGCAGGTCTGCTCAGGTAAGACCAGCACAGTCCCTTCCCTGTGAGCCAAACCAAATGGTCCAGCCACAGAATCGTGAGCAAATAAGTGATGCTTAAGTCACTAAGATTTGGGCAAAAGCTGAGCATTTATCCCAATCCCAATACTGTTTGTCCTTCTGTTTATCTGTCTGTCCTTCTCTGCTCATTTAAAATGACCCCACTGCATCTAGTACATTTTTATAGGATCAAGGATCTGCTCTTGGATTTATGTCGTGTTCCCACCTCGAGGCAGCTTTGTAAGCTTCTGAGCACTTCCCAATTCCGGGTGACTTCAGGCGCTGGGAGGCCTGTGCATCAGCTGCTGCTGTCTGTAGCTGAGTTCCTTCACCCCTCTGCTGTCCTCAGCTCCTTCACCCCTGGGCCTCAGGAAATCAATGTCATGCTGACATCACTCTAGATCTAAAACTTGGGTTCTTGGACCAGGTGCGGTGGCTCACACCTGTAATCCCAGCACTTTGGGAGGCCGAGGCGGGTGGATCACAAGGTCAGGAGATCAAGAAGATCCTGGCTAACACGGTGAAACCCCGTCTCTACTAAAAATACAAAAAAATTAGCCGGGTGTGGTGGCAGGTGCCTGTAGCCCCAGCTACTCGGGAGGCTGAGGCAGGAGAATGGCATGAACCTGGGAGGTGGAGCTTGCAGGGAGCCAAGATCACGCCACTGCACTCCAGACTGGGAGAGAGAGCGAGACTTTCTCAAAAAAAAAAAAAAAAAAAAAACTTAGGTTCTTGGATGTTTGGGAAAGGGGGTTCTTTATCTAGGATCCTTGAAGCGCCCCCAAGGGCATCTTCTCAAAGTTGGATGTGTGCATTTTCCTGAGAGGAAAGCTTTCCCACATTATACAGCTTCTGAAAGGGTTACTTGACCCACAGATGTGAAGCTGAGGCTGAAGGAGACTGATGTGCTTTCTCCACAGTTTCTCTGTGTGGCACCAGGTGGCAGCAGAGGTCAGCAAGGCAAACCCGAGCCAGGGATGCGGGGTGGGGGCAGGTACGTCCTCTCTTGAGCTACAGCAGATTAACTCTGTTCTGTTTCATTGTTGTTGTTTAGTTTGCGTTTTGTTTCTCCAACTTTGTGCTACATCCGGAAAAAGTTTGGATCACAATTCCCAGTGCTGAAGAAAAGGCCAAACTCTGGAAAAAATTTGAATATTTTGAGCCAAATGTGAGGACCACAACCTGTGAGAATGGAAAATAAATCCTGAGACCCCAGACTCACTAAGCCAAAGGGAAAAGCCAAGCTGGGAACTGGCTTATGCAAACCTGCTTCCCATCTGGTTCCTAAATAAGATAGCTATTACACAAAGATAAAAAAGCTACATCCCTGCCTCTACCTCCATCGCATGTAAAATGTGTATTCAGTGAACGCTGACCAAAGACTGAAGAATGCAACCATTTGCCTCTGATTTACCCACACCCATTTTTTCCACTTCTTCCCCTTTCCCCAATACCCACACTTTTCCCCTTTACTTACTGAGGTCCCCAGACAATCTTTGGGAAAAGCACGGACCACAGTTTTTCCTGTGGTTCTCTGTTCTTTTCTCAGGTGTGTCCTTAACCTTGCAAATAGATTTCTTGAAATGATTGAGACTCACCTTGGTTGTGTTCTTTGATTAGTGCCTGTGACGCAGCTTCAGGAGGTCCTGAGAACGTGTGCACAGTTTAGTCGGCAGAAACTTAGGGAAATGTAAGACCACCATCGGCACATAGGAGTTCTGCATTGGTTTGGTCTGCATTGGTTTGGTCTGGAAGGAGGAAAATTCAAAGTAATGGGGCTTACAGGTCATAGATAGATTCAAAGATTTTCTGATTGTCAATTGGTTGAAAGAATTATTATCTACAGACCTGCTATCAATAGAAAGGAGAGTCTGGGTTAAGATAAGAGACTGTGGAGACCATGCATAGTTGCTTCCTGATCAGCTCTTTATTTGATTGAGAGTGAGGCAGGGAAGATTAGAGGGAAGCTTACAGTGGAATTCAGGGCTGAGGCTGCTATTCTTTTGCTCCTTGTAACTTCCTACAGTGTTGTCAGCATCCACATAATTCTCTGTGGGGTTGGTCTCAGAGCCAGGTTACCTTGTCTTAGGTCCAGTGGCACCCTGACTGGCTTGGTGTCCTTGAACAAGTTACCTAACCTCTCCATACATCAGTCCCTCAGCTGTAAAATTTAAAAAAAAAAAAAGAAGAAGAGTACCTACTGTATAGCATTGATTTGAAGATTGAATGAGCTGGTATTATACGTTTAGAAGCAGTGCCTGACACGCAAAAGACTCTCAACAAATACTATCCTTTACTAATATCCTGTGTGTCTGTATCAGAGCTGGTGGGGTGGAGGGACAGAAAGAAGTGGGCTTGCTCTTGGGCTTGCTCTTGGGCTCACCCCTTATCCTCCAGTATGTTAGAGCTTCTTACAGTGGTTTCAGGCAGCATCTGAAGACAGTAAAAGCAGAAGCTCCAAGGCTTCTTACATTCTAGCCTGGAAAATCACATCACATTTCTTCCTTCATATTTTTTTGGCAAATCAGGTTGCAAGGCTTGCCCAGATTAGGGTAAAGAGGCAAAGAGGCTCCTTTTCTTTTCTTTTTTTTTTTTTTTAGTCAGAATCTCGCTCTGTTGCCCAGGCTGGAGTGCAGTGGCGCGATCTAGGCTCACTGCAAGCTCTGCCTCCTGGGTTCACGCCATTCTCCTACCTCAGGCTCCCAAGTAGCTGAGACTACAGGCACCTACCACCACGCCCGGCTAATTTTTTTTTTTTTTTGTATTTTTTAGTAGAGACTGTGTTTCACTGTGTTAGCCAGGATGGTCTCCATCTCCTGACCTCGTGATCCACCTGCCTTGGCCTCCCAAAGTGCTGGGATTACAGGCGTGAGCCACGTGCCCGACCAAGAGACTCCTTTTCTTGATGAAAGGAGTAGTGAAGTCACATTGCATGTCCTTGCAAAGGGACATGCAGACCACATTACTGAGAGTATGTGCCTGTATTTTGCAATCTGTAACATGGGCATAAACTAAATGTTTTCCAAAGGGAATAGGGCAAAACAAAAAGGACCTTGACCACTCCTTTGGCCCTGAATAAATCCAGGAAGCCTAAGAGTATGACTATCCTGAGGTAGAAAGAGGGTCACATGCTGGATAAGAGGTACCTGGGCTCTCCACTTACAAGAAGAGAGCATGGTTACATTTATAATCACCATTCCCAACATGCTGTGAGTGCAGGCAGCTACCAGGAGGAGAACAAAAGAAATAACCAGGACACCCATCTCTAAACCTGTTAATTTAATCACATGGAACACTTCTATTTAAAATTCCCGAGAGTTAAGATGTAAGAATGCTTATCAAGGTAAATGCTATTCACACTGCTTGGAGTGTCAGGCCTAGATCTCTATCCATCAGAAACAACAATATCAATAACAACAACAGCAACATGATGATGGGGCAATTTCTGAAAAGCACCATGTATTTTATCGATACATGTCCGTTGCAGAAAATCCAGGTGAATCCAAAGAAGAAATAAATGTCTTCCACAATACCATAGCCCAGAGCTAACTAACCACTATAAAGAACCCAGCGTGGTTTTAACTAATGGATCAAAAGATGCTCATCAAAGGCTCTGAGCTTTCCTGAGTGCTAACAGGAAACATCCAGCATCACTGGTCCCTCCAAGGCTGCAGGTGTCTTTGCCCATAGTGCGTGTTTTGTGTCAGGGAAAGAATCAACCTGGGAGCCAAGCCCAGGAATCAGGATGACCAAGACATACTGGACAAGGAGGGAACAAAGCCATCCAAGGACACTCAAGGACAAATCAAGCAAATGAATTTAAGGGAGACCTGCTCATGGTCTGCTTTGCTGCTCAGCATGGCTGGGAGGCACAGTGGAAGATCATGCATCCTGCCCCTGGGACTCCTCTGCCAGAGCCTGAGAGCTTTCTCCTGCCCACAGACTAGGGGTAGGACAGTTGGAATTGATCCATGCCTTCTAGCTAGACTGTGGGTCCCCTCAGTCTTGGGCATGGTGACAGCCCAGCATCAGACAGAGGTCAGTATCAAACTAGAAAATTTAATAAATGCTGTCAGATTTGTAGACCCAAGAAAATATAAACTGCCAATCACGAAGGAAAAAAATCTCTCAATGATCTCATCTTTATATGATTCCCTTGCTGTCTGGAAATTGACATTTCCTTGGGGATAATCTGGTCATAGGATTGGTGAAGGTGGAAGGGAGGCAACCTCCGAAGGTGGGGCCCTCTGCTCACCTGGGACAGGGAGGGCCTGAGGTAGGTGTCTGTGTGGGCTGGGGAGGAGGATGGGAGCAGTGCTTCTAGATGTTTCCACTTTCTCCTCATTAGATAATAACGAATGGGTGATTTCCCTAGTCACTGCAGTGTGAGGAAATCTACAAAATTAATTTCACAATACACTTTACAGGATAGGTGGAGAAACACATGAAGCACAACTGCAGTGGATTATAAAAAATGGCCTTTCGAGTTGAGCAATAAATTCGTTCAAGCAGCCATTCTGAAGGACAAACGTGGCTCTGTATTTAAGAGGGGTATTCCAGCACTTCTCTAGCCACTGGGTTGACAATGACTCACCAAAGCCTCTGGTAGCCACCACAGTCCACCCAGAGCGTGTGTTTTAAAGCTGAACACCAAACTGCGGACTTCGGGAGTAAGTGAACTGACTGGTTTTTATTTTGTTTTACTGCTTTTAACATTACAGTAACTGTTACAGGTTCCAGCAGGCTAACTGGGTGGAAATGAGTTTGGTTTCACTTAGTCTCTCTAAAGAGAAAGCAAGTCGGTAGACAAATACCTAATAAAAGCAAAGCTGCCAACAATTGAAATTGCCTGGGCTGCTCTGTGTGTCCCACATGCATGGGTGTGGGTGCCAGTGTGTGTGCGTGTGTGCATGCATGTGCATGTGTGTTGGGATAGAGTGGTAAGAAAATGGAAAATAATAAGAATGTTCAGTCCATAGCCCTTCATTATAAAAAGGTGAGCTGTAATAAATACTAGTGCCACATTTAGCCAAAACTTTACTCCAGCCAAAGGTGATATTTTCATGATAACATCCTATGATTGCTTTGTTCTTCGTCTTTTATGTTCTTCCTAGATGGGCTCAGAACATACAAGAATTAAGTACACATCTTATTTTCCAGTGACAATGCTACCGGAAAATTCTGTTGTTTGTATAAACATCAGCCATGTTTATGTAACTAAACTAGTGTTTTGTTTTGTCAATTCAGCAAGAAATTAGACCAAATGGTGGCTTAATGCTGCATTGATTTGGCTATCCATTTCTTTTCACTTTTCTGCAAAATATTTAATACATTATTAAATTGAATTATGCTGACGCCACAGTTGTTCTTATCTCGATTGTCTTAAAATTCATTTAATTTTTTTTCCTTTGGTTTCATTATTCAAATTTTAACTTCAGTTCTCAAGATTTTATCTGATGGAAGAGATGGAGTCCATTACTAAGGACTCCATTGTGCTCCATCATGCCAGAGTTGTAAAATAGATCTTTTAAAGGAAATTTACTGTGATTTTTTTCTATTTAAGAGCTTCCTCTCCAGTTGAGCATGTAAGAAAATTATACCAGGAGAATACAGTAAACTCTATGAGGCAAGCTATAAACATGCAGCATTGTGATTAGGGCTGGTTCTCCTTCTAGAAACATGGTAGGATTGCAATTTCATACCATCCTTGAAGTTAGAGAGAGCCACGTGACTCATTTAGCCAATGAACTGTGAGCAGAATGACATGTCACTTCCAGCAGAAGCTTTAAGAATCTGAGAGACATTCATACGTTTTCCATGTGCTGTAGCCTTATACCCAAAGCCTGGGTCCCAAGTGACCATGACAGGCAGAGCTCCCTGTTGAGCCACAGAGATTTACAGAATGTCTGTTAACACAGCATA
The DNA here is from genome assembly GCF_028858775.2 of Pan troglodytes. Lineage (NCBI taxonomy): Eukaryota > Metazoa > Chordata > Mammalia > Primates > Hominidae > Pan > Pan troglodytes. The sequence goes on along the minus strand of NC_072416.2, from coordinate 88,407,776 downwards.
ATCCAGCCCATCCTGACTAATCTGATATTAACATGTATAATAAAGAATTCTATCAATGCTGAGGGAAGATGATTAGTTAAGGTCCTAGGTTGCAAGTCTCAAAACCTCTTCTAAGGATTGTAGACAGGAAATTAAATGACTTCTCGTCCCTAGAGTTCCCAATCTCCTACCATCCCATCCTAATATGACAGAAGTAATTCCTGAGTTGCTTCTGAAACCAGAGCTTCCCTCGGAACGCTTAGCCTGCCAGATGGCTTCTTGGAGAGCTCTCACTCACTTTTCTCCTTCTGCTATTGCTGCTCATTCATTCCAGCTTTTAAAAATTCATCTTTATCCATGAACCTCGCTTCTAGAAAAGTCATACAGGTGCTTCCAGGAGGCTACATGGGCACCCATATTTTTCTAGCCACATTCATTAGACCAATGCAGCAGAGAAGAAAAGCCTCAATAATTATTATGACATGGCATGTTAGGATACCAAGTAAATTGCATTTGTAAAATGTGATTTTCTGTTGGTGTTCACTTCTGCTCTACTGACATTTGGTAAGTATTATTGACTGACTGACTAACTAATGTGGTCATTAGTCTTCATAAAGAAAGGCTCTCTACAAAAACGGAGGGATGCCCTTTTTCTGGCATTTAATACGTAAGAAATTGCCTCCGACAGAAATCAGAGTTGCCTGATTACTATCAGCACAGGAGAAATGTATTAATGTGCCTTTCTAGTAACAGGTTTTTAGAAAGTCAAATATAAACAAATCTGTCTATTTGTGTGTGTGCATGTGGTAGTGGGGAGGGAAGAAAAAAGGAGGGGGAGAGAAAGAGAAATAAGAACCAAGTTTATTATACTGTATTCAGGGGGAAAAAATTTTCCCAAGGTTCTAACAGAAGAGCAAAGTGCCACTGTCAATAGCCTCAGTAGTGTTAGGGTTGCTTTTATTTATTTATTTATTTATTTATTTATTTATTTATTTATTTTTCCTTTTTTTTTCTTTCTCTTTTTTTCTTCTTTTTTTTTCTTTTCTTTCTTTTTTTTTTTTTCTTTTTTTGGACAGAGTCTCACACTGTCGCCTGGGCTGGAGTGCATTGGTGCAATCTTGACTCACTGCAACCTCTGCCTCCCAGGTTCAAGTGATTCTCCTGCCTCAGCGGCCCAAGTAGCTGGGATTACAGGTGTCTGCCACCATGCCTAGCTAATTTTTTTGTATTTTTAGTAGAGATGAGGTTTCACTATGTTGGCAGGCTGGTCTCAAACTCCTGACCTCGTGATCCACCCACCTTGGCCTCCCAAAGTGCTGGGATTACAGGCGTGAGCCACCGCCCCTGGCCAGGATTGCTTTTATAGCCAGTCTTCAGGTGCCCACTGTAGGAACAATGTCATTTAACCCTCGAGATTATTCTGTGCCAAATATGGATAATGACTAATATTCAACACAGATATTCTCAGCTCAGAAGAGCAATTAGCAAATTCATAAATTAAGTGCTTGCTTCCTTTTTATTCAAATACAAACGTTTGTTAAAAGATATTATTTTGCTTTACACTTTTTCTCTCAGAAATAAACAGATGCTTGAATTCCCACAGTGCTGCTTGAGCCTCACACCATGTCATCCTGCCAGGCACCCAGATCCAGTTCTAGAGTTTCACATGATCATGAGTGTTGGTTAATAAGTCAATGTGAACTGGGAGGGGAGATTTTTCAGGAGGGACACAGGGCTCTCCCTTTAATCACATACACTCCCTGCTTTCATTGGAAAGTGTATAATGATGTCAGAGTGCCCCAGAATGGAGCTAGTTGGAAGACTGCCGTCATAGGGATGCTTTAGTGAATTAATAAGGTTTTAATTTCTGGCTCTCAACTTTGTAGATGTAAAAGTTGATTTATCAATATGTGAGAAAGGATGAATCTTTCTGAAGGTTATGTCATCACACTCACTAAGCACACAGAGAATAATGTCTAGAATCTGAGTGCCATGTTATCAAATTATACTGAGACTCTTGCAGTCACACGGGCTGACATGTAAGCATCGCCATGCCTAGTACAGACTCTCCCTGTGGATGAAATTATATGGGATGCTAAATTATAATCAGAACAATGTTTGGTGAGCCAAAACTACAACAAGGAAAGCTAATTGGGTGAATTTATAAAAATATGCCTCAGCCAAAATAGCTTAATTCAGTCTCCCTTATCATAAGGATAATCTTGCCTAAAGGGACAGTAATATTAAAGACACTAGGAATAACCTCTGTACTTTGGACAGTAGACCTGCATAGCCCATTAGGCCTCAATGAAGTCTTATGCAAGACCAGAAGCCAATTTGCCATTTTAAGGTGATTCTCCATGTTTCTGCTCTAACTGTGCTTCACAATACTCAAGACACTCAATCAGGATGTTTCCTGGAGTGCAGGGAGCTGTCCGTGTTACTGAGCAGTTCTCAGCAACACAAAGATCCTACTGACTCCTCATCAGACTTCTTTCTCACTGGAATTTTACACCTGGGCTGTTAACACCAGACCAGGTCAAATTCAAAGGAGAGAAAAAAGCTCATTATGAAGGGTAAAATCCAAAACATTGTGCATAAAGATATGTGTACACAATTTTTATACATAAAGATTTCATAAAGCCAAAGCATCAGGAAATGAAAAGAGATACAGAAAGAAAAATGATGGTAAATGAGACATTAATTTACCCTTCTAATCTCTATCACAGCAAAAAGATAATTAAAAAATCTATATGAGGACCACAAAATACACAAAAATTATGTAGAAAAGCCTATAGCCTGAAAAAGTATACATTGAAATTTGTGTGTCCATAAAATGTTTACAAAATTCAGTACATATTACACACCCCACCCTAAAAACATCTAAGCAAAGTAGAGAATGTAGAAATGCTACAGATTATATTCTCTGATTATGACACAACAAAACTAGAAATTACAGCATGGAAATTTAAAAGCTTTCTCTTAAATAATTCTATGTCAAAAAGAAATCCAGGCCGGGTACAGTGGCTCATGCCTGTAATTCCAGTACTTTGGGAGGCCAAGGTGGGCAGGTCACTTGAGGTCAGGAGTTCAAGACCAGCCTCGTCAACATGGCGACACCCTGTCTCTACTAAAAATACAAAAATTAGCTGGGCCTAGTGGCGCATGCCTGTAATCCCAGCTACTTAGGAGGCTGAGGCAGGAGAATTCCTTGAACCCAGAAGGTGGAGGTTGCAGTGAGCTGAGATTGCACCACTGCACTCCAGCCTACGTGACACAGCAAGACTCTCTCAAAAAAAAAAAAAAAAGAAATCCAAATTAAATTTCCAGAATATGTGGAAAATAGTGACAATAAAAATATTACACATGTGCAATCCCAGCATTTTGAGATGCCAAGGTGGCAGGATCACTTGAGACCAGGAGTTCGCAACCAGCCTGGACAACATAGGGAGACTCCATCTCCACACACGCCAAAAAAAAAATTTTAAATAGCCAGGTATACTGGTACTCCTTGTAATCCCATCTACTTGGGAGGCTAAGGTGGGAGAATCACCCAACCTCAGGAGTTCAGGGCTTCAGCAAGCCATGATCATATCACTGCACTCCAGCCTCAGCAGGAGTTTAATGAAGGGTCTCTTTCCAGGGTTAAGGGAACTACTAGGGTTTGGATATTTGACCACTCCAAACTCATGTTGAAATGTGATCCCCATTGTTGGAGGTGGGGCCTAATGAGAGGTGTTTTGGTCCTGAGTGTGGACCTCTCACGAATGTCTTGGTGTCATCCAAGTGAGTTCTTGCTCGCTCTTTTTTTTCTTTTTGAGATGTAGTTTCACTCTTGCTGCCCAGGATGGAATGTAGTGGTGCGATCTTGGCTCACTGCAACATCCACCTCACGGGTTCAACCCATTCTCCTGTGTCAGCCTCCAGAGTAGCTAGGATTACAGGTGCCCACCACTATGCCCAGCTAATTTTTGGTATTTTTAGTAGAGATGGGTTTTCACCATGTTGGCCAGGCTGGTCTCAAACTCCTGACCTCAGGTGATCCACCTGCCACGGCCTCCCAAAGTGCTGGGATTACAGGTGTGAGCCACCGTGCCTACCTAGTTCTAGCTCTCTTAATTCCCACAAGAGCTGGTTGTTAACAAGAGCCTGGCACAAACCCCTCTCTCTCGCCACGTGATCTCTGCACATGCCAGCTTCCCTTCCCCTTCTGCCATGAGTGGAAACAGCCTAAAGCCCTCACCAGAAGCAAATGGTGGCACCATGCTTCTTGCACACCTTCAGAACTGTGAACCAAATAAACCTCTCTTCTTCAAAATTATTCAGCCTCTGGTATTCCTTTATAACAACACACACACACACACACACACACACACATGCAAAAGCAGACTAAAACAGGAACTAATTAGAAATGGTGATGCACCGAGGGATTGGCACCAAGGCTCCCCAACAGGAACTGAGGCCATGGATAGAAGGACACATTCATGTTATTTTTTTCTAATGGTTAAGTAATCATTTGCTCTTACTCTCAAAATTTCTGCCAAGGCCTCCCATGGACCAAACTCAACTAGAATCTAGGAAGCAGAGAACCTGAGTGTTGCATTCAGCAGAAGTCAGCTTCCTAGGGAATCTTGCAGGAAGGGTGAAGGTAGAGAATCTGGTGGGGAAGCAAGCAAATGCCCATCACATGCACTTTCCTCCAACAGAGTGACTCAGATGCTATAAAACTTGCTAACGCAGTCTCAGGGTCTGATCACAGTAACATACAATCCAGGTTTTAATCATCAGAAATCACAGTCCTATTGTCTTCTGCACAGACCCAAACACACTTGGAGGTCATGTTCAATATGAATACCTCACAGAGAAGGAAACTTACACATGAGAAGTACATCTGCAGAAAGCCATCTGGCATGTCAACCATTCAAAAATTCAGGGTGTTCGGGATAAAGAAGACTCAGGAAGACAAGTATGAAGCATAATCTGTGACATTCCATGCGGCAGACGTTAGACACATACAAGAGAGTTGTTGGAAAGCGGAATTTATCTTCATATAAACAACACTGAGCTAAATCTCAATATTTCAGATCTCTAGAACTATCCATCAGTGAAATGGATTGCAAATAGAAAGAGTAATACCATGTAACTTAAGAATACAATCATGGACAAGGCTGCCACCTGCTGTTGGGGGCCAATGCAGAAGAAATTCCAGAACACTGGACTGGAGAGCACTTCACTTTCCTTACAGCTCTAAGTTTCTGACTCAGTGACCTGATTCAGTACCATATACACAAAGACCCACTTACACAAATGACTGTTCTTCACACTAGGCCCATGGAGACAGGGATAAAATTCTGAATTTGCTCAGATACCTTCTCTGCTACTGACATCTAGGCATTACACAATTCATCTCTTCATATTTAACCTTTGAAGTTTGCTACTTCTCAGAGAGACTAATGAGTAGTGAGCAAATATCCTGAAGCTGAGAATGCTTCTACCTCCTCTCAAAACAACGGAATATTCATCAAAACACAGCAGTTCTGCACTTAACTTTAGGCATTTTCTTACACCTTGTTTCTTGGCAGTAACTGTGGCCAGAATAGCTCTTTCCACAGATAAATGACCTTTTGAAAGGATAGGGTCTCTAGATAGAACAGCAAATGCCTCATTCCAGAAGGTCTTCAAGAAGAAAATGTTGTGTTGATAACAAACATAACTGATTATAATCTATTCTGTGAAAAAAGCTTATGAAACAGTAGATGTGTGTATCTAGTACATAAGAGCTGAATGTCAATATATATATATAGATATATACACACACTCAAATAAATAATAGTTATCTCTAACTAGAGAAATTCTAGTTGCCTTATATTTTCTTCTTTTTCCTTACTATATTTTCTACAATAAACGTGTGTTTTTAACAAGAAAAGTCTTTTCTGGTGTGCTTTTTAATTTTCTTTGTTTAAGTGAGAGTGAGGCTACATAACTACATGGCTAGGTAGACTTTTAGAAAACTTGGCTGCTCTAGAAAATTGACATATCCTGATTTCTTCCATAGCTTGGATCTTGACCTAGAGGGAAATATAAAAATGTTGACTTGAACCTGAGGGGTGCCATTTTCACTGCTGAAGTAGTTACATGGATCATGAATTGGAGAAATGACTTCAGCAACACGGGTGTTAAAAACAGAAAGCACAAGTGACCCACAACAGATGATGGAGAACAAAGAGCAAGCTGGGAAAAGCAGTGGCCGTTAATACAGAAAAGAAGAAGTATAGCCACAATAAATATTAGGCAGACAGCAGTTCAGCAGTTTATACTATTAAGCTGTTGTTTAGGGGAATGGTAAACTGACATGACCCTTGAGGTAGGTATATATAGGTAAATTCTATGTGTCCCTTGAAATAGGTGTATGACACAACTTCTGGCGTCTACATGGATTTGGTCACTCTAAAGTAGCCATGAGGCTTAAGATAGTTCAGCTGTTTGGGGATAAGTTAAACCATTTGTCGTTGTCTTTCTGCAATTTGCATATCCTACAGTTATCATTGCCATTACTGAATGGCGCAGAGAAAAATTCTGGTCTAAAGTGGTTCTCAAACCTGGTTGCTGGAGAGCCACCCTCAGTGATGATGATTTAATCTGTAGAAGAGTAGAACATTGATAGTTTTTATATATCTCCAGGTAATTTTAATATATAACTGGGGTGAGAATCATTGACGTAATTGTAAGAGGATAATATTCAAGAAATGTGGAGATAAATAATTTTCTTCTTGACATTAAAAAAATCTAATAAAAAGTTTTATCTTTTCCCCTAACTCAGGGTCATCAGCCTTCAAGCTTCAGTCTCTGTGTGTTCACAGGTGCTGTAAACACACACATCATTACTAATATCCCACTTCAGTGCTATTGCTGCTCCCAAAACTCCAGGTATTTTTAACCTTATAAACCTCCAGAATAATGAGACCACTGGGTTCAGTAAATTGCTTTGTTTTGAAGCAGTATTAGACAAAGTGGGAGACTAGAAGATAAATCTGTCAATGACATGTCCTTTAAGACTACTTAGATTTTGTTGAATTTGTGGATCATTCCTTACTTGAGCAAATGGTAAATTAACTCTCTCTTTTCTCTCTCTCTCTAGCTGGCACACTTTTTCCAGTAGCCATTCTACTTGGTATGCTTACTTATCAGCTGTCCTCCAGGGGCCTCACATTAGATGTTTCTCTTGACTAACCAAACATGACACACAGCTGAAGTCAGAAAAACCAGATTGATAATTTCACTCAAACTATTTTCCTTCATTCTAACAATTTACTGGAGTACACAATTGTGACTATTTTTAGCCATAGGAACTCATAGAAAGACCCACTTCATTAGACCTACAAAATCGAATTGTGTAACAGTATATGCAGTATGTGTAGGAATAAAAAGCATTTCTCAAATATGCAGTACTGGATTTTGCAAAAGCACCTTACACTTAGCTATAAAGGAGTGGAAAACACAAAGATGAGTAACTGCACCTTTCAAAAGACTAGAGCTATACCAATAATACAAAGGTGTAAACAAAGAATGATGAGATGACAAAGGCTGAGTGTTTTCTATTTGGAAGTTATGTTGTTGAATTATTTATGTATATAATTTCATGCAATCTTCATGTTATGGGGGTGTTCTAATCCACTGTGACTCTGTCCTTAAATAAAAGGGAGATTTGGACATAGAGAGAGGCACACGGGGAGGATGCCATATGAGAATTGACACTGTGCTTTCACAAGCCAAGGAACTACTGGAAGGAGAGAAAGAGGACTGGAACAGTTCCTTCCTTAGCACCTTTTCAGGCAGCCTAGCCCTGCCAGCTTCTTGATCTGGACTTCTCACCTCTAGAACTGTGAGGCAATAAATCTCTGTTGCTTAAGTTACCCAGTTTGTGGTACTCTATTACAGGAGCCCTAGGAAAATAATTCATTATATAATCTGCTAAGGTAGATATGATCATTGTCTCCAATTTCCATATGAAGAAACTATGCCTCAGGCATTGTGTCGGTTGTCCAAAATCATACATTCCTGACTCACTTCAATGAATTTTTCATTCAGCAAAATTTTTAAGGTACCTTAAAAAAATTATGTTTACTCTTAGGTCCTTGCTTTAAAGCTTCAATGGGCTTTTCCTTTGCAAAGAATAAAATCCTAATACTCAAGCATAGCTCTCTTTCCTGCCTATGTTTCTGACATCCTCTTGTACCATGCTCCTCCTTAATCATTCTGAGGTTACATCTTAAGTCCTTTCCCCTTGCCATTCCCACTTCTTGGAATACTTTCCCATCAACTCTTCAAAGAACTGGCATCTTTAAGTATTTGGTCTCAGTTCAAATGTCACTTCCCTGTAAAAGCTTCCTGGCCATCAAGCCTTCTTTACACACTCTATTTTATTTTTTCATGGTTCCTATAACAACCTAATATATTCTCAATTGATTAACTGTTTTGCTGACTACTGCCTTCCATAAGAATGGAAAGAAAACATGGCCAGATGCAGTGGCTCACACCTGTAATCCCACCACTTCAGGAGGCTGAGGCAACATGGCAAAACCTTCTCTTCAAAAAATTTTTTAAAAGTTAGCTGGATGTTGTGGAGGCAAGAGGATCACTTGAGGATCACTTGAGTCCATGAGGTCAAGGCTGCAGTGAGTCATGTTTGCACCACTGCACTCTAGCCTAGGTGACAGAGCTAGTCCCTATCAAAAAAAAAAAAAAAAAAAAGAATGGAGAGAATGCTACATGAGAGAAAGGATCTTATTTATCATGTTCACCTCCCAAGAGGTGAACATATCCCCCAAAGCCTGATAGAGAGAAGATGCTTATTAATATTTAATGCATGATGATGTGCAGACTTGGGAGGAAAAATATGCCTCAGCCTATCAAAATTGGATCCTTAATAAACAAGGATGCTTCTGTATCATTTCCCCACAACACCGAACAAGTGTGGCTCACTGTGGATGTTTAAGCAAATGCATTGTTTTTCCAGTTATATATCTGGTAGAGATGAGGCCATTGATAGGAATGGGAAGACGATCTCCTTTTATTTTGATGACCCAGCATGGCTGAACACTCAGTGACTACCACTGCACTTTGTTGTACTTTCAGCATTAGAGATGCCAGCCCTGTAGGATATAAAACAGGAACATCTAGTCCTCAATTATATTCAGAATTACTCAAGTCTTAGAAGCACAACCTGTCTTTTTTCAAGGGAGAGAAATGCTCAAGTGATGGGCTGAAGTGAAGGGAGGGAGTCACTCACTTAAACGGTTCCCTTAGGCTGTGTGGATGCAAACAGCATTAGACAATGACGCTGACAGTGGGAAATGCACTGGAGACGATGATTGGCAAAGCCCTCCTTTTCTCCCCATCCACTATAGGTACTGACAGCAAAGGGTTTGTCACAATGACAACTATACACTCCCAATATCACAGAAGAAGGAGGAATAAAAGGGTATATTATGAGTGACAGAAGTTTAGAATGAATTAATAAATATCATGTCCCTCATCCATAGAAACCACAAAGGTCTAGTAATGCTAAGGATATAACAAGAAAATAATATGAATATTTGCTTCCCCTTCCTAGTGTAATAGAGTAAGTTACAAATGGCTTCAGGAAGGGGAGAGAGGAAGAAGAATGGATCAGATACGTAAGAGTGCCTGAGGGCTAATTTTATGAAAGCTTTGGGAAGTTTTAAGAAAAAGAAAAGCTATTTTTCAAGGTACATGTGTGTATGCGTGCGTGTGTGTGTGTGTGTGAAAGACAGAAGAAAGAGGGAGACCTAAGAAGACTATGAGACACTAAGAGAAAAATTAAGGTAAAAAAGACACACACTTAGAAAAACACACAAAGGGAGGAGGGAGGAGGTTAAGACATTTTACTATGTGCTGTGAATGGAAACTACAAACCATTTTTGATATATGCAATACATATACATATATACACACATATACATATGTATTTAAAGATTTAAATTACATTTTCTCTTTTTTTAGAGATATGGTTTCACTATCTCACTCTGCCCAGGCTGCAGTACAGTGGTTGTTCACAGTCATGATCATAGCACATTATAGCCTTGAACTCCTGGGCTCAAGCAACCCTCCTGTATTAGTCTCCCCAGTAGTTGGGATTACTAGCATATGCCACCATGTCCACCTTTATGCTTTTTAAAGTGAAAAACCATACTAAGAATGAGGCAGCTCAACTTAATAATAAAAACATTTCGCATGTAAAGAAATTTACAAAAGAAAAACAATCAACCCCATTAAAATTGGGCAAAGGGAATGAACAGACACTTTTCAAAGGAATACATGCATGCAGCCAACAAATATACAAAAAAAAGTTCAACATCACTGATCATTAGAGAAATGCAAATCAAAACCATAATGAGATACCATCTCACACCAGTCAGAATAGCTATCATTAAAAAGTCAAAAAATAACAGATGCTAGTGAGTCTATGGAGAAAAGGGAATGCTTATACACTGTTGGTGGGTGTGCAAATCAGTTCAATCATTGTGCAAAGAATAGTGATTCCTCAAAGAGCTAAAAGCAGAGCTACCATTCGACCCAGTAATCCCACTACTGGGTATATACCCAGATGAATATAAACCATTCTACCATAAAGACATAGGCATACAAATGTTCATTGCAGCACTGTTCACGATAGCAAAAGTATAGGATCAACCTAAATGCCCATCAATGACAGATTGGATAAGGAAAATGTGGTACATATACACCATGGAATACTATGCCGCCATTAAAAAATGATATCATGTCTTTTGCTGGAATATGATGGACCTTCTATTATCCTTAGCAAACTAATGCAGGAACAGAAAACCAAATACAGCATACTCTCAGTTATAAGTGGGAGCTAAATGATGAGAACTCATGAACACAAAGAATAAAACAGACACTGGGGTCTACTTGAGGGTGGAGGGTGAGAAAAGGAAGAGAAGCAGAAAAGATAACTATTGGGTACTAGGTTTAATACCTGGGTGATGAAATAATCTGTACAATAACCCCCTGTGACACCAGTTTACCTATGTAACAAATGCCCCTAAACTTAAAATAAAAGTTAAAAAAAAAAAAGAAAATTAAAATCTCCTTATCATCTACCTGGTAATATGAAAAACACATATCTTTCATTCATTCCTTTCAACTGATGAGGAAACTGAGGCATCGGGAGTTAGTAAAAGTCCACATTGAGATATGAGACCCACCACTGGCTGGACGCAGTGGCTCACACCTGTAATCCCAGCACTTTGGGAGGCCGATGCTGGTGGATCACCTAAGGTCAGGAGTTCGGGACCAGGCTGGCCAACATGGTGAAACCCCCATCTCTTCTAAAAATACAAAAATTAGCTGGGTGTGGTGGCAGGCACCTGTAATACCAGCTACTAGGGAGGCTGAGGCAGGAGAATCGCTTGAACCCAGGAGGTGGAGTTTACAGTGAGCCAAAATCACGCCATTGCACTCCAGCCTGGGCAACAAGAGCAAGACTCTGTCGGGAAAAGAAAAAAAAAAAAAAAACACCACCATCATCTTGCAAGTGTTACCACTATTGTGTGTTAATATTGTAGAAGTATTCCTAATTATGATTTCTTTGTATTCCTAATTGTAATAGCTTTGTACTTGAAAAATTATTGATTCATACTCTATATGTTATTATTTTATATGCGATGACAACAGAATATATTATCATGCTCCTTTTGTGAATCTCATTCATAATATAAAGTATAAATTTGTGATTTTGCTTTAATTTGAAATATTAATTTCAAATATGTTATCACAATTTGATACAAACTATTGACAGTAAATCTGTGGATTAAGTAATGTCTTAGTAGGTATTGGGAAAATTTGAAACTAGTAACATGGAGGACTATTGTCATTGTTTATTTCAAAGCCAGTTAAAATTCTGCAAAGCAGTGTAAATAAAAATAATTTCAAGAAATTTATAAAATACCGAGATTATGGTGTATAAACAACTTTAGATTCTTTGTTTAAGAAATTCTGCCAGTTTGTAATATATGCTTCATTCAAAGTAGCTAAGGGCTGTACCTGGCTAATAGTAGGCACCTAATATTTGTTGAAAAGGAATACTGAGTAGCTGGGACCTCCTGAATAGCTGGGACCACACACATTTAACCTGTATTTATAAAATTGCTGTTTAGAGAATAACATTTGATGGAATCATGCTTTTACTTTCTGCTTATGACTCAATTGTTTGTACTGACATTAACATCCCAAATCCTTAGCATGGCCTACAAGGCCCTGAGCAATGTGGCACCTGCTGAAGCCTGCTGCCTCATTTAATAACTCTTTGTCTCTTTCCCAGATCCAGCCACTCTAACATTTTTTAGTTCCTGGACCAAGACAAGCTCTTCCCAGAACCTGACCTTTGTACCTGTTCTTTATTCCTGGAGTATTTTTCCCCTGACAAATTACTTATCATCTATCATAAATCAGGTTAAATGGCACTAACTCAGGGAAGGCTTCCCTAACTGCCTCCCTTCTCTAACCAAATTAGGAACAATTATATGGCCACATAGTATCGAATCAAGTTTATAATTTTAAAATAATTGGGAGATTTTGTTAACACTTGTTTTCACTATAAGACTGTAATTACATGCAAGTAAGAACCATGCCTGTTTGTTTACTCCTGCCACAGTCAGAATAGTGCCTGGAATATGCAGTAAGGGCTGAACAAACACTAAATAAATAAACAAGTGAATAAATGGATATTGTCTCATTTTTAGAACAGAGTACTAAATGGATCATGAACACTATCTGGAATGTCACGTAGGTAATTTACAAGGGCTACAATTTCAGCTCAGATTTACCTTTTCCTGGATACAGGTCTTGATAGGTCTCTTGATGTCATTTCACTTCAGATTCTTCTTTAGAAAACTTGGACAATAGCATTTGCTGTCTTGTCCAAATTGTTACTAAGAATCAAAAGAGATATCTGACATGAAATGACATTGGAAAACATTAAACACGATTGAAATAATGCTAGCCAATATGGTTATTATTAGAAACCAATTACATTTTCAACTTAAAAATAGTAATACTTATTGCAGACTCAAATGTGCTCATTCTAAAACAAGTAAATGTTTGCCTATGGTCTGAGATTCTAATCCACGGAGTTCATTCTAATCCACATTCAACACTATCATGTACCAGTGGGCCTCATAACCCACCTAGCCCTGTGATTTTTCAGGTTCACTTTTCTAAACTTGTGAAGTAAATATTTATTTTCTTAGTTCAGAAGAGGAAAAAAACTCTTGTAATTTTTGCCCATTTCAGGAGAAATCTTGCATATGAAAACAAGAGATAAATATACACAACTGAGGGCTGTGGTTTAAACAAAATCTTGAGAATGTTTTTTGACCTTATACATTTGTGCTTTAGTATAACAAAATGATATAGACAAAGGTAACTTTTAATAGAACCAGTCACTAAATTTAAAAAATGACAAATTCTTCTGCTTAGCTAAGCAACAGAGAAGGTAAAATACTAATTCAATTCATCAATTTAAGCAATACTCATTAAGAGCCAAGTATGTGCTTACTGAATAAGCTGCTAAGGTTTGGTGGTTACAGAGTGTGCGGTGAAATGATGTCTACATCACAGTCCAACATTCACAGAGTTTAAAAGCCTACCAAGAATCAAGACAGACACAAATACCTAACATAGACGTTTGTATGTGATAAGAGAGCCACAGTACAATTTAGGAGAAGAAATTGTATGGAAGGAAGGTTCATTTCCATTAGACCAGAAAAGACAGCACATTTGAAGGCCTGAATAAGAAATATTCTGGATAAGATATTGTGGCTGCCACCAGAATGACTCTTGATGATCTCTACCTCTTGGTATTTATACCCTTATATAATCTCTTTCCTATAGTATAAGCTGGTCCCAGGTACTTGTTTCTATTGAATAGAATAGAACAAAAGTAATGAGATGCCACTTCTGAGATTAGATTATAAGATACTGTGAATTTCATCTTGTGCCCTCTTCCTCTCTCTCTTTCTCTTGCCCTCTCATTTGAATGAAGCCAACTGGCATGCTGTCAGTGGCCCAGTGTAAGTCCTGTTACAAGAAATTGATGATTACCTGTAGCCAACCCTAAATGAAGAACTGAGGTCCTCAGTCCTACAAATGGAGAGAAACTGAATCTAGCTAAGAACCATGTGAGTGAGCTGGGAAGAAGATCCACCCTCAGTTGAAATTTAAGATGGCATATTGAGCAGACATACTGAGACACACTGAAAGTAAGAGAGCAGGAGGAAACAAAACCAGGGTCATACAAAGAACACAACTGATTTTGAGATTCTCACATAAGTATTACACCTTCAGTGAGCACGTGTACTAGAAATTTAAAAAATAAATAAAATAAACCTTCAAAGAGAGCTAGCAAATAAATTTCCCTATGGTCTCAGATCTGAGTGGAGAGAGAAAATGTTCCCTGTGGAGTTTATAGCCAGAATCCAGCTCTCAAACAGCTTTCAGCCTGAACTCACACAATCTGTGTGGCTTACAAATTTGCAAGCTGAGAATTTAATTCAAAATGGTCTCAGGTTGATAGCAGTCCAAAATGCTAGGTAGGAAAAAAAATCCTCTCTGGACAAATAAATCATCAAAGTAAGCTCATAAGAGCAGGTTTCAAAGGTCATGAGCTTCTAACACAAAAAAAAAAATCGCACACACAAAATGGGGGTAGCAGCAACATGGGTAGCGTATTCAAACTTGAAAAGACTTTAAATATTTGTATTATTAGATGTAGATTATGAAACACATATTTTAATGTGGTTAATTTTTTTAAGGAATCAAAACTATGAGTAAAGACCAAGAAAATTGTGCTGGATGGCCACTTCCACCATGGCTCCCCTCCTATTTAAGTCTGGGTACTGTGTCACCCGGAGTCTTCAGGCACATTGTTCCAGGTTTGGGTTTGCCTATGAAAGAAACTCATGAGAGCTGGAAGTGAGGAGTGAAGAGGAGGTCTTCACATAAAGCAGGCTTAAGGATTAGACATAGCAGGTTTGACAGATGTGATGGCTTGCAGAATTCTTTATGAGCTCCCACTGTCCATCTGGATAAGATTTACAGACCTTTCAGAAATTCCTATAAGCTTGGGTTCTGTGCCCACACTCTAGACTGTCAGGCTAAGATCTCTGATATAAAACAGACCTCTTCTGATTTTGTCTAGCTGCTTTTCTAATATCTATTCACCAAGCTCTTCCAATAATAGCATAAGGCCCTAATTAATATTAAACTTTTATCATTATAATACTTAGGATGTCTTCTGTTTTCCTAATCAAATTCTGACTACTATTAAAATATAAAGAATTGTCCAGAAATATATAAAAAAAATCACACATTGATCTTCTTTAAATGAAAATATAACAATTGTATGGACTAGGATGATTACAGTTGTTCAGTTCTGACTGTTATTTGAAGAAAAAAGCAATAAGAAGCCTCAGCAACTTAACAGAAGGAGCTGCCATTTACTAGGAGAAAAGATTGTGGATGAGAGTGTAGCAAAGGTCAGAATTCTGTGAAGCTTGAGATGTCTATTATAATGAATTATCTTTTATACTCACCACAATTTCCTAACAATTTTGGGGTTTATATTTTTGAAAGAGATATACCTTTAATTTTTTCTTTGTACTATTGTTAGGTAACTTTAATGTGCAGATTATACTACAGTGAAAGTTGCCAATGACAAGGCAAAGTCACTTACATCAGACCCAAAGCAAAGTGGAGCCGGGTCATGAAAAAGAGGATCTTGTGTGTGTGTCCACGATAAGCACTATCACAAGGACTTTCTACAAACTCACAAGAAATTTCTGCCCACCCAGCACACTCTGTTTGTCCAGCCCATCCTGTAAGTGTCTCTATAATAGGACCTATCATAAAAAATTCCTCAAGACTGCAGCATTTCAGATAAGCCACCCTCACAAGAACACTTGCCTAGCAATGGCTGTTTCTGCCAGTAAGTTAACACCAGCTCCTGCATCAGGCCCTGTGACCAATGATGTTTGTTTCAAAACAGCTTGCATAGTCTTCTTTTTGTCTTTAAATATTTTCCTTACCTCAACCTCTTGGGATGCACCTATGATTGATCATAGCACAAATATCTCAGATTATAATCCTTGTTTATTTCCAAATAAATTTATTTCTTTGGAGATCCACTTTTTCTGTTATTATACATTGACATTGTTATCGTGAAATTGGTTGGGTGATGTGTCTTATTTTCTTGTCTCCAGAAGAATTTCTGTAACAGTGCAATTAAACGTTCTTTGCATGTTTGCTAGAACTCACCTGTAAAATTGTCTGAGCAACCAAAGCCTGGTTTTTGTGTTTCGTTTTTCTTTTGTGATTGGGGAGGGGGGTTTATCGTACTGATTCAAGGTGTGAAGGTAACATCATTTTGATTTTATACATCTTCTTCAGTCCATTTAAGCATGTTACATAGCATTGTTTGTTCTTTTCATGATATTATTTACAGTAGTCTCCTAAATTTTCCCTCTGCTTCTGCCATGAGCCCCTACAATCTATTTCAACTCAGAAGCTATACAGTTTGTTTAAAACATGTAACATATTATGCCACCTTTCTTACTGTAAAACATCCCATGGTTTCTCATAGTATTTATAGTAAAAGTGAAATTTTTATGATGGCTTGAGAAACTTTTCCCATTAGATGCCCAAGTGCTGGTCTGGTCTGATCTTCTCATCTTCCCTTGAGTGATTCTGTGGCAGTCATACTAGCCTCCTTGCTGCTCCACAAAAACTCCAGCATGATCCTACTTCAGGATATTTGCCATTGTTACTGCATCTGCCTGGAACCTTTTCTCCCATATAAACATAGAGATTGCTCTTGCCTGTCCTTCAAGTCTATTCTTAAATGTCCCATTCTCTGTGAAGCTTTCCTGCCGACCCTATTTAAATTACAGACTTCACTCCCAATTCCCCATCTACTTTAAGAGTCTTCATTTATCATTCCTTGACAAACTGTAAATATACATGTTCACTTTTTTATCATCTGTCTCCAAATACTGGAATGTTAAGTTCTGTAATGTCAGATATTTCTGTTTGGTTCACTGGTGTATTCTTAAAGCATGTTATATACTAGGTATACTCAATGAATATTTGTTGACTAAATATCACATTGGGCTTATTCCAGAAATTCAAGCTTGTTTCAATAGTTAGAACAATCTACAAATGTAATTCATTACATTAACAAATTAAAGGAGCTAAATCACATCACCACCACAATAATGCAGAAAAACACATTTGATACAACTCAATATTCATGTCTGCCTAACAAACATCTCATGATACTAGGAAAAGAGGAAGGGATATATTATTTTCATGTATAAAACACTAACCATTGTAGCATGCCAATATACCCAAAATTCAATGAAATTCCTATCAACATCTTAGCATTCCTCTTAGTCCTCAACGAAGCATTTCTAAAATGTGTATAGAAGACCAAAGGGCCAAAAGAGTCAACGTCTGAAGAAGTGGAAAAAGAAAGTTGAGGAAATCTTAAAACATGTTATTGAGCTTAAAGTTGCAAAAATAAACTCATGTACCATAATTCATGAGTAGAAAAATAGACTAGTGGAATAACATAAAAATAAAAACAATGCTTACATAAAATGTTGTAACTGATTTGGATGTCATTAGAAATCAGTAAGTAAATAGATGGACAATATAATGAAAGATGCTAGGCAAATAATGTGGTAGGGAGAATAATGGCCCTCAAAGATGCCCATGCCTAACCCTGGAACCTGTGAATATGTTACACTGAATGCAATAAAGGCTTATCAGATGTGATTAAGGATGCAAACCAAGATGGAGAGATCTTCCTGGGTTATCCAGATGGGCCCAGTCTAATCACATGAGTTCTTAAAAATGGAGAACCTTTCTTAGCTGAGTCCAGAGAGAGATGTGACAATGAAAGAATGGTCAGAGAAATGTGACATTGCCAGCTTTAAAAAGAGAGAGGAGAGGCAATGAGAAAAGGAATGCTGATGTTCTCTAGAAGATAGAAAAGGCCAGGATATGGATTCTACCCTAGCCACCATAAAGAAACATGCCTGTCGACAACTTGATTTTAGTTCACTAAAATTCATGCCTGATTTCTGACTTGTGTACACTGTAAGATGACAAGTTTGTGTGATTTTAGGTCACTTAGTTTGTAGAAATTTGTTACAGCAGTAATAGAACAAGTGGTTATCCATATGAGGCAAATTAGATTGGATACCTATCTCCAATAGAAATCAATTCAAGGTGAATTCCAGGAAAATACTTAAAACATTTAGATTAAAAATAAATGAGAATTTTTGTTACTTTTGGTAGGTCATAGAACCAAGAAAAACAAACATTAAGGAGGAAAAATGAACATATGAGTACATCAAAATATAAAGCTTCTCTATTTGGATGATATCATAAGGTGACAAATCATAAACTGTAATATTTGCAACATATATATGAGTGAATAAATATACATTTAGAATATATATGAACTCCCAAAAATCAACAGGAAAAATAAGACATAGAACAAGCAAAATGCATAAACAAAAGAAGGCAAAACAAAAATAATGACTCATAATTATATGAAAAGAAGCTCATCTTCATAGATGAGCAGATAAATGCAAATTAAAACCACCCTGAGATGCTTTTTACATCCGTGAGCCTGATAAAAGTTAGAGTCTAAAAGTAATAATTAACAAAGATGGGAAGTAACAGAAAATCTTGTCCATTACTGGTTAAAGTATAAACTGATACAGCTACTTCATAGAATATTACATTATAGAATAAAGTTGTGAGTATGTATATGCAGTGACTCAGCATCTTCATTGCTAGTATGTACTCAAGAGAAACTTACAGGAGTGGACTAGGAAGTAAATACAAAATGATGACAACATTGTTTGTTATATCAAAAAATAAAAAAGACAGCCAATTTTCCAGCAAAAAAAAATAAGTAAAAATAAAAATAAATCCTGGTGTATTCTAACAATGGAATAATATATAGCCATTAAAATAAATCAACTATTACTGTACATATGAATGTAAGTATCAGCAAAACATAGTGTTTAGTGAAAAAGAAGCTGAAGAAGAATATATACAATATGGTTACATTTATATGAAGTCCAAAAACTTGCAAAATAAAGAAATGTATTTAGAAATAGATTCACATGTGAGAAAACTAGAAGAAAATTAATGAAAGGATAAAAGGGATAGCAGTAATTCTGAGTAGTTGAGGGGATTTCAATTGGAAAAAAATAGTATCATATTCTTTAAGTCAGGTAGTGGGTATTAGCATTTGTTTTACCATCATTCTTTATTCTTATAGCTACACTATATATTTTCAATGTATTTAATGTATTTTTTGCATAATTAAATATTATGCAATAAAAATGAGAAAACAAAAAAGTAGAAAATGATAAATTACAATTAAAAAATGGAGAAAAAATTATAATCTAGTTGAGTAATGGTATATTACATAGCTATTTTCTTAAGTAGATGTATGTACATGATGTATGCACGATTGTACATACATGTTCTTAATTATATATAAATATATATGTACATATTTTTAATATAAAATACTAAACAAAGTACACCAAAATATTAGCTCCTATGTTAGTGAGATAATTTTTTTTTTTTGTATTTTAAGTTTTACATAGTAGGTGTATTTGTCTGTTTTCATACTGCTATAAAGAACTGCCCAAGACTGGGTAATTTATAAAGGAAAGAAGTTTAATTGGCTCACAGTTCAGCACAGCTTGGAAGGCCTCAGGAAATCTACAATCATGGCGGAAGACAAAGAGGAAGCAAGCCAGCTTCTTCGCAAGGCAGCATGAAGAAGTGCCGAGCAAAGGGGAAAGAATCCCTTATAAAACCATCAAATCTCGTGAGAACTCACTATCACAAGAACAGCACAGGGGAAACTGCCCCCATGATTCAATTACCTCCACCTGGTCTCTCCCTTGAGCTGTGGGGATTATGGGGGCTATGGGGATTACAATTCAAGATGAGATTCAGGTGGGGATACAAAGCCTAACCATATCAGTAGGCATGTGTTGAATTTTAAACTCAGAGAAAAATACTAGTGTTTTTTATAGGATTCTTACTAAAGAAAAACCAGAAACTAATAAACCATCTACACTAAGACATAAAATTCAGTTGTTTAGTTACAAGATAGAATGTGGCCTTGTAAGAAAGCAAATTAACTTCTAACATACAAAGCCTTAGAGAAGATTCAAGTGACTGACGGATCTTAAACAGAGCTATTATTACAACTCAAACTGCAGTAAAATATCCTCAGCAACATAGATGTGTGTGTTTCACTAGTCAGAGCAATACAAATTTAATGAAACTCCATTGGTGGTGTTTTTAATCAGACAATTTCTGAAGATGTCATGGCTTATTCATAGATGCAAGCCAAATCTCTAGAAGAGTACCATAATAAGAAAAAAAAGAATACAGGCAATTGAGAGCTGTTCCAAAGTTTAGGGAGTTTTTGTAAGGAATTAATAAATTAAAATGTTCTTGGAAGAGAGAAATTAATATGCAGTTCATACTGCCAGAATTGCAGGCAATTTATCAAACTCCCCTAGTCCTCCAAAATTGCTATTTTTTTTGACACACACTTTACAGTACAGAAGAAAATGTCTCCGGCAATAAATCACAAAGTTAAAATTATGTAGTCTACAATTAACTAGACAGTGATGGTAAATCATTTTCTACCAAAAGAAAGAAATGTCTTGTCTATTCAGGTTCTGCTCCACTTAAAAGTTTTCCTTGTTGGCGAGCAAGTGGTTAGAAAATCATATTTTATACGTACATTCAGCTTAACTATCATTCAGCTCAGGAAGATGACTCAGGGCATTATCTATACCTTCAAGTTTGCTCTTAGCAAGTAATTGTTTCAGTATCTATATCAAAAATGGCTTAAGTCTGCAACATGTTTCTGAATGATTACCAAGGTGATAGTCAGTTCTTCATTGAATCCTGGATGCTTTATTTTTCTTAATAAGAGGAATTCATATGGATCAGCTAGAAAAAAATTAAGAGGAAAATCACATGGAAAGTTATATATTATGTATCTATTATATATATAATATTATATATCTATTATATATAATATTATATATCTATTATATATAATATTATATATCTATTATATATATTATATATCTATTATATATATTATATATCTATTATATATAATATTATCAATTATATATAATATTATATATCTATTATATATATTAGATATTATATATAATAGATATCTATTATATATATATTATATATTGTATATCTATTACATATATAATATTATATATCTATTATATATATTATATATTATATATCTATTATATATATAATATTATATATTATATATCATTTCCAAATTCCCCAGCGTTCATATTTGTCAGTGCAAGTAAAGAGCCTTAGTTCTGATTAGGTTTGAGGTATGACCATTTGGCCAGAATTTATGAACTCTGCATGTCGCTTGATGTGTGCTTCAGGGTACACTTTTTTTTTTTTTTTTGAGACAGAGTCTTGCTCTGTCGCCCAGGCTGGAGTGCAGCGGTGCGATCTCAGCTCACCGCAAGCTCCGTCTCCCGGGTTCACGCCATTCTCCTGCCTCAGCCTCCTGAGTAGCTGGGACTACAGGCGCCCGCCACTATGCCCTGCTAATTTTTTGTATTTTTAGTACAGACGGGGTTTCACCGTGTTAGCCAGGATGGTCTCGATCTCCTGACCTCGTGATCCACCCGCCTCGGCCTCCCAAAGTGCTGGAATTACAGGCGTGAGCCACCACGCTCAGCCAGGGTACACTTTTAAGCAGAGACACTACTTTGAAGGTCATAAAAAAATATAATAAGAGATAAGGCTAATTTCCTTTAATAATAATAATAATAAAATCCTTTAATAAAAATATAAAGGAATAATATAATAATTTTCTTTAATAAAATATAATAAGAGATAAGGCTAATTTCCTTTAATAAAATATAGTAACTACATACCAACAGAATTCCAAAAAAAGAAATAGAGAGGAAGGGAGCATGGGTCATTAATCTTGTCAAAAATATAAAATTATATACGAGAAATTCCTAGAAACTGTTTTCCTTGTCTGCGGCCATTGTGCTGCTGCTACACAACTACCGCAAGCAGCCCTTCACGCCCTCCTCCCAGTACAAAGCTAATTGACTTGTGAGAAATGTTAAGCTTGGAAGAGTCAGCATCGCTGCACTTATTTTTTATTCTACTCTGACATTAGAATAATCCTTGAGTGGGGGAAAGGTTAAAAACCCCCTGGATAAGTGTTACTAATTAATGATGATTGTTTTAAACAATGTTTGGATAATTTTTCCTTGTCCCTTGACATAAACTTGATAAATAACTGAGAAGTGAGAAGGAGATTAGTGGGTTGCTTAAATTCCATTCAGGTACTTAAAGTTAGCTCCAAAAATTTAGCTATTTATAAATTGTCATGCATTGTTAATGTATAAGAGATGTAGATTTCATTTATCTTTGGTGGAGTGAGATGAAGCAGTGAATCATTGAAGACTGAAAGAAAGAAAAAGGTCTTTTCCCTTTTCTTTAAGAAGCATCATTAGTTAAAAACATGTTAGTTGATACCAGATAACTATATTTAAAGGGACAGCAATAAGCAAATTGATTACTCTGGTGATTATTGGAGTGACATTGCCTTTTAGTTGTACTTTCACAAAAATTCACAATATTTGCCAAAGTCAAGTTATCCATTACACTATTAATTTGTCATTCTTTTGTTTATATAGTCAATATCTCTATCTCAATTGGATCTATCTCAACTGCTTCTAAACAAGCCACCATAGTCTCTCCCATTTCAACAATCTCTTCCAAGTACCATTTCATTTCTTCTTTTCATATTTTTGAAAACTTTTGAAAAACTACCTATTTTCCTCCTCCATTTCTTGTCCATTCCATTCTAGTGGACATGGAATCTGTTCCTCCTCCAAAACGGAATTTGGTAACCCTTAAATTACCAAACCCAAAACAATATGTTGCTTTTATCTTTACCTCTCTGTGGCATTTAATGATAAGACCACTACTTTCTTCTCTTTTACCCTTCTTTCTTGAATTCAGTCAAACAACGTACTTACATTTTTCGTCTTATTCTCCATCTTAGAAACCACCTCAGCTTTCTCCATTCAGCCATAAAATTGTGCTTTTCCTCAAAGATTAATCTGCCTCTCCTCTCACTCTATACTATCTCTGTTAGCTAATTTTATTTGTGCACATTGCTTATACTGGGCATTACATACACATATGCATGTGTGTACATGTGCACACACACACTGTATATGGACATGTATATATACATGTGTGTGTATATATATATAGTATATATATAAATTACAATAACATAAAGGTGGCATTTTAAATTAGTGGAAATTGCACTTTTATATTTTAACAAATTGTATTTCCCATATTGAACTGTAAGTCTCCTGAAAGGAGGAATTTTGTTCTTGCTCATCATCAACTTTTTCAACATCCAGTGCACCATTTAGAACTTAGATGTAGTCAATACAGGTTTGTGGAATGAAAGAGGAAAAGAAAGAATTAATATTCCTTTAAATTAGGATGCAAAGATCGTATATAGAAAATTGGCTAAGTTGTGGTCCATTCATATTTGCTCCCAATTAAGGAGCACAGCTATGAAAAGGAAGGCTTCAAATTAATAACCAATAGATTTTTTAAAAAAGAAAACTGGCCAGGTACTGTGGCTTATGTCTGTAATATCAACATGTTGGGAGGCCAAGGCAGGATTACTTGAGCCCAGAAATTCCAGACCAGCCTGAGAATTTGGCAAAACTCTGTCTCTACAAAAAATACAAAAATTAGCCAAGTTTGGTGGCATGTGCCTGTAGTACCAGCTACTTGGGAGGCTGAGGTGGAAGAATAGCTTGAGTCTGGGAGGTCAAGGCTGCAATGAGCTGTGATCGCACCACTGCACTCAAGCCTGGGTGGTAGAGTAAGACCCTGTCTCAAAAAAAAAAAAGAAAGAAAAATCACTAAGCAAAATAAGACATGTGAAGGATCATGTCAAAGGTAAGAAAAATTAGGGAAACATTAAAAGCTTTCTTCCCAAGCCACTAAATCAACTTGACTAACAAAATTACCACTTGATTTAGCATTAGAAAATTACATTACATATCAAACATAAACCCATTAATCAAATACTAAAGAAATTTCTGACTTAAATGGTATAATGTTAGCTTATGCCAGAGCTGACCTTGAAAGATTGTTCAAATATGGCTCAGTGTGATTGAAAGTTCTGTGTGAATAAGTTTTTGGAAAGATCCAACAGCAACACCTTAGTGTATGTTTTTGAAATAAAATGTATCTGAGTAGCAGCAAAGTTATTCTCAAATTTCCATTTTATAGCTGGAGATGTTATGCCGTGACATATATGATAGGACCCAATATGGATTAATCCCTTTTAGAAGTCAATCAGGAAGAGGGGAGCAGTTAAAACAGTTGCTTGGTTTACAAACATTAGAACAATTTTCTTATTCACACCATCTGATTATTGTATTTTATTTTTTCCCCAACGTTTAGACTACACAATGAGTTAAGAATGATAAAAATAAGCTCACCAATATACTATGTACATATTTACCAAAATCTGTGCATGCTTATACATATAAACACAGCTGATAATTTATTAGTTAGGCTCATTTGTAATTTTTGTCACTATAGACCAGTTTTTTATTTAAATTGAAGATTAGTATACATTTTAAATGATTAGTCAAAATAAAAAATCTAAAATGTGCTCTAAATACCTCTTAGGTCAGAAAAAAAAAGTCAAAAGCTAGAATATAGAGAAATTAAGAAATGCCCTAAATTTCTAATCTGACAAAAATTCATACGAGATTGAAATATTTTAATGGAAAATAGAACAGAACTAATCATTGAAGAAATTATAGAAAGGAAACAAAATAAACAGATTATATGGAGGATTTTTAGAAGATAAGTAAATAAATTAATATACTAGGAAAAAACAAGGGAAATATAATTGATAAATAAATACAGGTAAGAGTTCTTTTGAAATAATGATAAAATAGAAAATCTCTGTCAAAACTAAAAGGAAAGATGCATAAATATATAAATAAATGATAAAACGATGTTGCATACATATATGACTTTTTCAGAATCAAAAAATGTAAATTTCTGTAATAAAATTTAAATGTTTATAAATTTAAAAAACTAGGAGAAAGAATGTTGACTGTTCACAATACAAATAAATAACAAATATTTGAGGTGATGGATATGATAATTATCCTTATTTGATCATTGGACATTGTATACATGTATCAAAATATCACTCTGTATCCCATGAATATGTACAATTATTTGTCTCAAAAACAAACAAACAAAAGATAATGGGAGAATGTTGAAAACTCAGAGAGAAGAGCAACTCTCACAGATAGGGATCCAGATAACATTAGCAGCTGATTTCTCGGCAGAAATCTTGAAGGCCAGTAGGCAGTGGATTATATATTTAAAATAATGAAGAAACCTGTCAACTGAGAAATCTATAGCTGGAAAACTTATCCTTCAAAAATGAGGGAGAAATTAAGACATTTCCGGATTTTTTTTTTAAACTGAAAAAAAATCCATTTATCCCTGAATTTGCCATTCAAGAAGTGTTAAGTCCTTCAGGTTGAAATAAATGAACTCTAGGCAATAACTATATAAGTAAATAAGCAAGCTGTATGAATATACAAAGCTCTCTGGTAAAGGTAAATACATAAACAAACATAAAAACAGTCCTATTGTAATTTTGGTTTGTAACTCTGCTTTTATTTTCTACATAATTTAAAAGGCAAATGCATAAAATGTAATTGTAAATCTGTTAGCTGGTATACAATGAATAAAGATATAATTTGTTACATCAATAACATAAAAAGAGTAGAGCTATATGTATAGCAGTAGAATTTTGGTATGTGATTGAACTTAAGTTGAAATAAATTCAAATTAAAATGTTATAACTCTAGGATGTTATATGTAATTCTCATAGTAACCAAAAACGAAATATACACAGAATATAAACAAAAGGAAATGAGACTAGAAACAAAATGTGTCACTACAAAAAAATCAACTAAAGATAAAAAAGAAATAATTGAGAAAATGGCAAAAATCAGTAACTCTGACGTATTAAAACTTTCCATGCTACATAAATCTGAAAACTCTATTTCACATAAAACTGGAGCTGAAAGAGACAAATATTTATCTATAAAGTTAAAAGTTATATAGGGAACAAACACTAATTTTTTTTAGAAAAAATTATAAAAAGAGTAAAAATATGCCTTATACTACCCCAATTTCATGTTTTACAGCTCTGGGAAAATAGAAAATAAAATGTTCTGTTAGCATGAATCCCTCTGTGCCCCCAAAAAACCCTATGGATTGCATCATTATTACCTAAAAAGTCTATTGTCAAATGCAGCAGAGTGATATTTTTTACAAGGTAGATATTAATTTTAGATATGGAATAATATTGGTGATTTCCATTTTATAACACTGGGTTAAGATGAAAGAATGAGAAGATAAAGGTCCCTCAGCAATATAACTCACAAACATGTTCAGAAGCAGTAAGAAGTTACATTAATTATCTTTTGAAAGTCAATAATCTACATCTTTAATGTATGCATATAGCATAGCTAATGTACTATCGCTGGGTCCATTTATTCAATGAATAATTGCCGCTATGTGTCAGACATTTTTCTAGGCCTAGGAATGGATACATAAGTGAACAAAGCAAAGATTCTGGTTCTTGTAGAGTTTCCATTAAAAGACCATTTAGTAAAACTTTTCTTCCCCCAAATTATAAAATCTGTAAGATGATTTAACAACATGTGTAAAAGCCATTGTGGGCCAGGCACGGTGGCTCATACCAGGTGTGGTGACTCATAGCACTCTGTCACCCAGGCTGGAGTGCAGTGGCACAATCTCGGCTCACTGCAACCTCTGCATCCTGGGTACAAGCGATTCTCCTGCCCCAGCTTTCTGAGTAGCAAGGACTACAGGTGCACACCACCACGCCTGGCTAATTTTTGTACTATTAGTACAGACGGAGTTTCACCATGTTGGCCAGGCTGGTCTCGAACTCCTGACCTCAAATGATCCATCTACCTCGGCCTCCCAAAGTGCTGGAATTACAGATGTGAGCCACAATGCCCGGCCTTATTTTCTACAACTTTGGTAACTTTAGCATATACCCCAAATCTGTAAGACATAATATTATAATTCAAATGCAACTCATGGCTTCTCATTGTACTCTTTCTCTAGCTTTTGAATTATTTATTCTAATACCAGTTTTAATTCTGACACAAAAGCATGGGAGTTCTAATCAAAATCCAACCTTTTATCATAAAAACTATGAAGAAATTATGAGTAGAACTTAAAAAGGAAAATAGGCCTATTAATTAGATTTGTCTTTGTAGCATTTAACTCTATAATAAATAACATAATATTTTATGCCTATGAGTACCCAACAAAGCCTCCAGCTTCTATTTAGATATAAAATGTAAAAGTCACTACTGGATCCACAAGCAAGACTATGATAAAGAAATTTCTCCAGCTAACCAGCTTCTTTTACATGATGTTACATGTTTCTTTTGTTTTTTCATTTTGGCAAATATTGATTGTCATCTTCATGTTTGTCTATGTCCTAAGTGCTGGGATACAGAATCTGAAAAGATGGACACAGGACCTGCCTTCAAGTTCACCCTTTCTTTTTTTTTTTTTTTTTTTTTTTTTGAGATGGAGTTTTGCTCTTGTCGCCCAGGCTGGAGTGTAATGGTGAGATCTCGGCTCACTGCAACCTCCACCTCCAGGGTTCAAGTGATTCTCCTGCCTCAGCCTCCCAAGTAGCTGGGATTACAGGTCCCAGCCACCACGCCTAGCTAATTTTTGTATTTTTAGTAGAGACAGCGTTTCATCATGTTGGTCAGGCTCGTCTCGAACTCCTAACCTCAGGTAGTCGACCCACCTCGGCCTCCCACAGTGCTGAGATTACAGGCATGAGCCACCACGCCCTGCTAGGAGTTCATGCTTTAATTGGGGAAAATATACAATAAGCAAGCCAGTTTTTAAAAAGAGAACTGCAATTAGAGTTAAATGCTACAAAGACAAACTCACAGGAAGATGGGATGTAGAATGATAAGGCTCTCAGAATAGTAAGAGAAACTATTGCTTCTTACGATGTTTGTCTTTCTTTGTATCGGTGCTCAGCTGAGTCTGCAGTGCTTCAGAGGCAGCTTTCATTTTATAAAAATCTATGATTTCTCCTTCCAGTTGTTTTTTCTCTTCCTCGAGCTTCCTTATCTCCTCCTGTTGAATCATTTTAAGATGCTCGAACTTGTCCTGCAGCTGTGAAACCAATGTGCAGTTGTGACACCAAAGCAGTGTGGCTGAACACCCAAAAGAATATGCTTTTTTCTGATTATCAAACAAACCCAAATCATCACAGTAGAGCACGATCTTAATAACAATCTCAAAAACTCAGGAGTAAACACTCACATATGGAATTTTTCTTTTCTTTCTCTCTTCCTTTTATAAGATGGAGTCTCACTCTGTTGCCCAGGCTGGAGTGCACTGGTGCGATCTCAGCTCACTGCAACCTCCATCTCCCAGTTCAAGTGATTCTCCTGCCTCAGCCTCTTGAGTAGCTGGGACTACAGGCATGCACCACCACTACAGGTGTGTGCCACCACACCTGGCTAATTTTTGTATTTTTAGTAGAGATGGGGTTTTGCCATGTTGGCCAGGCTGGTCTCGAACTCCTGACCTCAGGTGATCCTCCCGCTTTGGCCTCCCAAAGACTTTTTTTTTTTTTAATATAGAGACAAGTTCTCAGTATGTTGCCCAGGCTGGTCTCAAACTCCTGAGCTCAAGTGATCCTCCCACCTCAGCTTCCCAAAGTGCTGGGACTGACTGGATGCAGTGGCTCATGCTTGTAAACTCAGCACTTTGGGAGGCCAAGGTGGGAGGGTCGCTTGAGCCCAGGAGTTCAAGACCAGACTGGGTGATATAACACAATAGTAAACTTCAACAGGAGAGAGAATCTGTAAACTTGAATATAGATCTTCTGAAATTATCCAGTCAGAGGACAAAGAAAAAAAGAATAAAAAAGAGAAAAGAAGGCTGGGCGTGGTGGCTCAAGCCTGTAATCCCAACACTTTGGGAGGCCGAGGCAGGCAGATTAAGAGGTCAGGAGTTCAAGACCAGCCTGGCCAACATGACAAAACCCCATCTCTACTAAAAATACAAAAATTAGCCGGGTGTGGTGGCACACACCTGTAGTCCCAGCTACTTGGGAGGCTGAGGCAGGAGAATCGCTTGAACCCAGGAGGCGGAGGTTGGAGTGCAATGTGAGCTGAGACCACACATTGCACTCCAGCCTGGGTGACAGAGCATGACTCTGTCTCAAAAAAAAAGAAAAAAAGAAAAAAAACGAGACAGAGAAAAGAAAGCCAACAAGACACCATTAGGCAAACCATTGTCAGGTTATGGGAGTTTGAGAAGGAAAGTAGAGAAAGGAGAAGAAAGCTTATTTAAAGAATGGCTGAAAACTGCCTAAATCATGGGAAAGATTTAGACATCTAAATCCATGAAGCTTAAAGATTCCTAAAGAGGTTCAAACCAAATAGATACTCACCAAGTCACAATATAATCAAATAGTCAAAAGTTAAAGAAACTTTGCAGGTCAGGACAGAATCGAATAATACATTCAAAGTGCTGAAAGAAAAAAACTGCCAGCAACTAATATTATGTCTGACAAAGCTGTCCTTCAGAAAGAAAAAAGAAATAACGTGTTTGCTCGACAAACAAAGCTGAGGGCATTCAGGACTACTAGGTCTACCTTTAAAAAATGCTTAACGGAGTTTTTCAAGTAAAAATGAATGAAGTTGGGAGCGGTGGCTCATGCCTGTAATCCCATTTTTGGAGGCTGAAGTGGGTGGATCACCTGAGGTCGGGAGGTCAAGACCAGCCTGGCCAACATGGCAAAACCCCACCTCCAGTAAAAATACAAAAAATTAGCCAGGTATGAAGGCCACTGAGATCGTGCCACTGCACTCCAGCCTGGGTGACAAGAGTCAAACTACATTTCAAAAACAAAAAACAAAACAAACAAAAAAAAACAAAACTTGAGGCCTGGCCTTCTGCTCCTCTCCAACCCCCCTTCTCTGGGCCCAAGCCACCTTGGCTGAGGAGGGGGTGAGGAGGTGTGAGCCCCTGCCAGAACCCCCTGCCCGGACCAAGTACTCGGCCCCCAGGCCTGCGTTCAGTGAGGCCTCCCGTGGCATCAGCATGTTTGTGTGGAGGAATGTGGAAGGTCACTCTGCGGCCATGTTCCCCTGGTACTCCATCCCCTTCCTGACCCCTCCCTGCCGCCACACGAGGCCAGCAACCTGCCAGTCACTCAGTGGCCTCCAACCAGAGAAAACAACCTGCCAAGTTGGCAGCTGTTGCTCATGAGCATCCACCAGGTGGGACAGGGAGTGTTGACCCTGGGCGGCCCCCTGGAGCCACCTGCCCTGAAAGCCCAGGGCCCGCAACCCCTCACACTTTGGGGGTGGTGGAACCTGGTAAAAGCTCACCTCCCACCATGGAGGAGGAGCCCTGGGCCCCTCAGGGGAGTCCCTGCTGGACAGTGAGACAGAGAATGACCATGATGATGCTTTCCTCTCCATCATGTCTCCTGACACCCAGTTGCCTCTACCACTCAGATGATGTCAGGCCCAGTCCCTCAGTGCCCTGCGCAAGGAACAGGACTCATCTTCTGAGAAGGATGGACGCAGCCCCAACAAATGGGACAAGGACCACATCCGGTGGCCCATGAGTGGCGGTCATGATCTTCAGCAAGCGGCACCAGGCCCTGGCGGGGCTCACCAGGGTCACCCCAACCAGGATAACCGGACCATCAGCCAGATGCTGAGCGAGCGGTGGTACACCCTGGGGCCCAATGAGACACAGAAATACCACGACCTGGCCTTCCAGGTGAAGGTGGCCCACTTGCAACAAGGACCGAAAGAAGTCCAGCTCAGAGGCCAAGCCCACAAGCCAGGGGCTAGCAGGAGTGTAACAAGGGCTCATGGGAGCAGAGCATATCAGAGACGGGCACTGCCACTGCCCCTAGGGTGTCCTCTGAACTCCTGTCAGTTGCAGCCCAAACACTCCAGAGCTCAGATACCAAGGAGCAGCTTCTGTGGGGCAGAACGGCTGCACACAGTCAGGGAACCTGGCTCAGCCTGGCCCAAGCCTTCTCCCACAGCGGGGTACACAGCCTGGACGGCAGGGAAACAGACCGTCAGGCACTATGGGAACTGACACAGGTGGTGTCTGGCACTGCATCATACTCTGGCCCAAAGCCTTCTACTCAGTATGGAGCTCCAGGCCACTTTGCAGCCCCTGGTGAGGGAGGTGACCAGTGGGCAACCCTGCTGCTGCCCACCTGAGCTGCTCATTCCCAGCACATGGCCAGTGAGGACATAGCGAGTGACGAGGAGCACACGGTCATCCATGAGGAGGAGGGGGTGATGATGTCATTGCTGATGATGGCTTTAGCACCACTGACACCGATCTCAAGTTCAAGGAGTGGGTGACCGACTGAGAGTGGGGACAACTCTGCGGAGGAGCCAGAGGGCAACAAGGGCTTTGGTGGGAAGGTATTTGCACCTGTCATTCCTTCCTCCTTTACTCCTGCCGCCCCTTGCTGGATCCTGAGCCCCCAGGGTCCCCCGATCCACCTGCAGCTTTTGGCAAAGTCTATGGTCCCACCCTGTCCTCCTCCTACACATACTCGGATGCTTCCTCCTCAACCTTGGCACCCACCTCCTTCTTACTGGGCCCAGGAGCCTTCAAAGCCCAGGAGTCTGGTCAAGGCAGCAGAGCGGGCCCCCTACGGCCCCTACCCTTGGGGAGGGGGGCCCAGGGACGCCTTCCAAGGTGACCTGTTTCCTCCCAATGGATCCTGCCACCTTCTGGTGCAAGAGACCTGAAAGTGTGGGCAACCTGGAGCTACCAGGCTCCTCAGTCATCAGGGTCCCTCCCAACACTAAGGCTTTCCTAGGCAGGAGCTGGGCTGAGCCACCCGGGGGGCAGAGCCTGAAGAGAAACTGACTGGGCTTTCGGGGTCAGGGCAGAGGGAACCCCACGGACATGGATCCCACACTGGAGGACCCCACCACGCCCAAATGCAAGATGAGAAGATGCTCCAGCTGCAGTCCAAAGCCCAACACCCCCAAGTGTGCCATGTGTGATGGGGACAGCTTCCCCTTTGCCTGTACAGGTGCAGAAGCCGAGGACAGGCGCAGGGAACCGGAGACCGAGAAGGCGCTGTCCTCTTCACTGCACGTGCCCTGGACCAGTGCCGGCCCTGATCAAGCAGCTCTTCCAGGCCCACTGCTTCTTCCTGTCCACTAGGCCACAGCCGCCCTCCAGGCCCACTATGCACACATCTTCCCCTCCAAGGTTTGTTCTGCCCCTGCCCTGACTCCCAGCCCTGTGGGGGTCCTGACCGCACCTCACCTGGCTCAGACTCTTGACGCTGCCCTGGCTGCCCCACCACTGCATCTGCCCGAGAGTCACGTGAGGCTGAGAGTAGGGACAGGGGCAGCAGTGGTGCCAGTAGGGGGGCGGTCAAGTGGGAGGAGCCTCAGCCTCGCGGGCTGCTCCGTGGGACTGATGACTGCATGATCTTCTGGGCACCTCATGGATCTTCAACTGCAGGTGAAACGGATGCTGGTGGTGGGTGCAGGGCCGCTGGCAGCTGCTGCAGGGTTCCCAGAGGCTGGACTGGGGCAGGTGCCAACTGAAGCTGCTGGGGCAGCATGGGCAGGATGTTCTGCACACAAACCTTGGAGAAGAAGATGTGTGCATAGCGGGTCCACTGCTGCTGCCCCTGCCCTGACTCCCAGCCCTGCCTGACCCCACCTCAACCTGCTCAGGCTCTGGCGCAACCCTGGCTGCCCTGCCACTGCCTCTGCCCTAGAGTTGGGGCCTTGACAGCCTGGTTGGAAGGGGACACCCCAGCCCTGCCTCAACACCTGGGGGTCTCCATAACTACCACAGGCAGGTGGGCAACCCCAAAGATCCCAGGACTCACAGTACCCCCTGAGAACATGGACAGTATGTGGGGGTAGCAATGGAGGGCAGGATGGTTATCTTCTCCCAGGTAAAGCCATTTAATCCTTTCAGTTTGGGACAGAGTAAGGCCTGCCTCTTTTTTTTTTTTTTTTTTTTTTTTTTTTTTGAGACCGAGTCTTGCTCTGTCACCCAGGCTGGAGTGCAGTGGTGCGATCTTGGCTCACTGCAACCTCTTCCCGCCGGGTTCACGCCATTCTCCTGCCTCAGCCTTCCGGGTAGCTAGGATTACAGGTGCACGCTACCACATCCGGCTAATTTTTGTATTTTTAGTACAGACGGGGCTTCATCATCTTGGCCAGGCTGATTTCGATCTCCTGACATCGTGATCTGCCTGCCTCCCCCTCCTAAAATGCTGGGATTACAGGCGTGAGCCACCACGCCTGGCCAAGGCCTGCTCCTCTTATCTATACCCCCTACCCCTGCAGCTGTGCCGGGGGAAAGCTGGGCAGTTTCCCTCCTCCGAGCCCCTGTACATACCATGAATTGTGGGACCTTCAGAGCTTTTCACTTTTCGGAAAATAGCTCCTGCTGGGCTACAAGATGGAGTGTGAAGAGGGCCTTGGGCCACAGGGAGGCGCCTGTGGACTAGGGGGAGTTCATGCACCCCTTCTTTCCCCAGAGGGGCTGGACTCAGGTGAGTATGGGGGTGGGGGCTCCTGCACTTCGACACAGGCAGCGGGAGGGTTTTCTCCCCATTCCCTCTGCACTCCCAACTTGAGCTATACTTTTTAAGAAAGTGATTCACCCTGCCTTTGCCTCCTTCCCCAGAACAGAACACGTTGATCATGGGCGATATTTTTCATTGTGCCAAAAAGTTGCCATGACCGTCATTAAACCTGTTTAACACCAAATAATAAGGAAAATAAAATAAAAAATTCGGGCATGGTGCAGAAACTCACTCCAAATAAATTACCTACCAAAATATATAATGGTGGAAATATTCCAAAATTCAATATTTTGGGATTTATACACAAAAGATAAACAAATTAGAGGCCAAGAGGCTGCCGGAAGGGAAAAACGGGGCCTGGAAAGGCCGTTGTGAGGAATGAGCTGGGCCTAAAGAGGCCACTGGCAGGCAGTAGCTGGACCTGCCGAAGTGGTCGAAAGGCAGGAGCTTTGGACTGGGGAGGCCGCAGTGAGGCGAGAGCTAGCTGGGCGTGGAGAGTCTGCTGTGAGGCCGAGGCCGAGGCCGGGCCCGTGCAGGCCTTCGAGAGGCAGGAGGCCGGGCCTGCAAAGGCCGACTGGAGATCAAGTTCTGTGCCTGAAGAGGCTGCCAAAAGTCAAAAGCGGGGCCTGGGAAGGCCGCGGAGAGCCATGAGCTGGGCTGGGCCGAAAGAGGCCACTGGGAGGCAGGAGGA
The DNA here is from genome assembly GCF_028858775.2 of Pan troglodytes. Lineage (NCBI taxonomy): Eukaryota > Metazoa > Chordata > Mammalia > Primates > Hominidae > Pan > Pan troglodytes. The sequence continues at coordinate 88,373,181 of NC_072416.2, read as the reverse complement.
GCTGGGCCTGGAGAGGCTGACTCGAGGAAGTTTTGCACCTGGAGAGGCCGCCGAGAGGACGGAGCTGGGCCCGGGGAGGCCGACTTGCTGCTCTTCCAGGCCGACTTGAGGACGACTTGGGCCTGCAGAGGCTGCCGGGAGGCCCAAGCTGGGCCTAGAAGAGCCCACCGACCGGAGGCCGTTTGGGGCCTGCAGATGCCATCGGAGGGCAGGAGCTGAGCCTGGAGAGGCCACCGTGAGGCCTGAGCTGGGCCTGAGGAGCTTGGCTTAGGGAAGTTGTGGGCCTACCAGGGCCGCTGGGAGCTGGGCAGGAGCTGAGTCCAAAGACGTTGTTGGGACCTGGAGTCGGCCCAGAGTCCGGCCTGGAGATGCAGCCGGGAGGAAGAGCTGGGCCCGGAGAGGACGCCGGGAGGCTGCAAGTGGGTCTGAGAGGCCAACTTGAGGAGGCCTGGCCTCCGCCTCCCGCATGGCCCAGCTGTTCCTCCTGGCTGCATCTCCCGCCTCCCAGCAAACAAGCTCTTTTGGCTCAGCTCCTGCCTGCGTTTGTAGACCCCGAAGTTTCTGCGACCAAGCTCTTCAGACCCACATCCCTTCTCCCAGTGACTGAACAGTCCCAGCTCCGGCGGGAGAAGGGCGTCTGCAGACCCCGCTGTTGCCTCCCAGGGGAGTCTCCAGGCCCAGCTCTCGCCCCACCGCGACCTCCCGGGCCCAAGTCCCTGCCTACCTCCCAGCAGCCCGCGTGCGACCCTGCTCCTCCCTCACGGTGGCCTGTTGAGGCAGGGGCTCCCGCTGACCTCTCTCAGCGTGGGAGGGGCCGGTGTGCGGCAAGGGGCTCAGGCTGACCTCTGTCCGCGTGGGACGGGCCGGTGTGAGGCAAGGGCTCACACTGACCTCTCTCAGCGTGGGAGGAGCCAGTGTGAGGCAGGGGCTCACGCCTCTGGGCAGGGTGCCAGAGGCATGAGTTGGGCATCAACAGGCCACCGTGAGGGAGGAGCTGGGCCGCACGCGGGCTGCTGGGAGGCAGGCAGGGACTTGGCCCCGGGAGGCCGCCATGGGGCAAGAGCTGGGCCTGGAGAGGCCCCTGGGAGGCAAGGGCGGGGCCTGCAGACGCTGTTCTCCAACCAGTGCTGGGCCTGTACAGGCCACCAGGAGGCAAGAGGTGGGCCCTCAGAGCTTGGCTGGAGAAAGTTCGGGGCCTACAAAGGTGGTTGGGAGCTGGGCAGGAGTTGAGCCAAAAGAGCTTGCTTACTTGCTGGGAGGCAGGGCCGGGAGAGGTTGACTTCAGGACATCTTGGGCCTGCGGCGGTCGCCGGGAGGCCCAAGCTTGGCATGGAGGAGCCCACCGACCGGAGACCATTTGGGGCCTGGAGATGCCATCGGAGGGCAGGAGCTCATCCTGGAGAGGCCACCGTGAGGCCTGACCTGGGCCTGGGGAGCTTGGCTTGAGGAAGCTGTGGGCCGACCAAGGCCGCCAGGAGATGGGTAGGCACTGAGTCCAAAGAGGTTGTTGAGAGGCAGGAGTCGGGCCTGGAGACGCAACCAGGAAGAAGAGCTGGGCCCGGAGAGGACGCCCGGAGGGTGCAAGTGGATCTGGAGAGGCCGACTTGAGGAGGTTCTGGGTCCGGAGAGGCCGCCGGAAGGGAAAAACTGGGCCTGGAAAGGCCGTTGTGAGGAATGAGCCCCATGGGCCTGAAGAGGCCACTGGCAGGCGGGAGCTGGGCCTGCCGAAGCGGCCGAGAGGCAGGAGCTTTGGACTTGGGAGGCCGCAGTGAGGCGACAGCTAGCTGGGCGTGGAGAGTCCGCTGTGAGGCAGAGGCTGGGCCTGTGCAGGCCTTCGGGAGGCAGGAGGCTGGGCCTTGTCGAGGCCTGCAGAGGCCACCGAAAGTCAAAAGCGGGGCTTGGGAAGGCCGCCGGGAGGCATGAGCTGGGCTGGGCCGAAAGAGGCCACTGGGAGGCAGGAGGAGCTGGGCCTGGAGAGGCTGCCGAAAGGCAGGAGCTTCGCCTGAGGATGCCACAGTGAGACACCATCTGGGTCTGGAGGCTCCACTGTGAGGCAGAGGCTGGCCTGTAGAGTCCGACAGTAGACAAAAGTTGGGCAAAAGGCTGATTTGAGGAAGTTTTGGGCTTCAAGAGTCAGCCACAAGGCAGGCACTAGGCCTGGAAATGGCCTCACAGTCATGAGTTGGGCCTAAATGGGCCAGTGTGAGGGAGGAGCTGTGCCTGTTGAGGCTGCTGGCAGGCAGGCAGAAATTTGGCCTGGGGCAGCTGCCATGAGGCAAGAGCTGGGCCTGGAAAAAGCCCCTGGGAGGCAAGAGCAGGGCCTGCAGAGGCTGTTCTCAAGTCAAAGCTGGGCCTGTTGATGCCACCGGGAAGCAGAAGGTGGGCCTGGAGAGTTTGACTTGAGGAAGTTTTGGGCCTACATTGGCCGCCATGAGCGGGACAGGAACTGGGCCAAAAAAGGCTGTTGTGAGGCAGCAGTTGTGCCTGTAGACCCAGCCAAGAGGAAGAGGTGGGCCTGGAGAAGCCCCCATGAGGCAGAGGTTGGGCCTGTAGACACTAACAGGAGGCAGGAGCTGGGCCTGGAGAGGTCAACTTGAGGAGATTTGGGGCCTTCATAGGCCACCAGGAGGCAGCAGTTGGGACTAGAGAGTCTGACTTGAGTAAGTTTTGGGCCCGGAGATAACGTCCTGGGACAGGAGTTGGGCCTGGAGAGGCCACCGTGAGGCATAAGCTGGATGTAGAGAGGCCAGTGTGAGGCAAGACCTGGGCCTGTCTAGGCTGCTGGGAGACAGGCAGGAATCTGGCCAGGGAAGGTTGCCATGAGACAAAAGTTGGGCCTGGAAAGGCCCTTGTGAAGCATGAGCTTGGCCTAAAGAGGCCACTGGTTGGCAGGAGCTGGGTGTGTAGAAGCTGCTAAAAGGTTGGGAGCTTGGCTTGGGGGGTCCACAGTGAGGTAGATGCTGGGCGTGAAGAATCTGCTGTGAGGCAGATGTTGGGACTGTAGAGGCCGACGGGAGGCAGAGGCTGGGCCTGGAGGGGCCACCAAGATGCAGGAGCTGGGCCTGGAGAGGCTGCAAAGAAGCATGAGCTGGGCCTGGTGAGGTCGACTTGAGGAAGTTCAGGGCCTGGAGAGAAGGCTGGGAGGCAGGAGCTGGGTCCAAAGAGGCCATTGTAACGATGGAGCTGTGCCTGTGGAGGCTGTTGTGAGGCAGTAGCCTCATCTGCGGAGACTGCCGTGAGGTAGGGTATGGGCCTAAATAGGCCATGGTGAGTCATGAGCTTGGTCTGTAGAGGCTGACTGGAGAAAGTGCTGGGCCTGGAGAGGCTGCCAGGAGGTAGGAGCTGGGCCAAAAGATGTAAGCACATTTGCATTTATTAGGCACTTTATTTCCATTATTACACTGTAATATATAATAAAATAATTACAGAACTCACCATAATGTAGAATCAGTGGGCGTGTTAAGCTTGTTTTCCTGCAACTGGATGTTCCCACCTGAGCGTGATGGGAGAAAGTGACAGATCAATAGGTATTAGATTCTCATAAGGACAGCACAACCTAGATCCCTCACATGCACGGTTCACAACAGGGTGCGTTCTCCTATGAGAATCTAATGCTGCTGCTCATCTGAGAAGGTGGAGCTCAGGCGGGAATGTGAGCAAAGGGGAGTGGCTGTAAATACAGAGGAAGCTTCCCTCACTCCCTCACTCGACACCACTCACCTCCTGCTGTGTGGCTCCTTGCGGCTCCATGGCTCAGGGGTTGGGGACCCCTGCTCAAGTGCATCCAAAGCGACCCTTCCCACACCAGTCTTCACAGTGGTCAAGGGCAGCAACCACTTAGCTCCCAAGGCATGTGCCTCAGCTGGCATTTCATCACAATCAACAGTAAGTGGTAGCTTGAGTCACTGTGAGGTCACCTACTGGAAATCACCAGCATCCCATTTCCCACTGGCAAAGAGCTCAGCACTGCCCCCTGGGAAACCAAACCTATGCCCAAATCCCATCTGTGTGGGTTTACCTCCTGGGACCCTTCCTAACATATTAGTCAGAGTCCAATCAGGAAGCATAAACCACTCAAAAGTTTAAAGTGGTAAAATTTAATACAGAGAATTATTCATTATAACAGGTGAACAGCATAATGAGAGATTGGCTAGCACAAAGTAAAGAGAACTCTAGAGAATGTGGGAATAGCCCAGGCCAGGCATGGTGGCTCATGCCTGAAATTCCAGCAATTTGAGAAGCTAATGCAGGAGGATTGCTTAAGGCCAGGAGCTAGAGACCGGTCTGGACAACACAGTGAGACCCTGTCTCTATCCAAAAGAAGAAAAAAGTTAGCTGGGAGTGGTGGTGCACACTTGTAGTCCCAGCTACTCGGAATGCGGAAGTTTGAGCCTGGGAGGTCAAGGCTGCAGTGAGGCATGATTATGCCACTACAGTCCAGCCTGGTGACAGAGCAAGACCCTGTCTCAAAGAACAAAACAACAACAACCATTTACAGACAGAAAAGAAATAGAGCTAATAAGCTGAGGAAAGATGTTGAAATGTGACAAGTAAAGTAATATGAGGTCTTTTGTCTATGTAAAATAATCAAACAAAAAATGACTTACTAAATTATAATACCCTGTGCTGGCAAAGGTGCAGTGAAATGGGCACTTTCTTACACTATGAGGGGTGTTTAAATTGTGTATAAGCCTTCCAGGGTAAAGCCTGTCAATTTTTTAAAATATTGGAGACAGGGTCTCACCATACTGCCATACTGCCTCCTCCAACTCTTGGCCTCAAGCAATCCTCCTCTCTTAGCCTCCCAAAGTGCTAAGATTGTAGCTGGGAGGCACCCAAAACCCTGTCGATTTACATCAAGGGTAATGAGAATGTCCATTCACCATGACTCACAGTAATCTTACTTCTGGGGAGACAATTCAATCTAAACAAAAGGTCATCTGTACACACACAGTAAAAATCTGGGAGTAACTGAAGACAGAGTTGGTAAGTGAAATAAGAAACAGTTATAAGAAATTAAACTATGGTATCAATAGGCACCTGGTATAAAAGGTCAGTTGATGTTAGCTGCTACTTTTTTGTTGTTTTGAGACAGGGTCTCACTCTGTCACCCAGGCTGGAGTGCAGAGGCCTGATCATGACTCACTGCAGTCTCAGCCTCCCTGGGCTCAAGTGATCCTCCCACCTCAGCCTCCCAAGTAGCTGGGACTACAGGAACATGCCACCACACTAGGCTAATTCATGTATTTTTCTGTAGGGATGGTGACTCCCCCTTTGTTTCCAAGGCCTATCGCAAACTCTGGGCCTCAAGCCATCCTCCTGCCTCAGCCTCCCAAAGTGTTGCGATTACCAGTGTGAGACACCACACCTGGCCAGCTGCTACTTTTATCAATATTATTATTATTCCACTCAATTAAAAATTATTATTTTCAAGGCTATGCAACAGTATGTATCCTACAGCGTAATTGTAAAAACATATACAGTCGTCGTCCCTCAGTATACAGAATTAGTTCCAGCCCCCCATCTCTGCATATACCAAAATCCATGCTTACTCATGTTTCGCTGTCACCCCTCTGGAATCCACGTATACGAAAATTCCAACTATTAGTTGGGCATAGTGGCAAGCACCTGTAGTCTCAGCCACGTGGGAGGTTGAGGTGGGAGGATCGCTTCAGCCTGGAAGGTTGAGGCTGCAGTCAGCTGCGATAGCACTACTACACTCCAGCACGGGACAACAGAGGGAGACCCTGTCTCAGAAAAAAAACAAAATAAAACAGGTTAGAAATTGTAATCTAACCCTAACCCTAACCCCTTAACCCTAACCCTAACCCTACACTAACCCTAACCCCAACCCTAACCCCTAACACTAACCCCTAACTCCTAACCCCTACCCTAACCCCTAACTCCTAACCCCTACCCTAACCCCTAATCCCTAACCCCTAACCCAAACCCCAAACCCTAACCCTAACCCCAAACCCCAACAAACCGAACCCGAACCCTACCCCTAACCCCTAACCCTAACCCCTAAACCTAACCCCAAACCCTAACCCTAACCCCAACACCAACCCCAACCGTAATCGCAAACCCCAACCCCAACCCCAACCTGAACCCCAAAACCAAACCCTAACCCTAACCATTAACACTAACCCTAACCCTTAACCCCAACGCTAACCCTAACCCCTAACCCTAACCCTAACCCAACCCTAACCCTAAAACCCTAACCCTAACACTAACCCTAACCCTGACCCTGATCCCGACCCCAACCCCGACCCTAACCCTGACCCTAACCCTAGACCCTAACCCTGACCCTAACCTAACCCTGACCCTGACCCTGACCCTAACCCTAACCCAACCCTAACCCTAACCCCTAACCCCTGACCCTGACCCTGACCCTACCCCTAACCCTGACCCTACCCCTACCCCTGACCCTAACCCTAACCCTACCCTAACCCTAACCCTAACCCTACCCTAACCCTAACCCTAACCCCTAACCCGAACCCGAACCCTGACCCTACCCTGACCCTGACCCTGACCCGGACCCAAACCCTCACCCTCATCCTAACCCCTAACCCTCACCCTAACCCTCACCCTAACCCTAACCCCTAACCCGAACCCAAACCCAAACCCTGACCCTACCCTGACCCTGACCCTAACCCTGACCCTCACCCTGACCCTCACCCTAACCTAACCCTGACCCTGACCCTAACCCTCACCCTCACCCTAACCTAACCCTAACCCTGACCCTAACTCTGACCCTGACCCTGACCCTAACCCTGACCCTGACCCTAACCCTAACCCGATTGCCTTGGTTTTCTTCTAGGGTTTTTATGGTTTGGGGTTTTACATTTAAATCTTTAACCCATCTTGACATAATTTTTGCATAAGGTATGAGAAAGAGGTCTAGTTTCTGTTTTCTGCATATGGCTAGCCAGTTTTCCCAGCACCATTTATTAAATAGGGAATCCTTTCCCCATTGCTTGTTTTTGTCAGGTTTGTCAAAGATCAGATGGTTGTAGATGTGTGGTATTATTCCTGAGGCCTCTGTTCTGTTCCATTGTTCTATATTTCTGTTTTGGTACCAGTACCATGCTGTTTTGGTTACTGTAGCCTTGTAGTATAGTTTGAAGTAGTGTGATGCCTCCAGCTTTGTTCTTTTGGCCTCGGGTAGTCTTGGCTATACGGGCTCTTTTTTTGGTTCTATATGAAATTTAAAGTAGTTTTTTCTAATTCTTTGAAGACAGTCACTGGAAGTTTGATGGGAATAGCATTTAATCTATAAATTAGTTTGCGCAGTATGGCCATTTTCAATATATTGATTCTTCCTATCCATGAGTATGAAATGGTTTTCCATTGTTTTGTGTCCTCTCTTATTTCCTTGAACAGTGGTTTGTAGCTCTCCTTGAAGAGGTCCTTCACATCCCTTGTAAGTTGTATTCCTAGGTATTTTATTCTCTTTGTAGCAGTTGTGAATGGGAGTTCACTCATGACTTGGCTCTCGTCTATTGTTGGTGTATATGAATGCTTGTGATTTTTGCACATTGATTTTGTATCCTGAGACTTTGCTGAAGTTGCTTATCAGCTTAAGGAGTTTTTGGGCTGAGACGATGGGGTTTTCTAAATATGCAATCATGTCATCTGCAAACAGAGATAATTTGACTTCCTCTCTTCCTCTTTGAATATGCTTTATTTCTTTCTCTGATTGCCCTTGCCAGAACTTCCAGTACTATGTTAAATAGGAGTGGTGAGAGAAGGCATCCTCGTCTTGTGCCAGTTTTCAAAGGGAATGCTTCCAGCTTTGGTCCAAATTCAGTATGATATTGGCTGTGGATTTGTCATAAATAGCTCTTATTATTTTGAGATACGTTCCATCAATACCTAGTTTATGGAGAGTTTTTAGCATGAAGGGATGTTGAATAATGTTGAGTAACTGAACACCAACATGGCTTCATCTCCAACAGTGAAATTGCTCATATGAAGGTCACCAGTAAGCTCAAAAGGTCCCATCTGCCTTCATTATCTGACCTCTCGGCAACTTTTAAAGTATCAGATCATGCTCTATGATCAAGACATTTTCTTTTCTCACTTCTTGATGACACCACATAAAACTAGTTTTCCTTCTTCTTCACAAACAAACTTTTTGGGTTTCTTTTTTTGTTTGAGAGAGGGTCTCACCCTGTCACCCAGGAAATACATCCAAAATGATAGACTTGAATAGGAATAGTAATTAAAAGTCCAAGACCTCAGATCTGTCGGTAGACTCAAGCCTGGCATAGGTCACTTGCTAGCTGGGAGTCTAGGCAAGATATTTTATTTTTCTAATTCTGTTTCCCCATGAGCAAAATGTGGGCACTATAGTTATCAGTTGGTAAGGAGTTCGACATCTCTGTAACTCTTAATATAAAATATTGGACTGATGATATCGTTTGGCTCTGTTTCCCCACCCAAATCTCATATAGAATTCTAATCCCCACCCTAACCCTAACAGTCATAACCCTATGCTATCCCTAACCTAACTGAAAATGATGAGCCTAACAGTTGAGTGAATAAATGATGATTGATCCTAAAGGAATTAAGTAAATAATTCATTAGAGAATTATTAAAGAATTAAGAATTAATATTCCACAAATACTCACTGTGTCTCAATGGTGCTCCTTGATGCTCCTAGGCTTTGGTTAACCACCCCCGCTTAACCTTTGCAACCACCCCATGGCAGGTCCTAGCACCATCCCCATTTTACAGGTGAGAGGTTTGAGAACATGCCTAGGGTCACACACCTGGGCAGTATCAGGCCTAAATATGAGCAGGCACAGGTGGTGTCAGGAGAGACGCTGATGTCATAACAGTATAAGGAAAAGAAGGAGCAGCAGTGAGCTCGGTGTGATGGTCAAACATGCCATGGGCTGACCCCACGTGGATCCAGCCCCACAGCTGGCCAGGATACACTTTCCCTGTCCTTACATGAAGTTTTCACTTCATCATGGGAAGAGCACAGAGCGCAGGGAGAGTGTTCAAACAGCACTGGTACGTACTAGGAACTAAAGATGTTGGCTACCACTGACTCACTGAAAAGCAATCAGACAAAATACTAGCAATAAACCACAGGGACAGCTGGCTTTCTCTTTAGGTGTCAGGCCTGCATGTGTTTCCTTCGAAGTCTGTCCCCTCATTCTGCAAAAGCTCATTCCACCGAGAGAGGGAGCGAGAGCCCAGCCGAGCCCCTGTGCGGACAGCGGGGATGGCACTCGGTGCACGGTGCCCTGGAGTCCGGAGCGAGTGCTCGGGGAGGCAGAGAGCGCTCGGCGTGGGCGGCACCCGCAGGCACTGCCTCCCCAGGCTGCCCCCATCCCCAGGCCCGCGCGGTGCCGGCGGGGCCATTTGCGCAGCCGCCCGCAGACGTCCCGCCGGGCGGGCCCTTGCTCCACCCGGACAAAGCGCCCAGGGCCATCCTGAGTCCCTGCAGGGTCAGGGCCTGCGGAATCGCGCGGCCTTTGCCCCACAAAACCACTGTGTGGCGGAAGAGCGCTTCGGCCGCGTCGCCTCGAAACTGGACCCGCACATCTGAGCCTGCGTTTCCGTTTCCCCGAGAGACCCCGGGCTCCCTCCCCCAAGGACAGGAACGCGCGAGCACTGGCAGAGCTCGCTGATTGGATGGGGGAGAGAAGTGGGCGGAGTGAGCACTAGGAGATCCTGTCATTGGATAAGAAAGAGAAGTGGGCAGGGTGGGCACTGGTAGAGTCTCTACTGGTTGGATAGGAGCGAGAAGCGGGCGGGGCTAGCACTGAGATCCTGCAATTGGACGGGCATGAAGTAGGTGGGGCGAGCACTGAGGAGACCCTGCCAATTGGACGAGAGAAGTGGGCGGAGTAAGCATTGGTAGAGCCTGCTGATTGGGCAAGAGACAGGAGTGGTCGGAGCAAGGACTGCGGAGAAGGCTGCTATTGGATGTTAGGGAGAAGAGGGCGGAACAAGAAGGTGGCGAGCTCTGCAGATTGGACAGGAGAGATAAGCAGGAGGAGCAAGCAATGAATGGAGCCAGCGGTGAAAAGAGCCCTGATCTTGAGCAGTGGAACCAGAATTCGGGTTACGGTCACGGTGACAGCCAGAAAGGAAATTCCAGCACGGATGCCAACCGCACCAACCCAAAACTATGACCCGAGTCCTAACCCACCCTAACCCGGCCAAAACCGAACACCAAACCCTGACTAAATGCGAAACGCTGACCCGGACCTGGACCCTGACCCTGACCCTGAAGGGGGACATAGAGGAAAGAGATTGAGAGGTTTGCACATTCAGTGACAAACATTTTCTTCGTTAGTCGATGTTAGAAAGCAAAGGCTTTTATCTCGAGAAATTTCTGACCTAAAGAATGATGTACAATAAACTGTATTCAACCATTGATCAACATTTTCTAACAAGGTGGAATGAAAGTATAAAGTGTGGGGATTGCTACTAGTCCTAATACACTAATCTGTGGTTAGGAAGGTTTATTTTTTTCCCTCCAAACCTAAGCAGTACATGTCTTAAATTACCTTCTAAAATGTACGACTCTTGGAGCCTCAGACGGGCTGGCGATAGTCAATACTCCACAGCTGTTTGTTGGATGAGTGGACAACAGCATGGCCGAGAGGTCCTGGTGCAAAAAGTCTTCGGCTGCCTCAGTTTGAATCCTGCTTCTGCCATCGACCAGCCGTGTGATTCTGTAAAAGTATTTTAACCTCTCTGGGCCTTAGTTTCCCCATCTGTAACTTGAGGGCCTACCTCAAATGGGTTCCTGGTGAAGAGTAACAAGACTATATCCGGAGTAGGTTTCAGTTGCCTTTTCCTCCGTCTTTCCACCCTCCCCTCCTACCCTTCCAAATCTTTTTTTTTTTTTTTTGACAGGGTCTCCCTCTGTTGCCCAGGCTGGAGTGCAGTGGCGTGATCTCAGCTCACTGCAATCCCCACTTTCCAGGCTCAAGCGATCCTCCTCCTCCTACCTCAGCCTCCTGAATACCTGGGGCTACAGGTGTGTGCCACCACGCTAGGCTAATTGTCATTGTGTGTGTTTAGAGGCGTGGTTTATCCATGTTGACCAGGCTGGTCTCGAACTCCAGGCCTCAAGCAATTCTCCCACCTCGACCTCCAAAAGTGCTAGGACTTACAGGCGTGAGCCACCGCCCCCACCCCCTTCAAATCTATTAAAAGGTGAGAGTCTCGCCAAGGCAATGAGATCGCAATATGACGTTTCCATTTACTTTGGATTATATGTCATTATAAATATTAACAAATAAGACTTAAAAAGGACACCTTCGGGTAGGTCAGACCAAAATACAAAACTTGTCTGTGGGACTGCAGTTTGAGGACAGTGTCTGCAGCCGTCACATGGCAGCAAAACGGGGTTAAGCAGTGCACGAGAGTCTGCGTCGACGACAGCCAGAGTCCATGCATCGGGAGGTTCACTCGGTTTGCGAAGGAACAACGGGCACGGCATGCACGGCCCGGGCTCGGCGGGCGGACGGGCCGGGGCGCAGTTCCCCGCGCTCGCCACTAGAGGTCAGGAGGTGACCGCTTCCGGGCTGGAAGACGGGCCCGTCGGGGATTGGCGCAGGCGGCGGGCGGGGCGGCGGGCGGGGCGGCGGGCGGGGCGGCGGGCGGGGCGGCGGGCGGGGCGGCGGGCGGGGCGGCGGGCGGGGCGGGGCTGGAGGCAGCGCCTGGTTACTGACACCTGGAATGACTTTTTTTTTTTTTTTTTTTTTTTTTGGCATCAGATTTCCTGTCTTTGTGGGGATGATGGACCCGAGTAAAGATGCCCATTCGGGGTCAAAGGCAGAGCCGCTTCTGCAGCTTCTCAAAGCGTTTTTTGTTTTTTTTTTTCTGAGATGGAGTCTTGCTCTGTCGCCCAGGCTGGAGTGCAGTGGCGTGATCTTGGCTCACTGCAGCCTTCACCTCCCGGGTTCAAGCGATTCTCGTGCCTCAGCCTCCCCGAGTAGCTGGGACTACAGGCGTGCGCCACCACGCCCGGCTAATTTTTGTATTTTTAGTAGAGACGGGGTTTCGTCCTGTTGGCCAGGCGGGTTTCGAACTCCCGACCTCAGGTGATCCGCCAGCCTCGGCCTCCCAAAGTGCTGGGATTACAGGCGTGAGCCATCGTGCCCGGCCTCAAAATGCTTTAACAGAAAGACAATCTGCACGGGATCTAGAAGGGTGCTGAGATCCTAGGAAAGGAAGGTTTCCAAACTTCCTGGGGAGTTCCTGCCCGAGTGCCCGTGCTGCCCCTGGGCTGGCTGGCCAGTAAGCCTGCCTCCCAGCCTGACTGTCCCCATCTTTCGGTCCCAGCCCCATTTGCACAGCCTGGGCAGTAGAGAGCCCTGGACTGGGGGGCTGGAGTTCTGGGTTCTTGTCCCAGCTGTGCCCCTTCAGGCCCCTTATTCCCCATGTGCCTAATAAGGAAGTCATGGTAGGTGGGGGGTACAGCCTCTTCTCGCTTTGCCATTCACTTCTGTGTCTTCAGAGAGGCTGTCAAATCTCCTCTCTGAATGAGACCCCCAAAAAAGCAAAGCTAAGAAGATACCCAAAGCTTAACTAGACACCAGGCCTTTTAGAAATAGACCACTTCTTACCTTAGGCCCCCAGAGGGTGCCCATTCTGTGTGGAGAAAAGAGGAGCCCTTGCCTCTGCCCCCAGAGGCTAGGGTGGGGTGGCTGAGTTTGGGGGCCAGGTTAGACACCTCTGGGGAAGCCTGAAGTAGCACGGATGGTTTCAAAGCCAGCGGATGAGGTGGCAGGACAGTGACAAGACCCCAGGTCTCCATCATGCACCTGAGCTTACTGAGCCTTCACCTGGTGTCTCTGCTGAGTCTCTGACAGACCAGGAGGGAAGGGACTGGGGGTACCGATCCCCAGAGAGAGAAAGTGGCAGTCAGAGGACCTGGGTTTGAGTCCTGGTTCACCCCTTCCTGGCTGTGTGGCCTTGGCAAACTACTCAGACTCTGGGAACCTGTTTCACCTGCAAGATGGGGATGAGAATCAAACCCACCTTGCAGGGCTGTGAACATGCGTTCAGACCAGTGCATGCAAAAACCTTCACATAAAAACCCTTCCTAAAGATGGGGAGACAAGTCTCCATGAGCAGCAGGTAGCCAGGGACTGTGTAGGGGCTGGGGTCCTGTTTTCCCTGCAACCTGGGAAAGGCCTGATGTGTGGGGCTGGAAGGCCCTGGGCAGGTCACCTGACCTCTCTGGGCCTCTGTTTCCATCACACACTGATGGGCTGAGCACACTGGGACTCTGGCTGTGCAACTCCTTGGCTCTGCATCTGTTCACCCAGCGTTCCTGAGGGGCCCTTGGTAGGCAGAGAAAGTTTGTGGGCTTCAGGCATGGGCCCCAAGATTCAGATACTCTCAAGCCTCCTGGGGAGTCTGACTCAGGGGAGCAGACAGGCCCACCAGCCAGGGTGATTCTTGCTCAGCTCCTGGAGGGTGGAGCTGGCCCCACAGGCCTCCCCAGAGACACGGCGCTGGACTGCCACTGATTACTCCCAAAAGGGACATCTGTGGCGGTAGCGGGACCAAGATGCCACGAGCAAGCACCCGGAGGCCCCCAGTGTGAGCCAGGGAGTGGAGGGGAGGGGAAAGGGCAGAGTCAGGACGTGTAGGAATGCTTGCTTTTTTTCCAAGCACAAGGGACCCTTTTCTCCACCGCAGCTGACCTGATGCTTATGCCGGGAAGGAGGAGGGGCGGGCTCCGTCCTTGAGGTCCCTCAGGAGTAGAAAGAGATCAGAGTGGGAGACTTGGGTCTGAGGTCTGAACTTGAGCCTACACCAGTTTCTCCATGGTGTTTCCATCACGTCCCCCACCTCCTGCCTCGAGCCTCACACCTTCCTAACAAACCCTCCCCTGGAGAGGAGACCCCGGGTCCACAGCACCCCAGCCCCATTGGCTTTCTCTCTCCAGGCCGTTTTAGACCACTCCCACTGCCTGGACTGCTTTTAGAAGCCCCCACTCACCCTCCAAGGCCTTACGGAAGCACCGCCTCCTCCAGGAAGCCTTCCCTGACCTCCCGGCAGAGTCAGCAGAGCCCACGGTACTTGCAGACTGGTCAAGCTGGTCTTGGTATTTCTCACCCCAGTTGGAATGGTTTGTTCCGGCTTCCTGACTAGATGGGAACTCCCTGAGGGCAGGCCCTGTGTCTCATTCACCCCCAGGGCTTGTGGAATCATTGAGTGAAGCATGTGCCAATTTACCCGTCATCAGGAGCCTCCGGGAACTCTGGCAGACTTTCGGCCGGCAAGCCCACTTCTTCCATCTGCCCAGCAGCGAAGGAGATGAGGGATGCAGTCAGGCTTTCTTGGGCTGGAGCAGCCAGTCTTCAAGGTCCCATCCTCCACCTGTCTGTCTGCTCACCACCTCCCTCCTCTGTTCCCACTGTCCGCCAAGGCGCCCCCACACTCCTGTCCTCTCAGCCAGGGCTGGCCTCTAGAAGGGTCTTTGCTCCCAGATGGGCGTGTCCCCTTCCCCTGGGCAGGTGCTGAGGTCTCTTTCCACCACCGGCTTCTTGGGCCCCAGAGGGCTGAGAGCCCCCCACCCCAGCTCCTTGCCCTCCCCGTCCCAGAGTGGCTGAGCCCTCCACGTCCTCCGAGCGGGGACTGCAGTGGCTCTGTGTCCAAGCAGGGGTTCTGGATCTCCCCCAGTGTGGGGGCCACAGGCCTTGGTGGCTGCTGGGGAAGCCCGGGGCCAGCCGTGCCGGGCGCAGGTGGCGGCAGGGGTAGCAGTGGCGGGTGGGCGTCAGTCGCTGAGCACAGCCCCTGGGAGCTCGCTGGTGAGCATGTGCCAGCGCTCGATGCGCTTGTCCTTGTTCTTCAGGCAGTCAAACCAGTGCTTCAGGCGCTCCCCCTTGGCGTGGATGCCCAGAACCACACCACCTGCAGGAGGACAGGAGGGGCAGCTGGGGCACAGGGACCCCCAACTCCCAGGCGTGGGGCCCATGCCCCCTCCCAGGTTCTGTGCTCGAAGGCCAGCCTCTCCCACTGCCCACTGGGTTCTGAGCATGAACAGGACCTGACCTCCATGCCACACTCTGGCCCCGTCAGGGCCCAGCCATCCTGTCTCTCTTCCACCAGGGCAGGGATAGGGGCAGGGTGCAGAGGCAGCATCAGGGGTCAAGGAATGGGGGCCTGAAGAGGGGAGAAAGGGCCGGGCAGCCCCACTATGCACAGCCACCAGGCCCACTGGGAATTTGGGGCCTCTAGGGCTCAGAGTCCAGCCCGAGGCACTGCCCATCATTGTGTCTTGTCTGTGCTCCACCACAGAGTGCTGTGTCACCCTCCCAGAACTCCTTCCGTCTCTGGGCCTGTCTCTTCCTGGGGCACAAGGGTCAGGCTGGAGAAGGTCTGACCTAGGGGCAGGTGGTCCGTGGCTCCAGCTTTCCCCATGGACCAGGAAAGAGGGGCTGTGGCCTGATCCAGGACAGGCACACAGTGAGACGGTGTTCCCACTATGCCCCCTTACCAATGAAATCGTTGGATTTTCCAATGTCGTAATCCCAAACGGTGACCTCCAGGGACTTCTCGCCCACTTCCCCCTGAGCGCAGGACCTGCGCTCCAGCCAGAGGCTGCAGAAACGGCACCAACAGCTGGAGAGTGAGAGCCGGACCCTGGCTGCCAAGATGGCTGCCCTCGCCTCCAAGGCCCATGGTGTGGCCGTCTCCTCGGCCATCCTGGAAGAGACCCAGAAGCACCTCCAGAGGTGGGGTCTGTCCTCCCACCCACCTGTGTGTCACTCCTCCATGTGAATTTAAGGTCCCACAAGATGGCACCCACAGGACCGGGGTGTCCAGACCTCCTCCCTTATGAGTAGAGTCATTCTGGGATGGGAGGGTCGGAGACCCCATTATGCTTCCTTAGCAGGACCCCCACAGTGCGGTCAGGCGAGTCATCTAGGCCATGAGGTGGGGCCCTGGCGCCCTTCCACTGCCTCCCTTTGTCAGATGGGGCTTTGCTCTATTCCCTGGTCTTGTTCTTCACGGGCCCTGGCTTGGCCAAGGAGAGAACCAGGAGCCTTGAGCTCACTCTGTTCCCACCCTCTCCAATCTCTTCCTCCTCCTCCTAGGCTGGAGCTTCTGCAGGGGCATCTGGCCATCCGGGGCCTGCAGCTGCAGGCCTCAGTGGAGCTGCACCAGTTCTGCCACCTGAGCAACATGGAGCTCTCTTGGGTAGCCGAGCACATGCCCCATGGCAGCCCTATCAGCTATACCGAGTGCTTGAATGGTGCCCAGAGCCTTCACCGCAAGCACAAGGTAATAGCCCTCTTCTTCCTACAGGATTACCGACATCTCCTTCCCAGACCTTAGAAACCCTCTGCCCCTACTCAGGTGTCCTGGCCTCTAAGCCCTCACCCTTGGGTATCCCAATTTCCAAATCTCTGCCCCAGCTATTTTGACCCTGGGGGTCTTGCCATGATTGGGGCCTGGAGCCACATCCATGGCTCTGCTCCGGACGCCCCTGGGTTAAGAGCAGCAGCCTCTCAAGCCACTCTGTGGCAGGAGCTCCAGGTGGAGGTAAAAGCTCACCAGGGGCAGGTGCAATGGGTGCTGAGTTCTGGGCAGAGCCTAGCAGCCTCAGGGCACCCCCAAGCCCAACACATCGTGGAGCAGTGCCAGGAGCTGGAAGGCCACTGGGCAGAGCTGGAGAGGGCATGTGAAGCGCGGGCCCAGTGTCTGCAGCAGGCTGTCACTTTCCAGCAGGTAGGATGCAGAGAGGTGGGGTTGGGGGAAGAGGCAGAAGTCAGGGCTCCTTGAGGGGCCACCTGTGGGACTCTCAGGGAGGCGGATCAGTGGTGGGGGCTCTGGGCTGGGAGCTGATGGGTGCCCCTATGGGCACAGAAGCCCCTTTGATGCTGGAGAGCAGGGGCAGATGTCTCCAGGGCTGACGGAGGGTCCTGTCTGAGATCCTCCAGGTGAGTTGGCCCCACTCTTGGCAGTACTTTCTGGATGTGTCAGAGCTGGAGGGCTGGGTGGAGGAGAAGCGGCCGCTGGTGAGCAGTCGGGACTATGGCAGAGACGAGGCAGCCACCCTCAGGCTCATTAACAAGCACCAGGTACCACGTCCTGAGCCTCCCCTGCAGTGTGGTCTGGGTGATGATGGACCACGGGGAGAGGGCTGTCACCCTCCCTCTCTCAGAGGCACGGAGCCCTGCTCTTGCTTCCTGGAGACGCAGACAGCCCCATCCCCACTGCCCACCCAGATCCCACAGTGCCCCTTCTTCCAAGGCAACCTGGGCACTGTGATGTACACGCTTTCTCCCTTCATCTTCTTACGAGTCTTGCCTCTCCCTGTGGCCCTGGGGTTTCTCCGCCTCCTCTTGCTTCCTCTCTACCCCACCCCTGGCACTTTTCTCCTCTGTCAAGGTCACCTGCCCAGCCCGCTCCACGTCTCCCACAGGTGTCTTCCTCCCAGGCTTTACCCGTCATCCTCTGAGTTAACCCAATGCCCTTCATGAAGCCGACCTCCTCCCACAAACATCCCCTGGCTGAAGGGAGGGAGGTCTCGAAGTCCCCTTCCTCACTCCTGAATTCAGACTCCCAGAACCACACAAGCTTCAAAGCCTGGAGCCCACGGCAGTCCCGGTTCCTGCTGTCACTGAACTGTCCTCCTGTCTGGGCATGTTTCCTGCACAGCCCCAGTTCCAGTGTGTTCTGCGACAGGACCTTCAGAGAAGGTCTTTCTAAAGGCCTGTAGCCTTGGCCTCACGGAGCACCCATCTCCCGGCTATACTGGACAGCTTGTTTAACTCTGCCTCTCTCTTACACATGGATGTTGGGGTCCAGTCTAATGCCTCCTGTGCCCTCCCTTCCTTGGCCCAGATTAGCCAGCATTCGCCTTTCCCTGCTAAATAATGAGCCCTCAGTGGGCACAGACCAGGTGTTCACTTTATGGAACAATAAGTACTTACTCCATCAGTAATGGGTAGATGGATGCTGGGTGGGTGGATGAATGAGTTGAGGTAGATGGATGGGCGTGTGAGTGGTGGGTGAATGGATGGGGATTGGTGACTGGATGGGTGGGGGACGGACAGGTGGGTGGATGAGTCACCCAGGCTGAGCCTGGCATGGGTCCTCATGCATCATAGGCTCTACAGGAGGAACTAGCCATTTACTGGAGCTCCATGGAGGAGCTTGACCAGACGGCCCAAACCCTCACTGGCCCCGAAGTCCCTGAGCAGCCGCGTGTGGTGTGGGAGAGGCTCCGGGAGCAGCTGCGGGCACTGCAGGAGTTGGCGGCCACACGGTGAGGACACCATAACCCCTCTCATCAGTGGGTACAGGAGGCCTAGCCACAGCTGACTGTTCCCATGCCATGGCCCAAAGTCAATCAGAACCCATGACCCCAGGCTGTAGAGATGCATTGGGAGAAGGGTGTGTGTTGCTCACCTCTTTCCATAAATTCTTCAGTGAGGCCCCACAACTCCCTGCAGTCCATCTCCCCACGTCCACACCCTCCTCTGCCCCTACACCTGCACTGCTGTGTCTACTACTCCCTGAATCGTGAGCCGCAGGCTTGGACAGAGACCATGAGTAACTCCAGTTTTCAGACTGGCCCCTCTGGCTGGCCCGACTGGCCCCCAGGGGGGTGGGCAACTCACTTCTGGGGAACCACGGACTGTCAACACAGGGACCGGGAACTGGAGGGGACCCTGAGGCTGCACGAGTTCCTGAGGGAGGCCGAGGACCTGCAGGGCTGGCTGGCAAGCCAGAAGCAGGCAGCCAAAGGAGGGGAGAGCCTGGGGGAGGACCCCGAGCACGCCCTGGTGAGAAGAGGGCCAGGGTCAAGGAGGGTGCCCTGGGGAAGAGCCTATGGGGTGGGGAAGCTGGCTCTGGCGGGGCGGAGGAAGAAGGTGGCAGCAGAGCGGTGAGCCCTGGCTGAGGTGGGGCCTCCTGAGTGGAGCGGGCAGACGCCGTGGCTGTCCAACCCCACATCACCCAGTTGGGCACTGAGGTGCCTCAATTCCCAGGCTGCTTGACGCCTAACCAGCCGGGGGCTACCCTGTCACCCACTCCCCTCTTCTCAGCACCTCTGCACCAAGTTTGCAAAGTTTCAGCACCAAGTGGAGATGGGCAGCCAGCGGGTGGCCGCCTGCCGGCTGCTGGCAGAGAGCCTGCTAGAGCATGGGCACAGTGCTGGCCCCATGGTCCGTCAGAGGCAGCAAGATCTGCAGTGAGTGCCCAGTGGGCCAGGCCAGCATGGGGTTTGGGGGAAGGAGCTGGGCAGGCAGGGCCCAGAGTGGTAAGAGGGGATGGCATGCTGTGAGGGCCACGCTGGCCCTGGCTGCCCACAGGGCTCTGCAGGGGGCCTAGCTGCAGAGAAGCTGAGCCCGCCACAGGCTCTGGTCTGTGAAGGGAGGTGAGGCTGGGTGTGCAGGTCAGAGTCCTGCTCCCAGGATTGAGAGCAGGAGCTGTGGGAAGATGGTGGGGCCAGACATCAGGGCCTTCCCCTGAGCTACCCCAGCTCCTGTGCTCACTCGGGACAGCCCATGACTCGTGTGGTTCCTAGCTGTCCACTTGGCTGATTTGGATCCACTCCCAGCCTGTGAGCTTTGAGGCAAGGTCATGACTTGCTCATAACCCCTAGCCCAGAGCCTGGCCTGGCAGAAGCCTTAGGAGCTCAGCCAGTTGCAGAGTTAGCGAGGAACGGAGAGATGTGGCCCCTGCCCACAAAGCGTCTGTGATCATAACCTGGGTGACGCACTATGAGTCAAAGCACAGGATGTAAGGAGTATCACAGCACAGATACCATGCAGTGCCGAGCATTACAGCAGCAAAGCACTGAATTCATGGTAAAGCTAGAAGACAGGCTCCCAGGAAGAAGGTGCGTAGGCAGGGCCACAGGCGGGAGAGGTTTTAAGAAGGAGGAGCTTTGGGCAAGTCCCGATACAACTCAGAGAGGAGCGGGCTGACCAGACCTAGCGGGAGGGAGGAATGAGACGGCCCGGCAGCTGATCCCCGGCTGGTCTTCCACACGCCGTGGGCAGGGCCGCCTGGTCGGAGCTGTGGGAGCTGACCCAGGCCCGAGGCCACGCGCTCCGAGACGCCGAGACCACCCTCAGAGTTCACAGAGATCTCTTGGAAGTCCTCACCCAGGTCCAGGTGTGAGCCGGAGGGGTGGCTAGAAGTGGATACACTCCAGGCTCAGTGCTCACCCTCCATCCCTCATCTCCTCGGCATTCTCCTTTCCTCAGGAGAAAGCCACGAGCCTCCCCAACAATGTGGCACGGGACCTGCGTGGGCTGGAGGCCCAGCTGAGAAGCCACCAGGGGCTGGAGCGAGAACTCGTGGGCACCGAGCGGCAGGTGAGCCCAGCTGGCTGCCTCTCCGACCCAGGCCCCTGCAGTCCCCTCAGGCTGGCCCGCCTGTTCCTCTAGATTTTCCACTCTCCCTCAGAGCCTCCCATGGGCCTACTGTGCATGGCAGGACGTGGCCCAAGGGGGCCAGAGTTCCCAGGCGAGGGATACATCTGCGAGATAATCAGGAGGACATGACCCTTGCCTCCCTGTTCCCTGCCCCTCCTGCAGCTGCAGGAACTGCTGGAGACTGCAGGCAGGGTGCAGAAGCTGTGTCCGGGGCCTCAGGCCCATGCGGTGCAGCAGAGGCAGCAAGCTGTGACGCAGGCGTGGGCAGTGCTGCAGCGACGCATGGAGCAGCGCAGGGCCCCGCTGGAGCGGGCACGCCTCCTGGCCCGCTTCCGCACAGCGGTGAGGGCTCCTGCCCCTTGGGTGGCGTGTGTGTGCATGTGTGTGTGCTGCACCATGCATGGGCATGCACGCATGAGGCCCTCCAGCTCCGGAGGGAGAACAAGCATGGACTCGGGTGGGAGAGCACGAGCACACGGGATGTCAGTCTGGCTGGTCAGGGGCTGAGCACATGGGCGTAGCAGTGACACCTTAGGGTCTGGGTCAGTGCCAGCAAGGTGAGTGGCAGGGCAGTCATTCAGCGTCCCAGCCAGGGCTGGGAGTAAGAACTGCCCAGGAAAGCTCATAACTGGAGACCCAGATGTTAGACAGTGACCTCTGGATCAGTCAGTATCTATTTAATGTCTGTCTTCAGCTCCCTGCTGAAGCCACGGGTGGAGAGAGGAGGGCAATATAGAAGCTATGGACAGAGGAACTGCTGCCCTCATGGAGCCCTGCTTCCTGGGGAGATGAGCCCGAAACCCAGAGAATCAGACTGGGACAGTTGGTCCTGGCCATGGGATGTCCCCGGCATCCCAATGTCCTGGGACCTGGCAGACCAGGAGGCCCAAACTGACACTGCAAAAAGGCTTGAGTTTAGGGACCTAACTGCTGATTTGCTAGCAGTGTGAGCTTGAGCAAGGCACTTAACCCTGGGTTTGTCATGCACTTAGAGTTTACAAGACTCTTTGTGCCATTTACCCTTCCTTCCTCCGTGCAATGAGATATTTGGACAAGGGCCTGAAGTCCCTCCAGCACCAATCTTGTATAGTTGTACCCAAATCAGCAGAAGACTGTAAGGGTTAAATTAGTAATTCAGAGAACAAGGAGAGCAGTGCAATGTCAAATACCAGGGAAGGCTTTGCCAGGCAAAGGCGGCCAAGGGGCCTTTGAAGAGCAGGTGAACTTTCTTTCCCCATCAAGCAGTCTTGATGGGGCTGATCTTGCTAGCCGCCAGTCCTCTCATGGCCTCATCCAGGTGAGCTCTGTAGAGATGGGAAGGCAGGAGGAACAAAGGGCAGAGGTGTGTCGTGGTGAGGGTCTGGCTCATGTAGGGGGTTCGTGGTTCTGGGAGGATCGGGTTGGATGACAACGGAGAAACCAAGTGACAAAGGGCCAAACGTGCCTCACCCGAGGCCCTGACCCAGGTCGGCTTGGGCTGTGTGAGTGGACTCAGGTGGGCTGCAGTTGCCTCAGCACCTGGTTTCCTGCTGCCCAGCCCAGCCCTCACCCGGCTCTCCCTCCGTGTCCCCGGGATCAGGTGCGTGACTACGCCCCCTGGGCAGCCCGCATGCGCCAGGACCTGCAGGTGGAGGAGAGTTCGCAAGAGCCTAGCAGCGGCCCGCAGAAGCTCAGTGCCCACCAGTGGCTCCGGGCGGAGCTGGAGGCCCGGGAGAAGCTGTGGCAGCAGGCCACCCAGCTGGGCCAGCAGGCACTTCTTGCTGCAGGGACACCCACCAAGGAGGTGGGCCCCCTCCCCTGGTGCCCCCACATACCCTAGCTGACCAAGCTTGTGCCTGGCCACCTGGTGCCCCGTCCTACTGTGCCATGCTGGCCTCTCCTCAGGAGCTTCCCTCAGGATCCAGTCCTCA
Organism: Pan troglodytes; assembly: GCF_028858775.2. Classification (NCBI taxonomy): domain Eukaryota; kingdom Metazoa; phylum Chordata; class Mammalia; order Primates; family Hominidae; genus Pan; species Pan troglodytes. Next base: position 88,350,890 of record NC_072416.2, on the reverse strand, counting down.
CCTCACCCACACCACCCTCCCCAGCTGAGGCTCCTCATGTGTCCATCCCCAGGTCCAGGAAGAGCTTCGAGCCCTGCAGGACCAGCGGGACCAGGTGTATCAGGCCTGGGCACGGAAGCAAGAGAGGCTGCAGGCCGAGCAGCAGGAGCAGCTCTTCCTCAGAGAGTGCGGCCGCCTGGAGGAAATCCTCGCGCCCCAGGAGGCAGGTCCCCTCCCGCCCTCACACTCCGCTCAGCCTCCTGCTCCTCCTCTCCATTCCCCTCTCTGCTCAGTCCCTTTCCTCCCGCCTCTCTGGCTTTTTCTCTAATATGAGGCAGCTGTGCACAAGTCCTTCCAGGTGGCCATGGTGAAGTGCTGAGGCCCCTGAGCATCCACTGACATCCCCAGCCCCTATCCCAGACTGAGCCCCGAGGAAGTTGGCCAGAGGCTGGTCATGCTCCCCGCATGGTGCAGAGGTTGAGGTGTCGCAGCCTCCCAACCTGGACTCCCACTCCTCACAGCTCCATACCAAGCTCAGTGGGCACTCCTAAGGCCCTGCCATACCCAGAGTGCCCATGGGCACAGACTGCAACTGGAGGGGCTGGCTGGCTGGAAGGCTTGGTGGCCTCTTTGACTTTTCTGTGGATCCAGGTCTCCCTGAAAACCAGTGCCTTGGGGAGCTCGGTGGAAGAGGTAGAGCAGTTGATTGGCAAGCACGAGGTCTTCCTGAAGGTTCTGACTGCCCAGGACAAGAAGGTAATGGAGTCAGGAGGCCTGGGCGTGGTCAGAATGTGGTGGTTGGGAGAGAGTCCTGAAGGGGGTCACGGGGCGCTTGGTGCGTTCCTGGAGGCAGTGCTGATGAGCCTGCGAGGCTGGGGGCCTGGTTGGGGTTGACTGAGCAAGTTGTACGTGTGGCTCAAGAAGAGGGCCCAGGGGGAGATGGGCCACACTGCAGAGACCCACACGGGGCATTCGGCTCTGTCCACACCGTGTGGTCCTTGGGGAGCAGACTGGTCTGGCTTGTGGCTGGGAGGATCAGACACCCCTCAGCCATATGGGGCTGAGGTAAGGGCTCCGGGGCCCTCAAAGAAAGGACTGTGAGCCCTGCAGGCCAGGCCCTGCCCCAGCCCAGGGTGGGAGAGCAGCAGCTGTGCCCCTGCCCCACAGGAGGCAGCCCTGCGTGAGCGGCTGAAGACGCTCCGGCGCCCCCGGGTGCGGGACCGGCTTCCCATCCTGCTGCAGCGCCGGGTGAGAGTGAAGGAGCTGGCGGAGAGCCGGGGACACGCCCTGCATGCCTCCCTGCTGATGGCCAGCTTCACCCAGGCCACAACCCAGGTCAGAGGGCACCCCCAGCCCAGGGCCTTCCACTGGAACCACACTCGACAGTTTTCAGCCGCCTTCACACCGCAACACTGTGAGGCGGAAACAGGTTCGGGGGTGGATGGCTTTCCCAGAGGCTGTGCTGGAGCCCAGAACATGGGATCTAAGCCCCTTTGTGTGGAGACCCCACCAGTGTCCCGAGCTCTAGCAGCGCCAGGGCAAGAGAGGTGGGGAAGGGAGCAGAGCAGCCCAGGGCCCCAGGAGTAGGGGCCACACCTCCAAAACGAGAGCCCACCCAAGGCCCTGCCCGGCTGCCTCCTGCAGCAACCTTCCAGAGCTGGAACCTTCAGGGCTCATTTACCAGGTGCTGCCCCCCCAACCCCTGAGGCCAGCCTCCTGGGAATGGCTGGGGGCTAGGCCTGTGGCGTCTGGGGCCTGAGGCTGCAGAACATTGCAGCATTCATGTCCCACCCCCACCAGGCTGAGGACTGGATCCAGGCGTGGGCCCAGCAGCTGAAGGAGCCGATCCCTCCTGGGGACCTGAGAGATAAGCTGAAGCCCCTGCTGAAACACCAGGCCTTTGAGGCTGAAGTCCAGGCCCATGAGGAGGTCATGACCTGTGTTGCCAAGGTAACAACAGGGCCCTCAGCCCCATGCCTGCCCCAAAGTGTGGCCCAGGGGCCATGTCAGTCTTAGGAGGAAGTGCAGCAGGCAAGATGTCCTGTGTCCCCTCTCTCCCTCCAGAAGGGAGAGGCTCTCCTGGCACAGAGTCACCCTCAAGCCGGAGAGGTCTCCCAGCGGCTGCAGGGCCTGCGGAAGCACTGGGAGGACCTGAGGCAGGCAATGGCCCTCAGGGGCCAGGAGCTGGAGGACAGGCGGAACTTCCTGGAGTTCCTGCAGAGAGTGGACCTTGCAGAGGCCTGGATCCAGGAGAAGGTGTAGCCCCAGCTGGGTGGGGGCTGAGAGATGGGGGGAGGAGCCCTCCCTTGACAGGAGGGATCCCCAGCAGCAGGTGCCAGGAGCCTGGGCTGGTGCTCAGAGCGCTCCCTCCCCACCCTCGGCCTTCACAGGAGGTGAAGATGAATGTTGGTGACCTGGGCCAGGACCTGGAGCACTGCCTGCAGCTCCGACAGCAGCTCTGCGTGTTCCGAGGAAACTCAGCCGGGGTAAGGGGGCCTTGCTGGGTAGAGGTTGGCCATGCATCCCGCACTGAAAATCCAACTGAGAGCAGGGAAAGAGTGTGGGCTGTAGAGCAGGGCGTGGGCGCCATGCCTGCTCCTCCTATGCCCTAGGGCAGGCTCCCTCCTCTCACCCGCCTTCACTCCTTCCTCTTTAGAATGGGGGTAGCACCCACCTCAGAGGTAAGAGAGCACGGGTGTGGTGGCAGGTACGTGAGTCTCTAGCTGTGATAAAACTGCATAGACCTATCCCCCACTGCCCCGCACAGATGCGTACTTGCAAAAACTAATAAAATCTGAATGAGGTCTGGTCTAGTTGGTAGTATTACACCAACGTCAGCTTTGTGGTTTTAATGTTATCATTATATAGGATGCTGCTGTAAGGGAAGCTGGGGAAGGGCACAGGGACCTCTCTGCAGGACTTTGGCAATTTCCTGGGCATCTATAATTATTTCAAAAAATCTTAAAAAGATAGGACATATGCCTGGATGTGGCAGATAATCAGCGCCCACCTTCACTGTGACTATTTCAGCGTCTCAGCGTCTTCTCCTCACCCCACACCCTCCCCCTCACACATACACACACCAAACATCTATTTCTCTTATGTGGTATACAGGGAAAAAAAATGGCAAATGTATTGACAATCAGGTGTTAAAGACCAAATGTGCTAACCTTGTCCCCCGGTACATGTATGTATTACTTTTTAAGAGGCGGCAGTGCTTACACCTAAGACATCCCTTGTTAATGGTGGAATTTCACAGACGCTGTGCCAGATGCTGCAGTAGGAAGAGAGCTAGACTCTAAAGGAGCTGGGCTTGAATCCTGGCTCTGCCGCAAAGGAGCCAGGTTAGCCTCTGAGCTCTGCTCCGGCATCTATAAAAGGAGGGGAATGTCCTTCCCTGCCTACCTTGCATGAGGCACTTCATAGGAAAGTGCTTTGGAAATTTAAACAAGCTCTACAGATGCCAGAGGCAGGAGATCTGCAACCACACCCTGCGGTGGACCCCTCCCTGTGTACCTTTAAACCCCATCCAGTGTCCAAGCAGCACCAGCCTCAGCTCAGATGAGTCCTGGGGTGGGGACACCCAAACCACAGGAAGCCAGAGCTCACTGTTCCATTCTACAACCTCCCTTTGCTTCTTTTCAACCAAGAAGCTGAATTTTCATTTTAAAAGTTTCTGTGGCTGGGCACAGTGGCTCACACTTGTAATCCCAGCAGTTTGGGAGGCCAAGGCGGGCAGATCACTTGAGGTCAGGAGTTTGAGACAAGCCTGGCCAACATGGTGAAACCCCGTCTCTACGAAAAATACAAAACTTAGCCAGGCTTGGTGGCAGGCACCTGTAGTGCTAGCTACTCGGGAGGCTCAGGTAGGAGAATCGCTTGAACCAGGGAGGTGGAGGTTGCAGTGAGCTGAGATTGTGCCACTACAACAACAGTGCAACAGAGGGAGACTAGGCAACAGAGGGAGACTCCGTCTCAAGAGTCTCTCTTAGTGAGCATGTGCCCACTCTCCCCCTCCTACATGGTACCCAGTGCAGGGATCCCATTTTCTGGCCTTAGAGATGACTCTGGGGCTGCAGGCTCCAAGCTGATCTTGCTCACTTCACCTGGACGGGGTGACCTCAGGGACCTGCCGCAGTAGAGGAGGCAGGAGGCAGTTCTTCCCACTGCCCAAATATGCAGTTCCTCGTGCTCCGGGGCCCAGGCATGCTTCCAGTGCCTGCTGAGGTGGGAAGAAGGGGCTGTGCATGGGGGGTGCCAATGCCCTCACCCATATCTCCCCTGCAGGACACAGTGGGTGATGCCTGCATCAGGAGCATCAGTGACTTGTCACTGCAGCTCAAGAACCGGGACCCTGAGGAAGTCAAGATCATCTGCCAGCGGCGAAGCCAGCTCAACAACAGGCCAGTCCCAGGCTGGGGAGAACCAAAGGGCCGGAAAGAGGGGTGGAAGGCCACCTCAGGCTCCACATGACACCACCACCCCTTGGCCAGGTGGGCGAGTTTCCATGGCAACCTGCTCCGGTACCAGCAGCAGCTCGAAGGGGCCTTGGAGATACACGTGTTGTCCCGAGAGCTGGACAATGTCACCAAGAGGATTCAGGAGAAGGTACGTGGTGGAAAGAGGTCCCAGTGGGGGCTGTGAGCAAATGCAGTCAGGGGAGGGGGCGCTGCCTAGAGTCTCCCATGCGTCTCCCCCCTCACTGGCCTCTCCTGTTCAGCTGGGTACTTGGAGGTGGGTCCCAGCAGTCTGCACCAGGGACATCTGATGGGCTGGCCCTCGGGATCAACTCAGGACCATAGAAGCACCCATTGCAAGCTCAGTGGGGGATTCCCTGTCTCCTTTCTCCCCCAGATCTGGTCCCCAGATACATGGCAGGTCCAGAGGCCAGAAAACACACTCTCTGTTTCCTCCCATCCCTGAGGAAGCCCAAACCCTCGGGAGGTTTGCCCTGGGACTGTGTACATAACCACAGAGCCCCGGGCTGGAATCTGGCAGAGTTAGAACCCGGTCTAGGAAGCCCTTGTGTGAAACAGGTGCTGCTGCCTGTGCTGGGCATGCCTGGCTGTTTCCTCCGCTGGCTTCTGCCCTCAAATGACGGCACAGGCCTGTCTGTCCATCCTTGCTCTATTTTCTTTCTCGCTCCTCAAGGGATGAGAGTTGAGTGAGACTGTACGGGGAAGCAGCACACACGTGAGGTTCTTCCCTCAGAGGAGACTCCAAATCCAGAGTTGCTCCTCAGAATCGTCCCCCTCACATAAGGAAGAGATCTCTGGCCCTCAAAGTCGGGGCCAGGAAATCACGCTGGGGACTTGCTGTGCACACAGAAGCCACTGGTTGGGCCCTTTGCCAGGAAGGAGGAGCCGAAGCAAAGGCCCAGCAGGTAACTGGCCATGCCCCTCCTCCAGGAAGCCCTGATCCAGGCCCTGGACTGTGGGAAAGATCTGGAGAGCGTGCAGAGGCTGCTGCGGAAACACGAGGAGCTGGAGCGGGAAGTGCACCCCATCCAGGCCCAGGTGGAGGTGCGTAGCTGGCTGTAGAGCTGGGCCCAGGGCATCTCCTCAGTAGGACCCTGGGCACAAGTGGGGAGGAGGGGCTTTGGGATGCCAGGGTGGCCCAGAGCTCCCCTGCCCCAGCCTCTGACCCCGGCTTCCCCCACAGTCCCTAGAGCGTGAAGTGGGCCGCCTCTGCCAAAGAAGCCCTGAGGCAGCCCACGGCCTCAGGCACAGGCAGCAGGAGGTGGCTGAGAGCTGGTGGCAGCTCCGGAGCAGGGCCTAGAAGCGGTATGAACCCACAGGCCTTGCCCTTGCCGACCCATCCTCCAGCATCTCAGTCCCCACAGCTCCCCTCAGCCCATGTTCCCCTAGGATTCCTTCTCCACCCTTCAAATAACTGTACTGTCCTCCCAGTAACTCCCAGCCCGTGGGCCCTCCTGTGGTTGAGGTGATTAAGGGACAGAAGACACCAGTGGGCATGGGGGAGAGGGGTTTGAAGGCCTGACGACTAGCTGATGAGTGCTGTGGGCAGGAGGGAGGCGCTGGATGCCTTGCACCAAGCTCAGAAACTCCAGGCAACGCTGCAGGAATTGCTGGTCAGTGCCCAGAGGCTGCGGGCTCAGATGGACACGAGCCCCACCAGGGTCAGCCCAGGGCCCTCACACTCCAGGCAACTGAGTCAGAGGAGCATGGAGGAGCCACTTGCTTCCAGGGCCTCAGGGCGGCAGCTGGGAGCCTCTGAGTCTCCAGGGCCCAAATCTATGGTGCCAGGTAGCTCTGCCAGGAGCCCATTCCCAGGACAGAAAACACTCAGGATGGATCCCTCATCCCCAAGCCTCCTTCTCCCCTGGCTTCTGCCCACTACCCTGGTCTTGTGGTCAATAAACTCCCCTCCCTACCCCTGGAGAAGACCACAGCTCCCATAATAAACATATTAACTAGGCCCCAGGTAGAGACCAGGGGTCCCAGTAGGGACCCAGGGCCCTGCCAGGCCTTACCACAGCCATGAGACTGAGTCCTCAGGAGCAGGAATGATGGGGCAGTGGCCACAGGATCAAGGACTGTCAGCTTTCTAACCCAGAGCCAGGGATGTGATGTCCCAATTGGTCCCAAGTCCCTCCTACCCGCCGCCTCCCTAAGCCTATACTAGAGCTCCTGCTACCTCTGTGGCACTTGCCAGCCTTTACCAGCTGGGCCTGCCCCACCCAGCCCTGCAATCCCAGCCTGGAGAGCTTGCTGCCAGGGGCTGAGCAGAAGGAAAGCAGGGGTGAGTCCCAGAACAGCAGCCAAGGGAAGAGTGGAGTTCCCTGTCACAGGCCTTTCGCAACTCTGGCACCTGTTGGACAGGAATGCCCAGTCTTGATGGCAGGGCTCCATCAATCTGAGATGAACACCCGGGCCCCCTCACGACAGGCAGGGGAGTGGCTGTCACATAAAACAGCCCTTCAAAGCTAGGTGCTGAGTGGCCAGGGATGAGGCCTGTGGGTTGGCACTCAGGGGCAGGGGGTTCTTCTGCCTCCAGGGCATGGTGTGTGGGGGGGTCAGCGTGTGGAGACCAACTCTTTCCTCAGAGGGACAGCCCCAGGAGAGGCGGGGGCTTCCGTCCCTTCCTGCCTGTGCCTGTTATGGGAGAAACAGGGGTTATCCCCAGGGCACCAGGTCCCACCTGCTGCCCCTGAACTGGGGGAGGACAGTAACCAGAGGAGAGCTAGGAATAGCTCTCAAGGTCCTGGGCCAAAGAGGTCCGGACCAGAGAGCTACAAGACTCAGGTCTGCTTGCTTGTCCCAGGGAGGGGCTGCGGTGGCCTCTCATGGACAGCGGGACTTGGGCAGCTGACGGCTCTTTGGGCCCAGGCTGGGATCCAGCCCTCACCCCCAGTGAAGGTCACCCTGAAGTTTTTACCTGAACCTTCAGGCCCTCCTTAGACCACAGAAGGCAACTTCAAGAGGGAGGATCAGAACATACGACTCATAAGCCAGGCGCAGCGGCTCACACCTGTAATCCCAGCACTTTTGGGAGGCCGAGGCAGGTGGATCACGAGGTCAGGAGATCAAGACCATACTGGCTAACACGGTGAAACCCCGTCTCTCCTAAAAATACAAAAAAATTAGCCGGGCATGGTGGCATGCACCTGTAGTCCCAGCTACTTGGGAGGCTGAGGCAGAATAGTGTGAACCTGGGAGGCGGAGCTTGCAGTGAGCTGACATCCCACCACTGCACTCCAGCCTGGGTGACAGAGCGAGACCCCATCTTAAAAAAAAAAAAAAAAAAAAAGGACATACGACTCACAGCTACCTTTTATTCCACATGTCCTGTGTGCCAGCTCCATACTGGTCCTCATAGACATCATCTCCAAGCCCACAACAGCCCCGCGAGGTACAGCCATTATTATCTCTTTACTGACAGGACACCAATGCCCGAGACGCAGTGACTCGCCCAACATCACAGCGCTGGGGAGAGGTGCCGCTGCACCTGATCCCCACTCTGCTCACCTGTGTGGCAACTTCCTGAGAACCCTCACCCAGACCTGCCTGGCACCTTGAGTCCTTATGACCACATTCCAAGATCCTCCAAAGCTGATCTCAAGCCATGCTGGACCCGGGGCCAGCAGCCAGCATGCACACTCCAGGCTCTCTCGAGAATTGACCCGGCCAGGGAGGGGCTGGCCCCGTCCCCCGAGGCGTGCTTGGTCGTGTTCACCAGCGCTCCATCAGTCAAGGCCTGAAGCCTTGGTGAGGGACTCGAGCAGCTGGAAGTAACTATACTTGAGGTCGTATTCCATGTCATACCAGAAATTCACTGTGGGAAGAATGGGGATCTGAGCATGAAGATCCCTCTTCTGACCCAGAGCCTCCCAAGCCTCCCCACAGAGGCCCTGCTGGACCTTGGCAGGGCCTGTCCCCAGGCGGCCTGGGCAACTCCTCACCTGCGACGCAGCCCTGGGACTGCTGGACGTGGTGGAACCACAGAGCCAGCAGATAGAGCATCTCACCGGCCCGCACCGTGCAGCGAAGGGCCTGGGCCTGACTGTAACTAGGGTACCGTGCTAGGTCTGGTGCCAAGGGGTCCAGTGGGATCCAGGGCACCTGGGAACACATCAGATGCCAGCGAGCAGCCCCCCAGACCCCCCAGGACTTCAGGCTCTGTCCCTTCCAAAGGTCAACAGCACAGGCCCTGCTTGGCTCAGCACTGAAAGGCCTCAGACTTAGGGACTTTTCAGAGCAAGGTGCCACCTCCCCAGATCTTTTGTGCCTGCTCTTCAGAGCCAGGCTTCTGCCCTTCTCCCTCCCTAGAGCCCAAGAACAGGACAGACACCTTCTCCATGGCCTCTTCATCCGCCACCTTAAAGGTGCCCTCTTCAGTTAGCTGGTAGGTTGCCGGCGTGTACAGCTCTGGAGCCCAAGGGAGAAGGGTGTGGGGGAATTGCAAACAGCCTGGAACTTGCCAGACCCTCCTCCACCCCAGCCAGCCCTGGGCAGGGGCAAGGGGATCAGGGGCCCTGGTGCACTGGGGATGCCACAGCCACACCTCAGGCCTGGGAACTGGCCTCCCAGGCTCTTGCTGCCTCCCTCCCCCTTGGGCCAGCTATTCCCCAGCCCCTCCCTGCAGGCCACATCCCCTACCATAGGGGATGAAGGGCCGGTCGCTGGGCGGATGGAACAGGAAATGCTTCTCTCCTGAGACCACGCAGTAGAGGTTCTCATAGTGGTCCTTTTGCACTGCCAACAGAAAGAAGGCCCAGGGGCAGGGTATGGAGGGCAGGGGCACAGGAGGAGGCAAACCATCATGCTGAGAGCCCTGCACCCCAAGACGGCCTATGACAAAAGAGAAGCACGCACAGAGCCAGTGGGCTGGAGATGCCAGGGGCTCTGATGGGCATTCTGGAACTCTGCCTACCAGGGACCTGATGCTCACCAGGCCCTGGACTCCTCTTCAACAAGAGGGGAAGTTCTCCTACACCTACCCCCTGGCCCAGCGGGCCTTCAGGGAGGTTTCTTTGGGTCTAGAAGAAACAATGCACCCGCCCCCAATGCCATGGGTCCACTCCCCGACCTCAGCTGTCAGGGGAAACCCTCTGTGGTGACCGAGTCCTAGAAGCCAAAAGAAATCTTAGAGAACAGCCCAACCTCCACCCAGGGCCATCCCTCCACTCCTGGCCTCGTCTTCCCTCCCTCTGCCCCAACCTGCTCCTTCCCCACCTTTGTATTCCCCTTACACCTACAAGAAGTCACCGCAGCCACCTCCCCCAGCCAGAAGTTCACAGCATCGGGCATCTTTCCTGCAGGACAGAAGGCAGAGAGCAAGTTAGGAAGGCCAGGCTGGGGAAAGCTGCCATCCAGTGATGCCAGAGCCAAAACCTGGGTGAGCACAGGAGAATCCCAAGAAACGGGTCAGGGAGAAGAGGCAGAGGTTGGGAAATCTTGGGGAAGGGGTCCTCCCTCGCTGGGGCAGAAGGAAGGACAACAATCTTTGGCAGTTCATCTATGATTAAGTCAAGGCCTGGGAATGTATTTAGTGAGCTGCACCAGATGCTGACAGGACCAAGCCCATAGGCCAGGTCATCACCTAAGGGCAAACAGGCTGACCCCCCTCCTTCCCATATCTTCCCTGTCCAGGGCCAGGACCACCCCACCTCCATTCACCCAGGGCTTCGGAGGCCCAGGGCACATGGGATTCCAGATCAGGCAGCAGCTGGGGCAGCTCAGTGGGCAGGTTGGAGCACTGCTTCTGCACATAGAGGACTCCAGGGTGCTGGGCCCGGCCCTCCCGCACATCCAGCACGAAGCTCAGGGGCAGGCGGCGCTCAGCTGGCATCATGAAGTGATCCCCTCTCACGGCATCCGCGTAACCATCCGGGGTCACGGCCACACTCACCTCTGTGGAGCCCACTGTGGCTCTAGAGGAATGGACACTCAGCCCATGCCCAGATGCCAGTAATCACTGCTCACACCAGACCCCAGGGCAGCTCCCACCTGAAGTAGGGGAGGGACCACTTCTGGAGGGCCGGCCAGTGCTGCAGAGCGTTGCGGATGATGCACGGCCTGTTGGGGCAGACCCAGTCCCGGTAGAAGTGGAGCGGAGTTGGAGGTTTGTCCAGGTAGGGCACAGCAAGAGGCACGCAGAGCTCTGAGAGAAAGAAGAAGACAGGGGATGGAAGGGCTGATGTCTGCAGCACCCAGTCCCTGCCCAAGAGGTGCCCTCCCTGGAAAGGCCACACTGTGTCACTGGGAAATGCTCGTTGGTGACCAAAGGACCCTGGACAACCAGTAATAGAAAGATGAGGATGGAAAAATGAAAGCAGAAAGCATCACGCACACACACCAGCATGGGCCCTGACCGTCCACGGGGCCAGAGGCTGCTACCCAGCCCATAAGCCAAATCCCCTGTGGGGCTGTGTCTGCACAGTGGACCCTATGCCTTCCCACCCTGGAGAGGCCAGCCTCCTAGCATCTACCAGGAAAGGCCACCATGGAAGTGGCATTGGGAGCTCCAGAATGAGTAAGGCTGAGGCCCCATGGCCACGGGCTATTCTGGGTGTTGTGTGGCTCTGGGAAGCCCCCTTTAACAGTGACATTTACTGAGCACCAGGAATGTGCTCAGCACCTGGCTTGGCTAATCTGGGGCTATCAGGGATGACACAATCATCATCTTAAGAAATTTACAACCTTCTTACCCGGGAAGACAAACTACCAGATGACACCAATGGAGGAAAAGGAAGGGCTCGGCTATGGTTTGGGTCCTGCTGAACAGCATCACCATCTCCAGACACCCAGGGCCACCACGTACACTTTGGCAGGCTGCGTGGTGTGCTGCCTGCGCAGGGGTCTACAGTGGCCCTGTGTCACCTCTAATCAAAATCTTTTTGACTCAGCTTTCTCCTTCACTCCTGTCATCCTACTGGTTGGCTCTGAGTCCTGTTGATTCTGTCTCCTATGTCTCTCAAACCCACCGTCTCCTCTCCTCCGCTGGCATCCACATTCCAGCTACCTCCTTTGGGTCCTCACTCAAATATCACATTGATAAGACTTCCTTCTCCGACTATACTTTCTAAATTTATAATCTGTCCCCCTGCCGCAAATCTTTATATCCCTTTCCGTATTTTTTCTCATTAGCATTCATCACCATCTGACATGCTATATATTTTAGGGCTAGACGTGGTGGCTCATGTCTGTAATCCCAGCACTTTGGGAGGCAGAGGCAGGAGGATTGCTGAGGCTGGGAGGTCAAGACCAGCCTTGGCAACGTAGGGAGACCCCATCTCTACAAAAAAATTAAAAATTAACTGGACATGGTGGCATGCACCTATACTCCTAGCTACGCTAGAGGCTGAAGCCAGAGGATCACTTGAGTCCAAGAGGTAGAGGCTGCAATGAGCTATCATCGTGCCACTGCACTCCAGCCTGGGTGACAGAGCAAGACTTTATCTCAAAATATATATATATATATATATATATATATTTCACCTATATAAACTGTTTATCATTCTTTCACCCTTGCAAATATATATATATGTATATATATGTATATATATATACATATATATATATATATATTTCACCTACATAAACTGTTTATCATTCTTTCACCCTTGCTAGAATGTGAACTCCACAAGGGCAGAGACACTTGTCTGTTCACTGATGCACCCCTGGGACCTAGAACAGTACCTAGCACACAGCATGTGCTCAGCAAGTATTTGCCTAATGTTGAATAAAAGTCTCCAGTATCCTGGCTGGATGGTTGCAGTAGTGAACTAGCTGGTTTCTCTGGCTTAATTCCACTCCCTCCCAAAGCATTCACCATCATAGCCCCAGTCATCTTCTGAAAATACAATCTCATATTGTCATACCCCTAGTAACAAATGCCTCGATGGCTTACCACTGCTCCTTAGAGAATGCCACCTGCCTTGGCATGCACGACCAGGCCCAACCTACTCTTCCAGTCTGATTTCCTGTCTCGTGCCTGCCCTTGCCACACATCCTCTATTCAGGTGGTACCTTTGTTACAGCTGCTCAGACTGGAGTGTCTTTCTGCTGGTTGTTATAAAGTGTACAGGGCTTTGCTTTGCTACATTCATGCTCTAGGTCGAGCCAGAAGGCCGTGGTTCCCATTTGGTGGTTACCACATGCTGCTCCAAATGGTCCCGGCACTGATGTTCACCTCTGAGGTTACGCTGCACCTCTCACAGCAACACCATGCCAGTCACCTTTACTTTCTGATCAGTTGGAAAGTGAATGTTCTTAGATCAAATATTGTAACTGAGTGAGAAGACCCCACTGGGCCCAGGAAAACTGGAAAGGAAAGAGTTAGTGTGCCTGCTTGCTTCCCTGGCTAGAGGCAAGATGGCACCCATCCAGGAGATATGGAATCCAGGAGACAGCAAAGTGGCAAAGGCCTTCCCAGTCACGCCAGCCCATCCAAGCAGTCACCTTGAGAGACGGGGTGGTCTGGGGCTCAGTACATCTTCCTGTTGTACTCGCTGAGATTAAGAGACAGGGTCTTGCTCTGTTGCCCAGGCTGAAGTGCAGTGACGCAATAATAGCTCACCGCAGCCATAAACTGTCACGGGATCTTTGGGGTGTTGCTTTACCAGCTGGAAACCTCTGTGGCCAGTGATGCCTTTGCCTGTTTTGCTCGGGCCCATTGGGCCCACTCGGCCCTGCAGGCTGTGCTCAGCTCATGCTACCGGCCTGGATCCCACACCTGCCAAGGGCGAGTGGGGCAGCGAGGAGTGTGTGAGCGAATGAGTGTGGGGTTTGGCCGCTGCGCACAGCTAGGTGTGTGGGCTGCAGTGGGGCAGGCAGCTTCAGGTGCCAACACAGGCACTGGTTTCCTGCAAGGCTGCAGCTAGACCAGGTGTACCATAAGCAGCTTCCACAGCTGACACTGGGAAGCATGGTGGTGGTGCCTGGAAGCATGCAGATACCAGGAACCGCAGAGCCCTAAAGAGGGTGTCAGAACCCCAGCTTGGGGAGCTCCTAGGTCTGGACTCCCCAAAGGGCCACAGCTCTTCTTTCCTTCTGATCACCCACAATGTGGCGAGCAAGACGCATGGTTCAGCCCTCTTCATGTTACAGCTCTTTTCGCCCCGCCACTCAGCAGGTCCCAATTCTTGTCCTGCATCCAGGAAGAATGAGGTACACACAGACAAGCAGAGGGTAAACAAGACAAAGAGGAGCTTTACTGAGCCATAGAATAGCTCAGAGGAGACCCACAGTGGGCAGCTGCTCCCCGCAGCTGGTCGTCCCATCGTCTCTTCTGGTCTGGCTGAGTCAGGGGCTTTTTATGGGTCTCACAGGGGAGGACGTACATGCCTATTGGTCCATGGGCAGCCACGGGTGGGCCGGAAAAAGCACCAAAAGTTCCCATTCCGGTCCATGGAACCGGCAGCCCAGCCCCCAGGCTTCAGGCCTTCCCTGGCTTGAAGGTCGGGCTTCACCGGGACACGCCACCTTCCACCCAGGAACCTGTCTGCCTCTTGCCACCATTCACGGCACCCAAGCTGTTTGTGCCAAGGGGTGCCTGCAGGCCAGCACTGAGCTGCCCTCAGCCCCTCTTGGCCTCCCTCCCATGCTCGTTGGCACCCAAAGGCCAGAGGGGGCCAAGGAGGCAGGGGGCTGGTGTGTCAGCACTGCAATAGCACCCAGGCTCGGCCTCAACTTTGCTCCATGATCTGATCAGGTGCTGACAGTGGGGAGAAGCCAGACAGCAGGATCAGGCACTTCCAAGCCTGCGGCAGCAGGAAGGGACCTTCCTGGGTCCCCAAAAGTGCAGACATGCCTGGGTCCACAGCTGCAGCTTGGGAGGCTGCAGCTGCATCTAGGAGGGTGGGGCTCCTGCCTGCTCCTGGCTCCCAAGAGCACAGGGGGGCCTGAGTTGCAGTCCTGGCTTGGGTGGCTGTAATTGCACCTAGGGAGCTCCCACTCCACCAACTTGGAAGGGGTGGGGCTCCCACTTGTCCCCAGTTCCCGCCAGCTCTGTGGAACATGTGGCCCCAGCTGCCTCTCCTCTTCGCATTTTCCCCACAGCGGTGGCGGGCAAGGTGCATATGGCATGGCAGCTCTGACCACCCCAAACAAATGAGCCTAGTAGTCCTGTGTTCCAGAAACAGTGAAGAAGCCAGTTTGCAGGAGCAGGGTCTTTGTGCACATGTGTATTTTTGTACTCACAAGTACAAGTCCCTACAAGTCCCAGTTGCACCTTTGGCAGGGTGCTCCCAGGCTTCTGGGATGTGGCAGGGAGCGAGGTTCAGGCTGCAGCAGAGGGTCTGGGCTTAGGAGCAGGTCCTGCCCAGCCATGTGAGGGTGGGGGTGGTGCAGTCGGCTGCCTCGGGGATGCAGGGAACAGGGGACTCACTACCACCACTGCTGCTCCCACAGCCGCTTCTGCTGCCCGACTTGTGCCTCCCCACTGCAGCCAGCATGATGACAGCATCTGCTTCAAACTGCCCGCCACTGTCATCAAAACTACTGGACTCAAACAATCCTCTTGCCTCAGGAGGTGGGACTACAGGCACATGCCACCACACGATGGTGTCTCACTATGTTGCCCACGCTGGTCTTGAACTCCTGGCCTCAAGAGATGCCTCCCACCTTGGTCTCCTGAAGTGCTAGGATTACAGGCGTGAGTCCTGCACACAGCCTGGGATTCTGAAAATGCATGGAAACTGCCATTTTTTCACCCTTTGGACTTCTACAATTAGGGATTTGTTTTACTTGCTCACCATTTCCTTTAGAGAATGGCTGCTTTCCTCTCCTGGGGCTTCCAAGTGAGAAAATTTCAAAAGGGATCCAAACAATTGCTTTGACCCCATAACTCTGCTAAGAATTTAACAAGGCCGGGAGCAGTGGCTTATGTGTTCCATGGCGTTCCAAAACTTTGGAATGCTGAGGTGGAAGGATTGTTTGAGGAATCTGAGACCAGCCTTGTCTCTACTAAAATTCAAAAAAATCAGCCAGGCGTGGTGGCGCATGCCTGTAGTCTCAGCTACTCCCAGGTGCTGAAGCAGGAGGATCTCTTGAACCTGGGAGGTCGAGGTGCAGCGAGCTATGATCGTGCCACTGCACTCCAGCCTGTGTGACACAGTAAGACCCTGTCTCAAAAAATATAAAGAATTTAACCAACAAACATACTCACACATGTGCAGAAGACGCTGCTCCTGCAGACTGGCTTCTTCACTGTTTCCTAAACACATTAGGCACACTCCCACAGAGGGCTTTGCCTGCACTTACCTTCTAACCTACTTCTTCTACTCTACAATGTACTCATTCAGTACACCTGTGGTTAATTGTCCACCTTCTCACTTAGAATGTAACAGGACATAGACTGTAAAAGACAGATTTGTTTTGTTCAGTGATGTATCTCAAACACACTGAACACAGCCCGGCACACAGAGATGCTGAATAAGTATTTGTTAAATCAATCCTCAAAGTATTCGTTGCAGCATTATTGAAAACAACGGATTGGACATGACCTAAATGACTAAGTGAATACAGCACTAGCACACAGACGTGAAAAAGACTGAGGTAGAGGAATGTGAAATGATCTCCAAGATACACGGTGCAGAAGAGTGTGTTTAGCAGGCTACTATTTGTACAAAAAAAGGGTAAAAAGTCGTGTGTGCACGGATATAAACAATCTTTCTGTAAGAATGCAAACTGGGGCTGGGAGGGAACCTTGCTTCATTTACATTGCGCACCATTGTATATTACATACCCATCACATACACATGAGCCTGTGTTGCTGTTCAGTGGTAAGAAATCATTTAAAAATAGAAAAAAGAAGGCAGGAGGGAAGAGAGAAAGAAAGAAAAGGAATAAAAACCAAGCAGGGGAAGAGCCAGGGATCATTTGGTCAGCCTGCAATCCTCCCAAAGTGCGACAAGGGAGTTGAGGTCGGAGGCGGCGCACGTGGGGGAGGAATCCGACCACCACCTGTGTGCCTTCCATGAGCTTTCAACAAGGGCCACAGCAAGCTGCTCAAGACTGTAGGAAACACAGGGCTTCGCCGCGACCACGGTCAAGACGGCACCGGGCCTTGGGAATAACGTGAACAGAATCACCCAGGAAGCCGCGGGAGCGCGCGAACACGGGAGAAGGGAAGCAGGTTGCCACAGAAGAGCAACCCGAGCGGGGCCTCAGGGCAGTCGCACACACGAGGTTCCGAGCCCCCGGTGTCAGCGGCATCCCAGGGCCCCTCCCGTGTTCGGAAATCGCCGCAGCCTGTGGGAGAGCCACTCACCCCTCGCAGCGGCCGGGAATTCTCGTAACTCGCTCCGCGCGGCTTCCAAAGCCGCCTCCGCCATGGCTGCGTCAGCGCCGGCCGAGACCCCGCCTTTCCCCGACGCCCCACCGCAGGCCACACCCCCAGCACTCGCCCCGCCCTCCCCGCCGCAGGCCACACCCCCAGACCCTCGCCCCGCCCTTCCAGAGGCACCCGCCGCAGGCCACACCCCCAGCACTCGCCCCGCCCTCCCCGGAGTCCCCGCCGCAGGCCACACCCCCAGACCCTCGCCCCGCCCTCCCCAGAGTCCCCGCCTCAGGCCACACCCCCAACACTCGCCCCGCCCTCCCCGGAGTCCCCGCCGCAGGCCACACCCCCAGACCCTCGCCCCGCCCTCCCCAGAGTCCCCGCCTCAGGCCACACCCCCAACACTCGCCCCGCCCTCCCCGGAGTCCCCGCCGCAGGCCACACCCCCAGACCCTCGCCCCGCCCTTCCAGAGGCACCCACCGCAGGCCACACCCCCAGCACTCGCCCCGCCCTCCCCGCCGCAGGCCACACCCCCAGACCCTCGCCCCGCCCTTCCAGAGGCACCCGCCGCAGGCCACACCCCCAACACTCGCCCCGCCCTCCCCACCGCAGGCCACACCCGCAGACCCTCGCCCCGCCCTTCCAGAGGCACCCGCCGCAGGCCACACCCCCAGCATTCGCCCCGCCCTCCCCGGAGTCCCCGCCGCAGGCCACACCCCCAGACCCTCGCCCCGCCCTCCC
Source organism: Pan troglodytes (assembly GCF_028858775.2). Lineage (NCBI taxonomy): Eukaryota > Metazoa > Chordata > Mammalia > Primates > Hominidae > Pan > Pan troglodytes. Next base: position 88,333,426 of record NC_072416.2, on the reverse strand, counting down.
CGGAGTCCCCGCCGCAGGCCACACCCCCAACACTCGCCCCGCCCTCCCCGGAGTCCCCGCCGCAGGCCACACCCCCAGACCCTCGCCCCGCCCTTCCAGAGGCACCCGCCGCAGGCCACAGCCCCAGCACCCCGCCCCGTCCTGCCCCTGGACACACACCGGGTTCTGCCACCGAAGCGGTGGAGCGACTGGCAGCGCCCGCTTCGGCCTGCCCCACTGGCCGGCATCCCAGGGTTAACAAACAATTGTATTTATTGACAAGTTCATACATCAGTACAAACGGGCACGTTAAAAACAGCCCCCCCGCCCCATGCAGCCGAGGATGAGGCGGGAAGCGCCGCGACCTGCACAAAGTATAAAAGTTATAAATAAGGGGCTTTCAAAACAGGGCGGGGGCAAATCTGGAGTGGGGCGGCGGTTGCCGGTGGCCTCAGACATGCAGAAGGGGACGGGGCGCCGGCCGGGCCACGAGGCCCCCCACCCACATGGCGCAGAGGGCAGGAAAAGGGCGGCCACATTCTCACAAACTTCTGGCGAAGGGTAGCTCCCTCCTCGTGAAGGACCTGGCCCAGAGGGCGAACCTGAGTCCCACCTGCGGTGGGCGCGGCTGGTGTGGGAAGTCGGGGCACAGCAGGCACGGGCCCGCCCCCGCCGCCGCGGGAGTTCCAGGGCCATGCGGGTGGCGATGCTAGAGGAGTGGGGAAGGGCCAGGTTTGGAGCAGCTCAAGAGCACTCAGGCTGATGCCCCGGAGCTGGGAACCTTCTGTAACCCTTTTTCTTTTTTTTTTTTTTTGAGATGGCGTGTAGCTTTGTCACCTAGGTTGGAGTGCAATGGCGCGATCTCGGCTCACTACAACCTCCACCTCCAGGGTTCAAGCGATTCTCCTGCCTAAACCTCCCGAGTAGCTGGGATTACAGGCGCCCACCACCACGCCCAGCTAATTTTTTTATTTTTAGTAGAGACAGGGTTTCACCATGTTGGCCAGGCTGATCTCGATCACCTGACCTCGTGATCCACCCGCCTCGGCCTCCCAAAGTGCTGCGATTACAGGCTTGAGCCACCACACCTGGCCCGGAACCCATTTCTTTATAAGCCTCTGCCTATGGCGCAGCAGGGCGGGTGAAGGGGCTCTCGTGGCCTGAAGCTGTGGTAAAGCTGCTCTGACTTACCTGCAGCAGAGGGGAGCAGTAGGGCCCAGAAAAACCTTTCCTCAACTCTTCAACTGCCTCACGACATGGTCCCACTCTACCTCCTAGGGTCCCCTATCTCCTTTCCCTCACCCCTAATTACTGCCCTTTTACATTCTAACTTATCCCCTCACCTCTGCCACTTACCTGTCCCATCTACCACTTTTCTAGTGTCTCCTTTGGCCCCAGCACCTCCCTCCTCTCAAACTCCAGTATCCAGCACACCCGTGGGTGCCCAGCACTGCCTTTGAGGAGGCTCCTTCTACCTAAACCAGGTGTCCTATGGGCCATCTCATATCAGCTAGGCTGTGGACACCAAGAATCCAGAATCTGGGTTCACTTAGTGTACTGCACCCCTTTTCTGCTCCCTGATAGGTGTTCCACATAAGCCAGGGTGGTGAAGCTGAGGCAGGATGTGAGGAAACCAGGCACACAGCAGCCAGCCGGATACTCTGGCAACCAACACTCAACGGCGTGCTGTGCAGGTAGGTGTGTGTGTGTACATGTGTGCACGTGCATGCGTGTGATCTCATCTGTGGCCGAGGTCCTCAGGAGGTAGGCCAGCGCCCTGTAAATGAGGGATGTTCCAACACAGGCTTCTGACTAAGCATCATTCAGGATGCAGGGAGAAGGTGGCCTCTGGGCTCCAGCAGCCGGCTGGGGTCCAGGGTGGAGGACAGGGAAGAACAAGGGGCTGAGGAAAGGAGGCCAGAGCTTCATGTTTGCCCAGGTGAGGGCTTACTGTCCTGCAGCAACGTCCCACAGCTGGCTCAAATTCTGGCCAGGAGAGTAAGGGGTCACAGGGAAATACAATGCTGGGCCCCTCTTGGAGGGAGAATGGGAGTGGAATGTGCGGGCTCAGGTCCAAATACCAACTCAAGTCTCCTGATGGCTGGGGACACCCTGGAGGGCCAGATGGCTCTGCCTTTCTGAGCTGCCAGGTATTGGGGAAAACCACCCTGCTCTGGCAGCCAGGGGAGTGCAGCTGGTGTGAGAGGGGAAGTGCAGGTAGAGGTGAAGGCCCACAGTTGGCTGACGGGCACTGAATACCACATCACCTCTCACCTCGACCCCAGAGTACCCTGTGTATGCTCCACCACAGGGAGCTAATCCCTGCAGTAATTTCAAATGGCTTCTAAGAGAGGGCCAGCCCTTCCCAGATTCCTAGATGGGGCAGGCTGCCCTCCTACCTCTCGCAGCACCAAGATGACAAAGACCCAAGACCTGTCCCTGCCACTGGAGGGGCTGTGGAGGCAGGAGTTCCAAGGAAGTGAGGCAACAGTCAGGGAAATAAATTAATAAATACAGGCCCCCCACGAGGAGCGGCTGGGAAGGCTGCTTTGCCTCTGAACACTGCTCCCTGCTTTCCACTCCAAGCAGCCCCGCAGGTTTTGGTGAGGGGCAGAGGGGCTGCAGTTTGGAATCGCTGGGGCATTCATTCACTTGGGACAGGCTTCCAGAACTCAGAGTTTGCATTCCATACGCCGTTCCACGGCTCGAAGCAACAGTTCTGAGTATTGCTCCAGCAGGGCCTGTGTCTGCTCGGCTCCCACAGCCCCAGGGCTGCTGCCTGGGCTGGACAGCACTGCCCCAGCCACAGCTTCCAGCTCCTGTCGCACTGAAGAGAAGGTGTCTCTGAGGAGCTGGGCAATCCGACTTTGCTCTGCTGAGGGCATCTTGCAGCCAGCCACCTGAAACAGCACCCCCAGAAGCGAGGTGGAGGAGCCTGTCAACAGACATATAAAAGGGAGGGGCCCCACCTGGGTCCAGCCTGCCTCAGAAGGGACTAGCTGGGAACTCTACCCGCCAAGATCAGCATGTATGGCCAGGGAACATGGGATGCAGGCAGACTCTGGGGGTGACGCCCAAGGAGGAACCCATTGGATTGCAGAACCGTCTACATCTTATAAGCAACTCCTTATGACAACTCCGGCAGAATCTGCTTTCTCTTTCAAAGTTTGGGCCTTCTTGGACTGTCCCCTATGTCTAAGGGGGCCAAATAATTCATGGATATGAAAAAGGATGCCATTAATAATTACACTGGGACAACGACATAAACTGGGATTGTCCTGAGCCAACTGGGAGGTGTGGTCTCTTCAGGCCTCACCTCCTGAGGGAAGTCTCCAGCTCTTAACCAGAAATGACCGCAGGTGCCCGGTACAAGAGGCTAGCCTGGCCTCTAACCCCCTCACCTGTGCTGCCCAAGATGTTCTTGAGTGTGCCATCCTGTCAGCACAAGAGCCTTAGCATACTGTTCTGGACATGGTTATCCGAAACACCCAGCACTACTGACGTGCCCGCCCTCCTGCCGGGGGGCACCTAACACCCACCGAGTGGTAGAGCCGCACTGCCTGGCGCACGCTGCCGCGGAGCTCTGCCACCAGCTGCTCACACTGCTCCAGGCTCACCGCTGGCTCTGAAAGAGACGGATACAGCTCAGTGAGGCCCAGCATGTAGCCCTTTCAGGCCTCCGCAACCAAGACACTCAGAGCGGGAGAGACCTAGCCCTCAGCATTGCACCCCCCACTTGCCCTCAGTCCTTTCCTCTTGGCTTCTCTTCCAACGGCCTCCCCAACACCACACAAACAAGGTCCAGAGGAGACGGCCAGCCCCAAGTTCAGAAGCCACTGAATGGGCAAGTGAGTCACAAGGAAATCATGAAGGTTAGCAGGAGGGTCTCACCATCAGGGGTGTGACTTACGGACCTGCGACAGGAGCAGACAGGACAAGGAACACCAGAAGCTGTACCCACAGAAATGGGATGGAGCCAGACAGCGGCCAACAGAGAGGGGAGAGTAAGGATGGGGCAGGAGATGAGAGCTGGGGAGCTGTGCACACCTGAGTCCTGGCTCAGGGCTGCCCCTGGCTTGGTGCATTCCATGGGGTTGGGAGTCTTCTCAGGGGGTGGGGGCTGCAAGTTTTCAGGGCCTTGGAAGAGGCTGCTGACTGGCAGTTGCTGGGCACAGGGGCTGCTGGGCCCAGGATGAGCCTGGCACTCTGTCCTAGGCTTGGGAGTGGTGCCCTCCCCCAAACAGGCCCATCTCTCAGTTGTACTGTGAGCTTTTCCTAGGCCCACCGGGAAGCCAGGCTTTTCTGCCTCGCCAGGGGCCCGGCCTTTGGTGACGGGAGAGAATGCAGCCAGGGTAGGACGGTCAGGCAGTGGTTTGGGGATGTCCAGGACCAGGTGAGCCCGGCTGGGCAGGGCCAGCTTGCTGAGTGGTGAGACTCGGATGGGGGCATGAGCTTGAGGTTCAGCCACCAGGCCCAGGTTCTCCCCAACAGAGATACTGCGGGATATCTTGGCCATGGAACTGGTGGTGGGGTTCTGATAGGAGTGAGGCCGAGACGGACGGCCATCAGCTGGGGGCAGGGAGCCCAGACCATCTTGAGCTTCGATCTCCCGAGACAGCAGTGCGCCTGGTGAAGGGGCCTGCAGACTGGCCTCATGTCTTTCTGCAAAGGAGACAGAGGTATACACAGGTCAGGTGTTGAGGAAGGCATCCCAGGTGCCAACACCCAATCCCGAAGAGCTGCTGTTCCCCTCCACATGCCCATTAAGGGACACCTAGTGGCCAGCACAGTGGCACATCAGGGCCACACCAGGCCCTCCCTCCTCCAGCATGTACATGTGTTCCATACACCCTGCACCCTGGCACTGAACCCATCAGGCTCCTCACCCTGTGGCACCAGACTGTGCACAGACTGGGCCTTCTGGAGTCCAGAAAAGGGGCTGGCTGTGGCCACTCTCTTGGGAGCCCAGCTGCTGTCAGGGTTGAGACGGCATCGTGGCAACAGCACAGAGGCTGCCTGCTGGGGGCTGGGGTTGCCAGAGGACGGTTCCACCTCCGGGGGTGCTCCAGGGGGATTGGCACCATTGCCTCTCGGCTGCTCACCAGATGCCTGTGGCACCTGGGCTGGTCTCGACATCAGTGCCAGGCTTGAGGAGGACGGGGATGGTTCCCTACAGGGAGGAAATGTGGGAGAAGGCCCAGAGAAGGCTCAATGCTCCTCCCTGCCAAAATGGTGAGAAACTCATAGCACCAGGGCACTAGGAGAGAACCAGCACAAAGCCAGATAGGGCTGGGGAAAGGCCAGTTAGCCCAAAACCCGGAGTGCAAAACACCCCGCGCATGGAGAGACAGAACACTGGAGAGGAGAGGGCAGCAGCCCTGGGAGGCCAGGAGAGCCAGAGCTGCTGCTGGGGGGTAGGGGGCCTCTGTACCTGAGTGGGCGGGTCTGTACTTGCAACAGGAATCGTGAAGAGATACTCCGAGACTGACCTCTCTGGGACCTGCACTGGGGCCCCTACCAAGGTCAGAGAAATCATGAATTGGGGCAAAAACCAAGCCCTTGCCCCAGATTTTGCCTCCTTGAGACCCCCAGCCACAGCCTATACCCTGGGACCCTCCTCTCAGGTAGGCAAGGAGGGGAGAAGGGCAAATTGCAGGCACTAAATGCTGGCCCTCTGACCACACCTGGAGCAGCTCCACTGGCCAGAGTCTCAAAGTGCTGTTTTAGAAACTGCTCCTGGTCTGGAGTCTGGGGGCTGCCCTCCTGTAGCCCATAGGGGCCCATGCCTCCCTCCTCTTCTTCCTCTTCTTCATCGCCCTCAGCTGGCTCTTCAAGGTCTGAGGAGATGCCATCCACACTGAGGGGCTCCGTGCTCTCAGAGTCTGGGTGTGGGGAGGGGAGAGAGGCATCGCACTGCACCCATCTGTTGCCAGAGCCTCCCCACCCACCTCCAGGCCCCACCCCCCATGGACCCTCCCTCCAGGCTACAGCCTCACCTTCAGTGGGGTGCTCCGGGCTGGAAAGGCAGCTGCTGCTGTAATCCACAGAGCAGGCACTGTCAGGGCTGTGCTTTTCTGAGCTCCTGCTGCCTGGGTACACTCTTCCCAGAGTTCCCCGGGCTGGAGCCTGCACTTGGAACTCACTGTCAGGATTCCAGCAGGGAGAAGAAAAGGCAGTGAGCAGGGGTAGGCAGCAGCCCCGCTGGACTCCTGCCTGTGATCAGGGTGAGGGATGAGGCAGTGGTGAGCTGGAAGGAAAGCCCTGAGTATCCTGGGGGCCAACCCTCCCTCGACTAAAGAACACTCATAGGGAGGGGAAGATGGGGGCACGAGGTCTGGCTAGGGCAGGATCCTTGCCTGGTATCCATGGTGGGGTTGTCACTCCGCTCCGGGTAGACAATACCATCTTCAATGGGTGCAGGTTCCAGATCTTGGGCAAAGACCCCTTCCTCTTGTGACAATAATCGGATAATATGGGGATAGGAACAAGGTTGGGAAGCCTGAGGCCGAGGGGGCTTTTCATTCTGGGAACACACAAAGGGATGTTAACAGAGCAGAGGTGACAGATGAGGCAGTGGTAGCTGGGGGGTCAGCCCTGAGTATCCTGGGGGCCAACCCTCCCCTTGGAGAAGAGGTGGAGGTGAGTAAGGATGCGGTGTGCACTCATTCAAGGGGAAGCTGAAGGACAGACATCGAGAAGCCAGGCTGGGCTCCAGTTGCTGATGTGAGCTTCTGGATGAGCTGTATTAGCACTCTGGGCTGCCAACCTCCAGCTACCACTTAATACCAAGAGTCCTCCAAGAAACCCAGCCCAGGGCAAAGGCCACTTTTGCCTCTCTACCCCAACCCCTCCCCTGCCTATCCTGATGACCAAACCATACAGCCCAGCCACCCCCATCCTGGCTTTGCAGTTCAGGTTACCCATGTGCCACAGGGGCAGAGCAAGCATAGCTGGACCAGTGCTCAGGTCCCAGCTGGTGGCAAAGGCTGCCTAAGGCCCCTTGGAACTCTCTAGAGAGCTGGGAGAAAGCAGGCTCACCTGGCTAGTGAGTGAAGTCTCAAGGGCCTGCTGCCCATGCTTCCTGGGACCAGATGGGATGATGGCCAGCGAGTCCTGGCTAGGGTCCTGCAGGCTTGGGGCCAGTGTTTCCAGCTGCCGCAGATCCAGCATGGATCTAACGCTCAGTTCCACACCTGGCTGAACCCAGCGCCCTCTTCTTCTGGGTCCCGGGTTGGCTGCAGGAGCCGGGTCCAGGAACCCCACGGACTCCTGTGCCTGGTGGGAGGTAGGGGGTGGGGGAGGAGTAACAACAACCACACAGTCAGATCAACAAATATCCATATATCCCTTACTATGTGCCTGGCACACTACACATGCTAGCTTACTTCATCCTCACAGCAACCTTTTGAAATGGGCACTAGTATCATCCTTGTTTTACAGATGAGGAGACTGAAGCACAGGGGGCTTAAGTGACCAGTCTGCGTCCCACAGACAGTAAGTGGCCTGCAGGTTAGTCTGGCTCCAGAGTTCACGCTCTTAGCTGCATTCCGCATCCTCTGGCACAGGAACCCCTAGTCTCAGCCTTCACCTGGTATCGTGGATGCCTCAGAGCTGGGGGTCTCTAAAAGTCTCCCACTCTGAGGACAGCCCCAGCAGCAACCACTTACTACCAAGAGTCCCCCAAGAAACCCAGACCAGGGCAAAGGCCACTTCTGCCTGTCTACCCCAACCACTCCTTTTGCCTCTCTACCCCAATCACTCCAATAGCTGGGGGCCTCAAAGTCCCTTTACAGCACCAAGGACAAACCTATAGCCCAGGCCTGAGACCCCTGGCCCGGTCAGGGTGCTCCAGAGACACCACAGCATCATCACTCTGTGAAACTGTTGCTGACAACGGAAGGTACTGGTGCTTGGGAACTTGCTCTGAACACCTTGATCCCCCTTTGGCCACCCCAGGGCAGTCGCTGAGTTATGGGTCCCCTCGTGGCCTTTTCCCTCTAACTATTCTGGAAGTTCTCCGCTTACCTCCTAACCGGGGTCTTTAGAACTGTTTCTCCGGATCTCCGCTCTTTGGATCCTTGATTTCCTGCATTTTAGTTCTAACTATCTGGCTTAGGGGTCCTTTGTCCTCTCCACCTTGAGCTCTTCTCTGATGATATTTACTTCCAGGCACCAGGCAGCTGAACAAGTGCCCCACCTCCCCAGTGCTGACTAACCCTGTGCTCCATCCACCCCAACTGGTCCACAGGAAGGAAATGCCTGGGCTTTCTTCACCCCGCACCCAGGACCAGCCCAGCTGCTTCAAATTCCCCGACAAGGCCTTCCTTGGACACAGGAGTGCAGCATGTGGGCAGACCCCATGCCCCAGTACCCTACCAGGCCCAGAGAGCCCTGTTCTCACAGCTCCCTTTGCCTCCTCTAACCTTGGAAGAACATTTTAACAATGGCGACTCACCCGACTCATCTCCCAGTGGGACAGGCTTCGGGGCAAGGCTGGGCTGGGGACCGAGGCTAGACAGAAACAGGCAGTCAGAGGAAGTGTCTCCTGCCCCCCCACCCCCACCCAACCCTGGAGCCCTGGACCCATCAGCCCATACCCTGTGTGGCCACAATGATGCCTCAGTTTCCTCAGCTCACACTGCTCTCACCCCACAGTCTCAGAAAAACCATATCTAGCCATCATACCAACTAGGACCTGTCTGCCCCCACACCCAACTGCCACAGACCCAGTGCCTTCTTGGTACTCTTGGCAAGGACGGGCAGTGCTGTATGTTCTTCTTCAGTCCCCTCATCTTCTCCCTCCTTGTCACTGTCTGATGAGAGAGCCAGTCCAGGAGACAGCATTGATGGGGCCTGGTGCCTGAGTCCGAGACAAGGAAGGGCATGGGGAGAGGAGACTCAACAGGGGGAGAGGAGGCTCAATGGGGGAAGAAGGAAGAGGAGACTCAATGAGGGGAAGAGGAGACTCAATAGGGGGAGAGGAGACTCAACAGGGGGAAGAGGCTGACATCATGGATCCTTGTGTGAGAGGTAAGGTCTTGGGAGACAGAGTTGCTGAATGGCAGGCCCAAAGCATGGAGGAAGTGCAGTGAGGTCCCAGCAAGCCATCTGCACACCCACCCATCACTTGCCCACATTCTGTTCTCACCAGTTGGGTCCAGAAGCCCTTTGGGGAGAGGATGGTCCTTGCTGCTTGCCGCCCCGCTGACGCTGGCGCAACTCAGCCAGACGCTGCCTCATGCTGATGGTCATCTCAGAGCTCAGGCGCCACACAAATATGCAGCTGGGGTAAAGCCACACAGTTGGCTGAAGGAGGGGCAGGTAGAATGGCTAGCGCCATTCTTTCCCCTTATCCATGGACGTGTATCAATTACTTGCACTTAGTTCAGAATCTTTAGCCACTCCATGTTCAAGGTTATTTCATTTATTCAATGTAGTAACATGTTTAAACCTCTCCTGTCCTGGAAAAAAAAAGTCCTACATTTAACCCTATCTCCCTCTTTAGCTTAAAGTCATCTGTAATCTTCCTTGCCATTTATTTACTCCATGTCCCAGGTTGAACAGTATCCACACGCCCCCAAAAATTCATGTTCTCCCTAGGAATCTTAGAATGTGACTTTATTTGGAAATAGGGTTGTTGCAGATGTAATTAGTTAGGAGTGGACCCTTAATCCACTATGACTGGTGTCGGTGTCCTTAGAAGAAGAATAGAGGGAATGCAGAGGCACACGCAGAGAGGAGGCCATGTGATGATGGGGGCGGAAACTGGGGTGATGCATCTACAAGCCAAGGAATGTCAGGGCTTGCAGGAAACCCCAGAAGTGAATGGAAAGGCATGGAGCAGATTCTTCCTAGCATCTTCAGAGAGAGCATGGTGCTGCCAACACCTCGTTTTGAACTTCTAGCTTCCAAAACTGCGAGAGAAAAAATTTCTGTTGTTTTAACAAGACACCCAGATTCTGGTATTTTGTGACAGCAGACCTAGAAACTGAATATACCCGTTAAACCACCACCGTTTTCCTTTTGGTTCCAAGATTCTTTCATGTATGACCTGCGAGAGCCAAATCCAGTCTTTATTTGGCCTCTCTGGAGCACGTGCAACTCATTTATTCCTTATTGATGCTTCTCCCCCACATCCTTCTCGGCCTCTTTCATTGCTTCCTAATCTCACAGCCAGCTACCGCATACTGGAGTCCCTGGGTTCATCACCACCTTTTCCCATTCTGTTCATGCTCCACCGCAATCTCATCCAAATACCAGCTCTCCTCCCACCCCCATGCTGATGATTCCCCAAGCCCTCTGGCCTAAGCCTCTCTCCTGAGATCTACTTTGAGTTCCCCACTGCCTCCTGGACATTTCCACCTAGAACTTGTACAAGCACTTCAAAAACTACATGGCTAAAATGGAAGTCATGGTCTAGAAGCCTCCTTCCCACATAAACCTGCTTTTTCTCCTGTAACCTGCATGTGAATGAGAGGCTTCACGTTCACACAGGGGCATAAGCCAGACACCTGGCATCTTCTTGGGCTTCTCCTCTGCACCCTTGGCCATGGTCACTGAAGCCAAAGGACTCTGCCCATAAGGGTTTGGGGAATGTACCCTCTGCATCCCTGCTGCAGCTGCTTCAGCTCAGCCTCTTACCACCTCTTGTGGCTAGCGGAGACCTCCACTACACCACACTTTCATGCTGCTCTGGGAGCACTTTCTTATACCACCTTGTTTTAAGCCATTCCCCTGCTTCGAATGCTTCAGGGTTTCCTGGTCACCTGCAGGATGCTGTCCTTAGCATTCCTCCACTTGGAATAACAACGCCTTGTAGCATCTGGCTTTCAGGAGTTTAGAGTGGAGGGGCTCTGCATTCAACTCCAGGACCTACCACATACTTGGTGCGTGGCCCTGGGCAACATACTTACTCTCTCTGTGCCTCAGATTCCTCACCTGAAAATGGAGATAATAATAGTACCTACCTCATAGGGTTGTTGTAAAGATTAAATGAGCGAATATGTTCAGAGTACCCGGAACTGTGTCCAGCATGTCCTAAGTGGGCACTAAATATTAACTGCTGTTGCTGTTAAGTATTACCTTTCCCCACTCATTTCTGTACAGCTTCCCATGTGCATTGTTTTCCAGCCGATCAGAACACTCTTCCATCTTAGAAGAAAAAAAAAGAAGCCCCACCTGTGTTCCCCTGGCTCTTGGCCTTGACACACACTGTCTGGAATGCCTTTCCCACCACCTCTCCTCCCATGCTCCCTATGAACATACTTCGACTCATCTTTTCTAACCTAAGTACCCTCCCCTGCAGTCAAGCATGCTCTTCACTGAGCCTTCGTAAGGACCTTGTGCTCACCTCTATTGCAGCACAGATCACACTGCATTATAAAGGACCATCTCCTGTCTCTCTGTCCATCTTTCAGAGTTTGCTGTATTGATCTTAGTGATGTCAGCACGTGGCACTCAGCTAGACAAAGAAAGCAGGCTCAATAAAGGCTGGTAGAATTAAGTAAAGAATTGTATAAAGACATTAAATAGAGATGGGGTACAAATATGTCCCAGGCTGCCTGGGATAGTCCTGGTTTAGGCCATGGTCCTGATATAATTACTAACAACACCCTCTTTCACTGTCAAAAATATCTCCTTTGGACAATACATTATAAGGTCACTCTAGGTATTAGAGCTGTGATTCTCACCCTATCGGGCCCAATTTTCTCTTTGCTTAACAGCTATTTTAGAATACCCTAGGCACTATCTTTAAATGGGATTGATAGGCAATAGAAACTGCCAATAACAGAATTTCAAAAAAACCAATGTAATACCCTAAATAGAATGCTAAATGGAAAATGAAGGAGATTTTTTAAAAAGTAGCTTAAACTAAAATTATGTGTGCAGTATTTTGATGTGTAAATGCTTAGGTCTTACACTTCTGGCCAAGATGGAGTAACAGAGACCAAAATTACTTTCTGACCTAAAACAACAAAAATACTGGACAAAATATATGAAACTATGGCCCTCAAGCAACAAAGGGAATCAATCACTGGAATCAAGCATCAAAAGGCAGTGATCCTCAAGAAATGAGAAACAAATGAGGCTAGCCCCACAATTGACCTCCCAAACACCTTAGAAAACTTTCCAGGCCACAGCACAGGAAGAAAGAATGCAGATGGAGCTCAGAGATCTTCCTGAGTTGAGAGGACAGAACTGTGAGTCTGGGAAGGCCAATGTGGCTAGAATTCATAGGGCAGAATATTGAGGAGGAGAGGGCTGTACAGAGACAGAGCTCTGGAAATCTGAAGATAATACTTACCCTCCTTGACTGTTTAACAGAGTAGTGATCAGAGTATGCAGGTATGAAAATCGCCTGAGAGGCTGGACCCGGTGGCTCGCACCTGCAATCCCAGCACTTTCGGAGGCTGAGGTGGGTGGATCACAAGGTCAGGAGATAGAGACCATCCTGGAAAACATGGTGAAACCCCATCCCTACTAAAAACAAAAAAATTAGCTGGGTGTGGTGACACACGCCTCTAGTCCCAGCTACTCAGGAGGCTGAGGCAGGAGAATCTCTTGAACCTGGGAGGCAGTGGTTGCAGTCACCCGAGATCCAGCAAAGCATGGGCAACAGAGCAAGACTCAGTCGCAAAAAAAAAAAAGAAAGAAAAAAGAAAACTGCCTGAGAATGGAAAGATAATCATCCACAAAGACAGACAGCCCCTCTTCCCCCCTGGCTCTTGGGACCCCGATCGGAAGGTGGGGAGGCGCCTCGTGAGGCGGAGACTGAGAGCCAGCCCCTCTTCCCCCACTGGCTCTTAGGACCCCCATGGCAGGGGGCGGAGGCACCCCCAGCGAGGCGGGGTCTCAGAGCCAGCCCCTCTTCCCCCACTGGCTCTTAGGACCCCCATCGCAGGGGGGGAGGCACCCCCAGCGAGGCGGGGTCTCAGAGCCAGCCCCTCTTCCCCCACTGGCCCTTAGGACCCCCATCGCAGGGGGGGGAGGCACCCCCAGCGAGGCGGGGTCTCAGAGCCAGCCCCTCTTCCCCCACTGGCCCTTAGGACCCCCATCGCGGGGGGGGAGGCACCCCCAGCGAGGCAGGGTCTCAGAGCCAGCCCCTCTTCCCCCACTGGCTCTTAGGACCCCCATCGCAGGGGGGGGAGGCACCCCCAGCGAGGCGGGGTCTCAGAGCCAGCCCCTCTTCCCCCACTGGCCCTTAGGACCCCCATCGCAGGGGGGGAGGCACCCCCAGCGAGGCGGGGTCTCAGAGCCAGCCCCTCTTCCCCCACTGGCTCTTAGGACCCCCATCGCAGGGGGGGAGGCACCCCCAGCGAGGCGGGGTCTCAGAGCCAGCCCCTCTTCCCCCACTGGCCCTTAGGACCCCCATCGCGGGGGGGGAGGCACCCCCAGCGAGGCGGGGTCTCAGAGCCAGCCCCTCTTCCCCCACTGGCCCTTAGGACCCCCATCGCGGGGGGGGAGGCACCCCCAGTGAGGCGGGGTCTCAGAGCCAGCCCCTCTTCCCCCACTGGCTCTTAGGACCCCCATCGCAGTGGGGGGAGGCACCCCCAGCGAGGCGGGGTCTCAGAGCCAGCCCCTCTTCCCCCACTGGCTCTTAGGACCCCCATCGCAGTGGGGGGAGGCACCCCCAGCGAGGCGGGGTCTCAGAGCCAGCCCCTCTTCCCCCGCTGGCTCTGAGGATCCTCCGTGGACTCACAGCCTCTTTACCATAATGTGAGTAATATCATCTCCCCCTCTGGAGATTACGAACTCTTTCACAGACGGGTGTACACCCTCGGTGTACAGAGGGTGTACACCCATCTGTATTGGGAGTAATATCATCCTCTTCCTCCCTGAATATGAAGAACAGTATCACAGGGGTGTTTCTACTCCCTGCGATATCGCGTGTCATATCCTCCTCTCCCACGTTGCAATTAGAAGGAATATCAGTGGGGGCGTGTCCACCTGTAGGGAAAAGAAAGAGAGATCAGACTGTCACTGTGTCCATGTAGAAAGGAAAGACATAAGAGACTCCATTTTGAAAAAGACCTGTCCTTTAAACAATTGCTTTGCTGAGATGTTGTTAATTTGTAGCTTTGCCCTAGCCGCTTGGCCCCAGCCACCTTGACCCAACCTGGAGCTCACAAAAACATGTGTCGTATAAAATCAAAGTTTAAGGGATGTAGGGCTGTGCAGGACGTGCCTTGTTAACGAAATGTTTACCAGCAGTATACTTGGTAAAAGTCATCGCCACTCTCTAGTCTCAATAAACCAGGGACACAATGCACTGTGGAAAGCCGCAGGGACCTCTGCCCTTGAAAGCAGGGTATTGTCCAAGCTTTCTCCCCATGTGATAGTCTGAAATATAGCCTCATGGGATGAGAAAGACCTGACTGTCCCCCAGCCCGACACCCGTAATGGGTCTGTGCTGAGGTGGATTAGTAAAAGAGGAAAGCCTCTTGCAGCTGAGATGGAGGAAGGCCACCATCTCCTGCTTGCCCCTGGGAACTGAATGTCTCGGTGTAAAACCCGATTGTACATTCGTTCAACTCTGAGATAGGAGAAAAGCTGCCCTGTGGCGGGAGGCGAGACATGTTTGCAGTAACACTGCCTTGTTCTTCTTTACTCCACTGAGATGTTTGGGTGGAGAGAAACAAATCTGGCTTACGTGCACGTCCAGTCATAGTACCTTCCCTTGAACCTAATTATGACATGGATTCTTTTGCTCACATGGCTTCTGCTGACTCTCTCCTTATCATCACCCTGCTCTCCTACTACATTCCTTTCTGCTAAAATAATGAAAATCATAATCAATAAAAACTGAGGGAACTCAGAGGCTGGTGCCGGTGCAGGTCCTTGGTGTGCTGAGCGCCGGTCCCCTGGACCCACTGTTGTATCTTTACACTTTGCCTCTGTGTCTTATTTCTTTTCTCAGTCTCTCGTCCCACCCAACTAGAAATACTCACAGGTGTGGAGGGGCAGTCCACCACTTCATCCACCTTCTGTCATATTGAAAGTAACATCATCTTCTTCCCTCCAGGATCGTGGGAATAATATCCCTGGGGGGTTTCCACTTTCTGCCATGTATGTAGTCATATCACCCCCTCCGCCGTGGAATATTATTAAGGAACATCTCACACGGGGGTGTATACTTCCTCCGATATTGGGAGTGACATCAACCTCTCGGTCTCTGAATATGAGGAAGAAAATCACAGGGCGGGTGTACACCTCGTGCTCTACGATGGGGAGTCATATCTGTCTGTTATGGGGAGTAATATCATCCTCTCCCTTTCAGGATACTAATAACAGTTTAACAGGCTGGGTGAACACAGCCTGCGATGCTGAAATTATCATCCTCTCCCCCTCTTCCTCCCCTGGCTCTTAGGATGCCCATCTCAGCGGAGCGAGCCACCCCCCGCGAGGCGGGGACTGAGCCAGCCCCTGTTCCCCCCCTGGCTCTTAGGATCCGTATCGCGAGGGGGGGAGGCACCCCCCGCGTGGCGGGGACTGAGAGCCAGCCCCTCTTCCCCCCATGGCTCTTAGGACCCCCATCGCTGTGGGGGGGAGGCACCCCCCACGCGGCGGGGACTGGGAGCCAACCCCTATTCCCTGCCTGGCTCCTAGGACCCCCATCGCTGTGGGGGGGAGGCACCCCCCGCACGGCAGGGACTGGGAGCCAACCCCTCTTCCCTGCCTGGCTCTTAGGACCCCCACCGCAGTGTAGCAAGGCACCCCCCGTGAGGCAGGGACTGAGATCCAGACCCTCTTCCCCCCCTGGCTCTTGGGACCCCCATCGCAGTGTAGCAAGGTACCCCCGGCGAGGCAGGGACTGAGAGTCAGCCCTTCTTCCCCCCCTGGCTCTTGGGACCCCCATCGCAGGGGGGGAGGCAACCCCTCGTGGCGGGGACTGAGAGCCAGCCCCTCTTCCCTCCATTTCTCTTAGGACCCGCATCGCGGGGGGGAGGCACCCCCCGTGAGGCGGTGACTGAGAGCCAGCCCTTCTTCCCCGCCCAACTCTGAGGATCCCCATCACACGGGGGAGGCACACCCCACGAGGCGGGGACTGAGAGCCAGTCCCTCTTCCCCCCCTGGCTTATGACCCCCATCGCGGATTCTAAGATCCTTAGGACCGACCTGGAGGGCTGTGGGTATTAGGTGTCCAAGAAGAAAACTCAGATCTGCCGACGGCCGCAGGTAGCTTACTTGGGATTTACTATTCGACAGGTGTCCGAAAGCAGCCCGGGATCCGAAAGAAAGCAGGTCATTTGCAATCTTCCGGAGCCTAAGGGCAGAAGTCTGGTGAGAGAATTCCTAGGAGCTGTGGGGTTTTGTAGACTGCGGAGCCCAACTTTGCAGTATTAGCCACGCCTTTGTATGACGTCACAAAGGGGGCGGGGACCGGGAACATTTGGAATGGGGATTCCAAGAACAGCAAGTCTTTCATGACTTAAAGGAAAAACTTCTGAAAGCCCCAGCCCAGGGGCTAGCGGATCTCACAAAGCCTTTTCCACTGTATGCGTCAGAGAAAAGATGGCAGCTGGACTTTAAACCCAGACTGTGGGGCCCTGGCTGAGGCCGGTGGCCTACCTCTCTAAACAGCTAGACAGGGTTTCTAAAGGATGGCCCCCCTGTTTGAGGGCCTTGGCAGCAACTGCCCTGCTAGTACAAGAAGCAAATCAGCTGTATCTTGGGTAAAACCAGAACATAAAGGCCCCCCATGCTGTGGTGACTGAGAGCCAGCCCCGCTTCCCCCCCTGGCTCTTAGGACCCCCATCGCAAGGGTGCGAGGCACTCCCCGCGAGGCGGGGACAGAGAGCCAGCCCCACTTCCCCCCCTTGCTCTTAGGATCCCCATCGCAGCGGGGGGAAGGACCACCCGCGAGGCAGAGACTGAGAGCCAGCCCCTCTTCACCCCCTGGCTTTTAGGACCCCCATTGCAGCACGGGGAGGCATCCCCCGTGAGCCGGGGACTGAGAGCCAGCCCCTCTTCCCCCCCTGGCTATTAGGACACCTATTGCAGGGGGGGAGAGGCACCCCTCGCGAGGTGGGGACTGAGAGCCAGCCCCTCTTCCCTTCCTTGCTCTAAGGACCCCCATCGCAGGGTAGGTAGCCACCCCCCGCGAGGCGGGGAATGAGAGCCTGCCCCTCTTACCCCCCTGGCTCTTAGGATCCCCATCGCCTGGGGGGGAGGCTCCCCCGCGAGGCTGGGACTGAGAACCAGCCCCTCATCCCCCACTGGCTCTTAGGACCCCCATCCCGGAGGGGGGAGGCACCCCCGCGAGACAGGGACTGACAGCCAGCTCCTTTCCCCCCCTGGCTCTTAGGACCCCCATCGCAGGGGGAGGAGGCACCCCCCGCAAGGCGGGGACTGAGAGGCAGCCCCTCTTCCCCCGTGGCTCTTAGGATCCCCATCGCCGGGACCCCCCTTGATGCGGGGTGTAAGAGCCAGCCCCTCTTCCCCTCCTGGCTCTTAGGACCCCCATCGCAGCGGGGGGAAGGACCACCCACAAGGCAGTGACTGAGAGCCAGCCCCTCATCCCCCACTGCCTCTTAGGACCCCCATCACAAGGGGGTGAGACACCCCCCGCGATGCGGGGAGTAATTGCCAGCCCCTCTTCCCTCCCTGGTTTTTAGGATCCGCGGTGGACTCACAGCCTGTTTACGGTATTCGGAGTGATATCATCTCCCCCTCTGGAAATGATAAACTATTTCACAGATGGGGGTACACCCTCGGTGTGCAGAGGGTGTACAGCCATCTGTTTTGGGAGTAATATCGTCTTCCTCCCTGAATATTAAGAACAGTATCACAGCTGTGTTTCTACTGCAGGTGGGATTGGGCGTCACATCCTCCTCTCCCACGTGGAAATTAGAACCGATATCAGTAGGGGCGTGCACACCTTCTGTGATATTTAAAGTGACATCATCCTCTTCCCTCCAGGATCATGAGAACAATATCCCTGGGGGGGTGTACACTTTCTGCGATATTGGGAGTAATATCTCCCCCTCCGCCTTGGAATATTATTAAGGACCATCTCACACGGGGGTGTACACTTCCTGCCATATTGGGAGTAATATTGACCTCTCGGCCTCTGAATATTAGGAACAATATCACAGGGTGGGTGTACACCTCCTGCTCTGTTATGGGGAGTAATATCTATCTATTACGGGGAGTAATATCATCCTCTGCCTTTCAGGATGTTAATAACAATATCACAGGGTGAGTGAACACAGTCTGCGATACTTTAATTATTATCATCCTCTCCCCCGCGGGATACCAGGAACAATGTCACAGAAGAGGTGTACACTCCCTGCGATTTTGGAAGTAATATCCTACGCTTCTTCCGTGAATATTAGGAGCAACATCACCGGGTGGCTGTACATTCATTGCTATGTTGGGAGTCATGTCATACTCTACTCCCTGGATATTAGGATCAGTGTCACAGGGTGAGTGTACACCTACTGAGATATTAAAACTAATATCATGCTCTCCATCCCTGGATATTAGGAACAATATCTCGGGTAGGTGTACACCCCCTGCGGTATTAGGAGAAATAATACGATTAATTATTAAGCATCAATCTTAATAATATTAATTGTTAAACATCAGTCTTAATAATTATCAATGGTAATATTAATTAATAGTATAACGTTATTAATCATTAATATTTTAAATGTACGATTGCATGATTAAAATTATCTGTATTAATGTCATTTTTCAATATTAGCTATTAATCTTAATATTGTTTTATTACCAACATCACTTATGACTGATTTATGTAACATTGATTAATATCATTATTTTATTATTAATAGTGATATTGTTATTATTAATAGTAATTGTTAATATTTTTAATCCGTATTAACTTTTACTATCTCTATTGCAATTATTAATATCGATGATTACTATTAATTAATATATTTATTAATATTAATAATTAATATAACTGTTCCCGATATCTGTGGGGGAGAGGATATTACTCCCGATGTCGCTGAAAGTGTACACCCCTCTATGATGTTTCTCCTAATTGCCAGGGCGTAGAGGATGACATGATTGAAAATATCGCTGCGGGTGTACCTCCGTTCAGTCATCTTGTTCCTAATGTCCTGGGTGGGAGCGGATGATATGACTCCCAATATCGCAGGGGGCGTAGACCTCCCCCGTGATACTGTCCCTAACGTCCAAAGGTGGAGAGGATGATATTTCTTCCAATTTCGCAGGGGGTGTACACCACCCCTATGATATTGATCCTAATATCCAGGGGGCGAGAGGATGATCTTAGTCTCACTATTGCAGGAGGTGTACACTCCCTAGGGATATTGTTCCTAATATTCAGGGACGGAGAGGAAGATCTCACTCCCAATATAGCAGGGAGTGGACACCCCTTCTGTGACATTGTTCCTAATAGCCAGCGGGGCAGAGGAAGATATTACCCCCAATATCGTAGGGGGTGTGCGCCCCCTTGTGACATTGTTCCTTATATCCTGGGAGGGAGAGGATGATACTGGTGGCAACGTCGCAGCGGCTGTACGCACCCACTGTGATATTGTTTCTTATATTCAGGGGGAGAAGATGATATGACTCCCAATATCGCAGGGGTTGTGCACACCTCCTGCGACATTGTTCCTAATAACCCGAAGGGGAGAGCCAAATATTACTGTCAATATCGCAGGGGGTGTACACCTCTTTGGTAATATTGTTCTTAATATCCATGATGGGAGACGATGATATTACTCCCAATATCGTAACAAGTGTACAGCCGCCTGTGATATAGTTCCTAATATCTAGGTGGAGAGGATGATATTACTGCCCACATTGCATGAGCTGTAAAACCCCTTCCATATTTTGCCTACAATCCCGAGGGGAGAGGATGATACTACTCCCAATATCGAAGAAGGTGTACACCCCCCTGGGACATTATTCCCAATATCCACGTTGGGAGATGATGACATTACGCCCAGTATCGCAGGGGATGTACACCCACCCCGGGATATTGTTCCTTATATAGAGAGGGGGAGGGGATGATATTACTCCCAATATCGCAGGGGCTGTACACCCCTCCTGTGATATTGTTCTTAATATCCTAGGAAAGAGAGGATGATACTACACCCAATATCTCACGGGGTGTACATCCACCTCCTTCAGCTATTGTTCTTAATGTACTCCACCTCCCCCGACCAGGGATATTGTTCCTCATATCCAGGGGAAGAGAGGCTAACATTACGCCCAATATCGCAGGGGGTGTACACACCCTCTGTGATGTTGTTCCTAGTATCCAAAGGTAGAGACGATGATATTACTGGCCATATCGCAGAGGGTGTACGCCCTTCTGTGATATTGTTTTTGATATTCAATGGGGGGAGAGGATTACATTAATCCCAACATGGCAGAAGGTGTACAGACCCCGTGATATAGTTCCTAACGTACAGGGAGAAGAGAATAACATTACTCTCAATATCGCAGGGAGCGTAACCCCCACGCCCCCCGTATATTGTTCCTAATATGCAGCGGGGTAGAGGCTGATATTACTCCCAATATCGCAGAAGGTGCACACACACCTGTGATATACTTCCTAATATCCAGCGGGAAAAGGCTGATATTATTCTGGATCTCGCAGTGGGTGTACACCCCCAAGCCCCCCGGGGTATTGTTCCTAATATCTAGGTGGGAAGACGGTGATATTGCTGACAATATCGAAGGGGGTGTACAACTCTTCTGTGATATGGCTCCTGATATCCAGGGGGTGAGTGGATGATATTACTCTCAATAAAGTAGGAAGTGTACACCACCCTGTGATTTTGTCCTTAATAACCACATGGGGAGAGGTGATATTACTCCCAATATTACAAGGGGTGTACACCTGGTCTGTGATATTTTTTCTTGTATCCAGGAAAGGACAAGATGATATTACGACCAGTATCGAAGACATGTACAGCCCCATGGGATATTGTTCTAAATATACAGCTTGAAAAAGGATCCGATGACTCCCAATATAAGAAGGGGTGCACACCCCGCCTGTGATATGAATCGTAAAATCTAGAAGAGTGAATGACATTGCTTTCAAAAACACACGGGGTGTACACCCCATCTCTGATGTTGTTCCTATCATGTAAAGGAAGAGATGATGATATTACTCCCAATATATACCCCCTGTGATACTGTGAGTCACAACTAGTGGGGGAGAGCATGATATTACTTCAAATATGACAGCGGCTTTACACCCCATCTGTGACATTACTCCTAATTTCCAGTAGCAAAAGTAGGATGTGCCTCCGAATAGGCCTGTGATATTTCCCCGACTATTTAGGGAAACACAGGATGACATGACCCCAAATCCCGCAAAAAGCGTACACCCAGTGTGTGATATGGTCCGTACATGCGGAGGTGCAGAGGATATTAGTTTTCATATCGCAGGCTGTGTACACACACTCTGTGAAGTTGTTCCTAATAGCAGGAAAAAAGAGAATGTTCACAATGGACACAGGTCACATCGCAGGGGGTGAGGCACCTCCCGCGGTATGGGGAGTAAGGGCCACCCCCTTTCCCCCCCCAGCTATTTATTATGATCCACATTGCAGGGGTGTGAGGCACCCCCTGAGATATGGGGAGTAAGAGCCACCCCCTTTCCCCCCCCCCCCCCGGCTATTTATTACGACCCACATGTCAGGGGGGTGAGGCACCCTCCGCGATATGGGGAGTAACAGCCACCCCTTCTCCCCCCCCTCGCTATTATGATCCACCTCGCAGTGGGGTGAGGCACCCCCCGCGATATGGGGAGTAAGAGCCACCTCCTCCCCCCCCGAGTTATTACGATCCACGGTGGACTCACAGCTTGTTTACTATATTGGGGGTAATATCTCCCCCTCTGGAAATTATGTGCTGTTTGACAGATGGATGTACACCCTCGGTGTGCAGAGGTTGTACACCCGTCTGTATTGGGAGTAATATCCTCTTCCACCCTGAATATTAAGAACCGTATCACAGCTGTGTTTCTACTCCCTGTGATATTGGGTGTCATATCCTCCTCTCCCACACTGAAATTAGAAACAATATCAGTGAGGGCATGTACACCTTCTGTCATATTTAAACTAATATCATCCTCTTCTCTCCAGGATCATGGGAACAACATCCCTGGGGGGGTGTACACTTTCTGCGATAAATGTAGTAATATCACCCCCTCTGCCTTGGAATATTATTAAGGACCATCTCACACGGGGGTGTACACTTCCTGCGATATTGAGAGTAATATCGACCTCTCTGCCTCTGAATATTAGGAACAGTATCACACGGTGGGTGTACACCTCCTGCTCTATTATGGGGAGTAATATCTATCTGTTATAGGGAGTAATATCATCCTCTCCCTTTCAGGATATTTATAACAATATCACAGGGTGGGTGATCACAGCCTGCAATACTTTAATTATTATCATCCTCTCCCCCGCGGGATACCAGGAACAATGTCACAGAAGAGGTGTACACTCCCTGCGATATTGGGAGTAATATCATACTCTTCTTCCGTCAATATTAGGAGCAATATCACCGGGTGGCTGTACATTCATTGCTATGTTGGGAGTCATGTCATACTCTATCCCCTGGATATTAGGATCAGTGTCACAGGGTGAGTGTACACCTACTGAGATATTAAAACTAGTATCATGCTCTCCATCCCTGGACATTAGGAACAATATCTCGGGTAGGTGTACACCCCCTGCGGTAATAGAAGAAATAATATGATTAATTATTAAGCATCAGTCTTAATAATATTACTAATTATTAAACATCAGTCTTAATAATTATCAATGGTAATATTAATTAATAGTATAACGTTATTAATCATCAATGATTATTTTAAATATGATTATGCATGATTAAAATTAATTATTAGTATTGTCATTTTCAATATTAGTTATTAATCTTAATATTAATTATTGTTTTATTACCAACATCACTTATTGATTTAATTAAGTAACATTAATTACCGATATCATTATGTTATTATTAATAGTGAGGTTGCTATTAATTATTAATAGTAACCATTAATATTTTTAATCCGTAGTAACTTTTACTATCTTTATAGTAATTATTTATATCGATGATTTCTATTAATTGTTATATTTATGAATATTAATACTTAATATAATTGTTCCCGATATCCGAGGGGTAGAGGATGTTACTCCCAATATCACAGAACGTGTACACCCCTCTATGATGTTATTCCTAATTGCCAGGGAGTAGAGGATGACATTATGAAAAATATCGCAGTGGGTATACATCCCTTCGGTCATCTTTTTTCCTAATGTCCTGGGTGGGAGAGGATGATATGACTCCCAATATCGCAGGGGGCGTAGACTTCCCCCGTGATATTGTCCCTATCATCCAAAGGTGGAGAGGATGATATTTCTTCCAGTTTCGCAGGGGATGTACACCACCCCTGTGATATTGATCCTAATATCCAGGGGGCGAGAGGATGATGTTAGTCTCAATATTGCAGGAGGTGTACACTCCCTAGGGATATTGTTCCTAATATCCGGGGACAGAGAGGATGATCTCACTCCCAATATAGCAGGGAGTGGACACCCCTTCTGTGACACTGTTCCTAATAGCCAGCGGGGGAGGGGAAGATATTACCCCCAATATCGCAGGGGGTGTACACCCCTTGTGACATTGTTCCTTATATCCTGTGAGGGAGAGGATGATACTAGTGGCAATGTCGCAGCGGCTGTACACACCCACTGTGATATTGTTCCGAATATCTCGAGGGGGAGAAAATGATATTACTCCCAATATCCCAGGGGGTGTACATCCTCCTGTGACATTGTTCCTTATATTCAGGGGGAGAAGACGATATTACTCCCAATATCACAGGGGTTGTACACACCTCCTGCGATATTGTTCCTAATATCCCGAAGGGGAGAGCCAAATATTACTCTCAGTATCGCAGGGGGTGTACACCTCCTTTGGAATATTGTTCTTAATATCCATGATGGGAGAGGATGATATTACTCCCAATATCGTAACAAGTGTACAGCCGCCTGTGATATAGTTCCTAATATCTAGGTGGAGAGAGGATGATATTACTGCCCATATCGCATGAGTTGTAAAACCCCTTCCATATTTTGCCTACAATCCCGAGGGGAGAGGACGATACTACTCCCAATATCGAAGAAGGTGTACACCCCCCTGGGACATTATTCCCAATATCCACGTTGGGAGACGATGACATTACGCCCAATATGGCAGGGGATGTACACCCACCCTGGGATATTGTTCCTTATATCGAGAGGGGGATAGGGTGATATTATTCCCAATATCGCAGGGGCTGTACACCCCTCCTGTGATATTGTTCTTAATATCCTAGGAAAGAGAGGATGACACTACACCCAATATCTCAGGGGGTGTACACCCACCTCCTTCAGATATTGTTCTTAATGTACTCCACCTCCCCCGACCAGGGATATTGTTCCTTATATCCAGGGGAAGAGAGGCTAACATTATGCCCAATATCGCAGGGGGTGTACACACCCTCTGTGATGTTGTTCCTAGTATCCAAAGGTAGAGACGATGATATTACTGGCCATATCGCAGGGGGTGTACACTCCTCTTGTGATACTGTTCTTAATATTTAGGGAGGGAGACAATGATAGTACTGTCCATATTGCTGGGGTCACAACACCCCCGTGATGTTGTTTTTAATATTCAGTTTGGGAGAGGATGATAATAATTTCAATATAACAGGGGACACCCCCCCCGTGATGTTGTCCCTAATGTCCAAGGGAAGAGAAATGATATGACTCACAATATGTCAACGGGTGTACATCCCCTGTATAATATTCTTCCTAATATCCAGGGGGGATTAGAATGATATTACTCCCAATATCACAGGGGGTGTACGTGACCCCTTTTATATTGTTTCTAATATCTAGGGAGGGAGAGGATGATATTACTCCCAATATTGTAGGGGTGTACACCCCTCCCGTGACATTGTTTTTAATATTTAGGTAGGGAGTGGATGATATTACTCTCAATATCTCAGAGGGTTTACACTCTTCCTGGGATACGGTTTCTAATATTAAGTGGGAGAGAGGATGATATTATTCCCAGTATCGCAGGGGGTGTACATGTCCTGTTATTTTGTTCCTAATATCCAGGTTGGGAGAGGATGATATTACTGCCTATATCGTAGGAGTTGTACACCCCATCAGTGATATTATTCCTCATATTCAGGGGAAAAGAGAATGACATTACTCCCAATAGCGCAGAAGGTGTACACACCCCTTTGATATTGTTCCTAATACGCAGTGGAGGAGACGATGATATTACTGGCCATATCGCGAGGGGTGTACACCTCCTCTGTGATATTGTTTTTAATATCCAGGGGTTAGAGGATGACATTAATCCCATGATCGTAGTGGGTGTACACCAATGCTGTGGTATTGTTCTTAATATCCAGGGAGGGAGAGGATGATATTACTGTCACTATCGCAAGGGGTAGACACTCCTTCTTTGATATGGTTCCTAATATCCAGGGGGGAGAGTATGATATTAATCCCAAAATCGCTGTGGGTATACACCCCTTTTTGATATTGTTCCTAATACACCGGGGGAGAGTCTATGATATTACTGCCCATATCACAGGGTGTGTACACCAGAACTGCTATATTGTTTCTTATTTCCAGCAATGAAGAAGTTGATATTACTCCCAAAATGGAATGGGCTGTAAACCCCCCATAAGATATTGTTCCTAATATCCAGGGGGAAAAGGATGATATTACTTTCAATGTTGCGGCAGGTGTATAATCTGCCTGTTATATTGTTCCTAATATCTGGGGTGGGGGCGGCGGGGTGAGAACGATATTACTCGCAATATCTCAGAGGGTGTACACTGCCCCTGTGATATTGTTCTAAATATCCACAAGGGAAGAGATTAATATTACTCCCAATATCCCAGGGGGTACACATCCCCACTGTTATATTGTACCTAATATGAAGGGGTGGAGAAAATGATATTACTCCCAATAGCGCCGTGTGTATACAGCCCTCCTGTGATATTGTCCCTAGTATCCAGGAGCTAAAGATAGATATTACTCCCAATATCCAGGGGATAGAAGTTGATATTAAACCGAATATCACAGTGGGTGTACACAACTCCTGTCACATTGTTCCAAATATCCAGGCAGAGAGAGGATAATATTACTCAAAGCATTCCTGGCGGTGTAAACAGCCCTCTGTGATATTGTTACTAATATACAGAAAGGGAAAGGATGATATTACTCTCAATAAACAGAAGGGTACAATTCCCATGTGATGTTGTTCTGAATATCTAGGGTGAGAGAGGATGATATTACTCCCAACATTGCAAAAGTTGTAAACACCTTCTGTGATATTGTTCCTAATATCCGGGGCAAAGAGGATGATGTTACTCCCAGGATCGCAGGGGGTTGTACACCCCCCTGTGATATTGTTTCTAACATCCAGAGGGGGAGAAGTTGATATTACTTCAAACATCACCGGGGGTGTACACCCCACCCGTGATATTGTACTTAATATTTAGCGGGAGAGAGGGGGGTGATATTACCAATAACGTAGGGGAAAGTCAACCCCCTCTCCCTCGCTGGATATTACGAGCCATATGACAGGGAGGTGTCCACCCCCCACCATATGGAGAGTAATATCACCCTGCTCTCCCCCCACCTCCAGCTTCTTTCTGCTAATGTCCCCTTGCCCCTCCAGGTGGCTTTCTTGGGCAGGGCATAAAAGAAATTACGTGGTTTTCTTGCTCAGATTTGTTCGCAAGTCCACGAGAAATACTCAGGGAGTCTTGCAAAAATCCGGTGTTACAGCAGCTAAGTCAGCCAGCTAGCCGTGCCCTACAGTTGAGATGGCATGCCATGATTCCCCTCTCTTTCACCTGCTGACTCCTCCTCAGCCTTCCGGACTCTGCTTAGGTGCCTCTTCCTCCAGGTTGTCCGCTCCCGTCCCCACCCTTCCTTACCTGCTCTCCTAATACCATGGGCTGATCCAGCGCAGCATTTGTCGCACATCTTACAGCTGCCTGCCTCCAGTCTGTATCCGGACTCCACAACCTGAAGGTAACGGCTGCATCTGCCTTGATCATCATTGTATCCCTTGCTCCTACAACAGCACCTAACACAGAGTAATTCCTCAGTCAACATTTTCTGGATGGGTGAACAAAAAATAAATCTACACATCAAGTGAAAATTAGGCTGAGCAGAAATGAAGCAAGTGATAAAGTACAAGAGAAGGTTATACCTGTTATTCTAGGCATGCTAATTCTAATTTTAGAATTGCTGTGGTTATTTCATGTTACTCTGCCAGGCTTCAGTGTTAGGCAAGGGCAATTCTCTGTGTAAGCAGGGATAGCTCTCTTGAAAGGTCCTGTTGGTCCTGGGAAGTGATGGTACATGTGACTCATCCCTCAAACCAGAAGGCTAAGCTAAACTAGCAGGAGAGCTGCAGCAGGAACCTTCTGGCAGGAAAGAAACAGCATGCTCTGTGTACTACCCGTGTGTGACCGGAAATAAAGGATGCCCACCATGTGAAGACTGACCAGGACGCAGAGAGGACGTCAGGCAAGATCCCGCCTGTGCTTCGGGACACATCATGTTTATTAGCATCATTAAGTACTAGCTGACGTGCATAGAGCATTGAGTATGT
The DNA here is from genome assembly GCF_028858775.2 of Pan troglodytes. Taxonomy (NCBI): domain Eukaryota; kingdom Metazoa; phylum Chordata; class Mammalia; order Primates; family Hominidae; genus Pan; species Pan troglodytes. The sequence continues at coordinate 88,305,793 of NC_072416.2, read as the reverse complement.
GCCAGGCACTGTGCTAAGCACTTCACATTCACTATTTCATGGGATCCCCACCATGGCCCTATAAGGTGAAACTTATAAATATCACCATTAGATATATGGGGAAATTGAGGCTTGGAGAGGTTAAGTTGTTTGCCTGAGGTCACAAAGCTGGTAAGCAGCAGAGCTGGAATCCAAACCAACAGAAATTCCATCTAGATACCCAACTCCCCACTGCCGTCTATCCTTGGAAACTAGACTAGTCTCCAAGGAAACATGAATCTACATTTTCTTTCAACTAATAAGAGCTCTTTCCTTACGGTAATTATTTAAATAGTTTTAATAAAAATTTAAAATCTATTTCAAGATTAAAGTTTCAAAGCCATCAAACATCAAATATATATGGAAATACATTTGTATACATTATAAACAGATATATGACGTGACATGAAGTGCTGGATCCAGTGCATCAGAAAATACACGCAAATATAAAATACCCGACAGCATTATGTAAAACATCAGCTGCTTGCCAAATCGGCATTAAATACTTAAGCACTGTGACCTGTTGCTTAAAGTATTACAAATCCAGCCTTATCTAAAAATCTCTATTTGTCTTAGGAAACTAATACTTTTTAAAAACAATAATTTGGTAATTTTAATAATATTTAGATCTATCTAAACTTAAAGCCTATATATTTACCACCCTTTTACATGCTTACCAGTATTACAGACACAATAAATTTTATCAGGTATTTTTGATAATGAGCTAGGAATTGTTTGAAATATAAAGAAGAATAAGATTTCGTTTTCACCATCTCAGAGATTCCAGATAGTGGTGGACACAGAAACCCGTGAAAATAACTGCAGGATGAAATAGATGAAATTATAGAAGCCCTATGTACCATGGAAAATTGGACATGGACATGGAAATTTTATTTCATATGCATACTCGTTAAAGAAAGAAGAAGCCTAAAAAAGTTAGCTACCTTTGGCTTTTATTACTTATGTCTTACACTCAAGTGAACTTTTTTCTGTCTAATCTAATATCATTCAAATCCTGAGTCCTTTTAATTAAGTTATCCTAAAATGAATTTTCATGAACACAGAATTTGTGCTATTACTCTATCTGCACCTCATGGATATTACCACATTTTAGATTTTATGTTTTAAAACACAAAACAATATAAAACCTAAAGTTTTAACATAAAATGTCTTTGGATCTTCAACTAAAATACTAAAGATATAAAAAACTTTATTCTCCTCAAGATAAAACTAGATTTAAAATTGTCAATGAAATAGTTGATTGATCATTTATATTTCTATAAATATATGGAAAATAATCTATTTTTTAATTGTAAGACATTACAATTTTAGATTGTATTTGCATTTAGGAAAATTTCACATAATCTTTACCAGATCCATGCTTACTCTGATAAAAATTTGTTTTTTCAATAGTTGTTTCTTCAAAATATCTTGACTAATCCTTCTCCCTCTACAAACAATATTATTATTTGCCAATATTCAAAAGTCTGAATAAACGACCTTATCCCTGGGAATATCTTGCCAAAAAACTATTACCTGCAGCTACAAAGTCCAGAATGTCAACTTCTTCAGAACAAACAGTTCAGTTTCTCCCATAAAAAATGCAAGGGAAACAAAAAAAGAGGACTGAGGAAATCTAAAAGAGATATAATAGCCCATATCAACCAAACACAATACGTAACCCTTATTAGCATTCTAATTCAAACCGACCAACTAAACAAAAAGTTTTTAGACAATTGAAGACATTTAAATATTGCCTGGATAAACCGATGCTATTAATGGATTATTTAGGTGTGATAATGGTATTGTGGTTACATTGATGGGAATCTTCTTTTTTATAAATGGGGTCTTGCTATGTTGCTCAGGGTGGTCTTGAACTCCTGGCCTAAAGTGATCCTCCAACCTCTGCCTCCCAAAGAGCTGGGATTACAGGGAGGAGCCACTGCACCCAGTCTCATTGATGGAATTATTATCTTTTAGAGAAATATTCAAAAATACAATGCAATGATAGACTATCTGGGATTTGATTCAAAATAATTCAGTGGGGAGAGGACTGTCAGCAGATAAAGAAGACACAAGGTTGGCCCAGAGGAGAAGTACATACAGGTTAATTATACTAATCTCTTTATAAACATTGTTTGAAATATGACATAATGTATCCTATACAACTGATACCTTGAGTAACACAATAATAGTCCCCTTAATTTTAGGAACTACTGGCCATAAATATGCCCTTACATATAGACATCTCCTCTGTACATAGCAAAATCACATTATTTGACAAAAAGGAAATCTCTTAGGCTACGTTTAATCTTATTGTTCTCTTTGCCTGGATTTGGGAATAGAAACTGCTTCACTGGCTAAGTAAATCATAACTGTCCCAAAATATTCTTAATTACTGATTTCAATAAACATATCCCTTCGTTCTAAGAACAATTAAGAAAATGAACTTTATGTTCAGGTAAACCTGACAATGTTAAGGTAGTTGAGTAACAGGGAAGTAATGATTAACTGAATTTCATACTGGATTCTCAAATCCTTTTTCTTTTTCTACTCTAATGTTTCCTTTGGATGGGGCGAATTCTAGTATTGTTAGCGATCACCTATGTAACTTTTTTGCAGGTGGTGTATATGGAATCAATGAATGCTTCAAACCAATTAAAAATAATTTCAGTGATTACATGAAAACACAGCTAGAAAAACTAAAGTATTTTTGTAGAGATTACGAGAAGGTTACATTAACAATCAGAATAAGGTTACTATTTAGACTGTAATCAGGTGTCAGTGTGGAAAGAAATTTCTGAGCGTTTTTCCGGAAGGCTGGGGAGGAATGAGAATCATGACTCTCCACACTTCCACTAAAACGTGGTGAAGCACTGGTGCAAACTCTCAGAAGCCACCATTTGCTAAATCTCCCCGCCAGCCTCGTCAGTCCTTACCGCCGTTGGATTCCATTATTTTTCTCGTGGTTTCTGCTGTTTCTCTCCATTGTCTAACGACCGTTATTAAGTAAAAATGAATGAAACGGGGCCGTGTGATCTAGGCAGCCTGGAGATGAGATTTTGGAATCATAAGCTACCTTCCAATGTATAAACAGACTTTATTCATTCTGGATCCTCAATGTACACAGAATCGGCACTGTAGGATGTGACTGCCCTGCCAGAAGGCACCTGCTCGGGACTTGCTGGCAACCGACAGTCCCCTCTGCTTGCAACCCTCGGCCGGCCGCCGGGGACCCCTAGTCCACCGGTTCCCGGACGTTCTCTCTACTCTCCAGCGGCCACCGCCTCCACTCCCACCCCGCTAGTCCCGAGCCTGCCGGCCCGAGGGTTCGCAGAGGGCCAGTCGTTGCGACGGCCCCGCGTCCCGGCCCCCTCGTCTCTTGGACCTTCCCCCCAGGCCAGCGCAGCCCGCGTCCCGGGCAAGGTTCACGCTACCAGGATCCAGTGCGGGGCGACGAAGTGGAGAGCTGCAGCGAGACTCCGAAGAGAGATTCCGGCTTCGCGGGGCGGCGCGGAGCCCGGAGCCGCCCACCTCCGCCGCCCGGGGAAGGCGGCTGGGATTAGAAGGTGGCTTCGGGCCCGCAGGGAGTCCGGGGGAGGGATTCCCGGTACCGCCGGCACCGACGTCGAGGGGTGCCTGGGTTCCTGGGGACCACGAGAGGAAAAAGAACGAAAATCACACCGGGGAGGAAGGACGCGCGGAACGCCCCCCGTGGAGCAGGTGCTCTGGTCGGGCGTGGGCCGGAGCGCGGTCCGGGGGAGTCTGGCGGCGCCGTTGCCCGCACTCGGCAGAGGCTGGCAAGAAAACGCACAGCCCAGGGCGTGCGGCGGGGAACGGACCGCGCGACGAGAACACGCACAGCCCAGGGCGTGGGGCGGGGAACGGACCGCGCGACGAGAACACGCACAGCCCAGGGCGTGGGGCGGGGAACGGACCGCGCGACAAGAAAACGCACAGCCCAGGGCGTGGGGCGGGGAACGGACCGCGCGACGAGAAAACGCACAGCCCAGGGCGTGGGGAGGGGAACGGACCGCGCGACAAGAAAACGCACAGCCCAGGGCGTGGGGCGGGGAACTGACCGCGCGACAAGAACACGCACAGCCCAGGGCGTGGGGCGGGGAACTGACCGCGCGACAAGAACACGCACAGCCCAGGGCGTGGGGAGGGGAACGGACCGCGCGACAAGAAGACGCACAGCCCAGGGCGTGGGGCGGGGAACGGACCGCGCGACAAGAACACGCACAGCCCAGGGCGTGGGGCGGGGAACGGACCGCGCGACAAGAAGACGCACAGCCCAGGGCGTGGGGCGGGGAACGGACCGCGCGACAAGAACACGCACAGCCCAGGGCGTGGGGCGGGGAACGGACCGCGCGACAAGAAGACGCACAGCCCAGGGCGTGGGGCGGGGAACGGACCGCGCGACAAGAAAACGCACAGCCCAGGGCGTGGGGCGGGGAACTGACCGCGCGACAAGAACACGCACAGCCCAGGGCGTGGGGCGGGGAACTGACCGCGCGACAAGAACACGCACAGCCCAGGGCGTGGGGCGGGGAACGGACCGCGCGACAAGAACACGCACAGCCCAGGGCGTGGGGCGGGGAACGGACCGCGCGACGAGAACACGCACAGCCCAGGGCGTGGGGCGGGGAACGGACCGCGCGACGAGAACACGCACAGCCCAGGGCGTGGGGCGGGGAACGGACCGCGCGACAAGAACACGCACAGCCCGGGGCGTGGGGCGGGGAACTGACCGCGCGAGTCTTTCGGCGCGTCTGGGTCTCGGGGAGAGAAAAGCGCTTCCTGGCACCGGGGGCGGTGGCACAGAGGCCAGGAGGAAGAAATCCGGGCCCTGGCCCAGGTCAGGCTTCCACCCCTGCGACCCGCAAGAGGCCCAGGCAGGAAAGGTGGCGCGCGCGAGTGGAGTTAGTGGCTCAGAAAGCAAACCTGGCCAGGTGCTGCTGCCTGAGGGTCGTCGGGCGAGTTTCTTCATTTCCCCGAGTTCCTTATTTCTAGTCCGGAAAACGGAGAATTCCATAGTGTCTTCTTCAGGGAGTGCTGGGAGTGCTGAAGGAGGATCCGGTGCCTGGCAGACCAGGAGCAGGGGGGAAACAGTTGGCCGATACTGTTACTATTATCAGCGTTATTAGCGGGCAGGACAGTGTGTGTGGGGGGGGGTCGGGGGTAAGGGGCCTCCCCGCGCCTCCCAGCCCTTCGCGCTCGGCTCCAGCTCTTTGGCTTCCTTCCCTGGGCAGCTCTAGGCTTAGCTCTCAGCCATTTCTCAAGAAGACGATCCCGAGGGTCGAAGACCACCCTTGACCCTTGACCATGGACTCTTCGTGTAACTTGGAAGAGCCGTGATTTTAAAACCCAGCCTCAGGGTTACGGAAGCCCGAGATCTGGGAGGCGTCCGGGACCTCCCTCCCAGAACCGCAGGGACCCGGCCTGGGATCCAGAGTGTGGCCTCTCGCTCTGTGCAGTCAGGAAGGCGGCCAGGTCTGGTCACCGCGCCAAGCACTACGCACCCCTGGGACGCGTCGTTGCGGGGCGGTGGGGGGGCTGGGGCGCCTCCACGACGCCTGGTCTGCCCGGCGAGTGCTTGGTGTCGTTGGTGGGTTCGTAGCTGCGACAGGTAAACGTCCGTTCCGCGAGCAGGGCAAGGCAACCCCTGCGGGTCGCACCCGAAGGCCGGACCTCTCCAAGCCGCCGGGGTGCTTCCAAACAGGTGGACCCGAAGCTCCTGTTTGATCGGAGAATAACGTTTAATTTACTCCGCCACTGAATTGATGGTTTAAATATTCATCTTTGGATATGGTTTAACATTAGGCAAAAATTAGGAGCTTGGAGGCGGTTCCGGGAAGGGGTCTGACCCTCAGTCACCCATGTTCGTAGCTGTGTTGGTCTGCCCTCGGGCAAGAGAACGAAGATAATTGGGAGGGTGCCAAGAAAACCTAGAGAAAGTCCCTTCTGGGTTCAGCGGCCGGCTGTAGCCGCTCTCCCAGGACGTTTGTTGACAATAAATGAAGGAAGGTCGGCCTGGAGACGTTTTCGCACAACGGACAGAGGGGAGTTGGAACGTAAACCAGCGAGAACCTGGCATGAAATAGGACCCCTCTATTCTCAGTTTGTTTCCAAACTCTTAGACTGCCCCAGCCCTGCCGGATTTGCTAAAAGTGGTCTATTTTGGACGCTGGTGGTGCTATGGGGCTGACGGCTACCTGTGCAAAGAAGAGGGAAGAATTGGAAGCTGGGGTCTGGGCAGCTACCAAAGGTGGGGCTTGGGAACTTTTCAGAACGTCCTCAGAACCGCAGGAGCCAAGAGGAAATCTCCCGTAGGGGATCTCAGGTAGGGTATGCCAAGAAATTCCAAGAGACGGGATGGAGAAGAGAAGCCGGAGAAAAATCGGCCAATTAGACTACTGTAAAAATGTGTGTCTCCATGTTTGTCCTCCCTCCTGAAATAAGAAATTCATAGCTGGGGGTGGGGAGTAGATGGGGGCTGGGGGAAAAACTTTCTCACATTCACAGAGCAGCTTCCCTCAAAGCGGCACGGAATCGGGAACCCCACTCAGGACAGGGGAAAACGGCCAAGTTCCTAGAAATTTGTTTTCTTTGTGGGGAGCAATTCATGATGGGCGTTCTTGTCTGGTTTCCCCCCACTCCGTCCCCTGACGCCGAGTAACACTTAAACGTTTCTAGTTGCAAAGTCTTTTCAGAGTTGTTTTTTTTTTAAGAAATAAGTTTTGAAAATTCTAGTGCTTAAAAAATGTATATATATATGTATATTTATAGCCTTTTATTTTCCCTGAGTACATGTTGGCCACTACATTCCAAATTGATCTCAAATGGTTTTCCAGCTTGTTGGGGGGTGATGAAAAATAAATGGAGAATATATTTACATGCCCTCCTATTCTTTTCTTTTAGAAGTCTCATAAATAGTAAATTTCCTATTTTAAAAGCCAGGACATTTTCAACCTCAAATATTTGGAATTTTTAAAGGCCATATTAAAATGGATTACTTCTGCTATCTATAATAAATATGAATTGTGAAAATAAATTGTTTGAGGGAAAATAATGTAGGTTTTAAAAAGTTCCATTTAGAAAGGGAAGAATGAGGCGTAATAGAAAATAAACGATGTAGTGTAGTGACTTAGCATTTTATTTCGTCTCTATAACTAGGCTTAATTTTAACACCTTAATTTTAACATTAAAGATGGCACGTCAGACACACAGATAAGAAATCAATGTTCTGAAATTAATATCCTACTTACATTAAACATCCCTATCAGGAAGACACAGAGAGTAGAAGCATTTTGCGCTAGACTTAGGAATAATACTTCCAGTTCCAAGGAAGTGAAGAAGGGGGAACATGTTTGGCATCGGAGGCTGTGTTTTTGTTTGCTTGCTTGTTTTTCTTTTAATGCCAGAACAAAATACCCCACTCACGTTCATAGTACCCCAGGAAATGTGCAAATCGGGAAAGCCATAGAAGCCACAACCGAAGGCAAGAAAAGATGACTTGACGCCCTGCGAAGGTTACGTTCAGGTGGTTTTTAGAGGAACGTAATCCAGCTGTTTCTTTCTAACCATTTTGCAGCGAACAGAAGTTCGTGTTTGCTCTCCAGCGGGATTCAGATGCACACGCCCAGTATGGGCCGCGCAAGGTGGAGTGAGCAGCTGCGGGTCGCTCCCCACTCCCACCTGGCTCTAGGAGGGCCCTGCGGAGTTGGCCAGGGAACTGGGCGTGGGCGATACTAAAAAAACTGGTGAGGTCCCCTCTCCGCCCAAAGGGGCAGCCAGCGATGTCAGCCTAGAGCCCTCTGCCACTGCCTGATACCTCAGCAGCGCCGAGGCGGCCGACAGGTGCCCGCCCAGCACCGCGCCCTTGGTGGGAGCGCAGCCGTTGGCGCAGTCCTCCTCCTGATGCTGCTGCTATTGCTGCAAAATTGTCCGAGCAGCGGCGGCGGCGGACACTTGCAGCAAAGGGGCAGCGGCCTGGGGATGCAACAGGCTTGATGGTCGCCGGAGCAGGTGGCAGTAGCTCCACGCGGTCGGGGACAAACTCTGCGCAGCCCCTGTACCCGCTCCCCTGACCCCTTGCATAATACTCTCAATGCTGAAAGAGATGCATCCGCCTCCCGGTGGCGACGCCAGACCCTTGCCCTCCTCCCAAGGCTGAGGACCAAGTGAGGGCTGCAGCACGGGAAGGGTGCCGGGGTCGCCAGGTCCGCGCCTTCTGCTTTCTTCGGTGCCCCGGCATAGGCGGGGGCCGAGAGCAGTAGGTAGCGAAGAGGATGCGGGTGCAGCAGAGCGTAAGGGCGTCTCCCGGGGGCGGTGTTGGGGTAGGCCCCCGGGACTGGCTGCGGCGGGGCAGGGGCCCAAGCAGAGGGCCTGGGCGGGGGTTGTGCAGGGCGGCAGGTGCAGCAGGTAGAGGGAAGGGGTGGGGCAGGTGGGCTCCCGGGGTCAGTTGGTGGCGCTTGAAACGCTTCCTACGCCGGAGAAAGCTGCCATTGTCGAACATGTCCTGCGAGGCGGGGTCCAGGCTCCAGTAGTTGCCCTCGCCTGGGTGGCCCGGCTCGCGGGGGATCTTGACGAAGCAGTCGTTCAGCGAGAGGTTGTGGCGGATGCTGTTCTGCCAGGCGGGGAACTTGCGGCGGTAGTAGGGGAAGCGGCCACTAATGAAGGCGCAGATGCCGCTGAGCGTGAGGCGCTTGTGCGGGCTTTGCAGGATGGCCATGGTGATGAGCGCGATGTACGAGTAGGGAGGGTTTGCCGGCTGCCGGGCATCTTCAGAGGCCGCCGCAGACCTTGGCGGTGCCCTGAACTTGGTGCTAAACTCTGAGGGGTCGCTCGGGCCGCCGCCGCCCTCGATGTGCTCTCGGGGAAGCGCAACCCCGCCCCACCGGGCCACCTGCAGCCCCGGCTGGAGCCACTGCTCTAGGAACTGCTGGCTCGCCTCCTCCTCCTCGTCTTCATCTTCCTCCTCTCCCAGGACATCGATTTTACCGTCTTCCCCATCGGAGTCCCGGAGGCTGCGCTGCGGTGTGGAGCGAAGGCGCTCAGCTCTTGGCAAGTTCATGGCGGAGCAGGTGCTTCAGTCGCAGGGGATGTGGCGGCCGATCACCTGGCCTGGGGCGGGCTGAGCTGGAAGCCTGGGCTGAATGTTGCAAGAAGCAGGAACGCTAGTGGTTACCCTTTGGGGTGTTTTCGTCTGCTTGTTTCTACTCCTTTGCAACAACGTCCGGCAAAGATGCCTTTGCCTTTTATAAAAGCTTCTTCAAGACCATGTGTGGTGGACTCCCCCCTTTATAACCCTTCTTCCCCTACCTCGGAGCGGTGCCACTTCCTCCTAACGTAGTCCAGGGATGATGGTCTTCTGGGCAAACACCCGTCCGGAGAAAAGCCCAGCCCCCTCCTCCTCGCACCCACCTGCCACCAAGGAAGATGCTCTACTCATCCGGTGCAGCCAGACAGTTGGCAAGCCTTTGCACGGGTTCTGTTAAGGCGCATTTAAACCCGCGCAAATAAAAGCGAGGTAGGAAAGTATGATACTCAACATGCTATGACCACCTCGACATGCAGCCTTCCCTCCTGGAGAAAAGAAATGGTGGGGCAGGAGGCTGAAATGTACACGGTTGCTTGTAAAGGAATGTGTAACCGTAAAAGTATGTTTTTGTGTTTCACAGCTGGTAATCACCCATTTTCATTGGTAGAGTCTGTCCTTACCCAGAATGGTGAGCTGAATTATATTTAAGGTTCTGACAATATTCCCAGGCTTCAGGGGGGTGTTGCTTTGCTCCTTCTACCTTCCTTCCCACCTCCCCAAGATGCTCTCCCCGACCCAAATTTTCAGAAAAGGTTCAAATGTCCCAGCACTAAATTGTGTACGTTTATTCAGGGAAGGCAGGAGAGCTCACACGGAGTCCTCTGTCCCCTTGTAGCAATGGTTCTCCAATTTCTTTGAATATTTAACCACAGAAATACATTTTATATCACAATCTTACACATAGAGACATAATACATAACTAAGATGGCTTTCACGAAACAATATACTTACACTATAGTGATCACTGATATTTCCTTTTAAAAAAAAAAATGGCCATAACCAACTAAATTGATTTCACACATACCAGTATGGGCCCAGTTTGAAAAATCCTGTTCTTACAAAGTGGCCCCACATACAAGAAATGCACCCACTCTATAAGGGCTTCTCTCTCTCCCTTTCCTCCTTCCTTTCTTCATCCTTTAGAACCAATTCATCTTTAGAGACAGGGTCTATGTTGCGCAGGCTGGCTTTGAATTCCTGGGCTCAAGTGATCCTCCCGCCTCAGCCTCCTGAGTAGGTGGGACTACAGGCGCCCACCACCACGCCCAGCTAATTTGGTTGGTTATTTATTTATCTGGGACGGAGTCTCGCTGTCGCCCAGGCTGGAGTGCAGTGGTGCGATCTCGGCTCACTGCAAGCTCTGCCTCCCGGGTTCAAGCAGTTCTCCTGCCTCAGCCTCCCGAGTAGCTGGGACTACAGGTGCCCGCCACCACGCCTGGCTAATTTTTTGTATTTTTAGTAGAGACGGGGTTTCACTGTGTTAGCCAGGATGGTCTCGATGTCCTGACCTCATGATCCGCTTGCCTCAGCCTCCCAAAGCGCTGGGATGACAGGCGTGAGCCGCCGTGCCCGGCCTCTTCATTCTTTCAGAAATGTCAACATTAAGTGCTTTTACTGTAATAAAACTTGGGACTTCAATGAGGCAAGAAGGGGCTGCAGTGTTGCCTTTAAATCAGTGGGTCCTCATTCACTATCTGCACTGGGGAGGGGCAATATGACAGCACAACTGTTCATCTCACTCGCTCCACATCCTTAGAAGTAACACGATTTTTAGATTGGCTTCATGAAAATTAGCTCAGAGACTAAAGTAGCACTACAGAGGAATAAAAAAAAATTTGTTATATAAATAAGGATCTTATTAAAATACTAAGTAAGATACTATGCCACAGTATATATTCATAATTTAAAACCCACCTACTTGGGAAAACTTTGAGGTGCCATCTAATAAAAATGCATCATGAAAGAATATTATGCCCTTGATAGTCACATAGTGTCTATAATTATGACAATGAATGTTCAGTGAGAAATCAAACGCCAACTGCAAGGGCAAAATATAATAAAAAATAGCTTAAAGTAGCTAGTGCCTTCAGGATAAAATCTGGAAAACAGCTTTCTTGCTGATCTTTTTTTGAAACTTTGCTGCTCCTGAAGTTTTTACCCTTTAAGGCTCCTCAGTTTATATGAAGCTTGGAGGACAAATGACAGACAGGTTTGAGCCTAACAGATTTGTTTGAATCCCAAATTTACCAATGACTGCTTGAGTGACCTACTAAACTAAGCTCCAGGAGGGCCAGGCCAGGTGTCTTATTCAACCACAAAATCCCAGACGCCTACTCCCCAGCGCCCCCGGCATGTGAGGCACATTTCCTCCATCAGCATAGGAATCGGATGACCTGGGAAAGGGAGTATTGTTAGTTTTCCTAGCGCCAGCTTCAGTAGGGATTGGGGTTATTTAAAAATACAGGAGAAAAATAAGGAGGCGCTCAAAAACAAAACACAAAACCCACATCGATGGGGGTATGTCAAAGGGGGGAACAGGAGATAACTGAAAGAGTTCCCAATGGTCAAAGCTGGGATAATTTGAGCAACAAAATAAAGCAGTATTAAATTGTAACCCAAAGTATAAAATATTCATGTGTCCACACTGATAAACATAAATGATCGAACTAATAAAGCGAAAGGGACAAGTGTCCCTTGCAGAAGAATTTCAATTAATTATGTAGACCACTCCCAAGAAAGTACACTACAACTCCCCATTCCTTTAGTGTGGGCTGTGCCTAGTGATTTCCTTCCAAAGAGCACAGTATGAAATGGGGGAAAAGAGTAACTTTACAATGGAGAAACCTGACAAACACTCCTTCAGCCAGGTGATCAGGTCGTCAACATCAACATCAATAACAGTCATAACCTTTTATTTCATGTCATAAAATGGTGACACTTACTTGTGTTAAAAAAATTTAATAACAATGTAATCATTATATCTCTGCAATCAGCTGAAGTTCTAAGAAAAAATGACAATGTTGAAAGTTGTATCATCATTATTATAAACTTTCATGTTCAGTATATGTAAACTCCAAAGCCAATTTCAAAAGATATTTTTGTGAAATACCACTTTTAAAAAAAAAGGATATTATATATAATTGTATGAATGTTAAATGTTTTACAGTACTGATTTGCTACATTTTATGTATGCTGTAAAACAAATACCATTTTAAAGTATATTGGAATTCGTAACTAAAGTAATAAATAAATGCTTGAAATATACCCAGTAGAAATTTATTTTTATTATCCAATCCTTTTGATAAGAAATGCCTCTAGTGTTACATACAAACTTGATCTTCTTTGAAATGTGTTGTCCACTGCTTTTCTGTTTCTGTCACAGTAGCTATAAACAGCTGTTTAAGGATATCCTTATCTAAATTTCTTCTCGAGTAGCTGGGACTGCAGATGTGCACCACCTTGCCCAGCTAATTTTTGTATTTTTTGTAGAGATGGGGTTTCACCACGTTGGCCAGGCTGGTCTCGAATTCCTGGCCTCAAGTGATCCGCCTGCCTTGGCCTCCCAAAATGCTGGGATGATGATGATGATGATGATGATGATTGTTACTATTATTACAGACACGGTCTCACTCTGTCACCCAGGCTAGAGTGCAGTGGCACAATCATAACTCACTGCAGCCTCAAACTCCTGGGCTCAAGTGTTCCTCCCACCTCAGCTTCCCAAAGTGCTGGGATTACAGGCATGAGCCACCGTGCATAGCCCCCAGTAAGATTTAGAAGTGACCTCCTGGCCAGGCATGGTGGCTCACACCTGTAATCCCAGCACTTTGGGAGGCTGAGGCAACCATATCACTTGAAGTCTGGAGTTTGAGACAAGCCTAGCCAACATGGTGAAACCCCATCTCTATTAAAAATGCAAAAAAAGACAGCTGGGCATGGTGATGGGTGCCTATAATCCCAGCTACTCAGGAGGCTGAAGCTGGGAAATAGCTTGAACCCAGGAGGTGGAGGTGGCAGTGAGCCGAAATCGTGCCACCACCCTCCAGCCTGGGCAACAGAATGAGAAGACTCCGTCTCGGGGGGAAAAAAAAGTGACCTCCTGAAACCGGCCTCGGTTTAGGTCTCAGCTACATTTCAGAATTTAACAAAGGAAAAAGAGTCTTCCCTCAAAAACATAAATGTTCAACAAACAAGCACAATGTAATCCCAGCACTGTGGGAGGCGGAGGCGGGCGAATCATGAGGTCAGGAGATCAAGACCATCCTGGCTAACACGGTGAAACCCCATCTCTACTAAAAATACAAAAAATTAGCCAGGCACGGTGGCGGGCGCCTGTAGTCCCAGCTACTCAGGAGGCTGAGGCAGGAGAATGGCGTGAACCCGGGAGGCGGAGCTTGCAGTGAGCCGAGATAGTGCCACTGCACTCCGGCCTGGGCGAAAGAGCGAGACTCCATCTCAAAAAAAAAAAAAAAAAATTGTCATTCTTTTTTTAAAAAAAAGAAAACATTGTTTTTGCTAAACAATGTTAATAAATCACAGAACAATTAAAGAAAACAATTAAACTGCAAATCCACAAAAAAGCTTTCTAACACCAATCTCATAATAGTTATTGAGTTAAATGTCTTAGAAGAAATAATATTAAGTAAAGATACATCATTTATGTACATTTAATCATACTATATGATCCTCTTATACCAAAATGTATCTACTTCTTTGTCTCAATTCTGGAGCGGGTTTGAGAGAGCTGTTTAGTTGCCCTGATCTTTCCCATACGTCACTGACCAGAGACAGCATCAAGTAGATAAAATAACGTACCATAACTATAAAATAGAAGTGCAAAGCTCATTTCCTCTTCTACTGCTTGGTTAGGAGAGTTTAGAAGTAAAAACAGTCAATCTGCCCAAACTGGAGAAAGCAACTTGGATTGGGTGTACGATTTCCCCATCTGTGGATTTGAGATTCCTTAAGACCTTAATGTAATGTAAGAGGAATGAAAGGCCAGCGTTTGCTTTTCTGTGAATGTTTTGACATGAAAAGAATGTCTCTTTAGAGGGAATCTATCTCCCGTGGTTTACCACACATCTATACATCTTTATCTGAACTCAGTTAAAATCCCCAATTTAAGTCAATTTATTTTCTATTGTGGAAATCAAACAACATATATTTACTCTTCTAACAATTTTTAAGCGTACAACTTTATTAACTATATGCACACTGTTGTGCAATAGATCCCTAGAACTCTTTATCTTGCATGACTAAAACCCTAACCCATTGAACAATAACACTCCATTGCTTCCTCCCTCCAGCTCCTGGCAACTGCAATTCTGTTTCTATGAATTTGGTTACTTTAGATACCTCATATACGTGGAATCAGCCATGAAACATTTGTCTTTTTGTGACTGGCTTATTTAATCACTTAGCAGAATGTTCCCAAGATTCACCCATGTCACAGCATGTGACAAGATTTTCTTCTTTTTTAAGGCTGAATAATATTCTACTGCATGTATATACCACATTTTGAAAATCCATTCATTTGTCAATGGATATTAGGTTGCTTCGCCTCTTGTCTATTGTGAATAATGCTGTAATAACTATCAGTGTGCAAATATCTCTTTGAGATCGTTTTTAATTCTTTTTTTTTTTTTTTTTTTTTTTGAGACAGAGTCTCACTCTGTCGCCCAGGCTGGAGTGCAGTGGCGCAATCTCGGCTCACTGCAAGCTCTGACTCCCGGGTTCACGCCATTCTCCTGCCTCAGCATCCCAAGTAGCTGGGACTACAAGCGCCTGCCACCACGCCAGGCTAATTTTTTTGTATTTTTAGTAGAGATGGGGTTTCACCATGTTAGCCAGGATGGTCTCGATCTCCTGACCTCATGATCTGCCTGCCTCATGGGCTCGATCTCCTGACCTCATGATCCACCTGCCTCGGCCTCCCGAAGTGCTGGGATTACAGGCATGAGCCACCGTGCCCAGCCTTTAATTCTTTTTAATATATTATATACCCAGAAGTGGAATTTCTGGATCAGAAGGTAGTTCTGGTTTTAATTTTTTGTGGAAGCTCCATACTGTTTTTTTACAGTGTCTGCACCATTTTACATTCCCGCTACTATGGTTTGAATGTGTGGAAGTTCATGTATTGGAAACTTAATTGCCATTGTAACAGTATTAAGAGGTGGAGCCTTTAAGAGGTGATTCGGTAATGATAGCTCCAACTTCATGAATGGATTAGTGCCATTATCACAGGAGTGGGTTAGTTATTGCAGGAGTGGGTTCCTGATGAAAAGGATGAGTTGGGCCCTTCCCTGTCTTTCTCTCTGTCTCACATGCACACTTACCCTTCTACCATGTCATGATGCAGCTTGAAGACCCTTGCAAGATGCCAGTGCCATGCTCTTCAACTTCCCAGCCTCCAGAACCACAAGCCAAATAATTATTTTCTTTATAAATTACCCACTCTGGGCCAGGCACAGTGGCTCACGCCTGTAATCCCAGCACTTTGGTAGGCCAAGGCAGGCAGATCACAAGGTCAGGAGTTCGAGACCAGCCTCGCCAGCTTGGCAAAACCCCATCTCTACTGAAAATACAAAATTAGCCAGGCATGGTGGCATGCACCTGTATTACCAGCTACTTGGGAGGTTGAGGTAGAAGAATCACTTGAACCCGGGAGACAGAGGTTGCAGTGAGCCGAGATCACACCACTGCACTCCAGCCTGGGCAACAGAACGAGACTCCATCTCAAAAAAACAAACAAACACATAAATTTCCCACTCTCTTGCATTCTAGGAAAGCAGCAGAAAACAGACTAAGCTACCCACCAACAATAAGCAAGTGTTCTAATTTCTCCACATCTTCGCCAACATTGCTATTTTCTGGTTTTTTGACAGAGGCTATCATAACAGGATAAGGTGATATCTCATTGTGGTTTTAATTTTCATTTCCCTGATGATTAGTGATGTTAAGCATATTTTCATATGCTTCTTGGCCATTTATGTATCTTCTTTTGAGAAATGTCTATTCAAGCTTTTTGCCCATTTTATTAGTCAGCCCAGGCTGCCACAAGAAAATACCACACATTGAGTGGCTTAAACAACAGAAATTTGTTTTCTGACATTTCTGAAGCCTGGTAGTAAAAAATCAGAGTGCCAGCATGGTTGGGTTCTGGTGAGGGCTCTCTTTCTGACTTGTAGTCAGCCTCCAGCTCACTGTGTATTTACATGAATTATTCGTGTGCCAACAGCAGGAAGGAGAAGGAATTTCTCTCTTCCTCTTCTTATAAAAGCAATAATACCTACTAGAAGATTTTTTTTTAGACAGCCTCATTCTGTTGCCACAGGCTGGAGTTCAGTGGTGCAATCTCGGCTCACTGCAAACTCCACCTCCTGGGTTCAAGCAATTCTCCTGCCTCAGCCCCCCACGTAGCTGGGACTACAGGGGCACATCAGCTAATTTTTGTATTTTCAGTAGAGATGGGGTTTTACCATGTTGACCAGGCTGGTCTCAAACTCCTGGCCTCAAGTGATCTGCCCACCTCAGCCTCCCAAAGTGCTGGGATTACAGGCATGAGACACCGCACCTGACCAAAAGCACTAATGTCATCCTAAGGGTCCCACCCTCATGACATCACCTAGCCCTAATTACCTACCAGTGGCTCCATCTTTAAATACCATCATATTGAGGTATTAAATATGCTTCAGCGTATGAATTTGGGGGAAACAAAATTCAGCCCATAGCACCCATTATTTAATTATTTGTTTTGTTGTTGTATTATAGGAGTTCTTCATATATTCTGGATATTAACTCTTTCTTAGGTTTTTTTTGTTTTTTTTTTTAGACAGAGTTTCGCGCTTGTCACCCCGGCTGGAGTGCAATGGCACGATCTCAGCTCACTGAAACCTCCCCCTCCCAGGTTCGAGCGATTATTCTGCCTCAGCCTCCCGAGTAGCTGGGATTACAGGCACACACCACCACGCCCAGCTAATCTTCTGTATTTTTAGTAGAGACAGGGTTTCACCATGTTGGCCAGGCTGGTCATGAACTCCTGACCTCAAGTGATCCATCTGCCTCGGCCTCCCAAAGTGCTGGGATTACACCCATGAGCCACAGTGCCTGGCCTGGATATTAACTCTTTATCTTCTTTTTTTTGAGACAGAGGTCTCACTATGTTGCCCTGGCTGGTCTCGAACTCCTGGGTTCAAGTGATCCTCCCACCTCAGCCTCTGAATAGCTGAACTATAGTCATGTGCCACTGCACTCAGCAACATTAACCCTTTATCAGATACATGGTTTGCATATATTTTCTTCCACTCTGTAGGATGCCTTGACACTCTGTTGATTGTTTTCTTTGCTACACAGAAGTTTTTAAGTTTGACGTAGTCCTACTTGTCTATTTTTGCTTTTATTGCTTATGCTTTTGGTGTCATATACAAGAAGTTATTGTTCATTTCAATGTCATGAAGCTTTTCCTCTGTGTTTTCTTCTTGAAGTTCTGTACTTATAGACCTTATATTTCAGTCTTTAATCTATTTTGAGTTAATTTTTATATGAGATATGTGGTAAGAGTCTGTCTTCTCTTTTGCATATGTATATCCAGTTTTCCCAACACAATTTCTTGCAGACTGTCCTTTCCTCCATTGTGTAGTCTTGGCATCATTGCTGAAGATCATTTGACCATATACACAAGGGTTTATTTCTGGCCTCTCTATTCTGTTCCATTGGTCTATATGTCTGTCTTTATACCAGTACCATACTTTTCTGATTACTGTAGCTTTGTAATATGCTTTGAAATCAGGAAGTGTGAGGCCTTCAACTTTATCCTTCTTTTTCAAGATTGTTTTGGCTATTCTGGGTCCTTAGAGATTCTATATGATTTTTTGGATATTTTTCCATTTCTGAAAATAATAGCATTGGCATTTTGACAGACAGGGCATTGAATCTACACATCATTTTGATAGTATGAACATGTTAACAATATTAAGTCTTCAAATCCACGAACACAGGATGTCTTCCATTTATTTGTGTCTCCTTAAATTTCTGTCGGCACTGTTTTGTAGTTTTCAGTGTTCAAGTTTTTGCCTCCTTGGTTAAGTTTATTCCTAATTATTCTATTCTTTTTGATACTATTGTGATTGGTATTTTTTTCTTAATTTCCTTTTTGGATTGCTCATTTTTACTAAATAGAAACACAACTGATTTGAGGTGTTGCTTTTGTATGCTGAATTCATGTATTACTTCTTTTTTTTTTTTTTTTTTTTTTGAGACGGAGTCTCGCTCTGTCATCCAGGCTGCAGTGCAGTGGCATGATATTGGCTCACTACAAGCTCCACTTCCAAGGTTCATGCCATTCTCCTGCCTCGGCCTCCTGAGTAGCTGGGACTACAGGCGCCCGTCACCACGCCCAGCTAATTTTTTGTATTTTTAGTAGAGATGGGGTTTCACCATGTTAGCCAGGATGGTCTCCATCTCCTGACCTTGTGATCCCCCCACCTCGGCCTCCTAAAGTGCTGGGATTACAGGCTTGAGCCACCATGCCCAGCCCAAATTCGTGTATTACTTCTAACAATTTTTTGGTAAAATCTTTATAGTTTTATTTTTTATTTTTATTTATTTTTTTAGATGGAGTCTCGCTCTGTCGCCCAAGCTGGAGTGCAGTGGCATGATCTCGGTTCACTGCAACCTCTGCCTCCCAGATTCAAGTGATTCTCCTGCCTCAGCCTCCCGAGTAGCTGGGACTATAGGTGCCCGCCACCACGCCCAGCTAATGAATCATTATAGTTTTCTGCATGTAAGATCATGTCATCTGCAAACAGAGATAATTTTACTTCTTCTTTTCCATTTGGATGCCTTTTATTTATTTTACTGGCCTAATTGCTCGGGCTACGACTTACAGGAATATGTTGAATAGAAGTAGCAAGACTGGAAATCCTTACCTTGTTTATGACCTTAGAAGGAAGGCTTTCAGTTTTTCATCATCGACTATGATGTTAAAAAATGGGCTTTTCGGCTGGGCGCGGTGGCTCACGCCTGTAATCCCAGCACTTTGGGAGGCCGAGGTGGGAGGATCACAAGGTCAGGAGACCGAGACCATCCTGGCTAACATGGTGAAACCCCATCTCTACTAAAAATACAAAAAATTAGCTGGGCGTGGTGGCAGGCACCTGCAGTCCCAGCTACTCGGGAGGCTAAGGCAGGAGAATGGCCTGAACCCAGGAGGCAGAGCTTGCAGTGAGCCGACCTCGCACCCCTGCACTCCAGCCTGGGTGACAGAGCGAGACTCCATCTCAAAAAAAAAAAAAGGGCTTTTCTTATATGACCTTTTTACGTTGAGGTGATTTCCTTCTATTCCTAGTTTGTTCAGTGTGTTTGTCATGAAAGGTCAATTTACATTTTAAAAATTAATGTAATAAACAGCTTATTAGGTATACCTTTACAGATAGGCTGAAACAAAGATGAAGTTTTATCTATTTTTTTAAATCTTAAGAAAATTAGCAATGCCCCCAATAGAAGCATAGGCCTTAATGATACTTCAGAAAACATTTCCAAATTGCCCTTGGATAATACTTGGAATCATCACTCTCTGATTCAGAATTCTCTGTCTCTAATGAGAAACTCCAGAGTTAGGCCAAGCATAGTGGCTCACGCCTGTAATCTCAGCACTTTGGGAGTCCGAGGCAGGTGGATCACCTAAGGTCAGGAGTTCGAGACCAGCATCGCCAACATGGAGAAACCCCATCTCTACTAAAAATGCAAAAATTAGCTGGGTGTGGTGGTGCACACCTGTAGTTCCCAACAACTCACAAGGCTGAGGCAGGAGAATTGCTTGAATCCGGGAGGCGGAGGTTGCAGTGAGGGGAGATTGTGCCACTGCACTCCAGCCTGGGCGACAGAGGGAGACTCCATATCAAAAAGAAAAAAAAAACTCTAGAGTTTGGAAACATTTACCAACCAAACCACTGATTTCTCATCACCTTTTAGTCAAACCTCCTTGGATGGCCTTCAGAGGAGAACAGAGTAAACACCAGAAGGTAAGTATCTCCCAAATCCTGTTGACAAGAAACCTTCCTCATAGATCCAAATACAGGCAAAAGAAGGAGAATGTACAGACTATCCTAGGAACTACTGCCTTCCTCTCCTGATCTCTTTAGCGCAGTGTCTGACATCATCATTATTTTAAGAGTTAATAAGAACAGCAACAATAATTGCTACCATGGGTTATTTTCTCAGTATTTTCAGACTTTATTTTAAGCATTTTACATGAATAAACTTTACGTATAGTACCTATTCAACTTCACATATAGTACCTATTAAGTAGGTACTATAACTATAGCCATTTTACAGGTTAGGAAACTGAGGTATAAAAATGTTCAGTTATATCCCTGGGATCACATTCAGTGTTGGTGCAGTCTAATCCAAAACTCCTTCTCTAAAGCACTTACAAGATCATTAAAAGTTTCATAGTTTTATAAAGTTTATGCTGTCTTACCCATATGTCTTTACATCATTCGTCCAATTGATTTTTCAACCTCAGTTTTTCTCTGTTGTAGTGAAGTCAGATTTGCACTAAAACACTCTGATTAAGGGAAGCTTCCAAGTAAACAGACAATTCATACTGTGGATGGTACCAGAAGAAGATAGGGTCCCTACCCTCATAAGGGACCCATTCTGATCAGAGGAAGCAGCTTCCAGCCCTGAGGAGTTTCAGGTTCGAAGATTGAGAAACAACAAATAAGAAAATGGTTTAGGACTTCATATAGGTTACACCCTATTAAGTAAAAATATATCCTTCTGGAACCAATTTCAAATGCTCATTCCTGTAGAAGGCAGTAACGGCTCCTTCCTCTGGGCTCCAATTAGGGAACTCTCATGTTATTTGGAATTATTTGTTTAGCCTGCCTGCTGCCTCTTCACTGTGAGTTCTTCAGGAGTCTAGTCCCTTCCTGATTCTTCTCAGAACTCCCAAGCCCAGCTCAGGGCCTCTGAGAGCCTCCTGAGTGTTTTCTGAATGATTGATTCCAAGCTTATGAATTAAACTATAAGTAACAGGGTCAAGGAATGCTGAAAATATCTTTGAGTTAGATTTCAACTGTAGAGATATATCAGGACTATGAGATAATTTTCATTTGTTATTTTTCTACAGGGGCAGGGGGTGGTTTGAGACAGAGTCTGGCTCTTGCGCCAAGGCTGGAGTGCAATGGCTCAATCTCGGCTTACTGCAGCCTCCATCTCCTAGGTTAGTGTGATCCTCCTGCCTCAGCCTCCTGAGTAGCTGGGACCACAGGCATGCACCACCATGCCCGGCTAATTTTTATGTGTTTTGTACAGGCAGGGTTTTGCCATGTAGCTCAGGCTGGTCTTGAACTCCTGGGCTCAAGCCATCCTACTACCTTGGCCTCCCAAAGTGCTGGGATTACAGATGTGAGCCACCGCACCCAGTCTGTGAGAAAAATTATTTTTTTCTTTTCTTTTCTTTCTTTCTTTTTTTTTTTTTCAGACAGTTTCACTCTTGTTACCCAGGCTGGAGTGCAGTGGCGCGATCTCGGCTCACCGCAACCTCCACCTCCTGGGTTCAAGTTGTTCTCCTGCCTCAGCCTCCCGAGTAGCTGGGATTACAGGTGCCCGCCACCACACCCGGCTAGTTTTTTGTATTTTTTGTAGAGACACGGTTGGCCAGACTGGTCTCAAATTCCTGACCTCAGGTGATCTGCCTGCCTTGGCCTCCCAAAGTGCTGGGATTACAGGTGTGAGCCACTGTGCCTGGCGAGAATAATTATTAATCTCACATTCATACTGTATTAAGTAGCTCAAAAAACACTTTGGTGAACATTATTATCTTTCATGTTCACTACAATATTAAGAATTAGTGCCGGGGGCAGTGGCTCACACCTGTAATCCCAGCACTTTGAGAGGCAGAGGTGGGCAGATTACCTGAGGTCAGGAGTTCGAGACCAGCTTGGCCAACATGGTGAAACCCCATCTCTACTAAAACTACAAAAATCAGCTGGGCATGGTGGTGGACACCTGTAATCCCAACTACTCGGGAGGCTGAAGCAGGAGAATCGCTTGAACCTGGGAGATGGAGGCTGCAGTTAGCTGAGATCATGCCACTGCACTCCAGCTTAGGCAACAGAGTGAGACTCCCTCTCAAAAAAAAAAAAAAAAAAAAGAATTAGCATGGGCTGGGTGCGGGGGCTCTTACATATAATCCCAGCAGTTTGGGAGGCTGAGGTGGGTGGATCACTTGAGGTGAGGAGTTCTAGACCAGCCTGGCCAACCTAGCGAAACCCCGTCTCTAATAAATATACAAAAATTAGCTGGGTGTGGTGGCACGTGCCTGTAATCCTAGCTTCTCGGGAGGCTGAGGTAGGAAAATCTCTTGAACCTGGGAGGTGAAGGCTGCAGTGAGCTGAAATCATGCCACTGCATTCCAGCCTAGGCAACAGAGCAAGACTCCTTTTCAAAACAAAACAAAACAAAACAAAAAAAACCATGTATGCCAACTTCTGGATCAGGAAACTAAAGAGAAATTAGCTAACAATACACCCTTATTCAAGCAGACAAGCAGAATTGGTACAGGAACTAACTCATCTAATTCAAAAGCCAAATATTCTTTCCAGGATATGGCAACATGCAACTTTGACTTCACTTTCTTAGTTGTCTAGATATATTTTTGCCAATCATCTCTTTGTTCTGTTCCGAACCTTACTGCCCTATTACCTCATTTTCCAGATGTGCTTTGTCCCTCTGTGCTTTTCTACATTTCCCCTTCCATCAAAAGTCTACTAGTTTATGGAAGATTCCCTCCTTCTCTCTGTAGGCCCTTATCCCCTTCTTTCACACATCTTGCTGATTCTCCAGCTAGTCTTCCCAAGTATTCTTCCTCCTTCCCTTTAACTTACATAGAACGTTTTGAGAGAAAGTTGAAGGAAAGAGCCTTAAGACATGGGTTACAGTCCCAGATTCACTACCCACTTAGACCTTGTCTTTTCCCTCTAGTATTTAGACACTCTAGGTATTTCCAAGGTTTGAACATTAACTACAGTCACATGAAAACATGTTGCAAGCCGTAAAGAACTAAATAAATGCTCGTTGTCTTTTAATATGTGATTCTCACATTAAAGGGAATGCCCAAGGCATCATTCAATAATGAATCTAGTTTGAAAGAATTGTCAGGAATGCCAAATTTACTGAATACAAGTGGCTCGGAGCAGGCTCAGAAACCAGTGTCCCCTCCTGGAGAAGCAAGTACCTCTGGACAGCACTCTAGACTAAAACTGGGTAAGAAAAAATTTGAGGGGAATTTAGTCCCTCTATGTCCTCTAGAAAGGTTGGTGAGTATGGTCTACCTATGTCGGGTGGACTTTGGATAGGCCTGGGCTTAAGCTGGACTCAACTGTGAGACCAGAAGTTAGATGCAGTATTTTGTTAAAATTATTTATTTATTTGTTCACTGAGACAGAGTCTTACTCTGTCACCCAGGCTGGAGTGCAATGGTGAGATCTCGGTTCACTGCAACCTCTGCCTCCACGAAAATAGCGATTTTCATGCCTCAGTCACCCGAGTAGCTGGGATTATAGGTGTGCACCACCGTGCCCGGCTGATTTTTAGTAGAGACAGAGTTTCACCATGTTGACCAGGCCGGTATCAAACTCCTGGCCTCAAGTGATCTGCTCAGCTCAGCCTCCCAAAATGCTGGGATTACAGGCTTGTGCCACCATGCCTAGCCTTGGATACAGTATTGAATAGCATGTAAGAACATTAACTTTGAAGTCACTCACTTGGGTTATAATCCACACAGAAGCACTGGGGCCGTGGGCAAATCTTATAAATTCCATGGGCTCCTGAATGGTAATCTGTAAAATGAGACCAAGTATATAGAGCTCATGTATTGTTTGAAATCATTAAATTAAATATAAATGAATTGATACATGTGAGGTGTCCAATAAGTACCTCTCTGATAATATATATTCTTTTGTGCGTTTCTACATTTCCTTTTCCATCACATGTCAACTAGTACATAGAAGATCCCCTATAGAGACTATACTTTCTTAGTGTTGTATGTCCAGGCCTTTGTTCAATGCCTAAGATGTAATGAACTCTCAAAAAATATTTTCTGAATAAATAAATGCATGAATGAACCATTTTGTAAGCAGAAAGGCTGGGAGGTTAATGGGATAATGAGAACAGCTAGAAACTAAAATTGAATAGGCATCTACAGTCAGTGTGGGTGTGGGGTCTAAGTCTCTCTGAAGCAGTAAAGAGGGGGAGACTAGAGTATGTAGAAAGGTAGATGCTAATTTTATGGTAGGAGATTTCACATTTTCTTATGAAACAAGGACAAACACCCCAGACTCCCAGTTTTACCCATCTACTCTTCTCCAACCTAGAACTCAGGAGGAAGGAGACCGTAGGAAAGATGTATAGCCTGCGAGAAAGAAAGGGTCATGCATACAAAGAGATCAGCGAGCCACAGGATGATGACTACCTCTGTGAGTGACCCTTTCAGCCACTCACACAGCTTGCTGTTATGTCCTGGTACAATAATTTCATCATTTGGCCCACAAATCATTCCCTTACTCGAGTGAATTAAAGTACAGGATTGGGGCTAAATAATGTGAGTGCCAAGCTCTTTCTGAAGCTCTTATATCAAGGAACACGCATTACAACTTTCCTAATCCCTGCTTCCCTCACTTCCAGATTGTGAGATGTGTCAGAACTTCTTCATTGACAGCTGTGCTGCTCATGGGCCCCCTACATTTGTAAAGGACAGTGCAGTGGACAAGGGGCATCCCAACCGTTCAGCCCTCAGTCTTCCCCCGGGGCTGAGAATTGGGCCATCAGGCATCCCTCAGGCTGGGCTTAGAGTATGGAACGAGGCATCTGATCCGCCACTGGGTCTGCACTCTGGCCCCTATGAGGGCCAAATTACAGAAGACGAAGAGGCAGCCAACAGTGGATATTCCTGGCTAGTAAGAAGAGCCTGCTGTTTCCCCTGTTCTGTCTTGCCACATCCCTTCTGTGCCTTTGGTGGGACATCACCTTCTACATGTTAGGATATAGGTAGGGATAACATGGTTAGCTCTGTGTACTCAAGGGTCTTTGCATGAACATGGAACTCCTATTTAGAGATCACAGGGTACGTGGGAGCAGAGTGGTACAAAGACAAAGAAGTGCATCCTCCCTTTTGGAGCTTCTGCTCTGATAGGACAAACCAACTCAGATGTGTAGATGATGACTAAGGTGCATGCCATGTGGTCTCAGTTGGCAGTTGAAGCTTTGCAGGTCCAAAGGCCATTGATGACTGTGGAGTAAAATAATTCTTCGCATTTTTACCCTCTAAAAAGTCTTTACCTTATTTTTTGAAACTCAGATCACCAAGGGGAGAAACTGCTATGAGTATGTGGATGGAAAAGATAAATCCTGGGCCAACTGGATGAGGTAAGGCCACTAGCTCTCTTAGTTTCAGAGAGAACCTCCATCTCTCACAAACCCGGACTTCCTTCTCATTATGCCTCCCTCAATGATTTTCACATCCCCTATTTCTATTTTTCTCCATACAATGCTGTTTTATACCATCAACTTTTAGAAATAAAAAATAAAAATATAGATATTATGATTTATTGGTATCAAAACACAAATATGTATGCTAGACAAAATTGAGGCACCAAGATAAACCTTGACAAGGTTAATTCATGCTTTAATTTATGTAATCCACATTTGTTAAACACTTAGTATGTTCCAGGTTAGGAAGTGAAGTTCACTACTTGAACAGAAGTGAGCTGCAGGATGACCCAGCCCCTTTCCACAATGGGCTGTCGTTCTATCAGAGAATAGAAAAATGAATCAACTATTACTGTTCTATGTTATTGGGCCAAGAGAAAGAGACTTCTGAGTTTCTCTAGGAATCTGAAGAAGTCAGGTGAATGGCAGCTGAGTGAACTGTAGGGTGATTAGAGGAAGGCCTGTCAAAGAAAGATGGACTTGAGCTGAGTGTAGAATGATGTGAGCTAATCTAGAAGCAGAGCACGTGATCAAGCACCAAGTTCTGTGGTATAAAACAGAATTAATTTAGAGTTTAGAGAAGCTAGAGGTCAATGTGTTTTATGGCCAATCAAGGTGGAGGTAAGTCTGGAGTTGGGCTTTGAAAAAATGGCTGATTAGGCACAGCAGGGAAGCATTCTAGGCAGGATGAGCACTGTAGTCATCCTGCCTAGAGGGAACTCACTGCCTCTTTTCTTTCCCTTTGCCTGCCTTGACCCCAGGTATGAGAACTGTGCCCGGGATGATGAAGAGCAGAACCTGGTGTCCTTCCAGTACCACAGGCAGAGCTTCTATAGAACCTGCCGAGTCATTAGGCCAGGCTGTGAACTGCTGGTCTGGTCTGGGGATAAGTATGGCCAGGAACTGGGCATCAGATCTTCTATAGAACCTGCCGAGTCATTAGGCCAGGCTGTGAACTGCTGGTCTGGTCTGGGGATAAGTATGGCCAGGAACTGGGCATCAGAGCTTCTATAGAACCTGCCGAGTCATTAGGCCAGGCTGTGAACTGCTGGTCTGGTATGGGGATGAGTATGGCCAGGAACTGGGCATCAGAGCTTCTATAGAACCTGCCGAGTCATTAGGCCAGGCTGTGAACTGCTGGTCTGGTCTGGGGATAAGTATGGCCAGGAACTGGGCATCAGAGCTTCTATAGAACCTGCCGAGTCATTAGGCCAGGCTGTGAACTGCTGGTCTGGTATGGGGATGAGTATGGCCAGGAACTGGGCATCAGAGCTTCTATAGAACCTGCCGAGTCATTAGGCCAGGCTGTGAACTGCTGGTCTGGTCTGGGGATGAGTATGGCCAGGAACTGGGCATCAGAGCTTCTATAGAACCTGCCGAGTCATTAGGCCAGGCTGTGAACTGCTGGTCTGGTCTGGGGATGAGTATGGCCAGGAACTGGGCATCAGAGCTTCTATAGAACCTGCCGAGTCATTAGGCCAGGCTGTGAACTGCTGGTCTGGTCTGGGGATGAGTATGGCCAGGAACTGGGCATCAGAGCTTCTATAGAACCTGCCGAGTCATTAGGCCAGGCTGTGAACTGCTGGTCTGGTCTGGGGATGAGTATGGCCAGGAACTGGGCATCAGAGCTTCTATAGAACCTGCCGAGTCATTAGGCCAGGCTGTGAACTGCTGGTCTGGTCTGGGGATGAGTATGGCCAGGAACTGGGCATCAGAGCTTCTATAGAACCTGCCGAGTCATTAGGCCAGGCTGTGAACTGCTGGTCTGGTCTGGGGATGAGTATGGCCAGGAACTGGGCATCAGAGCTTCTATAGAACCTGCCGAGTCATTAGGCCAGGCTGTGAACTGCTGGTCTGGTCTGGGGATAAGTATGGCCAGGAACTGGGCATCAGAGCTTCTATAGAACCTGCCGAGTCATTAGGCCAGGCTGTCAACTGCTGGTCTGGTCTGGGGATAAGTATGGCCAGGAACTGGGCATCAGAGCTTCTATAGAACCTGCCGAGTCATTAGGCCAGGCTGTGAACTGCTGGTCTGGTCTGGGGATAAGTATGGCCAGGAACTGGGCATCAGAGCTTCTATAGAACCTGCCAATTCATTAGGCCAGGCTGTGAACTGCTGGTCTGGTCTGGGGATAAGTATGGCCAGGAACTGGGCATCAGAGCTTCTATAGAACCTGCCGAGTCATTAGGCCAGGCTGTGAACTGCTGGTCTGGTCTGGGGATAAGTATGGCCAGGAACTGGGCATCAGAGCTTCTATAGAACCTGCCGAGTCATTAGGCCAGGCTGTGAACTGCTGGTCTGGTCTGGGGATAAGTATGGCCAGGAACTGGGCATCAGAGCTTCTATAGAACCTGCCGAGTCATTAGGCCAGGCTGTCAACTGCTGGTCTGGTCTGGGGATAAGTATGGCCAGGAACTGGGCATCAGAGCTTCTATAGAACCTGCCGAGTCATTAGGCCAGGCTGTGAACTGCTGGTCTGGTCTGGGGATAAGTATGGCCAGGAACTGGGCATCAGAGCTTCTATAGAACCTGCCAATTCATTAGGCCAGGCTGTGAACTGCTGGTCTGGTCTGGGGATAAGTATGGCCAGGAACTGGGCATCAGAGCTTCTATAGAACCTGCCGAGTCATTAGGCCAGGCTGTGAACTGCTGGTCTGGTCTGGGGATAAGTATGGCCAGGAACTGGGCATCAGAGCTTCTATAGAACCTGCCAATTCATTAGGCCAGGCTGTGAACTGCTGGTCTGGTCTGGGGATGAGTATGGCCAGGAACTGGGCATCAGATCTTCTATAGAACCTGCCGAGTCATTAGGCCAGGCTGTGAACTGCTGGTCTGGTATGGGGATGAGTAGGGCCAGGAACTGGGCATCAAGTGGGGCAGCAAGTGGAAGAAAGAGCTCATGGCAGGGAGAGGTAGGCATCACTATTACTCTTTTAAAAGGACAGGAAAGAAAGAATTATCCTAGAGAATTTTCATGATTGAACTCTTAAGTAGAGTAAAACGCCGTCTAAAGTCAGTAAAATTTTACATCAGTGGCTTCCAAAATTAAAGATTCATGTTATAAGCCTTTGCCTCTTTGGAACAGTTTTCATATTTTTAAATCTTTGTTCCAATTTTATATTCAAAGTACTACATGCACAAAGTGTATAACAGCATACAGTGCTCAAAGACTTAAAGACAAAAATCAAGTTCTCAAACACCTACCAGCTCTCCCAACAGGTAGTTTCTTCTGGCATTTCCTTGATATTTCTTAATGATATGCATATGTTGTTATTCATTCATTCATTATCTCAATTAGCTGTCATGTGAGTTCCTACTCTGTGCCAGACGATGTTGCAGGAAGTGTAAATACAGACCGATCAAGACAATCAAAAAAACTGCTCTTGAACAGATGTCTTGTGAATTAGGGAACCATACGAATACACACAGACATATGTGTAATATCAGACGGCTATTAGTGCTTTGAAGAAAATGAATCCAGAAAGAATACCTGGGATCAGTGTGAGACCTGGGATCAGTGTGAGAACTGAGGTCAGTGTGAGACCTGGGGGTCAGTGTGAGGTGAGAGTAGAGTGTTGCAGGGGATTGTCAGGGAAGGTTTCTCTTAGGAGACAGCATTTGAGAAGTGCAAGTGCCTGTGGGCCAAGGATTTCAGGCACAGGGCGCAGCTAGTGCAATGGTCCTGAGGCCAGAAAGAGTTCAGCTTTGGTTCATTTTTGGAAAATAGGCTGCCATGGGTCATCCCTTCAGAGCTGCTCCAGTTTCCAAGTGAGAGAAAACGGTGGGCAGGATGAAGGTGGGGAGCATGGCGGTAAGCCTGAGTAGGGATATATTTTGAAACAAGACTTCCTATTATATTTAAAATGGGTTCAGACTGAATGAAATAACTCAAACCTGAATACTTGATGTGCAGCCTGACAAAGAGCATATTCTCATTGTATGATTTGTGGAATCTGAAACAGAAGCAGTCCATGCACCTAGTTGGTGCAGCAGGACCCACAGTCCTTTAGTCAGTGGGACCTGGACCACTCTGTGTTGGCCAACCTGAATCACACTTCCTGATGGAGAACCAGGCACATAACAGTCCTCAATTAAATATGTCCTTTTGAATGAGGATACTCACATTCAGATTCGCTAACACATCTCTTTAACCACATTTGTGGATCTCCAGGCTGAGTGCTCCTAATAGATCCTTTTCCCCTCTTAGGAAGTCACTAAGGACAATCTCACCTAAGTCATCAAGAGTGTTATTTCTCAATAGAATAAAATAGCTGAAAACCTCGTGTCGCAAAAGTGCCCAGGGCCCAGGGAGGGAGCATGTGGCAGAAGTGATCAGGGAAGGCTTTACAGGACTTGGAAGATACCTGTGGCATGGGGGAAAGGTCACTGCAGTTCCATCTATGTAAGGAATGATGCTGCCCCTGATGCTGCTTGAGGTTACCCAGAGTCTGGCTGATATGTAGAAAAGGCCCAAGATGTGGGATTTCTGGATTTTTTAAGATGTAGTGAATAAAAGTGGAATGGAAAAATGGACTGTAAAGGTCCATCCAGCACTTCGTGGGAGAGAGCTTGCATTGTTAACATATGAAGAATGACTGGTTCTTCATTTGATCTTCATAACTTCATATGTAGTAAGGCCTGAACAAAACATCTACCCTGACCAAAAACTTCCTCTTTCAGAACCAAAGCCAGAGATCCATCCATGTCCCTCATGCTGTCTGGCCTTTTCAAGTCAAAAATTTCTCAGTCAACATGTGGAACGCAATCACTCCTCTCAGAACTTCCCAGGACCATCTGCAAGAAAACTCCAACCAGAGAATCCCTGCCCAGGGGATCAGAATCAGGAGCGGCAATATTCTGATCCACGCTGCTGTAATGACAAAACCAAAGGTCAAGAGGTCAAAGAAAGGTCCAAACTCTTGAATAAATGGACATGGCAGAGGGAGATTTCAAGGGCCTTTTCTAGCCTACCCAAAGGACAAATGGGGAGCTCTAGAGTGGGAGAAAGAATGATGGAAGAAGAGTCCAGAACAGGCCAGAAAGTGAATCCAGGGAACACAGGCAAATTATTTGTGGGGGTAGGAATCTCAAGAATTGCAAAAGTCAAATATGGAGAGTGTGGGCAAGGTTTCAGTGATAAGTCAGATGTTATTACACACCAAAGGACACACACAGGGGGGAAGCCCTACGTCTGCAGAGAGTGTGGGCAGGGCTTTAGCCGGAAGTCAGTCCTCCTCATTCACCAGAGGACACACAGAGGGGAGAAGCCCTAGTCTGCAGGAAGGATGAGTAAGTCATTAGTAATAAAACCTTATCTCAATAGCCACAAGAAGACAAACGTGATCACCACACACTTGCACACCCCAGCTCTGAGGTGGCTTCAGCAAAAGTCTGCTAACCCCTTACATTCCCCAAGAGTGTAAAGAGATCGGAAATAACTAATTAAACAAATCCGCCACTTTCATGACTAGAGTTGAGGAAGAACAGGGGATAGTTCTGTAAGTGTTTGGGGGACGTCAACATGTGTGCTTGTTTCCCGCACTGATCCCCTCCATTTTTTGTGTTTTGCCTCCTGTTCTAATTAATTTTGTCTCCATACATATCTGAACCCCAAGTGTGTACCTAATTCTTCCCTTATCACTGAAGGAAAGAAGAGTCCAGAAGGGCCACAGAGAACTCAAACATTCAGCTCAAGTCTCTACAGGAATTCAACCCCAGAAAGACATAAACTTGGAGTCCATCTGGTTTAATTATTGGAGAATCGATTCCCAAGTCCAGGAAGAGAAATGTAGGATTTTACAGAGTCGCAGCAGGAAAGAGAGCTACCTGGTCTCCTCGGAAGTGTGACCTCTTCTCCTAATGGACCCCCTCCTCTGCTGCCATACTCCCCCTTGGCTCCCCCTGTCTCCTCTCCTGATTTCCTCCAATCTCCGTAGCCCCAGAAGTGAACGCCAGACAGGAACACACATGTGTGTATATATGTGTTCACGAGTGCTATATGTGTTAAGCCTGCATGCATGGGTGTGGGGGTATGTGCCCTCTGTGTATGTATCTGTGTGAGTGTGGGGGTTTCAAGGGTGTGTTAGGAATAACGCTCAAAATCCTAAGGAAATTGAACACTCTGAGAGAAGAGAGACAGACCCTCTCATACTGTTTTATATTGTTTTATACTCAGAAAAGGAAAGAGAAGCAAAACTAAAGGCAGGTAGCCTGGCGCCTAGGAACCAGACCTGAAACCAAGGAACCAGACCCGAAACTAGGCCTAGGCCGGCCTGACCTAAGCCTGGTAGTTAAAATTCGACCCCTGACCTAGCAACTGATGTTATCTATAGAAATAGAAAGACATTGTGAAACTTCCCGGTCTGTTCTGTTCCACTCTGACCATCGGTGCATGCAGCCCCTGTCACGTACCCCCTGCTTGCTCAATCGATCACGACCCTCTCACGCGGACCCCCTTAGAGTTGTGAGCCCTTAAAGGGGACAGGAATTGCTCACTCGAGGAGCTCGGCTCTTGAGACAGCAGTCTTGCTGATGCTCCTGGCCAAATAAACCGCTTCCTTCTTTAACTCTGTGTCTGAGGGGTTTCGTCTGCGGCTCATCCTGCTACAAGAGCACTGGTTCAATTAGCTTTTAATATTTAACCTAACTACTCAGTCAGTGCTGAGACAGTTGTAATGGAGGCCGGTGTTAGTGAGACCTGGCCTGCCACAGCTACACTTAGCTCTCTTTCCTTTTCTTTTTTTTTTTCTGAGACAGAGTCTCACTCTGTTCCCCAGGCTGGAGTGCAGTGGTGTGATCTCAGGTCACTGCAACCTCCGTCTCCTACATTCAAGTGATTCTCCTGCCTCAGCCTCCAGAGTAGCTGGGATTACAGTCACCCGCCACCACACCCTGCTAATTTTTTTGTATTTTCAGTAGAGATGGCATTTCACCATGTTGGCCAGGCTGGTCTCGAATGCCTGACCTCGTGATTCACCCACCTCAGCCTCCCAAAGTGCTGGGATTACAGGTGTGAGCCACCGCACCAGGCTCACTTAGCTCTTTTCTTCTACTAAAACATAATCTGAGAAGTAAAAATAAAATCATAAGCCCTCTGTATTATTCCATTTTCACATTGCTATAGAGAAACACCTGAGGCTGGGTAATTTATAAAGAAAAGAGGTTTAGTTGGCTCATGTCTCTGCTGTATAGGAAGCATAGTGGCTTCTGCTTGTAGGAAGGCCTTGGCAAGCTTCCAGTTGTGGCAGAAGGCAAAGGGGAGGGAGACATCTCACATGGTGGGAGCAGGAACAAGAGAGAGTGAGGAGGGCGATGTCTCACACTTCTAAATGACCAGGTCTCATGAAAACTCACTCGCTGTCATGAAAGCAGTACCAAGTGGGGATGCTGCTAAACCATTCATAAGAAATCCACCCCCATGATTCAATCACCTCCCACCACACTTCACCTCCAACACCGGGGATTACAATTCAACATGAGACTTGATGGGGACGCAGATCCAAACCATATCATTTCAATCCTTGCCCCCCAGATCTCATGTCCGTCTCCCATTGCAAAATACAATCATGCCTTCCCAACAGTCCCTCAAAGTCTTAACTCGTTTCAGCATTAACTCAAAAGTTCAAAGTTCCAAGTCTCATCTGACACAGGCAAATCCCTTCCACCTATGAGCCTGTAAAATCACGAGTTCTCGTATACCTTATGGGGGTATGTATATTTGGCCAAGCCATCCAGTGAAATCCCCATCTTATTCTTCTGTCCCTTGAAGAGCCTATTTCTGGCTTCTGGCCAGAGGCTATGCTTTCCAGCCTGTCCAAATGACCAGGCTGCAACTCTTTATGAGAAATAAAGCTTTCCTTTCCAAATCTGGGAAACCTCATCATTCTTCAGCTGACGAACCTAAAGCACACATGTAGAAGTGCCCTGAGTGATTTTTCCTATGAGAATAAAAGGGATCAGCTGAGATTGATTCAGTCAAGCTGAAACTCCCCAAAATATATGAGGCAGTAGAGACAAATGGCTAGAGGCAGTATGTGTGAAATGAAGTTTAAATTTAGTTTCTGCACTCAGAAACAATTATTAGGGGCCAATTAAGTGAACAAGGACCCACAGAGAACTGCTGAACCCTCAGCACATGACAACTCATCCAAACCCTCACACTAGGAGACTCGTCAGAAGTACTCCAGCATGGCTTCCAGCAGCGTAGGGCTGCGCCCCCAGGATGACCCAGCAGCACTTCCACCCTTACTGCTTCCATTAAAACAAAAGCTCCGTGCAGGAAGGAAATTTTACCATGCTCCAGCCCAGGTGTCCCCAAACTTTTTGGCACCAGGGACCGGATTCATGGAAGACAATTTTTCCACAGATGGGCTGAGGGGAGGGTTGGGATGATTCAAATGCACGTTTATAGTGCATTTTGTTTCTATTATTATTGCATTGTAATATATAATGAAATAATTATACAACTCACCATAATGTAGAATCAGTGGGAGCCCTGAGCTTGTTTTCCTGCAACTAGACGGTCCCATCTGGGAGACAGTGACAGATCATCAGGCCTTAGAGTCTCATTAAGGAGCACACAACCTAGATCCCTCACACGCGCGGTTCACAATAGGGTTCGTGCTCCTATCAGAATCAAATGCTGCTGCTGATCTTACTGGAGGCGGGCTCAGGAGGTAATGCAACCCATGGGGAGCAGCTGAAGATACAGATGAAGCTTCGTTTGCTCGCTTGCCCGTGCACTCACCTCCTACTATGTGGCCGGCTTGGAGACCTCTGCTCTAGCCAACTTCTGATGATAGGCCCCAACCTCCCTTTCTTGGAGCATGTACTAAAAAGCTTACTGTTTGTAAATATGTCTTGCAACTCAGAAGGGCCTCTCTCAAGGCCTGAGAGCCCTCCCTTTGAAAGGTAATCATCAGGAAGGGTGAGGCCTCTATCTCCCATTCTCTGCAGGAGAACAGAATCCTGTTTGAAGACAAAACTACAACAAACTCAGTTTAAAGATCTCAATTGACCTCATTTGCAATTCTAGAATTAGGCAACACTTCATTCCACAAAATCAAATAAGTGTTCCAATGAGTCATAGAGAGGAGGTTGGCTCTACAGACAGAAAAGTGTTGTTCAGGCCGTACAGTGTGTCATTACTCGATATCTCAGACCACACACTGCAGACATCTTTATAATTTTGAAATGTTTTTGTATTTTATTATACCTTATTTAAAAACCAAAGATAGGCTACTTGGATATTTATTATGACAATTTTCTGGAAGATAAGAGTCTTGAAGATGATGCTTCTTTTTCAAATTTGCCTGAAGGTGCCATAAAGGACCTGGGGTGTTCGGCCGGGCGCGGTGGCTCACGCCTGTAATCCCAGCACTTTGGGAGGCCAAGGTGGGTGGATTACCTGAGGTCAGGAGTTCAAGACCAGCCTGGCCAACATGGTGAAACTCTGTCTCTACTAAAAATACAAAAATTAGCCAGGCGTGGTACCACACACCTGTAATCCCAGCTACTCAGGAGGCTGAGGCAGGAGAATTGCTTGAGCCCAGGATGCGGAGGTTGCAGTAAGCCGAGATCATGCCACTACACTCCAGCAAGACTCTATCTCCAAAAAAAAGGCCCTGGGGTGTGGAGCCTGGGTATCTCATTAAGGAAGTTTCTAGAGCACATGACATCCCAGTGGTGACCCTGGTTTTCAGAAAGGGGCAGATGCCAGGAGGTCAGGCATGGCTGAGGGTCTCAGTTTCCCTGGGAAAGGGGACCCTGCAGTCCCTCTTGGTCTAGGTGGGAGCAAGACCGGTGGGGGGTTACCCTGGAGAGGCCAGGAGAGGAATTCTGACAACCCCTTGGTCTGCCATTCTCCCTCCATAGGCCACTAGCTTCTCCTATGCGGGGAGAGTCTCAGGAGAGGGGGGAGGTTACGTGGCAACCCCCAAAAGTACTGATCATTGCTTTGTCACTTTATTTATAACATTTGAGACTTTCGAAAAAGTAATACAAGCCCACTAGAATTTCTCAGAGTACAAAAGGTTAAAGAGTCAAAATAAATATACTCCATCTGCAACTGCTTATCTCGAGAGGTGGTCACTGGGATGACTGTTTTGTGTATCCTATTGTGAAATATTCCAATATATGGCCTCCCTGTGCCTCAGTTTCCTGCTTTGTAAGGTAGGGACAACAATACACCAAGAGGTTGTTATGAGGA
This sequence comes from Pan troglodytes, assembly GCF_028858775.2. NCBI lineage: Eukaryota > Metazoa > Chordata > Mammalia > Primates > Hominidae > Pan > Pan troglodytes. Next base: position 88,269,967 of record NC_072416.2, on the reverse strand, counting down.
TTAAATTAGCTAATGCTTGCAATTCAGTGAAAGCTAGATACGAATTTACAAGCTTCCCCCCTTTTACACACTGTTTTGTCCTTTGTCACTAGTTGTTTTTCCAGGAGAATTCTCATCTTACACACAAATGGGCCTCATGCTTTTTAAAGGGCTGCAGAGTACCCTGGTGTTTACGGAATTTTCCCCACTGGGGCCAGTCTGGTTGTCTCTGGCCTCTGGCACCCATGGGCATTTGCCATAACAGGTGTGAGCCTCTCTTTAGGATTATCTCCTATAAACAGAAGCCACAACAAATGTCGTGTGTATGGATCCCAAATAGATGTTTCCTAACTAGTCCCAAGGTAGTTGTAGCCAGAATACTCCCAACCTTTGCTGAGAGGGGTCTCCTCCCTTGCCTTTGAATGGCCTAATTCTTAATCTACAAATCACCCATGCTGAACACCCAAGAACTGGAAATGCAGCTTGACAGGAAGAAAGAAGTTCCCGGCCAGGCGCGGTGGCTCACGCTTGTAATCCCAGCACTTTGGGAGGCCGAGGCGAGCTGATCACGAGGTTAGGAGTTCGAGACCAGCCTGGCCAACACAGTGAAACCCCATCTCTACTAAAACTACAAACATTAGCTGGGCGTGGTGGCAGGCGTTTGTAATCCCAGCTACTCATCGCTAGAACCAAGGAGGCGGAGGTTGCAGTGAGCCGAGATTGTGCCACTGCTCTCCAGCCTAGGCGACAGAGTGTGACTCCGTCTCAAAAAAAAAAAAAGTTCCCAGATCCCAGAGCAGGACAGCCAGTCCACCATCATGCGGGTGCAGCGTTTCCCAGATTTTAAATAGAGAATGTCCGTTATTTCATTAATACATTGTGGCAGGTGAACGACTGCCAGTGGCTTGAGGATAAAAGAATTTACCAAGACAGTTGTATGTAAGAGAAGGCAGATTTACTAGAGAAAGTAGGAAAATACGTTGCCAGAGAGAAGACGGGCAGCCAGCAGAAGAGAAACTGACTGCACAGAAACAAAGGCTTGCTGGAGAGTGTGCGTTAATAACCTTCAGGCGTCTGGTGAGACTGGGGCGCAGGAAGAATGTGTTATTTGCCGTGTGTCTGGAGGGCTGTGTGTCCTGGAGCATGAAGAAGGCAGACTAGTAGCTTGTCTGCTTTCTCTGTTTGCTTTCCCCTGCCTCCCTTTCCCTAATTAGGACTTCACATATATAACATATAGTCAAAATGTGTTCTCTGTATATTACGTAAGGTTAATACAACGATGGATACTCGCCGGCACACGCAGTTCTACGGCTTTTCTCACTTTCTGCAGGGCACGGGCCTCCACCCTGCGCTCATCCACCGCGCGTTGCGGGGAGGAAGGGCGGGGGGGAGGTCAGCTCAGAGAGCTTCACCTACGGAGCCATATCAACAATCTGAGGAGTCACCACTGCTCCCATTTTACAGATGAGAAAACCGAGGCAAGGTCACATGGCCTGTCGGGGGAAACTTACCCTGTGAGGGGCTTCCATGAGAAACCTGCGGGCCTCTGAGCCTCCCAGGGGAGAGATGGGCCCCGCGCCGTCCCCAGTCTCGCGCAGGTCTTCTTGGGACCCACCTGGCCCGCCCCCATCCCCTCCATTCCCCCATCCCCCCGTCCCGCCGTCCCCCCGCCCCCTCTCACCGCGGTCCCGCCCCCTCTCACCGCGGTCCCGCCCCCTCTCACCGCGGTCCCGCCCCCTCTCACCGCGGTCCCGCCCCCTCTCACCGCGGCCCCGCCCCCTCTCACCGCGGTCCCGCCCCCTCTCACCGCGGTCCCGCCCCCTCTCACCGCGGTCCCGCCCCCTCTCACCGCGGCCCCGCCCCCCGCCCCCTCTCACCGCGGCCCCGCCCCCTCTCACCGCGGTCCCGCCCCCTCTCACCGCGGCCCCGCCCCCTCACCGCGGCCCCGCCCCCTCCCACCGCGGCCCCGCCCCCTCCCACCGCGGCCCCGCCCCCGTCCCCCGCCCCCACCACCCCCCAGCAGGTCCTCGCGACTCCGCTTCTGGGCCCCAGGTCTGTGCGCCCTGATTCCCCACCAGCGCACCTTCCTGGGCAAAGCCCCGCTGGGGCCCTCCTGGTGGGCACGAGGTGGTCCGGGGCGGGGTGACCGGCCCCGCCCTTCCCTTTGCCCGCGGGCGTCGCAGTCCGGCAGGGCAGGATGAGCTCCCGGGCCGTCCCGCGGCTGCTGAGGCTCCGGCGACACCTAGGCCCCCGGGAGGTTAGGGGGCCAGGCCTGCACCTGCAGGGCTCCTGTCCCCTCAGCTGCTTGCGTGGGGCTGAGCGTCGACGGCCCAGGAACCGGGGCGCGGAGGAGAGCCCAGTTCCGGGAGAACCACCCCGGGGGCTGGAACTGAGGGCCTGGGGGGAAACGGCCATTTCGTGGGGCCGTGGGCGGGACAGTGGGTGTCCCCAGTGGGGCAGGGGAGCCACAGGGATTGGTGGGGGAGGGTCGGCAGGCACAGGCTGCGCTGTTTACGTTTGGTGCCTCATCAGCTGACCAGGCACTTCCGGTCACCCTTGCCCCCTGTCCCCTGGGCAGCTCGGAGAACTCTGTCCAGAGGGCTGTTTAAGCCCCACAGCTGGTGTGGACGCAGGATTGGGGTGGGTAGGCGGGCACAGGGCTCCAGAGGCTCACCCTGGCCTCCTTCTCCTGGCCCAGGGCAGCAGCGCGGAGCCTCCGGACAACCTACTGACCACCCATGTGCTGGACACCGCCTCAGGGCTCCCAGCCAGAGGCCTCTGCCTCCGCTTGTACTGGCTGGAGGACCACAGCCAGCAGTGGGCGGAGCTGAGGACAAGGTAGGAGAGAGGCCCTGGGAGGGGGAGTGCCGCCCTGAGACAGATGGCGGGGACTAAGGGGCCAGGCAGTGAGGCTGGAGGGCGGAGCTCACCGCTGCCGACCCTCCTCTCAGCCCGGGTTGGGAGTGAGGCTAGGGGCTCTCTCTTCTGCTTCTCTCAGCCCGTTTCCTCCTCTGAAAATACAGGGATGAGGAGAGGAGCTGTTTCCTCCCTCCCTCCAGCCTCAGGCCCCTGTGACCCTGATGGGGTGGGAGTGAGTTTCTGCCTCTCCCTGGCAGCTGTGCCAGGGCGAGGGCGGGGGGGTGGTGGTTAGGTGAGGCCTGAGGTGGAATCGAAGAGCTCAGTGTCACTGAGATCACGGGTAACCTTGTGCCAGGCAGTACGCTGGACATTATTTCCACTCTTTTCATTCTCCGTACACCCTGTGGGCCAGCACCATAATTAACCCTTCTACACATGGGAAGACTGAGGCAGCAAGCCCAGGTACGTGCTGGGATTCCCAGCCAGGCCTGAGGGGCAGTGTGTCCCTCAGCCTCCATGGGGTCTTGCCCACTGCCAGGCACAGGCTCTGCACGGCACTTCCAGAGGCTGTCACCCACCCAGGCCTTATGGCCCCTGCGTAAGAGGCAGGCCCCCTCCCTTCCAGCCAGAAGGACAGGGCTGGGCCCATAGGATCAGAGAGAGTCTGACCCTGCCGCTCCTACAGTCATGTGGTCCTTCACAAAAGCTGAGACACGAGGGGTCCAGGTCCCACCTGAGCAATTAGGACAGCACTGTGTGGGCTGGGCGTCCCATGCAGGGTCACAGAGACTCATTACCCCCATGCACACACACTATGTTTGTTGTTGTTGTTGTTTTTGAGACAGAGTTTCACTCTTGTTGCCCAAGCTAGAGTACAATGGCGTGGCATCAGCTCACTGCAACCTCCGCCTCCCGGGTTCAAGCGATTCTCCTGCCTCAGCCTCCCTAGTAGCTGGGATTACAGGCATGCACCACCACGCCAGCTAATTTTGTATTTTTAGGAAAGTCAGGGTTTCTCTACGTTGGTCAGGCTGGTCTCAAACTCCCGACCTCAGGTGATCCACCCACCTCGACCTCCCAAAGTGCTGGGATTACGGGCGTGAGCCACCACACCCAGCGCGCTATGCTCTTTTTCTTTTTCTGAGATGGAGTCTCTCTGTTGCCCAGGATGGAGTGCAGTGGCACGATCTTGGCTCACTGCAGCCTCCACCTACCCAGTTCAAGCAATTCTTGGCCTCAGCCTCTCGAGTAGCTGGGATTACAAGCACCTGCCACCACCCCCGGCTAATTTTTGTATTTTTAGTAGAGACAGGGTTTCACCATCTTGGCCAGACTGATCTTGAACTCCTGACCTCGTGATCCACCCACCTTGGCCTCCCAAAGTGCTGGGATTACTGGTGTGAGCCACCTTGTTCGGGCCTGCTCTTTCTAATCACAGTAGAAGCGCACACTTTAAAGACCAGCTGGCAAGAATGATGGGAGGTTTTCCAGAAGTGACTATGGGCAAAGCCACGGTTATTCAGAACCCTGATAAGGGACCAGGGCACACAACACAGATGCTCCGTGGAGTTGGACAGGCCCACTCTGTGGGTGAAGGTTTGGTAGTTATTGACCCAGAAAGCCACACACATTTTTTTTTTTTTTTTTTTTGAGATGGAGTCTCGCTCTGTCGCCCAGGCTGGAGTGCAGTGGCACGATCTCGGCTCACTACAGCCTCCGCCTCCTGGGTTCATGCCATTCTCCCGCCTCAGCCTCCCGAGGTGGGACTACAGGTGCCCATGACCACGCCCAGCTAATTTTTTTGTGGTAGAGATGGGGTTTCACCATGTTAACCAGGATGGTCTCGATACCCTGACCTCATGATCCGCCTGTCTCAGCCTCCCAAAGTGCTGGGATTACAGGTGTGAGTCACCACGCCCAGCCAGCCATACACAATATTTTAAGTGAAAACCACAGGTTATAAAACAATACAAATAGTATAATCCACTTTATAAGTTTTTAAACAAATATGCATAGAGAAAATCTGGAAAAATATACGCCAGCTATAAAGTGGTTATTGCTCATGGGATAAACTGTGGGAGACTTTTTCCCTTTTTGCTTCTCTGTGTTGTGATTTCCTAAAGACAGGGCAGTGGTGTCCCTAGACTGCTCTGGAACTGCAGGACCTAACAGCCTCACTGTGTCTGCTCACCCAAGTCTGACAGGTGGCAGGGCAGTGTCTGAGGCCCACTGGGATGCAGACCCAGGAAAGCTGGGGTGGGGGGCTTCTGGTCCCCATCTCTGCAGCCTCATCTTCTCCCCAGCTACACAGACCCAGATGGCCGCTGTCCTGGACTCCTGACGCCGGACCAGATGAAGGCAGGCACCTACAAGCTCACCTTCGACACTGAGGGCTACTGGAGGAAGAGGGGGCAGGAAAGCTTCTACCCACATGTGGAGGTGAGAGCCCCAGTGGGCTGGAGGGGGCTGAGGCTCATGACTCACTGGGATCTGCAGGCCAGGTCCTGCTGGCCGGGCATCATTTAGGCAGTGGGCAGACTGGTCCTGGGCGGTGGCAGGTAGGTGAGCTCACTTGCTTTGAGCTCCCAAAAGAAAGGTGTCCAGGCAGCAACAGACTCTATGAGGACACACCCGTCACTCACCTGCCCAGGGTCAGGCTTTGTGGGGAGGCTGGGCCAAGGGTGATTCATCCCCTCTTTGTTGACAGAGGTTTTCATCTGAGCCAACTCCAGCTCTCTGGGCCTAACCTCACTGCCTCACCCCACACTGGAGCCGCCGCAGAAGCGCCTGACTTACTGGGCTGTGGCTTCTGTGGAGTGTCCCTCTGGTGCGGAAGGTTCACCCCATCCCAGACCCTCAGTCTGGGCTGCTGAATTCTCTCAGGTGTGTTGGGGCCAGATAGGTGGTTTGCTGCTATCCCCTTATACTCTCTCCTGGTCTCTCCATCTCAGGTTGTTTTAACCATCACCAGCAAGGCCCAGAAGTTCCACGTGCCCCTGGTCCTACATCACCTACCGAGGGAGTTAGAGTGAAGACTGGCAGCGGGAGGCTGCCTGCCCTTTCCCGCACGCTGGCTGCACCCACCCAGCCCTCAACAGACCGGGCTTTGTGCTCATCAGGGAACATTGGCTCACCACTTCCTACGGAAGTCCTGGCCCCCCGGAGAATCCCACTGGGCAGCTGTGACTCAGGTGTCAATGAAGTTAGTGCCAGCACCTGCAAAGCTGTCCATTCGGTGGGACAACAGTGGCGCGAAGACAGGCAGCACAGCGCGGCACTGCCCCAACCCCCAGGTGAGTGCGGGGCACTCTGAGAAGGTGCTGCCGACTGTGGTCGGAGGGGAGACCAGGGAGTAGGCCTGGACACAGGCTGGACGTGCTGCACCCAGGGAAGGGAGCGACAGGGACGCCATGGGTGAGGCCTGGACACAGGCTGGACGTGCTGCACCCAGGGAAGGGAGCGACAGGGATGCCATGGGTGAGGCCTGGACACAGGCTGGACGTGCTGCACCCAGGGAAGGGAGCGACAGGGACGCCATGGGTGAGGCCTGGACACAGGCTGGACGTGCTGCACCCAGGGAAGGGAGCGACAGGGACGCCATGGGTGAGGCCTGGACACAGGCTGGACGTGCTGCACCCAGGGAAGGGAGCGACAGGGACGCCATGGGTGAGGCCTGGACACAGGCTGGACGTGCTGCACCCAGGGAAGGGAGCGACAGGGACGCCATGGGTGAGGGTCCTGCAGGTGGTTCTCCTCCACAGAGCCAGGAAAGAGGATGGCAAGAACATGTGAAAAGCTTTCATTTGCTGATGATAAAATCTAAAAAACTTGCTGTCCTTGGTGTAATAAGGGGTGTCATCCCAAGAGTGTTCCTAGGCTGGTTCTCTGGGCTGTGGCCCCCCAGGGGGGCAGCTACGTCGGGGTGCCCACCAGTCCTGCGGGGCCCTGGCCCAGCGTCTGTCCGATCACAGCTGTTTCCAAGGGCGTGAAGCCCACGTTGTCCAGAGGGATCCCGAAGGCCAGCAGCTTTGCCTCATACGTGCGCAGCAGGTCGTTATGGGCCTGTGGAGACAGGGCAGGTCGTTATGGGCCTGTGGAGACAGGGCAGGTCGTTATGGGCCTGTGGAGACAGGGCAGGTCATTATGGGCCTGTGGAGACAGGGCAGGTCGTTATGGGCCTGTGGAGACAGGGCAGGTCGTTATGGGCCTGTGGAGACAGGGCAGTGTCAGGGAGCTGAGGGTCCCCACGCTCAGGACCACCAGAGCTGAGTGCAGCTCCATGGAGGGGCAGCGTGAGCATCACAGTGCAGAAGGATAAAGCCAAAGGCTTATCAGTCATTTCCTGTGTGGGACGCAGCTCCAAGCACCTTCACTGCGTTGAATCAGGTAGCACGACAGGGAGAGGCTGTCGCTATTCCTATTCCACAAATGACGAGACGGAGGCAGAGGGCAGGGACACTCAGGGCAGAGCTGTGGTCTGGGAGGGCTCTGGGCCCTGGCTGGGTGTTTCCCACTCAGGTTCTTCACGCCCTCCCTTCCCCTGTTGAATGACGTCTGTTTCCTTCCCCGGTGGGCACAGCACCTTCTGACTCCCTGCCCAGGGGAAGGGGCTGACCGGGGAAGTGTCCAGGTCCCCCCCTACACCCATCCCAGCAGAGACATGGCCTAGACAGCAGTGCGCTGCCCCAGACCACACAGAATCCAGATGCTCTCGGCTATGACTGCACCCTCACGTGGGGACAGTGACAGCTGCCTTGTCAAACGAGGTACGAAGTGGGCACAGGTGGGGTCCTCAGAGACCGTCTGCATTTAGAACAGTCTGGGCACCGAGGGGGTGCCCCTGAGGGAGGGCAGGGCACAGCCGTACCTTACAGACCCGGGCCAGCTCATACTGCAGGTCCTGGATGGTGCTGTTCTTCGATTCAAGAACATCCTGAGGAGAGAGAGGGGATGGGAGGTTGAGACTCATCTTTTGGCCGAGGCAACGGGAGCGGCCTGGGGACTCCAGTGGGCGTTCTGAGAGATCCAGCGAATAGCAGCCTGGTTTGATGGATGCATCCATCCACACAGGGTTGTCAGCAGAAAAAGGTCTCCAAGGGTGGAGAGAAAACAAGGAAGAAACAGAGAACTGGGAGCTTGCACAACCTGCCTCTCCAGCAACAGTCCAGGCCAGGCACTGCCGCTCACACCTGTGATCCCAGCAGTGTGGGAGGCCAAGGAGGGCAGATCACTTGAGGTCAGGAGTTTGAGACCAGCCTGGCCAACGTGGCGAAACCCCATCTCTACTATACGAAAAGTAGCCGGGCACGGTGGCTCACACCTGTGTAATCCCAGCTGCTCAGGAGGCTGAGGCACGAGAATTGCTTGAACCTGGGAAACGGAGGTTGCAGTGCGCCGAGATGGAGCCACTGCACTCCAGTCTGGGTGACAGAGCAAGACACCGTCTCAAGAAAAAACTCAAAAAACAGTCCAGACCACAAGAAGTGCAGATGAGGTGAGGGCAGGCAGCGTGCAGCCACACCGTGGAGACTGGCCACTAAACACCACCTACATACTGCTTAAATTTCTTGAGGCTTGTGAATGTACTATCTCACTTTTTTTTCTGAGATGGAGTCTCGCCCCGTTGCCCAGGCTGGAGTGCAGTGGCGCGATCTAGGCTCACCGCAAACTCCACCTCCCAGGTTCAAGGAATTCTCTGCCTCAGCCTCCCAAATAGCTGGGATTACACCCGCCACCAAGCCCAGCTAATTTTTGTATTTTTAGTAGAGACGGGGTTTCACCATCTTGGCCAGGCTGGTCTTGAACTCCCAAACTCGTGATCTGCCCACCTCAGCCTCCCAAAGTGCTGGGATTACAGGCGTGAGCCACCGCGCCCGGCTATCCCAGTTTTTTGTAACAGAAAAAAGTAGTCTTCAGCAGCGCTGGCCCCGCCCAGATGTGGGCAAGGGTCTCACCACGTGGCGAGGCAGGGACGTCTTGGGCTCCTGCCTGTGGGGCACTGCTGGGCCCAGCCTGGCTTTAGAGCCGTCCCTGCTGCCCACTGACACAGCAGCCCCCTCACACCTGGCCAGCCGCGAACAGTGTCCCTGCAGGGGCCCCTGTCATTTCCCCAGAAGATTCCTCACTTAGAAGTCGAGGTAACGATGACCAGGAAAGGAGGGGTTGACCCACATTTAGCTCCATCCTCCGTCCTCACCCTGGCGCGTGGGCGCAGCTGCAATGACCCTCACAGGCCACGACTGCTCTCTTCACCCTCATTTCGGTGGCTTAGCAGCAGGCTGGGTGCAGCCCTCAGCCAGGAGCTGGAAACACGCCTCCCCCACCTCCCAACAGTGGGGCCCTCACTCCCTCACCTGCCTGTGCTCACTGGGCCCAGTGCTGAGCAAACAAAGATGAGTTTTCAGTCCCGGGGCCACAGTGCCTCTGGCCCAGGTGGGGCCCCTCCTATATAGCCTCACTACCTCAGGCCCTGAGAGCCAGGCCATCCCAGATGACCAGGGTCCCACAGGCACCAGCGCCCACTGGGCCAGGACCCGTCGTTCCCCCTTGTGCAAACACCAAGCCACCTCGGCCCCTCCCAGCCCCACCTGTGGACTCAGCCTCCTGGCGGCTCTCCAACCCTCTGCCCGTCCCCATTCTGTGCTGGCCCCAACCAGCCCCCTCCAGCCCTGTTCTCCCCATCAATAGCAGAGTGGGCCCTGATCCGGTTCCCCCGCCCAGCCCTTCCATAGTTCCCAACTGGCCCGAAACTCAAAGGCACAGCTGACGGGCCTTTCAGAACCAGCCTCTTCAGCCTCAGTCATGCATCTGTCCAACACCTGGGTGCTCCCAGGGCGGCTCAGCGAGGGGCTCACTACTGTGATTGTGCCACTGCACTCCAGCCTGGGCGACACAGTGAGACTCTGTGTCAGAAAAAAAAAAAAAAAAAGAGATTAGGTGACTTGAATGAGGTTAACCCTCGGCCTGGTGTCAGTGATGAGCACGTGCATTTGTGTTCAGCTGAACTGCATGTGAACCAATCACCTTAAAAATGCCATCTGTGGCCTTTCGGTGGGAACCGCCATCTTCCAGTAATTCACCCAAATGAACACAAAGGGAAAGAGGAGAGGCACCGATACACGTTGTCCGGCCTTTTAGAAAAGAGTCGTTCCTCTGGCCACGTATATGCGAACCTATAAGAAAGGTGATACTGCAGACATCAAGGGAATGGGTACTGTTCAAAAAGGAAGCCCCACAAGTGTTGCCATGGCTGAACTGGAAGTCGCAGTGTTCCCCAGCACGCTGTTGGCATTGTTGTAAACAAACAAGTTAAGGGCAAGATTCTTGCCGAGAGAATTAACGTGTGTACTGAACACGCGTGGAGCACTCTAAGAGCCGAGAGAGCTTCCTGAAACGCGTGAAGGAAAATGATCAGAAAAAGAAGCCGAAGAGAAAGGTACCTGGGTTCAACTGAAGCAGCAGAGGCTGCTCCACCCAGAGAAGCTTTGTGAGAACCGATGGGAAGGAGCTGAGCTGCTGGAACCTCTTCCCTATGAACTCGTGGCATCACAGGTGTTAAAAAAATAAGACCTCTGGACTACAAGAATGTTTCTCTTCATTGAGTAGAAGTGTGGTGTCCTCTCCCCCAAAGACATACTTAAAGCAAATTTTAACTGTGTCCTAATTCATTATGTAATGTCTTTACTATTCAAATGTAACGTATTTTTCCTTTTTCTTTTTTTTTTTTTTTGAGACAGAGTCTCGCTCTGTCGCCCAGGCTAGAGTACAGTGGCGTGATCTCGGCTCACTGCAACCTCCACCTCCCGGGTTCAAGCCATTCTTCTGGCTCAACCTCCCGAGTAGCTGGGATTACAGGGGCCCGCCACCCCGCCTGGCTAATTTTTTGTATCTTTAGTAGAGACGGGGTTTCACTGTGTTAGCCAGGGTGGTCTTGATCTCCTGACCTTGTGATGCACCTGCCTCAGCCTCCCAAAGTGCTGGGATCACAGGCGTGAGTCACCGCGCCCGGCCCTCAAATTTAATGTATTTCTTGCTGAAAGACGTGAGGTAGCTTATTGTGCAACAAATTACTCAACTGGTTAGAAAATGGCCAGGTATCTGGGGGCGGTGGCTCACGCCTGCAATCCCAGCACTTTGGGGGGCCAAGGTGGGCAGATCACGAGGTCAGGAGTTCGAGACCCACCTGGCCAACATGGTGAAACCCCATCTCTACTAAAAAAATGCAAAAATTGCCAGGCGCAGTGGCTCACACCTGTAATCCTAGCACTTTGGGAGGCTGAGGTGGGAGGATCATGAGGTCAGGAGTTTGAGACCAGCATGACCAACACGGTGAAACCCTGTCTCTACTAAAAACACAAAATTAGCCAGGCATGGTGTTGCCTGCCTGTAATCCCAGCTACTCAGGAGGCTGAGGCAGGAGAATCGTTTGAATCCGGGACGCAGAGGTTGCAGTGAGCCGAGATCATGCCACTGCACTCCAACCTGGGTGACAGAGCGAGACATGTCTCGGAAAAAAAAAAGAGAGAGAGAGATTTCAGAAGAAAATGGCCAGGTATTATGTATGAACTATTTGTACTGGTTTGAAGATAGTCCCTCTAAATCATCAAGGAAGAAAAAAATAATTTACAAAAAAAAAAAATGCCATCTGTGGCTGGGTGTGGTGGCTCACACCTGTAATCCTAGCACTTTGGGAGGCCGAGGCGGGCGAATCACTTGAGGTCAGGAGTTCAAGACTAGCTTAACCAACATGGTGAAACTCCGTCTCTACTAAAAAAATAGCCAGGCATGGTGGCACATGCCTGAAATCCCAGGTACTCAGGAGACTGAGGCCCAAGAACTACTGGAACCCGGGAGGCAGAGGCTGCAGTGAGCCCAGATCACGCCATTGCACTCCAGCCTGGGCGACAGAGCAACACTTGAAAACAAACAAACAAAAATGCCATCTGTGATAGTTCTCAGGATAAAAGATGCTTCCACAGACAGTGAGGAAGCCTCAAGCCTATGTCCCAGGCATCTGTTTCACTGAAGGACGAGTCCAGCACAGGCAGCACAGACAGACGGGTACCCTGTGGCCCCGAAAGCTGCATCTCTGTGGCAACCCAGCCTCCCTCTGCTGGGGCTGTTGGTGGAGGCTTCAAGACCAGCTGTTTCAAGCTCAGGGGCAGCAGCTGGGCCAGGGGCACGTGTCATCCAACTCAGGGCCCCGAGGAAGCCACAGGCCTGACAGCTGCAGATTGCCTCAGTTGGCCAGGATTCCAGTGTCAGTCAAAGACCCTTTGCCCTGTGTCCTGTTCCTTCTGTGACTTTCCCCAACCAGGCCCAGGTCCAGAAGCTGGACACAGGCAAGAGACCACCTGTGAGGCAGTCCCAGGCTCCAGCCTCCTCCTGATCCTCCAGCTGATGCTGTCTCTCCCTGTGGGGGACCCAGGCCTCATCTGCTTTATTTACTGCCCTCGCCCACACCTGGGACACCCAGCAGAGCAGCACCATAAATCACTGAGACACAGAAGGAGGGAATGTTCTGGGCTCTCCTTAGCCTTCATGTCCCCAGTACCTGCAAAGGTAGGGTCGGGGTCCCCAGGCTCCCACGGCACTTACCCCATCTATAACTGTCCCTGCCCTAAACCAGCCCATCTCAGGGCCTCCCGCTGCCATCTCTGTCCCAGGATGCAGGTGGTGCCCTGGGCTGAGAGCTCAGGAAGTACAACCATCCTCCAGGCCTGTGTCTGGGTCTGTTATCACCAACAGAGGAGCTCAGGCCCACACTGATTCCAAGAGTGGCTTTTCCACTCCCAAGGCCATCCTCAGCCTGCACTCAGATGACTAGAGCCTCACGTGCTCAGATGAGCCAAGCCTGAGAACTGGAGTGGGCAGAGGCTCAGAGGTTAGGAGGCACCATGAGGTCACAAAGGGGCAAGGGAAGATCCAAGAGAGACTTGAGCAGAACTGATGAGAAGAGGCCGCCGGCGCAGAAGGTGAAGGAGGGGCCGCCGGCGCAGATGGTGAGACGCATCCATGCCTACGGCACCCCCGCTCTGTTCTCAGGCCACAGGAAACCCATGAATGCCCCTCCCCAGTGGCCGACCGAGGGGTCTCTGTGCCCATCCGAGGAGCAGCACAGAACTGAAGACTCTTGCCACAGGGATGAGGCCGCCCACTGGGGTCAGGAGCCTGTCTAGGGCCTACCTCCAGCTTGCGGGACACCAGCGTCAGGGCTGCAGGGTCCAGGTTAGAGGCAGCCAGGACCTCGTTGAACTGCACCTCCTTCTTCTCCACAGCGGCGCTCAGAGCCTGCAGCTTGCGTTCTAGCACGAGGTTCTTGAACCCTGTCTTCTGCTGCACCTCCTGGATGGCTGCGGTGAACTTCCCATAGAGCTCGTCCCGCTCCTGCTGCACCTGTAGGGACAGCGCTGGGGGTGGGCGATGAGGCCCCTCACCTGGGGACATCTAGCTGGGAAGATGCTGCCTCCCACCTCTGCACCTGCCTGGAACACGCTGCCTCCCAACAGTGCCCACTCCCACAGCACCGGGGTCAGTGTGTTGTCCACACTGCCTGCGCCCTGGCCCTTTGTAGAGCCATCCACGCAGTGGAAGGCAGGAGGAACACATCAGCATAAGCCCTTCTCTCAGGAAGGTGTCTCTGGAAGCCATAAGTGTCCTGGTAAGAGCTGAAGCAGCCCCACCCTGAAAGCTGCTTCATGGGTGGCCGAGGCCAGTCTTGCCCGAGTGAGGGCTGTGGGCTCAGGTGAGATTTGAGATCCAGGGCATCCAGCAGGCCGAGCTTGCAGGTGGGGCCCCTTGGAGGATATGCTCCCTTGGCCAGCCCCAGATCCTGGCATCACATGTGCTGTCCGCCCCACAAATGGTGGATCTGGAGCACGGCCTTGGAGCCAGCTACCTGCCAGCCAGTAAAACTGTTCTTTTTTATCTCCTAATTCTTCTACTTATTAATTGTGCATTCTAAAAAAATCTAGACTTTGTTGAAGACTATAAAAAAGTGAACACCCTGAGCAGCGTGTGGTGGCTCACGCCTGTAATCCCAGCACTTTGGGAGGGTGAGGTGGGTGGATCGCCTGAGGTCAGGAGTTCGAGACCAGCCTGGCCAACAGAGTGAAACCCTGTCTCTATCAGAAATACCAAACATTAGCCGGGCATGGTGGCAGGCGCCTGTAATCCCAGCTACTCGGGAGGCCGAGGCAGGAGTATCACTTGAACCCAGGAGGTGGAGGTTGCAGTGAGCCGAGATCGTGCCATTGTACTCCAGCCTGGGTAACAAGAGCGAAACTCCATCTCAAAAATAAATAAATAAATAAATAAATAACTGCCTTGGTCTCTAAATTTTGCTGACAAATTTGAGCTCTCGGTTCTCTAGGAAGAGACACCAACTTGGACACTGTCAGGAACCACATTCAAATGGAAGAAAATATGACAGAAAACAAGGCTCCAACCCAGGCACGTCTCTGCTGTCCTCTTCCCAATAATGTCCACCTCAAAACCCACAGGGAGAAGGAAGGGCCCCTTGTCTAACACAGCAGTCCTCAGGATCTCACTGACTACCTTGCAGGTGCCCTTCCCTTAGGTGCCAAGAGTTGGCACAGCCTAGCAATGCACGTCGTGCAGGACCTGAGGTGTCTCTGAAGGTGGGGCTAGATCTGACAGACAGATGGGATATTTCTGAGAAGCGAATCCCACTACAACCGTTTGTGTTCAAAAATTTCAATTAGGTTAGAGAACAAAACAGCACATATAAATGTGGCTCAAGATAAGATGCCCTGGCCCCGCACACCACAGACAAAGCCTTGAGGGCCCCATGCTGCAGGGATTGGTCCTTGGCCAGAACTTTGAAACTGAACAGAGGCAAGAGTGGCTTTAAGGGACAGAGACAGGACCGAGCACCCCTACCACTCACTGCGAATCTTGGAAGTGCCCACGAAATGAGATGTTTTCCACCCAGTCACTTCTGCAAAGGTTTAAACCTGTCAGATCTGGTGCAGGTGAGGATGGAAACGGCCCCTCCGCACCCTGGCAGGTGTGTGACTCAGAGCAGCCCTCTGGACAGATGATCAGGGTCCTCAGAACAGACCCCTCGGACTCAACAATCCCACTGCTAGGAGCTGGCTTTCCTAAGAAGCAATCTCACACAAGTGCACAAAGACAAATTTAAAAGGATTGAGGCAGCAATGCTTATAGCAGCAGAGGATTAGAAACAGAGGGGAGTCGGCTAAATGATCAAACGTTCACAAAACGCAGCACCAAGCAGCTGTGAAAAGGATGAGACCGCTTCCTACGTGCAGCCTGATACACTGTGAGATTAAAAAGCAAATTGTGCTTATGGCCTGATCCCATGTTCGTAACATACAAAGTCACATCCACACGAGAGCATGCAGGAAACCTGGAAGGGAGCTCATAAAACTCGCCAGTGTGAGGACCAGCACTGAGCAGCCGGAGACTCATCTTCACTTACACTTAAGAGCCTCCCTCATGTGCTTTCAGAGGTGAGCTCTCGAGGGGACGAAAGTCATGTGTGATCCGTTCCCCATGAGACCCCAGGCCTTCTGCAGAATATGCATGCAGAACAGGCCACGGGTTTTTGCCTCTTAGAAGCTGCGGAATGAGTTACAGGGAACAGGGCCTCCAGCTTCAGAACCCAGAAACCTGGCCAAGGCATCTGAAGCTGGTCCAGGGGCCACAAGGAGAGCCCCGTCCCTGGCTAGCAGGGGTGCCATCCCCGCTGCAGGGCCAGCCTAGTGCCCACTCACCTTGGTGAACTTGGTGAACCGTTGCTCTAACACCCACCCCCAACTGCAGGGCCAGCCTGGTGCCGCTCACCTTGGTGAACTTGGTGAACCATTGCTCTAACACCCACCCCCAACTGCAGGGCCAGCCTGGTGCCGCTCACCTTGGTGAACCGCTGCTCTAACACTTCATGCTCCCACTGCAGGTCTTTCAGCTCTTTCTCCGTGACTTTCAAACGGGCTTTTGTGCACTGGAGGAAAAACAGGGAGTAGGGGACAGACAGTATTCAAGATTCACAGTCATCCAAGTAACACGGGCTCCTGGGAGATGGCAAGGCCAAAAATAATCGCCAGAAAGACCTGGTTCCAGGACACAAGCAGCTGAGTCCCACCAAGGCAGGGTCGGTAGCACACGGTGAAGATGAGGGCCTTGTCTCCAAAACACCCCCAGACTTTACTTTCCCCAGGAGAACACGAGGCAGAGAAAGGAGAAATGCAGGCCTCCCCCATCTCCCTTCCTGCCCTAAGGGCCAAGCCCCTCCCTGTGATGCTCCTCCCTCCTGAGCCTAGGCAAGCTCATGCCAAGGAGGGAGAGGAATCCAGCGGGAAACTCACAAGCAGGGTCTGCTTGTCCCTCTCGTAGTTTGCGAGCTGTTTCTGCATCTCGTTCATCTCCTCCCGAGCCTTCTGGAGAGGTTCTGCCAGGCGCTTGTTCTGCACAGACACCTCTGCCATCTCCCTCTCCAGGTGGTCCTCCTTCTTCCGCATGTCCTCCATCTGCTCCTGCAGGCACAAGCACAGGCCCGGCAGGGGCTCAGCAGGCAGAACCAAAGGGGCTGTGGCCTGCATGGTGAGAGCTGGGTGCTCTCCTGCCCATCACCAGCTGCTGCCAGCCTCAGGCACGCTGGCACCTAGACGTCTTCTATGTATAAACAGTATTTCTGCAGCTTCAACTTATTCTGAGTTTTCTGGGAATGCAGCTTCCATGCAGACTGAAGGACTACACTTCGTTCAAGATTCCACCAAGGGCCGTTGTCTACTGTAGAAAATCCTGTCACTGCCAGCATGCAGTGACGATGACACCTATCCACCTGTCGCAGGCAGTGACTATGACACCTATCCACTCCAGCCACATCACGGCCCTCACTGCGGTTCCATCTGAGCTTTTACAAACCAGAACACACTTTATTACTTCCCCCTCTGCACTACGGTGAGGGCAATATCCTGACTGCTTTTAACCATAGGTAGAGATAGGTTACGTTATTTAGGAATTTCAGTTAAGGATATGAGAGGGGCATTGTCAAATAATCTTATAAAAAGTACTGGGTGTGTTGGGGTGGAGAGCTGGGGTCTGGATCCCCAGGACTCTGCAGCCCACATTCTAGGACAGGCAGAGTGTGCCTCCCCAGCCCAGCCCAGCCCACGCACAGCACCTTGAGGGAGTTGATGAGGGCCAGGTTGTTGAGGGTGATGTCGTTGTAGTAGTTCTTAATGTCGGTGAAGGCCTCCTCGTGGCGCTGCATCAGCGTGTGGATCTGGCCATTCTTCCTCTCCTCTACTTCGTGGAGCTCAGTCTTTCTCCGCAAGTCGAGCTCGTCCCTCAGCATCTTCATCTTCTTATCATACTTGGCCTCAATTTCTGAAAGGCAGCAGCAAACAGCAGCTTAGCAGAGGAAGACATGGTGCCCCTACGGCTACAGAACATGGAGCCTGTAAAAGGGCCCAAAACGCCCACTGTGGTCAGAACAGCCTTGCAGGCAAAAGCTCTGCAAGAGAAGAACAAAGGGGTTTAGGCTGAGTTTTTCTGCTGATGCTCACACTCAGCACACACACCACTGTCGGCCTGCCTTTGCCAGTGACAGGCATTGCTAATCGCTCCCTGCACTGGGGGTGCCAACAGCTGAATGTCAGCTGACCCCAGTGAGCAGTAACCGAGGCCTGTGTGGCCACCCAGCCACAGACTATCAGCCTTTATTAGTAAAACACACAGACTTCTGAAATTGGAGCCTTCTCAGACCAGGAGCCAGGGAGAAGACTATTTTAAGAATGCTGCCCACGGCACTGAATAGCTACCACCTGCTGATAACTACTGATTTTAGCTAGGAGTGGGAATGTGTGTGGTAATCACAGCCTCCCAAACTCACATGGAAATAGGTTGTTCTGGGATTCTGAGTGGGTCCACTGGCCTTGGAAACTTCCACGTTCTTTCTCTTGCATGCCTGGGCTGTTTTAATCCAGTTTTTGCTCCCTGAGTTAACAAGCTCTGGAGGTAAATTCCTCTCTGATGGGGCGGGGGGTGTCTCTGGCACCTACACAATGAGCACACGGGAAACTGACCTCGAACTTGCCTCTCAAAATCATTCCGCATCCTGGTGATCTCCTCGGTGTGTTTCTGCACAGGGAGAAGCGGCCATTACTACACAGCCGGACACAGCGGGAAGCCCGCTCCCTTCAGGCTGACCCTGTTCCTCATGGTTTTGGTCACCTCCATATTCCCTAACTCACCTCCCTCAACTAAAGTCACCTCTAAGCTTGAGAGAGAACATGAACAGACGTCGTGAGCAATGAACCCGCTTGGTTCCATCGCCAAACCATCCCACAGCCTGAAGAGCAGCAGCCACGTCCACAGAGAGCTGTGGGATCTTTCCAGGTGCCATGTGTAGCTTCCAACCTGCTGCACTGCTGCCTGAAGCGGCATATTAAAAGGATTCATTCCTGTCATCCCAGCACGCTGGAGGCCAAGGCAGGAGGATCACTTGAGGTCAAGAGTTCAAGGGCAGCCTAAGCAACATAGCAAGATCTTCTACAGAAAACTTAAAGATTGCCGGGCACAGTGGCTCACGCCTGTAATCCCAGCACTTTGGGAGGCCGAGCTGGACAGACCACCTGAGGTCAGGAGTTTAAGACCAGCCTGACTAACATGGAGAAACCCTGTCTCTACTAAAAATACAAAATTAGCCGGGCATAGTGGCACATGCCTGTAATCCCAGCTAGTCCAGAGGCTGAGGCAGGAGAATCGCTTGAACCCGGGAGGCAGAGGTTGTGGTGAACTGAGATTGTGCCACTGCACTCCAGCCTGGGCAACAAGAGCAAAACTCCATCTCAAAAAAAAAAAAAAAAAAAAAAAAAAAAAAAGATTAGGTGGGTGTGGTGGCTCATATCTATAGTTCCAGCTACTTGAGAGGCTAAGGCAGAAGGATCACCTGAGACTAGAAATTCGAGGCTGCAGTGAGCTATGATTGTACCACTGCACTGCAGCCTGGGAGACAGAGTGAGACCTCATCTCTAAAAATAAATAAATAAATATTTTTAATGAACAATTATTATATATTTAAATAAACATTATATATTTAAAATTTGCATAAAAAATTATTTTTAAAGCAGTAA
The DNA here is from genome assembly GCF_028858775.2 of Pan troglodytes. NCBI lineage: Eukaryota > Metazoa > Chordata > Mammalia > Primates > Hominidae > Pan > Pan troglodytes. The sequence continues at coordinate 88,251,008 of NC_072416.2, read as the reverse complement.
TTTTTCTTTTTTTTGAGACAGACTCTCACACTGTTGCCCAGGCTGGAGTGCAGTGGCACAATCTCGGCTCACCGCAACCTCTGTCTCCCAGGTTCAAGTGATTCTTCTGCCTCAGCGTCCCGAGTAGCTGGGATTATAGGTGCGCGCCACCACGCCCGGCTAATTTTTGTATTTTTAGTAGAGACGGGGTTTCACCACGTTGGTCAGGCTGGTCTCAAACTCCTGACCTCGTGATACACCCTCCTCGGCCTCCCAAAGTGCTGGGATTACAGGCGTGAGCCACCGCACCCGGCCTAAAGCCATATTTTTACCCAACAGGAAACTCTGATTATGTAACAATACCATATCCAGGACCTGGGTTAAGACCAGCTAATTCTGGAGGGTTCAAGACTTCGGCACTCTCAGGCTTTGCTGCAAAGTCAGCAACGTCACCAAGTTTCTTCCAGATTCAGTGGAGGCTGGACTGCTTCCAGGCGTGAGGCAAATGTGTTCAGAAAGTCTCCTCAACCCAGCAGCCAGGAAGAACCTTAGTGAGACACATCTCTCCTCTGCCCAAGTTCTCAGAGGGCAACAGACTCCACCAGGGTCAAAGTCCCAGTCCTCACCACGGCTTTCGAGGCGGACGAGCTCTCACCCTCTCCAGTCCCCACCACAGCTTTTGAGGTGGACAAGCTCTGACCCTCTCCAGTCCCCACCACGGCTTTCGAGGCGGACGAGCTCTGACCCGTCTCCAGTCCCCACCACGGCTTTCGAGGCAGACAAGCTCTGACCCGTCTCCAGTCCCCACCACGGCTTTCGAGGCGGACGAGCTCTGACCCGTCTCCAGTCCCCACCACGGCTTTCGAGGCAGACGAGCTCTGACCCTCTCCCACAGTCTCCTCCTGGTCACTCTGAGCTTTCCCACTGGCCCATCCCGTCTCCCAGCTGGTCAACTGCTTGTACAAAACCGCACCCCACCTCTCCCCACTTCGATCCTTCTGTGGCACTCTTCCCCACCAGACACTCTGTTGTATCTGGCACGTTTCTTTTGTCTTCCAACTCACCTGTTGTCTCTCCTTTCTAGACCAACAGCCCCAGTCGGGCAGGCGTTTTGTCAGAGATCAGATCAGGACCTAGCAGCTAATGGACACTCAGCAAATGATCTCTTTCCTTTTTGTTTTGTCTCACTCTGTCACCTAGGCTGGAATGCAGTGGCACAATCCTAGCTCACCACAGCCTTGACTTCCTGAGCTCAAGGGATCCTCCCGCCTCAGCCTCCCAAGTAGCTGAAACTATCGGCATGTGCCACTACACCAGCTAATGTTTTCTTTTAAATTTTTTAGACATGGGGTTCAACTATTTCACCCAAGCTAGTCTCAAACTATTGGCCTCAACCACTTCTCCCACCTGACCCTCCCAAGTGCTGGGATTTTGGGTGTGAGCCACTGAACCAGGTGCACAGATGAATTTTAATGGTGCCCTGGAAACCCCCAGCCTCAAAAGTAAAAATCAGACCAGCTTGTGTGACAAACTGTCACAGTGCCCAGGAGTCAACACACTGGATATTTTAATGGATGGTTTGCATTCCACTAAATGCATATGATGCTATTCCCTAGGAAAAGTCTCTGGGTGTCAGGTGTCAGCAGCACATGAAAGATCCTAAGCTGGAATTTTTTTCTTCGGTGGCGTCAATTTTTTGCTCAGGTCTGAGACAGAATTGTGTACTTGGTCCCAAAATGGGGTTTGATTGGATGCATGCTTTAAAAAAATTTTTTTCAACAAATTGCAAAAATGCAGAAAGTCTTATGCAAAAATATGAATTCCCAGTTGCTGCTGAATAAACAGGAGTTCATGCAGCACTAGGCTTGCCGTCCCAACAACCTGTCAGCCTCCAGGTGCCCCCGCCACACCTACCAGCCGCAGGTTCTTCACCACCACCTCATTGGCCAGCTCCTGCTCCTTGAGCTCCACCTTCAGTGCCCGCATGTCCTTGCGCAGCACACCCTCCTGTGTGCGGTGCTCTTTCTGTGCCAGCTTCATGACTACGGTGCCCTCGGCCTTCATCTCTGTCAGGTTGTTCTGGTGCTCATATAGCAGGTGCTTCACTTTCTGCTTGTACACCTGCAGGGCAATGGGAGTACCATCTGCTCACCTGCACCACACCTGTACCACACCTGCACCACACCTCCTCACCTTTCCGTACCTGTACACACCTGGTCACCCACAGCACACCTGTACCACGCCTCCTCACCTGTCCATACCTGTACACACCTGGTCACCTGTACCACACCTCCTCACCTGTCCATCCATACCTGTACACACCTGGTCACCCATAGCACACCTGTACCACGCCTCCTCACCTGTCTGTACCTGTACACACCTGGTCACCTGTACCACACCTCCTCACCTGTCCATACCTGTACACACCTGGTCACCCATAGCACACCTATACCACGCCTCCTCACCTGTCTGTACCTGTACACACCTGGTCACCCATAGCACACCTATACCACACCTCCTCACCTGTCCGTACCTGTACACACCTGGTCACCCATACCACACCTGCACCACACCTCCTCACCTTTCCGTACCTGTACACACCTGGTCACCCATACCACACCTGCACCACACCTCCTCACCTGTCCATACCTGTACACACCTGGTCACCTGTACACCTCCTCACCTGTAAATTCCCGTACACACCTGGTCGCCTGCACTACACCTGTACTACACCTCCTCACCTGTACATACCTGTAGACACCTGGTCACTTGCACCTACCTGCTCACCTGCACACAGCTCCCCACCTGCACATACCTGCCCCACGTGCTCACCTCCCCACACCTCACCTGCACATACCTCCTCACCTGGCCACGCCTCCTCACCTGCACACACATGCTCACTTGCATCCACCTGCTCACTTGCATGCCTCACCTTTACACAGCTACACATGCCTGTTCACCTATGCAAACCTGTACACTTGAGGCACAGAGCAGGACACCAAGGCTGGGAGGTGAGGTGCATCCCCAGCTCATGGGGTATTAAGTGGCAGAGCTGAGTTGCAAACAGGCCAGTCTGCCCCCAGAGCCCATATTCCTTCCATGTTGTGGAGGCAGCATTTTAAACCCTCAGGACCTGCAGGGTCTCTCCCTCAGGCTTTTATAAAAAACACCTTTAAGGCTGTGACTCCCAAAGCCAAGAACAGAAAACGTCCCACCCGCACCCTCACTGGATCCAGCTCCTCTGGGGCTGTGTGGTGACCAGGTGAGCATGTGCAGGCTGGCCCCACTCACCTTGATCTCCACCTGGTGCCTCTCCTCGGCTTCTTCCATCTCCCGGTCTTTGTTCCGCAGCTCAGCCTTCTTCTCCTCCAGCTGCCTCCGTGTGATCTCCCAGAAGGTGTGGATCTTGTCCCGCTCCAGCTGGAAGTAGTTTCGTTCCTCCCGCTCGCGGTCCAGCTCCTCCCGGATGCGGCTGACATGCTCCTCCACCTGGCCAGGTGCAGTGGGTCAGGTGAGGCACTGAGCAGGGGCCCATGCACGGCAACGGGGCGTGTGGCCGGAGAAAGGCAAGGAAGAAAGAGGGAGGACTCAACTTCACCTAAAAATAAACAGCTGAATGTAAAAAGTTAAAATATAAGGCTAGGAAGCTCCGGAGACAGAATGCATTCAGCAGGTGGCAGAATTCTCTTCAATTTGGCCAATAATCAAAAAATAACTAGATCCTTTCGTCCATTCCTGAGAATTGATGCCTAAAAAATTTCTCAAAAGAAATATAAGAGCATCTTGCTCAAAGATATTACCGACACCATTATTACAACAGCAAAAATATCAAAAAGGAAATAACCTAAGACCAGTTTAAACAGGGAAATAAGCGAGGCGCGGTGGCTCTCACCTGCAACCCCAGCACTCTGGGAGGCTGAGGTGGAAGGATCCCTCGCGCCCAGGAGCTGAAGACCAGCTTGGGCAACATAGCAAGACCCCATCTCTGCAAAAACTTTTTTTCATTAACCAGGCATGATGGCACGCACCTATAGTCTCAGCTACTGGGAGAGCTGAGGTGGGAGGGTCACTCAAGCTCAGGGGGTTGAGGCTGCGGTTAGTTATGATCATGCCACTACACTCCAGCCTGGGTGACAGAGTGAGATTCTGTCTCAAAAAATACACAAACAGCCAGGCATGGTGGCTCCCACCACTTTGGGAGGATCTTTTGAGCCCCAGAGTTGACCAGCCTAGGCAACATGGCAAAACCCTGTCTCTACAAAAAAAAAAAAAATTAGCCAGGAGTGGTGGCACATGCCTATAGTCCCAGCTACTCAGAAGACTGAGGTAGGAGGATCGTTTGGACCTGGGAGGTCAAGGCTGCCGTGAGCCGTGATCACACCACTGCACTCCACCTGGGTGACAGAGCGGGACCCTGTCTCTAAACAATAAATAAATAAATATGGAAATGGTTGAAAAATTAGAGTATATCAACTAGGAGAAATATCACATTAACCCAAAAAAAAAATATGCAAATGATGTAGCAGCATTTAAACAAATTCATATCATAATGCTAAATGAAAAAAAATTCACCTTTAAAGATATAATGTTAAGCAAAAAATATACAAAACCAGTAGACTCCAAAACCTCAAGAGGGTTCAATTGCGAATCTGCAAATAGGTTAAAAAAAATGTAGGACAGGCTTCCAGCTTTCTCGGGAGCTCATTTCCCTTAAGAATCAGTTACTGCCAGGTGCGGTGGCTCACACCTGTAATCCCAGCACTTTGGGAGGCAGAGACAGGCAGATCATGAGGTCAGGAGACCGAGGCCATCCTGGCTAACACGGTGAAACCTCGTCTCTACTAAAAATACAAAAAAATTAGCCGGGCGTGGTGGCGGGCACCTGCAGTCCCAGCTACTGGGCAGCCTGAAGCAGCAGGATGGTGTGAACCCAGGAGGCGGAGCTTGCAGTAAGCCGAGGTCGCGCCACCGCACTCCAGCCTGGGCCACACAGCGAGATTCCGTCAGAATCAGTTACTTTTACGGCACAGCCCCAGGCCACTTACTGTGAGCCTTTTTCTTTCTCAACACCACATTCCCCACAGGGAAAACACATTTCTCACCTCAAAAGAAGACAAGACAACGAGCAATCAAGAAGGAGCAGCAGGAGGGGTTCTGAGCCGAGGATGCCGGGCAGACATGAGGGAGACACGCACCCCCGAATCCAACCAGTGCCTCAGCACAACGACAAATGTCTTCACGTCACAGACCTTTAGTGGCTCCTGGGCAGAGCCTGAACCAGGGCTCCTGACTGGTCTGTTTGGCTCACATGGTGTTGAGATTTTGCCATCACTCAATATTCAGATTTCTTATAAATATCCAGATTTCCAGCTTCTCTTGGAAAATCAGAAAAAAACAGCACTGAACTCCTAGGCCCACAGGGCACTCCCCAGTGAACGGATGAAACTGTCCTCTGCTGCGGGGCAGGAGTCTCCAGGTCACCCCCATCCCTCCCCACCTGCCTGGACCCTGAAGAAGCCTTCTGAGTCTGTGGCTCAACGTGCGATGTGCAGTGCAAGGGCCTGCCCCGTAGGCTGCCCCGTAGGCTCCATGGCCACTGCCCCACAAGGCCTGTCTCCACAGGAATGGGAAGCGGACAGGGAGACGGGCAGCAGCTCACATGCTGGGACAACGCAGTGTTCAATCCATTCTCCACCCAGCAGCTCCAGACATCTTTCCACAACACAAACCTGACCCCATCACCTCTCTGCTTAGCCACTGGCTTAAACTGCCAATGGTTTGCCTGCATGTAAAATAAAGCCATTCTTTACTATTGTTCAAGGACCTCTGCCTAGCTCCAACTTCAGGTCATGTGACTCTTTCAGTCTCCTTCGTATTGATTTTTTATCTTACAACTATCAAAAGAAGGTAAGATTTATTAACAGTAACACAGAGTTGACACAGCCCTCATGTCCCATGTCAGGTGCTCACAGGCAGTCGACCATGAGGGCAGAGGCCAGAGGGTGCACCGTGCTTGCCACACACTGCTGTCTCCAGGAGCCTTTTAGGTAAAATTGTAATTATGTAATTATGTTCTGTAGCCCTTAACTACATCCAAATGAAGAAGAGACTTAAACTAACTCCTACAAAGAAACTATAAAAACATCACCTCCTCCCCAAAATAAGCAACAAGAAAAAGGCAGCCCTGATGCTGTTACTCCTTGTTGGGACTTTTATCAAAAACAATGAATGACTGGCCAGGCGTGGTGGCTCATGCCTGTAATCCCAGCACCTTGGGAGGCCGAGGCGAGCGGATCACGAGGTCAGGAGATCGAGACCATCCTGGCTAACACGGTGAAACCCCGTCTCTACTAAAAATACCAAAAAAAAAATTAGCCAGGCGTGGTGGCAGGTGCCTGTAGTCCCAGCTACTCGGGAGGCTGAGGCAGGAGAATGGTGTGAACCCGGGAGGCGGAGCTTGCAGTGAGCCGAGATCGCGCCATTGCACTCCAGCCTGGGCAACAGAGCGGGACTCCATCTCAAAAAAAAAAAAAAAAAACAATGAATGATTAATCAGATTCAGATGTGATTTGAAGTAAATCATCCTTCTTTTAAAAACTTCCTTTTTGACATAATGTTTAATGGTAAATAAAATAAAGGAGAATGCTATATGCGTGTTCTACGGTAAGTCTATACACATCAGGTGCAAAAAAAGGGTAAGATTGAAAGAGAATACACGAAATTAAAAACAGCTTTTAGATCAGAAAAACATGTCCTTCCACATTCCTACCACCCTGTTACAAAGCTTTCACAGGCTGCACTACCTTTCTGAAAAGACATGGTGCAGCCGAAAGCTTTGCCGCTGATGGGAATTATGGGCCACGCGGGGGGCGTGTTCTGGCTTGGACAGAAGGGTGGATCCACATGGCAAGATGGACACACGGCGCAGGCACCCTGCGTGGTGCCCGCCCACGCCCACCCAGGTACTGGGCCACAGCCCGCTCTGCTCACCTGCTCCTTGCTCATGTCCTCTGGAGCGAGCCCATCGACAATCGGGGTGCCTTTGGCTTTGCCTTTCTTCCCTTTCTTTTTGGGTGCCTTTGGTGGAAATAATGGGGTAAGAGAGACTCTAACAGCTTCCCCTTCTTGGCTGGCTCTGATTTGCTCCCAGGGACATTTGGCAGAGAAGGTTCTGGAACCTCTCTCCCTTCTGCTCACCTGGAGCACATCGTTGCCCTGAGTGTTCCCACCCTTAACCACACACACATCCTGTTGTTGCATTTGGAGAAGCACAAAGGAGAAACCTTCCTTTTGAGAGGAGAACATTCCTTCTAGAAAAGAGAGGAGCCGGGCGTGGTGGCTCACGCCTGTAATCCCAGCACTTTGGGAGGCCGAGGTGGGCGGATCACGAGGTCAGGAGATGGAGACCATCCTGGCTAACACAGTGAAACCCCGTCTCTACTAAAAATACAAAAACAAAATTAGCCGGGCGTGGTGGTGGGCGCCTGCAGTCCCAGCTACTCAGCAGGCTGAGGCAGGAGAATGGCTTGAACCTGGGACGCGGAGTTTGCAGTGAGCCGAGATCACACCACTGCACTCCAGCCAGGACGACAGAGTGAGACTCCATCTCAAAAAAAAAAAAAGAGAGGAAACCTAGCCAGGCGTGCTGGTGTGTGCCTATAGTCCCAGTTACTCGGGAGGCTGAGGCAGAAGAATCGCTTGAACCCGGGAGGCAGAGGCTGCAGTGAGCCAAGATCCCACCATTGCACTCCAGCCTGGGCAACAAAGTGAGACTCCATCTCAAAAAGCAAATTGTAACTTAAAAAAAAAGAAAAGAAAAGAGAGGGAACCCATTCCAAACCCACTCATTCCTTGGTATACGGTGACCAGGCGCAGTGGCTCACACGTGTCATCCCAGCACTTTGGGAGGCCAAGGCAGGAGGATCACTTGAGCCTAGAAGTTTAAGGCTGCAGTGAGCTATGGTGCACCACTGCACTCCAGCCTGGGCAGTAGAACGAGACCCCGTCTCCAAAAACTAAGAGAGGGGGGAACCCATTCCAAACCCACTCACTCCTTGGTAAAAGTAAAGACCTCCGCTGTGGATGCAAAACAGAGGAAAGACCCTCAATACCACACTGCCAAATGTTACCATGCTGGCGGCAACATTGGTGACCACCATGGAAAAGACCTGCAAGACACCATTCGGTAAGCGTAGGGAGAAATGCCTCCATAACCACGATCGGTTGTGACAACCACAAGTTTCCTTTCTTCCAAAGAGAAACTTCCTTCAGAGAAGCCTGGTCAAGAAAGCTTGGGCAGACAGCACCCACCACGAGAGCCCTGTAAATGGGCTGCCAGACGGAACTGCACATGGCGTCGTGCATGGTTTTAGCAACTTTGACAAGGTTGGGAGAGAACCTTCTAACCCCACCCCCTTGTGGAAGTTGCTGAAACCACGCAGGACACCAGGAGCAGTTCTGTCTGGCCACCCATTTACAGGGCACTCAAGCAGGTAACCAATTTCCATATCCTATCCTGCTGACTTTGCTCCTCCCAATAGTCTTCAGCCCATGCTTTTCTGTGTCTACATGTCTCGGTAACCTTTTTTAAAGACAAAGTCTTGCTCTGTCGCCCAAGCTGGAGTGCAGTGGTGTGATCACATAGCTCACTGCAGACTCCGATTCCTGGGCTCAACTGATACTCCCACCTCAGCCTCCCAAGGAGCTGGGACCACAGGAGTTCACTGCTGCTGTGCCCAGCTATGTAACGTTTTTAAAATTACAAATTTCATGTGGAAATTTTATTTATTTTTTAAAAACATTAAAACCTAAATCCATTTATCCTTTTTTTTTTTTTTTTTTTTTGAGATGGAGTCTCCCTCGTCGTCCAGGCTGCCTTGGCTCACTGCAACCTCCACCTCTTGGGTTCAAACAATTCTCCTGCCTCAGCCTCCACGAGGAGCTGGGACTACAGGTGCCCGCCACCACGCCTGGCTAATTTTTTTTTGTATTTTAATAGAGACGAGGTTTCACCATGTTGGCCAGGCTGGTCTTGAACTCTCTCTTCTTTTTTTTTTTTTTTTTTTTTGAGACAGAGCCTTGCTCTGTTGCCCAGGCTGGAGTGCAATGGTGCGATCTCAGCTCACTGCAACCTCCGCCTCCCAGGTTCAAGCCATTCTCCTGCCTCAGCCTCCTGAGTAGCTGGGATTACAGGTGCCCACCACCACGTCCGGCTAATTTTTTGTATTTTTAGTAGAGACGGGGTTTCACTATGTTGGCCAGGCCGGTCTCGAACTCCTGACCCGTGATCTGCCCGCCTCAGCCTCCCAAAGAGCTGGGATTACAGGCGTGAGCCACTGTGCCCGGCTGGCTGGTCTTGAACTCTTCACCTCATGTAATCCGCCCGCCTCAACCTCCCAAAGTACTGGGATTACAGGCGTGAGCCACCGTGACTGGGCCATTTATCTTCATTTATGTTTCATTTAGTCCTGAATGAAAACATTAGGTGGAGCCAGGCACAGTGGCTCACGCCTGTAATCCCAGCACTTTGGGAGGCTGAGGCGGGTGGATCACTTGAGGTCAGCAGTTCAAGACCAGCCTGGCCAACATGGTGAAACCCTGTCTCTACTAAAAATACAAAAAAATCAGCCAGGCGTGGTGGCGGGCACCTGTAGTCCCAGGTACTCGGGAGGCTGAGGCACGAGAATCGCTTGAACCCAGGTGGCAGAGGTTGCAGTGAGCCACGATCATGCCACTGCACTCCAGCCTGGGTGACACGGTAAGACTCTACCTCAAAAAAAAAAAAAAAAAAAAAAAAGAGAGAGAGAGAAAATATTATGTGGAAATTTTAGAAAACACTGATGAGAAGAAAACAGAAATATCACCCATATTCCTTGGTCCAAGGATCCAACAGACCAAGGCCCATATTCCCACAAACTAATAGAAACAGAAGTAGTTTGGTTGTGTTTAGTGTTTGCTGTTGTGTTTCCTGTTGCATTTTTTTGTTTTTTGTTTTTGTTTTTGTTTGAGATGGAGTCTTGCTCTGTCACCCAGGCTGGAGTGCAGTGGTGCAATCCTGGCTCACTGAAACTGGAACAGGAATTAAAAGAAATTAAAAAGTGTGTAAGCAGAAACTCAGTTGTATATAAGAAAACCCAACTCCCCCTGAAAAAGAGAAAGAGCTGGAGTCCTTTAAAAATTAACTGCCTGTTTTTCTGTGGCTAGTGAGCCTTGTCTCTCCTCCCTTCCCAGGCATTGTGAAGACCCTGATTCTGTAGCTGTGCGGCTGCAAGGTCACTAGGCAGATAAACTCAAGTCGCAAAACATGTTTTTCGTTAAAAAGTAAGAAATGATGTAATGCATGTTTCAACTGAACAACTGCCTTTATTTCTCACATCTGAAGCATGCTTCCCCCTGCGCAGATCTCCCTCTGCCCCACGAAAAGCTTAAAAGGTAACTTAACTCTTTGTTCAGGGCTCAGTCCTTCAGATTTTAATCTGACTGGGCCGGTGCACCTAAATAATTAATAAATATCCTCCTGAACCCCATCGGTCTCTGATTCCTTAAAAATCCCACTACACAACCTCTACCTTCCAGGTTCAAGCAATTCTCCTGCCTCAGCCTCCCAAGTAGCTGGGACTATAGGTGCGTACCACCACACCCGGCTAATTGTGTGTGTGTGTGTGTGTGTGTGTGTATTTTTAGTAAAGACAGGGTTTCACCATGTTGGCCAGGCTGGTCTCCAACTCCTGACCTCAAGTGATCCACCCACCTTGGACTCCTAAAGTGCTGGGTTTACAGGCATCAGCCACTACACCCTGCTCTTTTTTTTTTTTTAAGAGACGTGTTGCCAGGCTGGAGTGCGGTGGTGCGATCTCGGCTCGCTGCAACCTCCGCCTCCCAGGTCCAAGTGATTCTCCTGTCTCAGTCTCCTGAGTAGCTGGAACTACAGGCACACGCCACCACATCCAGCTAATTTTTGTATTTTTAATAGATACAGATTTTCACCATGTTGGCCAGGATGGTCTGGATCTCCTGACCTCATGATCTGCCTGCCTCGGCCTCCCAAAGTGATGGAATTACAGGCGTGAGCCACCGCGCCCAGACTCCTGGCCTAGTTTGGTAGTTTCTTTCACAGTCGGTTTTCAGAAGACTCTTCCTGGGTCAGAAAACCCATCTACTTAAATTTAATTCGTAATGTACTGCTCTCTTTTTAATCCCTCCACTCCAAGAAGGCTACCTCATCACAAAGCCCTGAAGGCCGTGGAGGAAGGTTCAGCATTACTTAGCATTTGGGACCTTCACAGCCAGCTGCAGGGACTTGGTGGGGCTCCCAGAGCTTTCCTCCCCGCACCAGCTGAAACCCACCCTGCCACACCTGCCCAGAAATTGAGTTACTGACAATTCCTGTACCACAAAGGGAGAGCCCTTTACAAGAGAAAGACAGAGATGGAGCTGATGAGGCCACGAGCTCCGCCTTCCTCTTCTCGGTCTGGGCCTGACTCCTGCCAGGCTTTCCAAGGGAACAGTGGTTCCTGTATCCCAAGGCTGTGCCCTGGGCACTCCAAGGGCAGTGGACCTGTCCGGGCCTCCTTGGTGTAGAGGGATCTCTAGCCGCTCTGGTGTGCCCCAGGCTCTCCATCCGGGAGACCAAAGGTCTTAGGGTAATTCCCGCCTCCGGCTCTATTCCATGGGGACCCTGTTGCTCTGCAGAGCCTCGTGAGCTGACACCCTAGGTCCCAGGGAGCCAACAGACCGAGTCTCCCATTCCAGGATGAGAGTCCCCTTGACGCATGTTCACTCTTCTGGGGACCGTGCGCCGCCGACCCCGGGCCCTGGGCGTTCTATGACCACCCCTGTGAGCACAGGGCTCTGCACAGCCCAGGTCTCAGTCCCGAGCGCGGGCAGGCCCCGGGGCCAGGAGCATCCTGAGTTTGCCCCACGGAGACCCCCACAAGAGCACCGAGCTCTCAGTTCCAGAAACCCAGCGCTCCAGGCCTCCCATTCCCAGGGTCTCTGCGTACCGAGGCCTCCCCGCCCCGAGGTCTCCGGGCCCCTGCCGAGGACCTCAGCCCCGCTCCCGCCCCTGCTCACCATGACGCCGGCGGACAGGCCCAGCGGCGACTCCGGGACCAGTGCGCCCGCCCCCGGAAGCCACGGCGTTTCCCGGCAACCGCTGGGCGATGCCGCGATAAGTCACAAGATCCTCGCGAGACTCCGCCGGGCGGCAGCCCTGCCAAAGGCGGGCGTGCGTCCCTAGAGACGGGCGTCCGGAAGGAACCCGGTTGTGAAAGTTGGGAAAATGTCGCCGGCAGCCCAGAAGCCTTTCGCTGCAGGACATGTTTTGCTTATTGCTGGAACCTAAGCTCCATGAGGGGGGAACCGTTCACTTCTATCCTTCAGCGCCTAGAACAGCACACAGCACGTGCTCAGTAAAGATGTGCTGATGAAGGACCATTGAATGAATGATCAATCAGCCACCCAAGGCTCTGAAACATTCCCCAAATGAGATTCAAATCTGGGCAAACACTCTATCCCCTGGGCCTCACTCACCCCACCCGCCCACCTTTGAAGGGCCCTCCCAGCTGCTGCGCTGGTGGGTTTACACACACCTCAAAAACGCAGAAATCGGAAAGAAAAATATGTTCCAGTTTAGTTCCAAATGTTTGAAATCAGGAAGTATTCCTTTCACAAAAATAAACTGCTCTTCCTGAAGAGGCCTCCTCCCCACTCCTCACGGATGAAAAGAAACCAGAGGCTTCCCGACAGGCCCTGCAGAAAACAGACAGTTGCCACTTTCCTTTTCTAACTAATCTCTTGTTCTGAAAACTGCTAGCCATTTTACAATTTCTAAAATGAATCTGCCATCCGTGAAACCACCCTTTTACCTACATACAACCATCTATGTCACCCAGAAAGCTGAGTTTGTCATAAACAGGTGCTTTTTTTTTTTTTTTTTTTTTTTTTTTTTTTTTTTTGGAGACAGGGTCTCCTTCTGTCGCCTAGGCTGTGATCACAACTCACTGCAGCCTCGACCTCCTGGGCTCAAGCAATCCTCCCACCTCAGCCTCCTGAGAAGCCGGGACTACAGGTGTGAGACACCATACCCAGCTTTTTTTTTTTCAGTTTTTAATAGAGACGGGGTCTTGCTTTATTGCCCAGAGTGGTCTCAAACTCCTGGCCTCAAGTGATCCTCCTGCCTCGGCCTCCCAAAGTGCTGGGAGCACGTGAGCCCCATGCCCAGCCCTAAGCTCTCATCTTTAACATCTTAAAAAGTGGTCATCTACTTGGGAGGTTGAGGTGGGAGAATCGTTCGAGCCCTGGAGGTGGAGGTTGCAGTGAGCCAAGATCACACCACTTCACTCCAGCCTAGGTAACAGAATGAGACCTGAGACCCCGTCTCAAAAAAAAAAAGAAAAGGTCTTGTAGCAGATCTTGTTCTCCCATGTGTCTGGGGATGAAGAGTACAGAATCCATGCTCGTAGAAAGTTGTGCTGGGGGCAAAGTGTGAGAAATGAAAGAAGGCCTGCTGGACCTAGGTCTTCCTGTCCAGCTGGGGGAGGAAGTTGCCACATGAGCTGGGTTTGCTCAGGCCTCAGGCACCCACACAGTGGTGGGAATCTGAGAACCACTGTGATGAGAGACTTCCTGTTTGCCCACCCAAGTCCTGATTGTTCTTGGAGAGGAGCAGCCAGTTGGAAGAACTGCATTGGCTCAGCTTGCACAAAGCAGTGATTTATTTATAGTAAGCCCTGAGGCCTCTGTGAAGTCTGGCTGGTCACTGTGCCTGGGCAAACAGGAGCCAGCATCACTGTGCCAGACTCCCTTGGCCTAAGAGGGGCCTCCTCCCCCCGGGACAGGGTGGTCAGACAGTGACGCTGGAGAGCACAGTGGGGGTAATTATTATAATTTAACACTTACTTCACAAAACCAATATGCTAGCAGCTTCATGCTGATTGGCTTTTTGCTTCAGAAGTCTGGATGAGCGTCCTGAATTAAATAGCTGTATTAACAATCATTCCTTTCAGCAAAAAGGGCAAGAATAGGAGGGTTAGCTCAGGATAGCCTAGACAGGGTACTCATTTTTCACAAGCTAAGAGCAATCCTGGTCTGTCGGTGTGGGCTGCAGAGATGAATCATTCAGGGAGCCCTGAATTGCGGCTCCCTGGGATCCCGACAGGGCCCACTGCGACCTGTTCTTTTCATATTGAATTCGAGTTCAGATTTTTAGAAAAGAGCCTTTTCTTCACATATGTGGCTTAAGATACTTTCATTCAGTGTCAAGCTGTGCAGCTCAGAAACCCAGATAAATGGCATCTGAGTTTCCTGCAAAATCCCAGAGCAAATGTTAATACAAACAAGCTGACTGCCCTCTGTCTGATGTCTGATGCTTCCTGCCACCCACTATCCACCAGGTAAACCGCCTCAGGCCACGGCATCAACTCAGTGAAGGCCTGGATGCTGGGTTAACAAGAGTGTTTATGAAGACTAAACTTTTTCTTTTCTTTTCTTTTCTTTTTTTTTTTTTTTTTTTTTTTTTTTTTGAGACATACAATCATAGCTCACGGCAGCCTTGGACTCCTGAGCTCAAGCTGTCCTCCCCCCTCAGCCTCCCAAAGGGCTGGGATTACAGGCATGAGTCAATGCTCCTGCAAACGGACTTTCTTTGAGAGATAAACATTGAAGTACTTACAAATGCAATGATCTAATGTGTATATAATTTGCTTCAAAATGACCCAGCAGTGGAGGGAAGTGAATGAGGACAGAGAAGCAGTGGCCCAGGCCATGAGCTGGTAATCGCTGAATCTGGGCGATAGGGACACGCGGGTCAGTTTCATCGAAACTGCCTCGGCGCTCTCTGCAGCCCGGGCCCGCCGCCCTCTCCTTACCTCCCATCCCCCATCCCGCCCCTTCCAGCCTCCCAAGTACACGCCCTCGCCCCCACCCACCCCCCGCGTTAATTCACGCCATCCAGGGCGCTCTGTGAGTCTGTCATTACCCAGCCCGAGTCAGGCCCCTCCTGTGCCCCTCGCCAGCCCCGAGGGGCGCCCGCACACAGTCGGCGCCCCACACGCAAGTACCTGGAAGAGAACAAGAGGACGCAAGCGGGCGCGGCCGCCAAGTGAGTGCGCAGGAGCCCCGGACGCCCGGCCGGGGTCGGGAGGTCGCAGCCGGGTCCGGGTGGTGTCCGCGGCGGGGCGCGGCCCGCGAGGGAAGGGTCAGCGGGGGAGGGGTCCGCTGGGCCAGGGGCCAGCAGGGGGCGCGCGCGGGCCGGGGCGGGGCCGCACCTGTCCTGCGGCTGGGGGGGCGCCGGGAGGGGGCCGGGGCCCGGGAGCAGCTGCGCGCCCCGCCCCGCGGGCTCCTCCCTGCCGCCGCGGCCCCCCGGTTGCTGCCCCGATGCGCTGCGCCCGGAGCCGGGGCCGAGTCGCTGCCGCAGCTGTTGGGGCGCCCGGGCCAGGCGACGCCGCCGTCGCCCGTGCCCCTCCCAGACCGCACCGGCCGCATGGAGCCCCCGGAGGGCGCCGGCACCGGAGGTGAGTTCAGCCCCAGCCCCCGAGACCCCCGAGCAGCGCTTCCCCGCAGCGAGCCGCAGCCCCTCCCCCCAGGGCTCACCCTTCGCCGCTCCCGGGAGTCGCGAAGACCCCTTTGGCAGCTCGGGGGCGTCCGGCGGGCCAGGGGCACCTCCCGGGCGCGGTCCCCGCGCGGGGCTGGGGGCACACAGACCGAGTCTCCGCCCCCTTGTTCTCTGCGCTCCCGGCCCGGGAAGCCGTGCCCGGCACGCTCCTTGGTGGGTGGCCCGGAGTTTCGTCCTGAGCCCCCTCCCAGCCAAGCCAGCCGGTGACCCGGGGAGCGGGGGAGGGGGGTTCCGGGGCTGGAGTTTGGGGTCCCTGTCGGTGGGGCGTGAGGGCGACGCTGGCCGCTTGCAAGCGCGTCCGCTTTGTTCGCCCAGCCGCGAGTCCCGGGGGGCGAGGGCCGTAGACCGCGGGCAGGGATCCTGCCAGGGGCGAGGGGCTGAGAGGGGTCTTGGGGATGTGGGGCATGCACGGGCGCGGCCTGCCGGGGGCTCCAGAGCTGGTCCGGGAGCGGCCCAGGCGCACGCTCATCGGGGAGGGTAGGAGCGCGTGGAGCGCTCCCTGCCCTGATGGTGGAGGCCCTACTGCAGGACCTTGGAGTCGGTAACGGGAAGAAAGCTCTCAGAACCTCCCCCCTTCCCGATCAGAGCCTTTTCCAAAAGGGCTTTCGGGGTTCCATTTGCCTAGGTAGGAACTTGGATGCAAACTGCAGACTCCTCCACCACCTCCTGGTTTCCTAGAGCTCCCATTCCAGGGAGCCAGCAGGTGCCTGAGGGCACAGGCAGGCCAGCCTGCCGCTCTGGAACTACATGGGAACCTCTCAGTCCCCCAGCCGCACACAGTGGCATCCTCTGGAGCCCGAAGGGCTGTCCCCGGGAGGAGCAGGTCCACCCACCCTGTGTATCTGCAGTCCAAGGTATAGGGACAAATGCCCCAGGGCTGGTGGGTTTGGGTTTTGATTTGTCATTTGTGGGAGGGACCAGAGCGCTTTCTTAACACCGATAGTCCCAGGCCCCTGGGTATTCCCAGTAGCAGCTTTGTGGACATAGAAAGCCTGGAGGTTGGGAGTGAGGGCTTGGGGGTCTCCGAGCTGTTTCCAGCTGTGAACTGTGGGCAGTCAGGCCCCTGTGAGCCTCAATTTCCATGTCTGTCAGTGGAGACAGCTCTGCTTCCCCTGCAGGGCTGTGGGAGCCCAAGGCATTTGGGAGTGGAGGTTAATCTCTTTTCCCTCCTCCTTTGGGAAAAAAGAAGGACTTCCCAGCAGCTTAAAAGGCAGAGAAAGCAGGTTCAGTTTCTGAGCCCATCACTCACTGGCTGGGGGCTTCAGACACCTGACTCAATCAGTGCACAGGTTTTACCTACAGGTCGCAGCTCTGTGCAGTACCCTGCCTGGGGTGGGGAGTTAGTGGGAAGACAGGGCCCTGTCCTCTGAGGGCTCACGCTCTTGACACCAACTCCTGTTTCCTTGTCTGCAAAGTGGCCAGTGATGCCTACTTTGTGGAACCTCATGAGATCACACATTGGTGACTCTGTCATTACTTATCACTTACTTTTGAAAACCTTACAAAAGTAGAGAGAACGGCGGGACAAAGGCCCATGTGTGACATCCCAGCCCCCAGGCCCACAGCCTCCTCTCCAGACTACCACCAACCTCCCTTCATTAGTGGTTTGAACCAAATCTAGACATATTATTTCACTGATAAATAATTCAGAAATATCTGTAAAATATGATTTTTTTTTTTTTTTTTTTTGAGACGGAGTCTTGCTCTGTCGCCCAGGCCGGAGTGCAGTGGCGCGATCTCAGCTCACTGCAACCTCCACCTCCCGGGTTCACACCATTCTCCTGCCTCAGCCTCCCCAGTGGCTGGGACTACAGGCGCCCGCTACCACGCCCGGCTAATTTTTTGTATTTTTAGTAGAGACGGGGTTTCACTGTGTTAGCCAGGATGGTCTCGATCTCCTGACCTCATGACCCACTCGCCTCTGCCTCCCAGAGTGCTGGGATTACAGGCGTCAGCCACCATGCCCGGCAAAATTGGATTTTTATAAAGCATTATTAAAACACTATTTTTGCACCTAAATGAATTAATGATTTCTTAATATGAAATGTACAGAACACGGAGGTGCACGTGTGCACAGGAATGTGACGTGTGCCCTCTCTGAGGGCCCCACCTGGAAGCCAGGGCTGTAACCCACCCCAACTCAGTCTGCCCGAGGGTCCACAGGGACAGAGGGATCCTCAGGAGGCTGAGAGTCTAGACACGGCCACTCCAGCATCCCTGAAAAACTTTGGGCGTCCAAATCCAGAGAGGAAGGTGCTGGGGGATGGGGGGCAGGTGGCCTCTGCCTCTGCGACCATCTCTCCTTCCAGCCATTTGGTTTTATGATATTCATTCATTCACTTCATTAGCTCATCCGTCCATACAGTGGTGTGTGCCAAGTGCCTCCTCGATGCTCTGGGCAGGGCCCTGGGCACACAACAGGGAACAGGATTTGGGCCAAGTTTCCCAGTCGAGAATGTGCTGGAAAATAGGTCAGCAGCAGAGCACAGGGCATCAGCAATCAGCCCTCAGGGAAGCCTGGGGGGCCAGGCTGAGGCACCCCAACTCCTGGCTCCCTCACTGAGGTGCTCCTTCAGTGTCCACTCATCAGCCAGGGCACCAGCAGCCCCTGCAGGGGGGTTGGGTCCCGCTTGATAGGAGCTGTGCTGGGGTAAGGACCAGAACATTGCTGTGCCCCACACTCTGGGGTCCTTCCTGGGACATCAGAAACACCTGCTTGCCTCTGCCCTGGCCCTGGAGACCTTGGGGGCTGCCAGCACCCGCCCCCATGCCTGCCTGGCATTGAGCCTCTGGTTCCCACCCTGGGAAAAGCAGCAGGTCTCGCCCGTGAGGAATTTTCTTCTTCCTACAAGCTTGTTGAGAGGGTGTCAGACAGGCCTGGGTGATTCCTAGCACAGTCCCTCACTAACCGTGGGCTAGTTGATTCACCCTCATTTGTTTACTGCGCACCTACTGTGTGCTAGGTCCCAGGAATGCAGCCATGAGCTAGATACAAGCTGCTTAGAGTTGATGCTTCTCGCTCTACCCAGTCCCAGCCTGCTCTGGGGCTGTGCCTGCGGGTCTGGCGTGTGGCCGACTCACAGTGTATGTGAGTCTCTGTCATTTCCTCCCGGCTTTGCCTATCAACTCCAGCCAAGATCAACCTTTGTTTCCATTGAAGATTGTTTTTAAATTGAGATATGATTCACATATAAAGTTCACCCTTTTAAAGTGTACAACTCACTGTTTCAGTATATTCACAAAATTGTGCAGTGTGCAGTCACCACCACTATCTAATTTTATAATATCTTCATTACCCCCCCAGAAAGAAACCCATACCCGTTCTCCCCTTCTCCAGTGCCCACCCCCCAGCCTCTGACGATCACTGATGGAAGGTCTACCCACTTGCCTATTCTGGACATTTCCTAGGAACGGCGTCACACAGCATTTGTCCTTTTGGGCCTGGCTTCCTTCACTCGAATGAGGTGATCAGGCTCATGCACGTGATATCTGGTGTCAGTGCCGCCGTCCTTCTTGGGTTGAATCTCACTCCATGGTAGGCACAGACCACATTTTGTTTATCCATTGATCCACTGAGGACATTGGATTATTTCCACTTTTGGCTACTGTGAATCACGCTATGAACATGCATGTACAGCTGACTCTTGAACAACATTAAGTGTTAGGGGTGCCCACCTCCCTCAAAGTCAGAAATCCACATAGAACTTTTGACTCCCCAAAAACTTAACTGCTAATAGCCTACTGTTAACCAGAACTTTACGGATATGGTCAACGAACACATATCTGTATGCTGCATGTATTACACAGTAGGCTCAATCATTTGAGGACCACGAGCGTGCCTTATAGCAGCTGCACGCTCTTCATGCCAAGATCCGTCTTGCCCCTCCTGGGGGCTCAGGTCTTGTCCCTGGTATCACATTCTTCTGGCCAAAAAATTAGTGTCCTGATGGCAGAAGCTGCATCTTCCAAATTTTCCTTCCCCAAAGCCCCAACACAGGCCACGGCACCAGAGTTTACAGAATAAAGACCAGGCCAAAGGGAGATGGGGAAGGACCAGACTAGACACCTGGTGGCTTCAAATGCTTACAGGACTGGATCTCATCAACGCTGACACCATCAGCTACAGATGTGTTGCTGTCTCAAGAATGTGGAAATAAGAAAAGATGCTTTTTTTTTTTTTTTTGAGACAGAGTCTCGTTCTGTCGCCCAGGCTGGAGTGCAGTGGCATGATCTCTGCTCACTGCAAACTCCACCTCCTAGGTTCAAGCGAGTCTCCTGCCTCAGCCTCCTGAGTAGCTGGGACTACAGGCACGTACCACCACACCGGCTAATTTTTGTATTTTTAGTAGAGATGGGGTTTCGCCATGTTGGCCCAGACTGGTCTCGAACTCCTGGCCTCAAGTGATCCGCCCGCCTTGGCCTCCCAAAGTGCTGGGATTACAGGTGTGAGCCAGCGCGCCCAGCCGAAAAGATACTTCTTAAGAGTCAACTATGATATTCATTCCACACAGGGCTGCTGTGAAGCTTCCACAGGGCTAGAGCTTTGTCCCAGAAGCTGTCTGTAGCCCCTTGGGACCCCAGGATCTATAATGAGGACTGCTGGCATTCCCATGCCCCCTCTCCAGTGCAAGATGGGGAAGGGGATTGCTGTTTGGCTGAGGTCCTGCTTGGGACCCCCATCTCAGCACAAGCAGAGGGTGCCTGCAGACTTACCTCCCTCTGGACTGTGCCCTTGCTGGCCTCATCGTAAAAATGCAGGTATTGGCCGGGCACGGTGGCTCACACCTGTAATCTCAGCACTTTGGGAGGCCAAGGCAGGCGGATCATGAGGTCAGGAGTTCAAGACCAGCCTGGCCAACAGGGTGAAACCCCATCTCTACTAAAGATACAAAAATTAGCCAGGCATGGTGGCGCACGCCTGTAATCCCAGCTACTCGGGAGGCTGAGGCAAGAGGATCACTTGAACCCGGGAGGCGGAGTTTGCAGTGAGCAAAGATCGCGCCATTGCCCTCCAGCCTGGTGACAGAGCGAGACCCCATCTCAAAAATAATAATAATAATAATAATAATAATTTAAAAATTCAGGTAGACGCTGTCCCACTCCATTCAAAACCCTTCAACGGCTTCTCTCAGCTTACTCAGTATAGAAACCAAAGTCCTGACGATCTCCACACGACCTGCACACACCCCCCCTGCCCTGCCTCAAAGCCCCCAGCTGTCCTCAAATGCACTCTGCTCAGGCCTTTATGCACTTCCCCCCCCCCCACCCAGTATCACATGGCTCCCTCCCACCTCCAGGCTCCTCCTCCAAGTTTGGGAGAGCACCCTCCCCAGATCCCCCCTAAAATGGGAGCACAGCCCCGCACTGCTCACTGGCACTGACCGCCCCTCAGAAGGGCAGGAATCATCTATTTTGTCTATGCCATGTCCCCAGAACAGAGGGTGATTCGGAAGTCTTGGTTGGGTGAATGAATGAATCAGAGCCTTCGTCTAGATGAGGGGCCCCGCCCAGTGAGAGGGGGACTACAAGGGGAGACGCCACCTCTGTCCCACCTTCCTTCAGAGACCCACGTCCCCCCAGGTCAGGACCCAGGGAACCTAAGCCAGCAAGTGGGGACTTCCTGCTCCCTCTGCTGGGCCCTGAACCGGGATCCCTGGTTCCCATCTCCACGCCATGATCAGGAACAGGCTGACGGGTGATGGCTGAGAGCTCCAGCTGCGTCCGTGGCCAGCCCTGTGCTGCATGCTGGGGACAGACGCTGAGCTGCTCTGTGCCTCAGCTTCCTCCTCTCAAGTACAAAGCTCAGAGTCTTCCCCATGTAGCTGGGAGTTAGGGTGAGGTGAGAATGGAGTTAGTCAATAAACACAGAATGCTGGGACTGTACTAGAAAACCATAAGCCACTGTCTTTTTTTTTTTTTTTTTTTTTTTTTTAAGGCAGGGTTTCGCTCTGTTGCTCAAGCTGGATGGCACGATCACAGCTCACTGCATTCTTGACTTCCTGGGTTTCAGGCGGACCTCCTGCCTCAGCTTCCCGAGTAGCTGCCACACAGGTGTGCACCACCACACCCAGCTGTCATTATTAACACAGAACCACCTGCCCCACCTGCCTCTGAGGGTGCTGTCCCCAGAGATTCTCTGCAGAACTACTCTGGCCCCAGGTTTCCTTGATATCAGGGGGCTGCCAGAGAGGAGGGGGTGGGAGGCCACGGTGGATGATCGCTTGAACACAGGAGTTCGAGACCAGCCTGGGCAACATGGCAAGACCCTGTCTCTACCAAAAAAATTTTAATTAGCCAGGAGTGGTGGTCCCAGCTACTCAGGAGGCTGAAGTGGGAGGATCACTTGAGCCCAAGAGGTTGAGGCTGCAGTGAGCTATGGTTTTCCCACTGCACTCCAGCCTGGGCAACAGTGAGACCTTGTCTCTTGAGAGAGATAGAGAGGCCAGGTGCGGTGGCTCACGCCTGTAATGCCAGCAATTTGGGAGGCCGAGGCAGACGGATCACCTGAGGTCAGGAGTTTGAGACCAGCCTGACCAACATGGAGAAACCCCACCTCTACTAAAAATACAGAATTAGCTGGGCATGGTGGCTCATGCCTGTAATCCCAGCTACTCGGAAGGCTGAGGCAGGAGAATCGCTTGAACCCAGGAGGCGGAGGTTTTGATGAGCCAAGATCACGCCATCGCACTCCAGCCTGGACAACAAGAACGAAACTCCATCTCAAAAAAAAAAAAAGAGAGGAGAGGAGGGGGTGCCCCTCAGGACAGAAGGAGGGGCGGGGAGGGACAGAGGTGGAGCTGACAGCTACACCCCAGAGTGCTGCTCTGGGGTAAGGGTGTCCATGGAGTTCATGCCTGGCCTGTAAACCTGGGGAGGTAAGAGCCCCTGTAGCCTTCCTCAGCTGGGGATCCTGAGAGCAGGGCCTCCTGGCCGGTGATGTACATCCCTGCACCTTGGTTCCCCACTCGTACCTGCTCTCAGGGCTCTGGGTCAGCCATGCCAGAGGGACAGCGCCTGCTCTGTCCTGGACCTGGCAGGTCTGAGGCCCCTGCCGCACCCTCGGGGCTGGCTGCAGCACCCTCCTGAGACTCGAGGCTAGGACAGGGCTACGCCCTCTGCAGCCATGGCCACTGCTCTGAGCTGTGTGGAAGCATTTTGGAATTGTGACCACAGCACAGTCCAGCAGGACATGAACACACTGTGGGCAGGGGCCTGGGGCTTCGGGCTACACTGTCTCTCCTTGAGGAAGGGCCCAAGGGCCAGGCTGGGTCTCCTGGAGTCCCCTCTCCTGGGCACCCCCTCAGCGCTATGGACAATGGTCAAGCAGGCTTCTTCCTGCTGGTGTCCGGGAGGTCCTCCTGCTCACAGCCTTAGAACAGAGTCCACATCTCACTCCCTGTCCCCTGTGCCCTCTGGGCGGGCAGGTATCCCTGCTGGGCTTGGGGGTGGGCCAGGACACCAGTAACTTGACCCTTTAGGATGCTCAGAAACCTCATTCCAGATGCCAGTGGAAAGGTGGAAACCAGATTCCGCGAGCCCCGTCCAGCCCGCCCAACCCCCAGGCCTGAACTGGGCCATGCAATGACACAGCACTCGGCTTCTCAGACAGGAGGCGGGTGGGCCACACAGAATGACCACACAGCCGACGGGGCGAGGGGACACTGTCAGGCCACAGGGCTGCCCCCAGCCACAGCCTAACACTCAGCTCGCTGCCAGGCCACCTGCCCACAACCACACTGCCCAGCTCTTAAGCCACTGGGGACCTCCCAGCCCTGCACCGGTGCCCCTCACTCAGGAGGCCGGGCACCTGCGGGCCTCAGCTCCCTTGGCTCTGCTGGGGACGGGTGGGGGTGCACTGGGACGGACGCTCCAGGCCCACTGGCAGTATCTAGGCTGCCAGCTAGAGCCACGGGGGAGGACAGGCCCACCCCTCACAGGCAGCTGCTGGCGCTGTGAATCCCAGCTGCAGCCCCCTCAGCAAGAGCCTCATGGCAGCAGCTGCTCCCCTCGGCTTCAAGCACACCCAGCTACGATCAGTGCTCACCACTGGGGGCTGCCAAAAATACCCCATAGGGTCCTCAGGGTGCTGCTGGCAGCAACGAGAAGGCATCTATCCATCCGACAAGCGTGTGCTGGGCACCCACTCAGGTGGGAGGTGCTGGTGTCCCCAGAAGGCCCCTGCCATGCAGGGTCCAGGAAGCAGCTGAGGGAAGGAGGGCCATCTGGAAACAGGTTCCTGCAGGGGCAATGGGTGGGGGGAAGGAAGCCAGCGCTTTGTCTCTTCCCTGAGAGATGGGCCCACAGGGCCTAGGGCCAAAGGGGGGCAGGCACCCAGGGACAGGCCTGACTCTGACTAACAGGACTCACTGGCTGCCTGAGGCAAGTGAGGTGGCCGCTAGGACGGTGTGGCCCTGGATGAGAGGGTGAGCAGCTGAGGAGGGGCTGAGGGGATCTGTGGAGGGATGGACATAAGACTCGCCAATGTCCCCGGCTTTGGGTCAGCAGCCAAGGGGCCTCCTGCTCTCATCTGACAAAACAATTGTTAGGTATATAAAAGAAACCGTTGGGCCAGGCACGGTGGCTCATGCCTATAATCCCAGCACTTTGGGAGGCCAAGGCGGGTGGATCACGAGTAAAAATTCAAAAAAAAAAAAAAATTAGCTGGGCGTGGTGGCGGGCACCTGTAGTCCCAGCTACTAAGGAGGCTGAGGCAGGAGAATCACTTGAACCCATGAGGTGGAGACCGCAATGAGCCAAGATCGCGCCACTGCACTCCAGCCTGGTGACAGAGCGAGACTCTGTCTCAAAAAAAAAAAGGTAGTTACGTTTGTGACAAAAAATGAGGCCAGGCTCGGTGGCTCACACCTTGTAATCCTAGCACTTTGGGAGGCTGAGGCGGGCGGATCACCTGAGGTCAGGAGTTCAGCCTGGCCAACATGGTGAAACCCCGTCTCTACTAAAAATACAAAAATTAGCCGGGCGTGGTGGTGCATGCCTGTAATCCCATCTACTCAGGGGGATGAGGCAGGAGAATCGCTCAAACCCAAGGGGCAGAGGTTGCAGTGAGCCGAGATTGCACCACTGCACTCCAGCCTGGGTGACAGAGCGAGACTCCATCTAAAAAAAATAAATAAACATGGGAGAAACCTGGAAGAATATTTGCTCAACTGTGAGGCATGGTTGGTGGCTAAGGGATCACAGAATGGCAGGCCTGCCTATTCCTCCTGGTTTGTAACTTTCATTTAATGAGAATGTATTATTCTGAACTCAAATACGACATCAGTTTTTAAAAGGAAAAGTCAGTCCACAGTGGAGAGGGGCTGTTCTGGTTTGAAGGGGACCAAGAGGCTGGACATGCAAATCCACGGGCGATCCTTCAGGGGACCCTGGGCCGAGCTAGAAATCAGAGGCCAGGACGGCACTGGAATGCAGCCACGCGGGCCCTGGTGGGACTTCCACGCCTGCATGGTCGGCTTTCATGGGTGCTTGAGTACCAAAGGTGATCTGGATCTCAGATTCCTTGTTCACTAGGGGAGGCCAGGGCCCAAGGGGAAGGAGCAGCCTCCTTGAAGCCCCTCAACCCCTTGTCTGGGGTCCAGGCATGAGGCCACAAGCCCAGCCATCCCATCACCTGCTGGTCACTGCCCAGAGTTTCAAAGGACTGGATGTGCCAAGTCCTCACACCCAGCCCCGCGTCCTGGGGGGATGTGGGAGCCCTGTGGATCTCAAGGTGACACCGTGTCTTTGGATGCAGAGATCGTTAAGGAGGCTGAGGTGCCGCAGGCTGCGCTGGGCGTCCCAGCCCAGGGGACAGGGGACAATGGCCACACGCCTGTGGAGGAGGAGGTCGGAGGCATCCCAGTACCAGCACCGGGGCTCCTGCAGGTCACGGAGAGGAGGCGTAAGTACTGCTCCCTGCCCAGCACACGCTATGGGGACCCCGTGAGCTCCCCCAAGAGACAAGGCAGCAGGGTCCACCTCCTGTCCAAACACTCCCTGGGGGGTCTAGGTCCGGCGCTGTGTGCTAGGCTCTTGCAGCTCTGGTTCTCTGGGCCTCAGCTGCACCATCTGTCAAGTGAAAGCCTTCTAGTCATGAGTATACGCAACACTCATCAGATCCTGCCGGTGTGGGCTTTGCAGGAAGCTGTGGTTCACCCACAGCCTTGCGGGAGGACACCACGCACTCTCTCCCAGACCCCCGGGGCTCTGAGCAGCCTTGTGGGAGGGCCTGAGGGCTGACTGTACCCCCTCTGCCCTCAGAGCCTCTGAGCAGCGTCTCCTCCCTGGAGGTCCACTTCGACCTCCTGGACCTCACTGAGCTCACCGACATGTCGGACCAGGAGCTGGCCGAGGTCTTTGCTGACTCGGACGACGAGAACCTCAACACCGAGTCCCCAGCAGGTGAGGCCGGCATCAGGGCTGGGCTGGCAGGTGTGCGTGGTGGGCTGAGGCCCCTTGGGAAGTCCTGGCAGGTGTGCGTGGTGGGCTGAGGCCCCTTGGGACGTCCTGAGAGGTGTGCGTGGTGGGCTGAGGCCCCTTGGGAAGTCCTGGCAGGTGTGCGTGGTGGGCTGAGGCCCCTTGGGACGTCCTGGGAGGTGTGTGTGGTGGGCTGAGGCCCCTTGGGACGTCCTGGCAGGTGTGCGTGGTGGGCTGAGGCCCCTTGGGACGTCCTGGGAGGTGTGCGTGGTGGGCTGAGGCCCCTTGGGACGTCCTGGGAGGTGTGCGTGGTGGGCTGAGGCCCCTTGGGACGTCCTGGGAGGTGTGCGTGGTGGGCTGAGGCCCCTTGGGACGTCCTGGGAGGTGTGCGTGGTGGGCTGAGGCCCCTTGGGACGTCCTGGGAGGTGTGCGTGGTGGGCTGAGGCCCCTTGGGACGTCCTGGCAGGTGTGCGTGGTGGGCTGAGGCCCCTTGGGAAGTCCTGAGAGGTGTGCGTGGTGGGCTGAGGCCCCTTGGGACGTCCTGGGAGGTGTGCGTGGTGGGCTGAGGCCCCTTGGGAAGTCCTGGCAGGTGTGCGTGGTGGGCTGAGGCCCCTTGGGACGTCCTGGGAGGTGTGCGTGGTGGGCTGAGGCCCCTTGGGAAGTCCTGGCAGGTGTGCGTGGTGGGCTGAGGCCCCTTGGGACGTCCTGGGAGGTGTGCGTGGTGGGCTGAGGCCCCTTGGGACGTCCTGGGAGGTGTGCGTGGTGGGCTGAGGCCCCTTGGGACGTCCTGGGAGGTGTGCGTGGTGGGCTGAGGCCCCTTGGGACGTCCTGGGAGGTGTGCGTGGTGGGCTGAGGCCCCTTGGGACGTCCTGGGAGGTGTGCGTGGTGGGCTGAGGCCCCTTGGGACGTCCTGGGAGGTGTGCGTGGTGGGCTGAGGCCCCTTGGGAAGTCCTGGCAGGTGTGCGTGGTGGGCTGAGGCCCCTTGGGACGTCCTGGGAGGTGTGCGTGGTGGGCTGAGGCCCCTTGGGACGTCCTGGGAGTTGTGCGTGGTGGGCTGAGGCCCCTTGGGAAGTCCTGGGAGGTGTGCGTGGTGGGCTGAGGCCCCTTGGGATGTCCTGGGAGGTGTGCGTGGTGGGCTGAGGCCCCTTGGGAAGTCCTGGGAGGTGTGCGTGGTGGGCTGAGGCCCCTTGGGACGTCCTGGGAGGTGTGCGTGGTGGGCTGAGGCCCCTTGGGACGTCCTGGGAGGTGTGCGTGGTGGGCTGAGGCCCCTTGGGACGTCCTGGGAGGTGTGCGTGGTGGGCTGAGGCCCCTTGGGACGTCCTGGCAGGTGTGCGTGGTGGGCTGAGGCCCCTTGGGACGTCCTGGCAGGTGTGCGTGGTGGGCTGAGGCCCCTTGGGAAGTCCTGAGAGGTGTGCGTGGTGGGCTGAGGCCCCTTGGGACGTCCTGGCAGGTGTGCGTGGTGGGCTGAGGCCCCTTGGGAGGTCCTGAGAGGTGTGCGTGGTGGGCTGAGGCCCCTTGGGAAGTCCTGGGAGGTGTGCGTGGTGGGCTGAGGCCCCTTGGGACGTCCTGGGAGGTGTGCGTGGTGGGCTGAGGCCCCTTGGGACGTCCTGGGAGGTGTGCGTGGTGGGCTGAGGCCCCTTGGGACGTCCTGGGAGGTGTGCGTGGTGGGCTGAGGCCCCTTGGGACGTCCTGGGAGGTGTGCGTGGTGGGCTGAGGCCCCTTGGGAAGTCCTGGGAGGTGTGCGTGGTGGGCTGAGGCCCCTTGGGAGGTCCTGAGAGGTGTGCGTGGTGGGCTGAGGCCCCTTGGGAGGTCCTGAGAGGTGTGCGTGGTGGGCTGAGGCCCCTTGGGAGGTCCTGAGAGGTGTGGGTGGTGGGCTGAGGCCCCTTGGGAGGTCCTGAGAGGTGTGTGTGGTGGGCTGAGGCCCCTTGGGAGGTCCTGAGAGGTGTGCGTGTGGGCTGAGGCCCCTTGGGAAGTCCTGGGGTGGCTCACGTGTGTTTTAGCAAGAATCCCTCAGCACTTCATTTCACCACGCTGCTATCTGCCCAACTTGAAGCAACTTCCCCATCACAGCTGCTTAAAACTTTACTTTTCAAGTGAGCAACAGACGGCTAAAGCCACTGTCCCCTCAAAAGCAGAATTTAATGAATGTGAATTTTCATCATAAATTGGGCCAAGAACGAAAGGTGGGGGTGATCACCAGCCCGGGCCCCTCCTCAGCTCACTTAACTTCCTCTGATTCCCACGGGAGCGTTGCCATTGGCCTGAAGGCAGCTCCAGTGTCCTCACACTGCCGAGCAGGGCCCCCAGCACGGCCATTGTCATGTCTCCTAAGCCGTGACAAGAGCACAGGACTCATGAGGATGCGACAGCGCGTCCTCAGTCTCTGACAGTGACCAGTGAAGGACACTGACGTGACCTGTGTGAACTTCAGTAACTGTGAGAGCATCAGGGCCGAGCCTTCTCCGCATGGGACAGTTTGGCCCGGCCTCTGCTTCCCAACCCCCCAGGCCACTCAGGACCTCATTAAAAGGACCAGCCCCACTGTGAATCCTGCCAGCGGCCAGCTGCTCCCATGGTTCCTGGAGTTGTCAGGAAGGGGTGTCGGCCTGTGTGTCCCAGGCTGCTGCAGCCCCAGGTGTCTGGGAGGGAATGGGGCCTGGTGAGTCAGCCCCCAGCTCACCTCCAGGACAAGGCCATTGCCTGACCCTGGCCAGTTCCCACCAGCTCCATGTTGGCGGCAACCCTTCCCACCCAGCCCATGAGCCCAGGCATGGCTGTTGTGGCTGGGGAGGTGGAGTGAGGGGCTCAGACTCCAGCCCGCCCGAATCCCCAGCCCCACAGAGCCTGCACCGGGGACACACAAGGCCCATGATGGGGCAGAGGCTCCAAGAGGCCGGGGACACACAAGGCCCATGATGGGGCAGAGGCTCCAAGAGGCCTGCAGGGCTCACGGAGGGTGGTTGGCTGAGCCGGGACACCTGCGGGGGGAACAGTTTAGGGAGGCCTCACCAGGGTCACTTAATGACCAAACAGGAGAGGCTCAGCCTAGACCGTACAGTGACTCCGGGGAGCACCAGAAAAGACCCTGCCCAGGCCCCACGCAGACCACAACATCCACCTCTCTGGTGGGGCCAGTGTGTGGTGGGGGCCTCCTGTTAGAGGTAGATGTGTGCATGCCTGGCGCAGGGGGCTGGTGCAGAGCATTGGCAGGAGTGGCGCAGGCGGCCGGCGGCACCTGGAGCTCCGCAGCATCCACCCAGGCCTCTCAGCCACGCTGAGTTCCCCTTCCCGCACGCCCCTAGGTCTGCACCCGCTGCCCCGGGCCGGCTGCCTGCGCTCCCCTTCCTGGACGAGGACAAGGGCTGAGCAGAGCCGCGAGAAGCAGCCCCCAGGCGACCCCGAGCGGCAGGCCGCAGTCCTGGACACGTTTCTCACTGTGGAGAGGCCCCAGGAGGACTAGACCATCTCCACCTGCCCCAGCTCCTGCAGGGATGGGGTCCAAACACGATGGCAGATCTGGGCAGTCCTGACCCAGCAGACACACTTCACCCGCCCACGAGGCTCCAGCCGTCACCTCCTGACACACGCCCTGGGGGCGGCTCTCTGCCAGCCCCGAGACTGGCCTCGTCTGCTGGGCACGGGTCTTCGCCTCACTTGGAGACCAGCCGGCTTTCCTGGGGGACACACGGGGCCCCCGGATGCCTCTGGGAGCCCCAGCACAAGCACAGCCCAGTGGCCTTACGTCCAGCTCGTTCCTGGGCCCCGAGTCAGGAAGAGAGCGTCACGGAGTCACTGCCAGGAACGTGCTGAGGAGTGGAGTGGCCCACGGCGGCCTTGGGGTGAAGGGGACCCAGGCCTGTGACAGCCACTCCAGGAACTCCTGGGGGTGCTCCAACCTCCGCGTTTTCCTGTGCTACCAAGCTCAGAAGCCACAGGCGGGTTTGGTCGTGGCTAATGGGACAATGTGCTGTCCAGCAAAGCACACATGGAGAAGCGGCCCCAAAATTCCCACCTTGATTTCCATCCTGCCCCTTCTTCTACTCCACGGAGGCGCTGTCTCACTAGGGTCCCCTCCCCAAGGCTCAGCTCTAAGACCTGCACCTGCTTCTCTTGGCCCCTGCGTAACAGACAAGTCCATTCCCTCCTTAGCTCAGAACACCAAATATCACCAGACTGCCTCAGAGACTTGATGACACCTCCCGGAATGCTCTCGGGGTGGGGTTCACCTCTCCTTGTCCTGCACCCACTACGAGGCCACATTCTCGTTTCTGCTCACATCCCATTGCCCGGCTACAAGGCCTGCCCACGGCCCTTAAACTTGCTGGGCAGGTTTGGGGCCCATGGGACCCCGTGGGTCTCTGTCCAGGAGCAGCAGAGGAGGCTGACAGGCCCTGCTCCCTCTGCTCTGGGGGTGTCTGGGAGCCCCAGCTCACGCCCTCCCAATGCTTATATGCTGAAGCTCACAGAATGGGCTTCCTGCCTAACAGCAAGTCAAAGAATGAGTTTAATATCAAAGTGTAAGCTTACTTTCCATCCCCAAGCCAACCTGCCCCCTGCCCCATTTCCCATGAGCACACTTCTGGGGAAGGAAAACAGGCTCCTGGCCTTCACTGTCAGCAGAGCTTTGGAGATGCCCCAGGCATGCCCTGAGCTCCTTCTGTGTACCTGCTCCCACTTCTGAGCCACCCGCTGCCCCTCCGCACTGCTGGCAAACCCAGTTCCTGCCTCAGCCAGGTCTCCTTCCCTGGTTTCCAGGCACACAGAGCCCAGCAGCTTTCTCTTTCAGTCCCATAAGGGCAGCCTTGTGTCCCTGGCCACACTTCCACCCGCCAGGGTCTTCCTCCCCATCTTCCATCCTTCCTGCTGAGCTTCCACAGAGCTCGTTTGCAAACAGTGGGATTAAAGCATCACTGCGCATTCGAAGGCCTGGCCACAGTCTCTTCCTTTCCAACGGCAGAGTGAACGAGGTGCCTGCTGAGGGGTTGTGAGCTGAGCTGCCCTGGGCTCCATGCCCAGACCATTCTCCAGCTGCAGCAGCCTGAGGGCTCTGCTGTGCTCACTTGGGTCACATGTGGGGGATGAGTGACCTGGATTTCCAGTCCCAAAGTCACACAACAGAAGGAATCATTAAGGAAGTGAAAGTCCCGCCCCACGTGCACGTAAAGGTAGCCCAGGCTGGGGGAGGGAGTCACAGAAGTCCCACCCCACGTTGCACGTAAAGGTGGCCCGGGCCAGGGGAGGGAGTCACAGAAGTCCCACCCCACGTGCACGTAAAGGTGGCCCGGGCCAGGGGAGGGAGTCACAGAAGTCCCACCCCACGTGCACGTAAAGGTGGCCCGGGCCGGGGGGAGGGAGTCACAGAAGTCCCACCCCACGTGCACGTAAAGGTGGCCCGGGCCAGGGGAGGGAGTCACAGAAGTCCCGCCCCACGTGCACGTAAAGGTGGCCCGGGCCGGGGGAGGGAGTCACAGAAGTCCCGCCCCACGTGCACGTAAAGGTGGCCCGGGCCGGGGGAGGGAGTCACAGAAGTCCCGCCCCACGTGCACGTAAAGGTGGCCCAGGCCGGGGGAGGGAGTCACAGAAGTCCCGACCCACGTGCACGTAAAGGTGGCCCGGGCCGGGGGAGGGAGTCACAGAAGTCCCGACCCACGTGCACGTAAAGGTGGCCCGGGCCGGGGGAGGGAGTCACAGAATCCCGCCCCACGTGCTGGTAAAGGTGGCCCGGGCCAGGGGAGGGATTCACTCCCCAGCAACGGAGTCGCTCTCAACACACTCCTGTCCCAGAGGCCATTGGCACTGGTCCTGGGGAGGTACCAGATGAAGCCAAAACTCCTGCCCACTGTCATTACTCATGAAATGAGGTGGCCATGGAGCCTGACCAGGGCTGATGTGCCTTCTGCCAGGCCCATGGGTCTCTGTGTGTTTCCGTGCTGGGCTCTGAGGGGAGAAGCCTGGACCTCCCCTACATGAAAATTCTCAGCAAATTCCAGAAAATTCTTTTCTGGACCCAGAAAAGGCCTCAGTCAGTGATGTATCTTCTGGGAAGGGTGCACAGCTACCGGCAGGTACACGCATTCCACCCCATTCCACCTTCCCTTCTGGCAGAGGGAGGGAGGCAGGCAGGCTGAGAAATACAGGGGCTGAAGGCTCGTGTCCCTGCAGGGTGCACAGACCGCTACAGCACAGACAGCAGTGCCCACAGGTGTCACTCTGCTGGGCCGATGGTGCTTCTCAGCAAAGGTGCAGCTGAGCCACCATCGACAGGCTGATGAGGCAAACTGCAGGTCATGCTCAGGACAGCTGGGAAAAGACCATGGAAAATGGTGTGTCTGATTCAGGGGGTGAGATGGCTCCAGAGTTACATAAGGACCAGCTTGTAAAGGATACGTGCGGGAAGGCTGGGGGAAAGGCGCCTGACAGCCCTGAAAAGGTGAGGGTGAAGGCAGGCGCCGAGAACACAGGTCTGGAGGGAACAGCCCAGTGGGGGAGGCACAAGGATCCCACGCCCAGATCATCATGAAGGACCCCAGGCACGTGCAGCCGGCTGGGAGGTGACAAGAGGGACACCCAGGCTCTCCCGGGGTGTTGGAGGGAACCACAGTGGAGCGAGGGCCATGACCTTCCACAGCCCGTGACCACCCCGCATCCCGGAGGCCACCGATGCTGCCACATCACAGGGCCTGCTGGGGTTGAGGAAGCACCCCCACCTCCATCTGAGGGACCTAAGACCAGGCCCCAACCGGACCCCAAGGGGCTCAGCTACTCTGGGTCTGGTGGAGGCCATGATGAAGGTTGAGTGCTGGAGAGTTTTTTAGTCCAATGATATGCATTTTATAGACAGCAAAAGTTGAATGTGTTCACCCCCAGTTGGAAATTATATTTTTGAGGCTCCGAGGCCAACATAACAAGCGATTTATAAAATATACTACAAAGCCCCAGTGTCTGATCTGGCCTAGGTCGAGAGAGAGGCTGAGAACAAACAGTGCCCGGGGCAGCAAGCAGGGCCTCCCCCTCCGGCCGCTCACCCAGGACATCTGCAAACGGGCATCTTCCCAGGTCCCATCCCAGGTGACCCACAAGCAGGGCCTCCCCCTCCGGCCGCTCACCCAGGACATCTGCAAACGGGCGTCTTCCCAGGTCCCATCCCAGCTGACCCACAAGCAGGGCCTCCCCCTCCGGCCGCTCACCCAGGACATCTGCAAACGGGCGTCTTCCCAGGTCCCATCCCAGCTGACCCACAAGCAGGGCCTCCCCCTCCGGCCGCTCACCCAGGACATCTGCAAACGGGCGTCTTCCCAGGTCCCATCCCAGCTGACCCACAAGCAGGGCCTCCCCCTCCGGCCGCTCACCCAGGACATCTGCAAACGGGCGTCTTCCCAGGTCCCATCCCAGCTGACCCACAAGCAGGGCCTCCCCCTCCGGCCGCTCACCCAGGACATCTGCAAACGGGCGTCTTCCCCAGGTCCCATCCCAGGTGACCTAGACACGCATCCACCCACCCCAAGGCAGTCGTTGAGGCTGACACTGCCCTGCTGTTGCTGACCCCAGCGAGTCCTGGAGGCGGGTCGTGTGCTGCAGAAAGCACACGGGGCATCCTCATCAAGTCCCACACACCCCAGATAAGAAAAAGCAAAGCCTCCCTCAGTTCAAGGCGCCAAAGGGCCTCAAGCTCAGAGCCCAGAAGGGGCCCTCCTAATAAAAATTAGGAGCTACCCAACCCCAGGAAAAGTGTTCACGAACAGGTACCAGGGCCAGGGGCAGCCACGTGCTGGGGCTTCAGGACCACAGTCTCTCCACAAACACCCCTGAGCCGGCTGGGGCCCTGCAGAGCTTCCCACTCCAAGACTCCAACAAAAAGGGGTCACAGGAACAGAACTGATGGTCCAGACACATCCCGCAGTGAAAGCACCTCCAGCCAAGCACAGGGGCCAGGTTTTCTAAGCAACTCAATTCCCTCACACTCAGCAGTGCTGCCACGGAGCCAAGGCGCAGGCAGGGGTGGCGGGGGTGCCCTGATGGGGAACCCAGGTGTGAGGCCCCACAGCTCCACCTCCTCCCTCAGCCATGCACCTGTGGGCGGTGTGGGCTTTTTCCTTTCTAAGGACAGAACAGCAGATCGGCTTCTACCGATCCAAACAGCTGCTTTAGAACCCTGACTTCCCCTTGATGCCTGGCTGACGTTCTCCAATTCTGAATTCTACCAAACGGTGAGGGTTTCTGTGCTGGGCCCAGGCTCCTCCGAGTGTCTTTATGACCATATCAATGCTCCTCCACGGAGGCCCCAGGAAGGCCTGGTGTCTCCAAGGTGCCCCACGCAAGCCCCTCTTGAAGCTACAGTTGTGCCTTCCTCAGCACCACAGGGGCCAGAGCCCTGGGGCCTCTCCCGTCTAACCCTGGACCCAACTGTCCTCCAGCGGGAGGGCCCAGGGACTCAGGGTACCCCCTCTGCCCACTCCCACTCCTACTCCCTGCATGTGGGCTCAGAGCACCCTCCTCTAAAACGCCCATTCACAGTTGTCACGTTTTAATTTGTTTTGGGTGAGATTCCGCAGCTGCTTTGCCAAGGCCCCAGGTAAGTGGCAGTCACCCCAACTCCACCCAGCAGCAGGTGCAGGCGACCGCCATAGGCTACGCAGAGCCCCTGCACAGGCTGCTCTCCACACCTTCCTCCTCCTGTCCACGGTTCCAACCCTTCAGCCCCTCGGGAAGGGATGTGTCCTCCTCCAGGCTGCCCGCGCCCTCTACAAACTCCTCATAGGTAGACTTCTCCGCGAAGGGCCGGGCGCCCAGCAGCTCCACCATGTCTGCCTTCTCCAGGAGCCGCTGGCCCACCTGGAAACAACGGCCCACCTGTCAGACGGCTCTGAGGACATGATCACAGCCCAAACCTAAGCAAGCTGAAGGATGGGTGTGGCCTTCGGGTGTGGCATGACCGTGACTCAACATGGGACCCACGACCTGTCTGGGCAGAGGCCACACTCACCTTCTCCACATGCTCCCGGCACTGTGTCAGCAGGTCCAGGGTGCGCCTGCAGGTGGCACTGACGAGGTGCCGGACCTCGTCATCAAGGAGCTGGGCGCTCGCCTCGCCGTACGGCTTTTCCACCGGGGCCTTGCCGTGTCGGGAAAAGTCGAAGGACACCTGGCCCAGCTTCTCACTCACCCCAAACTGCGCAATCTGCCAGTGCGGAACCCAGGATGAGCCTGCGCCCAACAGAGCCTCCTGCGGCCCGTG
Organism: Pan troglodytes; assembly: GCF_028858775.2. Taxonomy (NCBI): domain Eukaryota; kingdom Metazoa; phylum Chordata; class Mammalia; order Primates; family Hominidae; genus Pan; species Pan troglodytes. The sequence goes on along the minus strand of NC_072416.2, from coordinate 88,215,765 downwards.
CCGGGGGATGCCCACCCTTACCTGGGCGTAGGCGCTCTGGGTGACCTTCCTCAGGTCGTCCTGAGCCCCCACAGTGATCTACCCGGAGCACAGCTGCTCGGCCACCCGGCCCCCGAGCATCATGCACGTGCGGTCGAAGAGCTGCTCCTGGGTGTAGAGCTGCTGCTCCCGGGGCAGGTACTGTGCGTAGCCGAGCCCCTTGCCCTGGGGTATGATGGACACCTGAGGACAGGACACATGCCCTCATCACCCCAAACACTGTCCCCACTTCCTCCAGGAGCCACCCTGGAGCGGCCAGGCCACCTGACCCTAGCTCTGACCACAGGTCCTTCTACTGGAACAGGAGAGAAGACAGCCTGACCCAGGCCCCCCATACACCATGGGGATGCCCCAAGAAGTGCACCCGCCTTTGGGAGCTTCACGTGGAAACCACCTACGCTCTGCCCACCCTGCAGAGTCTCTGGAGAGGCCAACGGTCGAATCCAGAGCTCAGGAGTGAGGCGGGTTTAACACTGAGGCTGCTCCCTGGAGTCGCATGGCCAAGGCCCCATTTGGAACCCACTGCCCTGCTTTCCCACCCCGAAGGGATCTTTTGACAAATTCTAGAGCAGTTTATTCCTTAAAAAGCTAAAGGGCCAATCCTTGAATGTACCGTGCCCACATGACCACAGGCTGGCCCAGAGATACCAGGCCCAAGCCTGCCAGGTGGACTCACTCAGGGTGGGAGGACCAACCTTCAGCAGGGGGTCCACGTGCTCCAGGAGCCAGCCCACCACCACGTGTCCGGCCTCGTGGTAGGCCACAGTTGTCTTTTCACCGGGCTGCAGGACCTGGGCCTTCTTCTCAAGACCTACACATCACATTCCCCGGCGAGTGAGGCAAGGCAGGAGCAGGTGGCTGGGAAATGAGGCCACTCCCTCTGCGCCCAGCCGTGTCTGCAGCTACACCTGATCCCCAGGCTCGTTTATACCAGACAGCAGAGGCCAAGCCCCAGCTCCATGCTGCCTTCTTGAAAGTGAAACCCACTTCCCACATACCTCACACAAAGCCTTAACTAAACAGGCCCATTTGAACCCAATGGGAACAGCTGTGTGTGAAACACAGCGAAGCACCATATCCTCTGGCTTGACTAAAGATGACAGCACAGCATGACAGACTAAAGATGACAGCACCGCATGACAGACTAAAGATGACAGCACAGCATGACAGGATGGAGAGGGATGATCTCAGTGCCCTAACGGCCCAGTGCAAGGGCAGGTAACAGGACAAAGGAAAAGCACAGATGGCACAGCTGGCCCTGCTCAGAGCCCTCTAATCACACCAGGACAGCCCTCAGGAGGCTTTGGTGGCAGGACACAGCGACCACACCTGGAATCCTAGAACTTTGGAGGCCAAGGTAGGAGAATCACTTGAACTCAGGAGATTGAGACCAGCCTGGGCTACATAGCAAGACCCCACCTCTGTAAAATTTTTAAAATTTTTTTCAAGTTAAATAAAAATAAGTAGCTTTGGGCTGGGAGTGGTGGCTCACACCTGCAATCCCAACACTTTGGGAGGCCAAAGCAGGCAGATCACGAGGTCAGGAGTTCGAAACCATCCTGGCTAACATGGTGAAACCCCAACTCTACTAAAAATACAAAAAACTAGCTGGACGTGGTGGTGCACACCTGTAGTCCCAGCTACTTGGGAGGCTGAGGCAAGAGAATCACTTGAACCCAGGAGGCGGAGCTTGCAGTGAGCCAAGACTGCACCACTGCACTCCAGCCTGGGAGACAGAGCGGGACTCCATCACTTCATTTCAGGCAAAAAAAAAAAAAAAAAAAAAAAGCACCTTTGGTGTTTGCTTTGGGATACTCGATATCATAAGTACTTTATACATTATACTTCGATAAATGGTTAAATAAAGCAGCAGCAGCTAGAATGCTCTTCCACCTGACCAACGTCAGCTCTCACAGCTTGGGGTGGACCATGAAGGATGGCTACTGGCCACCTCCCTATTCTCCACTCTCAGAACAGCACCAGGGAGAGCCAGGCCAAGCAAGACCGTGTTGGCATTGCCTGGTCTGGCAGCCCCAGGAGACCCTTCCTCACAGCTGACTCCAGTTCCCTAAGCTGCAGGAGGCTGTGTGATCCAGCCCACTCTACAGTCTGCTGAGCTGAAGACAGAGATGGATACCGCTCCCCACCAAGCTGAAGCAAATGCACTGTAAGGCTGGGCACAGTGGCCCGCACCTGTAATCCCAACACTTTGGGAGGCCGAAGTGGGCAGATCACCTGAGGTCAGGAGTTCAAGACCAGCCTGACCAAAATGATGAAACCCCATCTCTACTAACAATACAAAAATTAGCCAGGTGTGGTGCTACGTGACCGTAATCCCAGCTACTCAGGAGGATGAGGCAGGAGAATCGCTTGAACCCAGGAGGCAGAGGTTGCACTGAGCCGAGATCACGCCACTGTACTCGAGCCTGGGCAACAAGAGCGAAACTCCGTCTCAAAAAAAAAAGGGAAAAAAGGAAATTCACTTTATTCACTCCTTTCACAACAGTACTGTCCTGAGGAGGCCCAGGAAGGTCCCTACAGCTTCCAGGAGGCTTTTCCCAGGAAATCTCATCCATTCCCTTCGGGGAAGAAGGCTCCTTTGCCCTCCACAGGAGGCATTCAAACCTGGTTCTAATATGCCTCCTTGGGCCTCTGACGGCCTGGAAGGCCCATCTCTTTCAATTTCTAAATGTTGCTCCCAGAAGGGGCATGAAAGCTATTGGAAGATCCCAAGTACCATATGTTGGTTTAGAAAATTGGTTCCTGCATGCAGAATTGATTTTTTTTTTTTTTTTTTTTGAGACGGAGTCTTGCTCTGTCGCCCAGATTGGAGTGCAGTGGCACGATCCTGGCTCACTGCAACCTCTGCCTCCCAGGTCCATGAGGTTCTCCTGCCTCAGCCTCCTGAGTAGCTGGGACTACAGGTGTGTGCCACCATGCCCGGCTAATTTTTGTATTTAAAAATCAAGATAGGGTTTCGCCATGGTGGCCAGGCTGGTCTCAAACTCCTGACCTCAAGTGATCCACCCGCCTCGGCCTCCCAAAGTGCCAGGATTACAGGCGTGAGCCACTGCGCCCGGCCTGCATGCAGAATTGAAACTGGGGCCAGGGGGTGAGCCTGCCAGGCCCAGAGCTGCAAACACCCCTCCCTCCCTAAGGGCTCCCAGGCTCACCTCCGATGACCCTCTCAATGGCCTGCTGAAAGTGTTTCTCGTGAACAGAAGAACTCAGATGCCGGGCAGCAATCAGGGCTGCTTCATTGCAAACATTCGAAATATCAGCACCAGACCCAGGAAGGAAGAAATAGCCAACAGTCAGTGCTGCTCCTGGCCGCTGGAGCTTGACCCAGATCAGTTGTTAACGAAAATCTCCAGCAGAGAGGCCAAGGCTGAACTTCAGTAGGGAACTTAAAGGTAATGGGAGGTGTCCATCAGTCACCACTATTTAGCCACATTTTTTGTTAACCTTTATTAAGGTATAATTTATAAACCATAAAATCCACCCATTCTACACACACACATCAACGATTTTTAATAAACTGATCACGTAGTGCAACTGATGCCATAATCTAGCTTTAGGACATTTCCATCATCTCTGTAAGGTACCCTGTGCTATTTATAGTTAACTCCCATTTCCACTTCTGGCAACCACTCACCTCATGTCTGTCCCTACAGATTTGCTGTTCTATACATTTTTATTATTATTCTGCACATTTCACATAAATGGGAACATATACTATGTGGCCTTTTGTGCCTGGCTTCTTGCATTTAGAACAGTATTTTCTAGGTTCACCCATGTTGTGGCATGCATCGATACTTTATTCCTTTTTATAGCTGAATTTGACTACAGTATATACCACTTTGGCTGTTCACCTGCTGATGGACACTACAGATGCTTCCATCAGAGCAAAACAGACTCATCCCTGCTGAGGGGCAGTCAGAGTCATCCCCGAGTTATCTCTGCTGAATCATCCCTGCTGAGTCATCCTTGCTGAGGGGCAGTGCTGAGTCATCCCTGCTGAGTCATGCCTGCTGAGGGACAGTGCTGAGTCATCCCCGCTGAGTCTGCTGAGTCATCCCTGTTGAGGGGCAGTGCTGAGTCATCCCTGCTGAGTCATCCTTGCTGAGGGGCAGTGCTAAGTCATCTCTGAAGAGTCATGCCTGTTGAGGGGTGGTGCTGAGTCATCCCTGCTGAGTCATCCCTGTTGAGGGGCAGTGCGGAGTCATCCCTGCTGAGGGGCAGTACTGAGTCATCCCTGCTGAGTCATCCCTGTTGAGGGGCTGTGCTGAGTCATCCCTGCTGAGGGGCAGTGCTGAGTCATCCCTGCTGAGGGGCAGTACTGAGTCATCCCTGCTGAGTCATCCCTGTTGAGCGGCAGTGCTCCGTCATCCTTGCTGAGGGGCAGTGCTGAGTCATCCCTGCTGAGCCATCCCTGCTGAGGGGCAGTGCTAAGTCATCTCTGAAGAGTCATGCCTGTTGAGGGGCGGTGCTGAGTCATCCCTGCTGAGTCATCCCTGTTGAGGGGCAGTGCTGAGTCATCCCTGCTGAGGGGCAGTGCTGAGTCATCCCTGCTGAGGGGCAGTACTGAGCCATCCCTGAGTCATCCCTGTTGAGCGGCAGTGCTGCGTCATCCTTGCTGAGGGGCAGTGCTGAGTCATCCTTGCTGTGTCATCCCTGCTGAGGGACAGTGCTGTCATCTCTGCTGAGTCATCCCTGTTGAGGGGCAGTGCAGAGTCATCCCTGTTAAGGGGTAGTGCTTAGTAAGCCCTGCTGAGGGGCAGAGTCATCAAAGTCATCTCTGTTGAGGGGTAGTGCTGAGTCATCCCTGCTGAGTCATCCCCCTCTATGGGCAGAAGAAAGCAGTCTTGGTAACATTCCAGCTTTTTAACTTTGGTATGTAAACAGACATCTGAAGTCAGCCAGAGGAGAGAACAAAAGGGAGGAAGCACATTTTGTGTCTAAGACAGATGACACCTTTCAGATACCTGCCAGGCAAGACCTCACTCACCATCCTGCAGCAGGCAAACGTACAATCCTGTGTGAATACACGTGACCTGACACTAGGCAGGACACTGTGGGGAGCCAGGGTACGGGTACCACTGGGGGCGCCAAGGCAGCTGGAGGTGATAAGATGCCACAGCAGAATGTTCCAGGGGTGGCAGGAGCAGGTGGGCATAGGTCAGAAGCTGTGGCCAATGGCCACATAACCATGAGGTACTGATGCAGCAAAGAGCTGCGGAGCATGGGTGAGGAGAACAGGAATCCCCCTGGAAAAGTCCCCACTCATTCCTGAGGGTGATCCCGCCTAGGCAGGGAAGTAGGTTTCCGAGCATAGACCAGGATTTCATTGAAAAGAAGAGAGAAAAGCAAACGAGCTTCCTCAGCAGGGAGGGCAAGCCCCAGGCAGAAATGCTGCGGGAAGCATCAGGTTGCCGGATTCTCCCCCCGGGACATTACTGTCAGCTCTGCAGTAAGACTCACTAAGTCTGACTTTAATTAAGACAGAAATTCAAGTGGGTACAAATTAGTTTTGGGGCTAAGAAACTGATCTCTGAGGCCTCTGAACACTCTCAACAGGCGAAAAGTCCTGCAGACAAGGGTGAGCACTGCCAGAACTGAATGAGAACGGCCAGTCACCACCCCCCACGACAAGGAGCAGAGCGCACATGGCTCCCACCATGGGGAACAGCACAGCCCGCAGCACTCACCAGGGAAGCCTGGGGTGAGCGCTGCCAGCTTCCTCGCCAGGGCGTCCTTATTGAGGCTCTCGTCCAGCTTCAGTGGGCGCAGGTGGACCTTAAAGATGGAGGACCTGCCTTTGATGTCAGGAGGACCTAATGAAAAACAGAGAAAGCAGCATGGGCTCTTGTGCTTTCTGGGTCTTCAGAACAGTCACCCACAACCATAGCACAGAACGGCAAGGACAGCTGGGGTCCCTGCGGAGCTCTCTGCTGTCATCCTCCAGACACAGCTGGAAGCAATGGCAGAAACCAGCCAGGCCACACACACATCTGCCTCCACAGCTACTAAACCCCTCAGCCGAGGGCCACCCGGGATTAATGCTTCCTAACAAACACAAGAGGGTAGGGGGAAGGCGACGATGGCTGACCGTCAGGGTGAAGAGTAAGGGATAAATTGCTGTCTTCTAAGTTATCAATTTTTACTTTTTCATAATTTATTGGTTTTGAGACAGAGTTTTGCTCTTGTTGCCCAGGCTGGAGTGCAGTGGTGCAATCTCAGCTCACCGCAACCTCTGCCTCCCAGGTTCAAGCGATTCTCCTACCTCAGCCTTCCGACTAGCTGGGATTACAGGCGTACGCCACCACGCCCGGCTAATTTTGTATTTTTAGTAGAGACAAGGTTTCACCATATGGGCCAGGCTGGTCTCAAACTCCTGACATAGTGATCTGCCTGCCTCGGCCTCCAAAAGAGCTGGGATTACAGGTGTGAGCCACCATGCTGAGCCGACTATCAAATTTTTATAGTAGTGGGGAAAAAAAAAAAAAAGCTGGAGAATAACTATCTGTTACGTCCCTCCCACCTCTCTGTGTTGCAGCAACATCCCTGCAGGCCCAACCACATATATTCTTGCCAAAAAGTGGATTGCCAGGGGCAGGACGGACAGCAGCAACCTGGGGCTCTCACACATTTTCAAAATGTTACATGAACTGCCTCGGAATTACTATCAAAATCCCTCCAAATACACTGCAAATCACCTAGGCCAAGGGGATAAAGGCCCGGCCCTGAGAAAGGGTACTCACCAGTGTAAATCTGGCGATGAAACCAGCCAGGCCGCATGAGGGCCGGGTCCAGGACGTCAGGGCGGTTGGTGCCAGCCAACACCACGACGTTGGTGGCAGAGTTGAACCCTGGACACAGGAGAAGCAGGTGAGCCTTAGCAGCTACCCGATGTGTGCATGGCAGGTAACCAGCCATCCCTCCGCTAACTGGGAACCCCACAGCCTGGCTCAGGGGTTACAGAGAAATCCAGGGCGTGGGCCCTCCTTATCCTGACTTATTATGGGTTCCTGCAGCCTCTGACACCACATGGTGCTGGAGTGGAGGAGGGCAAGCCAGGGGCTGCACAGGAAATGGAATGCCCAGCACAGGGGAAGGGAGGAGAAAGGCTGAGTGCTCCACTTCCCTCCTCTCCAATCGGTCCCCTCCAAATATCAAAACAGTCACCATCTAATTAGAATTACTACTGGGTACTAAAGACAAAACAATATTTAGGAAATGCTTTTGGCCCATAGAGAAGTGTTGAACACAGCAGGCCTGACTGCTGTCCTCAGAAAGGCCTGCTCGCAAGGGCAGTGTCTGGGCACTGTGATTCTGGGAGCGTTCCCACCATTCCTTGAGAAAACAGCTCCCTGGGCCCAAACGCTTTGTGCACCCCCAGCAAAAACCCTGGGAACCAAGTCTCTCCTGAGCTTCCTGGTCAACATCAGGCAGGCGTGGTCACAGCTTGATGCTGGGGGAAGTCAGCGCGTCCCATGTGGCTCCATTGGGGGAGGGTTCAACACTGACCTGGTCTCCCCACAACCCAATGCGCCTTCTCCCCTGGCTGATTTTGCTGTATCCTTTAACGGTAATAAATTAAAGCCCTGAGTGCTACTATAGACTGAGTCCTATGACTTCTCCTAGCAAGTCACCACATCTGGGGTGGTCTTAGGGACCCCAACACGGCCCTAAAGCCAAAGTGAAAATCAAATCTGCCAAAGGTCTAAGTGAAAGTTTTTCCAAATCTGAAAGCTGGCACAGAAGCCTGGACGTGTCCAATGAGGCTTTAGCAGGACTGACAGACAACGATCAGTCACATCTTAGCTACAATCACTCTGACAGGAGGGAGCTCCATCCAGCAGGAGACCACAGGCACTTCGGGCCCTGCCACTAGAATCTGAGAGAGAATCTCCAGAATTCTACCTGCCTCACCTTCTCTCACCCCACGGCAGCCCCTACTCTGTGCTTAAACATACGTCTCAAAGAAACCGCCCACACCACTATGATTCCAATTTTTACACCCTCCTGGCTAAAGCTGGTACTGGATTTGTACTCTCTCTCGGTTCAGTTTCCAATTCAGGGCAGAAGGGCCGGAGAAGACAGAGCAATGACAAACCCAGGAAGTGAAAACACGAAAACAGGATCCATGCTTAGCAACACTGACTTCTGTGCTGACTCCTGGGACGCACAGAGTATTTCATCTGGTCGTTGCCCTTGTGTTCATAATTACTTTAAGAACATACGATGCAGCGGAAATCCGAGATAATATGAGAGCCACGGGAAGCTTAGAATGACCAAGTGTCGGCCGGGGGCGGTGGCTCACGCCTGTAATTCCAGCACTTTGGGAGGCCGAGGTGGGCGGATCACGAGGTCAGGATATCGAGACCATCCTGGCTAACACGGTGAAATCCCCTCTCTACTAAAAATACAAAAAATTAGCCGGGCGTGGTGGCGGGCGCCTGTAGTCCCGGCTACTCGGGAGGCTGAGGCAGGAGAATGGTGTGAAGCCAGGAGGTGGAGGTTGCAGCGAGCTGAGATTGCGCCACTGCACTCCAGCCTGGGCGACAGAGCGGAAGACTGTCTCAAAAAAAACCAAAAGAACGACCAAGTGTCAGGTACTACATGGGAGCTACAGGGTTGTGTGCAGGGACCCCCAGCACTGGAAGGATGGGTCAGGGCTGCCCAAAAGGGAGCCTGGGGAAGTCACAGGTGCTCAAGCCCCACCTCTGGACGTTAATTCGACACTTCTGCAGGAGTGGCAGGTAGAAATGAAGAAAGTGCATTTTGACAGGGCTCTCGTAGTGATCGTGCCGCATGGCCCAATTGTGGAAGGCTTCCTATGCGACTTCAGGGAATTTCTGCTCCAACAGTAACACCCAGCGACTGGTTTTCTTTTGTAACATTGCCTAGCCAAATATTTCCCTGCTTCAATTCTCATGAAAAAACAGTAAAAACAAATATATACATATATGTGTGCGTGTGTATATATATATATAAGTATATTATATATATAAAAGTATATATATAAGTATATTATACATATAAAGTATATATAAAAGTATATATATAAAAGTATATTATACATATAAAGTATATATAAAAGTATATATATAAAAGTATACATATATAAAAGTATAGATATAAAAGTATATATATAAAAGTATATATAAAAGTATATATAAAAGTATATATAAAAGTATATATATAAAAGTATATATGTAAAAGTATATATGTAAAAGTATATATAAAAGTATATATAAAAGTATATATATAAAAGTATATATAAAAGTATATATAAAAGTATATATATAAAAGTATATATGTAAAAGTATATATATAAAAGTATATATAAAAGTATATATATAAAAGTATATATAAAAGTATATATAAAAGTATATATAAAAGTATATATGTAAAAGTATATATATAAAAGTATATATAAAAGTATATATATAAAAGTATATTATACATATAAAGTATATATAAAAGTATACATATAAAAGTATACATATATAAAAGTATAGATATAAAAGTATAGATATAAAAGTATATATAAAAGTATATATAAAAGTATATATGTAAAAGTATATATGTAAAAGTATATATATAAAAGTATATATAAAAGTATATATAAAAGTATATATAAAAGTATATATATAAAAGTATATATGTAAAAGTATATATGTAAAAGTATATATAAAAGTATATATATAAAAGTATATATAAAAGTATATATAAAAGTATATATAAAAGTATATATAAAAGTATATATATAAAAGTATATATGTAAAAGTATATATATAAAAGTATATATAAAAGTATATATATAAAAGTATATTATACATATAAAGTATATATAAAAGTATATATATAAAAGTATACATATATAAAAGTATAGATATAAAAGTATATATATAAAAGTATATATAAAAGTATATAAAAAGTATATATGTAAAAGTATATATGTAAAAGTATATATATAAAAGTATATATAAAAGTATATATAAAAGTATATATATAAAAGTATATATATAAAAGTATATATAAAAGTATATATAAAAGTATATATAAAAGTATATATGTAAAAGTATATATGTAAAAGTATATATATAAAAGTATATATAAAAGTATATATATAAGTATATATATGTAAAAGTATATATATAAAAGTATATATATATAAAAGTATATTATATATAAAAGCATACATATATAAAAGTATATATAAAAGTATATATATAAAAGTATATATATAAAAGTATATATAAAAGTATATATATAAAAGTATATATGTAAAAGTATATATATAAAAGTATATATATATAAAAGTATATTATATATAAAAGCATACATATATAAAAGTATATATAAAAGTATATATATAAAAGTATATATGTAAAAGTATATATATAAAAGTATACATATATAAAAGTATATATATATTTTTTACTACAGACATTGCTTATTACAGATGCCTCTAATAAGCTTGAAAAACAAATTCCAACACAGCTTAAATGTTGCATTTCTGTTTTGTGTTCACACAGAGGCCCTTCGCCATCCTCCTCGCCCATCACTCTCGCTGGTGTAGACTACCACTGCCTGGTTGTGGGGCTCGATCCCCAGCTCCCCTTGAGCAGACTCCAGGTTCCGCTCGAAGGTATCAACGCTGCCAATGTTAAACCACAAGAACTTCTGCAGAGAGCAAGAGCAAGCTTAGGGTGCATCGCCGTGTCCCACACTGAGCCCCACCCTCACACACGCACCTCCCACTGCCTCTTCTCCTAGCCTTAATCTCCACATGGGTGAGGCCTGTGCAGAGGCTAGCTCCAAGGGAAACTAACTAACAGCAGAAGACTCTGGTTTTGGCCCCACGAAATTAGTCTTTAAGTTCTAGATGGAAGTGTAAAATGTCCAACAACTGCTGGGGTGTGCCTTTGTCTCTTTTTCTTTTTTTTTTTTTTTTTTTTTTTTTTGAGACAGTCTCCCTCTGTCACCCGGGCTGAAGTGCAGTGGGATGATCTTGGCTCACTGTAACCTCCACCTCCCGGGTTCAAGCAATTCTCATGCCTCAACCTCCTGAGTAGCTAGGATTACAGGCACAAGCCACCATGCCTGGCTAATTATTGTATTTTTAGTAGAGATGGGGTTTCACCATGTTGGCCAGGCTAGTCTTGAACTCCTGGCCTCAAGTGATCTGTCCGCCTCTGTCTCCCAAAGTGCTGGGATTACAGGCATGAGCCACCATGGCCAGCCATTCCTTTTGGCTTTTTACTCTTGTATCTTTGTCTCCTTCTCTTCTCTCCCCACAATCCTTGATAAGTTGTTCTCAGACACTGCTTGGCAAATCTGAATCCTAGTCAGTCTTATAACGGCTCCTGTCCTCCTTGGAAGGCTTTGTTATTGATACATGCCAATGAGAAAAAAACACATTAACGAGTAGTTGATGGATACTAAGGGAGTATTTTACTGAAAAAAAATAGAAAACTACATTTTTACACGAAATAAACTTATGTCTGCAATACTCAGCCTTAAATTCACCCCTCACTTCAGAAGAGGTCCCAGGGGCAGGAATAACACGCACAGATTGTTTGTTCACAACTTCCAGCCGGTCCGCCTGGGAAAAAGAGAAAAATAATCAGCACAGCTAGAGCAGTGAGTATGATATTCAACAGTAAACAGGGGCCTCACCCTCAGACCAGCCCACAGCTAAAGCAGTGAGTATCATATTCAACACTAAACCACGGGCCTCAGCCTCAGACCAGCCCCACAGTGCAGACCGAGACTCCAACGGTCTCCGAGAAGCTGCATCCACTCTGCTGTGCAGATCCGAGTTTTGTTTTCTGACTGATTTGGACATTTCTAGCCTGGCCTGTGCATGTATTTCAAGAGGAGTTACAATTTGGTATATCTGAGCACCAAAGATTCCAGAGTGACTTAAAAATCTAAAAGGAAGGCCAGGCGCAGTGGCTCAGACCTATAATCCCGGCACTTTGGGAGGCTGAGGAGGGTGGATCACTTGAGGCCAAGAGTTCGAGACTAGCCTGGCCAACGTGGTGAAACCGTCTCTACTAAAAATACAAATATTAGCCAGATGTGGTGGTGCGTCCCGGTAATCCCAGCTACTCAAGCGGCTGAGGCAGGGAGAACTGCTTGACCCCGGGAGGCGGAAGTGGCAATGAGCCAAGACTGTACACTGCACTCCAACCTGGGCAACAGAGTGAGACTCCATCTGAAAAAAAAAAAATCTAAAAGGCATAGAGGTCTCAGACTGACAATACAGCAAAGTCTTCCAGAACTCATCCAGAAACATTTCGCCCACACAGCTGCAGATACCACAAGAAAATGGTGCCACCAAGAATGAAACTGCAACCCCAAAGGCCTCCACGAAGCCACCCAGCGGCGAGCACAGCCCGACAGCCGGTGCGCAGCAAAAACACAACTTGAGAGTGCGGCCATTTCCTTAGGTATCATGACAACAGCGTTGCTTTCTCCTCTCCACAGAATCTGAAACCACTATAACCCTACTTTTCTTGACTACTCAGGGTCATGTGACCAACACGAACGTGTTTATGACAGGGGCCTCTTGACCGTAACGCAACCGCATCACGGTCAGCATGTCAGATACCTGGAGAGGACCTCACAGAAGCTCTGGGATCTGTCCAGAACACACACACCAGCAGGCATCTTGCTCCTCATGGCAGCAGCTGTGAGTGAAGACCAACAGCAGAGACGGGCTGCAGCAGCTCTCCCTTCCTCCCATAAGGAGTCATCAGGGACCTCTCTGAAGACAGGTGTGTGCCCTGTGGCCAGACAAAAAGGCCTTGGGTGGTGGTTCACAACTGTAATCGTAGCACTTCAGGAGGACAAAGTGGGAGCATCACTTGAGCCCAGGAGTCTGAGACTAGCCTGGGCAACATAAGGAGACACTGTCTCTAAAAAAAAAAAAAGTGCGGGCTGGGCACAGTGGCTCACGCCTGTAATCCTGGCACTTTGGGAGGCCAAGGTGGGAGGATTGCCTGAGCTCAGGAGTTCAAGACCAGCCTGGGCAACACAGTGAAACCCTGTCTCTACTAAAATACAAAAAATTAGCAACCTCCACCCCCCATGGAGGTGTAGTGGCCGGAACCTGTAATCCCAGCTACTCAGGAGGCTGAGGCAGGAGAATCACTTGAACCAGGGAGGTGGAGGTTGCAGTGAATACAGATCGTGCCACTGTACTCCAGCCAGGGCGACACAGCGAGACTCCATATCAGAAAAAAAAAAAAATTACATTTTTTACAGTCCCAGATACTCAGAAGGCTGAGGTGGGAGGCTGGCTTGGAACCAGAAGGTCAAGACTTCACACCACTGCACTCCAGCCTGGGTGACAGAGCAAGACCCTGTCTCAAAAAAATTAATTAATTAATTAATTAATTTTTTTAAAAAAAGGCCTTAGCCACAAACCCTGGTGGGAAAACAAGACTTTCCTACAGAAAGAAGTTCAGATCTTAACACTGTATCACTTAACAAACGTCCTTCTGAGGGCAACTGAGAAGCACGGCACCTGCTCTCATGTAACTTTATACTAAACCCTGAGCAGTGCTTTACTGGCCTTCAGCAACCCGACAGACCCAGGCTCAGTGAACGACAGGCGGAGGCTTCCTGGTTACTAAACCCTGAGCAGTGCTTCACCAGCCTTCAGCAACCCGACAGACCAGGCCCAGTGAAGGACAGGCAGAGGCTTGCTGGTGCCACATGCCCCTGTGCACAGACACAAAGCCCCGGCCGCTGTCCAGGGTCAGCCAGCAAAGGACAGGGGTGCAGGAGGGGACACGGGTACACTAGGGGAAACAAAAGATCTGAATTAGATATGTAATTGATACTTGATGATAAACAGACACAATCAGACAATCAGAACTTACTCACAGAAGCTGAAGCTAAAAACAAAAAGCCAAGATGTTAAGGAAGCTTCCACCTTGCAAGAAAATGGGCTTATTAACCTTCTGTTGGGGAAAGTAAAACTGTGTCTCATCTAAAAAATGAGCTTCCTAACCTTCTGTTGGGCTGGCTACTGGGAAAAGTAAACCTGTGTCTCATCTATGGCCTGAGGGTGGGACTGCCCAGGACATCTACCACACAACGGGTTTTCAACCCAGGCCTCAGAGCTCACAGCTTCTTAAGGGCATCGCAGACCACGTGCACCACTACAGCGGCCTCCTTCCCAGGTAGGTAAACTATAAATTCCTCTCACCAGACCTCTGGCCAGGTAATACTGTACAAAGTGCTTCCAAGTGATTTCTCTTCCAGGATCTCGAAAATAGAGGTAGAAAAATCCCACGGCAACGCCTGCCCCTAAAAGGGCCAGACTGCGGAAATCCTCGTCACCCCAGGGGAAGTCCCCCCTGTGGAAAAAAGAAAACACATTTTTCAGTTAAATGAAGGTAGTTTCTTTACGAAAATAGCTATTTCCTTTTTCAGATGTTATTAGAAAAGTTTTCCAACCCCCCCCCCCCGACCGTACACAATGTAGCCTCAGTTCCTCTCATGAGGAAAGATCTTTACATGGTGTATGACACACACTGAAAGCCGCAGCTCACCAGATGCCTCAGGAGAAGCAGAAAGTCCACAGACAGCGCTGTGTTTGAGCCACTGTTGCTAGGGTTCTCTCTTATGGGGGTCTGTTAAAATCCAAACAGAGGCCAGGCGTGGTGACTCAGGTCTGCAGTCCCAGCACTACAGGAGGCCAAGGTGAGAGGACTGCTTGAGCCCAGGAGCCTGGGCAACGTTGGGTGACCCCATGTCTACAAAAAATTTAAAAAAAAATTAGCCAGGAGTGGTGGTGCAAGCCTGTGCTCTCAGCTGCTCTAGAGGCTGAGGTGGGAGAATCATCTGAGCCTGGGAAGTCAAGGCTACAGTGAGCAGTGATCCTATCACTGCACTCCAGCCTGGATGACACAGTGAGACCCTATCTCAAAAATAATAATCATAATAAAATCCAGATAGAAATCTCAGCACATTTTTTTTTTAATTTTTTTTTTTTTTGGAGACAAGGTCTTACTTGGTCACCCAGGCTGGAGTGCAGTCGCACGATCATGGTTTACTGCAGCCTCAACCTCTCGGGCTCAAGCAATCCTGCCTCAGCCTCCTGAGTACCTGGGACCAGAGGTGCACGCCACCACGCCTGGCTAATTTTTTTTTTTTTTTTTTTTTTTTTTTTGTAGAGGCAAGGTTTCACTATGTTGCCAAGGCTGGTGTCAAAATCCTAGGCTCAGGCAATCCTCCCACCTCCCAAAGTGCTGGGATTACAGGCATGACCCACTGCACCGGGCCTCAGTACATTTTTAGAAACTAATTTCTTTGAAACTTATGAACGAATTCAACAGTTCACCTTTAAACAAGCAGAAAGATTGATATGGGTTTAAATTTATGTGTTCCCCCAAAATTTCCATGTTGGAACTCAACCCCTAAGGTGAAGGTATTAAGAGATGGGGCCCCTGGGAGGGGATTAGGCCCCAAGGGCTCTGCCTTCCCGAATGGGATTGGTGCCCTCACAATCTGTTGCCCAGGTTGGAGTGCAGTGGTGTGATCATGGCTCACCGCAGCCTCGACTCCCAGCTTCATGCACTCCTCCCGCCTGAGCCTCCTGAGTAACTGGGACTACAGGCACGCACCACCACGCCTGGCTTATTTGTGTATTTTTTGTGGAGACAGCGTTCGTGTTGTCCAGGCTATGATCTTGTACCTCCAGCCTCCACAACTGTGAGCAGTAAATGTATCCTGTTTATAAATTACCCAGTCTGATGTATTGTTACAGCAGCAGGCGCAGACTAAGATGCACACAAACCTTCTGCATCCGCCTCCACCAGGCAACGTTATCCCGCTTCCCTCCTCTCCTGCCTCCGTCTCCTCCAGACTCAGCATTCTCTAGTTCACCAGTCTCTGAGAGAAAACAAAGTAAGACTTCACAAAGCAATTACATATGATTTTCCAGAGAAAGAAGATTCAGAAAACAGAAAAACACCTTCCAACACACAATTTTAATAACACCAGTGCCTTCTGGAAATAAAGAAACAACAGGAAAAGGATGAGGCTGGGGAGATATTGCTGAGAAGTAGCTTCAGATACATCTAAAATCCCTAAAATTTCACCTTGCTGGCTTCATACTGAGCTTTAATAGTAAACTTTTTTGGGGTAACAGTCCCAAAACTGGCTGTTATTAGGGGAAAGAAAGAAAGGAAGAAAATGGTAAGACAGACTGGTATGGGTGGTCCCCCTTCTCAAGAGAACCAGGGAACACAAACCACCTGTTCTAAGCAGAGTCTGCCTCTCCTCCAAAAAATCTGGCCTCCTACGTATATTTGTGTCCCACGGACCTACCAGCCTCTTCCTGTAATGTTCCAGGACAAGTTCCAGAACAAGTAAGCCATGACACTGTCCACTTCACAAATACAGTGCTACTCCAACAGCCGCAAAATAACACCATGAAAGGCCAGAGAAGGCCAAGGTGACCCCAGGAATGGCAAACATATTACAAGATGGAGTAAAAATTTGCAAAATTTTAAGGACAAACATGAGTCTTCAAAGAAACATTCCTTGGCCGGGCACAGTGGCTCATGCCTGTAATCCCAGCCCTTCGGGAGGCCCAGGCGGGCAGATCACGAGGTCAGGAAATCGAGACCATCCTGGCTAACACGGTGAAAACCCGTCTCTACTAAAAATACAAAAAAATTACCCGGGCATGGTGGCGGGCGGCTGTAGTCCCAGCTACTCGGGAGGCTGAGGCAGGAGAAGGAGGAGAATGGCGTGAACCCAGGAGGCAGAGCTTGCAGTGAGCCGAGATTGTGCCACCGCACTCCAGCCTGGGTGACAGAGCGAGACTCTGTCTCAAAAAAAAAAAAGAAACATTCTTTTCGTAGCAAGGCAAGTCACCACACCTCCCAATATGACTTACGTGTTTCTTCACCCCATGCTCACCAGTACACAAGCAGGAGACATTTCACAGGGGAAACACAAAATACTGACTTCGCCAATCCCAAAACCCAGTCCACACCATCACACCATGATATAATTTTTAAATGATTTGTCGAGGCTTAGGATCTAAACCGGTTGAGAAGGTGCTGGTGACTTGGGAAGGATGGGTACCGCCCAGGAGCAAGCTCAGGGAAGACGATGTCACCATCACACACTCACAGGCCCACCTGCTTATCAGTTCCCAAGGAGATCAGCCCATTCAGTGAATGCTTTAAAAGTACTCAACTGTAAAACTTCACAGTCTGATTTTTCAAACTGGCCCTTTTACCTTTTTTTGGTGCTGTTGATGTTTCTCAGTTTGTGTTCCTTCCACTCCTCTTAAAGTATTTCTCAAACCCTGAGGGACAAAATGATGAGGTTCTAGTATTTCATTTCATTTTTTTTTTTTCTTTTTGAGACAGAGTCTCACTTTGTCACCCAGGCTGGAGTGCAGTGGCACGATCTCGGCTCACTGCAACCTCCGCCTTCCGGGTTCAAGTGACTCTCCTGCCTCAGCCTCCCGAGTAGCTAGGATTACAGGCGCCCGCCACTACACCCAGCTAAATTTTGTATTTTTGGTAGAGACGGGGTTTCACCGTGTTGCCCAGCTGGTCTCGAACTCTTGACCTCAGGTGATCTGCCCGCCTCGGCCTCCCAAAGTGCTGGGATTACAGACGGTGGCGCCCAGCCTGGTTCTAATATTTTAGAAGACAGAATCACACCAAGAAAAGCAACCGTACTGTCAAGACGATATAGAGAAAGTGAGAGAGACGCCAGTTTTCCCTCCTCCTGCCTCTCTTCTTGCTTCATACAATCGGCATGTGCCCTCAGGTCCTAACACTGAGGCAAGTGCAGGGAGCACCTTCTACTCTGTGGAGACACAGGGTCTCCAGGGGCTTCAGTGAACACTGTCCCTGGACACAAAGCACAAAGCACAGGTCCATGGCCTACAGAAGGACTCCAAGTGGGCAAGTGTGCTCTGAGCTAATGCCAGTCTGCACATTGTTTCTGTTCTGCTTTCCAAACATGAGGCTTAGCTGGTCCTCAGAGTCAGATATGCAGAAACCAAGGTTTGTTCCCATACCTTCCAAAAGATTCATCTAGCACCTTCCTTTGGAAAGAGCTTTTCTCTCACCAGCTTTAGTGAGATATCAACACCATAAAGACATGGAGAAGGTGTTGGATGTTGTGTGGCTCAATATGGAAGCCAGGAAGGGGTAGGATGGGGCGGGGTGGAGTGGGGTGTGCCCTGAGTTGTCTGGATCCTCGCCCCCTGGTCACTCACTGTAGAAGTCACACTCTGAGGAAGCCACTCAGTTCCTGTAAACCTCATGCTGTTAATGATGGTGGATGAAAGACAGGTACCTTTGGGTGGTTTTGAACACAGCCACCGGGAAAATAACGTCGGTCTTGCCTGCAGAGTCAGCTTCTGAAAGTGGATCCCCTGGAAGCACTGAAACAAGAGACCAGATGAGCTTTACTAGCTTCTTCTGCAATACAACACTGCACATTCTCACTGGCCACAACCACTGGAGCAAGCAGGATGAGGTGTGAGCTTATTGCCTTAAATATCCCATTAGAAATATGATTCAATAGAATAAACAGGAACAAGTTCACTGCAGAAATGCACTGCAAATTTTTATAGCTATAGCCTCCAACAGCAAGAAAAAACTCCCCCAAAAAACAAAAAACACGGCTTAGAAACTGAGGCAATTTATTTAGTAACTTGAAATATTGCAGCTTCAAAAACAAGACTGTAAGACTAAAACATAAAATTGTGTAAAATTTAAATACTGAAATACACTATGACTCATCTTTGGTCGACCAAGAGGTTATTTTCTTTTTTTTTTTTTTGGAGACAGAGTTTTGCTGTCGCCCAGGCTGGAGTGCAGTGGTGTGATCTCGGCTCACTGCAACCTCTGCCTCCTGGGTTCATGCCATTCTCCTGCCTCAGCCTCCCCAGTAGCTGGGACTACAGGCACCCGCCACCACGCCCGGCTAATTTTGTATTTTTGGTAGAGATGGAGTTTCACCATGTTGATCAGGCTGGTCTCGAACTCCTGACCTCGTGATCCACCTGCCTCAGCCTCCCCAGTAGCTGGGACTACAGGCACCCGCCACCACGCCCAGCTAATTTTATATTTTTGGTAGAGATGGGGTTTCACTGTGTTGATTAGGCTGGTCTCGAACTCCCGACCTCAGGTGATCTGCCCGTTCTGGCCTCCCGAAGTGCTGGGATGACAGGCATGAGCCCAGCCTTTTTTTTTTTTTTTTTTTTAAGATGGGGTCTCATTGGAGTGCAGTGGCTATTCACAGCAGGGACAACAGACAGGTAATACAGCATCCAGCAAGAGGTAAAAGTTTTTGTCAGGCCAAGAAAACAAATAATTTTTCCAGAAGCTCTGTATTTTCTTCAGTCTTCAAGGAGGAAAACGTCGGCCAGGTGCTGTGGCTCATGCCTGTAATCTCAGCACTTTGGGAGGCCGAGGCAGGAGGATCACTTGAGGTCAGGAGTTCGAGACCAGCCTGGCTAACATGGTGAAACCCCGTCTGTACTAAAAATACAAAAATTAGCCAGGCATGGAGGTGGGCGCCTGTAATCCCAATTACTTGGGAGGCTGAGTCAGGAGAATTGCTTGAACCTGGGAGGCGAAAGTTGTATTGAGCCAAGATCGTGCCGCTGCAATCCAGCCTAGCGACAGTAAGACTCTCTCAAAAAAAAAAAAAAAAACCACACACACACACACAAATATTAAAAAACAAAATCTAAGCACTCAAATAACCCAGTACTAACTGTATCCAACAAAATCCCAACATAACCAGTGAATTTATATTGTCCCCAATATTTTATTTTATTTTTTTGAGACAGAGTCTTGCTCTGTCACCCAGGCTGGAGTACAGTGGTGCCATCTCAGCTCACTGCAACCTCCGCCTCCTGGGTTCAAGCGATTCTCCCTATCTCAGCCTCCCAAGTAGCTGGGATTACAGGTGCACACCACCACACTGGCTAATTTTTGTATTTTTATTAGAGACAGAGTTTCACCATATTGGTCAGGCTGGTCTTGAACTCCTGACCTCAGGTGATCCACCTGTCTCAGCCTCCCAAAGTGCTGGGATGACAGGTGTGAGCCCCCAATATTTTATTAAAATGAAACAAGACCCACAGTTGACAACACCTATGTTATTTCAGCTGTGTCAACATTCAGGGGGAGGCTGACTCTGTAGGCTACTACCCCAAAGTAAAATCATTCCCCAGTTAGTAACTTTCTAATTAACTACATTATTCAAATATCCCTATAAAAGACCACAGTAGACTAAAAAGTAAGACATACTATGAAAAAGATATTAAAATCATTAAAAAAAAAGCAACTCAGAAAGAGAATGCTGACAGTAAAGGTTGTGGGGCTAACAAACGATTCCACATCGTGAACGAAATCGATCTGCAGCAGCCATCCCAGCACCAATGGCACACAGTACCTGACACAGAGCTAGCAATGACTCTTGAAGGATCCCATGAATGTTTCCCCGATGGGGGTTTGGAACCCAAGGTGTGGGTCAACAGGAAACCTACACAAACAACAGAAGGTGGCCATACTGCACGTTGTAGGGTGCCAGGTGCCTCTTACCTCACTTGATCCCCATTGCCCATCTGAGAAAGTAGAACCTGAGAGGTAATGTGAGTGCCTGAAGACAGCTGGTAGCTGAAAGTGTGCAATGAGAATTCTGATGCCCCAATCTTCCAGAGCGTTTCCATGACTACCCCAGGACCACCTCAAAGACAGTGTGGCACTGGTACTGGTGGCTGGGTAGATACCAGGTAGCCTACAGCCCTGAAGGTACAAAGTATGACTCTTCAGGCTTCCAAAACTTGATAAAACATCCAATTCCTTTGCTTTAATTCGCAATTTAGTCCTTTTGTGATTTGGTTAGGAGACAATCTGGTTAAGCCTGATGTAGTTCTCACAGTAAATGTAAACACTAAGATAGGAGTTTACCATTCCTTCTTGGAGTTTTCTGCAAGTCAGTTCACAGCTCACAGTAAATAACCTTGCTAAATTAGTTTTTGTATATGTAAAGCCAAGATGTGAAGGTAGGCAAAACACAAACTCCCTTAAACGGGGCAAAGTGCTGCTGTCCTCTTTCCAGTCAGGCCATAAATGAGTTGACCCTTATTCTGGGTCCCACAGACACACACAGCACACAGGTGCAACGTCAGCAGGCCTATGAGGCCCTGCCCCTCCTTGACCTGTCTATCACTAACCTCTTCCTCATACTGATCACACAGAACTCAAGGCTGGACCCACCCTAGGGCAGTGCACTTTCTATTCCATCTTCCTAGCAAGCTCATCTCAATCCCTCACTTCCTGCAGGGGACACAACAAATAACAGGTTTTATCCCTCCTCCATTCCCTTTCTTCATTTTCTATTTCCTTTATTCTGCTTCCTTTTCCTAACATGCCTAATACTTGCTTATCCATTGTCTGGTTCCTCCTTGCACAGCACGTAAACTCTACAAGAACAAGGACAGAGTAGGTAGCTCAATGAATGAAAGATGACTGCATGGAAGCCTCCACAACATAAGCTTCCATGAGGAGAGCTGTTAGGGTGTTTTTTGTTTTGTTTCTTTTTTTTTTTTTTTTTTTTTGAGACAGAGTCTCACTCCCAGGCTGGAGTGCAATGGTGCGACCTTGGCTCACTGCCACCTCCGCCTCCCAGGTTCTAAGCGATTCTCCTGCCTCAGCCTCCCGAGTAGCTGGGATTACAAGTGCGTGCCACCACACCGGGCTAATTTTGTATTTTAGTAGAGACGGGGTTTCTCCACATCAGTCAGGCTGGTCTCGAACTCCCCACCTTAGGTGATCTGCCCGCCTCAGCCTCCCAAAGTGCTGGGATTACAGGCGTGAGCCATCGTGCCCAGCCGTCTCTACTAAAAATACAAAATTAGCCGGGAATGGTGGTATGCGCCTGTAATCCCAGCTTCTCGGGAGGCTGAGGCAGGAGAATCGCTTTGAACCTGGGAGCCGGAGGTTGCAGTGAGCCAAGATTGCGCCATTGCACTCCAGCATGGGCAAGAGGGAAACTCTGTCTCAAAAAAAAAAAAAAAAAAAAAATGCAAACTGCTGCCACCTCTCCAACCTCTCTGCATGTCACCCTCAGTCCACAAGTCATAAAGCTCTCAAAAGAGAGCAAGCCAGTGGGGCAGAGCCCTTGCCTGTCGTGTTCACCAAGATATTCCCTGGTAAATGATTAACAGATCTATCTCTAATAAATGAGAAGCAGATGAATGATCCAGTCCGGGAAGGAACTCAAAGATCATTCAACGTCCGTCCTCCCTTCATAAAGGGGTCTGTAGCAGTTCAATGATTCAAAACTCTCCTGGGCTATATTAGGCTGTACACACCGATATTGCATATTGCTGACTTTCAATATGTGTTAGCAACCAGAAGGACCTCTGCAATGCTGATGCCACATGGCCAAAGCTGAAAGACTGCTTTCACTCATATTGCTAGCAACTAAACCATCATACACTTTCCCAAATGAATGGAGATGGGGGGGGGGGGAGTTCATTCCTGAAGACAGGACAGAAATACTCATGGGATCCTTCTTCTTATTTTACTGCTGTCTGAAAACCATGACAGCTTTCTGGGATCAAAATTCAAAAACTCTGCATTAGAAAAACAATTCAACGTTACTGCTGCCCACTGGGATGTATCTATACAAAAATAAAGCAATCTTAAAATACAGAATATTCCGGTCTTAGACCCTAACCCTATAAAACAGGGTTATGAGCAGGGCACGGTGGCTCAAGCCTGTAGTCCCAGCTACTTCAGAGGTTGAGAAAGGAGAATCGCTTGTGCCCATGAGTTCGAGATCAGCCTAGACAACACAGCGAGACTCCGGCCCCGCTCCCAAATTTTTAAAAATAATATAATAACAATAGGATTATAGCGATATCTACCTATAGGGCGGGTATAAGACTTAGATAATATCCGCGTAAAGCCCTTAGCTCTCAGCATTAGCTGTTACGACAGTGACTGGTCGCTGTATAAAGAACAGTTTGCAAAACCCTTTCATGCCTCTTATCGTATCTGGTTCACTGAGTAACTGCGAGGTGGATAAAGCCGAACGCCGCCGAGCCCAGGAGGAAACGGGCTGGCACGCGGGGCCACAAAGCTGGTTCGCGAGGAGGTGGGACTCAAGCGCAAATCGCTCAACGCCCGGCGCTTTACAAAGCCGAGCAAGGAGGCTGGAGGTCCCGGTTCCGATGTCCGAGGGGAGCGGGCATCCAGTAAACAGCGGGAATTCCGCAAGAAGTGGGTGGAAGAGGTAGCGGGGAGAAGAGCAGGAGTTTGGAGACGGAGGAGGCGGGGGGCGGGAAGCTCTGGCCAGGGGCTGTCGGCCTCACGGCGCGGACCAGGTCAGGGCCGCCGCGCTCCCGCGCTCCCCCGCGGCCGGCGCAGGCGAATGGCGTCACGCGGCGTCCAGCGCAGACCAGCCGCCCGGCACCGACGAAGAGCGCCTCCCCGCTCACCTGTCGGGCCTTGCCCAGGGCCCTCGCGCTGGTCTTGGCCGTCCTGCCGCCTCCTGGGCCACCACATCGCCACAACAAGGCCAGCGGCCCGGCCACCGCTCTACTGCCGGCCGCCGCCAGCAGACGGTACCACATCCCCAGACCCAGACCCCGCGCCGCCCGGGCGCGCGCATGCGCAATGGGAGAGCGGTCCTAGGGCCCCGCGAGCGCAGGGAGGCCTCGCGCATGCGCGGCAGGGGCGCGGCGCCGGCTGGGGCCACGTCTTGGGTATCCAGGCCGTCGCCTGACCGTTCGAGGGTTTGATCGCCAGCGCAGCCTCGCCCTGCCCAGACAGCTGGGCGCTAAGGGGATAGCCAGCGCCTTTACACTTATCTTAAATCGGGCATCTGCATCAACACTTATTTCTGGGGTCCTCCATGGAAAGCAGCTGCCGAAACTGAACACCCGCCCGGTCCGCCCTCCGCTGCACTGGAAAACCGCCCCTGGACGTTTCTGCCGCAGTGTCCCCCTCACGGAGTTCCGTTTGTCTGCTTGGTCGGTTGTTCTCTGGAGCCCCAGGACCCAGGCCGCTTGTATGTGCCTGCGGCCGCACGGCCCCAACACGCGGACTTCGAGCGGTACCGGGAGACCCGCGCGGCCTCCTCGGAGGGGACAGTGAAGCAGCTGGGCTAGGCAGTGGGGCTGGGCCTGCCCTGGGGACCCGTCCACGTCTCCAGGACATCAGCCTGAGCCTCTTCGCAGCCTCGTTTTCTGTTGACCGAGTTCTGCAAGGGGACGTAGAGGAACCACAGCGTTCTTGCGCTTGAGACCGCTGTGATTTTCTGACATTTTGGAGGCAGAAATGCCTGGGGAAAGGCCCACAGATGGGAACGGAAAGCGATTACCCTTGACCTCAAATTGGAAGTGTTACGACGATTTGAAGCGGGTGAGAAGCTCAGTCAGATCGCAAAGGCCTTAGATCTTGCTCTCTCTACAGTGGCGACCATTCGAGATAGCAAAGAAAAAATCAAAGCGAGTTCACAAATAGCTACTCCTTTGAGAGCCTCTCGGTTGACTCGCCATCGAAGTGCAGTGATGGAGAGTATGGAGCAGCTGCTGAGCTTGTGGCTGGAAGACCAGAGCCAGCCAAATGCGACCTTGAGCGCCGCCATCGTTCAGGAGAAGGCTGAGTTTGATGACTTACAGCGTGAACATGGCGAAGGTTCTCAAACGGAGAGGTTTCACGCAAGTCAAGGGTGGCTTGTGAGATTCAAGGAGTGCCACTGTTTTCCCCACTTCAAGATGAACAGCGCAGCTCCCAGCAACAAGGACATGTACACAGAAATGCTGAAAAGCATCATCGAAGAAGGTGAGTACACCCCCCGGGTGTCTTTAACGTAGATGAGACGAGACTTGATTGGAAGAGAATGCCCGAAGGAACGTTTATTTCCGAGGGAGAGAATGCTGAGCCAGGGTTTAAGTCATCCAAAGATCGCTTGATGCTGCTGCTTGGTGGCAGTGCAGCTGGGGACTTTAAGTTGAAGCCCTTACTGGTGTACCGCTCAGAAACCCGCAAGGCTCTGAAGGGTTCTTGAAGCCCAGCTTGCCCGTGATTTGGCGCTCCAACAGAAAGGCTTGGGTGACCGGGAGCATCTTTCATGAATGGTTCACTTACTTTTTTTGCCGTTGAAAAATACAGTGCCCAAAATAATCTCACCAACAAAGCACTGCTCATACTAGACAGTGCGTCATGCCACTCTGTAAATTTGAGCGACCTTTCTAATAACTAAGAGTAGAATACCTTCAGGCCAGGCGCGGTGGCTCACGCCTGTAATCCCAGCACTTTGGGAGGCCGAGACGGGCGGATCACCTGAGGTCAGGAGTTCGAGACCAGCCTCAGCATGGAGAAACCCCGTCTCTACTAAAAATACAAATTTAGCCGGGCGTGGTGGTGCAGGCTTGTAATCCCAGCTACTCGGGAGGCTAAAGCAGGAGAATTGCTTGAACCTGGGAGGCGGAGGTTGTGTTGAGCCGAGATCGCGCCATTGCACTCCATCCTGGACAACAAGAGTGAAACTCCGTCTCAAAAAAAAAAAAAGTACAAGAGTATAATACCTTCATGACAGTACAACTGACTCAATCCAGACCATGTGTCAAGGTGTAGCCTCGACCTTGAAAGCTCATTATCTGAGAGGGACTTTTCAGCACATCCTAGAAGCAGCAGATGGTGAGGACACAGCTATGATCAGGGAATTTTGGAGAAACTACAGCATCATGGATGCTGTGGACATGGCCATCGCATGGGAGGAGCTCAAACCAGCACTAATGAACAGCGTGTGGAAGAAGATTTGGCCTGAGTGTGTTCAGGCCCAGCGTTTTTCCCAGGCAGATAACATTGCACAGTTTCAAAAAAACATTGTGACCCTTGCCAGAAATGTGGCCTTCGAAGAGGTTGCTGAGGCTGCTGTGGACCAGTTGCTGCAGTCCCATGAAGAAGATCTCTCAAATGAGGAACTGATGCGGCTGGAACAGGAGCCGGCAGTGGGGGAGGAGGAGAGGGAAGATGGTCCCTGGGCACTGTGGCAGCTAACCACAGGAAGACTGTCGGCAGCCCTCTCACATTTTGAGGTTGGCTTGTAGGTCCTTGCTAGTAACAGCCCTAATGATGACTGGAAACTGAGAGGTTCCAGAGAAATCAGTGTTGCAGTAAACTGCTACCAGGAGCTGTACAATGAGAAAAAGCGCCACTCAAAACAACTCTCTTAGGTCATTTTTCAATGTGTGTAACCAAAAGTTAATCAGAATAAAGCGGAAGCACCGTGATGACCTCAACAGTGGAGGCCCAGCCAGGCCTCCCTGCTCTGTGGTGTTGGACATCCCTGGAAACCTTGCTGTTGGTATTTCCATTTTGATACTTGAGAGCATCAAATTTTGTCATTAAAATGTTATTTAAATATATGCTTTTAAAAGCTCATATATGTGTAAGAATCGCCAGGAAAACTTTTTTTTTCTTTGAGACAGGGTCTTGCTCCATCATCCAAGCTGGAGTGCAGTGGCACAATCTTGGTTCACTGTAGCCTCGACCTCCAAAGTTCAAGCAATCCTCATACCTCAGCCTCTGGAGTGTTGGGACTACAGGCACATGCCACCACCACCAGCTAATTATTTTGGTAGAGAAGGAGTCTGTGTGTTGCCCAGGCTGGTCTGGAACTCCCAGGCTCAAATGATCCTCTAGCCTGGACCTCCAAAAGTGCAGGGATTAAAAGTGTGAACCACCATGCCCAGCAGAAGACGTTTTTTAAAACAGAAAAATTGAGGCCGGGCACGGTGGCTCACGCCTGTAATACCAGCACTTTGGGAGGCTGAGGCAGGAGGATCACAAGGTCAGGAGATCAAGACCATCCTGGCTAACATGGCGAAACCCCATCTCTACTAAAAATATACAAAAAAATGGCCAGGCACGGTGGCTCACACCTGTAGTCCCAGCACTTTGGGAGGTCAAGGCGGGCAGATCATGAGGTCAGGAGATCAAGACCGTCCTGGCTAACGAGGTGAAACACGTCTCTACTAAAAAATACAAAAAAAATTAGCCAGGCATGGTGGCAGGCGCCTGTAGTCCTAGCTACTCAGAGGCTGAGGCAGAAGAATGGCATGAACCTGGGAGGCAGAACTTGCAGTGAGCCGAGATCACACCACTGCACTCCAGCCTGGGCAACAGAACGAGACTCCATCTCAAAAAAAAAAAAAAAGAAAAGAAAAATTGCAAAGGGGAGACTAGCCCTTCCAGACATTAAAACCTAGATGAAATAAATATTAATCAATGTGACCATATAAAAATGTAAGCAAAGTAAAACTTTGCCATAGGAAAGAAAATAACACAAAGTCAAATGGCAATTCACAAAGAAAATATTTCCATCTCACAAATAACAGGTTAATATTCCCAATATGTGAGAAACTCAGATTAAGAAGAAAAAATACCAAGAACCCAATCGAAAAAATGGGCACATAATTCATAAATAGATCCTGAAACATATGAAAAGTTTGACCTCACTCATGATTAGAGAAATGCAAATTAAAATGACAGAGATACATTTCTCACACTGCATTGAAAGGTATGACAACACAATCTGCTGTCGAGGCTATAGGTAATGGGCACTGTCATACACTGCTGGTGGGAATGTCCTTCTGGAAGGACATCGGACACTAAGAAAAATCGATGCCTGGCCAGGCGCCGTGGCTCACACCTGTAATGCCAGCACTTTGGGAGGCCGAGGCAGGAGGATCACCTGAGGCCAGGAGTTTGAGACCAGCCTAGCCAACATGGTAAAACCCTGTCTCTAATAAAAATTCAAAAAATTAGCTGGGCATGGTGGCATGCACCTGTAGTCCCAGCTACTCAGGAGACAGAGGCCGGAGAACAGCTTGGGCCCGGGAGGCGGAGGCCGGAGAACAGCTTGGGCCCGGGAGGCGGAGGCCGGAGAACAGCTTGGGCCCAGAGACGTTCAACACGTCTGTGTGATACCACAGGTAGTTCTCCCAACCAATCAGGACATGTTACTTCGCCTCACACCAGATTACATTCAACCCCATTGGATGGCAAAGGCTGTCTTTCCTAAGCCTGCAAATGACTTGTATGTCAACAGACCAATTTCTCTTACTTTGTCCGCAGTTCACCACACACACACCAGGCTAAAGGATGTATATTTAATGAGACAGTGACAGCAGCATTGTTACCACTGGGCATCCCTCAGGCCAGCTTGGTCCCATGCTGTGGGACCACCCATGTGTGGTATTCCACGAGGTGCCGGCGGCGCCGGGCTCTTCCTGCTGTGCTGCAGACCCACAGAAAGACCCATACGTGATTCCGTTTACCAACTGTGTCACCCAGAAGGGGCAGGTCGGGGAGATGCTGGGTGGCAGGTAAAAATAAAAGGGGCCCAACCCTTTGTCCAGCAAATACCAGCACAGTTTTTCTATGGACACAGTGATTTGTAACTTGAATAATGTGAAGTTGATTACAGATTTCTGAATGGCTAATATCCATATGACAGAAATGTGATGCATTCATGAGACGTGTGCAGACTTTGGGGTGTTGGGAAACAGCATTTGGCCTTTAACTTCCTCCTCAGCCCCAAAGAGGAAGGGGAAACAGGACAGGAACCCACACTGCTGATCCAACCTCACGTCACACTCTCTGAAGGACTCCGACATGTTCCCTGCTCACCGTTCCACCTGAGGTAGGTCAGTACCCCTGCCCCCATTTTCCAGATGGGGAAACCGAGGCAGAGCAGACAATAAGAACCTTGCCTAAAGCCACCACAGTGGGGAGAGGACACCATCCCCTTCCTGATGCCGGAGGACAAAGAGGAGACCCTGCCGTCTCTCCCACTCCTGGAATGAGCCAGTGAGCCAGGTGGCCTTTCTGCTGACTGAGGTGTCTCCTCTTGGGTTTCCTGGTCAAAGGGGACCAATAACCAAGCAGTGGCATTCTCTGCCCTCTGCCCACCGTGTGTGCCAACCATGTGCACCAACAGCCAAGCACAGTCCAGGGTGTGGGGGAAAAGGACAGACAGGAGCACCCCCACTGCCCAAGGCAGAAGGCTGGGAAGCCACATCCTGACACGTCCTCTCCTGAGGCCCCTCGTGGACCGCAGGATCTGTAAAGTGCAAACACCAAAGCCAAGTGTCCCCTCACCCAGAGCTGTAGGTTTCCTCTGCTGTCCAGGGGCCTCTGTCCCATGGAGTGAGGGACCTCCCACACGCCTGCCCTGATCTTCCTGAATGTGCTCAGTCGAGCGAATACTCTCAGCTCTCTGGACCTCAGGCCCCCAAACAAAAGGCCATTGGCTGGTCATTTCTGAGCTATCTGGAGCCCTCCACAGGGAGCAGGACAGAGCTCCTCAGGTAAATCTGGTTCCAAGAAATGCCACCAGACCACTGCAGGATCCCATCGCCTAACTGGAACCTCCCCCAGCGCACAGCCCCTGCTGCACACCTGGAGGCCAGGACACCCTCCTCAGGCTGGGGCCACAGCCTCCTAGCTTGGAGCACCAGGAAAGGTGGGCTGGGCCAAAGCAGGAGCACCCAGCAGGGAAAAGCTCCATGGCCCCTTCCCTGCTGTTGTAAAGAAACAACAGGTGACCCCACTGTACTGACCATCCGATGAGGCCTTTGAACCTCAGGCCAGGGAGAGGCAGGTCTGCAGGTGACAACTGTGAACAGCCCCAGCTGGGGACAACCAGAAATCCCCAAGGCCACGAGTGGCTGAAAGGGATGGAGCCCCCAGGCAGAGCCGAAACCCCACCGCAGGCGAGACTCGGCCCTTGGCTGAGCGTGTGCAGCCGCATCCTCAGGTGTCACTCAACACTCCTCTGAAGCTCTGATGAGTTTCCAGGGTGGCCAGGACGGGAGCTGTGGAATTTCTAGGGCCCGGATGCCCTGGTCCAGGGGTGTGGAGGGCTCTGTGCCATGGGGGAGGTGAGATGTCCCCCCAGCTCCCTGCCCATGGAGTTCTGCATTGGGGGAAGGATGGGGGCCACGCAAGGACCCCTCACAGCAGCACACCCAGGTGACAGCGAGGTGCAGCCGCCCCGAGTCCCAGCAAGCACCTGGGAGACAGCGGGCCTTGACACTGCCCACCCGCTCTGGCCCAGCAGGAGTGGAGGGGGCCAGGGCCGCACCCCAGGGGTCTCCGGAGCAGAACGAACAACTTGACGTTGGCAGGGTGGGTCCTGGCGGGCCAGGCGGGGTTCCCAGCACTGTTCCTCAGCGCTAGGCCTCCACATCGGGACCTGGCTCCTGGAAGAGCGACTGCTTCCTCAGGCTGAGCCGGGCACACTTGGGACACGTGGTGGAGTTGTCGTAGTAGCAGTCCCTGGGGGCAGAAACAGGGTGGGGCTCTCTGCACAGGAAACTCCAGCACTGAATCCCCCCAAGCGTCCTAGGTCAGCTCCTATCATCCCCTCTACAGCCGTTACCAAAGGGCAGAATCGGGGTCTGCAGCCAGATGCAAGTGACTGTATGGCCGTGTGCAGAGCGCTTACAGGCGTGCAGATGTGGACCTCCAGGGGTCCTCACCTTACCTGCTATCCCCCGACCACACAGGTCCCAGTTCACACAGCTGAGGGGCTGAGCCAGGTGGCCACGCCAGACTCGACTCAGAGCCCTTCCTCACGATTCCCACCTGTTCCTATCCCTCCCCTGGCTCCCAAACTGTACATCACGGCACCCTGGGGCACTGCAGCCTAGTTCAAACTTTTAAACAGAACGTAGCAGTAATTAACACCTGTCAGACACTGAGCAAACGACTAGCTCGAGCGAGTTCAGTCTCAACCTTAGTTTCTGCCACAGTCCCATCTGTGTGACACCATAGCTCTGTAGAGCTGGGATTTCAGCAGTTGCTATGAAAAATAGCAAATTCCAGGCAAAAATCAGGGGACAGAAACTGGAGGGGAGTGTCCATCTGATTCCAGGTCTGGAAGATGTGTGAGGCCCAAAAGGTGTACCCATATCATTAGTAAGTAATCATACTTACTGAAGAATGAAATTAAAATATTTTTCTTCTAATTTGTGTACATTATTTTTCCAAGAGCCACTCAATCTTTAGGATACAAATACTTATAAAGTTGTTTGAACATAAGTATTTTTCCCTGTTGGTCTAGTGGCTAGGAAAAAAAACGTGAGAGCATAAGTACTTAATAAAGTGTTACGAATTTCTTTTGGCTTAGAAACACTTTGAAAAAATTACTGAGACATTAAAGGGTGGCAGGAACTATAGGTTTGGGAATCTCTAGCCTATACTAACCCTGAAAGAGTGACTTCAATCCTAGTGGAGAAAGGGAGCAGCTGGGGATGCTGTGAACACATTAGAGACCAAGCTGGAGTTTCAGGGGCTGGTCTGGGAGGGACCTGGGAAGGGGCAGCCCCCTCATCCCCCAGGTGCCGCTCCTAAGGGAACTTCTCATTTAGTCACAGACATCAGGGTCTGACTTCATATCTCAGGGTCAGCAAAGACCCAAAGAGTCTTTATGTCTCCCCTCTCTCGGGGGAGCAGTGCCAGCTCCCACGGCATCATCCTACCGGAGGCCAAGGGGCAGCTCCCCAGAGGACAGGGCAGAGCCCCAGCCCCCGAGTGCGGGGCCCAGGCCACACCCACCTGTGGAAGACCGCGGAGCAGTCGGCGCACACAGACGTGTGGCTGTCGAACGGGAACAGCACGTCGCCCTCTCTGCAGAGCTCACACACGAAGCCCTTGGCCTGGCACCGCTGGGGGGGACAGTGTGGGGTTGGGGCACGGGCACGTCAGTGCCAGCTCCTCTGGGCACTCCGAGGCCAGGGACACACTGGGCTGGGCTGCTTCTCCTGCCAATCCCCCCTCAGGGCTGGGGTTGGAGAAGAGCGGCCCTCGGGCAGAGGCCCACCTCGCAGTCCAGCTTGATGTGCTTGGCGAAGAGCGTGTGGATCTCGGTGAGCGAGCAGCCCAGGCGGCCGGCATGCACGTCCAGAAGGTCCTGGACAGAGTACATCTCGTCGTTCTCCACAAAATGCTGCCGATCCTGGAGCTGCCAAGTCCCAGCAGCCGTGACGCCCTGCACCGGGGAGGGCCCCTCCCACCGCCCACCCACGGTCGCTGCAGTGGTCAGGGCCCAGGTGCTCACAGAGAAACGAGCTACACAAGGGTCTGGGCCCCAGGAGTAGAATCCAGGAGCCCCAGGAAGCTGACAGGGGAAGATGGACCCGGGCCACGTTTCCTGACCTGTGCAGCCCCCCGCCCTCCACTCCCTGAGGCAGCCCCTCCCAGCCACACCGCATCCCCGCACTCCCCACGCTTCCCACGTTCCCCACCCTTCCTTCTCTATCTTGTCACAGAGTTCACCACCCCAGCACACAACGTATTTTTCTTGTCTTCCCCACTTGAAAGGCACTAAGGGCAAGCATTCCTGTTTCGTTCACTGTTCCAGAATCTAGAACGTCTGTATCTGTTGAGCACATAATTAGATGAACCTTGAAAACTGTGTTTTGTGGTCAACCTGCCTGACGAGGGCTGGGCTGGACCCACCCCATGGAGATTCACATAAGGGCTGCAGGGTTTGCCAAACGGAACTGACTGGAGAACTCTTTTGTGGGCAGAACACCTGTGTGCTTTGTTCCTTGGGACCGTGGTGAGGCGACCCTCTGCTAAAGGCACTCCACGCACAAGCTGTCTGGAAAAGACCTGAGCCTGAGGTGCCTCACCGCCCTGGCTGCGCTTCCCATCGGGGGCCAGTCCTGCTGGCAGTCTGACCTGCAGCAGCAGACGAGCCTCCATGGCCTCCCTGCAGGTGATGAAGTACGGCTTCATGAGCAGGATGTCCTGGCGCAGCTTCTGCAAACAAGGCGGGGGCAGGCAGGCCTCCTCAGCCAGGACACAGGGCGGCCCCTGTGTGGGCCGCACACCCGGGGCCACGGCAGGGCCAGGAGGGGTTGGTTCCCCACGAAGGGCCGAGATCTGAGTGCTTCACCAAAACCCAAAATCACAGCTCCCAGGCTGGGCAGGACCGTGAGGCTCACTTACCGTGGCCCAGAAAACCCTCCCTTCCCTCTGCCCTCACCCGGCCCCACAGGCACACAACTGTCTAGGAACCAGCAGCCTCAGGACCAAGCCAAACTTCCGGAGAAATCCCAGCTGCCTCCCCAGCCCTGGCCTTGGCAACTCAACGTGCTGCCACAGTCTCCTCCCGGGTAAAATGGGACCTGCCTCCTTTCACTACCTGGCGTGAGACGCCATCACGTCCTGCCGGGACTGCAGCTCCCGCCTGCCCTCGGCTCCCGCCCTACCTCCTCCCTCACCGCTGACTAAGAGAGTGGCCACCAGCCCTGCACAGCCACAGAGCACCTCAAAGTGGCCGCTGTGCAGTGAGACAGCAGAGGATACATGCTGGAGCCAAAGACGTGGCACAAAAAAGAGAAAGCAAATATCTCAAAAATGTACATTGATTTCATGTTGAAATAACATTTTGGATATATTGGGCTAAATAAAATATACTATTAACATTAACTTCACTTGTTTCTTTTTACTTTTTTTTGAGACAGAGTTTCGCTCTTGTTGCCCAGGCTGGAGTGCAGTGACGCGATCTCGGCTCACAGCAACCTCAGCCTCCCGGGTTCAAGTGATTCTCCTGCCTCAGCCTCCCGAGTAGCTGGGATACAGGCACACACCACCATGCCCGGCCAATTTTGTATTTTTAGTAGAGATGGGGTTTCACCATGTTGGTCAGGCTGGTCTCAAACTCCTGACCTCAAGTGATCCACCCACCTCGGCCTCCCAAGTGCTGGGATTACAGGTGTGAGCACCGTGCCCAGCTCTTTTTACTTTTTTAATGTGGCTATTACAAAATTTAATATTGTGTTCACACCTGGCATCAGATCACTACGGGACACGGCTCCAGCACCTTCAACCAAAAGGGCAGCCACGGCGCCTGGCTCACCCTAAGCAGGTGGCCTCCCTCCTCTGCTCAGAACCTCCTGTGGCCCAGAGGAGAAGAGGGTACTGGCCCAGCCCTAGGGCCCATCTGACACAGCGCCCCCGCCCCCCACTTCCATGGCCCCAGCCTCACGCGAATCTCCACCAGCTCCTCCACGTAGCTGAACAGCAGAGGGTTGATCTCCCGGAGCCTGAGTACGGGCCGAGACACCATCAGCGCCAGGTAGCGCATGCTGCAGCGAGAAACCTGCCAGGCACGGCCGGGTGACACCTCTCACACCCACCCAGGGCCCGTGCAGCCGGCAACACCCAACCAGGGGTACACTGGCTCCACACCCCAACCCCCTTCCTGCTCTCCCTCCCCAGGGGGATGCCCCCACCTTCCAACCCCCACCTTTCGAGGCTCAAAGTCCCAGTTGTGTACGACGCGTGCAGGGATCACAGCCAGGTCGTTCCAGTGGCAGTGGCTGCAGTAGTACTGGCCGGTGTAGTCGCACTGCCTGGCCTCACTGGGCACACCCCCTGCAGGGTCAGAGGGGCCCTGAGTGTCCCTGCCTCACCAAAACCCCACACAGCTTTCCAGCCTCATGGTCTGTCCTCCCATGGACCACAGCCCTCGGGGAGACATGGGAACATATCCTATCCTCAGCCGGAAGACCTCAGGTGGTCCCAGCGTCTCACTGACCTGTTCTCTTATCAGTAAAATGGGATATAAACAGGGCCTCACTGTAGGACTGAGGCAGGGACTTCATGAATTAACACCAGCAACTCTCTAGAAAGAAGAGCTGACGCGCACATGTGCACAAC
Organism: Pan troglodytes; assembly: GCF_028858775.2. Lineage (NCBI taxonomy): Eukaryota > Metazoa > Chordata > Mammalia > Primates > Hominidae > Pan > Pan troglodytes. The sequence continues at coordinate 88,180,957 of NC_072416.2, read as the reverse complement.
TGGGCGACAACCGTGTACTCTCCCTAGACCCCGTCTATGAGGCTTTCTGTGCTGTGTGACTTCTCCCTAGTCCTCATCTATGAGGCTTTCACACGGCGAGGCAGAGGCCAGGTCCCAGCCCTCCAGGTGCTCCTCAGTGACCTGGGTAAGTCACGGAACGGCTGGAACCTCAGTCTGCTTCAGTGAGAAATGAAAAAATGGCAGCAACAGACCCTTGTCACTTCCTAAGGATAACAAGCAGGGACTGCCCCAGGGCCTCACTCAGCTGTCTGACTTACGTGCCCTTACACACCTGTGCACCTGGCTCCCCGCCAGGAACAGCTCCCTCACCCTCTTCTCTCCCTGCCACCACTCACGCAGAGAGATGGGCGCCCGGCACTCGGCACAGCGGTAATCCTGGCTGTCCAGCCCTGTCTCAGGGCAGATGTTCAGTTCGTATTCAGCTTGGTGGCTGACTTTGGAGCTCACACAGGGCTTGGAGATGAGGTTCAAGCACTTACTGTGACAGCGGTAATAACACCCTAGGGTGGAGGGACACACGCTTCTCAAAAGCGGGAAGGGTGCACCTGCGCCCAGGCCACCCTCAGCTGGCTTGCCCCCTCCCCGTGGGTTCCATTCTGAGGCCCAGATCAATCTAAGACCTCCTGGCACCAAGGGAGGCCTTAGAACCTCAAAGATCCTTTTCTCCCTGGCCCCTGAGCCTTGCCCCAAAGGTGGCCCAGACCTTGTCCTCCAACTTGACTCACATGTTTGGGGCCAACCTGCCACTCCCACCACCAGACCCAACCTGTCCAAATGTAACAAACGAAACTCCCACCCCCGACCCCAAGCCCCTCAGCCTCCCCATCTCGGTTTCAGCAGCTCCACCCTTTCGATATCATGAGTTGTCCTGAAGGGTTTCTCTCTCTCTGTTTTTGTTGTTGTTGTTTTTGTACTTTTTAAGAGACAGGGTCTTGCTCTGTTGCCCAGGCTGGAGTGTAGTCGTGCAATCAGAGCTCACTGCAGCCTCAGACTCCAGGGCTCAAGCGATCCTCCCATCTTTGCACTGGAAAACCCTAGGATTACAGGCATGAGCCACAGCACCCAGTCAGACTATTTTCTCATCTGTTACATTCCGTTTCCAAACCTTCAGCTGGCACTGCCCTTAGCGACTCCTCACTCCCACCACCTGCCCCAGCCCAGTCAGAGTCATCCCCCTCTTCTCAGTCACCTCCCTCTCAGTCCAAGCTCAGTCAGCAGCCACAGTAACCTATTAAAGCTCAAGTATATCCAGCACCCACTTGTGGCCCCCACTGCACTTAAAGAAAAGCCCCAGCCACCTCTGAGCCCACCTCCCCCAGAAACAGAGCTGCAGCCCCACCTGGCTCTCTGCTCCTCCTTATATCAACCACAGGGCTGCCCCCACCGGAACATTCCTCCAGAAACAGAGCTGCAGCCCCACCTGGCTCTCTGCTCCTCCTTATATCAACCACAGGGCTGCCCCCACCGGAACATTCCTCCAGACACAGAGCTGCAGCCCCACCTGGCTCTCTGCTCCTCCTTAACGCACTGGCCATGTCAACCACAGGGCTGCCCCCACCAGAACGTTCCTCCAGACACAGAGCTGCAGCCACACCTGGCTCTCTGCTCCTCCTTATATCAACCACAGCACTGTCCCCACCGGAACATTCCTCCAGACACAAAGCTGCAGCCACACCTGGCTCTCTGCTCCTCCTTAAGGCACTGGATACATCAACCACAGGGCTGCCCCCACCAGAACATTCCTCCAGACATATTCTCTTGGCTTGCTCCCTGACCTTCAAGTTTTTGCTTAAAAGTCACGTGACGCTGGCTGGGCGTGGTGGCTCACTCACGCCTGTAATCCCAGCACTGTGGGAGGCCGAGGCGGACGGAACACAAGATCAGGAGATCGAGACCATCCTGGCTAACACGGTGAAACCCCGTCTCTACTAAAAAAAATTAAAAAATTAGCCAGGCGTGGTGGCGGGCACCTGTAGTCCCAGCTACTCAGGAGGCTGAGGCAGGAGAACGGTGTGAACCCGGGAGGTGGAGCTTGCAGTGAGCTGAGATTGCACCACTGCACTCCAGCCTGGGTGATAGAGTGAGACTCCGTCTCAAAAACAAAACAAAACCAAACCAAAAACAAAAAACAAAGTCACGTGATGCCTTTACATTCTGCCCTAAAGTCACATTCACTCCACCCTAACACGTGCTAGGTCCTTTCCCTTTTTCTTCATTGTACAAACTAGACACACCATGTAATTCACTAGTTTAATTTCTCATCCAGAACAGCCCTGTCCAATGTAGACAGTACAACGAGGAAATGCATATTTAGTTAATTTAACTTTGACTGGCCATGTTTGGCTAGTGGCCACCACACTGGATAGCTCAGATCTGAATGTGAGCCCAGCGGAGGCAGGCACTTTGGTCTCTCTCATTCCTCACTCCTCGTCTGGGTCTCGGCCCACCTGTGCAGGTGTACCAGGTCTGAATGAGCCCCCAGATGATGGCGTTACACTTGTCACAGGTCTGCTTGACGCTCTTGCTCTTCTCCTTGTAAAAGCGGTGCTCAAGGAGCACTCGGATGTTTGGCTCATCCTCATTGGGGTCCTGCAGAGGGTGAGTCAGGGAGGGGGTCACAGGTGAGCTGGGCTGAAGTTCCTTTCCCTTCGCACAAGCCCCTCAACTTATTTCTTCCAGGCACCATTTAGAGCAGAGATTGTGAGTTTCAGCACAATGCCATGTCCCTTTTCTCCCTTTCACAGTAAACAATGATCAGCTGGACAAGGACCGCCAAGGTCACATGCTACCTTTCCCAGCATCCTTTGCGACCTTTCCCAGCATCCCTTGCAGCGAGGGGCCGTGTGGGATTGCGCCGGGCCATGGGCATGTGAGCGGGAGCGACCCGGCCTCTCTGCCCCTCCTGCTTTTTGCCGGTTAGGTGCAGGGCAATGGAAAAGGAGGCCCTCCCCAACACCATTAGCTGTCATAGAGGCCCCAGACCACCTATGGGATTTTTACGTGAGGAAACGAACCCATCTTCTCTAAGCCACTGTGTTTTGGGGTTTTTTTTCTTACCACCAATTTACCTGTTTCCTAATGAATATTCTACTTTCTACATTCCCAGGGACTCCTGAATCAGCACAGGGGACACAGGGCAGCCAGGCCAAAGCACACACAGACCCAAGGACTGCATCAGGAACATCTGTGGCCTGGGACCCACCACCTTCTTTTGTTGTCACCTTCAAGACACCACCCGTCCTTGTCCATGTGGCTCACTCAGGGAGGAACTTACTTAGCCCACCCGCTTGCTTCAGTGGGTGGGCACACAGCCCAGAACCAGCCAATCGGCCACCGTCATTGGGTCAGTGGGCGGGCACACAGCCCAGAACTAGCCAATCGGCCACTGTCATTGGGTCAGGGGTGGGCACATGACCCAGAACTGGCCAGTCAGCCACTGTCATCCGGTCAGGACTGGCCAATGAAAGTCAGGCCTGAGGTTCCTGCTATAACCACTGTGAAAAGGCAGCTGTCATCTGCACAGGGAGGCTCAGCTCCTGGAAAGCAAGATGTGGTTGCCGGGACCGTCTCTGCCACCGCACAGGGAAGGCCTGCCTGAGGCTGGATCAGACACAGGAAGTCGAGTTGGAAGAGAGCAAGATTCCTGACACTGGAGGATCTTCCAGTCTCCAAGCAAATACATTTTTCTTTTTGGCTTAAGCTACTCAGGGTTGAGTTTCTGTTCCTTGCAACAGGAGGGTCTAGGCTAACAGGGAAACCTCCCGCAGTGGGGTGAGGGCCTGTCTCCACCCTGCCTGTCTCGCGCCTTTCTACCTCAGCCCCTGAGGCCGAGAGAGAGCCCACGGCCTGAGAGAGAGCCAGAGGCTGGCAGGGTCCTCCTAGTTCCACAGTTCTGGCCTCGGCCCCAGGCTGCCCCACACCCACCTTCAGCTCCTGGAGCTTCAGCCGGAGGTGGATGAGTCGCACCACGGCATCCTTCTGCTTCTCCGATTGCTCGGGCAGCTCCAGAATCACCTGCTTGCACTCCTCGATCGCCTGCCGCAGCTGCTGGACGTCAGAGGCCAGGAACAGACCCTGCCCAGGTTGGGGGCGGGGGCAGTCAAAGGCCCATCCTGCAGGAGCTCCCTGTTAAGGCCCATCCGCCGAGACAGGCCCAGAGCAGACCCCGACACCTCTCACCCAGAGAAGGAAACTCAACCCAGAGGGCACCGAGGACTTGCTCAAGGGCAGGAAAGGTGGCAGCACGGTCAAGGTCCACCCGGTGCTGCGTGCTCCTAGCCCGACCTGTCTGCCCACAGACCTCTGAAAACCTAATGTTTGAAAGTTGCTTTTCAAAAGACAACTTCCTTCTTTGAGGAATCCAGATGCTTTTTTGTTATGTCACTTCACTTCCTTCTGAAGAGCTTCCTCTTGGAGGAAAGCTAGGGAAAGGACATTTGCTGTCATGAAGGACAGTAAGTGGCCTCCACCTTGACTGCGAAGCCCAAGCACATGCCGAGAGCCAGCCCCAGCACTTCTGGTTGCTTTCGCCACATAGCGACCAGGGGGCTCACGGCCCAGCAAGGCCCCAGACTCAGAACACTCTGGTGCTCCCGGGGAAGACAGGATCAGGTCTCAGTGCTGGGGAGCCTGGACCCCGCCCTCAGGAGCCATCCTCCTCCTCCAGGCTGCTGGGCTCTGAGACCCAGGCAAAGGGGAGGTGGCACCCTCCCCTCCCCCTTGCAGCTCAGCCTGTGGCCCAAAGGAAGTGCTCAAAATGTTGTAATATACAAAACAAGCTGAGTGCAGTGGGTCACACCTATAATGCTAGCACTTTGGGAGGCCGAGGTGGGTGGATCACTTGAGCTCAGGAGCTTTAGACCAGCCTGGGCAACAAAGCGAGACCCCGTGTCTATAAAAAAAAAATTGAAAAATTATCTGAGCATTGTAGTGCACACCTGTAGTCTCAGCTAATCAGGAAGCTGAGGTGGGAGGAACGCTTGGGCTCAGGAGGTCGAGGCTGCAGTGAGCCATGATTGCGCCACTGCACTTCACAGCGGGGGCAACAGAGCGAGACCTTATCTCAAGAAAAACGAAAAAAATAAGATACGAAACACACATATGAAGTCTCTCCCTTTTTTTTTTTTTTTCAGACGGAGTCTCTGTCGCCCAGGCTGGAGTGCAGCGGCACGATCTCGGCTCACTGCAACCTCCGCCTCCCGGGTTCAAGCGATTCTCCTGCCTCAGCCTCCTGAGTAGCTGGGACTACAGGGGCGCTCCACTACGCCCGGCTAAATTTTTTTTTGTATTTTTAGTACAGACGGGGTTTCAGCATGTTGGTCAGGCTGGTCTCGAACTCCTGACCTCACGATCCGCCCACCTCGGCCTCCCAAAGTGCTGGATTACAGGCGTGAGCCACCACGTCTGGCCCAAATCCTTTCAAAGTTACATTTGAATGCTGCCGTAATGTTTCCCTCAGAAGTTGGAGATGGTTTGCATAAAAATAAAAGGTTTTCAAACTTTTTTTTTTCTTTGAGACGGAGTCTCACTCTGTCACCCAGGCTGGAGTGCAGTGGCGCAGTCTCGGCTCACGGCAAACTCTGCCTCCCGGGTTCACGTCATTCTCCTGCCTCAGCCTCCCGAGTAGCTGGGACTACAGGCATGTGCCACCACGCCCGGCTGATTTTTTGCATTTTTTAGTAGAGACGGGGTTTCACCGTGTTAGCCAGGATGGTCTCCATCTCCTGACCTCGTGATCCGCCCGCCTCAGCCTCCCAAAGTGCTGGGATTACAGGCGTGAGCCACCGCGCCCGGCCTCAAACTTTTTTTAAAAAATCATTATATCCTCCCCCTTTTCTTCTTCAACACAAGGCTTCCATGGAACAAAATACAGAACAAACAAGAGTGGCCCTGTAATACCGACTGGTCAGTAGGAGGCAGACAAGGGGCTTCCCCTTGCCTCCCACACCCTGACTCTCGGCAAGTCTACAGGGCCTCAAGGACCCCAGAGGGAACCTACTCTCTGCACATTTGCTTCATGAAGACATGGAGCTCAGGGGATAGAAGCAGCCCCAGGGTCATGAACCCCAATCCCAGGCTCTCTCCACCTGCCTTCACTCAGGCTCTGAGGGTGGGGGTCTGTGGTGTCAGGCAGGCCTCAGATTCGAAGCCAGGAGCCCTGGCTGAGGTGGGGGCTGCTGAGCCTGACAATGGAGTGAGACTGTACCCCAGCTCACAGGACACTGCCCTGCCACCTGGGAGGGAGTGACAAGGAAACCCTGGCCCTTCCTGCCTTGGGGGTTCCCTCAGTCCCTCTCCCCTCCGACATCCAAGACCTTACCACAGGGCGGGAGAAGTGGTCCTCAGACAGGCCGAGATCCATCACGCGTTCAGGGCAGCGGAATTCCGGCTCCCCAGGGGGCAGCTCAGGCAGGGCCTCTGGAGGAAGACGGGGACAGGTGTGGAGCGTCAGCTGCTACCTCCTGCCTCCCATCCCCTATGGAGGAGCTGAGAAAGCCAGGAGTGGGAAAGGGATTCAGGAAGCCGCACAGAAAGGAGGCACTGTGAGAGCTGGGCACCACTCAGATCTGCACACCGTCCAGTCTGCATTCACAGAGGAGCCCACAGCCTTGTGTAGACAGGAAAGAGCCATTCAAAATGAGGAGGTGGAATGACACTCGGTGCCAAAAGTCCTCAAGACAGCATTATAGAGACATCCCATTTCTAAGGTGGACACCTCATGCATGACCACGGGGGCGAGAGAAAAACCACTGCATGGCTACACGGCAAAATCCACGAACCCCAGTGTCGACTCCAGGCCGTCTCTGCAGCTGCCCCGCTCCAAGCACTCCCTGATGACCTCATCTGCAGTTTCTAAAGCTCATGCCGCCCTGACGCCCAGAGCACGTTCCCTCGGCTAACCTCTCCCTTACCAGGTCTCAGCGCTGACCGCACTCAGCAAGTGTTCCCTGAGCACCTACGATGTGCTAGGCCCTAGGATACAGCAGTGGTGGGTCAGGCACAAATCCTGCCCTCAGGAATGTGAATTCTAGTGGGGACACAGAAACAAACCACACGACCACAGAAGAGATGGGAAAAAGAACACAGCCAGCAGGTGCCGGCTCCGTGGGAAAGCCAGGGCTGCGCAGGACGCAGCAGGAAGAAAGGAGGGGTCCAGGTAAGCGGTCAGAGCCTGCCCAGCTCCCACCCTGACTCCCACCAGCACCCACCTTCAGGAGTGACGTCCGGGACCTCCTCCCCAGGGCCCTGCTCATGCTGTCTCGGCCCAGACTGCTTGTTGAAGGGGTTGAGGTGGGCCTGCCGGAACCGGGCCAGCTTCTCATCATATTCCATAGCATCCCACCTGAGGGCCAGGCAGGGCCAGGATGAGTCCCCAGGAACCAGGCTCACCACGGACCACCCCCTTTCCCCAACCACACTGGGGTGTCTGGGGTGAGGCTGGCCTCTTTCACTTCCCTAAAGTGGGTAGTCCTCACACCACAGCCTTGATCTTCAGCCTTTTCCTGAAACACCTCAGCTGCCTCCCACCCAGGCCCCCACTGGTGGCGTCCCCTTGGAAAGAGCTCACGGTGACAATGAGGGCCCCACGAGGGCACGTGGCCCATCTGAGGGGCCCAAGCTCCCTGCCTCCCAGCACAGGGTCCTCTGGCCTGATGTTGCAGAGCTCCAGCCCTAGAGCTACCTATGGGATCCTCTCTGGGCCTCAGCCCCAGATACTCACTCAGCCCCGCTATAGCTTGCTATCCACCTGCTATGTGAGACAGACCTCTCAGAAATGGGTTCCTCCTTCCTGGGCCCCAACCAAAGGTGCTTTCTTGTCAGAGCACCCTGAAACCACAGCCCCTGTCTCAGGACTTAGGGTTGGACACTTGGGGACAGTTCCAGGGCCCATTCCTGCTCTGCCACATGAGAGTGAGCAGGGCCCACCTTCCCCATGCCCAGGAGCAGGGGATCTTGGGAGGATTCCCTGCCAGCACACAGAGAAGCCCCCTACAAATGCATCCAGGCTCTCTGGCCTGGGTTCTGATCCTGTGATGAGCAACGCGACCTGAACCAGGCCCACAGCTCTGTGCCTCAGGAACCCAGGAAACAGGCCGGAAGGGCCTAGTTCTCCACGTGGCAGAAGCTCAGGATCAAGAACTGCTCTTTCCCCACCCGGAGGCTCAGAACACTGCAGAACACACAGGGCTGATGGCTCCTGGCAGGGAGGAAGGGACTTTGGTTGGGGTGGGAGGAGAGGCAGTTGGCATCCAGCCCTCCCACTTAACTTCCTGGGCCACATTCCTTAGCCTCTCTGCCTCCATTTCCCCATCCGTAATGGGCCATTGTGAGGGTGAAATGAGTTAACAGAGACTGAGCACAAAGTAAGCTCGCTGTAAGGTCTGTTGATGTTATAGAAAGTCGGAGATGTCTTTTTAAAGTTGTTCAGTAACTGCAACAGTGTTAGTTATGCTTTCACTACACCTGCAACAGTGTTAGTTATGCTTTCACTACACCTGCAACAGTGTTAGTTATGCTTTCACTACACCTGCAACAGTGTTAGTTATGCTTTCACTACACCTGCAACAGTCTGAAATAATTCACAATTATAATAATCAATCCTATGATTTATCCTCTGTCTCTTCTCCCAAAAGAAAGAGAGCTGAGCCCAGAGGGGACAGCCCTGCTCAGGGTCACACTGTGGCCTGGAAGAACTGGGATTTGAACTAATTGCCTCACTGGCAGTGGGATAAGGAGGCCACCCCAACCCCACATGGCTGCCCTGCAACTGGGCAAGACTCCACACCACCTATGGGGCCTGTCCTGCCTGTTGTGCCTGTGGGGCAGGAGTGTGGGTTGGGCACCTGCACGCCAGCCTGAAAGGACAAAGCACCCATGGACAGGCTGCCCGTGGACCCAAACAGGGAGGCACGGGGAAGACACAGGGAACGTGAGTGGGCCCCAGTCCCACCTCCTTCTCTTATTACCTGATGACTGTGGGTGGGTCACAGAGTCAGAGGCGGCCACCCGATGCCAGCACCTCCCCAGTCTCCCGGGGAGCACCCAGGACACAGGAGAAATCAGGCCATCCCAACATCACTCCTCCTTCTTCCTGAATGAGGAGCCTCATTTTTGTTTGTCACATAATTTCCCAGCCTCCCCAGCAGCTAGACCTGGTAAAGTGACTGTTCTGACCCCCTCGGCTTGAGAAGATCAGGCAGATCTGAGCAGCTCTGGGCTCCTGGCTTCACTGACATACCCAAGTGCTTAGCCCTTCCATCCACCCCAGAAAGTACGTGTTCTCCCTGATTTATAGGCAAGAAAAGGGAGAACCAGAGACTAAATCAGGGCTATCTGAAAACAACAGTAATGGGCCAGGCGTGGTAGCTCACACCTATAATCCCAGCACTCTGGAAGGCCAAGGCAGGAGGACGGCATCCGGCCAGGCCCAATGCAGTGAGGCCCTATCTCTATTAAATTTTATACAAATATGGGCTGGGCGCCGTGGCTCACGCCTGTAATCCCAGCACATTGGGAGGCCGAGGCGGGCGGATCACCGGGTCAGGAGATCGAGACCATCCTGGCTAACACATTGAAACCCCTTCTCTACTAGAAATACAAAAAATTAGCCAGGCGTGGTGGCAGGCGCCTGTAGTCCCAGCTACTCGGGAGGCTGAGGCCGCAGAATGGCGTGAACCCAGGAAGCGGAGCTTGCAGTGAGCCGAGAACGTGCCACTGCACTCCAGCCTGGGCAACAGAGCGAGACTCCATATCAAAAAAAAAAAAAAAAAATCTTTTTTACATAAATATGTATGTGTGTGTATATACATATATATGTGTGTGTGTGTATATATACATATGAGAAAAAAGAAAAGACTTCTGAGAATTGTCCTTAAAGGTAGGGGCTGCCCCTCTTCAGCCATCCCTGCCTCCTGCTGCCTGGAATGCAGATGTAAAGGCTGGAGCTGGAATAGCCACACTGGGGAGAGTGACGTGATTGCAGGGGACTGCACCTGAGCCCTAAGCTGCTCACAGCCAGACTTCATTCAAGTGAGAGAAATACGGTATTCCCACCAGTGTTACAGGGGAGGTTTTTGTCTCTTGCGGCCAAAGTAGATTCTGACTGAAAGACCCAGCTCGGTGGCTCACGCCTGTAATCCCAGCACTTTGGGAAGCAGAAGTGGGCTGATCACCTGAGGTGAGCAGTTCGAGACCAGCCTGGCCAACCTGGTGAAACCCCGTCTCTACCAAAAATACAAAAATTAGCCGGGCGTGGTGGTGGGCATCTGTAATCCCAGCTACTTGGGAGGCTGAGGCAGGAGAATCGCTTGAACCCAGGAGGTGAGCCGAGATTGAGCCACTGCACTCCAGCTTGGGTGACAGAGTGAGACTCCATCTCAGAAAAAAAAAAAAAGAAAAGATTCTGACTGATGATCCCAATAGTTTCATGGTAACAAGACAGACACGTCCAGCTTGAATCCCAACTCTGCTAGCTCCTAGCTGTGTGACCTTGAGTAAGTGGATAAACGTTTGTCTGCCTCCATTCTCCCATGTCTCAAATGGGGATTACAATAGTACCATACAGGGTTATTGTCAAGATTAAAGTAGTTAATACTAAGTTCAGAGAACACTGGCCGGCACATAGTAAGCACCCAATAAATATTGATTATAATTTATCATTATTACTTTTTTTGAGACAGGGTGTTGCTCTCTCACCCGAGCTGGAGTGCAGTGGTGCGATCACAGCTCACTGCAGCCTCAAACTCCTGGGCTGAAGGGGTCCTCCCATATTAGCCTCCCAAGTAGCTGGAACTCCAGTGTGTGCCACCACACTCAGCTAATTTTTTTAACTTTTTGTAGAGACGGAGTCTCACTCTGATGCCCAGGCTGGTCTCAAACTCCTGGCTTCAAGCAACCCTCCTGCCTCTGCCTCCCAAATTGCTGGGATTATAGGTGTGAGCTACCATGCCTGGCCTATTACTGTTATTTTTAAGAATCATGGCCGGTGTGTGGTGGCTCACTTTGGGAGGCTGAGGCGGGTGGATCATTTGAGGTCAAGAGTTCAAACCAGCCTGACCAACATGGTGAAACCCCGTCTGTACTAAAAACACAAACAAATTAGCTGGGCATGGTGGTGCATGCCTGTAATCCAGCTACTTGGGAAGCTGAGGCAGGAGAATCACTTGAACACGGGAGGTGGAGGTTGCAGTGAGCCGAGATTGTGCCATTGCACTCCAGCCTAGGCAACACAGCAAAACTCCATCTCAAAAAAAAAAAAAAAAAAATCAGCCCTGATTTAGACTCTGGTTCTCCATTGTCTTGCCTATAAATCAGGGGGAACACCTACTTTCTGGGGTGGATGGAAGGGCTAAGGACTTGTTTATGATGTCAGTGAAGCCAGGAGCCCAGAGCTGCTCAGAACAGACTGGCACTGTCATCACATATGGTGACCAGCCCAGGAAAAAGGTGCAGGAGCTACGCCTGGGGAAGCCGCTGGAAACCTCCTGGTGTTTAAAACATGGCCAGAGGAGCGTCAAGGCAGGCACGCTGGCAGGGACACCTCCGTTCTGCCCAGCAGCTGTACTCTAGGCTACCAGCTCTCCTCCGGGCTGTGAAAAAAGCCATCTTTTATTTGCCTATTTACTGACAGTCAGTGCCAGCCCCAGGCCTGGCGCGCGGGCAGGGGATGAATGAGGGGAGGCCTTTGGCCTCGCAGCCTTAGCTTCTGCTCACACACACCTGGGGATGCTGGCCACAGTGGCCGACTCTGAGCAGAATGCCAGCCTGCCCCTCTCACCAGGCTCACCCCACCAGTTCTGCACCCAGATGTGGGACTTGGCCTCGGAAAGGAGCGGGCAGGAAGTGGAAGAGTGAAAGCAAGAGGTCTGGCCACCCCCTGCCCCTCCTCTGGAGCCCACTGCTCTCATCGGGGAGGACTCCACAACTTAGCAATGAAAGGAAGCCGAAGAAAGCCGGCGGGGTCCCGGGGCACGGAGGGACCCTGGGCTGAAGCTCAGGACACGCGGGATGCACGGACCTGGCCTCCCGCGTCCTGCCCGCGGCGTGACCACCAGGAAGTGGTGTCATCACTGCAGCTGCCACCCCGAGAACCTGAGAAGTCACCCCAGTGTGCGGAGTCAACAGCGTCCTGTCTGCCCATACCTGGATCGCCTGCCAGGGCCCAGGGGCTCGCAGGGACAGGACGGCCATTCCTCTAGGGCTGCTTGCCACGGAAGCCTGGCCGTGGGTTCGGCACCTGCTGCAGGGAGAAGCCACCCCAGCACTGTGCCTCCCCACCCACCACACCCGCAGGAGCTCGCTCGGTATCCCGGGCTCCTCGGGGGGCAGGTCTCTCCCACCCACCCACTCCACAGAGGGGGAAACTGAGGCTCGGAGCAGCCCAGGGCGGGGGCACGGCCACGCGGGTCCCCTGAGCCGCCCGGGTGCCCCGCACGCAGCTGGTGTGGACGCCGGAGCAGCGGCGGCGTCCCCGGAGTGGGGCGGCCGAGGTCTCGAGGCCCCTGCGCGGGGCGGGCCGCCCTCCCAGCCCCGTCCCCTCCCAGCCCCGTCCCCGCCGGCCCCGTCCCCGCCGGCCCCGTCCCCTCCCAGCCCCGTCCCCGCCGGCCCCGTCCCCTCCCAGCCCCGTCCCCGCCGGCCCCGTCCCCTCCCAGCCCCGTCCCCGCCGGCCCCGTCCCCTCCCAGCCCCGTCCCCTCCCAGCCCCGTCCCCTCCCAGCCCCGTCCCCTCCCAGCCCCGTCCCCGCCGGCCCCGACCCCTCCCAGCCCCGTCCCCGCCGGCCCCGTCCCCGCCGGCCCCGTCCCCCTCCCGGCCCCGTCCCCTCCCGGCCCCGTCCCCTCCCGGCCCCGTCCCCTCCCAGCCCCGTCCCCTCCCGGCCCCGTCCCCTCCCGGCCCCGTCCCCGCCGGCCCCGTCCCCTCCCGGCCCCGTCCCCTCCCAGCCCCGTCCCCTCCCGGCCCCGTCCCCCGCCGGCCCCGTCCCCTCCCGGCCCCGTCCCCTCCCAGCCCCGTCCCCTCCCGGCCCCGTCCCCGCCGGCCCCGACCCCCCCCAGCCCCGACCCCCGCCGGCCCCGTCCCCGCCGGCCCCGACCCCTCCCAGCCCCGTCCCCGCCGGCCCCGACCCCCCCCAGCCCCGACCCCCGCCGGCCCCGTCCCCCGCCGGCCCCGTCCCCGCCGGCCCCGCGCCGCTCACCTGACCGCCGCCTCGCATCTGCCCGGCCTCCCGGCTGCGCTGGATCCGCCCGGCCGCCCCGCTCCGCTGGATCCAGCCCCGCGCTCGCTGCTGCCGCCTCCGGCGCGGAGGTTCATGGCACGCGGGTCGCGAGTCTGCCCGGCTGTTCCGCGGGCCTGACCCGGGGCTGCGTGTCCTGGGTGTCCTCTCCTCACAGAAGGCCTGTGGCTGAAACCCAAACCCCAACACGTTTAAAAAAAATGGGCGGGCCGGGCGCGGTGGCTCACGCCTGTCATCCCAGCGCTTTGGGAGGCCGAGGCGGGCGGATCACGAGGTCAGGAGATCGAGACCACCCTGGCCAACACGGTGAAACCCCATCTCTACTAAAAAATACAAAAAATTAGCCGGGCGTGGTAGCGGGCGCCTGTAGTCCCAGCTACTCGGGAGGCTGAGGCAGAGAACTGCTTGAACCCCAGGAGACGGAGGTTGCAATGAGCCAAGATTGCGCCACTGCACTCCAGCCTGGGCGACAGAGCGAGACTCCGTCTCAAAAAAAAAAAAAAAGGTGGCTTTTAACTTTTTTTTTTTTAACCTCAGTGGTTGAGGAGGAAAAAGGAACAGAGAACCACCGTGTGCAGGCAGCCGCTGTCTGTGCCGCTTGCCACCTGCAGGGCCCCGCGGGGGCTTCACGGCTGCAGAGGGAGGGACTCCGTGCGGCTCTACCCTCTTTACAGAGGGGGACGCGGCCACACTGCGCTCAGGAGGCTGCTGCATGGAGGCGCCGGGCAGCGGGACTTCGGAGGCAGCTGGTGTCCGTGGGCCCTGGCATTATTCCTGCTTTTCCGTTGTTTACACACAGAGCAGGCCTGCTGCTCCCCGCCCCCATATCCCTACTCTTACGCTTCTCGGGTGGAAGATTCAGCTGCCCCCGCTTGTGCCCGCAGGGAGGAGCTGAGGACAGATGAAGGCCAGCATACGCGCCTGGTGCCCTTGCCCTGAGCTCGCGGGCTCAGTTTACCCTCCCTGCAGAAAGGTGTGGTTTTGGCTGCCTCTGGGGCTTGGTCCACTTTGTTCAGTGGGCATGGTGATGACAGTGCCAGTAACTGGAGGCCTCCCAAGTGGGAGCCACGCACCATCTTGCAGAGACCAGCTCGGTCGGGGAGACCCTAACCCGGCAGCGCTAGAGGAATTAAAGACACACACACACACACAGAGGTATAGAGGTGTGGAGTGGGAAATCAGGGGTCTCACGGCCTTCAGAGCTGAGAGCCTCGAACAGAGACTTACCCACGTATTTATTAACAGCTAGCCAGTGATAAGCATTGTTTCTGTAGATATTAGACTAACTAAAAGTATCCCTTATGGGAAACGAAGGGATGGGCCAAAATAAAGGGATGGGTCTGGCTAGTTACCTGCAGCAGGAGCATGTCCTTAAGGCACAGATCGCTCACGCTATTGTTTGTGGCTTAAGAATGCCTTTAAGCAGTTTTCCGCCGTGGGTGGGCCAGGTGTTCCTTGCCCTCATTCTGGTAAACCCACGACCTTCCAGCGTGGGCGTCATGGCCGTCATGAACATGTCACAGTGCTGCAGAGATTTTGTTTATGGCCAGTTTTGGGGCCAGTTTATGGCCAGATTTTGGGGGGCGTGTTGCCAACACCATCTCATTTAACCCTACGGAAGCCTGGGGGCCAGCAGTCACCTACAGGACAGGCAACTCCATCGGCCCCCCCAAGGCCACATCGCTCAGAAAGGGTGGAGTGAGATTCCACCCCAGCTTAGGGTGGCTTCGGACGCCGTGCCCCTCCATGCACTCAGACCTGGAGGGAGACTGCCCTGAGCTGCCGCTCTATCTGCTGCTTCAAGGTCCCCAGTCCTAGAGATTCCACGTCCACCTGGCCTCTCTCCCAGCTCCTCCTTCTGGAAAGGCCTTCCCCATCTCAGCTCCCACCTGGGCCCCACAGTACATCCTCAGCCTGGCAGTGAGAGGGACCCTGGGAAGAAGTCAGCCCCCACCTTCACCTCCTGGCTCGTCTCCCCAACAAGCCAGGCCCACTCCCACCCCCACCTTCACCTCCTGGCTCCTCTCCCCAACAGGCCAGGCCCACCCCCACCGGGGCCCCTGCCTGGCTGAGCCTCTGTGGAGCACTCCTCCCCAGTAACCCCAACACCTCCTCCTTGCCTCTGCTCAGCAGTCCTCAGTGATCTCTGGGAGGCAGGGCCCTTCCCCTCACTCACTCATCATCTCCCTAATCATTCGTCACTGTCTGATGTCTTCGGTTTTGCACATTTTTATTTATTATTTCTGCCCCCCAGCCCCCAACCACCAGAAGCAAAGAGCTGTAGGCAGCATTTTGTTGGCCTTCTTTGCTGCTTAACGGCCAGTGCCTGGACACAGAGGGTGCTTCCTTACATGGACTGAGAAAGGAATGGGTCCCTGGTTGAGGCTGGCCCTGAGAGGAAGGAGGTTCCTCCCAGAAGGTGGCCCACTGCCCAAACGCATGTTAGAACCGGTTGTGGATCTGAACTAGTGTCTACAGAAGCAACGGGAACCCTTCTCCAAGGAGAGACAAAGATAAACCCACACTCTACACGCAGTTTAAGGTCTACTTTCTTAATCAGAATGTGTTCGCCAGGCGCGGTGGCTCATGGCTGGAATCCCAGCACCTTGAGAGGCCGAGGTGGGAGGATTGCTTGAGCCCAGGAATTTGAGGCTTCAGTGACCCGCTGCACTTCAGCTTGGGTGACAGAGCAAGACCCTGTCTCCAAAAATAAATAAATAAGTAAATAAACATAGAGTGTGTCGTGACCATCTCTATTCCTCTGTAGACATTCAACAACACATTTTTTTAATTTTTAAATTTTTATTTATTTTGGGACAGGGTCTCACTCTGTCACCCACGCTGGAGTGCAGCAGCTCAGTCTCACCTCACTGCAACCTCCACCTCCCAGGCTCAAGTGGTTCTCCCACTTCAGCCTCCTGAGTAGCCAGGATCACAGGCAAGCGCCGCCACCTGGCTAATTTTATTTGTATTTTTTGTAGAGACATTTGCCACGTTGCCCAGGGTGGTCTCAGAATCCTGAACTCAAGTGATCCACCCACCTCAGCCTAACAGAGTGCTGGGATTGCAGGCGTGAGCTACCACGCCTGGCCCCATTTAATTCTTATTTTTTATTAAGAGACAAGATCTCAGTCTGGCTAAAGCACAGCAGCATGAGCACAGCTCCCTGCAGCCCCGAATGGCTGGGTTCAAGTGATCACCCAGGCTTAGCCTCCCAGAGTCCTGGGAGAATCTGCAGTTACAGATAATTTATATACTGGTTTAGAACATTTACTATTTTGTTTTCTTTTGTTTCAGATGGGGTTGCCCAGACTGGCCTCCATCTCCTGGGCTCAAATGATCCTCCCGCCTCAGGCCAAGTAGCTGGGACCACAGGCATGCACCACCATGCCCAGGTAATTTTTGTATTTTTTATAGAGACAGGGTCTTGCCATGTTGCCCAGGCTGGTCTCCAACTCCTGAGCTCAAGTGATCTGCCCACCTCAGCCTCCCAAAATTCTAGGATTTCAGGCATGAGCCACCACAAACAAATTTATTGAGCACCAACTATATGCCATGCTCTGCTCAAAGCACTAGGACACTGTGGTGAGAAAACAGACAAGGTCCCATCACTTAAGGAACCAGACAAGCAAAGATGCAAACTAATCAGAGATGTGATGAGCACAAGGAAATAAACAGTTTGACGAGACAGTGACTGAGATCGGGGGAGGAAGATGCTTGAGCCAAGACTCAGGGGTCAGAAGGAGAGAACCACTGAAGAGTGGGAGGGGCATCCAGGTAGAAACCATGAGTGCAAGGTCCTTGAGGAACCGAAAGAGCCTCCTATGAAGGAGGAACTGGAAGCAGGTCCATGTGGCTGGAGTTTAGTACGAGGTAAAGTGAGGGGAGAGGACCAGAGACAGGAGGTTACGAGCTAACGGTAAACACATAGGCTTTGATTTGTGGTGACATAGAAGCCATTGGAAGTTTCTTTCAGCATTTTTTTTTTTAAACAGGGTCTCACTCTGTCACCCAGGCTGGAGTGCAGTGGCACAATCTCGGCTCACTGCAGCCTCAACCTCTTGGACTCAAGGGATCCTCCTGCCTCAGCCTCCCTAGTAGCCGGGGCTACACACACGCACCACCACACCTTCCTAATTTTTTTGTGGGGACAGGTGGGGGACGGAGTCTTGCTCTTTCGCCAGGCTGGAGTGTAGAGGTGCGATCTCGGCTCACTGCAACCTCCGCCTTCCGGGTTCAAGCAATTCTTCTGCCTCAGCCTCCCAAGTAGCTGGGACTACAGGCATGTGCCACCACACCCAGCTAATTTTTGTATTTTTAGTAGAGACGGGGTTTCACCATGTTGGCCAGGATGGTCTCAATTTCTTGACCTCATGATCCACCTTCCTCGGCCTCCCAAAGTGCTGGGATTACAGGCATGAGCCACCGCACGCAACCCCTTATTTTTGTATTTTTAGTAGAGATGGAATTTTCTCTTGGTGCCCAGGCTGCTCTCAAACCCCTAAGCTCAGGCAATCCACCAGCTTCAACTTCCCAACGTGCTGGGATTACAGGCATGAGCCACCTCGCTTCGTCTCTTAACAGCTTTGTTGAGATACAATCAACATACAATAAACCGCACATGTTTAAGGGTAGAACTGGATAGATTTTGACACATGTATACACCTGAGAAACTATGATCATGAGCAGAGAGGTGATGAGCACCAAGAAGGAAGCAGACAGTAACCCTATCCTCCATCAACAGATGAATGGATAAAGAAAATGTGGTACTTTACACAACGGAGTACCATTCAGCCATAAAAAGGAATGAGATCCTGTCATTTGCAACAACGTGGATGGAACTGGAAGTCATTATGTTAAGTGAAATAAGCCAGGCACAGAAAGATGAACTTTGCACGTTTTCATTTATTTGTGGAGGCTAAAAGAAAATTAAAACAATTGGCCGGGGCCGGGCGCAGTGGCTCACGCCTGTAATCCCAGCACTTTGGGAGGCCGAGGCTGGTGGATCACGAGGTCAGGAGATTAAGACCATCCTGGTTAACACGGTGAAACCCCATCTCTACTAAAAATACAAAAAATTAGCTGGGCATGGTGGCGGGCGCCTGTAGTCCCAGCTACACGGGAGGCTGAGGCAGGAGAATGGCGTGAACCCGGGAGGCGGAGGTTGCAGTGAGCCGAGATGGCGCCACTGCTCTCCACCTAACCTGGGAGAAAGAGCAAGAGTCCTTCTCAAAAAAAAAAAAAAATTGGCTGGGCGTGATGGCTCACGCCTGTAATCTCAGTATTTTGGGAGGCCAAGGCGGGGGGATCACGAGGTCAGGAGTTCAAGACCAGCTTGGCCAACATAGTGAAACCCTGTCTCTACTAAAAATACAAAAATTAGCCAGGTACTCAGGGGGCTGAGGCAGGAGAATTGCTTGAACCTGGGAGGCAGAGGTTGCAGTGAGCCGAGATCATGCCACTGCACTCCAGCCTGGGGGACAGAGTAAGACTCCATCTAAAACAAAACAAAAAAAAAAGAAAATTAAAACAATCAAACTCATGGGCATAGAGTTAAACTCATGGATAGTTTCCTGAGGCTGCGAAAGGTGGAGGGAGATGTGGGGATGGTTAATGAATGCAAAAATATAGTTAGATAGAATGAATAAAATCCAATAGTTGGTAGTACAACAGAGTGACTATAGTCTACAATAGTTTATTATATATTTTTAAATAACTAAAGAAGTATAACTGGACTGTAATACAAAGAAAGGCTAAATGTTTGAGGTGATGGATACCTCATTTAACCAGATGTGATTATTACACACTGCATGCCTGTATCAAAATATCTCATGTACTCCATAAATGTATCCACAAAAGTGAAAAAGAATAAATAAATCACAATTCGTAAAAAAGAATAAAAAGCTATCCATTATCCTCAAATATTTCCTGTGCCCTTTGCAACCTGCTGCAACCCAGCTCTGTCCCCAGACACCACCGAGCTGCTTCCTGTCAATAAGGTGCATTTCTATAATTGTATAGAGGTGGAATCACATCGTACGTAGGCCTTTTTCATCTATAGCTTTTTTCACTAAAAATACTTATTCTGAGACATATCTATGTGGCAGCAGATGTCTGTGGGTTACCCCTCTTATTCCTGAGTATGCATGGATGACCACACTGTCTATCCATCCACCTGTTGATGAACGTCTGGGCTGTTTCCAGTGTTTGCTATTATGAATAAAGCTACTATAAACATTTGCGTGTGCATCACTGTGTGGAGATAATGCTTTCATTCTCCGGGACAATATTTAGCAACCGAACGGCTGGGTCACGTGCAGTGTTTTTACTCCCTAGGACGCATGAAGCTTTCTCCCATGGCGGTTGTGCCTTTCCATGTTCCTGCTGGGAGGTGTGAGTGCTCCGGCGGTACCTCAGTGTCCACACCAGCACTTGGTGTGGTCGGTCTCTCCACTGAAGGATTGTGAGCAGAGAAGTGGTATAATTTTGTTTTCAAAAGATCCCTCTGGGCCGGGCGCAGTGGCTCACACCTGTAATCCCACACTTTGGGGGGCCGAAGTGGGCGGATCACGAGGTCAGGAGTTCGAGACCACCCTGACCAACATGGTGAAACCTCATCTCTACTAAAAATACAAAAATTAGCTGGATGTGGTGGTGCACGCCTGTAATCCCAGCTACTCAGGAGGCTGAGGCAGGAGAATCGCTTCAACACGGGAGGCGGAGGTTGCAGTGAGCTGAGATTGCTGCACTTCAGCCTGGGAGACAACAGCAAGACTCTGTCTCAAAAAAAAAAAAAAAAGACACATTGGGATAGACAGGAAAGAACAAATTTAGATACACTGTCACATATCTTTGCAGTGATTTTCTGGTCCTGAGACAAGATCAGTTCCGTTAAACAGCTATTTCCCATAACAGAAGGTTGCAGAGGGGCTAAACTTATGTATATGAGGAAGGTGAACAGACTTGTAATAAGAGATATTTCTATGAAAACAGAAGAAAAACGAAGTTTATTGTTGGACACGATCTATCTAGATGTTAGACTCAAAGCATCTTTAGTTACAGAGCAGGAAGCCCCTGGCAGTCTGACACAATGTTCTCACCTGTGTTACAAAGAATAACCTCAACTTTCTGGGCCTCGGGAAAAAGTTAGTAGCAATTTCATTGAGTCCAGGTCAGAAAAACAAAAGACAAATTTGAAAGTATTAGTGTGGGCCCGGCGGGGTGGCTCAGGCCTGTAATCCCAGCACTTTGGGAGGCCGAGGCGGGCGGATCACGAGGTCAGGAGATTGAGACCATCCTGGCCAACACGGTGAAACCCTGTCTCTACTAAAAATACAGAAAATTAGCCGGGCACGGTGGTGGGCGCCTGTAGTCCCAGCTACTCAGGAGGCTGAGGCAGGAGAATGGCGTGAACCTGGGAGACGGAGGTTGCAGTGCGTCGAGATGGCACCACTGCCCTCCAGCCTGGGAGACAGAGCGAGACTCCGTCTCAAAATAAATAAATTAATTAAATTAAATAAAAATACAAATACAAAAACTAGCCGGGTGTGGTGGCAGGTGCCTGTAATTCCAGCTACTTAGGAGACTGAGGCAGGAGAATCGCTTGAACCCGGGAGGTGGAGGTTGCAGTGGACCAGGACTACGCCAGTGCACTCCAGCCTGGGCAACAAGAGCAAAACTCCATCTCAAAAAAAAAAAAAAAAGAAAAGAATATGTTAATGGTAAAGCAAACATCCTATATTCTCAATCATAAATGGGAGCTAAGCTATGAGGATGCAAAGGCTTAAGAATGATCCAATAGGCCAGGTATGGTGGCTCACACCTGTAATTCCAGCATTTTGGAAGCCGGCGGGCAGATCACTTGAGATCAGGAATTCAAGACCAGCCTGGCCAACAAGGTGAAACTCCATCTCTACTAAGACACACAAAAATTAGCCAGGTGTGGTGGTGTGTGCCTGTAATCCCAGCTACCCAGGAGGCTGAGGCAGGAGAATTGCTTGAACTCAGGAGGTGGAGGTTGCAATGAGGTGAGATCGTGCCACTGCACTCCAGCCTGGGTGACAGAGGGAGACACTGTTTCAATAATAATAATAACAATAATAATAATGATATGAAGGAGTTTGGGAACTCAGGGGAAAGGGTGGGAGAGGGTTAGGGATAAAAGGCTACATATTGGATACAGTGTATACTGCTCAGGTAATGGATGGACCAAAATCTCAGAAAACACCACTAAAGAACTCATTCATGTAACCAAACACCAGCTAAAACCTATTGAAATTTTAAAAATAAATAAATAAATGAAAAAGAATACTCACAGACAGTTTCCAAAATCTGGAGAACTCAGGTAGAGAAAGAAAAATGCACCAAGTTTTGGTCACAGGGGTGTACTTTACTCAACTGCTAAAAGCTGTAAATAGCTCAAAAGAAAAAAGGTTTTCTTGACTCTGAAAAACAAAACAAAAAGAATCAGTAATGTGGCCAGGCACAGTGGCTCACACCTGCAATCCCAGCACTTTGGGAGGCCGAGGCAGGCAGATCACGAGGTCAGGAGTTTGAGACCAGCCTGACCAACATGGTGAACTCCCGTCTCTACTAAAAATACAAAAAAATTAGCTGGGCGTGGTGGCCCACGCCTGTAATCCCAGCTACTCAGGAGGCTGAGGCAGGAGAATCGCTTGAACCCAGGGAACAGAGATTGCAGTGAGCCGAGATCACGCCACTGCACTCCAGCCTGGGCAACAGAGAAACTTCGTCTCAAAACAAAAAAAAATGGTGAAACAAGACAACAGTTATCTGTGGATGACAAAAGTCTTAGGACAGCCACAGTTAAGATGAAATCCACAAGAAACCTGGTCATCTCTGTGGCACACAATCATTTTACATAACAATCACATTTTTTTTTTTTTTTTTGAGACAGAGTCTTACTCTGTCACCCGGGCTGTAGTGCAGTGGCGGGATCTCAGCTCACTGCAACCTCCACCTCCTGGGTTCAAGTGATTCTTCTGCCTCAGCCTCCCGAGTAGTTGGGACTGAAGGTGCCCGCCACCATGCCCAGCTAATTTTTTTGTATTTTTAGTAGAGACGGGGTTTCACCTTGTTAGCCAGGGTGGTCTCCATTTCCTGACCTCATGACCTGTCTGCCTTGGCCTCCTGAAGTGCTGGGATTACAGGTGTGAGCCACCACACCTGGCCTGTAAAGGCGGTTTTCTAACACCTGGAGCAGGGGCCGTTTTCTCGGGACGAAGGGGCTCACCCAGTAAGGATGAGACCGACACACAGCCCCACCCTGGAACTGCTCCATGTCCAGTCTGTTGTTACATGAAAGACCACAATTCAAGCCATTTTTTCCAGAAAGATTTACCTACCATGAGTCGGGCATTCTTCCAGGTTAAGGGGTCCCACGGGAACCACACAGAAGTCCCTTGTGGAGCTGACCCCGTGGAGGAGACACCTTGGGAACTAAATGGCACATTAGACCTGGGCCAGGTTCTCACCTTCCACCGGCCGCAGACCCGCCTCTCACGCCTCCCGGCCCTCCTCTCCGCCTGGAGGCTGACCTGGACGTCCCCTGACTTCCAGCTGAGCTCAGCAAGAGGCCGGAGGGCGGAGGAGAGAGAAGTCAGGGTGCCTGGGGGCCGGGGGACGGAGGAGAGAGAAGTCAGGGTGCCTGGGGGCCGGGGGACAGAGGAGAGAGAGGTTAGGGTGCCTGGGGGCCGGGGGACGGAGGAGAGAGAGGTTAGGGTGCCTGGGGGCCGGGGGACGGAGGAGACAGAGGTCAGGGTGCCTGGGGGCCGGGGGACGGAGGAGAGAGAGGTTAGGGTGTTGGCTCCGGGGCTCCCTCTGCTCTGATGGGGATCTTCCCCTTCAGAGACCTCAGCTCAGCCGGAGTGGCCTCTCCTGTGGCTCCAGTTCTTACCAGGGTCCAGCCCTCCCACCCCTTCACCTTCAGTGCTCCAGGACCCCTTAATTAGGCCCATTCCTGCCATTTGACCCTCTTTGTTCACCCCTCCCCTGAAGGCACAGTCTCTTGAAGTGGGTGCTGAGTGCTGCACAGAAAGCAGCTCTGGGAGGAGAGTTCAGAGCACGGGGGGCCAGGAAGGGTCCCCTAGGGTGACACCGTCGGATATCTGCAGGGAGGACGCTCAAGCGGAGGGCATTCCCCGGGCCCCAATGTTCTAGAACATTAGGGACGTGGTGTGGACGGGGCAGATATAACAAGAGGATATGAAGGACAGCGTGGCACGGGAGCAGATGCCAAATTGCATGTGAGGAGCGGCCAGGCAGCTGTGGGAGCCCAGTGAGGAGACAATCGCACAGATGGGACGAGGAAGACCCGAGGCAGCAGCAGACATGAGGGGTGCTGGGCTGTGGGCGTGTTCTGAAGGTGCAGCTGGCCAGATTTGCTGTCAAAGCAGATGTGGGCCTGGGGGGAAGAAAAGCCCCTGGTTGTGGGCGGTAAGCCATCCAGGTGCCGAGGCAAGAGACCGAGGGCACGAGCTGTTCCAGTATAATAAAATATATAAAACAACAAGAGTTATACTAGATATAGATCATAGACGTGATTATATATGAATATCATTAATCAGTAGTTATCCGGAGGCCTGACCGTCTCCCTGTGATGCTGTGCTTCAGTGGTCACGCTCCTAGTTCACCTTCATGTTCCATCCTGTACACCTGGCTCTGCCTTTTGGATAGCAGTAGCAAATTAGCGAAAGTACTAAAAGTCTCTGATGTGCAGAAATAACGGCGTAAGCTGTCTCTCTCTCTCCCTCTCTCTCTCTGCCTTGGCTGCCAGGCAGGGAAGGGCCCCCTGTCCAGTGGACACGTGACCCACGTGACCTTACCTGTCATTGGAGATGACTCACACTCTTTACCCTGCCCCTTTTGCTTTGTATCCAATAAATAACAGCGCAGCCAGACATTCGGGGCCAGTACTGGTCTCCGCGTCTTGCTGGTGGTGGTCCCCCGGGCCCAGCTGCCTTTTCTTTTATCTCTTTGTCTTGTGTCTTTATTTCTACACTCTGTCATCGCCGCAC
Organism: Pan troglodytes; assembly: GCF_028858775.2. Classification (NCBI taxonomy): domain Eukaryota; kingdom Metazoa; phylum Chordata; class Mammalia; order Primates; family Hominidae; genus Pan; species Pan troglodytes. The sequence continues at coordinate 88,156,676 of NC_072416.2, read as the reverse complement.
ACAGGGAGAGACCCACCGACCCTATGGGGCTGGACCCTACACCTGGTGACCCTGGCTGTTTGCCCTGAGCACCTGGGGTGTCGTGGTTGGCATCCCCGACATGAGGGATGTGGAGAAGCAGGGCTGGGGGTCAGGAGCTCAGCTCCACATGTGTGGAGTTGCAGGTGCAAGCCAGGCTGTGTTCAGGCAGCCTCCCAGGAACCACACCCCAGAGTCCGCACCACAGGGCTTTTCCCTCCCTGCCTGCATCTGGACTGGCTCTGGTCTTGCTTGAACCCACTGAATATGGCACAGTGATGCCAGGCCTGTGATTGACATGGGTCTGGCACACTTAAGAATCAGTGACAGTGGCTCACGCCTGTAATCCCAGCACTTTGGGAGGCCGAGGTGGGCGGATCCTGAGGTCAGGAGATCGAGACCATCCTGGCTAACATGGTGAAACCCCATCTCTACTAAAAATACAAAAAATTAGCCGGGCATGGTGGCGGGCGCCTGTAGTCCCTGCTACTCAGGAGGCTGAGGCAGGAAAATGGCGTGAACCCGGGAGGCGGGGCTTGCAGTGAGCTGAGATTGCGCCACTGCACTCCAGCCTGGGCAACAGAGCGAGACTCTGTCACAAAAAAAAAAGAACCGGTGCCATGTAAGACGTGGTTCCAGCCCCCTTCCCACCATGCGAGGGGTCGGCCGGGCAGGCGTGCGGAGGACAACCCCAAGAGTGAGGTGTCAGAGCTTGCAGCTGGCCCCTCCCAACACTGTGAGGAGAAGGATCCAGCTAACACGCTGTGTCTAGAGAAAGGATCCCGTGCTGTTTCAGGTAGATTTGGGGTGATTTGTTACACAGCAGCAGCCGGCGGAGAAGACACATCCCCAGCCCCATCCATGTTGGGGGTGTCAGGGCCAGAACTCGAGATGGCGGCCTCTGGGGCCTGTAGCCCTCGCATCTGAAGCTGGGGCCCGCAGTGCACACGGCCTGTCTTCTTCTGCGCTCATTGCCAAGTTGAAGGGTGATTCAAGAAGAAGGGGCCGCTCTCAGGGTACCACTGGGCAGAACCTGGGAGACTGAGGCTGCTGATGCCCCTCAGCTCCAAGGGGCGGGGCGGCCGGGAGGCGACTGTGGAGGGCTGGGCAGTTGGCCTCTCTGGGCTCCAGGCTCTGTCCCTGTAGGAGGATGTGGGGAACCAGGTGAGCGGCTCCTCAGGCCATGCCCTGTGTGGCTGGACACCAAGTATCATGCACCCCAGGAAGGGGCTGCCGGGGGCGGGTGGACTGATACGTCCCTCCTGGCAGCCCAGGCCTGGGTCCTGTGGCCGCATCTCCCTGACCCCAGCAGCCCCTCCCAGGGCCCAGCCCCAAGACACTAAACACACCGTCTTTTTCAGGGAGCACTCGGGGCCCGCTTCCCTACCTCCCTGGTTGTGACCCGAGGCTTCAGGTCTGATGGCAGTTTCCACCGCAGGAGGGACCACCTGCCCCAACTTTCAGCCTACTGACAGGTGGGAGAAAAGTCCGGGGTGCAAGCCGCTCTGTGGGAGGCCAGGGAACGAGTGCGGGGTTATTTCCAAGTCGGGAGGGCTGCATCTTGGGGTCTGGAATGAGGTACTTCCCGTTCCTTCTCCCGGGCTTCCCGTTTCCAGGGTCTCCCCACAGGCTGTGCCTTGAGACACCTTCCGGCCCCCAGCGCAGGCCTCTCTCAGCCACCAGCCTGGGAGAGGATGAGCTCTTGCCTGTCCACCCGGGCCTCCCTGTCAGCCCCTCCACCCACTGGACACAACTTTCCAGAATAAAAGGACATCTCTGGCACCAAGCAAGGGTATCTGACAGCAATAGATTTATTAAGTATCCCCGAAAATATAAACACAAACCAGTAAAAAACAAAACCGTAAAACGTCAGGCCTGGAGCTGCAATAAGACAGAGACGGGAGCAGCTCACACGTGGCCTAGGTGGGGAGGATGAGGCCATAAATACTGCAGGAGGGCGGCAAGGGAGCCCTAGGGCGAGGGGAAAGCAGGGTGTCGGCAGCGAGATGGCTCCGGGGGTTTAGACACTGCTGGCCTCGGCCCCGGCCGCCACCTGCCTCTCACTCCAGCTGCGAGCAGCTTCACTTGGGGCCCTGGGCCTCCGACTCCTCCTCGTCGTCTTCGTACATCTCACCCTCCTCCTCGGCCGTGGCGTCCTGGTACTGCTGGTACTCGGACACCAGGTCATTCATGTTGCTCTCGGCCTCGGTGAACTCCATCTCGTCCATGCCCTCGCCCGTGTACCAGTGCAGGAAGGCCTTGCGCCGGAACATGGCCGTGAACTGCTCGGAGATGCGCTTGAACAGCTCCTGGATGGCCGTGCTGTTGCCGATGAAGGTGGAGGACATCTTGAGGCCGCGGGGCGGGATGTCACACACGGCCACCTTCACGTTGTTGGGGATCCACTCCACGAAGTAGCTGCTGTTCTTGCTCTGGATGGCCAGCATCTGCTCGTCCACCTCCTTCATGGACATGCGGCCCCGGAACACGGTGGCCACCGTCAGGTAGCGGCCGTGGCGTGGGTCGCAGGCAGCCATCATGTTCTTGGCATCGAACATCTGCTGGGTGAGCTCGGGCACGGTCAGGGCCCGGTACTGCTGGCTGCCCCGGGCTGTGAGGGGGGCGAAGCCGGGCATGAAGAAGTGCAGGCGCGGGAAGGGCACCATGTTGACGGCCAGCTTGCGCAGGTCAGCGTTGAGCTGGCCCGGGAAGCGCAAGGAGGTGGTGACTCCGCTCATGGTGGCCGACACCAGGTGGTTGAGGTCCCCGTAGGTGGGCGTGGCCAGCTTGAGGGTGCGGAAGCAGATGTCGTAGAGCGCCTCGTTGTCGATGCAGTAGGTCTCATCCGTGTTCTCCACCAGCTGGTGGATGGACAGCGTGGCGTTGTAGGGCTCCACCACCGTGTCTGACACCTTGGGCGAGGGCACGACGCTGAAGGTGTTCATGATGCGGTCGGGATACTCCTCACGCACCTTGCTGATGAGCAGCGTGCCCATGCCGGAGCCCGTGCCGCCCCCCAGCGAGTGGGTCAGCTGGAAGCCCTGCAGGCAGTCGCAGTTTTCACACTCCTTCCGCACGACATCCAGGACCGAATCCACCAGCTCCGCCCCCTCCGTGTAGTGACCCTTGGCCCAGTTGTTGCCGGCCCCACTCTGACCTGTCCAGGGAGAAGAGGGGTAAGAGACAGGGGCCGGGGACTCTGCAGTCCAGACCTCCAGCCCCTGCCTGAACATCCCAGGGCAGCCGTGGCAGCTCCATGCCTGTTCTGTCTTCTGTAAAGTAGGCCCCACTGAGCACCCCTTCTCATACCCGCCGTGGCTTCCCTGAGCCGATGCTGCTGAGTGCTCAGGACGAGGGCTCTGGACAGGGTCTTGAGAACTTGGGGTCACACCAGAGCGAGGCTCTGCCTCCTGAGGGGATCCTGGGTGAATGGATCAGCCCTCCTGCTCCAGCATACCTTCCTTCTGACTGGCAGTGCCAGGAGCCCAAACAGCCACCCCAGAATCCCTGGCAGCTGGGGGCTGGATGCGAGTTGGCATCTACCAGCTGGATGTGCTGGGGTTGGGAAGGCAGAAGTGAAGTGAGGCCCTCCTGTTTCTGTGGGGCATCCACGGCCCCGCCCCAGGACACAGGCATGGGAACGCGGCATCCACGGCCCCGCCCCAGGACACAGGCATGGGAACGCGGCATCCACGGCCCCGCCCCAGGACACAGGCATGGGAACGCGGCATCCACGGCCCCGCCCCAGGACACAGGCATGGGAACGCGGCATCCACGGCCCCGCCCCAGGACACAGGCATGAGAACGTCCTGATCTCTTGGCCGCAGCAAGGCCTCGTGCTCCTGGACCCCGGAGTCCTCTGGAGGCCCCGTTCTGTCTCACCAGCTCTCTAGCAATTCTGCAAGCTTCTGTCTGCTTTACACTTCATTCCACTTGAAATGCATGAGTGGTTTCTGTTCTCCCCACAGAACCCTTTCTCTGGGCCTCCAATGCCCAGCTGTAAAATGGAGAGATGAGTTCCCACCATTCAGGATCATGTGAGGAGCTGACCATTCCTTGTTTCTCACAGCCGTCCCCGTCCACCGACCTGGGCTTGCCTGTGATGGGGTCTGCCATCAGAGCTTGGAGCAGGGGGAACTTACCAAAGATGAAATTGTCAGGCCTGAAGAGATGTCCAAAGGCCCCTGAGCGGACACTGTCCATGGTTCCGGGTTCCAGGTCCACCAGAATGGCTCGAGGCACGTACTTGTGAGCTGAGGGGAGAGAGGGGCTCGGTGATTCGGGTCACAGAGGGCCAGAGCCTCTCCCTCATTCTTTCTAAATTCTGTGCCCGCCTGCCATCCTCCTGCTCACATCCTAAGAGCCTGTACTCTGAAGTCAGAGTCCTGGACCAAAGGCAAGCTTCAACAACTTTCTTCACCCTTAAGCCTCACTGTGTTTAAGGACGGAGGAGGACAGGATGGAGCAGGACAGGCAGGATTCAGTCAGACGTCCACCAGATGCAGGGGCTCGTGTCTGCACTCCCAACACTTTGGGAGGCCAAGGCAGGTGGATCGCTTGAGTCCAGGAGTTCGAGACCAGCCTGGGCAACATATTGAGACTGTCTCTATTACATTAAATAAAATTTTAAATCACATGTCCATGTGGGAAGGTGGGTGTATCACCACTTTGATATGGAAATCACTTTACACCAGTTGCTAAAGAGCCCCTGACTAAGCCCTCCAGGTGACCCCTTCTCTAGGCCCTCTTATGGCCTCCAAAGTCTCTGGCCTGCCCCATCCCTGTCTGTGCCCCTGGACATGCACAGGCCCTCATGGCACTAATATGTTTGGCTCTCACTTTTGTGACTGTGATTTATTGTCTATTCTGTGCGTCTGGATGCTTGACATCCAGTTACGCCTGCTGGCATCTCAGCCAACCCAACCCATGGGAGGACAGAGATGCTGAGAGCTGGTGAGTCCAGGTGCTGAGACCTGGTCAGTCAGATGCTGAGACCTGGTCAGTCCCGGGCTGGGATAGGGAGGCTGGGGCAGGCACTCACAAGAGGCCTCGTTGTAGTAGACGCTGATCCGCTCCAGCTGCAAGTCCGAGTCGCCCACGTAGTTGCCGCTGGGGTCGATGCCATGCTCATCACTGATGACTTCCCAGAACTGCAAACAAAGTGGGAGAGGAGGGGTCGGCACCGGCCCATAGACCCAGCCAGGCCCTTTCCCTTGTGAAGCCTTTTAGCCCTCGCTACAAAATTAGGGCTTTTGACCCAAGGCCTCCACGAGCCCCATTCAGAAGAGAGCCCCACACTCTGTTACCTGTCAGAAAATTGCCATAATAAATATGCACCTCCACACCTACACGTCCAGGCTGACCACAGCCCCAGGGTGGGTCAAGGTTCAACAGACCCACACCCAGGCCCCCAGGCCCAGCTGTGCACCTGCTGGCAAGGGCCTGGGCCAGCTGATTCCTCCATGATGGGCATTGGTAATAAACACCTTGAGGGTTAGTTTTTACTATCCCCTCTTTTCAGGAAAGGGAACTGAGACACAGAGCGGGTAGAGACACCCACAGTAGCTGGCAGAGCAGGGTTCAGAGGCCCAGAGCTCAGGATCGCTTTTGGCTGCTACACCTGCCCCTCCATGGAAGAGCAAACCATGTCCAGTGATGGTACCAGGACATTACTGGCCTCAGCTGACGGGACTCATAGGGACTCTGAGAGCCAGTCTCATCGGGGACCCCCAGCTGGGTCTGCAGAAGGGTCCTTGGGGTCCAAAATGGGAAGCGACTTGCCTGAGATCACCCAGCCTGTCCGTGTCAGGCTGGCATCGTCTCAGCTCCCAGGGGTCATCCTCTCTCTACCTGCCACCTCCACCTTTCTCCCCCTAGAGCAGGTGCCTGCAGTGCTTCTCAGACTCTGCTCCCATGACAGCTGCCGAGCGGAGCCTAGACTCAGGGGCTGGGCCTGCTGGGTTCACAGATCCTTCCCTCACCCTTCCCAGCTGTGTGACCTTGCGCAGGTCAGTAGGATTCTGTGTCTCAGTGTCCTCATCTGTACAATGGGCATGATGACAGGAGGTCTTTTTGAGATGAAAGTGGGTCAATCTGTGTGAGGCATATAAATGGTATATGGCAAACGTAGAACTATCTATCTGTGTGCACACGGAGAACCACACCCCTGGGTGAGAGCAAGGCCTTCAGGGAAGTTGCCACCTCATCGTGGGACACGCTGTGATGGCCGAGGCCGCTGCGTCTGGGAGCAGTGTCTGCAGGCAGCAGGCCTCCTGGGACACACGCTGGGAGGCTTCCCGGGGCTGCCTGACCTCGCCCAATGCCCCTTGCCCTTACTCCTCAGGAGTGACTTTTAGATGAGCTGACGGGTATGAAGGCCTCAAGAAACAAGGGGCTCTACATGTGAGTCATGTGCTGCAGAAGATTCCTCAAGAAAAAAGCAGGTTAGAAAACAATTTGGTGGGGCCGGACACAGTGGCTCATGACTGGAATCCCAGCACTTTGGGAGGCTGACGTGGGAGGACCCCAGGAGTGTAGACAAAGATGCGCTTTGGAATGGAGACACAGGAGTTGTGTTTTAAGATGCCTCTAGTAGGCCAGGTGCAGTGGCTCACACCTGCAATCCCAGCACTTTGGGAGGCCGAGGCGGGCGGATCACGAGGTCAGTAGTTCGAGACCACCCTGACCAACATGGTGAAACCCCATCTCTACTAAAAATACAAAAATTAGGCCGGGAGCAGTGGTTCACGCCTGTCTGTGGTCCCAGCACTTTGGGAGGCCGAGGTGGGCGGATCACGAGGTCAGGAGATCGAGACCATCCTCGCTGGCACAGTGAAACCCTGTCTCTACTAAAAATACAAAAAATTAGCCAGGCGTGGTGGCGGGCACCTGTAGTCCCAGCTACTTGGGAGGCTGACTCAGGAGAATGGCGTGAACCTGGGAGGCGGAGCTTGCAGTGAACCGAGATTGTGCCACTGTGCTCCAGCCTGGGCAACAGATAGAGACTCCGTCTCAAAAAAAAAAAAAAAAAATTAGCCAGTGTGGTGGCGGGTGCCTGTAATCCCAGCTACTCAGGAGGCTAAGGCAGGAGAATTGCTTGAACCCAGGAGGTGGAGGTTGCAGTGAGCCGAGATCACTCCACTGCACTCCAGCCTGAGTGACAGAGTGAGACTCCATCTCAAACAAACAAACAAAAATATCAGCTGGCCATGGTGGCTCATATTTATAATCCCAGCACTTTGGGAGGCCAAGAGAGGTGGATCACTTGAGTCCAGGAGTTCAAGACCAGCCTGGGCAACATGGTGAAACCCTGTCTCTACCAAAAAACAAAAAAATTAGTTGGGCATGGTGACGCATGCCTATAGCCCCAGCTACTCAGGAGGCTGAGGTGGGAGGATCACTTGAGCCAGGGAGGTGGAGGTTGCAGTGAGCCTAGATCATGTCAGTCCAGGCGACAGAGTAAGAGCCTGTCTCAAAAAAAAAATACAGAAAGGTCCCTGAGGCATGGGGCCTGTCCAAGCTTCCCACCTACTGCTTGCCTCCCTAACGCTCTCTTTGAGGATCCCCCATTAATTTAGTTGCTGGCAGTCCACTTGAGTCGGGGACCTTGCTCCCCAAAGCACTGGGACACCCCAAATTTATGGTTCCAGGGAACCCACAACCACCAGCCCCTGTAAAGGAGGGGTGGAGAGAGTAACACATCTCTGGGAAGCCCTCTGCAGAGCGAGGCACAGGGCAGCAGGAGCGATGGAGCAGAGTGGATTCAGGACCCAGCATGAGCACAGCTGTGGGCCAGGCGCGTGCCTCGCAGGACCTGTTTTCTCATCTGTGAGATGAACCTGTGAATGGTGCCCACATCCAGGCCTTAGCACAAAGCTTGACATGAAAACATTCAGCACATGTTGGCTTCATTTTGTTCAAATGTTTTAGATACTATTTAAAGTTTTAAAACCATATGCACAGGTCACTTAAAAAAAATGGACCAGAAGGATAGAAAAAGAAATTTGTTCCCACTTGGATAGAGAGAGGTGGCTAGATGGGCACCAGGTTTATCTGCAATATTTCAGGGTTTTTTTAACCAGGAGAATATATTAATTGCTTTTGTAGTTAAAATTAATAAAATTATAATTTGAGATAAATAAAATATATTGTTACTTTTTTCTTTTGAGATAGGGTCTTGCTCTATTGCCCAGGCTAGAATGCAGGGGCATGATCTCAGCTCACTTTAACCTCTGCCCACCTCCCCCAGGTGATCCTCCCACCTCAGCCTCCCACGTAGCTGGGACCACAGGCCGGCGTGCCACCATGTCCAGCTAATTTTTTTTGTTTTTTATTTTTTGTAGGGACGGAGTCTTGCCATGTTGCCCAGGCTGGTCCTGAACTGCTGACCTCAGGTGATCCACCCACCTCGGCCTCCCAAAGTGCTGGGATTACAGGTGTGAGCCACCGCACCTGGCCTATGTTACATATTTAATAAACAATAAAATATAATTTTATAAACTAAATCGTTAACATCACTACAGAAAAGGAAATCGGCCCGGCGTGGTGGCTCATGCCTGCAATCCCAGCACTTTGGGAGGCTGAGGCAGGTGAATCACCTGAGGTCAGGAGTTTGAGACCAGCCTGACCAAGATGGAGAAACCCCATCTCTAGTAAAAGTACAAAATAAGCCAGGTGTGGTGGCGGGCGCCTGTAATCCCAGCTACTCAGGAGGCTGAGGCAGGAGAATCGCTTGAACCCAGGAAGTGGAGGTTGCAATGAGCCGAGATCGCGCCACTGCACTCCAGCCTGGGCAACAAGAGCAAAACTCCATCTAAAAGAAAATAAGAAAAAAAAGAAAATTGTGGCCAGGCGTGGTGGTGAGCGCCTGTGGTCCCAGCTACTCGGGAGGCCGAGGCTGCAGTGAGCCGAGATCGCGCCACTGGACGCCAGCCCGGGCGACAGAGCCAGGCCTCGTCTCATAACCAAAAACAAAAACCTGGAAACACAAAGCAGAACCCGGCGTTCGAGGCCAGGCGCTCGGCCCGGGCGCTGTCCTTGGTGCTGACCTCGCGCAGCGCTTGGGGTCCTGGGGAAAGCAGGGCCGGGCTTTGAGGGCAGTGGCCAAGGCAGGTGGGAGCGGGGCTCCCCGATGAAGGGGCTGCGAGACTGGGGCCTCCAAGCCCCTCCAGGACCCGAATGCGGTTCCCGCCCGGCCCGCGGCTCCGCAGGTCTTTCAGGCGAGAGGGCGGGGCGAGCCAGGGACTCCGCCTCCCATTGGCTGAGACGGCCAGGCCCCGCCCCCAGCCCCGCCCCGCCGCCGCGAGGAGGCGGTGCCGAAGCCCGCGCGGAGGACAAAGGCTCCCCTCCCGCCGCTGCAGGCGAACCCCGCCCCGGGGAGGGAGGAGCGCAGGCCCCAGGAAAGGAAACCCCGGGGGTCCAGACTCAGCTCTGCGGCAGTGGGGCAGCGTCCTGTGCCCCGCGGGCCCCGGTGTTTCTGCATAGCCCGGCCCGCCCCTGCCCCCCCGGGGTGACTGCAGGCGGCCGCTCGGCTTTCCGGGCTTCGGGTTTTCTCATCCTCCCGGCGGCCTGCGCCCGGCTTACTGCATCCCCGCGAGATGCTGGGGGCTCGGCTCCCAGCGCAGGGGTGACCGCGGTGAGTCGTCCGCGCTGCCGCGTGACCGCCCGGGACCCGGCTTTGCTCCCGGCCTCGAATCACCCCGACTTCCCTCTGCCCAGAGTGCACGGGCCTTCCTGCCCAGCCAGGCACCGCCCGAGGACCCCAGACAGGGAAGCAGCCGCGTTGCCCCCCTATCAGCTGCGGGAGTGGAGGCCGAGAATGGCCAAGGAACTTCCCATTGATTCCACAAGGGCAGCAGAGCAAAGGAACACGCTCTTGCCGCCCCCGCCCCCGAGAAAATTTCCTTCTCTGTTGTTTTCATTGTTAAAAAGAATCAGATACTATTATTATTATTGTGAGACAGGATCTCACTCTATCGCCTAGTCTGGAGTACACTGGTGCGGTCATGGTTCATTGAAGCCTCGACCTCCCACGCTGAAGCGATGCTCCCATCTCAGCCTCCCAAGTAGCTGGGACTACAGGCGCGGCCCACCACGCCAGGCTAATTTTTTTTTTTTTTTTTTTTTTTTTAAAGAAACGGAGTTTCACCATGTTACCCCGGCTGGTCTTGAACTCCTTCGCTAAAGTGATCCTCCAGTTTCAGTCTCCCAAAGTGCTGGGATTACATGAGATTCCTCATCCACCGTGCCCGGCCAGGTATTAATTTTTAAAACGAAATATATTAAAAAACAAACAACTCAAAAGGAATAAAAAGTAGCGGGCAAACTAAGAGCTCCAGTGTTGAGAAGCAGAGCACAAGGCAGCCAAGGACACGGTCCAGGGGACAAGGGCTCCCTCTGCTACCCGTGGAGCCTCAGGGGATGTCTGCATGTGGACCTGACTTCTAGATCCCAGCTCTTGCCTGACAAGTGCCTTGTGGGACCACAGCTCTGGGCCCATCCCAGCCATAGAAGGAAGAAACCCCAGGTGGGCCCCAGGGCTGCCTGCCCTCCCTCCCCCCAGAGACCCCTGACCCTCCCAGGAGCCCCAGGGCTGCCTGCCCTCCCTCCCCCCAGCGACCCCTGACTCTCCCAGGAGCAGATGCTCAGGGGAGGCTTGGCCCCAGTGACCACATTAATGAGCCCTCAGCCCCTCCCATCAGGCCAAGGCAGCTGTCAGAGGCTGCTCCGGGAGTCCTGGTTTGATTTGAGGCCACTGTCCCCCAGGCCTCCCCTCCCCCAGGCTCTCCTTGGCAGGCACAGCTGTCTCCTTGGGTGATTAGAGTCTCCCCACTACTGGGCCTCCCACCCTCAGAGGCGCCTCCACCCGGAGCCAAAGTTGCAATTTACATGTCAGCCACGTGGCTGGCCCTGTTGTAATTAGCTTTTTGTTCCTGCCTGGTTTCCATGGCAACAGCCTCCGGAGGCAGCCTTTCTCTGGCCCCTTCCCCTCCAGGACCGTCTCCTGCACCCCCTCCTTCCCAGAATCAGCGCTGCACCAGCCCTGAGCTGGGTCCCTGGCCTTGGTCCTGACAAAGCCAGCCTCCCCCCCATCCCCTGTTCCCCAACACTGTTCGGAGGGCAGATCCTTTGGCAAGCAGCGCCCCCAACCCGCCCCGCCCGAGCCCCAGGTTGGCTCCTGCAGAGGATGAGAACCAAGGGCCAGCCCAGCTCTCTCGCACCTGCTGTGTGACCTTGGGCCAGGGACAGCCTCCCAGGACCAGGGGACACGACGTCCCCTTAACGATTTAGGCAGGGGTCCCTGCACAGCTGCACCAACGCCCCTTCCTGCGTGGCCCCAACATCTGCGAGGTGGGCTAACAATGGAGGGAGGGGCGCGCCACGGTGCAGCCTCCACACCCCACAGCCCGGCTTTGTTCCCACATCCAATCCCCAGACTGGTAGACCCTGGGTGGGCGCGGTCAAGCCCCGCGGGGGTTGCCCAGGAGCGGCTGCGCCGATGGAGAGCCTGGTCCTGGACCAAGGTCATCTCGAGTCCAGGCCCAACCCCTCCAACAAAGGGACAGGGTGGAGCTAGGACGCCGAGGGGTGTCGGAGCAGGCTGGGGTAATCGGGGCGGCTCTAGCCTCTCGGGGGACGTTCGGCTCCTCCAGTGGGGGGTTCGGGCCGAGGAAATCACGGCTGTGAGGAGAACCCCCCACCCTACCCAAACCTGCCTACCCCACCCGTCTCACTCAAGGCTATGCCGCCGCCCCAAAAAAGAGGGCCACGCCCAGACAGGGCTCCCAGCTGCACCTGCGGAGGCCCGGTGGAGGGGGTGCAGGTGTGGAGGGGGCGCAGGTGTGGAGGGGGCTGAGGCTTCGCGACTGACGTGAGCTGCGCCTCGACAGCCCGAGGTCACCTGGGCAGGGGCAGAGAGGTGCAGGCGAGAGTCCCAGGGCGGGGGCCCCGCGTCCCGGCCGCCCGGCGCGGCGCTGGGCGCATCCCTTTGTTGCAGGTTCGCAGGGGCGGGGGCAGCTGGAGGTGCGGCCCGCGGGGCACGGCGCCTCCCTCCTCCCGCCCCGGGGCCCGGGACAGGCCGGGGCGCGCAGCCTCACCTTGGCCCCGATCTGGTTGCCGCACTGGCCGGCCTGGATGTGCACGATCTCCCTCATACTGGGCGCGTCTGGCGGGCGGCTGCGGACGGGCGCTGGCGGGCCGGGCTGGCTGCTGAGGGTCGGGGACCGCGGCCGCGCGCTCTTATAGCCGCGACCCCGCCCTTCGCATCGGCTGATGTCACCGCGGGTGGCCAATCGGGAGGCGCCGCCGCAGAACCCCGCCCGGCCCGCAGGCTCCGCACCGCGCGTCCCCGCCCGTCGCGCGCAATGCGGCGCCCCTCCCGCAGCCAAGGATCCCCCGACGCTGGGCCGGGCGCGGTCTGAGGGCCCCGCGCATTCGAAAGGAGGGGCTGTCTCCCAGAGGAGCTGGCTGTGGGGGCGCCGGGCTCCAGGGAGGACAATAGCCCCTCTTGGCCCTGGGAACCCCGCCCCCAGCTACCCTCTCGGTTCCGCCCTTGCGACAGCCCCACCCTGCGGCTTTGTACGGAGGGTCTTTTTTCCCCACGCCGGTTTAGAGACCAACCCGCACCATCCCAGCTCCCTGTCTTTTGGCAGACAAGGTGCTCTGAGCTTTTGCCGGTTTTGGGTGGGGGAGGTAGGTAAAGGCTGGCCCAGGCCCTGAACCCACTGAGAAGAAACAAAGCGTCGGATCAGAGCTCGGAAGGGCGCGAACACAGAGGGGTGGCGGCGGCCGAGAGCGAGCTCCGTGGGTCGCCGGCTTCCGCAGTGGGCGGGGAGGGGGTGGGCACCCGACCTCCTCCACCAAGGGGCTGCCATGAGAGTCCAAAGGAGCTTTGTGGGCCCGGGCGCGCACAGCACCTGGACGTGCCACTGCCCGGTGCGCATCCGTGTCAGGAATCGTCACAAGGATGCTCAAGCCAGGCAAGAAGCCGGCCAGGGTGGGGGAGGGTGGGCAGCGGCTTCTATCTGACTCACTGTCTGAGGTCGGAGACTGCGTGCAGGGGGGCCTCGGGGGAGCGACTGGAGATGCGTTTACTGGTCAGAGAAGGAAGGGAGCAAAGGACTCGCCGACACGGCACTGACCTCCTCCTGGGCCAGATATTACAGTGACACCACCTTAGAACACGGGCCTTCTGATACTTCAGTAACAAAAATCCTTCAGGAAGGGTCTGACAGTGCACGATGTACAGACGAACCCCACCCGGCCCCCAAATCAGCATTCACTTCACAAAATGAGCAGCTGCGAACTTGCCTGTGGACGCCTGTGTCCGGTCCGTGTGCACAGGGCTGTGTGTGGGTGGCGTGGACGTGTACCTGTCTCTTTTCTCTCAAGAAGCTCTCCAGTTTGGAAAGTCGAGAAATGGATCTTTTGTTCTCAAGAGATGCCCCTCCCTGCCCCACAGTGTGCTCGTGTGGCTGCGGCTGGGGTCTAGCTGCCTGGGGTTCCTCCCTGTCCCTGTTCAAGGGAGTCCGGGGTGAGTGTCTGAGGTGCCTCCCTGTCTCCACGAGGGAAGAAGTTTTGCAGCTTCAGGCCAGCCAGCTCCTGCTCCATCCTCAGAGGGGTCTGGTGCCAGGCTTAAGGCTGACTCACCGTCCAGTCTCCCAGCAGAGGCGGGCCCTGCCAGGAAGCAGCTCCCAGTCCTGAGGCCGGCAGTCAGGGCTGGAGCTGACGCAGGGGTGGGGCTGGCCAGGGGGCTGCTGACTGAGCCTGCGTAGGAGTTGGCTGATGGCCCTGCAGCCTCCATTGAGCCTGTCCCAGGAAGGGGGCTGACTGAGTGCTCAGTCTCTGCAGAGGAAATGGAGGTGGTCTCTTCAGTGAGACGCCCAGGTTTCAGCAGAGGGATGGCCCAGGGGCTCCACTGCTCCCCAGCACCAGGCAGCATAGTTCATCCCCAGGTACTCACTCCCAGGGACTTCTCCGCCGGCTGGGCCTCTGCCTCACTGCCATCTTCAGAGGCCTCACATCAAGCATTTCCCAGGACGGGCTGAACACAGACCCTCCACCCCCCACCCCTTCCCCCCTCCAGCCCCCACCCCTTCCCCACCTGCCTACTCCCAGAATGGCAGTGCTGGGCAGACAGCAGACCCAGCCCCCAGCCCACCTGCACTGAGCCCCCTTCCAGGCATCTCAGAGTGGACAGGGATGGTCCCATTCACGGCTCATCATGGCTGGAGGGACTCAGGGCCAGGGCCAGCAAAGGGATGTGTCCCGGCTGAGGTCACATGTGGTCACAGGGAAGGCTGGGAACCCGCCTCTTCTGCAGCTAGGACAGCATCAAGAGTGGAGGGGACTGGGGCCCTGCTGCACCTGCTCGTCCTTCCTCTAGGCTGGGGTTTGTCAGCACGGAGAGAAAACCGAGAAGCATGGTCAGCGCAAGCCTGGTTGGGACCTCCACACTCCCCAGGCATTTGGGGCCTCTGGGGCTGTGGCTTCCTCACCTGGGGAGGCAGCCACGTTTTCCGGGACTCCTTTCTTCCCTCTCGACTCTCACCCCTGCCCACCTTCCCCTCCCCCATCCCTCCACCCGCAAACTTCAAGCACTTTCTGGAAGGGGCTAAGGTGGGTGATGCTGAGTCACATTTATTACCAGACTTTCCTGGCCCCATGCTCACAGGCACTGGCCACTGAGTCAGGCATTTGCCAGGGCTGTCTGCTTGGGCGACTGCTGCAGGAAAGCAGGCTGAGGCCCCAGTGCCCAGTCTGAGCCTTAGAACCGGCCCTCAGGAGGGCTCAGCCCCACACCACTAGGGGGGCTCCTGCAAACCTGGTCCCTTGGCCTGAGGCAGGGATTTCACCTCCTTTTGCAAGAGCCGCTGCAGGGCTGTGGAAGAAGCTTTCTGGTCACAAAGCCCCTTCTCCTGGGGCTGCTGTGGGAGTAGCTCTTGGCACACACTTCCACCCAGAGACTTCACATCCCAGCTGACGAGGGCACGGTCCTGAGAGCTGGCAGCAAAGATGGGGGTGGGGTGGATGCTGCTCAGTCATTGGAGCAGATGGAGTGTCCCAGGAGTGGGCGGAAAATGTCTCTTTAGGAGCCTGAGGCCGGCCCCTGGTGCCCGGAGCCTGAGGCCCCACAACCTCCCCATGTCCTCCTCCGTTCCCCACGACTGCTGGTGAGAAGTCCTGCCTGGAGTTTTGCAGGGACCCCTCCCTGGACCCAGAAGGGTCCGCGCTTCAACACCTTCAGAGATCATTTAGTCCATCCTCTTTGACAAACGGGGACACACAGGAACCAGGCCACACAATATCACCACCTCCCTCTGCCCAGCACACTTAAAGCCGCCTGCACCGCGCTCACCAGGAGCACGTCAGCACCTCCTTGAGCGTCCTGCGGAGCTCCTGGCTGTGGAAGGCGTAGATGAGGGGGTCGATGATGGCATTGCAGATGATGAGGGCGAGAAAGAGGTTGAAGTTCTTGAAGATGCAGCCGCACGTGGGGTGCTCGGGGCAGAGGACGATGAGTGTGAGATGCAGGAAGAAGGGGCCCCAGCAGAGGAAGAAAATGCCCAGCAGGATGGTGAGGGTGACAGCGCCTTTAAGGCCAAAGCCCTGGTGGACCGGGCGCTGCCTCTTGTGGAGGCGGGCGATGCCCTGGGCGTGCTGGCAGGCCCGGGCCAGCATGTGGACGTACAGCACCGCCATGAGCACCAGCACAGCCAGGAAGAAGACCACGAGGCACAGCAGGACGGCCGTGTGGTCGCAGTAGGCGATGAAGAGCGTGCTGAAGAGGACACTGGCCACCCAGATGGCCGCGATGGCTCGCCGCGCCCGCGGCAGGGTCACGATGCTGTGGTAGCGCAGTGCGTAGAAGATGGAGATGTAGCGGTCCACGGCGATGGCGCCCAGGAAGCAGAGGCTGGACAGCATGGAGCTGCAGGTGATCACGTCAATGACATTGTCCACCTGCTGCAGCACCGCAGCCCGGGCCACCAGTGCACCGGCCTCCAGCAGGAGGATGACGGCCGTCTCCAGCACGTTGCTCCCACTCACCAGCAGGTCCGACAGGGCCAGGCAGCAGATGAAGCAGTACATGGGTGAGTGCAGGTTCCGGTTCTTGGCGATGGTGGCCACCACCAGCATGTTCTCCACCAAGCTCACCAGCCCCAGGCTGAGGAAGAGCCCGTCAGGGATGGACACCTCCAGGCACCGGGCTCCTGTCTGGTTGGCAGCCAGCCCCAGCTGGGGGATGGCTGTGGGGGTGGAGTTGAGGGAGCCCAGGAGTCTTCTCTGGGATCCCTGCACAGCCATAGTCCTGACCAGGAAGCAGGAAGGGGTCGTTGGAGGCCTCCAGGTCCCCACAGTTCTCCCCCTCCAGGTGTCCTGCTTAGTTCATGGTGCTGCCAGGGGGCCTTGGGTGTCCCCCATGCCTGCCTCCTTCCATCTGGGCACCCCCAGATCTGCCCTCACACCCTCTCCGTGGCTGGACAGGTCAGCCCAGGCATGGCCCAGCCAGTCCAGACACCTCCTGGCATCAACCCCCTGGGCTCAGGGATTCTCACAACCAAGCCTGGTCCTCAGCTCCCTCCCTGCCTCTTCCCTGGTGGCTGCTGCTCAGGTCCCCAGGACATTTCGACACCTCTGGACCGTCTTGGCCTCTGTCTCCTGCCTTCCTGGGCCAGGGCTGCGCTGAGGTCCTGGGAAGAATGGAGCTTTTCTCTGCGTTTTTAAAAGTCGTCCTCGGAGCCCCTCCCACTGAGGGCGGCCACATGACGGGCACATGCCAGGGGCGTGAGCACCCACCATGGCCCGGCACGCCACCAGGCAGCGTGCAGCACCCAGGGGGTCCCTCACACCGCAGATCTCCTTTACGTTAAAAAACACCACAGTCTGTCCTGGTCACCAGGGCCCCCACCTGGCCGCCCCTCTAGGAGTCCGGAGCTTCCCCGGGACCTGCCCTCTCCAGAGGCCCCACCCTTCACCCCTCCCCACGTCAGCAGCTCAGGGAGGACAGGGGCCCCCTCTGCTCTCAGCCAAAGCACGCATGGAGCAGCAACTCAGCTGTCAACGTTCACGGCAGATTTGGGGGCTGGACCAGGGAGAACTTTCCAATAATTAAAGTTCTGGAAACTGAGTGAGCCCTGCAGGAGTTGCACATCGCGGGGGGTGAGGGGGCTTCCGGCCAGGGCAGAGCGTGAAAGCGTCCAATGCTAGTGAGCCCTGGAGGGGTTGGTGCTTTCAGGCATCTGGTAGAGCCTGAGGCCACTCTGGCGCCTGCCCCCAAGGGCCCAGCCTCGCCCAGCCAGAGTGGCGACCCCCTCAGCTGCGGCCCTGGGGCTGTGGGGGTGTTGCTTCCTGGGAGCGGACCGGCTGGGGCCACCCTGGTGAGGTCTTCGGGGACCCTCCAGTCATCTCGTTGCTCATCCTCACAGGGGCACCCGGGACGCTGCTCCCGCCCTCCCCGGGCGGCGCGCCATTTCCGCTGCGGAAGGCACCACAGGCCCTGCACCAACAGCCACATCAAAGGCAGACCTCTCGCCTCCAGCCGTCGCACGTGGTGCTCCGCAGGCCGTTCACAGCAGTCGGGCGTGGCCCCGAAGCCCAGCAGGGACGGTGGGGAGGGGTCCTGGCACCCACTGCAGGCATCTTCCTGGGTTCACTCCAGGGCGTTCCCAGCACTTTCTTGCTGAAGACTGCGTCTGTGCTGAAGGGTGGAAGCGGGAGGAGGATGGAATTACTCGTCCCATTTACAGCTGCAGGAAAGGAGGCAACGGTGCAGGCACCGCATCAGGGTTTTCAGTTTGTGTCTGCAATGTTTGAGTTAAAATCCATCCTGTCTCTCGCCCGACTGCCAAACTCTGACCATGAAATGCTCACACCACTCACAAGCCACCTCCGTGTGTGTGAGCACGTTAATATTTTTCATATTTACTGGTACAGTAAATACTCACTTGTTACATCTGCATTTTACAATTTATAAATCTTTAGTTTTGCTTTAAAAATTTTTATTATTGTCGGGCACGGTGGCTCAGGGCTGTAATCCCAGCACTTTGGGAGCCCAAGGCGGGTGGATCACCTGAGGTCAGGAGTTCGAGACCAGCCTGGCCGACATAGAGAAACCCTGTCTCTACCAAAAATACCAAAATCAGCCAGGTGTGGTGGTGGGTGCCTGTAATCCCAGCTGAGTCAGGATAATAGCTTGAACATGAGAGGCGGAGGTTGCCGTGAGCCGAGATTGCGCCATTGCACTCCAGCCTGGGCAACAAGAGCAAAACTCTGTCTCGAAAAAAAAAAAATTATTATTGCCGGGCACAGTGGCTCACCTCTATAATCCCAGCACTTTGGGAGGCTGAGGCAGGCGGATCATGAGGTCAGGAGTTCAAGACCAGCTTGGGTAATATGGTGAAACTCCATCTCTACTAAAAATACAAAAATTAGCCAGGCGTGGTGGCGCACGCCTATAATCCCAGCTACTTGGGAGGCTGAGGCAGAATTGCTTGAACCCAGGAGGCGGAGGTTGCAGTAAGCCGGGATCACACCACTGCACTCCAGCCTGGGAAACACAGATTCAGTCTCAAACACAAACATATATATATATATATATTATTTTTATGTATTTATTTATTTTGAGACACAGTTTCACTCTGTCGCCCAGGCTGGAGTGTAGTGGTGCATTCTTGGCTCACTGCAACCTCCGCCTTCTGGGTTCAAGCAATACTTATGCCTCAGCCTCCCAACTAGCTGGGACTACGGCACCCACTACCACACCTGGCTATTTTTTGTATTTTTTGTAGAGACGGGGCTTCACCATGTTGACCAGGCTGGTCTTGAACTCCTGACCTCAGGTGATCGGTCCGCCTCAGCCTCCCAAAATGCTGAGATTACAGGGATGAGCCCCCACACCCCATCTGCTTTAATTTTTTTTTTTTTGAGACGAAGTCTCACTGTCACCCAGGCTGGAGTGCAGTGGCATGATCTCGGCTCACGGTAGCCTCTGCCTACCGGGTTCAAGTAGTTCTCATACCTCAGCCTCCTGAGTAGCTGAGACTACAGGCGCGTGCCGCCACGCCCGGCAAATTTTTGTATTTTTTTTAGTAGAGATGGGGTTTCACCATGTTGGCCAGGACGGTCTTGATCTCCTGACCTCATGATCCTCCCGCCTCCACCTCCCACAGTGCTGGGATTACAGGCGTGAGCCACCGCGCCCGGCCCTAAAATGTTTTAATTGAGGTACAACATACATGAAAATGCACCAGTGATAAATATGCAGGTTGAGGGATGACAGACCTGAACCAGCCACATAAGCAGCACCAGACCAACAGACACAGCGTTCCCACCCGGATGGCTCCAGCGAGCCACTGCCAGCCCATCTGGCCCATCACGTGAATGGTGTCCCAGTTCACTCTCTCTGGCTGAGATTCGCCTATGCCGGTGGCTGCAACCGTCTGCCTCAGACTGTGGTGTCCACGGCGTGAACAGACCACGTCTGGGTGGCTTCAGACTCCCTATCAACGATACCGTCTGATGGACACAGGTGCATCTGTGGATTGCCACCCGGGAGACATGGGCAGGGACCTCTCTTCAGCTTTGGGAGACTCGGTCAAACCATCTTCAAATTGGCAGACCTGTTTCTGTTAACACACGCAGCCCCAGGCTGCTCAGAGGAGAGAGCGCGCCCTGCCCACGCCACCACGGGACCTGGTGTCCGGCCACAGCCACAGAGCCTCGGCCTCAGCCCAGCCTTTTGCCTCCCATGACCTTTGCCCCCTCACGCTGTGCTTCCAGCATGAGCACAGGGGAGAGAAGGGTCCCAAGGTGTGAGAAGGCCAAGCCTCTGCCTCGGGAAGGAAGACGGCTCCCACTGGTGTGAGGGCCGTGGCTGTGTCCCTGCCCCAGGAGCCCCCCGACGTCCACAGCACCTCACAGACCCAGTCCCAGACCCCGCTCACCTCTGGCCATGAGCCGGGGAGCAGCCCCTGCCCCAGAGCACTGTCCCCTCACATTTCGAGGACGTTCATGTTTGCAGCTCCACAATGAGGCCTTTGAGACGGACGGCGGTTAACCCCAGCCTCCACTGCTACCCCCCAGCCCGGGACTTGAAAGGGCATGAGAACTAGGCAGCCTTTTTCCTGCCAAGATGCAGCTGGAGGGCATCGGAAGTGGGGTGACCCTGCCACAGGACTCCCACTGTGGTTCCTCACTGGATGTGCCTGTCGGGGCTTCGTGGGAAGATGAGGCACAGCCGAGCTGCAAAAAGTCAACTTTTTGATGCGTTATGGTCATGGGGGAGATAAATTAGCCTCGGGATGATCTGTGATTAGATGAAATCCTACAGAGCTAATCATATCTCGATTTTGGTCTCTTAGTGCCCCTGGAAACACTGCATGCTGAGTGGCCGGAAGACACGTGGGGCTGGCCCATCCGCTCACCAGGGTCCCCGCCACAGGCAGAGGCACCGTTCCTGCAGAGCACTTTCCACCCAGGTGTTTCTGGACCAGCGACCCACGAGGAGAATGAAGACAGACGTCTTCCTGCGTTTATTCAGTGTCTGGCATCCAGGGCCTGCAACACACACACAGGCACACACACACACACACAAATGTGCACCCACACACAGGCACACACGCATACAAATGTACACACATACAAATGTACACACATACATACGCACACACACACAAATGTTTACCCACACACGCGTGCACAAATGTTTACCCACACACGTATGCACAATGTTTACCCACACACGTGCACACAAATGTGCACCCACACCACATGCGCACACACACAGGCACACACATACAAATGCGCACCCACCCACACACACACGCACACACGCATCTGCTCAATGTGTGCCCGAGGGCTGCGAGAGGTAAAACATCTCTGTGGCCCAGGGAGTGGCCTGTCCAGCTGCGGCCACAGACATGGAGGTGGAGGTCACCGCTGGACCAACAGTCCCACCGTGGTGGGCTCCAGTACAGCTCCCCAGGACAGCCGGACCCACGGCTGATCTCAGCCCTTGGTTCAGGGACCATTTCCTTTGAACTTGGGGCTGGGGGTGTGGGAGGTGGCAAGCAGGGTTTCTCGTGGGCTCACCGTGGTGCCTGCATTGAAGGCTCTGGGGGGTTCTGGCTCAGTGGAAAAGGGCCCAGCTGGTGAGCCACGCTGCCTGTGGGCACCCGGGGAGCCACGTGTGCCTCAGCCTCTCGCTGGGCTGAGCAGGGCCAAGGGAGGAAACAGGACAGCATTCCCCACAATCATGGCAGAGGCTACGCCCTCAAAACAGTCTTTCAGATCTCACGGTCTTTGGAAGTAGGCTCAGCTGCAAGTCATGACATAAACCCCAGCACCACTGCCAAAGTGTCAGTGATCCAGCCACCTCTCGGGACAGCAGGCCTGGGCTCAGCCTCTGCTGCACTGTCCCTGGAACACCGGCTCTTCTCTGACTCCCAACCGTAGGGCGGCTGCTGCAGCTCCAAACATCACATCCCCATTTGGGTGGATTCAAGGCATCTGGAATGGAAGAGGCAGGGGACCCAGCTCTCCTTGCTTGCCTGTCATTTTCAGAGAAAAGACCCTGAAGACTCTAGCAGACCCCCGCATCTCGATGGCTGAAGCTCACCACGGACCACCCTGGCTGTGAAGGGTGGGGACCTAGGGCAGACTGGGGTTATCTCCCAACCATCTTCCCTGGAGCTGAGTGCAGATCCCCCATGGAAAAAGGGGTGGGTGGGACACCAGGAGGACCAGCCTGTGCTCCCCACAGGCTCCTGCTGACCACAAACATCGTTCACTCACTGCAGAGAGGAACGAGGCCACAGCACCAACTCCCCGCCCCCATGATCTCTTCCGGCAGAGCGTGGGGCTATCACAGCTGGGACCTCAGGGCACCGCTCCTGGAAACGGCCAGCACAGGGCCAGGGCTGCACCCTCAGGCCCACGTCTGAGATGGGCACACGTGGCTCAGCCCTCGGGCCAACTCTTGTCATGGACACTGGGCCCTCGTCGTCCTGGGGAGGGTCCTGCACCCTAAGCTCCCGCCCAGGAAATGCTGAGCAGAGTAAGGAGACACCAGGAACTGCCAAAAGGATGAACTCACAGGCCTCGGCAAGCACCAGGTTAGACGATTACACAGTGATGGGCTTTCTGGGAGGTGGGTCCACAGACCAGTACCTAGCTGGGGCTGGAACATGTTTCCTGCCTCATTGGCCGCCCTAGAGCCTCGGGCAGCCCCTCGTGTCTGCTGCCTCCTAAGGGTAAAAGATTAGGGCGGTGAGGGGTGCCAGGGGACAGGACCCCTGCTGCAGCCCTAACACCTTGGTGTTCTCGATCCTTCCAGAACCATGCTGGCTTCTGATGCTGTCTGGCTGCAGCCTCCGCCCCTCCTGCAGCTGCAGCACCGTGGGGCCGTGGGATGCACGGGTTCTGTGCACCATCAGTCAACTGTGCCAGGACCTGCTCCAGCTAAGCCCTCCCCCAAGACTGGGGTCTTGGTTCGAGTGGCCCATTCACCCTCAGACCGACTGTCCCCTGATCTTTGCTACATGGGCCCTCAGAGCTTCCCTGGGCACTTCTCTGCAAAACATGCTTCTGGGGCTTCGCCTTCAATTCTGGGCACTGCCCTCAAGTTCTCTAATAAAATTATTTTGGCAGAGCCAGGCGCGGTGGCTCACAGCTGTAACCCCAGCACTATGGGGGGCCAAGGCGGGCGGATCACGA
The DNA here is from genome assembly GCF_028858775.2 of Pan troglodytes. Lineage (NCBI taxonomy): Eukaryota > Metazoa > Chordata > Mammalia > Primates > Hominidae > Pan > Pan troglodytes. The sequence goes on along the minus strand of NC_072416.2, from coordinate 88,133,945 downwards.
GGTCAAGAGATTGAGACCATCCTGGCCAACATGGTGGAACCCCGTCTCTACTAAAAATACAAACATTAGCCAGGCGTGGTGGCGGGTGCCTGTAGCCCCAGCTACTCGGGAGGCTGAGGCAGGAGAATGGTGTGAACCCAGGAGGCGGAGCTTGCAGTGAGCTGAGATTGCACCACTGCACTCCAGCCTGCGCGACAGAGTGAGACTCTTGTCTCAAAAAAAAAAAAAAAAAGAAAATTATTTTGTCAGATTCAACAGATAGTGGCATCCAGCCAAAGGACCCCAACATCTCTACCCCATTTGCTTGGAGGAACAAGACTGAAGGCCGGCTGCCACATAGGGGCCTCTCTGCTCCAGCCCTGCCCTGAGACCCTCTACCAACAAGGCAGGCAGCTCTGTTGACGAACTCCACAGCAAGTTGAAGGAGGATGTGCACCCAGGGCCTTGGCATTCAGCAGGGACCTGCACTGAAGACCCCGTGGGGCCCCTTCTCCACCCGTGCCCAGATCCTGGGAGCACAGGAAGCGTGGTCTGGGCCCCACCTCACCCACAAGCCACCGGGAGGAGAATGGACTGAGTGTGATTCGAATCCGAGGGCATGGGACGGCGCTCAGTGCCTGCGAAAGGAGAAGGTGCGGACGGCAGAGCGTGACCCATTTACATTTATAGGAGAAACAGTGGACCAGGGAGCGACACAGTCAGCTTCCCTACTTCAGGCAACTGGCCGACTCCGACCAGCACAGAAATCGGGAACATCATCATACAGCTTTTTGGTCACCTCTGCGGACGCTCAGTCCCACTCCCCCTCCCCCTCAGCGTCGTCCTCGTGCGGCGCCTCCAGGTCGTTGAGGTGGAAGTTGGCCATCATGTCGCGCACAGCCAGCATCAGCCTGTTCAGGCCCTGGTTGCGGTTCAGACCCCCAGCCACTCCTTCCTCGGGCCTCTCCCCCTGCAGCAAGGGGACATGTCTGAGCAGGGGGCTGTCTGTGCTGGGACTAGGGGCCCGGGGCCCAAGCAGGAGGCACTGTGGAGCCCGAGGTGGCCCTTGCCCCAGCACCGGGCCCTGAACACTCCCCAGGTCCCTGTGAGGACGAAGCTCTCAAAACCAAATGCCGTGTCTAGACCAAGCCAGGCACAGAGTGGGATCAAGCCGGGCTGACTCGCGGCCCTGCATCTGCTACCATCTGGGCAGGCCCCAATTTCCCCAGCAGAATGGGCACCCCACTGGTACAATGCAGCCTTGGTCCTTCCCTGCTCCCTGTGCCGCCTGGCACAGTCCTGGTTCAAGGAGGCTCCAGGCATTCGCACTGGAATGGATATGCCCGCACCCACTGGGGAGGCAGGGGCTGGGGCGAGCTCAACCTACCTCCATGGTATAGTTTGGCAACAGTGACCGGAAGAAGAGAGCAATGGTGTTTCCATGGCTGATGGGACTTAGCCTGAAAGAAAGTCAAGAAAAGTCAGAAATGACACTGAACTGAGATTTGTGGGACCCAACCCGGCTCACGGGGCTGCCTGCCAGCTGCCTCCCACGCAGGGACACGGAGGGGCCGCCAGGGAGCAGAGCAGCAGCAGCTGAGCACAGGCCCTGGATTCCCTGGGTGGACCGTGAGGCTTCCTCATCAGCTTAGGGTGGGGGTGTGGACAGCGGGAACAGGATGAGGGAGACCAACTCAGCTGAGGCAGGCGTGGGGTCCGGAGCGAGGCTCCCACAGCCATCCTCGGCCACTGCACAGGTGCCTTGCTTTTCAGAAAAGCTGCAGTTTCAACGTCTCCTTCAGCACACACTCCTTACGCAAAGGCAGAAGCTTCCAGGGCCTGCGTTAAGCGGAGACCCTCACGGTGCGAGGGGCTACCGCGGCCCGGCTCTACAGGACGCTGAGCGGCCAGGCCTAAGGAGCTCTAGGGAGGGCAAAAGCCTGGGCTCCACAGCGGAGGGAGGCAGCAAAGAACCGCGATTCCTCAATGCTGCAACACCCTGCCGGCAGGGATAATCACGACGACCACTGTGTGGGTGACGGGGCCTGGGTAAGGCAAGTACTTTCAAGCCCAGAAGGAAAGGTAAAAAGCCTTTCAATGACCCAGATTCTGAAAGCCAGAAACACCGGCAGCCTGGCAGTTGGCCCTCTTGCGCCGCAGCCCTGCTTTCCCAGTCTGGCCATGGGGCTTTTGTTCTCTCAATGTGCCGTGTGCTCTGCTCCTGGCACAGGGCCTTGGCACATCGTGACTCTGCTGGGGAACACGAGGACCCTCTCCCCCGAGCCTGGTGAGGGCACATTCATCCTCTCCGTCTCAGCACAGCCACCATCCTTCCTCTGCGTCTCAGCACAGCCACCATCCTTCCTCCAAACACCTTACTGGAGGCTTTTTTTTTTTTTTTTGAGATGGAGTCACTCTGTCACCCAGGCTGGAGGGCAGTGGCATGATCTCAGCTCACGGCAACCTCCTCCTTCCGGGTTCAAGGGATTCTCCTGCCTCAGCCTCCTGAGTAGCTGGGATTACAGGCACAACCCACCACGCCCAATTTTTTTTTTTTTTTTGAGACGGAGTCTTCCTCTGTCGCCAGGATGGAGTGCAGTGGCATGATCTCCACTCACTGCAACCTGTGCCTCCCGGGTTCAAACAATTTTCCTGCCTCAGCCTCCCAAGTAGCTGGGACTACAGGTGTGCGGCACCACACCCAGCTAATTTTGTTGTATTTTAGTAGAGACGGGTTTTCAGCACGTTGGCCAGGCTGGTCTCAATCTCTTGACCTTGTGATTTGCCCACCTTGGCCTCTCAAACTGCTGGAATTACAGGCGTGAGTCACTGCACCCAGCCGTCTAAGTTTTGTATTTTTAGTTGAGACGGGGTTTTGTCATGTTGGCCAGGCTGGTGCAGTTTTGATTTTATGTTTATTTCTAGATTCTAAAATTAATATGTTTTCCCCACTTCACTGCACACCTGCTTCCACTGTGTCACTCGCACCTGCCACAGAGGCCGACACGCAAGCGCTCATACGTTCGGTGGAGATGGGAAAGAACGTGGCCTGCAAACGCAGAGCTGTGATCCCCAAATAACACTGTTCCTCTCCTCCTCTCCCTTCCTATGAGGGGAAAGACCCACTTAACCCTGAGCCCCATCTCTCAGCATCTGGGTCTGAAAGAGGCAGCCAGTCCCTGTGAGCCCCAAAGCCCTGACCTCAGAGCTGCAGGAGAGAGCTGGGAGCTGCGAGGTGGGAGCTGGGAGCTGGGAGCTGCGAGGTGGGAGCTGGGAGGTGGAAACTGGGAGGAGGGAGGCGGAAGATGGGAGCTGGTAGGCGAGAGGCGGGAGCTGGGAGCTGGGAGGCGGGAGCTGGGAGGCGGGAGGCGGGAGCTGGAAGGTGGGAGCTGGGAGGTGGGAACTGCGAGGAAGGAGGTGGGAACTGGAAGGTGGGAGGAGAGAGTTGGGAGGTGGGAGGAGGGAGGTGGGAGGTGGGAGCAGGGAGGTGGAAACTGGGAGGGAGGTGGGGGGTGGGAGGAGGGAGGTGGGAGGAGGGAGCTGGGAGGTGGGAACTGGGAGGAGGGAGGCGGGAGCTGGAAGGTGGGAGGCGGGAGGTGCCAGGTGGGAGATGAAAGGAGGGAGATGAAAGGAGGGAGGTGGGAGCTGGGAGGTGGGAGGAGGGAGCTGGGAGCTGGGAGGTGGGAACTAGGATGAGGGAGGCGGGAGCTGGGAGGTGGGAGCTGGGAGGTGGGAACTGGGAGGAGGGAGGCAGAAGCTGGGAGGTGGCAGCTGGGAGCTGAGAGATGGGAGGTGGGAACTGGGAGGAGGGAGGTGGGAGGAGGGAGGCGGGAGCTGGGAGGTGGGAGGAGGGAGGTGGGAGCCGGGAGCCGGGAGCTGCTAGGTGGGAGCTGGGAGCTGGAAGGTGGGAGCTGGGAGGTGGGAACTGGGAGGAGGGAGGAGGGAGGTGGGAGCTGGGAGGTGGGAACTGGGAGGAGGGAGGCGGGAGCTGGGAGATGGGAGGTGGGAGGTGGGAACTGCGAGGAAAGAGGTGGGAACTGGCAGGTGGGAACTGCGAGGAAGGAGGTGGGAACTGGAAGGTGGGAGGTGGGAGCTGGGAGGTGGAAACTGGAAGGAGGGAGGTGGGAGCTGGGAGCTGGAAGATGGGAGCTGGGAGGTGGGAACTGCGAGGAAAGAGGTGGGAACTAGAAGGTGGGAGGAGGAAGCTGGGAGGTGGGAACTGGGAGGTGGGAACTGGGAGGTGGGAACTGGGAGGAGGGAACTGGGAGGAGGGAGCTGGGAGGTGGGAGCTGGGAGGTGGGAGCTGAGAGGAGGGAGGCAGAAGCTGGGAGGTGGCAGCTGGGAGCTGAGAGATGGGAGGTGGGAACTGGGAGGTGGGAGGAGGGAGGTGGGAGCTGGGAGGTGGGAACTGGGAGGAGGGAGGAGGGAGGTGGGAGCTGGGAGGTGGGAGGTGGGAGCTGGGAGGTGGGAACTGGGAGGAGGGAGGCGGGAGCTGGGAGATGGGAGGTGGGAGGTGGGAACTGCGAGGAAAGAGGTGGGAACTGGCAGGTGGGAACTGCGAGGAAAGAGGTGGGAACTGGCAGGTGGGAACTGCGAGGAAGGAGGTGGGAACTGGAAGGTGGGAGGTGGGAGCTGGGAGGTGGAAACTGGAAGGAGGGAGGTGGGAGCTGGGAGCTGGAAGATGGGAGGTGGGAGGTGGGAACTGCGAGGAAAGAGGTGGGAATTAGAAGGTGGGAGGAGGAAGCTGGGAGGTGGGAACTGGGAGAAGGGAGGAGGGAGCTGGGAGGTGGGAACTGGGAGGAGGGAGCTGGGAGCTGGGAGGTGGGAACTGAGAGGAGGGAGGCGGGGTTGGAAGATGGGAATTTGGAGGAGGGAGGCGGGAGCTGGAAGGTGGGAGCTGGGAGGAGGGAGGCAGGAGGTGGCAGGGGAGGTGAGAGGAGGGAGGCGGGAGCTGGGAGCTGGGAACTGGGAGGAGGGAGGAGACAGGGGCTGTAAGGTGGGAGGCGGGAGCTGGGAGGTAGGAGGAGGGAACTGGGAGGTGGGAACTGGGAGGAGGGAGCTGGGAGCTGGGAGGTGGGAACTGGGAGGAGGGAGGTGGGAGCTGGGAGGTGGGAGGCGGGAGCTGGGAGGTAGGAACTGGGAGCTGGGAGGTGGGAACTGGAAGGAGGGAGGAGGGAGGTTGGAGCTGGGAGGTGGGAACTGGAAGGAGGGAGGAGGGAGGTTGGAGCTGGGAGGTGGGAACTGGGAGGTGGGAGCCAGGAGCTGGGAGGAGGGAGGTGGGAGGTGGGAACTGGGAGGTGGGAGCCGGGAGCTGGGAGGAGGGAGGAGGGAGGTGGGAGCTGGGAGGTGGGAACTGGGAGCTGGGAGGTGGGAACTGGAAGGAGGGAGGAGGGAGGTTGGAGCTGGGAGGTGGGAACTGGGAGGTGGGAGCTGGGAGGAGGGAGGAGGGAGGTGGGAGGAGGGAGGTGGGAGCTGGGAGGTGGGAACTGGGAGGTGGGAGCCGGGAAGTAGGAGGAGGGAGGAGGGAGGTGGGAGCTGGGAGGTGGGAACTGGAAGGAGGGAGGTACCTCTCTGGCCTGACGTAGGAGTAGATTGTGTCCGAAGGAGGCAGAGGATCAAACCCCATCACAGACTGCGTGGTCACGTCCTTCAGAAAGGGACATAAAACGAAGATGCTACGGATGCTGCCAGGGGGCGTCTGCCTCTCCCAGCAGAGTCCTTCAGTTGACTCCAGCGTGGACTGGATGCATCTGCTGAGAGATAGCCACAGAGTCTGACAGAAACGGCTGTGCTTTTTGTACCAACGAGCTTTGGGTGAGGGTGGGACGGTCCTTCTGCCACCAGGACACTCACGGGAGTCGAGGTGAACCTGCACGGCGTCTGCCCTGCACACCAGAGTGTGTGGTGGGGAAGGAAGGGGGTCACGTGCCGCTCAAGCCTGCCAACTTCTTCACCACGTGACAGAAGCTCCCACTTCAGCGAATGCAGGCTACAGGGACCCTGAGCTGCCCTCCGGTTGCACAGTGCCATGTGCTGCCACTCTACTGAGGAGAGTCAGAAGCTCACAGCCCCAGACAAAGCCAGCCATGCCGGTCATAAGGGCCCGCAGAGCAGCTGAAGTTAAACCAGGAGGCACTAAGCTGTTCCCAGTGGACAGTCCACGGTCCTGTGACCCTCTGACTTGCTGGTTTTCTCACTCGTTCTATCTTATCCCTTAACAACAGTATAAACTCCTCAGGTTTTGAGACAGAAACGGCACCTCCAGCACAGGAGGCATCAGAGCAGGACTACACCCCACGACTACAGAGAATCCCCCAGCAGCCGCACCACACGCTCACAAGACCACGGATGGAGCAGCTCACCACGGTGATGACTCAGCTTGTGCTCTGAGCCCCAAAGGATTTCTCTCTCAAAACAACAAGCATCCGAACCTGGGCTGCCAGGAAAGGAGGAGCCCTCTGCACTAGACCCTGCCCCTGCCGTGGCGAGCTGCCAGGAAAGGAGGAGCCCTCTGCACTAGACCCTGCCCCTGCCGTGGCGGGCTGCCAGGAAACGAGGAGCCCTCTGCACTAGACCCTGCCCCTGCCGTGGCGGGGCTGGGCTGCTGCGGGAGCCCGCACCACGCACGCCTGCATGTGGGCCTCCCGGAGCAGAAGGGACGTGCATGTGACCGGCTCACACACAGCTCCCATTTCAGCCTTTCTCCCTTACCGGGGGCAGGGCAGCGACGGCTTCCTTGATCTCAGAGAGGATCACATGGCGGTGGATATTCCTGGGTGCACGCTGGTAGAGCACCTTCCGCCTAGGGCCGGGGAGAAACAAGGCACAGCAGATAAAGTACAGCAAATGAAATGCTAACCGCCATGGCGCCGCGGCCCCCACCCCCACCCAGCACGAGGCATCTCACTGCATCTCTGGTGGCTGCGAAAACTGTACACTTTACTCTAGAGCAGAGGCAGCATGGCTGGTCCCTGGCCTGCGGCTGGGGAGCCTCTGGGGACCAATCCCAGCCACATGGCCACTGACTCAGCCTCTTCATCCAAAGAACAAGAACGATGGGAGCCGTGGCCAGTGGCTTCTTGTGGGAAGTCACTGAGTTCATCTCCATGAAGGGACACCTGGGTGTGTCACCATCGTCACTGCTACGGCTACAGGCACAGGCACTGGTCCCTGCTGGAAATCGCTCTGGGAGAGCAGTACAGGGAACAAAATGCTCCTGTCCATGAGAAATGTCCAGTCCAGTGCGGACAGCAGACACGCGGACGGGCCCATGACTGCCAGCGGCTGGGGGCACCAGCACCTCTTGGGCGCCCCCGGGCACACCTCATGTCCGCGGCACACAGACTTCACTGTGGAGATGCAAATGGGCACCACTCCCAGGCGGTCCTCACTGAGCCTGGCCACACCGCTGCGCAGAGCCACGGTGCTGATGCACAGAACTAGCACAGGGCCGAGGGCGCAGACAAACGAGACAAGAACAGCAAGGGGCTGCCTGTCAGATGCAGCATATTAGGGCATGAGCCTCCAAAGTGTTCACACACAGGACAGGACTCTTTCTCGTCTCTGCCAGATTTCTTTACTCCCAAGATGCGGGTGTGAGAGACTCATCATCATTTCACAGCTCATGTGGAAACACTGCAAGGCCAGAAGCCACCACTCCAGCCCGAGGCACCCGGGAACAGCAGCTCGGTACCCTGCGCTGATGACCACAGCTGCCTCCCAGGAAGCCTCTGGGACACGCCAGGGGCTGTGCGCTGTCTTGTAGGCTCCACACAGGCCCCACAGCAACGGAGGCCAAGCTGCTCACAGCCCTTCTCGCCTCCCGAATGCGAGGCCCCCGTGTCTGGGATGAGGGTCCCTGAGGAGGGGGTGTGGCAGGGCTTGTGTCAACCCCCAGCTCACCGGTTCTCACAGGCTTCCACGGCTGGGTCCCCGGCGTCCACTGCTTGCAGAACCTCGTGGACGTTCTCCTCCAGCCAGCTCATGGTGGCAGGCTCTTTCCAGAGAAAGTGTGACCTCCCAAGGTACAGGTTCACCAGCTGGCTCAGGGCAGGGGGCTGGCTGGGGGAGAGCAAGGGCTGTGAGCAGAACCCCTCTTCAGGCCACGGCCTGCCTCGAGGCTAGCAGAGCCCCACGCATGGGCAGATGGGGGGTCCAGGGAGTGCCCTGTGGCCTGGAGTTAAAGGAGGCCCCTGGGCTGCTGGCCTGAGGGCGTGGGGCTGGGGCACACAGGTATGTGCCGTGAGCCTGTTGGGCAGGTTATGTTCTTTAGGAAGCAGGACTGACGTCACAAAAATGTGAAAATGCACCCAGGGCGGGTCCATCTGCGTGCACACAGGGCGAGCCCTGGAGGGCCAGGGGATGACCCCTCGGCGTGCACTTTCTCCTGTGTTTGCTCCCTCTTTGTTTATTCTGTTTTTTGAGACGGGGTCTCACCATCACCCAGGCTGGAGTGCAGGAGCACAAACAGAGCTCACTGTACCTTTGACCTCCCAGGCACAAGCCGGCCTCCCAAAAAGCTGAGATTACAGGCATGTGCCGCCACGCCTGGCACCCTCTTTATATGACCCTCGGTTTTAAGCTGGAGGCTGCTCAGCTGTCCCACCTGGGCTTTTCCACACAGATGAGGGCTCCAGAGCCCTCCCATGTCAAATGACAGTCCCCGAGGCCGCCACCACAGCCCCTCCTGCTGCTGGAAGCAGGTCCCTCAGGGCCTCTCAGGATGAGTGAAAATGGCTCCCAGGCTCCGAACCCACAGGCACCCACAGATGGGCACCGCCAGCCACTCTTTACCTTATTTCAGCACTGGGTCCAAAGAAGCGGTGACTGGAAACGCTGGCGTCGGGCCGCACACTGCAAGACTCGAGCAGGGGCAGGAGGACTGCAGGGGAAGCGGAGGCTCTGTGGGGGCCCTCAGCACACACCCCAGCCACTCCTAGCCCCCGAGGCGGTAAGGGACACAGCGAGGTCCTTGTCACAGACACAGCTGTTCTAAGGTGGAGAGTCTGCAGGGCCAGCGGCTTGCTTCCAGGTGGTATTCTGAGCTGCTGCTGCTGGCGTGCCCAGGGTCTGAGGCTGGGGGTCTCCTTCACACCAGCCCCAAGGAGGCTGCCAGGGCCCCATCTGCATCCAAGGGAAGACTCACCTACCACCCTCCACACACATGGGGTTGGGGTTTTTTTTGTTTTTTTGAGACAGGGTCTCACTCTGTTGCTCAGGCTGGAGTGCACTGGCGCAATCTCGGCTCACTGCAACCTCCACCTCCCAGGCTCAAGCGATTCTCCTGCCTCAGCCTCCCGAGTAGCTGGGATTACAGGCGCACACTACCACGCCCCGGTTAATTTCTGTATGTTTAATAGAGACAGGGTTTCACCATGTTGGCCAGGCTGGTCTTGAACTCTTGACCTCAGGTGATCCACCTGCCTCAGCCTCTGAAAGTGCTGGGATTACAGGCGTCCGCCACCACACCCGGCTAATTTTTATGTTTTTGGTAGAGAAAGGGTTTCACCGTGTTGACCAGGCTGGTCTCGAACTCCTGTGCTCAAGCGATCCTCCTGCCTCGGCCTCCCAAAGTGCTGGGATTACAGGCGTGAGCCACCGTGCCCGGCCGGTTGGATGTTTTAATCACAAAGACTGGACCCCATGGCAGGCTGGTGGGAGCAGAGGCCACCTGTGCCCAGTGGAAGAGCCAGCACTGCAGGTTGAGGGCAGAGGCCACCATGTGGGGGAACGGGCCCCGAGGGCAGAGCCTGCAGTGATCTCCAGTGCTCTGGGGTAAGTGGCAGCAGCTTCTTGGCAGCCCGCCTGCCTTCGAGGGAGGTGCTGACGCTACAGCCTGTGAGACAGCAGCACAGCTCTGCCACAAAGGACAGGGCCTCCCAGCCCCGTTCCCAGACACGGCTGCACTGGTGGAGCATATGGCCAGCTGCATGCGGCCCCAGAGGAGGACAAAGGTGCTTCTTAGACACAGGGGACGAAGCTTTTGGGGTCAGCGAGCAGACTGAGGCCTGGCCAGGCCCCTCTGGGGGGCACGTTTCTGCCTGTGCTAGAAGCAGCCCAACCCCACGCCATGGGCCTCCTCAGGGCCCAGACAGAGCCCTAGAAACCCACAGAACCGAGAAAGGGATGCTGCTTCCAGGACATCCTAATAGGCGATGAGTGGTCACGTAATGTGTGTATACTAGCTGCGTGCAAATAACCCTCACCCCTCACAGCCCCTCGGAAGAGGCCCGTCTTAAGGAGGGATTTCACCCTCACCCCTCACAGCCCCTCGGAGGAGGCCCGTCTATTTTTTTTTTTTTCTTTTTTTTTGAGACGGAGTCTCGCTATGTTGCCCAGGCTGGAGTGCAGTGGCGCGATCTCGGCTCACTGCAAGCTCTGCCTCCTGGGTTCACGCCATTCTCCTGCCTCAGCCTCCCAAGTAGCTGGGACTACAGGCGCCCGCCAACACGCCTGGCTAATTTTTTGTATTTTTAGTAGAGACGTGGTTTCACCATGTTAGTCAGGATGGTCTCGATCTCCTGACCTCGTGATCCGCCCACCTCGGCCTCCCAAAGTGCTAGGATTACAGGCGTGAGCCACTGCGCCCGGCCGGAGGCCTGTCTTAAGGAGGGATTTCACCCTCACCCCTCACAGCCCCTCGGAGGAGGCCCGTCTTAAGGAGGGATTTCACACATGATGTCAGGCAGGGTCAGCCCCGAGGTCTGACCAGGTGGCAGCCTCACTGTGCCCGCCACATGTGCGTGGATCGAAGCTACCCAGATGCAGTCAGGGGTCAGGGCTGTGCAGGCTGAGTCCGTCTGGGCGGCACAGGCCTCCATTCTGCATCCCAGCATGGTGCAGAGCACGACCCTCTCGGCCACACCTCGGCGCTGCCGAGACCTTCCCCTGCTTTGCTCTCCTCCCCAGCACTGGTACAATCCAATGCCCCGCACCTCCCAGCCAGTTCTGTCTCTGCACTCTAGAACACAGGCCCCACGGGGGTCGGGATGCCTGCCACCTCCTCGTGCCTGGCGTGGCACGCAGCGGGTTCCGAGATGAGCCGACCCTCTTTCAGGTTTGGTAGGGCAGGTTTGCAGGCCCTACCAGAGAATGCATGTTTCTGTAAGTGTGGGGAAGGACTGGGACCTGGCCTCCACCACCAGGAAGAGCAGCACCCACGGCTGACAGGACACACCCCTACCCCAGGCGAGATGCAGCGCTCACCTCCAGGGAACATGGTGAGCGCCTGCTGTATCAGGAGAGAGGCCTTCTGCCTGGCAGAGCTCCGCTCACACTCAGGGAGATCTGTCTGCTGGCTCAGCAGGAAATACGCCAGTGGAACGGAGAAGGCAAAATTCGGGAGCTGGGACAGGTTCCGATGAGCCTACGAGGGACGAAGAAACAGAGTGTGGAGGCTTAAGTCATAAAGACAAAATATGTGAGTTTGCAGACGCTCTGACATCACCAGTGAGCCCTACCCCAAGCAGGTATATTCTGCAGGCAACGCAAGGGCCTCTTCCTAACTCAGCATAAAGATAACTTAAAACGTCCACCTGGGGGGCTTTCCGCATGCAGAAGATACAGAGGACGTGGGAAGGCCTGAGAAGTAGACTGAGCCGGAGCGAGGAGGCCGTGGGGAGTGAGGGTCCCACCTGCCGCCCAGGCTCCTCTCTCAAGCTGAGCAGTTGGTGCTCTCAATGTGGAAAATTTACAGACGAGAGCAGCCCACCGCCGCGCGAGTTTCCGAGCAGCCCACCGCCGCGCGAGTGTCCGAGAGCAGCCCACCGCCGCGCGAGTATCCGAGAGCAGCCCCCCGCCGCGCGGGTCTCCGAGCAGCCCACCGCCGCGCGACTGTCCGAGGGCAGCCCCCCGCCGCGCGGGTCTCCGAGAGCAGCCCCCCGCCGCGCGGGTCTCCGAGAGCAGCCCCCCGCCGCGCGAGTTTCCGAGCAGTCTACCACCGTGCCACAGTTTCTCTTGCCTTTCTCAGCCTATGTCACATATTGTAGACATGTGACTCACTGCATTTTTTTCTATCAAAATGGGATCACAGACTCACAGTTTTGTGACCTTAAACACCATCATCAACATTCTTCTGCAGCCCCATTTTGGAGGACTCCTTGAGGTTTCCCTGCACCTACATTTTTGTGAGCTCCAGGAATTTCTATAAACCACATTCCTGGGGGTGAGACTTCCTGGCCAACTATGCCAAATGCTTAAAAATTCAAAATAATTTACCCACTTTCATTATCCATGAACATGTGCTATGAAAAAAATTCAACACAGAAACAGAGAAAGTCAAGAGCTGTCGCCTTCTCCCCAGCCCCAGGCCCTGCTGGAGGTTAGCGTTACAAAGCCCGTGTCCTTCCAGATAAGTGCTGCCCCATAGGAATATAATGGGAGCCCAGGTGTCAATTTAAATTTTCTTTTTTTTTTTTTTTGAGACGGAGTTTCACTCTGGTTGCCCAGACTGGAGTGCAATGGCGCGATCTCGGCTCACCGCAACCTCCACATCCCAGGTTCAAGCAATTCTCCTGCCTCAGCCTCCCGAGTAGCTGGGATTACAGGCATGCACCACCACGCCCAGCTAATTTTGTATTTTTAGTAGAGACAGGGTTTCTCCATGTTGAGGCTGGTATCAAACTCCTGACCTCAGGTGATCCGCCCGCCTTGGCCTCCCAAAGTGCTGGGATTACAGGCGTGAGCCACCATGCCCGGCCCAATTTAAATTTTCTAGGAGCCGCATTAAAGAGAAAACAGGTGAGATTAATACATTATATCTAACCCAATACACCGAAATTATCATTCCAACACGTGTCTGTGTTAGAGTTACTGGGGACAGAGCTCAAGTCGCTCCTGCTGTACTCACACTCTTCCCATGGAACAGGACAGACGTGCTGGGGGTCCCTATGTCAGCCCCACGCAACCAACCCTCCTTCTCCCTCCCGGCTGCATCTTCCTGAACTGCCCATGAGGAGCTCGGGAGTTGTCGGTTTTTCATCATTACCAGCATCACAGTCCTTGCAGGCACACGTGTGCATGTGTACACACGTATGAGGATTCTGACATAAGGCTGCTGTACTGTCCCTAGGAAAACCACATTCCACTCCGTAGAGGCGGCAAGGGAGACAAACAAGGCAGGAGGACGTGGTTCTGCCCTCAGACGATTACCATTTCATCCCCAAACGTCCCCTGAGCGCACAGATACTGAACCAAGAAAACAGAAGGAGAAGCAGGTGTCCGTCCCTCCACAGGGCCTCACCAGGCTCGCACCCACCTCCCACTCCTGGAAGAGGCGGATCAGGTACTCGTAGTTCCGGGCCCGCAAGGCCAGGTGGTCGATGAGCAGCAGCATGCAGAGGGGGTCCTCATCCGGCTCGAGACTTCCGGAGGCAGCACAGAGAGCAGAGCAAAGGGGAACAGGGGCATCGTCAGGCTGAGAGTGGGCCTGCAGCCAGGACAGGGAGCGTGGACGGGCTTGGCCCTGAGCAGACACTCACCTCAGGATGAGCTTGCAGTACTCCAGCGCCGTGCGCGGGCAGCCTCGCTTCTCCAGGAAGCTCATCTGCTTGTAGAGGGCCAGGTAGAAGCTCCTAGATCCAAAATAGTTCCACATGAATTACGACGACACAAAGGAGAATGCCCTCTGCTCAGCGCCCCGGCCAGCACCCGCTCCACCCCGCACACTGCTCAGCGCCCCGGCCAGCACCCGCTCCACCCCGCACACTGCTCAGCGCCCCGGCCAGCACCCGCTCCACCCCGCACACTGCTCAGCGCCCCGGCCAGCACCCGCTCCACCCCGCCCTCTGCTCAGCGCCCCGGCCAGCACCCGCTCCACCCCGCACACTGCTCAGCGCCCCGGCCAGCACCCGCTCCACCCCGCCCTCTGCTCAGCGCCCCGGCCAGCACCCGCTCCACCCCGCCCTCTGCTCAGCGTCCCGGCCAGCACCCGCTCCACCCCACACACTGCTCAGCGCCCCGGTCAGCAACCGCTCCACCCCACACACTGCTCAGCACCCCGGCCAGCACCCGCTCCACCCCACACACTGCTCAGCACCCCGGCCAGCACCTGCTCCACCCCACACACTGCTTAGTGCCCCGGTCAGCAGCCACTCTACCCCGCCCTCTGCTCAGCGCCCCGGCCAGCACCCGCTCCACCCCCATTCTGCTCTCTGGGTTCTGCTGGCATTTCCTACGTGCCCAGCACACAGAGATCCATGTCTGGAGAGGAGGTGTGCGCTCTCCTTGTCCTTTACAGAGTTATACACGAATTTGCATACTGAAAATCAAACTTCTTTGAAATCTTTTTTTTTTTTTGAGACGGAGTCTCGCTCTGTCACCCAGGCTGGAGTGCAGTGGCGCTATCTCGGCTCGGCTCATTGCAGGCTCCGCCTCCTGGGTTCATGCCATTCTCCTGCCTCAGCCTCTCCAAGTAGCTGGGACTACAGGCGCCCGCCACCACACCCAGCTAATTTTTTGTATTTTTAGTAGAGACGGGGTTTCACCGTGGTCTCGATCTCCTGACCTTGTGATCCACCTGCCTCGGTCTCCCAAAGTGCTGGGATTACAAGCATGAGCCACCACGCCCCGCTGAAATCTTTATCTTGTTTTTTTGTTTATTATTTATCATTTACAGTAAGAGAGTTAAAATCTCTTGTTACAATTATGATCTTAATTTATCCTCCAATCTCAACAGTGGCTAACAGCACTCAGGCTGGATACATGGAGCCCTGTGACTTTCGGATGCTGGTGGGTTGCTACTTCCATCAACAGCCCACTGTCTCTTTCGTGTCGGGAAATATTAATATTTTATAATCTACTTCAAAGAACTAAGAATTTCATTGGAAGAGACAAAACTAACATAAAGAAAACCAGTGGAGGAAATTCAGACCCAGCACACAGTGCAGACAATCTGTGCAGAACGGGTCAGCAGACCTTGGCTTGCCAGGAGGGCTGAGAGGGTAGGAGCGGATCCCACACTGCAGACAACCCAGGGCGGCCAGAGAAACAGGGCACTGCACACAGGAGAGGCAGGACAGCGGACAGAAGCTGGTCTGCTCCACAAAGGGCCCACAGGACAGGCTGTGGGAAGGCCTGGCGGAAGCCAGTCTAGGTCTGACCAGCGAGGCCTGATGCCAGAGGGATGGCTTTAGGGGCAGAAGTATCTGAAAGAAGAGAGACCTCCACATGCGGTCGCTCAGCACAGGGGAGCGAGGGTCAGGCTGACTCTGAGCTCCTCACTGATTTAAGGTCAAACCTGCAAAGCCTTCCAAAGCTTCTCAACTTGCCAGGGATGGGTTTTCTCAGCCAAACATAGAAGGAAATGCAATTGCAGAGCCCACTGCGGAGATCTGGTTTCTCAGGCTCACTTCTTCTTCTTTTTTTTTTTTTGAGAGACAAGGTCTCACTCTGCTGCCCAGGCTGGAGTGCACTGGTACCATCTCAGCTCACTGCAGCCTCGACCTCCTGGGCTCACTTGAGTGATACTCTCGCCTCAACCTCCCAAGTAGCTGGGACCACAGGCACGCGCCACCAGGCCCAGCTAGTTTTTAAAATGTTCTGTAGTGGCCGGGCGCAGTGGCTCACGCCTGTAATCCCAGCATTTTGGAAGGCCGAGGCGGGTGGATCGCAAGGTCAGGAGATGGAGACCATCCTGGCCAACACGGTGAAACCTCATCTCTACTAGAAAATACAAAAAATTAGCCGGGCGTGGTGGCGCGTGCCTGTAGGCCCAGCTACTCGGGAGCCTGAGGCAGGAGAATGGCTTGAACCCAGGAGGTGGAGCTTGCAGTGAGCCGAGATCGCGCCCCTGCACTCCGGCCTGGGTGACAGAGCGAGACTCCGTCTCAAAAAAAAAAAAAACAAAAAAATGCTGTTTTGAGACTGCATGTTGCCACGGTGCTCAGACTGGTCTTGACACCTGGGCTCAAGCAACCCTCCCACCTCGGCCTCCCAAAGCGCTGGGATTACAGGCGTGAACCACTGTGCCCAGCCAGGCTCACTTCTAACACAAACATTTATTTTTATTTTTATTTTTTTAAGAGATGGGGTCTCACTATGGTGCCCCGGCCGGACTTGAACTCCTGGGCTCAGCAGACCTCCCACTCTGACCTCCACAGTAGTATCAGGCATGTCCACAAACAAAGGTAAACCTGGGCTGAGACAATCCAATCCCTCTATCCTTAAGCCCAGAGAGAGGAAGGTGGGTCACTCTGGACCCGTGGGCCCTGGTCCACCCTGGAGGGCAGCCATGAGGTGCCCACTGCACCTCCCCCAGCCTCACTCGCAGGAGAAGGGAAGGGGAGCTGCGTCACCTCCAGGGCAGCTGCACTCACCTGTTCTCGGGTCTGCGGTAATCCAGCCGGCAGGCCCCACTGGTGAGACTGAACAGGGGGTGGAACGCACATTCCATGCTGTACAGCGCTCTCTCTGCGGGCACAGGGACGCCAGGGGAGGGTGTCATGGCCACACACAGCAACCACGGCCCCTCCTCTGATAATGGACAACAAGGAAAGTTCCATTAATGGACAGAAGGTCACGAAACTAGAGTCCTGGACACTGAGAGGGCAGACATGCCCCTGGGCACCCTGGATGCCACGCTGCATTTATTTCAACCACAGAACTTGTGAGCTTGACATGGTAACACTTTCAACACCATGAGGCACAACTGCTGCCACGTTCTGACAGAACCAGGCGTCCATGTGTGCGGCACAGATGTGTCCACCTAAGACTGCGTGTGCATGCTGACGTAAGCACTATTATTTACAACAGCCCACACGGCCGTCAACTAATGATGGATACACAACATGTGGTCCGTCCACACAGTGGAGTATTACTAAGCCATAAAAACGAACGACATTCTGATCGACGCTACAATGAGGATGAACCTTGAAAACTTCATTGTAAATAAAAGCCAGAGGGCGGGGCGTGGTGGCTCATGCCTGTAATCCCAGCACTTTGGGAGGCCGAGGTGGGTGGATCACAAGGTCAGGAGATCGAGACCATCCTGGCCAACACGGTGAAACCCCATCTCTACTAAAAATACAAAAAATTAGCCAGGTCTGGTGGCGGGTGCCTGTAGTCCCAGCTACTCGAGAGGCTGTGGCATATATTAAACACCAACCAACAAAAACTTTAAATGGGTAAGTTTTGTGCTATGTAGGTTGTATCTCAATAAAGCTGTCCTGGATATCCTGGCAACCCCTGTCATCTTACACCATCGCACCTGTCTTGATGGCTCAAGGTGCTCCCACAGCTGAGGGGAATGGGGTGGGGGCTCTGCCTTACCTACGAGGTCTCGAGCCATCTCCTGATCCTCTTGAAAGCGGCAGGCATCGCTGAGCTGCAGGAGTGAGTCAACGTGGTAAGGGCTCGTCTGGAGCAGAACCTACCAGAAGG
Organism: Pan troglodytes; assembly: GCF_028858775.2. Taxonomy (NCBI): domain Eukaryota; kingdom Metazoa; phylum Chordata; class Mammalia; order Primates; family Hominidae; genus Pan; species Pan troglodytes. The sequence goes on along the minus strand of NC_072416.2, from coordinate 88,116,590 downwards.
GAGGACAGCCCTGGAGGAAAGGCACTCAGCAAGGCCCCAGCTCCCAGGCATGCCTTTTTTTCAGACATTTAAAACCAGCGGAGGCTGGGCGCAGTGGCTCACGCCTGTAATCCCAGCACTTTGGGAGGCTGAGGCAGGAGGATCACTTGATATCAGGAGTTCAAGACAAGCCTGGCCAACGTGGCAAAACCTGGTCTCTAATAAAAATACAAAAATTAGCCGGGTGTGGTGGCGTGTGCCTGTAATCCCAGTTACTCGGAAGGCTGAGGCAGGCGAATCGCTTGAACCCGGGCCGAGACTGCGCCAATGCACTCTAGCTTAGGCGACAGAGTGAGATTCCGACTCCAAAAACAAAAACAACGGGGGAATTTCCGGGTCGACACTCACAACGTCCCCCCAACTCAAAGTAGGCTAGTTATTATTGCTAAGCTGAACCAATTATATGACTTAAAGCAAGAACTCAGAACCTGACATGCCCAGGCCAGGGGCCACCTAACTCCCCACTAAGCCCCAAGAAAGAGGAATGGAAAGCAGCAGCCTGCTTTTCCCACAGGGAGATGACGGGGAGCTCTGCGGAGGCTGTCCGGGGGCTGCGCGGGGGCCGCCCGGGGGCTGCAAGGGGAGCTGTCCGGGGGCTGCGCGGGGGCCGTCCGGGGCTGCAAGGGGAGCTGTCCGGGGGCTGCGCGGGGGCCGTCCGGGGCTGCAAGGGGAGCTGTCCGGGGGCTGCGCGGGGGCCGTCCGGGGCTGCAAGGGGAGCTGTCCGGGGGCTGCGCGGGGGCCGTCCGGGGCTGCAAGGGGAGCTGTCCGGGGGCTGCGCGGGGGCCGTCCGGGGCTGCAAGGGGAGCTGTCCGGGGGCTGCGCGGGGGCCGTCCGGGGCTGCAAGGGGGCTGCCCGGGGGCTGTCCGGGGGCTGCAAGGGGAGCTGTCCGGGGGCTGCGCGGGGGCTGCCCGGGGGCTGTGCGGAGGCTGTCCGGGGCTGCAAGGGGAGCTGTCCGGGGGCTGCGCGGGGGCCGTCCGGGGCTGCAAGGGGAGCTGTCCAGGGGCTGCGCGAGGGCTGTCCGGGGCTGCCCGGGGGCCTGTCCAGGTCCGGGTCTGCGTGGGGGCTGTCCGGGGCTGCAAGGGGAGCTGTCCAGGGGCTGCACGAGGGCTGTCCAGGGTTGCGCGGGGGCTGTACGGGGGCTGTCCAGGTCCGGGGCTGCGCGGGGGCCGCCCGAGGCTGAGCGGGGGCTGTCTGGGGCTGCAAGGGGAGCTGTCCGGGGGCTGCACGAGGGCTGCCTGGGGGCTGTCCAGGTCCGGGGCTGCGCGGGGCCGCCCGGGGGCTGTCTGGGGCTGTGCGAGGGCTGTCCGGGGCTGCACGGGGGCCGTCCGGGGCCGTGCGGGGGCTGTCCAGGGGCCGGGAATCTGAGCTGCTCGCCTGCACTGAGCCGCAGGAGGCAAGGGCAGCAGTGAGAAGCCCCAGAGTCCTGGGCCTGCGTCACACGGCACTACTGCGACGGTCCCCAGGAACGGCTGAGAGAGCAGCGCTCCAGCCTCTCCTCTGAGTATGGATGGAGCTCGCTTGGCCTAGAGCCTCCGAACACATCTCCTTCTGGTCACAGGGCCAGACCGCCCTGCAGAGACTGGCACCCTTCCTGTTGGGAAGGGCAGGAGGCAGCACGCCTCCCCCAGCCACCAGGGAAGCAGGCGGCCCAGGGCAGTGGTGGCTACACGGCCCCTGCTCCTGTCAGGGGCTGCAGGGACCACGCACCACGATGTTGTTCGGCTCCATAGACTCCACGGCCACCAGGAACTTGTGCTGAGCCTGCTGGTACTCCTCACTGTGCTCAAACGCAAAGAAGGAGAGGCCTTTTTTTGATTCCAGCAGCCGCATGGACAGACCTGGGAGGGGAGAGTGCTCAGGGAGGGTGTGCCGGGAGCAGGGACGTGGGCAGCTCCGAGCACAGCCCTCACCTGCGTGGTGTTCTGGACGAGGCCTCTGCGATATCGACAAACTTGACCTGAGTGTGTACTCACGCGTATCACCAGCTCCGGGCACCTTCCCAAAACACCCGCCGTCTGGTCTACACCAGGAGACGGCATCCCGTCTGCTTTAGTTTCCTATCAAGACGTGTTTGCCTCCAGAACTCGGATACAGCTCTAGCCCCACTGGCCTGGAGGGAATGTCAGGGACAAGGACACACACAGTCCACAGATCGCCAGATCTGACCAGGTCGAGCACTGTCCCCAGACCACATCTGATTGAGGTGAATGGCCGGGGTGGCTGTGGAAGGAAAGGGTTGGAGTGCGGTGGCACAGCTGGCCACAGCGCCAGGCCTCTGAAGCCACAGAGCTTTGTAACGTGTGGCCACCCTCTCACTTTGCTCCTCCTGTCTGACTGGGTGTATGGGACCCAGTTTCTTCTGATAAACCTGGAAAGCTCAGCCTCCCAGGACCTCCATGGACTAGGTCCCCTGTAGTGATACCTTCTTGATGGCCCTGCCCAAGGCCCCAGTCCTGCAGGAATACATGGCCATGGAACCCCTGTCTGCAGTGAGCAGGGGTTCCTGCCAGGAAGGGAAGGGGCCGTAAGCAGCGGGGTTCACCTTCTGACAGCCCAGGCCTCGCTCCTAGATGTGTCCTTACAGAATGTATGCAGGCAATCTCCGGCACCCCCACAGACACAGGCGCAGGAGAGGCGGGCGTGGGAGCCATGGCAGCACTGACAGCAGCAGCCATGCCGATCACCAAGGGCACCGCACAGCTCCCTTCCCACAAGCTGTCCTTGCCCTGGCCCCTGAGGGCCCCCACAGTTCAGCCACTGCAGAGTGGAGGCCAGTGTGGAAGGCCTCCTGACACTTCCCCACACCACACAACCAAGCACCCAACACTCCATGCCTGTCTTCACTGTTGCAATTTATCTTAAAATCACTTATTAGTTTGCAATAATATACAAAATATTGCAGTTTAAAATGAACTCGATTGCTTCCATAAGGGAAAGGTCGATGGCAGAATGGTAGGAAGAACCTGCGTTAAAAGACAGTCACACAAAGACTGTGCCCGGGAGGCTCCGTGTTGAGGTACTGGGCCAGGCCTCCAGCACTCAAGCCCTCAGTGTGGCAACAAACAGTCACACACTGCACACTCATGGAGCGCTCCTGGAGCAAAGAGTCTCGGCTCAAGAGGCACTGACGCCCCTGGTGCCCAGCGCAGGCCAGTGCACAGACCACACCCCCCGCCGCCCTCCACCCCCAGCAGCCTCTGCAGACCCTCACCTGGTTTGCTGTAGCGGGGCCAGGTGCTTTTAGGGGTGGTCAGCCATGTGCACTTGGGGTACACGCGTTGTCTCTGCCGTGGCCTGGGGAGAACGGGACACAGGTACAGCTTTACTTCCTGTGGTGTGTGGGGACCAAGGCTTGGCTGCCTGATCCCTGCACGGGCTGTGGAAGCAAAACTGAGGGGCAGAGAAGGCATGTGGGGCAGGGTGGGGACGCATTAAGGACAGGATGCAAACAAGCGTCAGCAACTGCTGTGGGACGGGTGCAGCAGGGAGGGCCCCATAGAGAGAAAGAAACAATTCTGGCTGGGCACAGGGGCTCACACCTGTAATCCCAGCACTTTGAGAGGCCAAGATGGGAGGATTTCTTGAACCCAGGAGTTCGAGACTGGCCTGGGCAAGACAGCAAAACCCCATTTCTACAAAGGATTTTAAAAATTAGCCTGGCGTGATGGCCTGCACCTGTGATCCCAGCACTCCAGCCTGGACGACAGAGCGAGGCCCTGTCTCAAGAGGAAAATAAAAAAAGAAAACGAAAAGAAAGAGAACAACATGCTAATATCCACATGCCCATCACTCAACTTAAGAAACCAACCATCTCTGAGGTAACAGCAGCTCCATGCCTTTTCCATGCTGCCCCACCTGCCCAGCTCAGATACCACCTGACCAGTGCTTAGAGTGGACCTGACCCCTGTGGCAGAGACCCCCAAATAACAGAGGTCAGGGCACTCTGCCTGAGCACACAGGCACCAGACAGGTGGGGCGTGACAGCCGTGGCAGCACAGACAGCAGCAGCCATGCCCACGGTCACCATCAGCACGGTGCAGCTCCCTTCCCACGGGGCCATCCCTGCCCTGGCCCCAGGCCCCCCACAGTTCAGCCACCGCAGAGTGGAGGCCAGTGTGGTGGGCCCTCCTGACATGAACGTGGCCCCAGCCTGCTTCTCCTGCCTGTAGCACACGCCCAGGCCTAGGAGAGTCAGCCCTTCAGCACTCTCCTGGGCCAGATGTACAGAATCCCACGGATGGCCTGACCCGCGGTGAGCTGTCCCACAAAACAAGTAAGGAAGCCTCCAGAACAGACCCAACGAGGCAGCCTGGGCAGATGCCAGGAGGGGGCAGGGGACAGGAGCCTGGAGGAGCTCTGAAGGCTGGCAGGCGCCCTGAGCAATGGGAGGAGTGTGCTGAAGTGCAGGGGCGATGAGCTGACCGGGCTGTCGTAGTAGGAAGTCAGGGACCCAAGAGAAAGCAGTGCCTGTTATCCTGAGCTTCTGAGAGAACCACCAGAAGGAGAAATGGAAACAGGCCAGGTCTTTGTCTTGGAGGAGCAGGACAAGGAATGAATAAAAAGGGAACTGTGGCTTCTCCATGGAAGTCTTTTGGTAGGACTTAAATTTTTAAAGAAATAAATAAACAAAAAGTTTAATAATACTATAAAAATAATAAAGGCAATTATTGTCAACTAATTACTATGAGTAATCAGTATTAATAGTTATAATACTAATTACTATTAATAATTAAAATTTGCAGAAATAAAACCATGCAAAAATATAAAGAAACGACCAAGACAGACCAAGCAGATGCAAACAAAGGGTGGGACGAGGTGGAGCCCTCAGCTCAGGGAAATGCAGATGACAAAGTGACATTTTAAAGTCTATTTTTCATTAATATTCCCGAAGAAACCCATCAACACCAAAAATGTAAAGTAAAATATAAAGCAAAACCTGTTAGAAATCCAGGGAAGGCGTGAACAACAGCATATGAAAACATCCTTGATCTACCCACAATCAAAACCCCAACACTTCTGCCCACACACGATGGCAGGTTTCCAAACCACTACCGTCGACTACGAGTAAGAAGGTGAAGGACCTGGGCAGATACTCAGTGTGAGCCACGTGACTCTACTGAAGGCACTGGCAGCATGCAGGATATATACTCATTCTTGGGCAGTTTCACAGAAATGCCTGCAGACACCGGGGACTGTAGCCAACATCTGGACACATGCTACCATTGGGGTGAGGAAATGACCTGGGTATACCATGGTGCAGAAACAACACTTAGGCTGGGTGTGGTGGCTCACGCCTGTAATCCCAGCACTTTGGGAGGCCAGGCGCAGTGGCTCAGAGCTGTAATCCCAGCACTTTGGGAGGCCGAGACTGGCGGATCACTTGAGGTCAGGAGATCGAGACCAGCCTGGCCAACATGGTGAAACCCCATCTCTACCAAAAATACAAAAATTTGCCGAGCATGGTGGCACTCGCCTGTAATCCCAGTTACTTGGGAAGCTGAGGCAGGAGAATCGTTTGAACCCAAGAGGCGGAGGTTGCAGTGAGCTGAGATCGCACCACTGAGCTCCAGCCTAGGTGACAGAGCGAGACTCCATTTCAAAAAAAGAAAACAATGCTTAGAACTCAGACGTGCAGACCGGGCGCGGTGGCTCACGCCTGTAGTCCCAGCACTTCGGGAGGCTGAGGCGGGTGGATCACCTGAGGTTGGGAGTTCGAGACGAGCCTGACCAACATGGAGAAACCCCATCTCTACTAAAAACACAAAATTAGCTGGACATGGTGGTACATGCCTGTAATCCCAGCTACTCAGGAGGCTGAGGCAGGAGAATCACTTGAACCCGGGAGGCGGAGGTTGTGGTGAGCCAAGATTGAGCCATTGCACTCCAGCCTGGGCAACAAGAGCAAAATTCTGTCTCGAAAAAAAAAAAAAAAGAACTCAGACGTGCAAAACCAAGGCATGTTATAGACCAGCAATACTCTCCATGGTCCAATAAAACAGGATGTGTCTGGCTGGGCGTGGTGGCTCATGCCTGTAATCCTAGCACTTTAGGAGGTAGAGGGAGGAGAATCACTTGAAGCCAGGAGTTTGACATCAGCCTGGGCAACAAAGTAAGACCTTGTTTCTATAAAAAATAAAATAAAATAAATTAGCGGTGGCATGTGCCGGTAGTCCCAGCTATTTGGGAGACTGAGATGGGAGGATCACTTGAGGCCACGAGTTCAAAACCAGACTGGACAACCCAGCAAGACCCTGTCTCTAAAAAATAAAAAAATAAAAATAAATAAATAAATAAAAAGACAAAGCCTTCTGGACACTTCGATGGAGAGTCCAGAGGTGGAATATACCTCCTACATAAAGTCCCAGAAGCAGACACCCCCTGCTCTTCCTCCTCTAAGGAGCTGAAAGACCCTGTGCTCCCCATCGCAGCCAGCCATCCTCATCTGGGGCTGCCCAACTGCTAAGAACTACTGAATGGACACAGAGGAAATTTACCTGGGCCGGGCGCCATGGCTCACGCCTGTAATCCCAGCACTTTGGGAGGCCAAGGCAAGTGGATCACCTGAGGTCAGGAGTTCGAGACCAGCCTGGCCAACATGGTGAAGCCCCGTCTCTAATATAAAAAAAAAAAAAAAAAAATTAGCTGGGCGTGGTGGCGTGCACCTGCAATCCCAGCTACTCGGGAGGCTGAGGCAGAATTGCTTGAACCCAGGAGGCGGAGGTTGCAGTGAGCCGGGATCACACCACTGCATTCCAGCCTGGGCGACAGAGCAAGAATCTGTCTCAAAAAAAAAAAAAAAGAAAGAAAGAGAGAAAGAAACTTATCTCAGAACCTGACCTTCACATTAGTTTTGCTATGAGAAGCAAAACTAGAATCTTTTTTTTTTTTGAGATGGAGTTTCGCTCTCGTTGCCCAGGCTGGAGTGCAACGTCACGATCTCAGCTCACCGCAACCTCTGCCTCCGGTTTCAAGCGATTCTCCTGCCTCAGCCTCCCGAGTAGCTGGGATTACAGGCATGCGCGACCATGCCTGGCTAATTTTTTGTATTTTTAGTAGAGACGGGGTTTCTCCATGTTGGTCAGGCTGATCCCGAACTCCTGAACTCAGGTGATCCGCCCGCCTTGGCCTCCCAAAGTGCTGGGATTACAGGCGTGAGCCACCACGACAAAACTAGAATCTTAAAATTTAACAGCTTTTGAAAACTTTTTTTTGAGACACGGTCTCGCTCTGTCGCCCAGGCTGGAGTGCAGTGGTGTGATCTCAGCTCATTGCAAGCTCCGCCTCCTGGGTTCAAGCGAATGTCCCGCCTCAGCTTCCTGAGTAGCTGGGATTACAGATGCCTGCCCACCACGCCCAGCTAATGTTTGTATTTTCAGTAGACACGGGGTTTCACTATGTCGCCCAGCTGGTCTCAAACTCCTGACTTCAGGTGATCTGTCCGCCTCAGCCTCCCAAAGTGCTGGGATTACAGGCGTGAGCACTGCACTCGGCATGGCTTTTGAAACCTCATGCTGGACAAGGCAGTGTGAGGGATGGAGACCAGCTACTCTGAGCATCTCCACAACCCACGGTCACAGACAAGGTTATACACAGACAATCTGTGGACTCCCATTCAGACCCCAATTCTAAGGGTTACGTGTGCACTCTGGCTTTAAATACTCTCCCTCAAGGGTAAACTAGCTTCAGGAACACCACCCGCGGCCAAGAGTCTAAGAAGGAATGAAACAGCTGTGAGAATGCAGCTCAGTGTGGACCTTACCTTTGCTCCCCCAGGATTGCCCGGGCACCAAAATACCTTTTCAGTTCTGTGTCTGGATTCAAGTGTCTGGGGAATTGAAAATTGTAGAAAGAAACATGAAATTATGTTCTAAGACGATTCCAAAAGCTTCAGAAAGCTACCTAATAGTCAAGGAAAGAACACGGATTTTTGGCTTGAAAGGCAGCTTCCAGGCCTTCCTCTAAAATCACCCCCCCAACCACAGCTGAGGCCTCGCCACTGCGGGCACCATGGGGAAGCTGCCGTCACTGTGCCGTGAGGGCGCTCGGTGAGTGCTGTGTCAAGAGGCACTGTGTGTGGCACACGTCTGTTTCTGAGGCTGAGTCGGGGCAGCGCACGCACCCTGGGACTACACTACTGCGTCTTAACTGACTCCACGGCGCTTTTTTTTTTTTTAAGCTGGCAATAATTTCTGAAGTAGGGACAGCGATTCATTAAGCATCTGTAAGACCAAGAGATGAATTAATCATCCAAGGATGACAGGGTAAGGAGGAACTTTTTGACCAGACGTGGTGGTTCACACCTGTAATTCCAGCATTTTGGGAGGCTGAGGCAAGAGAATCTCCTGAGCCCAGGAGGTCGAGGCTGCAGTGGGCTATGATCACACCACTGAACTCCAGCCTGGGTGATAGAGAGATCCTATCTCTTAAAAAAGAGAAAAAGAAAGAACTCTCTAATATACATAAGAAGTAAAGCTAGAAGTTCTCTGAAATATGGATGACTTCCTTTCCTCCTTGTTTCTATTTCCTTTTGTCGGGAGACAGAGTCTCGCTGTATCACCCAGGCTGGAGTGCAGTGGCGTGATCTCGATCTCGGCTCACTGCAACCTCTGCCTCCCGGGTTCAAGCGATTCTCCTGCCTCAGCCTCCTGAGTGGCTGGGATTACAGGCACCCGCCACCACATCCAGCTAATTTTTGGATTTTTTTTTTTTTTTTTTGAGACGGAGTTTTGCTCGTTGCCCAGGCTGGAGTGCAGTGGCACAATCTCAGCTCACCGCAACCTCCGCCTCCCAGGTTCAAGCAATTTTCCGGCCTGAGCCTCCTGAGTAGCTGGGATTACAGGCATGCGCCACCACACCTGGCTAATTTTGTACTTTCACTAGAGATGGGGTTTCTCCATCTTGGTCAGGCTGGTCTCAAACTCCTGACCTCAGGTGATCTGCCCACCTCAGCCTCCCAAAGTGCTGGGATTACAGGCGTGAGCCACCAGGCCCGGCCTATTTCCTAAATGAGTAATAAAAAACTCATATTATTATTATTATTATTATTTTTGAGACACAGTCTCGCACTGTTGCCCAGGCTGGAGTGCAGTGGCACAATCTCGGCTCACTGCAACCTCCACCTATTGGGTTCACGCCATTCTCCTGCCTCAGCCTCCCGAGTAGCTGGGACTATAAGGCGCCCACTACCACGCCCAGCTAATTTTTTGTATTTTTAGTAGAGAGGGGGTTTCACCATGTTAGCCAGGATGGTCTCGATCTCCTGACCTCGTGATCCGCCTGCCTTGGCCTCCCAAAGTGCTGGGATTACAGGCATGAGCCACCGCGCCCAGCCAATAAACTCATATGATTTTTAAATAAAGATAGTACATTTTATTTTTCCTCTTTTAGAGAACCTTTTCCTCCCCCGGAGTCTCTGTGGCAGCCGCAGAGAAGGGCAGCCACAGAGAAGGGCAGGCGCAGAGAAGGGCGGCCGCAGAGAAGGGCGGCCGCAGAGAAGGGCGGGGGCCACACCTGTGCTCCACGTAGAGAACGTGCTTCCTGGAGCTCAGGGGAGCTGGGCCGGGACGGTTCAACCCAGTGCTGTCCTCAATCCTCTCCAGGATGCGATCGATATCTTCTAGTCCGTTTTCCTAAAAGCCCCAAAACAACCTCTTAATCACCACACTGACATTATTTTAAATATTGTAACAATAACAAAATTATTTATCTTAAAAGAGACCTATTACATTGTATTTACTTCCTCAAGGACAGCATAAGTCAAACACTATGTACCACCCCCACATTTAGAAAAAAGAAGAGATGTTTCCTAAGAAGCGCTCAGCATAGACAGAATCACAGAACCAGAAGGACCCTAGAAAAAACTGGGCATTCCACATCACACAGGTGTGCTCACCTCCTCAGGCAAACAGGGTTGGGACTTGTGGCACCAACTAAACAGCAACAAAGCTACACCCTTGTCTCAGGACACAGTCAGACGAGGACGAAGGGCAATGATGAAAACATATTTTTTTCTGATGACAGACTAGCTCCAGTGGAGGGTTCTGTACCCACCATGCAATTAACCCATAAGCATGGGACAGATGTCAGCGCAAACAGCAAGTATCCCACGGGTCACAGGAGCACCAGAACTAGAAGGGATGTCCCCATCAGATCACACATTCCCACAGAGACACAGAGCAGAGTGCCAACCCGTCAAGGAACAAGGGTAAAAACAGGAAGCAGCATTTAGAAAGTAACTTTCCCTTTTCTTTTTCCCTGATCTCTTAGTTATACTCCTAATAGGAAGGAATAAAAATACTAAGTAAGCCTCTTTCAACACCACCTTGAAAAACAGCCAGAAGAGAATGGAGAGAGCGTCAGGCAGAGGGAGAGGGCGTCAGGCAGAGGGAGAGGGGCGTCAGGCAGAGGGAGAGGGGCGTCAGGCAGAGGGAGAGGGGCGTCAGGCAGAGGGAGGGGGCGTCAGGCAGAGGGAGGGGGCGTCAGGCAGAGGGAGGGGGGCGTCAGGCAGAGGGAGGGGGGCGTCAGGCAGAGGGAGGGGGGCGTCAGGCAGAGGGAGGGGGGCGTCAGGCAGAGGGAGGGGGGCGTCAGGCAGAGGGAGGGGGCGTCAGGCAGAGGGAGGGGGCGTCAGGCAGAGGGAGGGGGCGTCAGGCAGAGGGAGGGGGCGTCAGGCAGAGGGAGAGGGGCGTCAGGCAGAGGGAGGGGGCGTCAGGCAGAGGGAGGGGGCGTCAGGCAGAGGGAGGGGGCGTCAGGCAGAGGGAGAGGAGCGTCAGGCAGAGGGAGAGGAGCGTCAGGCAGAGGGAGAGGAGCGTCAGGCAGAGGGAGAGGAGCGTCAGGCAGAGGGAGAGGAGCGTCAGGCAGAGGGAGAGGGCGTCAGGCAGAGGGAGAGGGCGTCAGGCAGAGGGAGAGGGCGTCAGGCAGAGGGAGAGAGCACAGCCAGGCCCAACTCACGTACCGATGCTTCTCCCGTGCTGCTTTTCTTGTTTTTCTGTTTTTTTTTCTTCTTCCGGAGTTTGCCACTTGCATGAGACTAATGATAGAAACACATTTTCATCAGTGGAATGAGAAGTAAATCTTAAGAAGTGAGAATTAAAGCAGCAAGCGTGACTCCACCCTCATCTAAGCAGCCCCTACCTCTCCCTCCGTGTCCCAAAAGTCCCTTCAACTCACTCTCTTCTCTCCAGCAGGCAGCTTCCCACCTCTCCGAGCCCCTCGGGCTGTGCTACAGCAGCCCCCCGGCCCTCTGTGTCCAGCCTCAGAGGACCCTGACCGGGTCCAGCTCTCACTCCTCCCTGTGTCGGCCACTCCCTGCCACACTGCAGCCACCCTGAAGACAGGGGCCTTGCTGTGCCCTGGCCGCCTCACGCCGCACCTGTATGTGTGGTCCCCTACGCCTGCACCTGGCCAACCCCTTCCAACATGAGGAAGGCTCCTCAGGAAGCCCCCAGGACCCCGAGCCTCCAGTCAGCACCCACCTGTCACTTCACATGTGTGTTGCCCTCTCAACCAGAGGCTCCTGGGGGGCAGAGGCATGTTCCCAGCACCCAGCAAGCTCCCAAGAACACTTGTTGGATAAATGAACACAAGCTCTCCTTTTCGGGCCCCTCTTCTGTGCTGTGGAGCACAGCAGCAGGCTGTCTGCATCTCTGCCCATCCCACGTTAACCTGACCTGCGTGTTTCTTCAGAGTTCACTTACACCAGCACCCAGATCCACAACCCAGCCAAGCAAACGTTCGGGGCACAGTTAGGAGGGACACGCGCGCGTGGCGGGCTAGGGGGGACACGCGCGCGCGGCGGGCTAGGGGGGACACGCGCGCGCGGCCGGCTAGGGGGGACACGCGCGCGCGGCGGGCTAGGGGGGACACGCGCGCGCGGCCGGCTAGGGGGGACACGCGCGCGCGGTCGGCTAGGAAGAACACACGTGTGCGGTTACACACACTGCTGGGCAGGCGCAGACTCTCCTGAGATGCAGGAGAAAGGCCTGCGACCTTCACTCATTTCATGCAAATCTCATCAAGGTTCCCAAGTAAATTTGGGGGCAACTAGCAGGTAACCAAAATGGAACTCAGAAAATTACACCTCCAAGGAAAATCACAGCACAGGATACACGTGGCTGGGTGCCTTGGAACTCTCCCGTCTGATGCCACCTCCTCACCACTCAGCCCCCCACCTGCTCTGAGGGCGCTGTCTCGGTGACATCTCCATCCGTCTTGCTCTCTGTGTTTCCACGCTGACCCCTCCCTTTGTTCCCTGGTGCCGCAGCGTCTGTGAGCGCACAGCCAGACCTCTCCCCGTTCACCACAGGGTCATCCTCAAGATCGTCAATGTTTATCTGGAAAAACAGGTTGGAGAAGAGCCAGGGCGTTACTTACAGTGTGAACGCTGATGCTGAGATATGAATAGTGAGATGTGAACGGGCTTGCGTTGGGGACCCCCAGGGTCAGTGCGAGACGCTGGACGGGAAAGATGCAAGAACCCGAGACTGTTGGACACAGCAGTGACTCAGCTCTGGCTCAGGGGGACTTTGTCAGCAGCTCTACAGAAAGCCGGGGCCCCGAGGCTATGGGGTATCTCTGCCTTCAGAGATGAGGTAAGGAAGACTCCTCAAATATTGTAATTCACTCCATTTACAGAGGACCACCTGCAGGACAAAACGTTAAATATATATATTCAGCCAATGCATTAAAGTTCCTTCTTCCTCCTTTCTCCTCAAGCCTCAGCTCCTCTCCAGCAGCAGGCAGGAAAAAAAGGCACCAAGGACCCATCAACCTACAAACTTTTCCTAATGAAAATGATAGGCCAGGCGAGGTGCTCGTGCCTGTAATCCCAGTACTTTGGGAGGTTGATGCAGGCGGATCACTTGAGGTCAGGAGTTCAAGACCAGCCTGGCCAACATGGCGAAACCCTGTCTCTACTAAAAACACAAAAATTAGCCAGGCACAGTGGCAGGAGCCTGTAATCCCAGCTACTTGGGAGGCTGAAGTGGTAGAATCGTTTGAACCCGGGAGGCAGAGGTTGCTGTGAGTCAAGATCGCACCACTACCCTCCAGCCTGGGCGACAGAGCAAGACTCCATCTCAAAATAGAAAAAGAAAATGACATACGATAAAAATAATTCATACGATGAAACCTTCTCTCTCTTTTTGAGACAGAGTCTCGCTCTGTCATCCAGGCTGCAGTGCAGCAGTGTGATCTTGGCTCACTGCAGCCTTGGCCTCCTGGGTTCAAGCATCCTCCTGCCTCAGCCTCCCAAGCAGCTGGAACTACAGGCGTGAGCTACCATGCCTGGCTAATTTTTTAAATTTTTTGTAGAGATGGGGGTCTCAACACATTGCCCAGGCTGGTCTTGAGCTCCTGACCTCAAGCGATCCTCCTGCCTCAGCCTCCCAAAGAGCTGGAGTTACAGGCGTGAGCCACCACGCCAAGTCTGGAACCTTTTATAGCAGCGAGAATGAATGAATTAATGAACCACCACTGAACACACAATATGGATGAATCTTAGGAGTATAATATTAAATGGATAAAACCTCACAACATACATTCACATACAGATTGGAGGGGAGACAGGCAGTGGGAGAAGGGTAAGAACAGGAAAAGTTCTGGCTCCTCAGCTAGTGAGAGGCTGACCGGGCGCGGCGGTGGCTGACTGGGCATGGTGGCGGTGCAGGCCTGTAATCCCAGCACTTTGGGAGGCCGAGGTGGGTGGATCATGAGGTCAGGAGTTCAAGACCAGCCTGACCAACATGGTGAAATCCCGTCTCTACTGAAAATAAAAAAATCGGCCGGGTGCAGTGGCGCGTGCCTGTAATCCCAGCTACTCGGGAGGCCAAGGCAGGAGAATTGCTTGAATCCGGGAGGCAGAGGTTGCAGCGAGCCAAGATTACGCCACTGCACTCCAGCCTGGGCGATAAGGCGAGATTCCATCTCAAGAAAAAAAAAAAAAAGAGGCTAACAGATTGGGTGTGGTGGCTCACGCCTATAATCCCAGCGCTTTGGGAGGCTGAGGCAGGAGGATCATCTGAGCCCAGGAGCTTGAAAACAGCCTAGGCAATACAGTGAGACCCCATCTCTACAAAAAATTAGCAGGGTGTGGTGGCACACACCTCGAGTCCCAGCTACTCAGGCGGCTGAGGAGGACTGCGTGAGCCCAGCAGCTGGAATCTGGAACCTGGAGTGAGCCATGATCACACAACGGCACTCCAGCATGGGCAACAGAGCAAGACTCTAGCTCTAAATTTTTTTAAAAAAAGCTAACAGAGACCAGCATCAACAATTCTTTATGAACTAGGAGATTCTGATGGATCCAATCGGATGCACTAAGGTTCAAAAATAAATAAAACTGCCTGTTTAATTTAAAACATCTTGAAAACCACAAAGCTCAGAAAACACAATCAGCTCCAAGCCCCACAGCCCTGAGATAGTTTCTGAAACAGAATTGAGACTCGGCTGCACCTGGGAAGACAGACACCCCGGCCATGGTTGCTGAAGAGAAGAAAGCACAGGGCAGGTCTGTGCTCGCCGGTCAGTCGGCTTTCTCTCCAATGGAGGCTCCCACATGACAAGGATACAATTCAGGAGCATCTTAAACACCCGCTGAGACAAGTCAGGAGCAACTTACGCCCGTTGAGAAAATCCATGGCAGTACAGACGTGTTATGTAAACAGAGCCCCTGACTTGAAAACACTGACACTCCACCAAAACGAGGTTTGTCCCATCCCAGCAGCACCATGATGGTGATTCTCATGGTGATGCCTCCTTCTGCCTGGCCTTTGCTGGCGAAGCTGGGGCCTAGGCATGGGCCGGCTGCCTTGCACCCTGCAGTAAAGGAAGAAAGCTGAAACAAAGCCTATTGTTGAAATGTTTCTAACCTGTGGGCGGTCACTGGTAAATTGGATCTACACCATCTCCAACATTCAACTGATGACGATGTCTCTTAGTGAAGCTGGGTGCTGGTTTACTTGTCTGTTTTTAGAGATAGGGTCTCACTGTGTTGCCCAGGCTGGCCTCAAATTCCTGTGGTCAAGGGATCCTCCTGCCTCGGCCTCCCCAGGAGCTGGGACTACAGGCACACGCCACAACACCCAATTTACTTTTTTTTTTTCTTTTTTTGAGATGGAGTCTTGCTCTGTTGCCCAGGCTGGAGAGCAATCGCATGATCTTGGCTCACTGCAACCTCCGCCTCCCGGATTCAAGTGATTCTCCTGCCTCAGCCTCCCGAGTAACTGGGACTACAGGCATGTGCCATCATGCCAGACTAATTTTTGTATTTTTAGTACAGATGGGGTTTCATCATGTTGGCCAGGCTGGTCTCGAACTCCTGACCTCAGGTGATCTGCCCGCCTCAGACTCCCAAAGTGCTGGGATTACAGGCGTGAGCCACCGCGCCCGGCCAACACCCAATTTACTTTTATTAACTCATGCTGACTTCCTAAGAAAAAAAATTCTTATTTTGAGGTGTTTGACAAATTGAATTCATAAAAAGCTCTATGCCAAGCTGAACTTCAATGGAAAGGAGCCTGCGTACACGGACAGCACGCGTGATGGGCTCAGGAGCCTGCCTGTGTACACGGACAGCACGCGTGATAGGCCTGGGAGCCTGATTGTGTACACAGACAGCACACATGATAGGCCCAGGAGCCTGTCTGTGTACATGGACAACACGTGTGACAGGCTCCGAAGCCCATGTGTGTACACGGACAGCACGGGTGATAGGCCCAGGAGCCCATCTGTGTACACGGACAGCACGGGTGATAGGCCCAGGAGCCCGTCTGTGTACACGGACAACACGTGTGACAGGCCCTGAAGCCCATCTGTGTACACGGACAGCACGGGTGATAGGCCCAGGAGCCCGTCTGTGTACACGGACAACACGTGGGACAGGCCCCGAAGCCCATCTGTGTACACGGACAGCACAGGTGATAGGCCCAGGAGCCCGTCTGTGTACACGAACAGCACTTGTGACAGGCTCTGAAGCCCATCTGTGTACACGGACAGCACGGGTGATAGGCCCAGGAGGCCGTCTGTGTACACGGACAGCACGTGTGACAGGCCCCGAAGCCCATCTGTGTACACGAACAGCACGTGTGACAGGCTCTGAAGCCCATCTGTGTACACGGACAGCACAGGTGACAGGCCCCGAAGCCCATCTGTGTACACGGACAGCACGGGTGATAGGCCCAGGAGCCCGTCTGTGTACACGGACAGCACGGGTGATAGGCCCAGGAGCCCGTCTGTGTACACGAACAGCACGTATGACAGGCCCATCTGTGTACACGGACAACACGTGTGACAGGCTCCGAAGCCCATCTGTGTACACGGACAGCATGGGTGATAGGCCCAGGAGCCCATATGTGTACACAAACAGCACGTGTGACAGGCCCCGAAGCCCATCTGTGTACACGGACAGCACGTGTGACAGGCCCCGAAGCCCATCTGTGTACACGGACAGCACAGGTGACAGGCCTACTTTTGCTTCTTCAGTGAAGTTTTGGTGATGACACATGATTTGCTGCAATCTCTACTGCCATGCATCAGCTCTAAAATGCTGTCGATCACCGTCAGACAAACCTTATTACTGGCTGGGCGTGGTGGCTCACGCCTGTAATCCCAGCACTTTGGGAGGCAGAGGTGGGCAGATGGCGAGGTCAGGAGATCAAGACCATCCTCGCTAACACGGTGAAACCCCATCTCTACTAAAAATACAAAAAAACTTGCCGGGCGTGGTGGTGGGCGCCTGTAGTCCCAGCTACTCGGGAGGCTAAGCCTGGACAATGGAGTGAACCCAGGAGGGAGAGCTTGCAGTGAGCTGAGATGGTGCCACTGCACTCCAGCCTGGGCGACAGCGCAAGACTCCGTCTCAAAAAACAAAACAACTTATTACCTACCCAAAAGCTGTGATTTTCATTAGTTTTAGGGTCTCAAATGGGGAACATTTCACAAGGTATTTGTCCACGACTGATCTTCTTTAGGATAAAGCTCGATGAGCATTTCTGTTAATAACCAGGAAGGAGTTTTATCTTTTTTTAGGGGGAGAGGAAAATGTCCATTTTTCCTAAAAAAAAAAAAAAAAAAAAAAGTGGTGATTTTTAGTAGAGACGGAGTTTCACCATGTCGGCCAGGCTGGTCTCGAACTCCTGACCTCAGGTGGTCCACCCGCCTCAGCCTCCCAAAGTGCTGGGATTACAGGCATGAGCCACCACACCCAGCCTGAGGTTGTCTTTGTTGGAACTTTTTTTTTTTTTTTTTTTTTTTGAGACAGGGTCTCACTTAGTCACCCAGGCTGGAGTACGGTGGCGTCATCTCAGCTCACTGCAGCCTCGACCTCCTGGGTTCAAGCCATCCTCCCGTCTCAGCCTCCCGAGTAGCTGTGACCACAGGTGACTGCCACTACACTTGGACAGTTTTTTTGTATTGTTTGTAGAGATGGGGTTTCACCACATTGCCCAGGCTGGTCTCACACACCTGAGCTCAAGTGATGGATCTGCCTTGACCTCCCAAAGTGATGGGATTACAGGTGTCAGCCACCAACCCTAGCCTGGAATGTTTTATACTTTTAAAAATTCAGTATCTTTAATAGATAAAAGGGCTCAGATTTTTTTATTTCTTCACGTGTCAATTTAGATAAGTTTTATCTTTAAAGGAACTTGCCCATTTGTCTAACCTGGAAAATTTATTAGCAGGAAGTTCCTTATCGCCCGTTACTATCTGCACCATCTGTACCTGTGAACACTCCTCTCCCATCCCTGAAAATGGCAACGTACCTGGACCTTCCCTTTTTCCCTCCATCAGCCAATCTAGCGTTTTTGCCAACTCATCTTTTGAGAGAACCAAGTTTCGGTCTTACTGATCTTCTCCATCGTGTCCACACTCTATTCAGTGCATTCCCCTCTTTCAATAGTTTCTTCCTTCCACACATTTTGAGTTTAATTTGCTCTTTTTCTAGTTTAAGGTAGAAGTTTCAGGTAAACTTCTAGATTTTTAAACACTTTTCTAATTTAAAATTTACGATGATAAAGTTCTAATCATCGTTTCAGTTGCATCCCACAAATTTTGATAGGTTGCTATTTTCATTACCAATCAGTTCAAAAATGATTCTAGGCCAGGCATGGTAGCTCACATCTATAATCCCAGCACACTGGCTTTCAAAAAAAATTGAAAAAATTAGTCAGGTGTGGTGACACCCACTTATAGTTCCACCTACCTGGGAGGCTGAGGTGGGAGGATGGTTTGAGCCCAGGAGTTCAAGATTACAGTGAGTTATAATTGTGACATTGAACTCCAGCCTGGGCAACAGAGCAAGACTCTGTCTCTAAAAAACCAAAACACACACACACCCACACACAGCAAAAACTGACAGGGTTGAAAGTAGAAATAGACAAATCCATAATTATTATTACGATTTATTTATTTATTTTTTTTTTTTTTTTTGAGACAGAGTCTCGCTGTGTTGCCCAGGCTGGAGTCTGGTGGCACAATCTCAGTTCATTGCAACCTCCACCTCCTGGGTTCAAGCAATTCTCCTGCCTCAGCCTCCCAAGTAGCTGGGATTACAGGCACCCACCACCATGCCTGGCCAATTTTTTTTTTTTTTTTTTTTTTTTTAGATGGAGTCTCGCTCTGTTGCCCAGGCTGGAGTGCAGTGGCGCGATCTCAGCTCACTGCAAGCTCCGCCTCCTGGGTTCACGCCATTCTCCTGCCTCAGCCTCCTGAGTAGCTGGGACCACAGGCGCCCACCGCCACACCCGGCTAATTTTTTTGTATTTCTTTAGTAGAGACGGGGTTTCACCATGTTAGCCAGGATGGTCTCGATCTCCTGACCTCCTGATCCGCCCACCTCGGCCTCCCAAAGTGCTGGGATTACAGGCATGTGCCACCACGCCTGGCCCAATTTTTGTATTCTTAGTAGAGATGGGGTTTCACCATGTTGGCCAGGCTGCTCTCGAACTCCTGACCTCAGGTGATCTGCCCACCTCTGCCTCCCAAAGTACTGGGAGCTGCAATTCCAGCACTTTGGGAGGCCAAGGCGGAAGGATCTCTTGAGCCCAGGAGTTCAAGACCAACCTAGGCAACATAAAGAGATCTTGTCTCTAAATAAATAAAATTTTTTAAAAAGAGAAACACCATGTCTCTCACCAATGCATTCACATTCATAACCATTTAGTCGTAACTGGCTGTTTACCGTCTCCCATACTTCTGTTTATTAAGACCTATTTAACAGAATGCCAATAAACATTTTGATTATATTATTTCCAAATATGAGTTTTAAGAGCAAAAAAGTATGGAATGCTTAAATTAAGACTGATGTGTGCCACTGGATAAAATTCTCTGAAATTCCTAAGAACACAGCACGATAAGCAGTCATTCATCCATGGAGGCTGTTTGTGTTATTGACACTCAAACTCACTCCAGAAAGTCCACAAGGGTTTGTGTGGTTTCTGACCTTACGGACTCTTACTCTGTCAACTCATGAACCACACTTTTTCCAAATTCCCACCAACACAAATATAAATACCAAAAAGATTAAATATTTAAATGGGAAAAAAAAAGCATTAAAAGAACAAGCTGAGCATGGTAGGGTATGCTGTAGTCCCAGCTGCTCAGGAGGCTGAGGCAGGAGGATAACCTGAACCCAGGAGTTCAAGACCAGCAACCAGCCTGGGCAACACCGTGAGACCCTGTCTGTAACCAAAAAAAAAAAAAAAAAAAAGCCGGGCACAGTGGCTCACACCTGTAATCCCAGCATTTTGGGAGGCCGAGGCGGGCGGATCACGAGGTCAGGAGATCGAGACCATCCTAGCTAACACGGTGAAACCCCATCTCTACTAAAAATACAAAAAATTAGCCGGGTGTGGTGGTGGGCGCCTGTGGTCCCAGCTACTGGGGAGGCTGAGGCAGGAGAATGGCGTGAACCCAGGAGGCGGAGCTTGCAGTGAGCCGAGATCATGCCACTGCACTCCAGCCTGGGTGACAGAGTGAAACTCCAACTCAAAAAAAAAAAAAAAAAAAAAAAAGTCACGTCAGGGAAGATCTATGTGAAGACACTCTAGAGAGATGGATGTGTAACAATAAGAAAAGTGGCTCCAGTATCTTTCAGCACGCAGAAATTAAAGAAGTTAAAGAACAAACACAAACCGAGAAAATACGTTAGAGACAATTGATAGCAAGCTTCCACGAGCAAAAAGACTGTCCAAACCCCCTATAAAAAGGCAAAGATATAAACAGGTTGTCACAAAGAGAAATATAAATGGTCAACGAATATATAGCTAGGTGCTGCATTTCACTAACAAAGAAGTGTAAAATACAATAATGTGATATCATTTTTGACAAATTACATTGACAAAAATTTAAAAAAACTTACGGGGCCAAGCACAGTGGCTCATGCCTGTAATGCCAACACTCTGAGAGGCCAAGGTGAGAGGACTATTTGAGCCCAGGAGTTCAAGGCTGCAGTGAGCTAGGATTGTGCCAACGCACTCCAGCCTGGGCAACAGCGCAAGATTCCATCTCAAAAAAAAAAGCTTTCAGTAACTGCTGTGAATCTAGCAAATTACTGAACCTTGACGGGGGTCTTGGGGACCACTAAAGGTGGACTTGATGTGAGAAGGGCAGTCAACCAAGCATGGTGACTCACGCCTGGAGTCCCAGCACTTTGTGAGGCTGAGGTGGACAGATTGTTTGAGCGCAGAAGTTCTAGACCAGCCTGGGCAACAAGGCGAAACCTCTTCTCTACAAAAAAGAAAAAAAAAAAAAAAAAATTAGCCGGGCGTGGTGACATCCACCTGTAGTCCTAGCTACCCAGGAGGCTGAGGTGGGAGGATTGCAGAGCCCGCAGAGGCAGAGTTACAGACGGAGGCCAGGGCTTAGGAGAAAACGTCACAGGACGGCATGAGCAAACCATACAGTCAAACTGTTACTTCCCTGTGCCAGAAACGAGCTGCCGGAGATGCAGCAAAGAGTAAGACTAACCCGCTGGGTTAGGCTGATGGGGATGCAGCGAAGCGCAAGGCCCTGGGTTAGGCAGAGTTGTGAGGATTAAAGGAGAACGCTCGCAGAGGCCTGGCAAGTCCTCAACCCTGGAACCCAGAGAAGGCCCCTCTAGACTCGAGAAAGGGAAGCCCCACCCGAATCCTGCCCCTACGCCATGGCCCCACCCCCACGGTGGCCCCAGGCCCCATTTAACCCCGCCCACGCCATCGCCTCGCCCCCGTCTTTAGCCACGCCCTTTAGCGTCACGGCCCCACGACAGCCACGTGGCCGCAGGCCCATTTAATCCCGCCCACGTCGTGGCCCGGCCCCGCGGACGTTGGCCACGCCCTTGGCATCAAGGCCCCGCCCCCTCCACAAAACGGACCCCGCTTAACCCCGCCCATTTGGTCGCCCCGCCCCGACAGCATGGCCCCGCCCCATCCCTTAGCCCCGCCCACCTCACCGGGGTTAGAACCCAATTTAACTCCGCGGCCCGCCGTCTTCACCCCACGCCACCGCCCACCCGCGTCGCCCTGGCCCCGACGCACGGCCCCGCCCTCCCCACTGCGGCTGGGACCCACGTCACCCTTCCCACCCCTGGCATCACAACCCCCGCTCCCCGATCCGGCTGGACGCTCGCCCCGCCTCACAACGTCAAGGGCCACCCCACCCCCACCCGGGCCGCCGCGCTCCTCACCAGCTCGAAGCGGTTGTTGACTCGGACGCCCTCCTTCCCTGCGCCCCCGGGACGCCGGACACCAAGCTCCCGCTTGGGCCCTTCTTCTTCCGCGTCATCGTCATCACGGAGATCGAACTGCAGGGCGCCGGGCCCGAGGGGCTCCTGGCCGCGCTGTTCCCCCCTCAGCCTCCGGAGGGCCCGGCGCGACATAGGACCGAACAACCACGACGTCTGGAGAGAGGGAGAAGGAAGCGCAGAAAACTCGGCTGTCGGCGCGCCTGCGCACTCTTCGCGCGGGGTGTGGGGCGGGGGAGCTGGCTGCGGCGCCTGCGCGCTCCTGGCGCGGGGGTGGCGGGCGGGGGAGCTGGCTGCGGCGCCTGCGCACTCTTGGCGCGAGGGGTGGGGGCGGGGCCTGGCTGCGGCGCCTGCGCGTCGCGGCTCTCCGGAACTTTCCCGCTTCAGCGGCGGCGTCTGGGCGGGCTCCGGGGGTCCGGGCCAGGTCTCGGGAGAGCTGGGTGCCTGCGCGCCGTGGGCACCGGGCATGGAGAGGTGCCCCGCGGGGATGACGGGCTTCGATTCGGGGTAACGGGCGCGCAGCCGGCGACAGTCGGCCCTGCCCGGCCTTGCCCATCCATGTGGCCCAGAACCCGCAGCCGCGTTCTGCCCGCCGGGGCCTGTCCCCGCACCGTGCCTGCAGCATTTCAGCTGCGTCCCGGACGTTGCTAGTTGGTCCTTTTCGTGTCACGGTGTCATTCGAGTGATCTAGCCGTTGATGCCCGCCTCTGCCCTGGAACCGCCGCCCCTCGAGCAGCATTGAGGGACGCGGCCCTTACTGCCCGCCTGAGGCCTCCGTAGGGACAGTGGTTCTGACAGTTCTAGGGCAGGCCGCCCGCGTTTGTCACGATCTAGGGGCCGGGCGCGGTGCTCACGCTTGTAATCCCAGCACTTTGGGAGGCCAAGGTGGGCGAATCACCTGAGGTCAGGAATTCGAGACCAGCTTGGGCAACATGGTGAAACTCCCTCTACTAAAAATACAAAAATTAGCTGGGCGTGGCTGCGCACGTCTGTAATCCCAGCTACTCGGGAGGCTGAGGCTGCAGTGAGCCGAGATCGCGCCGCTGCACTCCAGCCTGGGCGACAGAGCCAGACCCTGTCTCAAAAAAATGAAAAAAATAAAGTAGATGAGGCTGAGACAGTGCTCGGTTCAGTGGGCGGAGGGCACAGCTTCCTGTGCCTGGGGTTGGGGACATGGGGACAGGAGGGCATAGAGAAGACAGGTGCCAGCAGCCTCCGGCCCGACTTACTGCGGCTTCATGAGCACAGGAAGCAGCCCTGGTGAGCCGGCCTGGCCCTTCCCAGGATGGTTTGGGGTTTTATTTTATTTTGTGAGATGAGGTCTTGCTGTTACCCAGGCTGGAGTGCAGCGGCGCAATCTCGGCTCACTGCAACCTCCATCTCCCAGGCCCAAGCAATTCTCCTGTCTCAGCCTCCCGAGTAGCTGGGACTACAGGCATGTGCCATCATGCCCGGCTAATTTTTGTACTCTTAGTACAGATGGGGTTTTCACCATGTTGGCCAGGCTGGTCTCGAACTCCTGACCTCAAGTAATCTGCCCACCTCACCCTCCAAAAGTGCTGGGATTACAGGTGTGAGCCACTGCACCTGCCGTGGGTTAGGGTTTTAACGTGGGCTTTCATTTCCAAGTGTTCCTGTATGAATTACAACCCAGTCTCCCCATGATAGGGAGTGTGAGTCCCCGGAGAACCAGAACAACCGTCGTCCTTACCAAGCACTACACATTAGCTTATTGCTGGCTGTGTGACCGGAGGAGTTCCCTGACCCTCTCTGTGCCTGTTTTCTTATTTTTAAACAGGAATAAGAATACAGGCCAGAGAGTCCGTGAAATGCTTACACGCATGCTAGAAGCTGGCTATGTTTACTGGGGGCTCTAATTTTGTGTGTTTGGATTTCCTGGACCCCAGCTGACAGGAGTATTTTCTCCCGCAGGCCCATCAGTTACAAGTCCTGTCCCTTCCGACCTCCAGGCCCCACGGCCAGCATTACAGCCTGGAGTCAAAGTTCTGGGTGAGCTGTGTATCTTTGGCAAAATTCTTTGACCTCGTTGAGCCTCAGTTCCCTCATCTGTAAGGTAAGATGACGGCAGAACGTCACGGAGGAGCAGGGCAGGGCCCTGTTAACAGGCTGAGCCGGGCGCAGGTGAGCAGACAGCACTCGGCACAGGGCCTGTCTAGAGCCTGCAGTCACACCTCCTGCCCCTGTGGATCCTCTCCCTGGAGAACAAGAATACGGATCTGGGAAATGAGACCAAAGTGCCCCCCAGGCCAGCAGGTGTGGCCAGAGGAGCTGATGGGCAGTAGTCTGTGCCGTCCGCATGCAGCCCTGACCGTGGTGGCCAGGACCACGAAGCTGGTAGAGGCAGCCAGGTCTGCGTGGACAGAGCAGGCCTGGAGCCCTTGCCTGGTGGGCACCTGACTCTAAGCCAGGAGGCCTTTCCTCGTCCTGGAAGGCAGGTGGCCCCTCAAGCCCAGCTTCAACCTTGGGAGAACATGCCATGCTGGGTGAATCCTCAGCGCACATCCCAGACAGAAGACTGTGAGACCTCCTTTATTAGGCCAAGAGTGGCCATGTGCACAGATTTACAGAGCTGCTCCTCCCTGTGCCAGGACCGCCCAGCATCTTCAGGAGCCTCTGGGCCAGGGGCGAGTGAGGACAGCACCAGAATGTGGTAGGGCCAGGAGAGGCAGGACACATGTGGTTTGGACCCCAGGGAAAGGGAAAGGGAAAGGGCAGGGAGCAGCTTCGCACGGACCTTTTTTTTTTTCGAGACAGAGTCTCGCTCTGTCGCCCAGGCTGGAGTGCAGTGGTGCAATCTCGGCTCACTGCAACCTACATACACCTCCCGGGTTCAAGTGATTCTCCTGCCTCAGCCTCCCCTGTAGCTGGGATTACAGGCTCCTGCCACTATACCTGGCTAATTTTTGCATTTTCAGTAGAGACGACATTTCATCATGTTGGCCAGGCTGGTCTCAAACTCCTGACCTCAGGTGATCCTCCCTCCTCGGCCTCCCAAAGTGCTGGGATTACAGGCCTGAACCACCACACCTGGCCAGACCTTTCAAAAAGGTGGGGGTGCCTCCCAGGAGGACCCTGCCTACTCAGAGACTTCCCAGATGCCTCTGCTGCCCGAGTCCCCACAAAGGGAGAGCAGAGGCAAGCAGGGCACTCTGGTCCAGCTGGGAGCCAAGATACCCTGTCCCCACCTAGACGTCCACTGGGGAGGGGAAACTGCCGTTCTCATTCCTGGGGACGGAGAAGAGAATGGGAACATGGGATGCAGTCTGTGCCAGGATCTAGAACCTTCTGCTTTCTCTCTTCAGTGAGAAAACCCACCCTGTTCCCTCCCCTTCCTCCCTGGCAAGGAATCCTGAGAAGAAACAGCCTCCCCCAGGGAGGGTTCTGAAGTGCGCCTGAACCCAAATGAGCTCTGGGGCCAGGAAACAGTGTATATAAATATATAGGCTGTGTGTATATATTATAAATGTATCTATATATGTATATATGTACATGCACAGCTCAGAGCGTCCTAGCCTGATACAGGGCCTGCCTGGTGCCTCCTGGAGGCCTGGCCACCTGGGGCTGTCACTTGAAGTCAAGAGTCCTGGTGTTAGGGATGTAGAGGGATTGGGTCTGGCGACTGCGTCGTGGCGTAGTATTGAGGACGTCCACGCTCTTGCGGCTGGAACGCACCACGTCTGCCACAAAGCTGGTGCACTCACTGCAGACATCCTTCAGGACACAGCCGTGGGAGTAGATGTGGGGGAACGCCTCATCCACGCTCTGCCACTGTGGCCCCTGCAGAGACCTGGGAAGTGGGAGAGGGCACTCAGGGAGAGGAGCCAGCCAGGGTGCCACACCCCCCTCCCTGCTTGTGCATGCCACAGCCCCCTCCTGGCTGCCTTTCACCCTAGGCCTCCCCTTGGCCCTCAGGCAACAAACACAGCTAGCAGTGTTCATCTCAGCAGACTGTTCCCTGACCACCCAAGTCCAGTTTCCATCTCATACTGCTCAGCCTCCCAGAGCCCTACACAACGATCTGTCTCTGCCTTGCATTTCCATTTCCTTGGGGTGTCCTAGCAAACAGACAAAGCCAGCCCCCTCCACCCCAGCTCCCAAGTTCCTCTTCACGCCCGACCACCACAGTGACATCAGCAGCAAGGCGAAGAACGCACTGAAAGATGTCTTTTCTCTGGATTGGCGCGGTTTTGGCAGCTGATACCCTCTGAGGACTCTCAAAGCCCAGTGTGTAGACAGGGATGTGTCCAAACTTCTTAGAAGGCATCTTCATCTGCAGCACAGAGGGAGGAGGTATGAACCAGGCACCACCAGAGACATTCAGGTACACTCAGTGCTACGGGACCTCCTTCCCCAGTCTGGGACCTGTGTGGCAGCCAGGGCTGCCTGGAGAATATTCTCTGTCCCTGTGCTCTCCGACGTCTCCTCTGTGCCTTTTGGCTGAGGACTGGCACGGGGTTCCTGCTTGCTGCACATCTGGACAGGGGCTTCTTAGAGCGCAAGAACCGTCCCTTTTTATACCATGCGGGACCTGCCACGTTTCCTGCTCATCTGGACAGGGCCTCCTTAGAGGGCAAGAACTTTCCCTTTTTATACTATACGGGACCTGCCACCTTACCCTGCACATAATCAACATTTAACATGGATGAGGTGGAAGTTTTTCCATTGCCAAGTGGCAGGATGTAGAGTAAGATTTAAAAATAGTGGTAGTAAGAGTACTCCTTAAGCAGAGTTTTGCTTCTGAACTGAGGCCTGAGGGGTAACATATATACACACATATATATATATATATATATATATATATATATATATGTATATTTTTTTTTTTTTTAAGACACAGATCTTGCTCTGTTGCCCAGGCTGGAGTGCAGAGGCACAGCCATACTCACTGCAGCCTTGAATGTGCTGGGCTCAAGAGATCCTCTCACCTCAGCCTCCCAAAGTGCAGGAACTGCAGGCATGAGCCACCGCGCCTGGCTGGTGACATACTTTTATTTGTATTTTGTCTTTTTGAGACGGAGTCTCTGTCACCCAGGCTGTAGTGCAGTGGCACAATCATAGCTCACTGTGGCCTCCACCTCCCGGGTTCAAGTAATTCTCATGCCTCAGCCTCCTGAGTAGCTAGGATTACAGGTGCGTGCCACCATGCCCAGCTAATTTTTTTGTATCTTTAGTAGAGATGGGGTTTCACCATATTGGCCAGGCTGGTCTCAAGTGGTTCGCCAGCCTCATTGGCCTCCCAAAATGCTGGGATTACAGGTGTGAGCCACCGTGCCCAGCTGACATACTTTTAAATGTTAGGACCCCTTTACCTCTGTGCACCTGCACATAAGCACACACCTCAACTGCAATAAGAAGCCCCTCCTAAAACACCCAAAAAGTTATAGAATGTAAGAAGGTAGGACTTTTAGAGGGGAAGTGAAGGGTTTTTTGGCACGAGGCTACTAACGTGCAATGTTTAAAAACAAAAACCTGTAAGGGCCTTTAAAAACTGCACGCTATCTTGGAAAGTATAGGAATGGATTCTGCCTGAAAGGAAATGGATGAGGTGCCTGGTGAGGCAGCATCATCCAACACATCCAGTCAAAGCCAGTGGAGCCCCTCATCTGCCTTGCTCAGACCCCAGAGATCCCACATGGTCCTCACCTTTATGCTACAGGAAGTGCAGACGGCTCTGGAAGGGAACAGAGGAAATGCAGCATCAGCAGGGAGGAAGCCCACAAACAGCTGAGAAACAGTCGCATCCCGGCCTCCACGCATCCGAGGTCAAACCATCCTTGCCTTCTGCCTGATGCTTGGTTACTTCAGTACTTTATTTTACTCCAAAATCTTGCTTTTCTTTATACTTAGGTATCCACCCAAAATATATGTGCTCCTTGGCATTCTCTCAGGAAGGATGGCTCCAGGAGTTTTCTCCGGCCAAGTTTTCTATTGCCAAGTGGTAGGATATAGAGTAAGGTTTAAACATAGTGGTGGTGGGCCAGATGTGGTAGCTTACGCCTGTAATCCCAGCACTTTGGGAGGCCAAGGCAAGTGGATCACCTGAGGTCAGGGGTTTGAGACAAGCCTGACCAACAAGGTGAAACCTCGTTTCTACTAAAAATACAAAAATGAGTTGGGCGTGGCAGCAGGCACCTGTAATCACAGCTACCTGGGGGGCTGAGATAGGAGAATGGCATGAACCCGGGAAGTGGAGGTTGCAGTGAGCTGAGATCACGCCAGTGCACTCCAGCCTGGGGGACTGAGTGAAACTCTGTCTCAAAAAAAAAAAAAATGGTGGTAAAAGTCCCTCTTAAGCAGATTTTTGTTTCTGAACCAAGGCATGATGGGTCTTTCTGAAGCAAGCCATGATGGGTCACATACTTTTGGAAAGTTTAAAAACAAAAACCTACAAGGGTCTTTAAAAACTGCACACTGTCGGCCAGGCGCGACGCCTCACGCCTGTAATCCCAGCACTTTGGGAGGCCAAGGCAGGTGGATCACAAGGTCAGGTGTTCAAGATCGGCCTGGCCAAGATGGTGAAACCCCGTCTCTACTAAAAATACAAAAAATTAGCCGGGCATGGTGGCAGGCACCTGTAATCCCAGCTACTCGGGAGGCTGCGGCAGAGAATTGCTTGAACCCAGGAGGCGGAAGTTGCAGTGAGCCGAGATCATGGCACTGCACCGCAGCCTGGGTGACAGAGAGAGACTCTTTCTCAAAAAAAACAACAACAAAAAAAAACACAACAACAACAAAAAACAAAAAAAAAACTTGCACACTGTCTTGGAAAGATATCTAAGATTCCTTCTAAGAAGACGTGTAGACATTGGTGTGTACCTGACACTACTCACCATAAAAGCACCAGGGAAGCCAGAGGGGCCTCAACTGAGATGCTCAGTTTTAAACAGTGATTCAATTTTGTTTTAATTCCCATATCTGATTTCAAAAATAAATACCTTCTTATAAAAAATTCAAGGCTGGGGGCGGTGGCTCAAGCCTGTAATCCCAGCACTTTGGGAGACCGGGATGGGCGGATCACGAGGTCAGGAGACCGAGACCATCCTGGCTAATATGGTGAAACCCCGTCTCTACTAGAAATGCAAACAAATTAGCTGGGCCTGGTGGCGGGCACCTGTAGTTCCAGCTACTCGGGAGGCTGAGGCAGGAGAATGGCGTGAACCCGGGAGGTGGAGCTTGCAGTGAGCCGAGATTGTGCCACTGCACTCCAGCCTGGGTGACAGAGTGAGATTCCATCTCAAAAAAGAAAAAAGAAAAAAAAAAAAATTCAAGGCTGGGCGTGGTGGCTCACCGCTGTAATCCCAGCACTTTGGGAGGCCAAGGTGGGCGATCACCTGAGGTCGGGAGTTGGAGATCAACCTGACCAACATGGAGAAACCCCATCTCTACTAAAAATACGAAATTAGCAAGTGTGGTGGCACATGCCTGTAATGCCAGCTACTCGGGAGGCTGAGGCAGGAGAATCACTTGAACCTGGGAGGCAGAGGTTGCAGTGAGCTGAGATTGCGGCACTGCACTTCAGACTGGGCAACAAGAGTGAAACTCTATCTCAAAAAAATAAAAAAAAAATTCAAACATGAGAGAATTAAAATGTAGACACCACATCCTCAGAAGTGATCCCTGCTAGTAATGGTTTCCATCCTCCAGGCTTTTCCAAGCATATATCAACAGAAATATACATAATTTTACAGATAAAATTAGGTGATTTTTTTTTTTCCCAGACAGGGTCTTGCTCTGTCACCCAGGCTGGAGTGCAGTGACACCGTCATAGCTCACTGCAGCCTTGACCTCCTTGGCTCAAGTGATCCTCCCACCTCAGCCTCCCAAAGTGCTGGGATTATAGGCATGAGCTACCATATCCACCATACCCAGCCTTACCTTTTTTTTTTTTTTGAGACAGTCTCCCTCTGTTGCCCAGTCTGGAGTGCAGTGGCGCGATCTCGGCTCACTGCACCTTCCACCTCCCAGGTTCAAGCAGTTCTCCTGCCTCAGCCTCCCGAGTAGCTGGGACTACAGGCACCCGCCACCACGCCCAGCTAATTTTTTGTATTTTTAGTAGAGACAGGGTTTCATCGTGTTAGCCAGGATGGTCTCGATCTCCCGACCTCGTGATCTGCGAGCATCGGCCTCCCAAAGTGCTGGGATCAAGGTGTGAGCCACCGCGCCCGGCCCAGCCTTACTTTTTTATTCAGTCTGGGAAACTCTAACTTTTACTTGGGTCGTGTGGATGACTTACAGTTAATGTGATGCGAGATACAGTTGTGTTTAAGGCTGTCATTTGCTATTTGTTTTCTTTTTGACTCATTTCTTTGTTCTCCTTCTTTTCCTACCTTTTTTTGGATTAATTACTGTTTATGGTCCCATCTTATCTCCTTTGTTGGCTTATTAGCTGTAACTGTTTTATTTTAGTGGTTGCTTTAGGACTTATGGTATACATCTTTAACTTATCACAGTCTACCTTTAAGTAATATTTGTATAGCGTGTATAATACCTTACTATACCTTATCATAGTGATTCACCTTACCATAGTGAACCTTAAAATAGTATACTTCTGGCCAGGCGCGGTGGCTTACGCCTGTAATCCCAACACTTTGGGAGGCAGAGGTGGGCAGATCCTGAGGTCAGGGGATCGAGACCAACCTGGCTAACGTGGTGAAACCCCATCTCTACTAAAAATACAAAAAATTAGCTGGGAGTGGTAGCAGGTGCCTGTAGACCCAGCTACTCGGGAAGCTGAGGCAGGAGAATGGTGGGAACTCAGGAGGCAGAGCTTACATTGAGCCAAGATCGCGCCACTGCACTCCAGCCTGGGCGCCAGAGCGAGACTCCTTCTCAAAAAAAAAAAAAAAAAGGAAAAAAAGTACACTTCCAATTTTCCCCTCTCCCTGACCTTCATGCTAACTGCTGTTATCAACACTACTTACACACGTGTTACAAAACCCACAATACATTGTCATTAATTTTGTCTTGTTTTTTGCATGCCACACATTTTATCTTGCTGAGTACTGGTTTGTTTTTTTGTTGATGTTTAAAAAATTCTTATTCTTGAGCTTTGTTCTCAGAATCAGTTAAGATACTTGTGAACAGTTTGATCCTTTCAGGTCTTGCTTTTATGATTTATCAGTCAGGCCTAGAGCAACAATCACTTTGGGCTACTTACTCCACGTTAGTGAGGCCAGGCCCCTTTGTGTGCATTCCAGTTAGTGCCCTGTGAATTATGACATTTCTGCCTGTGGCCGGTGGAAACGGATGTTACTCATTCCTGCCCCTGAGCACCGTCCCTTCAGATCTTTAGAACAAGGGAAGGTAAATTTTTTGTGTAAAGGGCCAGAGAATAAACCTTTTAGGCGTGGCTGAGCGAGTAATAAATGGGTGTGGCTGTGTCCAATGAGATTTTACTTGCAAAACAGGCCGAGGACCAGATTTGGCCCGTGGCTATAGTCTGCCAATCTCTGCTTTAGGATAAATGTTCTGCAGCCTTCAGTCATTTCCTTCAGAGAGGGGGACCTTCTCTGAGGCTTTCTCGGCGCAGCCCTCTCCTCTGGAGTTCTGCACGGCGGACTCGAGCTGCTGTGGTCTCCCTGGATTCTCAGCCTGACCTCCTCCATTGGGGGAGTCTGGCAGCTGTGGCTCCTGACCTAGAAACTCTCCAGGCAATGCCTGTGGTGACGGCAGGCCTGCCCCGTTGTGTTTCCTTTTTGTTGCCTGCTGTCTTGAAAACCATTGTTTCACATCCTGTTTGTTCTTGGCTGTGGAAGATGCCTATTACCCCATCTTGGCTGAAACTGGGAGTTGCTTAGCTATTTAAATTTAATTTAATTTAAATACAATTTAAAATTTAACTCCTCATTCGTACTAACCATATCTTGTGGACTCAGCCATCGAACATGCTAGAACATTCCTGGAATCACAGGAAGTTCTGTGGGCGGTACTGCCCCGAGGTTTCTCGCTTCCTCCTTCCCTTGTGAACTGACAGCTAAAGGGAAGGCTCACCTCTTGCAGAAGAGACAGCTGGGCGGCCACGAGAACAGCGGGAACTTGGCCCGGCAGCAGCAGCAAATCTGTCAGGAGAGACTGGTTAGAGCCCGGCTTTGTCCCAAGCTCCCTGGGGTCCCGCCCTGTCCCTGCTACCCCCTCCGGGCTCCCAACCAGATCATGAGCAAACAGTCCTGGGATCGGGCCCTCTCAGCACCCGCCCCTGACCCAGCGGGCAAGAGCGTGGCCCCACGTCTAGGCAGCCTCACCTTCCCCTTCTTCAGACTGCTGAAGAGCTCCTTGTTCTGCAAAAACTTTTCCATCTCGGCCTTCACCAGCACACGGCGCACGTCCATCACCTCTTCCACAGTCAGCGCCAGGCTCTCCACGGGGTGGCTGAACTCCTAGGGGACGGCCTCAGGTACAAAGTCTTCTAGGCAGGAGGCTCCCCTAGCTTACTCTCCCTCCCTGAGGACCCTAACCCTCCCTGGCCTCAGCCTAAACAAGCCTGCGACCTTCTAAAACGCTGTCCATCAGCCATCCGTCCCCACGTCTTTGATGGGCCCTGCTGCTGCAGGCCAGGCCTCCCATGACCAGCGGACCCTGCCGGCCAGCCCAGCCTTCACTGGCCACGCTCCACACAAACTCCCCTCAGCCCATGTCTGTTCAAGGTGTCCCTGCCTGCAAACACACCATGGGCTGATCCACACCAGCCAGAGTCTATCTCAAATCTTCCCTCCCTGAGCAGCTGATGTCCTCTTTTCCGGAAGGTCCAGGACCCTCCAACAGGCCACCTCAGCTTGCATCTGCCCATCTGCACTCAGCACACCTCCCGTGTCCTGGCCACCGATTCCTGGGGCCACTTTATGTTGAGTGTGTCCTGTTTTTGCTTCCCTGTGCTTGGCATAGAACTTGACACCTGATCTCTCTAAGCCTCAGTTTTCTCTTCTGTAAAATGGGGCTGGATTTCAGCTCCATCGAGACGATTCAGTTAAAGCCCTTAAACACACTGCCAGCACAGCGTTCGCAGTGTCGGTCATCACTGCCAAGGCAGGTGGGCACCATCTGTGAAGGTGCCACAGAGATGGAGTTGGACCATGTTTTCTGCTTTGGATTTGCAGTGGGTTGTCCTGCCTAAAGCTGTGAACACACGCTCCTGGCACTGGGGGGAGCGGGGCCCTTGCATTCCTTCCTCCCTCTGACCTGAGGCACCCAGGGCTTTGGGCTTCTGTTGCCAATTGCCTGACGGTGCTGTTTCCATCTGAACAATTCACCTCAGGTGCCACAGGTGTGACGCCAACAACGTCCGTGGCCAGGAGACCTCACGCCAGGTACAGAGAACGGCCGCCTGCTCCCCAGGTGAGGCTGTGAGCCCAGGGCAGATGGAAGGCCAGGTTCTGTGGTGCTCAGTAGCCCCCCCTTCAGAAAGCACTTCTGAGACTTCAGAGCTAAAGAACCACTCACGTGACCTGTGGTCATCTTAAATGCGTCCTCTAATTCCTTAAGAAGTGGGCCTTGGCCGGGTGCGGTGGCTCACGCCTGTCATCCCAGCACTTTGGGAGGCCGAAGCAGGCGGATGACGAGGTCAGGAGATCGAGACCATCCTGGCTAACACGATGAAACCCCGTCTCTACTAAAAATACAAAAAATTAGCCGGGCGTGGTGGCAGGCGCCTGTAGTCCCAGCTAGTTGGGAGGCTGAGGCAGGAGAATGGCATGAACCCGGGAGGCGGAGCTTGCAGTGAGCCGAGATGGCGCCACTGCACTCCAGCCTGGGCGACAGAGCCAGACTCTTGTCTCAAAAAAAAAAAAAAAAAAAAAAAGAAGTGGGCCTTAATTCCCTCCCTCCCCTTGAGAACAGGCTGGACTTAGTGACTCATTCCTGGTGAGTTGGGACAATGTGGCACTGCTGGACTTGGTCATAAATACTCAGTGGCTTTCACTGCGCTCACTCTTGAACCACGTGCTCTGGGGGACGCCAGCCGCCACGCTGTGGGGATCCCCAAGCGGCCCGAGAGAGGCCTACACAGCAAGGGACTCACGCCTCCTGCTCACAGCTGAGTGAAGACGCCACTTCAAGTGGCTCCTCCAGCCCCCATTTGAGCCTTCAGTCGAGATCGGGCCCCACTGCCATCCTAACTGCAGCCTCACGAAAGACCCTGAGCCACGGCCACACAGCTAAGACACTGCCGGAGTCCCAACCCTCAGAAACTGTGTGAGATAATGTATGTTTGTTATTTTAAGATGCTGCATTTTGAGGTAACTTTTGATGCAGTGATATATAGCTAATCCTAGGCTAACGGGGCAAGCCCTGCCTTTCGGTGGGGTACGACCTAGGCTAGCGGGACAAAGCCCTGCCTTTCGGTGGGATACGACCTAGGCTAACGGGACAGGCCCTGCGTTTTGGTGGGATACGACCTAGCCTAGCGGGACAAAGCCCTGTGTTTCGGTGGGGTACGACCTAGGCTAGCGGGACAAAGCCCTGCCTTTCGGTGGGATACGACCTAGCCTAACGGGGCAGGCCCTGCGTTTCGGTGGGGATACGCACAGTGCCTTGCATTTATATAAGGCTCATAGTTCTCAAAGCATTTTAACATCTGTTCTCATCTGAGCCTCTGGATAAAACCTCAAATAGTGACAGCAACCACACCGTTCACATCCCTCCGACACCTGCATGCTGCCACCGTGGCCCACGGGCCGCACACTCCCCTTACCTCAGTTGATTAAATCCTGCACCAGAACTCAGGTCCACGTGGGCCTCAAGATGTCAGCAAAGGTGAGCTCTTCACAATTACAGGTCAGATAAGAAACCGAGGGCAGAGGGGCTGAGCAGCACCGTGGCGGCGTCACGGCCAGAGTCAAGGTCTCGACCCAGTGAACCCCCCTCACACTGACCTCCAGGCACAGGGCGCGCAGGTTCACCGTCTGCCCTAACCCCACACTGAACCCTTCAATTAGGGACCAGGCTCCGGGGCCGCAGTGCAGTGCGGTTCGGCCCCAGCAGGCGGCAGCAGAGACCACGGCCCCAGACCAGCAGCTCCATCACTGGTGCCCCGATGTTCAGACCACGCCCCCCCAGACGGACGCTCAGGCCACGCCCCCCAGACCTGGCTGGCAGCGGGAAGGTGGGTGCAAAGACGCCCCCTGGGCCGCCCTGGACGACAATCGCACCCTCACTCACCAGCCACAGGTGTTTGGCATCGGGGGTCATGGAGGCCTCGGGTCTGTCCCCCGAGGAGCCCCGGTTGCTGAGTAGGGTGTGGCTGGGGTCAGAGACACTCGCGGGACAGGTACCTGGGGGAGAGCAGAGGCTCCATCAGGACTGCCTGGCAGGAGCTGTGGTAAAGAGGACTGTGCCCAGGGGATGACAGAGATGATGGAGGGCTCCAGGGGAACCAAGCAAAAGGTCAAGGGGAGAAGCGGCCGCGCAGTAGCTACACGGGCAGTTCTAGCACCTAGGAGGCCGAGGCGGGTGGAACCTTGAGCCTAGGAGCTCGAGACCACCCTGGGCAACGTAGCGAGACCCTCAGCTCTATAGAAAAATATAAAAGTTAGGCAGGCATCGTGAAACATGTCGGTAGTCCTAGCTACTCAGGAGGCTGAGGCGGGAGGATTGCTTGAGCCCAGGAGGCCAAGGCTGCACTGAGCTATAATGGTGCCTCTGCACTCCAGCCTGGGCAGCAGAGCAAGACCTTGTCTCAAAACGAAGAAAAAAGCGAAGAAGGTGGCTCCAACATTAGGACATTCATCGGGGCCCATGTGGTATAGAGGGTCCACAGGACCCCCGAAGGGCCCCCGTGTCTGAGCCCCAGAATGAGCTGGCATGGGCAGTCCCGCAGCACCCGTGAGGCAGACCCTCCTCCTGCAGTCCACACCTCACACTGGAGCTGGGGTCGACCTCCCTCCCTCCACCAACTCCAAGAGGCTGAGGCACAGCTCCAGGTGGGGGAGACCGAGGTTAAGTGAGTGTGAGGTTTGGAACTGGCCTGGCCTGGACCTCTTCACACTGGGAAGGGGGCTGTAAGCACCAAACACTATTGTCCCAAGACTCTGGCCCCACAGGCAGACAAGAAGGCCTGGCTGTGCCTGGTGGGATGTGGTGGGTGGGGTGACAAGAACCCTGAGTCGCGAGGGCTCTCTGTAAAGTTCAGCCCTCACGGTGGTAGGACCAGCCCTGCACAGCCAGCAAGAATCGTTCTGTGCTCAGCAGCGCGAAAAGGAGTGGAAGGAATCATGGCTCAGGTTCCAGAGCCATGTGCTGCGAGCCCAGCCGGCTCCCCACGGACACACGGCTCCCTTCCCAGAGGACTAGAAGGGTCTATCACTCATCTAGTTAGCTATCTTTCTATATCCCAATGTTAATTATGTCTAGGTAATAGAATCATGAGAATTCTTTTTAAATATTAAAAAATATTTTTATAATAAATATGCATTACTTAATAAGTTTTCAAGTTAAACAAAGGGAGATGCCTGCCTGAGGTGGTGCCGTCTTGCAGGCACGAGCTCCCTGGGTCCCTGGGAGCTGCCTGCTCAGGAAGATGTGGGCTGAGGTGGAGGGATGGTGCCCACAGGATGGATCGGGGTGGGGGCGAAGGGGGGTACAGGGGTGAGAAGCAGCACTTGCCCTGGTCTCGGGAGCCGGGCCTCCACACATGCGCACTGCCGGCTCGGGGCCGTGGTGGCTCCGTCCCTCCTGGGGGCTGGGTGGCCGACTGCAGGCCAGAGGCCACCTCACTTCGGAGCTGGGCCAGGTCATGCTCTGAGAAGGAGCGGTCCCGTTTCAGCGTCACCTCCCCACACGGAGACTCTTCTTCCTGTGGACACACCAGACGCGGCCCTGCCCTGACAATGCCCGCCAGTGCCTCCTGCCCATGCCTGGACTGAAGCAAAGGACCCAGGGGTGCCGCAGGGTCTGCTGCGATGTGGGGCAGCCTCCACCCACTTCCCAGCCTGCCCGCCTCTGGACAGTTCGTGGCAAGCGCCCGAGTAACCAAGCCCTTCCCTAGGCCTTCCGGAAAGGGACAGGTCTAGTGTCAGACGGAGGCAGAGCCCTCTGGGATGGCCCCCAACAAGGCCATCACCAGCCCTTCCTGTGCAGAGAGGAGCGTCCCATTCACAGGGCAGCCAGGGTGGGCAGGGAGCCTCGCTGTGTCCACCTTTTCACATCAACTAGCAGGGGGCTCAGTTTCCGGGGCCTGGGACAGCGAGGCACTTCCGCTGTCAGCCTTCCATCGTCTGTGGGAGGAGGCAGCCCAGGCCCTGTCCCAGTCACCCTTCTGAGCGGCCAAGATGGCAGGGTCCCCGATCCCCACAGGCCTCCTCCTACGGCAGGATGTCAGTTTCAAGGGAGGGCCCCTGGACAGGAGACACTGCGATCGCTGCTGCCCCCGGCTTAGCTTAGCCCTTCTCACTTCCTTGGCCCCCATCCTCCCATTCCCGGTCTCTTTTCAGGAATCCCCATGGGTTCTGACCTCAGATGTGTTCATCTCTTCCATTTCGGCCAAGGTAGGCGCCTTGAGCAGCACGCGGGGCCGCGGGCGCTGGGCGCTGCCCCCAGCATCTGTGACCGACAGGTTGATGCAGGAGGTGGACTTGGCATCTCCGGAGCAGGCGTTGAGGATGCAGGGCAGAGAGCCAAACCCTGGGGAGACGGGAGCCAAGGCAGGACGGGCCAGTGAATGGGGAGACAGCAGGCAGGAGCTGACAGCTCTGTGTGCACCAGTTGGCTTAATTCCCTGACTTTGCAGAAGGGGAAACTGAGGGCTAGCCAGCCATTTTAAAAAATGAGGAACTAGGCCGGGCGCGGTGGCTCACGCCTGTAATCCCAGCACTTTGGGAGGCCAAGGTGGGCGGATCACAAGGTCAGGAGATGGAGACCACCCTGGCTAACATGGTGAAACCCCGTCTCTACTAAAAAATACAAAAAAAAATTAGCCAGGCGTGGTGGCGGGCGCCTGTAGTCCCAGCTACTCGGGAAGCTGAGGCAGGAGAATGGCGTGAACCCAGGAGGTGGAGCTTGCAGTGAGCCGAGATCACGCCACTGCACTCCAGCCTGGACAACAGAGCGAGACTCCATCTCAAAAAAAAAAAAAAAAAAGAGGAACTAGGCTGGGTGCAGTGGCTCACACCTGTAATCCCTGCACTTTGGGAGGCTGATGCGGGTGGATCACCTGAGGTCAAGAGTTTGAGACCAGCCTGACCAACATGGAGAAACCCCGACTCTACTAAAAATACAAAATTAGCTGGGTGTGGTGGCGCATGCCTGTAATCCCAGCTACCCAGGAGGCTGAGGCAGGAGAATCGCTTGAACCCAGGAGGTGGAGGTTGCAGTGAGCTGAGATCGCGCCACTGCACTCCAACCTGGGCAAAAAGAGCGAAACTCCATCTCAAAAAAAAAAAAAGGAAAAGAAAAGAAAAACATTTTAAAAATTTGCTTTTATTCTATTTTTCTTCTAAATGCTGAAATATGTCATACTATTGTAAACTACGTAGAGTGGCAAATACAGGTGAAGACCAGGATAATAGGGTATAAGATCATGCTAGGCAGGGCATGGTGGCTCACACCCATAATCCCAGCACTTCGGGAAGCTGAGGCAGAAGGATCACTTGAGCCCACAAGTTCAACACCAGCCTGGGCAACAGAGTGAGACCCTGTCTCTACAAAAAACACAAAAATTAGCCGGGCGTGGTGGTGCATGCCTGTCATCACACTACTCGAGAGGCTGAGGTGGGAGGATTGCTTGAGCCTGAGAGGTTGAGGCTGCAGGGAACTATAATGGTGCCACTGCACTACAGCTGGGGTGACAGAGTGATACCCTATCTCAAAAAAAAAAAAAAAAAGATATAGGAAATTCCAATGGCCTTGTAAAGTTTTTAATGAGAGGCATAAAAAGTGATTTTTTTTTTTTTTGAAACGAGGTCTCACTCTGTCACCCAGTCTAGAGGGCAGTTATGCAATCATGGCTCACTTCAGCATCAACTTCTCAGGCTCAAGCAATCCTCCCACCTCAGCCCCTGGAGCACCTGGGATTACAGCCATGTGCCACCACACCTGGCTAATTTTTCTTTGAAATTTTTGGCAGAGATGAGGTCTCACTATATTGCCCAGGCTGGTCTCGATCTCTTGGGCTCAAGTGATCCTCCCGCCTCAGCCTCCCAAAATGCTGGGATTACAAGGCATGAGCTACTGAGCCCAGCCTCATAATTTTTTATTTTTGGCCAGGTGCAGTGGTTCACACCTGTAATGCCAGCATTTTGGGAGGCCAAGGCAGGCAGATCACTTGAGCCCAGGAGTTTGTGTCCAGTCTGGCCAATATGGTGAAACCCCGTCTCTACCAAAACTACAAAAAAAAAAAAAAAATAGCCAGGCGTGGTGGCACGTGCCTGTAATCCCAGCTGCCCAGGAAGCTGAGGCATGAGCATCGCTTGAACCCAGGGGGCGGAGGTTGCAGTGAGCCGAGGTCGCTCCACTGCGCTCCAGCCTGGGTGACAGAGCAAGACTCCATCTCAAACAAATATATATATATAATTTTAATTTAATTTAAATTTTTTATCCCCAAGGAATCTGAGTTTCAAAAGCCTGTGTGCCTCAAAAATTAAGATGTTCTGTGTCTTCCATGGGTTCAGGCGCCCTCAGGGAGACGCCACCTTCCAATGTGCAACCTGACCAGGGGAATGGGGGAACCCCAGCCGGGGGCTCAGGGCTCTCTTCTCCTGCCATCCCCTCGCTCACCGCGGGCAGCCCAGCCCTCGCCCCGCACCGGGCGCAGCCTCCGCTCCTGCTTGATCTCCTCCAGGATCTTCTCATGCAGGGACCTTTGCTTTGGTGGCAACGGGCGCAGCCGCCTCTCAGAGACCTGCGGTGGGGAAGCGAGACCCGCGGTGGGGAAGCGAGACCCGCGGTGGGGAAGCGGGACCCGCGGTGGGGAAGCGGGACCTGCGGTGGGGAAGTGGCCATGACACGGGCCCACTCTGGAGTCGGAAGAGCCTGCCAGGCCCACCCGGAGGGAGTGCTGCTCCCAGGGGGCTCTGGGCTCCGCATGCACCTGGGGTGGGGTGGGCATGGCTCACATGGCCCCTTCCCAGAAAAAGGGCCCAGGGCCACACAGCCCCGGGCTGGCACACAGGCAAGAGGAAGCCAGCCCGCCTCACCCGTGACGCAGACGCACTGGGACACCTCCCAGGCTGGCCACAGGAAGACGTGCTGGGACACCTCCCAGGCTGGGTACAGGACAGCACCAGGCCCCGGGCGGCCCCTGAGGAGGAGGAGGCCGGGGCGGCACCTGCTTCAGTGGAGGCCGTGAGCGGATAAAGTCCAGGATGAGCTCGTGAGCGTCCTTCTTCACCCGGGGCGGGATGTCCCCATCCACCTGCGGGGAGGACGGCTGATCTGAGGCCCTGCAGGGACCATCCACTAGTGCAGGGCGACTGGGAGAGGCTTGCTCAGCCCAAGGACAGCCTGGTCTTCACACCTACCCGCCCTCCCACTCTTTGCTCGCAGGGACCCAGCTGCTTCCCTGGTAAACGCACGGCAGATCCACAGGCCATGCTCTGGGCGGCCACAGCATCCATGGTCTGACGCGTCCCCACCTGGCTGCCCCAGCCTCTAGCACCTGGGACTCATCTGGAGGTGGGGTGGGGTGGCACACACCTCACAGGGGCATCATAAGAACCATGCCGGCACCTCCTAAGGGCTCCATGAGTTTTGTTACGGCAAAAATATCCTACAGCCAGGCCAGGCAGGTGGCTCACATCTGTAATCCTGGCACTTTGGGAGGCCGAGGTGGGCAGATCACAAGGTCAGGAGATCGAGACCATCGTGGCTAACACAGTGAAACCCCATCTCTACTAAAAATACAAAAAATTAGCCAGGCGTGGTGGCGGGCGCCTGTAGTCCCAGCTACTCGGGAGGCTAAGGCAGGAGAATCGCTTGAACCCAGGAGGTGGAGCTTGCAGTGAGCCAAGATTGCACCATTGCCCTCCAGCCTGGGCGACAGAGCGAGACTCCGTCTCAAAAAAGAAAAAAAAAATCCTACAGCCTTGGCTCTTGTGGCCTCCAGGGGCCATTCCTGGACCTCCAGAACCTTCCACACTTCCTTTCCCTCCCTGGTCACTGTCCCTGAAGTGATATCAAGCTGTGGGAATTGGGACCACATCTCCCTAATCAATATTCTATGACCCAGTACCCAGCACAGAGAGCAGGGACCCTGGGCCGCTCTCTGGGGTGGGCTGCCCAACAGCCAGGCTGCTCCTCTGCGTCCGCCCCGCTCACCACGACCTCTGCATCCAGGCTGCCCCTCTGTGGCCGCCCCGCTCACCATGACCTCTGCATCCAGGCTGCCCCTCTGTGGCCGCCCTGCTCACCACGACCTCTGCATCCAGGCTGCCCCTCTGCGTCTGCCCCGCTCACCATGACCTTGCGCAGCTTGTAGTTCCGGGCCCGGATGTCCTGCATCAGC
Organism: Pan troglodytes; assembly: GCF_028858775.2. Taxonomy (NCBI): domain Eukaryota; kingdom Metazoa; phylum Chordata; class Mammalia; order Primates; family Hominidae; genus Pan; species Pan troglodytes. Next base: position 88,075,386 of record NC_072416.2, on the reverse strand, counting down.
ATCTCGAAGGGCGTGAGCTGGAACTCGGTGGGGAGGGGGTTGAACTCCTGCTCCTGCACCTTCTTCAGCTTCACTCCGTGGCGGAGCTCCCGCATGAGCTGAACCCACAGTCGGGCCTGGGCCCCAGGGGAAGAGAATGGGTCTCAGCCCCAGGTGAAGCTCCACGGTCCCCCAGGCAGAGACCCTCGGCAGGCTGGGCTGCGTCAGTGGCCCGGTCAGGTGGGAGCGAGCCTTACCCAGTCTGTGTGACCCAGGCTGTCCAGCTCTGCCCGCGGCGTCTCCAGCTGCGGCTCGTCCTCCCGAAGCTTCTGCAGCATCTGTGACCACACGTGTTCGTCAGTCCAGGGGAGGTACGAGAATGGCAGATGCAAGACGGGCCCCGTCCGTCAGGGACACGACCACGTCACGGGGGCTCCACTCGTCCAGCCAGAAAAGAGACAGCTGGGCATTTTGGCCCAGGCCGTAGGACTCGAAAAGGTATCTGGGGAAACCGAGCCATCGCCACAGGCGGCGGACACAGGTGTGGAGGCTCCACTCAGTCCACACAGCATTTCCTCAGGTGGGCCATGCACCCTGCCACCCCCCTGAGCCCCCGCAGCTGCTCTAGGTCCCAGCCGGGCCTTTACGCTGAGCTGCCTCTCTGAGTAGCGTCTGGGGCTCAGCGCAGTGTGGCACAGGCCAGTCTTTGCGCATGGCTTGGGTGAATGGATACATGGTGGACAGGTGGATGGGAGGGTGGATGAGCTGCTGCCCAGCAAGTCCAGGGAAACAGACATGGGTATGTACTTTGTGAACTGGGGAAGGTGCCAACACTGTGGTGAGGGCCTGTTTGGGAAGCGCTCTGTGCTGAGAACTTGGGAAGAAGGCGCGGCACCTGCTGCCTCCGTCACGCACGATCTCGGTGGCACGCAGCCTCTGCTCTCACGAAGTCCCAACTCTAGAGAAGCACCTGCCCTTTGGCACAGCCCCCACAACCAAGGCAGAACCGGTCACCCTGGCTTCGGCCCCAGGTACCCGCCACACTGCTTTGGGACACTCCCTGGGCAGCGTGACGTGTGTGTCTGCCCACAGGCCTCATGTATGCCAGCCCAGGGCAAAGGGCACAGAGGGTGGCACTCCTGTCCTTCCGGGAACACCTGTACCTATTCCTGAGCAGGCCGCTCCTGGCCAAAATGCCAACAGACACAGCTACACCCCATGGAGAGACCCTTCTCTCACTTGGTCCTACTACCAATTCCCCAAACTTCGCCTCGGTCAACTGCCTGCATACAGAGCCGTTTCCTCCTAAAGAAAGTGCTTTCTGGCTGGGAACAGTGGCTCATAGCTGTAACCCCAGCACTCTGGGAGGCCGAAGTGGGAGGATCACTTGAGCCCAAGAGTTTGAGACCAGCCTGGGCAACAGAGTAAGACTGTGTCTCTAAGAATGAAAGAGCTTTCATTGGGTAAGAAACTGATCTGAGCAGCAGAAAACAGCCTGATCAGAGACAGAACAGCATGAAGACCATCTGCTAATTGTGGGGAACGTTAGAAGCATGTCCCAGGAGGCCAAGGGGGAGCTGAGAGAGAGGACGGAAGATGGGCCATGGGATCCGGGGGGTGAGAGGGAGGATGGAAGACGGGCCATGGGATCCGGGGGGTGAGAGGGAGGATGGAAGATGGATCATGGGATCCGGGGGGTGAGAGGGAGGACGGAAGATGGATCATGGGATCCTGGGGGTGGAGGGAGGATGGAAGATGGATCATGGGATCCGGGGGGTGAGAGGGAGGACGGAAGATGGATCATGGGATCCTGGGGGTGGAGGGAGGATGGAAGATGGATCATGGGATCCTGGGGGTGGAGGGAGGATGGAAGATGGATCATGGGATCCGGGGGGTGAGAGGGAGGACGGAAGATGGATCATGGGATCCTGGGGGTGGAGGGAGGATGGAAGATGGATCATGGGATCCGGGGGGTGAGAGGGAGGACGGAAGATGGATCATGGGATCCGGGGGGTGAGAGGGAGGATGGAAGATGGATCATGGGATCCGGGGGGTGAGAGGGAGGATGGAAGATGGATCATGGGATCCTGGGGGTGGAGGGAGGATGGAAGATGGATCATGGGATCCCGGGGGTGGGGGGAGGACGGAAGATGGATCATGGGATCCAGGGGGTGAGAGGGAGGACGGAAGATGGATCATGGGATCCTGGGGGTGGGGGGAGGACGGAAGATGGATCATGGGATCCAGGGGGTGAGAGGGAGGATGGAAGATGGATCATGGGATCCGGGGGGTGAGATGGAGGATGGAAGATGGATCATGGGATCCGGGGGATGAGAGGGAGGATGGAAGACGGGCCATGGGATCCGGGGGGTGGAGGGAGGATGGAAGACGGGCCATGGGATCCAGGGGGTGAGAGGTAGGATGGAAGATGGATCATGGGATCCAGGGGGTGAGAGGGAGGATGGAAGATAGGCCATGGGATCCGGGGGGTGAGAGGGAGGATGGAAGATGGATCATGGGATCCGGGGGGTGGGGGGAGGATGGAAGATGGATCATGGGATCCTGGGGGTGGAGGGAGGATGGAAGATGGATCATGGGATCCGGGGGGTGAGAGGGAGGATGGAAGATGGGCCATGGGATCCGGGGGGTGAGAGGGAGGATGGAAGATGGGCCATGGGATCCGGGGGGTGAGAGGGAGGATGGAAGATGGGCCATGGGATCCGGGGGGTGAGAGGGAGGATGGAAGATGGATCATGGGATCCTGGGGGTGGGGGGAGGATGGAAGATGGATCATGGGATCCGGGGGGTGAGAGGGAGGATGGAAGATGGATCATGGGATCCGGGGGGTGGGGGGAGGACAGAAGATGGATCATGGGATCCGGGGGGTGAGAGGGAGGACGGAAGATGGATCATGGGATCCCAGGGGTGAGAGGCGGACGGAAGACGGGCCATGGGATCCAGGGGGTGAGAGGTAGGATGGAAGATGGATCATGGGATCCGGGGGGTGAGAGGGAGGATGGAAGATGGGCCATGGGATCCGGGGGGTGAGAGGGAGGATGGAAGATGGGCCATGGGATCCGGGGGGTGGGGGGAGGATGGAAGATGGATCATGGGATCCTGGGGGTGGGGGGAGGACGGAAGATGGATCATGGGATCCCAGGGGTGAGAGGGGGACGGAAGACGGGCCATGGGATTCAGGGGGTGAGAGGTAGGATGGAAGATGGATCATGGGATCCGGGGGGTGAGAGGGAGGATGGAAGATGGGCCATGGGATCCAGGGGGTGAGAGGGAGGATGGAAGATGGATCATGGGATCCGGGGGGTGAGAGGGAGGATGGAAGATGGATCATGGGATCCGGGGGGTGGGGGGAGGATGGAAGATGGGCCATGGGATCCAGGGGGTGAGAGGGAGGATGGAAGATGGATCATGGGATCCGGGGGGTGAGAGGGAGGATGGAAGATGGATCATGGGATCCTGGGGGTGGAGGGAGGATGGAAGATGGATCATGGGATCCGGGGGGTGAGAGGGAGGATGGAAGATGGATCATGGCATCTGGGGGGTGGGGGGAGGATGGAAGATGGATCATGGGATCCGGGGGGTTGGGGGAGGACGGAAGATGGGCCAGGGAATCTGGGGGGTGGGGGGAGAGCCGTCCAACCTTGGCACACGCTTGGGCTGCAGATGAGGCCGAGCAGCTCAGGCTGCCACCCGGTGTCAAAACCACCTGCAAAGGCTCAGAAGGTTCGGGAAGCTGGCCAGGAACCTTCCTCGGTTAGAGGACAGGAGAGACACAGCACCATAAAGGGTCAGGGAGGAATGACAGACCAGCACTAGTTAACTTCGAAAACACCTTCTGCCACCGAGGCAAGAGGGAATCCCCTGCCTCTCCAAGGCCTGGCGTTCTCCTCCATGAGATGCTGACGGGATAAAAGGCAGAGCCCATGTGTGCAGAGACCCCACAACACAGAAACACATCACCTCCCTTGGGGCAGCAGCCGTGCCCAGGGAGAGGCTGAGAGAGTCAGAGAGGGATGGTTGCTCCTAACTCTGAGTCCATGGAGAGATAGGAGGCCCAGGGGAGAGCTCCGGCTTGGGAGCCACGTCAGAGCCTAGCACTGCCCGACTCTTGCTTTGTGGCTTCGGGCAAGGGTCCCAGCCTTAGAGCCTGCACTTGCTCATCTGTCAAGTGGCCCCTCCGCCTGTAAGGGGCAGGAGAATGAGGCTGGGTTGTCACAGGCCCAGCAAGTGGGCTTTCTCACCAAACGGCCCGTCCCCACCCAAAGCTCCAAGCAAGTCGCTGAGCCTCCCTGTGGTTCCTGAGTATAGAGGGGGCCACCTTTGGCATCATATTTCAGAAGGAACCAGGGCCTGGAGAGGCTGGTGGGGAGGCAGGAGGAAGGGCGCTCTCTTGCAGATGTAAAAGTGGAGGAAGAGAGAATAATGCGTGCTGGGAGAGGATAACAACTCAGAGGCAACAGGAGAGAGCAGTTGGGGAAGAGGCTGAGCTCACCACTTAACTTCTCTGGTAAGAAGGAAGTGTGAGGCCAGGCGTGGTGGCTCATGCCTGTAATCCCAGCACTTTGGGAGGCCGAGGCAGACGGATCACCTGAGGTCAGGAGTTCGAGACCAGCTTGGCCAACATGGTGAAACCCCGTCTCCACTACCAGGCATGGTGGTGGGCACCTGTAATCCCAGCTACTTGCGAGCCTGTGGCAGGAGAATTGCTTGAACCTGGGAGGCGGAGGTTGCAGTGAGCCGAGATCGAGCCACTACCCCTCCAGCCTGGGTGACAGAGTGAGACCCTGTCTAAAAAAAAACAAAAAAAAAAAACAAGAAAGCGTGAGGATTAAGTGGGAATACATGACGCCAGCGGCAGTCGCACCGACGACCTGACTTTCTGTCCACGAAGAGACGTCCTTGCCAATCCCCTCCCACCCACTGCTCCCCTCCCTGGCCTCCCGGACCCTCCACGGTCGCCCCCACCCACCGCTCCCCTCCCTGGCCTCCCGGACCCTCCACGGTTGCCCCCACCCACCGCTCACCTCCTTGGCCTCCCGGACCCTGGCCAGGAAGGCCCGCAGCTCCAGCGTCTCCACGAAGAGCGCGCGGCACACGGCCTGGTAATGCGCCTGTGCGCCCCGGGGGTCGGTCAGCCGCGCCGCGCACAGCCGCATGGCCTGGGCAAAGGTGCGCACGCTGCGGGGGACGCCCTCGGCCTCCTCCTCCTCCTCGGGACCCCCGTAGCCCTCATCGGCGGCACCGCAGCCGCTGTCCTCGCTGTCGTTGTTGGCCATGAGGTCGATGAGCCGCTCCAGCTGCGGGCTGAGTTCGCGCTCCTCGCTCTCGTCCAGCCCCCAGTCCAGCGCGCGGTAGATGGCGAAGCCGAGGGACTGCACGGTCTGCAGGACAGGGGCGCGGTCACCGGGCGGTACTGCAGGGGGGTGGGGCGGGGAGGCGGGGAGGGGAGAACGCGGCTGGTGGGTGCAGAGGGCCCAGCATCCGGCCAGGGAGACAGCAGCTGTCGGTCCACAAGAGACCAAGGCACAAGCAAGACATGGACCGGATGAAAAGGATGTTCCCGGCCGGGCGCGGTGGCCCACGCCTGTAATCCCAGCACTTTGGGAGGCCGAGGCGGGCGGATCACGAGGTCAGGAGTTCAAGACCAGCCTGACCAACACGATGAAACCCCGTCTCTACTAAAAATACAAAAATTAGCCGGGCATGGTGGTGCATGCCTGAAATCCCATTTACTTGGGAGGATGAGGCAGGAGAATCGCTTGAACCTGGGAGGCAGAGGTTGCAGTGAACCGAGATCGGGCCTCTGCACTCCAGCCTGGGCGACAAAGCAAGACTCTGTCTCAAAAAAAAAAAAGAAGTTTTTTTAAAAGCACATTAAAAATCAGTGAAGCTTCACAGTAGCGACCTCTTAACTCAGCATTTCTCGATTTTACTTGGCAGGGACCCTGACTTTCATAATCTACCACGAAGGGCACCAGTGGTTCTGTGGAGTGATCTGGGGGTGCCGACCTGCCCACCCTAGTCACCATCGTCTGCACCGACTTCCAGGCCCACAGGCCCAGGTGGCCCCCAGGTGGCCAGGTCTACTGGGACAGGGAGGCAGAGGCAGCACAGCCGGACACAGGAGGTCGATGGACAATTACAGGGACACTCTCAGTTGCACAGCGCTGTGTTCCATGTCTTAAAGGGTTCTCATAGTTTCGCTTTACGACAAGGAAAGAAAGAGCCACACACACAAATATAACGACAGCACTCCTTATGTCAGATGCTGTGCCGGGCCCTGCACATCACGTACCAACCTCACCTCGAGCCACACTGACGTGGGGACAGGGACGGAGGCATGGAGAGGTCGGTCCCCTTGACCACAGTCTCGACTGCCCAAGCTGGATCAGGACGGGCGGCTGCTCATGACCCCTCTCTCAGCTCTGTGCCACGCTGCCAGGGTGGGGGGCCATGGTGTGGCAGATGGAGCCACGCCTCCCCCAGGCACTGTCCGCTTCCTGGGGCCGCTTTGCCTCAGTGGCCCTGCAGGGGGGCCCTTTGGCCTCTCATTTCCTGTGTTCCTTCCCCACCACCCACTGCCGGGAGCCCAGGAAACCTGAGCCTGAGCCCGGCAGAACAAGAACAGGTGAAAGTCAGGCCAGGACAAGGCCCAAGAACACAGCCTCGTCTGTCCTGCAGAAACGCCGCAGAAGGCCCTAGAACCTGCCTCGTCTGTCCTGCAGAAACGCCACAGAAGGCCCTAGAACCTGCCTCGTCTGTCCTGCAGAAACACCACAGAAGGCCCTGGAACCTGCCTCGTCTGTCCTGCAGAAACACTGCAGAAGGCCCTGGAACCTGCCTCATCTGTCCTGCAGAAACGCTGCAGAAGGCCCTGGAACCTGCCTCATCTGTCCTGCAGAAACATTGCAGAAGGCCCTCGAACCTGCCTCGTCTGTCCTGCAGAAACGCCGCAGAAGGCCCTGGAACCTGCCTCGTCTGACCTGCAAAAAAGCCGCAGAAGGCCCTGGAACCTGCCTCGTCTGTCCTGCAGAAACACTGTAGAAGGCCCTGGAACCTGCCTCGTCTGTCCTGCAGAAACGCCGTAGAAGGCCCTGGAACCTGCCTCGTCTGTCCTGCAGAAACGCCACAGAAGGCCCTGGAACCTGCAGGGGCACTGGTGGGAAGTATATCAGTGGGAGTGGAGCCCCAGCCCACCTTGGGGGCTCACTGTTATCTCATCTCTGCTGTAGGCGGGCAAGACACATCCTAGAATCAAGGTCAGAGGGCGCTGCAGCAGCCAAGGCCTAACAGCCACACCCGCCCAGTGACAGCAGGGCCCTGGCCAGGGCTCAGGGGGTCCCTTGGGGCAAGGGACCTCCAGAGAGGAATCTGAGGGCCCCTCCTGGGCACAGTGACAGAGGGCGGGGTGTGAGGAAGCCGACTGGAAGAGCCGCTGTTCACACAAATTCCCAGAGGGAAGGGCAAGGAAGGACAGCGTAGCAGGAAGTGCGTTTCCCACCTGCTCCGGGTGGGGCTGGCCTCAGCTCGTGCTGTCCCTGGTCGTGTGGCTCCGATTCTGCCTCGTGGCACAGGACAGACAGAGGGAGGAAGCAGCAAAGCCCCCAACCCCCACACGGTCCAGAGCAGCACCCAGCCCCTCTAGGCCACTCCCTGCTTTTCCTGATCACATTACTGAAAGGGTTAACTCCAACCCGAGCCTCTTATCTGAAGGCTGCGTCCATAAAAGCTCTTCTGTGCCCAGGTCACTGGCAACTTTCTCTGAAAAGCAAAAAACTTGCTTTCCCATAAGGAAAATTCTGGGCAGGGAGCCAGTCTCAGGGCCTCCCACCTCCACCCGCCCACAGCAGTTGCAGGCCTGGGGCAGCAGGTGGGCAGTACTGCCAGCCCAGGACACCTGCCCAGTAACTGAGGGGCTGTGCAGTCATTTCATGGAATCCAGGAGCGAGACGTTAAGGAGCTCCTTTGCCGTCTTTCCTGGGGACAGGGCGATCAGGTTAACGTATGCGCCTCTGAGACAAACAGTCCAGCCTGCGTCCCTGCATACCAAGCTCTCTGTAAAACGTTTAAGATGTACCACGGCAGGCCCCCTTTGGAAGGTCTTCCAGGCGGTAGGCAGCAGCTGCTCTGTTTGGAGACTCGGGACAGCAGGGCCAGCCGGCCTCCCAGCCCTGGAGTCCTGGACTTCAGAAAGGTAAACTGTCCCATGTACAATGCAACAGTGAGACACACGACAACCGGACACAGCCACACAGACAGGGCCCCACTCATGTCCCAGGACACTACGTATAGCACAATGGCATCTCCACACACAGAGCTGCCAGGCAACCTGAGCGCATGCAGTCTAAACATCCCCGCCCCGAGGTTCTCCACGGTGGCAGGTGCCTTATCACTGAATTGTTAAGTGCTGTTTGTGGTGACATAGACTTCGGTTTTATTATTGTTTTTAAATTATCAACAACAGAACACACAGCCTCTTTTGGTCTGTGTCACACCCACCCTGGGTATACCACCATGTTTAATAATATATCAATAGGTCTTGCGGTAAATCTATGTTGTTTTCTTCTTGGTTTTTTTTTTTAAACAATTAATCTCACTTGGGCATGAAAAACTATTTTACAAAAGACAGAAGACACTCGGGAGACTGAGGCAGGAGAATTGCTTGAACCCGGGAGGCGGCGGTTGCAGTGAGCCAAGATCACGCCACTGGACTCCCCCCGGGCAACAAGAATGTAGATCTAAAAAAAAAAAAAAAAAGGCCGGGCGTGATGGCTCACACCTGTAATCCCAGCAGTTTGGGAGGCTGAGGTGGGTGAATCATGAGGTCAGGAGTTTGAGACCATCCTGGCCAACATGGTGAAACCCCATTTCTACTAAAAATACAAAAATTAGCCAGGCATGGTGGCGGGCGCCTGTAGTCCCAGCTACTTGAGAGGCTGGGCAGGAGAATGGCGTGAACCCGGGAGGCGGAGGTTGCAGTGAGCCAAGATCACGCCACTGCACTCCAGCCTGGTGACAGAGAGAGACTCTGTCTCAAAAACAAAAAAAAAAACACAAAAATTAGCCAGGCGTGGTGGCATGCGCCTGTAATCTCAGCTACTCGGGAGGCTGAGGCAGGAGAATTGCTTGAACCCAGGAGACGGAGGTTGCAGTGAGCCGAGGTTGCAGTAAGCCGAGATCGCACCACTGCAGTCCAACCTGGGTGACAGAGGGAGATTCTATCTCAAAAAAAAAAGAGGCCAGGCACAGTGGCTCAGAACTGTAATCCCAGCACTTTGGGAGGCCAAGGTGGGAGGATGGCTTGAGCCCAGGAGTTTGAGACTAGTCTGGGCAACATAGTGAGACATCTCTATTAAAAAATGAAATAAGGCCGGGCGCGGTGGCTCACTCCTGTAATCCCAGCACTTTGGGAGGCCGAGGCGGGTGGATCACAAGGTCAGGACATCAAGACCATCCTGGCTAACACGGTGAAACCCCGTCTCTACTAAAAATGGAAAAAAATTAGCCGGGCGTGGTGGCGGGCACCAGTAGTCCCAGCTACTTGGGAGGCTGAGGCAGGAGAAAGGTGTGAACCCGGGAGGCGGAGCTTGCAGTGAGCCGAGATCGCGCCACTGCACTCCAGCGTGGGTGACAGAGCGCGACTCCATCTCAAAACAATAAAATAAAATAAAATGAACAAAAGCAAAAAAAAACAAACAAAGAAAACTAAAAAGGCAGTAGAAAGTGAAAACGTGAAGTTCCAGACATGACTTCAGGGCAGGTGAATGGGAGAGGAAGGCCCTGCCCTGCGGTGAGGTTCCAGTTTTGGTCGGGTGGGGTTTCAGGGCACTGGTCACCACGCTGATTTTTCCTGTTTGCACCTGAAGTCGTCTCCCTGACCCCGGCTCTGTGTCTGGGAGGCCGGCCCTGCAGACGTCACCTGTGCCCCTCATCTGTGCAGCTGTGGAAGGAGGTAACACCACTGCCTCCTCTTCTCCAGGCCGGAAGCACCACGGGGACCCTCCCCACCCCGGCGGTCTCCTCCACATCTGCTCTCTGTGAACAGTGTTTCATCCAGTCCCTGCAACTAAGCCTGTTGGGTATTTCATCTGCACCCTTCCTCCCTGAAACAACTGTGTAACTATATGTTTTATGATTTACATTTTAAGATGCAGGTACGTTTTAACACACATCAAGTAATACTTGGGATTTTTAAAAATGTACCTGGGCTTCCGAGCTGGCTAGTGGCACGACCATGGTTGCAGGTTCTGTAAGAGAAGAGGGAGTTACGGTATTTGTCAGCATCCCCGGGACCCCAATAAACACTGCTGTCCCCACACCTCCCCCTCGGGGACACACACCACAGCCCCACTCTCCGCCGGAACACCAGAAAGCTCACAGCAGGCCCAGCCACTTGGTCATTTGGACGTACACCCATGAGGCCCGGCTCGAGCTGGCTCTAAGCAGGACACCCAGGTACAGGGGCCGGGAGAGCAAGGCAACCCCTACTTGCAGAAGGATGATGGTCAGCTTGTGGACAGACCCCCAGTGCCCCACACAGCAGCCCCTCCACGGTGACCACTCAAAGGCGAGTCAGGGCTGGAGAGCAGGCAACAGGTCCCACAGTCTGTCCCGGGCACTGCAGGAGGCTGCCCCTAGGGAAACATGGCTGGGAGTAAGAGTGAAGGAGGAGCAGGTGGAGTAGGAGGCCAGATGTGGTGGCTCACACCTATAATCCCAGCACTTTGAGATGCCGAGGTGGGAGAGCTGCTAGCAGCCAGGAGTTCAAAACCAGCCTGGACAACATAGTAAGACCCTGTGGCTACAAAAAATTTTAAAATTACTTTGGGAGGGCCGGGCGCGGTGGCTCACGCCTGTAATCCCAGCACTTTGGGAGGCTGAGGCAGGTGGATCACAACGTCAGGAGATCAGGGCCATCCTGGCTAACACAGTGAAACCCCGTCTCTACTAAAAATACAAAAAATTAGCCGGGCATGGTGGCGGGCACCTGTAGTCCCAGCTACTCGGGAGGCTGAGGCAGGAGAATGGCGTGAACCCAGGAGGCAGAGCTTGCAGTGAGCCAAGATTGCACCACTGCACTCCAGCCTGGGCAACAGGGTGAGACTCTGTCTCAAAAAAAAAAAAAATTACTTTGGGAGGCTGAGGTGGGTGGACCACTTGAGGCTAGCAGTTCAAGACCAGCCTGACCAACATGATGAAACCCTATCTCTACTAAAAGTACAAAATACAAAAATGAGCCAGGCATAGTGGAGAGCACCTGTAATCCCAGCTACTCAGGAAGCTGAGGCGTGAGAATCGCTTGAACCTAGGAGATGGAGGCTGCAGGTGGAGGCTGACCCAAGATCATGCCACTGCACTTCAGCTTGGGCAACAGAGCGTGACTGCATCTCAAAAAATATATAAAAATAAAAATAAAAAAATTAGCCAGGCGTGGTGGCAGGTGCCTGTAGTCCTGCTACTCGGGAGGACCTCTTGAGCCCAGGAGGTTGAGGCTGCAGTGAGACAAGATTGCACCAGTGCACACCAGCCTGGGCGACAGAGTGAGACCCTGTCTCAAAAAAAAAAAAAGGCCAGGCACGGCAGCTCATGCCTGTAATCTCAGCACTTTGAGGGGCCACGGCGGGTGGATCACTTAAGATTAGGAGTTTGAGACCAGCCTGGGCCACATAGCGAAACCTCATCTCTCCAAAAAATACATAAAAATAGCTGGGCATGGTAGTGCATATCTGTAGTCCTAGCTACTCGGGAGACTGAGGTGGGAGGATCACTTGAGCCTGAGGGGTGGAGGTTGCAGTGAACCGAGATCACACCACTGCGTGCCAGCCTTGGCAACAGAACGAGACCTGTCTCAAAAAAAAAAAAAAAAAAAAAAAGGCCGGGCACAGTGACTCATGCCTGTAATCCCAGCACTTTGGGAGGCCAAGGTGGGTGGATCACAAGGTCCCGAGATTGAGACCATCCTGGCCAAAATGGCGAAACCCCGTCTCTACTAAAAATACAAAAATTAGCTGGGCGTGGTGGCAGGTGCCTGTAATCCCAGCTACTCCAGAGGCTGAGGCAGGAGAATTGCTTGAACCTGGGAGGCGGAGGTTGCAGTGAGCCTAGATCAGGCCACTGCACTCCAGCCTGGGCAACAAAGCGAGACTCCGTCTCAAAAAAAAAAAAAAGTGGCAGCAAGGCAGCAGCTCCATCCATCGAGGCACGTCTTCAGGAAAGAACCCGTGGTGTGAAATGAGACGCACCACCTGCCTAGGACTGAGGTTGTACACCCCGAAATCACAGCAGTCAGATGAAAAACCCGGGGTCAGAGGGAGAGACAGACTTTGCAGAGCAGGTAAGCCGGCATCTGACCGAGTCCCCCGATTTGGAGATGTCCCCCTAAGACTGTTTATGCCTCTTAGAGAACCACAGTCCGAGTGGAAATGCAGGTGGAAGCTGGAATCACGTATTTCATTGATTAAACCTGGCCCTGAGGGAGGCCCGGGAGCGAACCTGCCTTTTGCAGGTGCCCACTCTGGAGCTGGTTGCTCCACTTCCCATTTCACAGATGAGGAAACAGAGACCCGGAGGATGAATCTGTTTGCTCCAAGGTATCAGGGCTGATAAGTGCCAGGAGTGGGGCCAGGCCGTGGGGCCCAGGGTCTGTGCTCCCCAACCCTCCTCCCCCGGGGTTCCCAAGATGCTGTGCTGGGTAAGATGCAAAACATCCACCCGATTCTACAGCCTTCCTTGAACTGGGCATGCAGGTGGGACCGTGCTAGAACAAGAGCTCCAGCTGCCTGGAATTCTTTCTGGAATGAGGTAAGATGTATATATGCGTCTATATCTAAGCCATGAAATCGTCTGCTCAGTGGACCTGCTAACTCCACAAATATTTTCAAAATGCCATCAAGAACCAGGAAGATTGCCAAAGATAAAGGGAGCCTGCTCCATTAACATAATGGAAAGCAATCCACCCCCGCATCAGTGGAGTTCATAAAACAATGTGTGGCCCACGGTGGGGGTGTGGGTCCCCAGGGCCTGGGCAGTCCTGGCCCGCGCTGGACGTTCAGCACGTTTGCAGCTGTGATTGGGCCGAGGCCATGGGAAGGTGGAAGACATCAGACCCAAACAAAGGTGCTCCCTGGAACAGACCAGGGCCCTGTGGGGAAGGGCTGACTGGTGGCCGGCTGGCACTTCCGTGCCTTCACAGACTAAGCCCACGTCAGGCGAGGTCCTCAGTGCATGGGAAGCTTCTGGTTGGAATAATTTTAATGTTTGTGCCTCTGGCTCAAATACTCCATAGGTTAACAAAAAAAGTTGTATCAAAATTAAATGTTCATGGCCGGGCACGGTGGCTCACGCCTGTAATCCCAGCACTTTGGGAGGCCGAAGTGGGTGGATCACCTGAGGTCAGGAGTTCAAGGCCAGTCTGGCCAACATGGCAAAACCCCGTTTCTACTAAAAATACAAAAATTAGCTGGGCATGGTGGCACATGCCTGTAATCCCAGCTACTTGGGAGGCTGAGAGAGGAGAATCACTTGAACCCAGGAGGTAGAGGTTGCAGTGAGTCAAGATGGTGCCACTGCACTCCAGCCTGGGCAAGAGTGAGACTCCGTCACAAAAAAAAAAAAAATTACGTGTTCATGAATCTAATTGTATTTAAGCTGCAAAGACTTGGGGTGTCTCTGGGTTCTGAGATGAGAGATTATCTAGGGGAGACTTGGGGGCCGACAGAGGCCTTTGCAGTCAGAGCCCGAGCCTAGGATGTTATAAAACTCAGATGTTACAAAACTAGATGTTAAAAAATTATTTACTGTGGGGTGTGGTGGCTCATGCCTGTAATCCCAGCACTTTGGGAGGCTGAGGTAGGCGGATCCCCTGAGGTCGGGAGTTGGAGACCAGCCTGACCAACAGGGAGAAACCCCACCTCTCCTAAAAATACAAAATTAGCCGGGCATGGTGGCGCATGCCTGTAATCCCAGCTACTCGGGAGGAACACGCCTGTAATCCCAGCTACTTGGGAGGCTGAGGCAAGAGAATGGCTTGAACCTGGGAGGTGGAGGTTGCGGTGAGCCGAGATCGTGCCACTGCACTCCAGCCTGGGTAACAAAAGCAAAACTCCATCTCAAAAAAAAAAAATTATTTACCGTGGCCTCTATCTGCACAGTCATCCCATAAAGGTTGGTGCCATGATTTCCTCGTTACAGATGAGGAAATCGAGGCTCAGGCAGGTTGAGAAACTTACCCAAGACCATACCCCTAATAAATGGGGCAGCTGGGCCACCGAGCATGGCCAGACCACAGCAAGCAACCCAGCCGAACACCCAGGTATAAGTGCATACAGAGCTACCACTACCACGTCACCAATGTGGCCACAGAGCTACCACAACCACGTCACCAACGTGGCCACAGAGCTACCACAACCACGTCACCAACGTGGCCACAGAGCTACCACAACCACGTCACCAATGTGGCCACATGGGGTTATGCAAACCACCTTTTGCTTATCTAAAAAATTCTCTCCAGGGTAGAGCAGACGGAGGCAGTGAGGACCCCAGATTCTCATCAAGTCTATTAGTGCCATGCTGAGGTGGGAGGCCGAACCAGGACACCTGGTATCCATCCACCACTAAGAGTTAAGAGCCTATTTCTCCCTGCAGGGAAGCACAGCCTCAGTGAGAGAAGAAAAGCCACCTGAGTTTCTTTTTCCTTTTTTTTTTTTGAAACAAGGTGTTGCTCTGTCACCCAGGCTGGAGTGCAGCGGTGTAATCATGGCTCACTGCAGCCTTGACTTCCTGGGCTCAAGCGATCCTCCCGCCTCAGCCTCCCAAAGTGCTGGGAGTACAGGTGTGAGCTACTGCACCTGACTCAGATTTCTTTTGTGTAAAATAACAAATGACTAGAACAAAGATGCTAGGGAGTCTTCTTTGAAACAATCCTGTGTGTGCTTGTAAAAGATGACAGGTTTCAGCTGGGCGCGGTGGCTCACGCCTGTAATCCCAGCACTTTGGGAGGCCGAGGCAGGCGGATCATGAGGTCAGGAGATCGAGACCAACCTGGCTAACACGGTGAAACCCCGTCTCTACTAAAAAATACAAAAAAATAAGCCGGGCGTGGTGGCGGGCACCTGTAGTCCCAGCTACTCGGGAGGCTGAGGCAGGAGAATGACGTGAACCCAGGAGGGGGAGTTTGCAGTGAGCCGAGATTGCGCCATTGCACTCCAGCCTGGGCGACAGAGTGACTCCATCTCAAAAAAAAAAAAAAAAAGTTTGAAAACTTTTTATTTTTATGCAAACCATCTCCAACTTTTGAGAGAAACATTATGGTAACATTAAAATATAACTTTGAAGGGATTTGGGCCAGACATGGTAGCTCATGCCTGTAATCCCAGCACTTTGGGAGGCCGAGGCAGGCGGATCATGAGGTCAGGAGATCGAGACCATCCTGGCTAACACGGTGAAACCCCGTCTCTACTAAAAATCTAAAAAATTAGCCAGGCCTGGTGGCGGGCGCCTGTAGTCCCAGTTATTCGGGAGGCTGAGACAGGAGAATGACGTGAACCCGGGAGGTGGAGCTTGCAGTGAGCCGAGATCTCGCCACTGCACTCCAGCCTGGACGACAGAGCGAGACTCCGTCTCAAAAAAAAAAAAAAAAAAGATGACAGGTTTCATTTGGAAGAGGGATGTCTGTGGGACATTTGCTGCCTGCAGCTCCTCCAGCAGCTTCAAGAGGAAGGTCGTCCCACACTGCAGGGAGGTGGACAGAGGTTACCAGGCAGCCTCAGCCTCCATCTGCTTGGGAGCGTCAGCCTAGCCCGACAAGGGGTTTGGTGGGAGGTCAGATCCTGACCAACCTGTGGCTACTGGCGCTGGGTGTCTTGCCCCTGTGACCTCACTTCCTCACCTTCAGGACAGAGATGACTCCTGCTCAATCTCACGCATGGCGTTACCTAGAATAACAAGTCAGGTGGCAGACACACAGGCATGATCATCAGTGACAATGGCAGTGAGGCCACCAGGGCCCCCTGGCCAGGCTTGGCCCAAGGCTGCCCTGCCTTTGACTCTCTTAGCCTTGGGGTCAGGACAGGGATGGCTCTGGGGGAGCCCATGCTCTCTGCATGGGAAGGGGTACGACTCCCCTTTTCACCCCACCCCCAGAGGAAGACCTCACACATCTTGATGAGGCCATAGCATTTGGCTACATCGGGCCCAACCCCCGCACGTGGCCGCTGCTTAAACGCTGACTGACAGTGAGTGAAGCCATCTCTGATCTCTCCCGCCTCCAGGGGTTTCCTGCTTCCCAGGTCTCAGGCTGAGTGCTCTCAGAAGCACCAGGGCCAGGGCAGACAGGGGGACGCAGCGCACCCATTCGTGGCGGACGCACGAACTAGCAACAGCCCAAAGCAGGCACCCTGCAGCAACTTTCAAATCACGCGCCGCCCCCCACCCACTGCCAACACTCCTGGAAGGCACAGGCACCCGGCCACACACCCATGACATCCCTCCTAACAGTTTTTTTTTTTTTTTTCAGATGGAGTCTCGCTCTGTCGCCCAGGCTGGAGTGCAGTGGCGCGATCTCGGCTCACTGCAATCTCTGCCTCCTGGGTTCATGCCATTCTCCTGCCTCAGCCTCCTGAGTAGCTGGGACTACAGGCGCCCGCCACCACGCCCAGCTAATTTTTTGTATTTTTAGTAATTTTTTTGTATTTAGTAATTTTTGTATTTTTAGAGATGGGGTTTCACCGTGTTAGCCAGGATGGTCTCGATCTCCTGACCTCGTAATCCGCCCGCCTTGGCCTCCCAAAGTGCTGGGATTACAGGCGTGAGCCACAGCGCCCAGCCCCCTCCTAACAGTTTAACACTCGAAACACAGATGTGTCCACTTGAGACACGTCTGTAATCCCAGCACTTTGGGAGGCCGAGGCAGATAGATCACCTGAGGTAAAAGGTTCAAGACCAGCCTGGCCAACATGGTGAAACCCCGTCTCTACTAGATTGCACACAGGGACACTGGGCAGCCGTGAAAGAGAACAAGAGCCCTTTGTGCGGAGAAAACCCAAGACCCACACTGAGGGAAAGAGAGGGGAGCCCCTGAGTGCAGGAGGAGACAGAGCCACCTGCCTGCTGCACAGATGAAAAACACTCCTAGCACGGGCTGCTGGACACCCTTCATTGCACTCTGCACTTTGATTTGGAGCATGTGGATGTGCGAGTGTCAAGAAATCAAGGTGTGAGAGTGAGTAAGCCCGCAGCACCCACGTCAGTCTTAGAATTCAGGGTGGGGGCCTGGTGGTCTGGAGCAAACACAGATCTGCCATCAGACAGCCTGTGTGGCTTCCGTGGCTCACCGTGCTTCCCTGAGCTTCCCTGGTTCCCGCTGATGAAACAGAGACATCACCTACCATAAGAGTTATTGTAGGCTGGGCACGGTGGCTCATGCCTGTAATCCCAGCACTTTGGGAGGCCGAGGCAGGCCGATCACCTGAGGTAAGGGGTTCAAGACCAGCCTGGCCAACATGGTGAAACCCCATCTCTACTAAAAATACAAAAATTAGCTGGGCGTGGTGGCGGGCACCTGTAGTCCCAGCTACTCAGGAGGCTGAGGCAGGAGAATGGCAAGAACCTAGGAGGTGGAGTTTGCAGTGAGCTGAGATTGCACCACTACACTCCAGCCTGGGCAATGTGGTAAGATCCCGTCTCTCTTAAAAATACAAAAAAAAAAAAAAAGCTGAGCGTGGTAGTGTGTGCCTGTGGTCCCAGTTACTCTGGAGGCTGAGGTGGGAGAATCGTTTGACCCCCGGAGGCGGACACTGCAGTGAGCTGAGGCACTCCAGCCTGGGTGACAGAGCAAGACTTGTCTCAAAAAAAAACAAAAAACAAAAAAAGAAGCTGCTGAGAGCAGGCAAATGGAAGCCCAGAGGGAGAAACGCCCGCACGAAACCAGGAGTCTGTGTTTGTTTAGCAAACAGAGCGTGCTCTTTGGGTCAGAGGGAACCATGTGGTTGAGCCGTGAGCTTCCTCTTGCATCTCACTTCCGCCAGTGCTCGTCTCAGAGGGCGGTGGCTGATCCCTGGCTGAGACCAACCCACTCGTTCCTTAAACTCACACGCCCCCCGCACGGGGCGTCCTCCTCCGCAACAAGAACCCAGGATGCCAGGCATCAATGCCTGCGGAGACCCGAGTCGGGGAGGCGCGTGCGGAGACCCGAGTCGGGGAGGCGCGTGCGGAGACCCGAGTCCGGGAGGCGCGTGGGGAGACCCGAGTCGGGGAGGCGCGTGCGGAGACCCGAGTCCGGGAGGCGCGTGGGGAGACCCGAGTCGGGGAGGCGCGTGCGGAGACCCGAGTCCGGGAGGCGCGTGCGGAGACCCGAGTCGGGGAGGCGCGTGGGGAGACCCGAGTCCGGGAGGTGTGTGTTGGCCACAGAACTGCCCTCAGCAGTGCCCCCGATCCCCCGCTTCTCCGCTCCTGCAGGGATCCCGACCCAGCCCCTGCCTGGCGTTTGTCAAGTCTTGAGGTGAGCCCTAAGGGGACCCCACCGCTGGTCACAGCAGAAAGGCAGCAGCTGAGAGGTGACAGCGTCAGATCCTACCTGAGAAGGTGCCCTCTCTCCTGGCTAAGAAGCACCCCTGTCACATGCGCCTCACGATGCGGCTATGCTATTAATCCCAGTCCAAGAGGTCCAGAGAGGGTGAGGAACTGACCCAAGGCCACCCAGCTGAGTCTGACCCTGGGCCTAGCCTTGGCTCCAGGGCGGACACGGAGACCTCGACTCTTCCTCCTCACCACCATCCGAGTCCCCTGAGGGTGGAGTGCCTCATTCCTGCAGCAGCAGACCAGGGAACTTGTTACAGATGCGGATTCTCAGGCTGACCTGGGAGGGTCAGAGTCAGATGTTCCCGGCAGGACTCGGATCTGGATTTAACAGGCCCGACAACGGAGCCTCGAGTCCTGCTCGAGGGAGAAGACCTGCAATTCCAGAACCCACGCAACAGGCCAGGCACGGGCAGCTTTGGAAACACAGATTCCTGGGGCCTGCAAAGACCTACAGAACCGGAATCTGGGGTGCGGGATTTTTTCTTTTTTTAGCTGGAGTTTCACTCTTGTTACCTGGGCTGGAGTGCAATGGCGCGATCCTGGCTCACCACAACCTCCGCCTCCCGGGTTCAAGCGATTCTCTTGCCTCATCCTCCTCAGTAGCTGGGATTACGGGCACGTACCACAACGCCCAGCTAACTTTGTTTTTTTTTTTTTTTTTTTTTTTTTTTCCAGTAGAGACGGGGTTTCTCCATGTTGGTTAGGCTGGTCTCGAACTCCCAACCTCAGGTGATCCGCCTGCCTCGGCCTCCCAAAGTGCTGGGATGACAGGCGTGAGCCACCGCCCCCGGCCGGGGGATATTTTTCACAGCTCTCCAGGGCGGTGAGACCTTCACAGCAGAGGTCAAGGTGGTTCTGGGTGAATGTACATTCCGGATTCTTGCGTTTCACTGTATGTAAATTTCACCTCAAAAGAAACAACTATAAACAAACGTTGGTGTCTGCTTAATACCACACAGGCTGAAGTATTTAGGGGAACCGTCCTACCATCCACAACTTCCCTGAAATGCATTAAAATGAGATGGAAGGGAGGATGGAGAGAGACGCAAGGAAATACCAGGAGACAGTGGAGGAGGATCTGGAGGTGGGTGGTGGGCACTCCCTGAGATTCTCGGCCCCCGGCCCGCTGCAGTCGGCAGAATCACGGCTCCTAAAGCTGTCTGTGTTCTAACCCCAGAACCTGTGAGCGTGTACCAAGAGGAGCTTACAGTGGCAATTGAGGGTCCGGGTGCTGACCCCTGACGGGTGGATCATCCTGGGTTTCTGACCTCTTCAACTGTAAGAGAATAACCTATGTTTGTTTTGTTTTTGTTTTTGAAATGGAGTCTCACTGTGTCACCCAGGCTGGAGGGCAGTGGCGCAATCTCGACTCACTACAACCTCCGCCTCCCAGATTCAAGCGATTCTCCTGCCTTAGCCTCCTAAACAGCTGGGACTACAGATGCCCGCCACCAAGCTCAGCAAATTTTTGTATTTTTAGTAGAGACGGGGTTTCACCATGTTGGCCAGGCTGTTCTCAAACTCCTGACCTCATGTGATCCGCCGGCCTCAGCCTCCCAAAGTGCTGGGATTACAGGTGTGAGCCACCACACCTGGCCCATACACTCCTTTTAAACTACTCCCACACACTCCTCCTGCTCCTCAGTCCCAGAGAGACACACGCGCTGGAATGAAGGGATCTTTGGAATGAGGAGGACAGAGAAGCCAGGCGAGGCTGGGCCCTTCCTCCAGGTGTCCTCGACTTCCCCGGCACGAGCTGATTTGCCTAATTACCAGGTGTGTTTCCAGCCCGCCTTCCTCCTAAACGGGGCCTCAACCTTATCTGGAGTCCCAACGCCCTCTGAGGAGTCAGAGTGAATGATCAGAGCCGAAACCTGTCTTCCTGCGCTGAGACCCACTGATATGTTTGCTTAAAAGGGCCGCAAACCAGGACCAGACCAACCAGTCCCTACAGGCTGTGGGAGCCGGCTCTCACCAGCACTCTAATACCCCTGTTGCTGAAATAGGAAGACATAGCAGATTCTTTCCTATCTGGGGCAGAGAAACTACTCTCTGTGAACATCAGGCTGGTGGTGAGTCGGTGTAGGAGGGCCTGGAAGGTGGCAGTGAGGACGGGGCCACGTTCCCACCATTAACCGAATCTCAACAGTAGCACAGGGACCCCAAGCCTTTGCCCAAAAGCACAAGGCAGAACTTGCAAGAGCTGCCCAAGCCAGGGCTCAGCGAAAAATCACACGGGCTATGCTTATCCACGCTTCTAAGACGGCCAACCGCGAGCGCAGGCAGGTTCACAGATTCACACGGGCTATGCTTATCCACGCTTCTATGACGGCCAACCGCGAGCACAGGCAGGTTCACAGATTCACACGGGCTATGCTTAAGGGGCCTTCTACGACGGCCAACCGCGAGCACGGGCAGGTTCACAGATTCACACGGGCTATGCTTATCCAGGCTTCTACAACGGCCAACCGCGAGTGCGGGCAGGTTCACAGATTCACACAGGCTATGCTTATCCACGCTTCTACGACGGCCAACCTCGAGCGCGGGCAGGTTCACAGATTCACACGGGCTATGCTTATCCAGGCTTCTACAACGGCCAACCGCGAGTGCGGGCAGGTTCACAGATTCACACAGGCTATGCTTATCCACGCTTCTACGACGGCCAACCTCGAGCGCGGGCAGGTTCACAGATTCACACGGGCTATGCTTATCCAGGCTTCTACGACGGCCAACCGCTAGTGCACGCAGGTTCACAGATTCACACGGGCTATGCTTATCCACGCTTCTACGACGGCCAACCACGAGCGCGGGCAGGTTCACAGATTCACACGGGCTATGCTTATGGGGCCTTCTACGACGGCCAACCGCGAGTGCGGGCAGGTTCACAGATTCACACGGGCTATGCTTATCCACGCTTCTACGACGGCCAACCATGAGCGCGGGCAGGTTCACAGATTCACACGGGCTATGCTTATCCACGCTTCTACGACGGCCAACCTCGAGCGCGGGCAGGTTCACAGATTCACACGGGCTATGCTTATCCAGGCTTCTACAACGGCCAACCGCGAGTGCGGGCAGGTTCACAGATTCACACAGGCTATGCTTATCCACGCTTCTACGACGGCCAACCTCGAGCGCGGGCAGGTTCACAGATTCACACGGGCTATGCTTATCCAGGCTTCTACGACGGCCAACCGCTAGTGCACGCAGGTTCACAGATTCACACGGGCTATGCTTATCCACGCTTCTACGACGGCCAACCACGAGCGCGGGCAGGTTCACAGATTCACACGGGCTATGCTTATGGGGCCTTCTACGACGGCCAACCGCGAGTGCGGGCAGGTTCACAGATTCACACGGGCTATGCTTATCCACGCTTCTACGACGGCCAACCATGAGCGCGGGCAGGTTCACAGATTCACACGGGCTATGCTTATCCACGCTTGTACGACGGCCAATCTCGAGCACGGGCAGGTTCACAGATTCACACGGGCTATGCTTATCCAGGCTTCTACGACGGCCAACCGCAAGCGCGGGCAGGTTCAGATTCACATGGGCTATGCTTATCCAGGCTTCTACGACGGCCAACCGCAAGTGCGGGCAGGTTCAGATTCACATGGGCTATGCTTATGGGGCCTTCTACGACGGCCAACCGCGAGTGCGGGCAGGTTCACAGATTCACATGGGCTATGATTATGGGGCCTTCTACAACGGCCAACCGCGAGTGCGGGCAGGTTCACAGATTCACACGGGCTATGCTTATCCAGGCTTCTACGACGGCCAACCGCAAGCGCAGGCAGGTTCACAGATTCACATGGGCTATGCTTATCCACGCTTCTACGACGGCCAACCGCGAGCACAGGCAGGTTCACAGATTCACACGGGCTATGCTTATCCAGGCTTCTACGACGGCCAACCGCTAGTGCGGGCAGGTTCACAGATTCACACGGGCTATGCTTATCCAGGCTTCTACGACGGCCAACCGCTAGTGCAGGCAGGTTCACAGATTCACATGGGCTATGCTTATCCAGGCTTCTACGACGGCGCGCGCGAGCACAGGCAGGTTCACAGATTCACACGGGCTATGCTTATCCAGGCTTCTACGACGGCCAACCGCTAGTGCAGGCAGGTTCACAGATTCACACGGGCTATGCTTATCCAGGCTTCTACGACGGCCAACCGCGAGCACAGGCAGGTTCACAGATTCACACGGGCTATGCTTATCCAGGCTTCTACGACGGCCAACCGCGAGCACAGGCAGGTTCACAGATTCACACGGGCTATGCTTATCCACGCTTCTACGACGGCCAACCGCGAGCACGGGCAGGTTCACAGATTCACACGGGCTATGCTTATCCACGCTTCTACGACGGCCAACCGCGAGCACGGGCAGGTTCACAGATTCACACGGGCTATGCTTATCCAGGCTTCTACGACGGCCAACCGCTAGTGCGGGCAGGTTCACAGATTCACACGGGCTATGCTTATCCAGGCTTCTACGACGGCCAACCGCGAGCACAGGCAGGTTCACAGATTCACACGGGCTATGCTTATCCAGGCTTCTACGACGGCCAACCGCGAGTGCGGGCAGGTTCAGATTCACATGGGCTATGCTTATGGGGCCTTCTACAACGGCCAACCGCGAGTGCGGGCAGGTTCACAGATTCACACGGGCTATGCTTATCCAGGCTTCTACGACGGCCAACCGCGAGCACAGGCAGGTTCACAGATTCACACGGGCTATGCTTATCCAGGCTTCTACGACGGCCAACCGCAAGCACAGGCAGGTTCACAGATTCACACGGGCTATGCTTATCCAGGCTTCTACGACGGCCAACCGCGAGCACAGGCAGGTTCACAGATTCACACGGGCTATGCTTATCCAGGCTTCTACGACGGCCAACCGCAAGCACAGGCAGGTTCACAGATTCACACGGGCTATGCTTATCCAGGCTTCTACGACGGCGCGCGCGAGCACAGGCAGGTTCACAGATTCACACGGGCTATGCTTATCCAGGCTTCTACGACGGCCAACCGCAAGCACAGGCAGGTTCACAGATTCACACGGGCTATGCTTATCCAGGCTTCTACGACGGCCAACCGCGAGCACAGGCAGGTTCACAGATGTCTCCGTAAAGAAAAGAGTCTTGCTGCAGGACTGCCTTCCTGTGAGGTAACCCTTGCTCAGAGGTGAGACTATATCGGGAATGCCATCTACAAACAAACCCCAGCTCACACAGAGACACACCCAGCTCACACCCACACACAGTGGCCAGCCTCCTTCCCGCTTTCTGCATGGGAGGGCTCAGGGATAGAGGTCATTTTACATCACAGGGAAACACGCCCCGGAGGAGCTCCCAGCCCCCACTGGGTGCACTTGGCAGAACCCCTCCCGGAGAATCTGGTCAGGATTCGCAGCCTGGACCCACACGTGCTGCTCCCCAAGGCAGGTCCAACGAGTGCACAGGTGCGGATCCCTTGCTGCCACCTCCACTGGCCAGTGCTTCCGGAGCCAGGCATGCCCAGGGCTGCACAGACGTTAGCACCACTGCTGCACCTGCCATTTCATGGAGAAGGAAACCGAGGCACAAAGGCCAAGCTTCTCAAGCCCAGCAGGCCGTAGGCCTGAGCTGAACCTGCCCCTGAGCCCAGCAGGGCGTAGGGGCTGAGCTGAACCTGCCCCCGATACCACCTGGGTGGCTGCTTTCCCTTTGTGGACTTGAGTCTTCTCATTTGTAAAATGGGAATCAAAACAGTGTCTTTGGCCGGGCGGGTGCGGTGGCTCACCCTGTAATGCCAGCACTTTTGGAGGCTGAGGCAGGCGGATCACCTGAGGTCAGGAGTTCGAGACCAGCCTGGCCAACATGGTGAAACCCCATCTCTACTAAAAATACAAAAAGATGGCCGGGTGCAGTGGCTCATGCCTGTCATCCCAGCACTTTCAGAGGCCAAGGCAGGCGGATCACCTGAGGTCAGGAGTTCGAGACCAGCCTGGCCAACATGGTGAAACCCCATCTCTACTAAAAATACAAAACCACCGCACATGCCTGTAATCCCAGCTACTCCAGAGGCTGAGGCAGGAGAATCACTTGAACCTGGGGAGGCAGAGGTTGCAGTGAGCTGAGATCACGGCATTGCACTCCAGCCTAGGCAACAGAGCGAAACTCTGTCTCAAAAAAAAAAAAAAAAAATTAGCTGGGTTTGGTGGCGGGCGCCTGTAATCCCAGCTACTTGGGAGGCTGAGGCAGGAGAATCGCTTGAACTCAGGAGGCTAAGGTTGCAGTGAGCCGAGATCATGCCATTGCACTCCAGCCCGGGCAATAAGAGCGAAACTCTGTCCCAAAAAACAACAACAACAACAAAAACAGGGCCCTTCATCAGAGGAGCAAACAAGAGCATGGAAGGGCACTGCTCAGCCCGGCTCTGCAAACGCCCCTGGATGCTGAAGGAACGTGCCCACCTGTAAGGGGCGCCTGGCCTCATCTCCACACTGTGTCTTGACTGAGTTCCCCTCCCAGTGTGCAATAGAAGCAGGGCCTGAGCTCCGAGGGTGCCCAGGGACAGTGAGGGCAGGTGATGCTGGCCGTGATGCCCCTCAGCTCTGGTGAGGAGTCAGGAAGCTGCTGACAGAAGCCACCTGGTTTAAGGAACGCATTCCAAGCAGAAGTATCCTGGCTTCCAGAGGGAGACTCAGGAGGAGGAAAATATTATCTCCTCTGGGAGCAGAATTTCATCTTTCCAATCAGTTCTTGCTTTTCTCCAGCACAACTACAGACACCATCTCCACAAAACAACTAAACACTCATGTGCACACGTTTGCAGAGTGCTATTTTAAAACAAAGGCAAGCTCACCAGACAGTCCTGGCCACTGAGGAGGCCCAGCCAGCCCAGATCCAGCGGCAGAACAGGCAGGCTGGCTGCGGGCTCGAGGCCACGGTGTTCCTCGGCAAAGGTGGACTCCAGCACAGACACACAAACGGGCTTCCGTGGGTGAAAAGGTGAAAAGGATGCCCCTTCACATGGGCCGTAACCATGGGGTGCTTCCTGGGCCCAGAGCCCCTCTCTCGCCTCACGCGGGCACGCGCTGCCATCACTCCGCCTTGAGGAGGAATGGGAGCAAGAAGCTGGGGCCTGCTCATCAGCACGGCGCGGGATGGAGGGAACCAGAGGAGGGAAGAGCTTCGCCCTCTGCAGAGCTCTGGACGTGGACACGGTGCCCCGTGCTGCCTAGATCACTATGGATGTTTCTGTTTAGAACACAGGCCACGAGATGAACAGGTTGGGAAGGCTTAGACATCTGGGAGTGCGTGGGGCTGCGAAACAGCAGAACCCCAGAGCCAGTGCTCTAAGGGTGCCTTAGAGGCAGATGGCCTGAGAGCCGGGCAGAAGGGGGAGGGGCAGGAGGAAGGGCGGGGGATACCTGGAGGACCAGCAACGTGGGGCATCCTAGCGGAAAGAGCGGGGCCTGCCTGTGAAAAAGTTTAGCATCCAGGCCGGGAGTGGTGGCTCACGCCTGTAATCTCAGCACTTTGGGAGGCCGAGGTGGGTGGATCACGAGGTCAGGAGATCGAGACCATCCTGGCTAACACAGTGAAACCCAGTCTGTACTAAAAATACAAAAAATTAGCCGGGCGTGGTGGCAGGCGCCTGTAGTCCCAGCTACTTGGGACGCTGAGGCAGGAGAATGGCGTGAACCCAGGAGGCGAAGCTTGCAGTGAGCCGAGATCACCCCACTGCACTCCAGCCTGGGCGACAGAGCGAGACTCTGTCTCATAAAAAAAAAAAAAAGAAAAAGAAAAAAGTTTAGCATCCAAAGTTGACAAGAAAAAACATTCAAAAAATAGGGTCACATGTAAAGTAGCCAAGCTGGGTGAAGAGGGCAGGTGACGGAAGGAAGGGCCATCCCACCCACCTCGCACATGGACCACACAGACCCTCATTAGCACTGCGTCTGAGATGTATTTGAGAAACCAGCCAGCTGGGCGCAGTGGCTCACGCCTGTAATCCCAGCACTTTGGAAGGCCAAGGTGGGCAGATCACGAGGTCAGGAGTTCGACACCCTCCTGGCTAACACGGTGAAACCCCGTCTCTACTAAAAATACAAAAAATTAGCCGGGCGTGGTGGCGGGCGCCTGTAGTCCCAGCTACTCGGGAGGCTGAGGCAGGAGAATGGCGTGAACCCGGGAGGCGGAGCTTGCAGTGAGCTGAGATCGTGCCACTGCACTCCAGCCTGGGCAACAGAGCGGGACTCCACCTCAAAAAAAAAAAAAAAAAAAAAAAAAGATTCTAAGCAGTTACAAAGTCTTCAGAGTAAAGATTAGGAAGTCTCTTCTAGTAATTTTTTTCCTAATCTTGGCTTGGAAATGAGAAGTATTACTACTTGTGTGCTAAGATAATATTATTCATCCTCCTAAGTATGGTTTAGTTTGTTTTTTTTTTCAAAGTTGTTTTACACACCTACTGCCCATATTCAGTTTGTGTGAGAGGGTGGGTACTGAAGACCCAAGGTTACAGGTTGAGAAATTCAACTGGAGTAAAAAACTGAGACTACAATGCCAACAAGTGAGATTGGATGTTTTCCTATTGATATTTACAGGGAGAAATAAGTATGCATCTTTTAATGTATTTACTCATCACTTAAGTCCCAGAGAAAGGCTGGGTTGGCCACCTTTGAGGAGACAGCTGGCCTGATGTCTCAGCTGACTCAGAAGCACCACAAGGATGGCAGAGAAAGTTCAGGATAATAGATTTTTCTTAAACCTTCAAGAGACAGCAAGTCATAAACCTCATTTGCCTTCATGAGACAGGGTTATGAACAGAAAAAAAAGATCGTTATCAAATAAAAAATGAACTGGACCACAGGTGGGTACCGCCCCCTAAGGTCAACACAGTGCCCTACCTGAACTTTGAACCCCAGCCAGGAACTGCTGCCGGGGCTGTGAGGACCAGGAAGGGGCCACACCACCCAGGGATGGAGGTGGAGAGAATCAGATCACTGCTCTGAGGACGCCTTGCACAGCACCAACAGGAAGCAGGCGGCTGGGCTCCCGCACAGCTAGGACAAATGAGGAGCTCTGGATTCTAACCACCCGGCAAACCACTTACCACTGTGTGCCTCGGTTTCCCCATCTTTACAGTCAGAGGGTCAGACGAACCAGGCTGCCTACAGCCCCCTCCTGCTCTGCACTTATCTCCAGGAATGGGGTGAAGTCCAGGCACCCTTTCACAGAGGCTCTGTGAGCATGCAGCCTCCTGGGCCCCATGCACCTGCCGTCTCACCCCACCCTCTGGGCGGCAGTGGGCACAGCCCTGAGGGACGCCACAGTGAATCTGAACGCTGCCACTGTCTGAGTGCCAGCGCAAGCCTGCGCCTCGGGTTTCTCCAGAGGGAGTAAAACCTCAAGGCCTGCTCTTGCTGTCACCTGTGTGGGATACTGCAAATGGCAGGAATGTGGCGGCAGCTGGGGGGGCGGGGGCTCCAGGATGAGCAGGACCTGGTGAAGGAACAAGAGCCCTTGGGTGGGGCACAGCGGCCCCCACCCCTCGTGGCTCTGTAGCTTGCTTCTGTCTGGCCTTGCCCTGGCCCTTCCTGGTCTTCCACAGAGGCCTGCTCATGCAAACCCACAGCTCTCAGGCCTGGAGAGAGTGCGGCAAACACACAGCCTGCCTCTGCCCCCCGGCAGGGTACCAGCTTTTGGGGTGATATCACATGCTCCAAGCCAGCACTCCAGCTCTCCAGGGAAGAAATCACTTTCGGTTTTTTTCGTAAAAGGTAAATAATCACTTAAGCTCACCATTCTCACTAACTTCAAGTATCTTTCTAGGGCTTAATTGTTGGTTCTGGTTGATGGTTAAGAATAGAAACACCAAGCAGGTTGTCCCCCCAACTTCACACACCCCTTCCTCTCCCAGTTAAACCCAGGAATTTAGTGTCAGTTCAGACGCCAAGTGAGGCGCAGCCCCCCACCTTCCACCCAGGAGAAAATGCCCCAAGGGGACGCTTGTGTCTCCTTTCCTGCTGAAGGCAGGGGAGGAGTCGCCCCAGCAAAGGCCAGCTCCGTGCTCCCTGAGCCACCGGCCCAAGTCCCTCTCCCGGAGGAAGCCAGGCCACCGGGGAGCAGCCCGCTCCGCGCTGGGAGAGGCGTCAGGTGGGGGGGTCCGGGAGGGGAACGTCCAGGGCCGGGGAGGGAGAGGAAGGAGAGAGAGAAGGAGGGAGGAAAGAGAGAGGGAAAGAGGGACGGAGAGTGGGAGGGAGGGAGCTCCGGGTCCCGCAGAGAAGGGGATCTCCCGCTCCAGAACCGGTCGCAGCCTCTCCGCCGGGACCATTCCCACCCAGGGGGCGGGACGGACGCCCCAGACCGCGGTCCCCGCCGGCTGCCCCTCCCCCGGCCTCACCCGCGGCCTCGGGCTCCCGCGCCCCGACCGAGCCGTCCCCGCGCAGCAGGAGGTCCCCGGTATCCCGCAGGCGCCGGCCCGGCGAGCCCCGCAGCCCGCGGCAGCCCTGGAAGCACACGGCCCACGCCTGCTCCTCGTTGAGCGGCTGCTCGTAGGCCTTCAGCACCTCCTCCAGGGACAGCTCCCAGGGCTCCGGCTGCCCCGCGCCCGCCGCGTCGCCGCCGCAGCTGCCCGCCCGGGCCATGGCGGGGCCGTCATCGCCTCCCGCGCGCCGGACCCGCGTCCATGCAGCCGCGCCTTCCGCCGCGCAGGGTCAGCCTGGACGCCCCGCCCCGCGCGAGCGCCTCAGGTTGGGGGCGGGGCGGCGACGGGGGCGGGGCGCGGAGGGGGAGGGACGCGGGGGGGGCGGGGAGTGGAGGGCGCGCGGGGAGAGGCCCGGAGGGGGAGGGGTGAGGGGGAGGGCGGGGCGCGGGCAGGTGCAGAGGGGCTGGGGCTCAGGGCTGGGGACGCGGGGGCGCGGGGCCGAGGCCGGGGTGCGAACCCCTCCGGGGTGCTGGGCAGGACCGGGGTGAGGGTTGGGGGATGCAGACATGGGCCAGGGCCCGCGCGCTCGGACACGCGGTGACACCCCCGGCGCTCCCCCGCAGACCCAGACGGCCGATGCCCACAAAAGCCCAGGCCGGCATCCAGGCCGGGACACTGCGGTGACCGCGGGGGGCCTGGGAGGTTTGCCGCTGGGAACGCGGGAGGGAGCCGGGAGGAGCTGAGCAGACAAAGCCCGCAGTGGCCTCCCCGAGCCCCGGGCAAGGTGACCTCCAGGGGTTGTCGCAG
Organism: Pan troglodytes; assembly: GCF_028858775.2. NCBI lineage: Eukaryota > Metazoa > Chordata > Mammalia > Primates > Hominidae > Pan > Pan troglodytes. The sequence goes on along the minus strand of NC_072416.2, from coordinate 88,045,587 downwards.
GGTGGCTGGGGTGAGGGCGACTCCCCGCATCCGGCCTTCAGGTATGAAGCCCTTAATAAATGCCTCTGCCTAGCAGGGAATGTGCCTGCAGTGACGTCTCCAGGGTGTCCGTGAAAAATAAACACACACGGTTGGCCAGTGATGGAGTGCATCGCATTTGGGGCGTGTTTGTGTCTTCAGGCCGGGTCACTCCTGGAGACTGGGTGTTTGCCTGAGGGACGCAAGGGGAACTCGGCTGGGGCTCATCCCGAGGCCTCTTCATAGCTGTGCCAGATCTGAATAACTGGGCAAGAAAATGCAGTTGGGGCATAAACGGTCCCAAGCCTGGGTGCTGCCAGTACCACCCGGGGGCAAGAAATGCAGATTCCTGGGCTCCAGGGCTGGAGATTCTGATGCAGGTCCGAGGTGAAACTTGGGGCACTTAAAGTTCGCTGGTCACCCAGGAGTTCTGGACCTGCCTGGACAACACAGTGAGATCCCATCCCAGAAAAGAAGTTCCACAATGATTTTTTTTTCTTTTTTTTTTTTTTTAGAGACAAGGTCTCACCCAGGCTGAAGTGCAATGGTACAATCGTAGCTCACTATAACCTCAAATTCCTGGGCTCAAGTGATCCTCCCACGTCAGCTTCCTGAGTAGATGGGACTAAAGGCATGAACCACCACGCCCAGCTGATTTTTTTTATTTTTTGTAGAGATGGGATCTCACCATGTTGCCCAGGCTGGTCTTGAATTCCTGGGCTCAAGCAGTCAGGCCACCTTGATCTCCCAAAGTACTGGGATTACAAGCGTGAGCAACCGCGCCCAGTCCAGCTGGACTTTTCTTTTCCTTTCTTTTTTTTTTTGAGAAGGAGTTTTGCTCTTATCGCCCAGGCTGGAGTGCAGTGGTGCAACCTTGGCTCACTGCAACCTCTACCTCCCAGATTCAAGCGATTCTCCTGCCTCAGCCTCAAAGTAGCTGGAACTACAGGCGCCCACCACCACACCCGGGTAATTTTGTGGGTGGTTTCGCCATGTCGGCCAGGCCAGTCTCGAAATCCTGACCTCAGGTGATCCCCCTGCCTCAGCCTCCCAGGGTGCTGGGGTTGCAGGCATGAGCCACGTCGCCCGGTCCAGCTGGACTTTTCATCTGTAAGCAGAAAGGAGTCTGATGATGACGAATTGTGCCTAAAGTTTGTTCGTTTGTTTGTTTTGAGGCAGAGTCTCACTCTGTTGCCCAGGCTAGAGTGCAGTGACGCGATCTCTGCTCACTGCAAGCTCCCCTCCCAGGTTTACGCCATTCTCCTGCCTCAGCCTCCTGAGTAGCTGGGACTACAGGCGCCTGCCACCACGCCCAGCTAATTTTTTGTATTTTTTTAGTAGAGACGGGGTTTCACTGTATTAGCTAGGATGGTCTCGATCTCCTGACCTCATGATCCACCCGCCTCGGCCTCTCAAAGTGCTGGGATTAGAGGCGTGAGCCACTGTGCCCAGCCATGCCTAAAGTTTTTATAATCAACAGCGGGGCAACATTCACATCTTTAGCTGGTTCCCCAAGCTAAAACACAACCAAAAGTAACAGGAGTGGGCTGGGCACGGTGGCTCATGCCTGTAATCCCAGCACTTTGGGAGGCCGAGGCAACCTGATGGCTTGAACCCAGGAGTTCGAGACCTGCCCAGGCAACATGAGACCCTATCGCTACAAAACTTTAAAAACTTTAGCCAGGTGTGGTGGTGTGTGCCGGTGGTCCCAGCTACTTGAGAGGGTAAGGCAGGAGGACCACTTGAGCCTGGGAGGTTGAGGTTGCAGTGCGCTGTGATTGCACCACTGCACTCCAGTCTGGGTGACAGTGAGACCCTGTCTCTAGTAAATAGATGCATAAAGACTAATAGGCGCAGTGGGGTTTTGCAGAAGGAAAATCGGAGATGAGCGGGGTGGGGATGTGGTGCCATGCCCTGAATACCATGTACCACAAACCTGGCACTCAAGCAGATCTCCCCTCCTGATTTGTCCCTGCCACCCGCGGCATGGGTACCAACGATGGGTAAGTTAGGAATTTCAAGTTCTGGCTTAGAAGAGCAACAGCAGAAAACCTTCCATGAGGTATCTTATTCCACAGGAGCAGCAGGCTCTACATTCGTGGTAACCAAAGTCCCTGGCCCACACACTGCCAGGTGTGTGATGATGGGGAATTGTTCTCTGCTGACGTCTGAGGCTGATCCTTGGGCCCAAACACAGGGTGGTTTCTCCCTTCAGAATGCACGGGGATAAAGACTTCCATTTGCGGCCGAGCGCGGTGGCTCACTCCTGTAATGCCAGCACTTTGGGAGGCCGAGGCGGATGGATCAAGAGGTCAGGAGATTGAGACTATCCTGGCTAACATGGTGAAACCCCGTCTCTACTAAAAAATACAAAAAATTAGCCGGGAGTGGTGTTGGGCGCCTGTAGTTCCAGCTACTTGGGAGGCTGAAGCAGGAGAATGGCGTGAACCCAGGAGGCGGAGCTTGCAGTGAGCCGAGATCTCGCCACTGCACTCCAGCCTGGGCGACACAGCGAGACTCCATCTCAAAAATAAAAAAAGAAAAAAAAAAAAAAAGACTTCCATTTGCAACACCCCACTGAGTAGGTCTCACTGCTTCTTGCCAGAAGTCTAGGTGGGGGACATTGCTCTCACCACGACTGGCCACCACCCCAGAGCACTCTTTGGACTTGCAGCCTCATCACTGCCACAGTGCAGCACTGGCCGGGGACATTTGAGCAGAAGATGGTAATTACCCTAATGGGAAGCTGGCTGGGGCACAAGGGGACCTTCTCCCTTCCTCAGAGGGCCTCACGTGTCCCTTACCAACCACAAGGTTTTAGGGTGTAATTTGTGAGCTCAGTCCTCCAGCCACTGCTGCATCCTGGCAAGGACCTAGTGCTGACTCACCTGGCTGAACAGTGACCCTTGAGGTCACCTGAGTGGGGTACAGTGACCCTCTCTGAACTGGCATCCACCATCCTACCTGGGATCCCTATGGACTCACCAGCAGGACTTCGAACACTGAGATTTTACTAAAAAATTTTAAAAGTTAGAGCTGGGCGCGGTGGCTCAAGCCTGTAATCCCAGCACTTTGGGAGGCCAAGGGGGCAGAACACGAGGTCAGGAGTTCCAGACCAGCCTGGCCAATATGGTGAAACCCCATCTCTACTAGAAAAATAATTTAAAAAAAAAATTAGCAGGGTGTGGTGGCACATGCCTATAATCCCAGCTACTCGGGAGGCTGAGGCAGAAGAATTGCTTGAACCCAGGAGGCGGAGGTCGCAGTGAGCCGAGATGGCACCACTACACTCCAGCCTGGGAAACAGAGCAAGACTCCATCTCAAAAAAAATAAAAAGAAATAAAACATGGCCGGGCATGGTGGCTCACACCTGTAATCCCAGCACTTTGGGAGGCTGAGGCGGGCAGATCACGAGGTCAGGAGATCGAGACCATCCTGGCTAACACGGTGAAACCCTGTCTCTACTAAAAATACAAAAAAATTAGCCGGGCGTGGTGGGGGGTGCCTGTAGTCCCAGCTACTCAGGAGGCTGAGGCAGGAGAATGGCGTGAACCTGGGAGGTGGAACTTGCAGTGAGCCGAGATCGAGCCACTGCACTGCAGCCTGGGCGACAGAGCGAGACTCTGTCTCAAAAAATAAATAAATAAAAAATAAAAATAAAAATACAAAAATTAGCTGGGCATGGTGGCACATGCCTATAGTCCCAGCTACTCAGGAGGCTGAGGCAGGAGAATCGCCTGAACCCAGGAGGCGGAGGTTGCAGTGAGCCGAGATCGCACCACTGCACTCCAGCCTGGTGACACAGTGAGACTCTGTCTCAAAAAACAAACAAACAGAAAAAGGGACTCAACGAGAAGCATTGTAGAGACTGATGTAGGTCAGTCATTAAGTCAGCTTGGAAAGCTTTACAGCAGGGGTGTCCAATCTTTTGGCTTCCCTGGACCACACTGGAAGACGAATTGTCTTGAGCCACACGTAAAATACACTCACAATAGCTCTGTGCATAAATCTCACAACGTTTTAAGGAAGTTTAAGAATTTGTGTTGGGCTGCATTCAAAGCTTCCCTGGGCCGCATGCAGCCCACAGGCCGCGGGTTGGACAAGCTTGCTTTAGATCAAGGCCATTTCTGCAGTTATGGATTGCCTACGTCTAAAAACATGCTCCTTGTCCTTCATTTCCAGTGGATTAGGAAATCCTGGGAGAGGGAAATTATCAGTAACTGGGCTGCTCCGCTTGGGGACAAACTAGAGACATTTAGTGTGATGATGAATCCACCAGTGCTTGGGGCTGGACAATCACTTTATCAAGTTATCACACTAGCAGAAACACCCCCCAAAATGTTTATCTCATGGTACCAGCTGCTCATTCATGCCAATTTACCAGGCACTGATTTCTCATGCCTGGGGAAAGAGCAGGGCAACCCCAGGTAGGTGCCTGCCCCTCTGTTCTTACAGGCAGAGCAAAGGTACACAAGGAAACAAAGACCGGCACAGCAGGTGGGGAAGGGCTCCAGGTGCCGACATCAATCAGGAACCCACTGATCATGTTTGCTTTTTCCCATGCTCTGTGTTTGGTGCTTTGAATAATATCAGACGGAGCCCTTTGAGGGGCTGTAAATCTTCTCCACACCATGGCAGTGCACTCAGAGGGGCTGTGTGGCTCATGACTGCAGTTGGCCACAGATGAAAAAGCTCAAGGAATTATACCTCTCAGCATCTTTACAGACAGAGCCTAGAAGATCTCAACTACAGGTTCCTGGAGGCTGAGAAGGTAAGTTGGCGCTGGTTCCCCAGGTGTTCTGTGGCTCTAATTACACAGAGAATTCCAGGGTTCTTCATTTCGGGAGAGGAGTGCAGGGCCCCAGGGTCCAAGGTGGCATAGCAAGAGCCCTGAGTGCCTTGGGACAGAAGTCAGAGCAAGTCAGACACAAAGTCAACCTCAGGTCAAAGGTCTCCTCCACCATCTGGACTCAGGCAGAGCCACTTCACCTGGGGCCAATGGAGTGCAGATGTTTCTTTGGCCACGCCTTACTCATTCCATTTCAGACTCAAAAACAAGGTTGGCTCCTCCCAAGGGATTCTGTGCACACTGTACGGGTGAGCAGCCCGGCCTCCTGCACCCCCGAGGCCCCTGAATACTCTCTTTGTCACGGTCTGTGCAGCCAGGCAGGGTCAGAGCTCAGGGGCCCAGGAGGAAAAGCAGACATTTGAGAGCCCTGGTTTTGTGTTTTGTTTATTTTAGGGTAACTATACAGGCCGTGGATCCCAAGGGGTGCAAGATTGAGCCAGGCTGGGCTTGATCTCTGAAAGGGAACTCAGGACAGATCTGAGGGAAGGGTTCCGGCCCGGGGTGCTCCAGGGTTTCTAGGCTGGTGACCGACACGGAGGCTGAGCATGGCTGAACCCAGACACCGCGAGGGATCCAGACCAGGCGGCGGAATGCGTGGCCATGGGGAGGTCCCAGAGCGGAGACAGAGGAAGCCCTGGACAGCAGGCGGGCTGGGTCAGTGAGCAGGACCCGTGCGGTATGGTGAAGAGAGACACTCACGCTGCGATTCCGGGTCAGGAGATGACAGAAATACTCAAGGCCCTGTCTGCTTCCTATTGAGGGTGGTCAGAGTTATTTATACATGTTGAATTTGTTTCTCTTTTGAACAGATAAAGCAAGGTGGTTAAAAATGAATGGGTCCTGGCTGGGCGTGGTGGCTCACACCTGTAATCCCAGCACTTGGGGAGGTTGAGGTGGGTAGATCACCTGAGGTTGGGGGTTGGGAGTTTGAGACCAGCCGGACCAACATGGAGAAACCCCGTCTCTACTAAAAATACAAAATTAGTCAGGCATGGTGGCGCAGGGCTGTAATCCCAGCTACTCGGGAAGCTGAGACAGGAGAATCTCTTGAACCCGGGAGGTGGAGGTTGCGGTGAGCCGAGATCTCGCCATTGCACTCCAGCCTGGGTGACAAGAGTGAAACTCTGTGCCTCAAAAAAAAAAAAAAAAAAAAAAACAAGAATGGGACATGCTGAGATGTGTCACTTAGACACTAGTTCCTGTGTGAACATGGGGTTGACAAGCTCCTCCCCCCGTGACAGCAAACATCGTCTCAGATGGTGAAAGCACCTCCAGTGCCTGCCCAGGGGCCTGAACGTTGTAAGATGAGAGAAGTAGGCTGGACGTGGCGCCTCACACCTGTCGTCCCAGCACTTTGGGAGGCTGAGGCAGGAGGACCAAGAGCCTGGGAGGCGGAGGTTGTAGTGAGACGAGATTGCGCCACTCTAGCCTTGGTGGCAGAGTGAGACCCTGACTCAAAAAAAAAAAAAAAAAAAAAAAAAAAAAAGGCCAGGCACGGTGGCTCACGCCTGTAATCCCAGCACTTTGGGAGGCCGAGGCAGGCGGATCACCTGAGGTCAGGAGTTTGAGACCAGCCTGGCCAACATGACAAAACCCTGTCTCTACTAAAAATACAAAAATTAGACAGGCATGGTGGCAGGCACCTGTAATCCCAGCTACTCGGGAGGCTGAGGCGGGAGAATCGCTTGAACCTGGAAGGCAGTGGTTGCAGTGAGCCGAGATCATGCCACTGCAGTCCAGCCTGGGCAACAGAGTGAGACTCCATCTTAAAAAAAAAAAAAAAAAGAATGCAGAAGTTCCTCACAACTCATGGGCATAATTCACCCCACACTGCTCAGTGACAAGGCAGAGGCAGAACAGGCCATTATAGAAGATGTGCCAGATCAAAGGACAGATGAACTTTTCTTTTCTTTTCTTTTTGAGAGGGAGTTTTGCTCTTGTCACCCAGGCTGGAGTGCAGTGTCATGATCTCAGTTCACTGCAAGCTCTGCCTCCCAGGCTGAAGCGATTCTCCTGTCTCAGCCTCCCCAGTAGCTGGGATTACAGGTGCCCACCACCACAGCCGGCTCATTTTTTGTATTTTTAGTAGAGACCAGGTTTCTCCATGTTGGGGAGGCTGGTCTCAAACTCCTGACTTCAGGTAATCTGCCCACCTCGGCCTCCCAAAGTGCTGGGATTACAGGCGCGCGCCACCATACTTTTTTTTTTTTTTGAGACAGAGTCTTGCTCTGTCACCCAGGCTGTAGTTGGCATGATCTCAGCTCACTGCAACCTACATCTCCTGGGTTCAAGTGATTCTCCAGCCTCAGCCTCCCAAGTAGCTGCGATTACAGGCACTCATCACCACGCCCGGCTAATTTTTAGTAGAGATGTGGTTTCACCATGTTGGCCAGGCCAAATTCGAACTCCTGACCTCAGGTGATCTACCCACCTCAGCCTCCCAAAGCGCTGGGATTACAGTCATGAGCCACCCCACTTGTCCTAGACAGAAAATTATCTTTTTTTTTTTTTTGAGACGGAGTGTCGCTCTGTCACCCAGGCTGGAGTGCAGTGGCACGATCCCGGCTCACTGCAAGCTCCGCCTCCTGGGTTCAAGCAAATCTCCCGCCTCAGCCTCCTGAGTAGCTGGAATTACATGCACCTGCCACCACACCCGGCTAATTTTTGTCGTTTTGGTAGAGATGGGGTTTCACCATGTTGTCCAGGCTGGTCTCAAACTCCTGATCTCAGGTGATCCGCCTGCCTCAGCCTCCCAAAGTGCTGGGATTACAGGCGTGAGCCACTGCGCCGGGCCAAGACAGAGTTTTGCTCTAGTTGCCCAGGCTGGAGTGCAGTGGCGCAATCTTGGTTTACTGCAACCTCCGCCTCCTGGGTTCAAGCGATTCTCCTGCCTCAGCCTCCCGAGTAGCTGGGATTACAGGCATGCACCACCACACCTGGCTGATTTTGTATTTTTAGTAGAGACGGGGTTTCTCCATGTTCGTCAGGCTGGTCTTGAACTCCTGACCTCAGATGATCTGCCTGCCTTGGCCTCCCAAAGTGCTGGGATTACCACACCAGGCATGAGCCACCACACCTGGCCAATTTTTGTGTTTTTAGTAGAGATGAGATTTCACCATGTTGGCCAGGCTAGTCTCAAACTCCTGACCTCAGGTGATCCACCAGCCTTGGCCCCCCAAAATGCTGGGATTACAAGTGTGAGACACCATGCCCAGCGCCCCTGCCTTTTTTTTTTTTTTTTTTTTTGAGACAGGGTATCACTCTGTCATCCAGGCTGGAGTGCAGTGGCGTGATGGTGGCTCCCTGCAGCCTCAGCCTCCTGGGCTCAAGTGATCCTCTCACCTCAGCCTCCCAAGTAGCTGGGACTATGTAGGGTCCAGCCCTATGGGGCTTAGTGGGTGTTCTCCCCATGTACGGAGAAGAGAGATTGTAATAAACAAACACACAAGACAAAGAGATAAAGAGAAAACAGCTGGGCCCGGGGGACCACTACCATCAAGACGCGGAGACTGGTAGCGGCCCCGAACGGCTAGGCTCTTTGATATCTATTGCATACGTGACAAGGGGGCAGCGTAAGGAAGGTGAATCTTCTAAGTGATTGACAAGGTGAAGCACGTCATGTGATTACAGGATGGGGGCCCTTCCCTTTTAGGTAGGTGAAGCAGAGAGAGAAGGCAGCATACGTCAGCATTTTCTTCTCTGCACTTATAAGAAAGATCAAAGCCTTTAAGACTTTCACTATTTCTTCTACTGCTATCTACTACGAACTTCAAAGACGAACCAGGAGTAAGGGAGGAACATGAAAGTGGACAAGGAGCGTGACCACTGAAGCACCACAGGGAGGGGGGGTTCAGGCCTCCGGATGACTGCGGGCAGGCCTGGATAACATCCAGCCTCCCACAAGAAGCTGGTGGAGCAGAGTGTTCCCTGACTCCTCCAAGGAAAGGAGACTCCCTTTCATGGTCTGCTAAGTAACGGGTGCCTTCCCAGACACTGGCGTTACCGCTTGACCAAGGAGCCCTCAAGCGGCCCTTATGCGGGCATGACAGAAGGTTCTCCTCTTGCCTTCCACTCACTTCTCACAACGTCCTTTCAGCACCTGACCCTATACCCACCGGTTATTCCTAGGTTATATTAGTAATACAACAAAGAGTAATATTAAAAGCTAATGATTAATGTTTATAATAATTGATAATTGTCCATGATCATCTCTATATCTAATTTGTATTATGACTGTTCTTATGGTAACGATTTTCTTTATTATACTGAAACAGTTTGTGCCTTCGGTCTCTTGCCTCGGCACCTGGGTAATCCTCCGCCCACAGGACTACAGGCTCGTGTCACCACACTGGGCAATACAAAAAATACAAAAAAAAAAATTTGTATTTTTTGTAGAGACGGGGTCTTGCCATATTGCCCAGGCTGGAATTCTTACCTTTGTTACTGTATTTAACGTATCTTTTTTCTCCGGCCATCTTCATGGTTTTCTTTCTGATTTCCACAGTTTGAATACAGTGCATGTGTGAGGCAGGGGCTCATATTTATCAAGTTTTGTGTGTGCTCTGAGCTCAGGTCTGCATTTTGTTGTCTTTCATTATTTTGGGAAAATTATTGGTAATTTTCTCTTCAAACATTTTTTATGATTTGTTCTTTCTTCTTCTTCTGGGAGTCCTATTACATGCATATTATATCATTTGATATTTTCCCACAGTTCTTGGATGCTTTTTTTTAAAAAAAACTTTTTTTCATCTTTGTTTTCCAACGTGGGTAATTCCTATTTTTCTCAGCTGTGTTGATCCTACTGCTGCCCCATCAGAAGCATTACCTGTTATCAGCGTTCTTCCTTTCTTATAATTTGATGAGTTTCCTCCTCATGCATATTGTTCACCTTTCATACAAGAGACCTCCACATATTAATCACAGTTATTTTAAATTTCCAGCCTGTTTCAATTTCTCGATCACCTCTGAGTCTAGTCCTGTTAATTGCTTAGTGTTATTTTTTGTTTTTGAAACAGGGTCTTGCTCTGTTGCCCAGGCTGGAGTGCAGCGGCGCGATCTCAGGCTGTTCCCTGAGTTCACACCATCCCCCTCAACCAGCAGATTGCAAAGTGTCCGAGTCGGGCCGTGCAGGAGTCTTTGTGGGGGTTTCATGGACTCCGAATTCTCATTTCTGCTCCATCCCCATCTCATGAATCCAAGGCCCCACTCTGTGCCTCGGCTCTTCGTTTGTGGTGCTGAACGTCATCTACGCAATCAACACAATAAAGACGCCTGCCGGGAACGCGGCCCTTGGGCTGAATCCCTTCGGTGGTTCCAAGGCCACTGCCAGAGGATGCGGACGGGTCTCCAGGGCCTTTACTTCCCCAGGACTTTAGAGGCACATTAGCTTCCCCTAGGCACTCGCTTTTACGAATTCTTATGTTTGGTTTTGTTTTGAGACAGAGTCTCGATCTGCCGCCCAGGCTGGTTAAAATATAGGGTCTCAGCCGGGTGCGGTGGCTCACGCCTGTAATCCCAGCACTTTGGGAGGCCGAGGCGGGCCGATCACCTGAGGTCCGGAGTTCGAGACTAGCCTGGGCCAACATGGCGAAACGCCGTCTCTACTAAAAATAACAAAAATCATCCAGGCGTGGTGGCGCGCACCTGCAATCCCAGCTACTCGGGAGGCTGAGGCAGGAGAATCACCTGAACCCAGGAGGCAGACGTTGCAGTAAGCCGAGATCGCGCCACTGCACTCCAGCCTGGGCGACAGAGGGAGACTCCGTCTCAAAAAAAGGAAAAAAAAAAAGAAAAGAAACAAAAGTAATGGGGTCTCGCTCTGTTGCCCAGGCTAGTCTGGAATTCCTGGGCTCAAGCGACCCTCCAGCCTCGGCCTCCCAAAGCGCTGGGACCACAGGCGCGGCTACCGCGCGGTCTCCGGCTGCCGAAACGACGCCCTGCGCGCGGACCGTTCGGCCGCCGGGAGGAACAGCGGCTGCCCGGAGCTCAGAGGCGCGCGCGGCTTTGCGCTCCCCGCGGGGCTCTGAGCCTGCCTCGGCTTGGTTGGCCAGGTGGTCTCTTCAGGACCAACCCCAGTCATTCCCGGCAGGAACCACCCTTGAGGGGCGGCAGTCTGCCCGCGCGAGACGCCCCCGCGAACTACACCGCGGCGGCAAAGCCAAACGTAAGAACAACCTCACCGCGCGCAGGCGCCTCCCCCACGACCAACATGGCCACGGCGCAAGGCCTCGACCTGAGGGGCGTGGCCTGGCCGCCGCCAGCCAACGGGTGTGCGCGCCTGGCCGCAGCCAATAGGAAGGCAGCGCGGGCTCGGGCGCAGGGAGCCGCCGCCGGGGCTGTAGGCGCCAAGGCCATGTCCGACTCGTGGGTCCCGAACTCCGCCTCGGGCCAGGACCCAGGGCGCCGCCGGAGGTCCTGGGCCGAGCTGCTGGGTAGGTGGGCGGGAGGCCGCGGGAGTGGGCGGCGCCCGGCCCGGGACGGTTTCGCCGGTTCCCCGATCCCTTCCCGCCCGAGCCTCCGCCGGTCGGATCCCCGGACGCCGCGCCCGGGGGCCTGTGCGGGGTGGGCGCCCGGCTGGGGCGGCGCGGCTGCCTCGGACCCGGCCCCGACCCGGCCCCTCCTGCGCCTGGGCGGACGCCCCCAGCCCCCGCCCGCGGGGCGCTCCCTTCTTTCCCGAACGCCGCCCCCGCCGGCCGCCCTGTCAGGCGGGCCTGGGCTGCGCGGCCTGGGGCTCCCCTCAGCGCAGAGGCCGCCCCTCGCCAGCCGTCCCCGGGCTCCCCTGCCTCGGGCCCTCCTGGGCCGTCTTCCCCGGCGTCCGCGCTGGGGCCGTTTCCGTTAGTTTCCCGAGACCTGCGCCCTGGGGAGGAGCCCCGGCCCCTCTTTGTGGGGGGTGTCGCTGGTGGGTTTCTCCGCGGCGTCCACCTGCGCGTCGGGCCGGGGACCCCGTGTGTGAACTGTGCTGTGATGGTTTCGAACCGACTTCTCTCCGTAGCGGGAAGGGTCAAGAGGGAAAAATATAATCCTGAAAGGGCACAGAAATTAAAGGAATCAGCTGTGCGCCTCCTGCGAAGCCATCAGGACCTGAATGCCCTTTTGCTTGAGGTAAGAGGAAGCTGGTGTACGTCTGCGGGCAGATTTAGGTTCGGGGTTTTTGAGTCCAGCCACCGCACAGCTTTCCTAAGAAAACACCCGAGGCGGCGGGCGCGGTGGCCTGGCCCGCAGAGGGGAGGGTCGCCTGAGCCCGGGAGTTCTGGACCAACCTGGGCAACGGGGTGAGACCCCGCCTCTTTTATTAAAAACAAAACAATAACAACAACAAAAAAACAGGCCGGGCGCCATGGCTCAGGGCTGTAATCCCAGCATTTGGGGAGGCCGAGGCGGGTGGATCACTCAGGGTCAGGAGTTCGAGACCAGCCTGGCCAACATAGTGAAACCCGGTCTCTACTAAAAATACAAAAATTAGCTGGGTGTGGTGGCGCACGCCTTTAATCCCAGCTACTCGGGAGCCTGAGGCAGGAGAATTGCTTGAACCTGGACCCGGGAGGCAGAAATTGCAGTGAGCCGAGATCACGCCACTTGCAATCCAGTCTGGGTTACGGAGTGAGACTGTCTCACCCCCCAAAAAAAAAAAAAAAAAAAAAAAGCCGGGCGTGGTGGCTCACGCCTGTAATCTTAGCCCTTTGGGAGGCCGAAGTGGGTAGATCACTTGAGGTTAGGAGTTCGAGACCAGCCTGACCAACATGGAGAAACCCCGTCACTACTTAAAATACAAAAACTAGCCGGGTATGGTAGCAGGTGCCTGTAATCCCAGCTGCTCAGGAGGCTGAGGCAGGAGAATCGCTTGAACCTGGGAGGTGGAGGTTGCCGTGAGTGAGATCCCGCCATTGCACTCCAGCCTGGGCGACAGTGAGACTCCCTCTCAAAAAAGAAAAAAAGGAAAATAGCCCAGTAGGGAAGCATTACTTACACACAGCTTGTGTTTATTCACAGATTTTGAAATTTTTTTTATTTTTATTTTTTATTTTTATTTATTTTTTTTGAGACAAAGTCTCACACTGTAGCCTGGGCTGGTATGCAGTGGGGTGATCTCGGCTCACTGCAGCCTCCACCTCCCGGGTTTAAGTGATTCTCCTGCCTCAGCCTCCCGAGTGGCTGGGACTACAGGTACGCGCCACCATGCCCTCCTAATTTTTGTATTTTTAGTAGAGACAGGGTTTCACTATGTTGGCCAGGCTGGTCTCGAACTCTTGACCTCGTAATCTGCCCGCCTCAGCCTCCCAAAGTGCTGGGATTACAGGCGTGAGCCACTACGCCTGGCCTGGAGCTTGAATTTTTTAAATGGAGTTTGTTGTGTTTTGGATTCTAGGTAGAAGGTCCACTGTGTAAAAAATTGTCTCTCAGCAAAGTGATTGACTGTGACAGTTCTGAGGCGTATGCTAATCATTCTAGTTCATTTATAGGTAAGTTATAGCTTCATTTTCTCTATTTTGAATTGCAGAAGAGTTTTTATATAGTAACCATGGTTTGCTAAATTAAGTAGAAATGTAAATTTTCTCAGGCGATGGGTTTCCACTGGTGTGTGTAGTCGCAAATTCTATAGGATGTTCGTGTGACTTGCTCTTGGGCTTCTTACGATGCTGTGTTTAAAAACAGCGTCTGACTCAACCTGCGACTCAGAAGCAGTAGGACCCAGAGTGTCCCTTGGAAAAACATGGGACATAGCAACAGTAGGGATGTGCCCCTTGCTCATGGAAGTAGTGAGACAGGTTGTGGTGTGCCCAGGAGAGCAGACGGGAGACGCTCATGGAAGTAGTGAGACAGGTTGTGGTGTGCCCAGGAGAGCAGACGGGAGACGCTTATGGAAGTAGTGAGACAGGTTGTGGTGCGCCCAGGAGAGCAGACGGGAGAACAATTTTCTAGGTACCTCCTTCTCCCCCAGTTTGAGAGTGGGAGATAGGGAAAGTTCTGGGTCAACAACGTAAGTTATTTTCTGATCCTTCACGTCCTTATGTGATGACTTGTTTCTGTTAAAATAACCTTCAGCAATAGCGCTCCCTTGACAACTGGTCACTGAATGTCATTGGCAAATGATACGGATTTTCACTGCCATGATTGTATTTGAATTTCACAGATTGCATATTATCATTCCAAGGAACCAAGCTCAGCCACACAGATAAACCTTTAATTCATTAATTTTTGAGTTTGTTTTTTTCTGCTAAAGATATAGTTAGTACATGCACGCATGTGCACACGGACACACACACACACACAGAGTAAAAGACTTGTAGATAAAAAAACTTTCCCATGGAGACACACTGGAAACAAATGACTAGAAATTGGCATTGTTGGCCTGGCACAGTGGCTCACGCCTGTAATCGCAGCACTTTGGGAGGCCGAGGTGTGCGGATCACCTGAGGTCAGGATTCGAGACGAGCCTGGCCAACATGGTGAAACCCTGTCTCTACTAAAAAACACAAAAATTAGCCGGGTGTGGTGGTGGGTGCCTGTAGTCCCAGCTATTCAGGAGGCTGAGGCAGGAGAATTGCTTGAACCTGGGAGGCAGAGGTTGCAGTGAACCGAGACCCCTCCATTGCACTCCAGCCTGGGCAATAAGAGCAAAACTCTGTCTCAGAACAGAAAATGGCATTGTCTACTTTTTTTTTTTTTTTTTTTTTTTTTTTTTAACAGACAGGGTCTCACTCTGTTGCCTGGACTGGAGAGCCATGGTGCAATCACGGCTCACTGCAGTCTTGACCTCCTGGCCTCAAGTGATCCTCCCACCCCAGCCTCTTGAGTAGTTGGGACTACAGGTGTGCGCCACCATGCCTGACTAATTTTTTCATAGAGACAGGGTTTTGCCATATTGCCCAGGCTGGTCTCAAACTCCTGAGCTCAAGCAATCAGTTTACCTCAGCCACCCACGGTGTTGGGATTGCAGGCATGAGCCAATGTGCCCCATCTGTCTACTTTTCTACCGAGAATTTCACCAGCAGTTGATGATTTCTCGTACTATAATTTTAAGCTTCTAGAACTATTGTAAAATTTTTTTTTTTTTTTTTGAGACGAAGTCTTGCTCTGTCGCCCAGGCTGGAGTGCAGTGGCGCCATCTCGGCTCACTACAAACTCTGCCTCCTGAGTTCAAGCAATTCTTCTGCCTCAGCCTCCCGCGTAGCTGGGATTACAGGTGCCCACCGCCGCACCCAGCTAATTTTTGTATTTTTAGTAGAGGCGGGGTTTCACCATCTTGGCCAGGCTGGTCTCGAACTCCTGACCTCATGATCGACCCGCCTCGGCCTCCTGCAGTGTTGGGATTACAGGCATGAGCCACCGCAACCAGCCTGTAAATGTTTTTACTTATGTATTGATAATGTGTTTTTAGAACCAGTACATTACAATAACAGGTTCGTACTGCAGTTACCAGTTTTTTTTGTTTTTGTTTTTGTTTTTTGAGACGGAGTATTGCTCTTGTTACCCAGGCTGGAGTGCAATGGTGTGATCTCGACTCACCGCAACCTCTGCCTCCCTAGTTAAAGTGATTCTCCTGCCTCAGCCTCCTGAGTAGCTGGTATTACAGGCATGCACCACCACGCCTGGCTAATTTTGTATTTTTAGTAGAGATAGGGTTTCACCATGTTGGTCAGGCTGGTCTCAAACTCCCGACCTCAGGTGATCCACCCGCCTCGGCCTCCCAAAGTGCTGGGATTACAGGAGTGACCCACTGAGCCTGGCCTCCAGTTTTTTGTTTTGTTTTGTTTTTTTGAGATGAAGTCTGGCTCTGTCGCCCAGACTGCAGTGCAGTGGCGTGATCTCGGCTCACTGCAAACTCCGCTTCCTGGGTTTACGCCATTCTTCGCCTCAGCCTCCTGAGTAGCTGGGACTACAGGCTCCCGTCACCAAACCTGGCTAATTTTGTTTTTGTGTTTTTAGTAGAGACAGGGTTTCACCATGTTAGCCAGGATGGTCTCGATCTCCTGACCTTGTAATCCGCCCGCCTCGGCCTCCCAAAGTGCTGGGATTACAGGCGTGAGCCACCGTGCCCGGCCCGGTTTTTTTAAACAATTAATTTTGGCTCACGTGGTGGCTCACACCTGTAATCCCAGCAGTTTGGGAGGCCGAGGCGGGCGGATTAATGAGGTTGGGAATTGGAGACCAGCCTAGCCAACATAGTGAAACCCCATCTCTACTAAAAATACAAAAAATTAATTGGGCGTAGTGACGCGTGCCTGTAATCCCAGCTACTTGGGAGGCTGAGGCAGGAGAATCGCTTGAACCTGAGAGGCGGAGGTTGCAGTGAGCTGAGATGGCGCTGTTGCACTTCAGTCCAGGCGGCAGTGTAAGACACCATTGCAAAAAAAATAAAACGAAAAAAAATTAATTTTGGAAGACAAATAAATTAGAAAATGATTTCTTGGCATTGCCTGCTTCCAGGTTGCCCACCGTTTCTCACTTTATTGAACGCAGACCAGTGGCTGGTTGCTCAGGAGAATGGTGGCTGCCTGCAGGCTGTTAGTGAGGTTCCACTTGGTGGCCTGCGGACTGAGCACAGCTGTGACTGCACCTGCCCACGAGGTGCATGGCAGAGTGTTGGGAAATCCCTGCCTAATTTTATCACAACCATCAATGTGAGTCAACAGGGGCAGGCTTATCTCTGAAGTAATTAGAAAAACAATGTAATTGAAAGAGCCTGCTGGAGTTCTCAATTTATTGTGCTCCTTTGTAAAAAGATGATAAAGTTCTTCGTCAGATTATATTTCTTTATCTTGCTCCTTTTGTGTCATGGGAAACGTAACAAATACCAATGTATAACTCTGGGTTCAGGTGTTGCCACCAGTTTTATTGTGAGCTGCTTGGATCATCAAATTCTCATTTTTATCTCATGTTTTTCCCTTTGCATCTATTCTCCCCGTTTAAAAGGCAATTTTTTTTGTGCTGCATCTTAAAATAAGGCATTTTAAACAGCAAGTCTTTGGTTTTAGATTTTGTCTCATGTGTTAAGAGAAAGCTATGGTTTTGTTTTGTGTTTAAGGCTCTGCTTTGCAGGATCAAGCCTCAAGGCTGGGGATTCCCGTGGGTATTCTCTCAGCCGGGGTGGTTGCCTCTAGCGTGGGACAGATCTGCACGGCTCCAGCGGAGACCAGTCACCCTGTGCTGCTGACTGTGGAGCAGAGAGTAAGTCACCAGCAAAGATGAGGAAACCTGCCCGTTGTTACTTTTAAGCTGGTTGGGAAAATAGGACATTGCTTTAGTATTGTTTCAGGTAATTTGTTTTGAAAAAAATGTAATCTCTCTTTTCAGAAGAAACTGTCTTCCCTGTTAGAGTTTGCTCAGTATTTATTGGCACACAGTATGTTCTCCCGTCTTTCCTTCTGTCAAGAATTATGGAAAATACAGGTAAATTTGAGATTGCAAATCTGACTCTCCAGTGTTGCAGGCAATGTTCTGTTGATCTGGATGGAGGCAGCGGAGTACCTGGGTTTTCTTGGGAATTCTCCAAGCTTCTCATTAATTACAGAGAGTGGATGAAAAAGGGTTTAGAAATCATCTGTGGATTGGAAAGAAGTACCTTCAATTGCCATTTTTGTCACTATTCACCTATCATTAGTAATATTTATTAGACTAGAATATATTAAAAAACACGTTTAGCCTTGGGTATATTAGTATGGAGAATTTTCCATGGTAAACTATTAAAAAAAATGTATGTAATTTTTTTTTTTTCCAGAGATAGGGTCTTGCCTTGTTGCCCAGGCTGGTTTTTTTTTTTTTTTTTTTTTTTTTGAGACGAAGTCTCGCTCTGTCGCACAGGCTGGAGTGCAGTGGCGTGATCTTGGCTCACTGCAAGCTCCACCTCCCAGGTTCACGCCATTCTCCTGCCTCAGCCTCCTGAGTAGCTGGGACTACAGGCGACTGCCACCACGCCCAGCTAATTTTTTGTATTTTTTTAGCAGAGACGGGGTTTCACCGTGTTAGCCAGGATGGTCTCGATCTCCTGACCTCATGATCCACCTGCCTCGGCCTCCCAAAGTGCTGGGATTACAGACGTGAGCCACCGCACCCGGCCTAGGCTGGTCTTAAACTCCTGGTCTCAAGCATTTTTCCAGGGCAGTATAGTAAACTAAAAAAAAAAAAAAAAAAGTATTTAATTTTTTTTCAGAGACCGGGTTTTGCTATATTGCCCAGTCTGGTCTTGGATTCCTGGCCTCAAGCAGTCCTCCCTCTTGGGCTTCCCAAAGTGCTGGGATTACAGAGTTGAGCCATCATGCCCAGCCTAATGATAAAATATAAAAAATGATTCTTACCTGCTCTTTTTTGAAGCATTTTGAACTTAGTAGGATTATAGAGTTTTGATGAATGGAAAGAATGCAAAATATTTAGTGGTACTAAACAAAATTAGCAAATACTTAGAAAAAGCAAAGAACCAAGGCAATCATTTGTTCATGTTTTTTTCCCCATTTTTTCTTCTTTTTCCTTTTTTTTTTTTTGAGACGGAGTCTCGTTCTCTCGCCCAGGCTGGATTGCGGTGATACCATCTTGGCTCACTGCAAGCTCCGCCTCCCAGGTTCAAGCAATTGTCCTGCCTCAGCCTCCTGAGTAACTGGGACTACAGGCGCCCAGCACCACACCCGGCTAATTTTTTGTATTTTTAGTAGAGACAGGGTTTCACCGTGTTAGTCAGGATGGTCTCGATCTCCTGACCTCGTGATCTGCCCACCTCGGCCTCCCAAAGTGCTGGGATTACAAGTGTGAGCCACCGCGCCCGGCATTTATTTTTATTTTTGAGACAGAGTATTGCTCTGCTGCCCAGGCTGCAGTGCAGTAGCGCAATCTTGGCTCACTGCAACGTCTGCCTCCCATGTTCAAGCGATTGTCCTGCCTCAGCCCCCTTAGTAGCTGGGATTACAGGCGCGTGCCACCATGCCCAGTTAATTTTTGTATCTTTTTATTTTTGAGATGGAGTTTTGCTCTTGTTGCCCAGGCTGGAGTGCAATGGTGCCATCTTGGCTTACCGCAACGTCCGCCTCCCGGGTTCACGCCATTCTCCCGCCTCAGCCTCCCGAGTAGCTGGGATTACAGGCATGCGCCACCATGCCTGGCTAATATTTTTTGTATTTTTAGTAGAGACGGGGTTTCTCCATGTTGGTCAGGCTGGTCTCAAACTCCTGACCTCAGATGATCTGCCCACTTCGGCCTCCCAAAGTGCTGGGATTACAGGTGTGAGCCACTGCACCCGGCCCAATTTTTGTATCTTTAGTAGAGATGAGGTTTCACCGTGTTGGCCAGGCTGGTCTTCAATTCCTGACCTCAAGTGATCTGCCCCTCTCGGCCTCCCAAGTGCTGGGATTACAGGTGTGAGCCACTGTGTCTGGCCTTTCCCATACTTTTATCCAGCATACATTATAGAATTCATTAGATTTTTCAGTTATTGCTTTGGTCCGTGCCCTCATTATCATCTAGCTTGGGAAACAAGCCACTAAATCCACAAGAAGTGCGATGATTCAGGTGCTCATAGATTTGCGAAGAAGATGATGGACATGCATATCAGATTGGAGAGTTAGGAAAGCCTTCCTGCACGGACTGTGAAGAGTGTGAGTTAGGGGCCGGGCCCAGTGGCTCACACCTGTAATCCCAGCACTTTGGGAGGCGAAGCAGGTGGATCACGAGGTCAGGAGATCGAGACCATCCTGGCTAACACGGTGAAACCCCGTCTGTACTGAAAAATAGAAAAAATTAGCTGGGCGTGGTGGCAGGCACCTGTAGTCCCAGCTACTCGGGAGGCTGAGGCAGGAGAATGGCGTGAACCCGGGAGGCAGAGCTTACAGTGACCCGAGATCGCACCACTGCACTCCAGCCTGGGTGACAGAGCGAGACTCTATCTCAAAAAAAAAAAAATAGAGTGTCAGTTAGGGGGATGAGAAGGGGAGGCCGCAGGGAGATCAGGGCAGTGTGACGGGCACAGTGTTCGCAGTGAGTGGCTAAAGCAGATCCTGTTTTATCAAATGGGAGAGGGTTGAGTGAGAAAGACAAGGGACATGCACAGGGCACACTGAAGCCTGACCTTTGTCCTGGCAGCTTCGAGGAGCCAGTGAAGGCTTCTGAAGGAGAGACTGTCATGTCTGTGTGTAATACTGTGTTGGCTGTAGTGTGGAGAAAGGGTTAGAAGTAGGCTACAGTGAGTAGGAAGAGAGAAGGAAGAGAAGCAAGTGTTGGGCAACGGTGTGTGGGTGCCCAAAGGCCAGGGAGTTTGAAAACCGGTACAGCTTTGTAAAAAAAGATGTGTTTCAGGCTCTAATTTTTTGCTTGAGGTTACTTTTCAATACGGCATGGTTAAGAACCTAAGCTGAACATTTTGTAGGAAAATGCATTCATAAAGGACTCAAAATGCTGGGGGTTTTTTTGTTTTTGTTTTTGTTTGTTTTGTTTTTCAGAGTTCTTTGTTGCTTGAAGCTGTGTGGCATCTTCACGTACAAGGCATTGTGAGCCTGCAAGAGCTGCTGGAAAGGTAGCGTGCTAACGATGATTCAGTGTTACTGTTTTTGCAGTCTAGTCTAGTATAAATTTTATTTCAAAGCCCCAAATCAGACGGGTTTGATTTTTGGCTTTGACATATAATTTGTACTAGACTAGATTGCATTGCATATGTATACTAGACTAGACCTGGAGGAACTATTGCTTTATTATTTCAAGAGAACGTTTATGGTGTTTTTTTGTTTTTTGTTTTTTGTTTTTTTTTTTTTGAGATGGAGTGTTGCTCTTGTTGCCCAGGCTGGAGTGCAGTGGCACGATTTCAGCTCACTACAACCTCCACCTCCAGGATTCAAGCAATTCTCCTGCCTCAGCCTCCCAAGTCGCTGGGATTATAGGCGCCCGCCACCACACCCAGCTAATTTTTGTTATTTATTTATTTTTTTTAGGGACAGAGTCTCGTTCTGTCACCCAGGCTGGAGTGCAGTGACGTGATGTCGGCTCACTGCAGGCTCCACCTCCCGGGTTGATGCCATTCTCCTGCCTCAGCTTCCCGAGTAGCTGGGACTACAGGCGTCCGCCACCACGCCCGGCTAATTTTTGTATTTTTAGTAGAGACGGGGTTTCACCATGTTAGCCAGGATGGGCTCGATCTCCTGACTTCATGATCTGCCCGCCTCGGCCTCCCAAAGTGCTGGGATTACAGGCGTGAACCACTGTGCCCGGCAATTTTTGTTATTTTTAGCAGAGATGGGGTTTCGCCATGTTAGCCAGGCTGGTGTCAAACTCCTAACCTCAGGTGATTCCCCTGCCTCGGCCTTCCAAAGTGCTGGGATTACAGGCATGAGCCACCTCGCCCGGCCTTTTTTTTTCTTTTTGAGACAGAGACCTGCTCTGTCGCCAGGCTGGAGTGCAGTGGTGCGATCTCGGTTCACTACAACCTCCACCTTCTGATTTCAAGCGATTGTCCTGCCTCAGTCTCCTGAGTAGCTGGGATTACAGGCTACCCGCCATCATGTCCGGCTAATTTTTGTATGTTTAGTAGAGATGGGGTTTCACCATGTTGGCTAGGCTGGTCTCGAACTCCTGATCTTGTGATCCTCCCGCCTCGGCCTAGAGCAAAATTTCGTCTCAAAAAAACAGAAAAAAAAGAAAAATCTGCTTCCTAGGATATACACACCTAATCTCAGCACCAAAATCTATGAAGCAAAAATGGACAGAATTAAAGGGAGAAGTAGACATTTCAGCAATAATCATTAGAGGTTTCAATACTCCCCTTTCAGTAATGGGTAGAACAAGTCAGATTAAGAATGATACAGAACAGCCGCCCCGTCCGGGAGGGAGGTGGGGGGGTCAGCCCCCCGCCCGGCCAGCCGCCCCATCCGGGAGGTGAGGGGCGCCTCTGCCTGGCCGCCCCTAATGGGAAGTGAGGAGCCCCTCTGCCCGGCCAGCCGCCCTGTCCGGGAGGGAGGTGGGGGGTCAGTCCCCGGCCCGGCCGGCCGCCCCGTCTGGGAGGGAGGTGGGGGGGTCAGCCCCCTGCCCCGCCGGCTGCCCTGTCTGGGAGGGAGGTGGGGGGGTCAGCTCCCTGCCCGGCCGGCCGCCCCGTCCGGGAGGTGAGGGGCGCCTCTGCCCGGCCGCCCCTACTGGGTAGTGAGGAGCCCCTCTGCCCGGCCAGCCGCCCTGTCCGGGAGGGAGGTGGGGGGGTCAGCCCCGGCCCGGCCAGCTGCCCCGTCCGGGAGGTGAGGGGCGCCTCTGCCCGGCCGCCCCTACTGGGAAGTGAGGAGCCCCTCTGCCCGGCCACCACCCAGTCTGGGAGATGTACCCAACAGCTCATTGAGAACGGGCCATGATGACAATGGCGGTTTTGTGGAATAGAAAGGGGGGAAGGGTGGGGTAAAGATTGAGAAATC
The DNA here is from genome assembly GCF_028858775.2 of Pan troglodytes. Lineage (NCBI taxonomy): Eukaryota > Metazoa > Chordata > Mammalia > Primates > Hominidae > Pan > Pan troglodytes. Next base: position 88,023,350 of record NC_072416.2, on the reverse strand, counting down.
GGATGGTTGCCGTGTCTGTGTAGAAGGAAGTAGACATGGGAGACTTTTCGTTTTGTTCTGTACTAAGAGAAATTCTTCTGCCTTGGGATCCTGTTGATCTGTGACCTTGCCCCCAACCCTGTGCTCTCTGAAACATGTGCTGTGTCCACTCAGGGTTAAATGGATTAAGGGCGGTGCAAGATATGCTTTGTTAAACAGATGCTTGAAGGCAGCATGCTCGTTAAGAGTCATCACCACTCCCTAATCTCAAGTACCCAGGGACACAAACACTGCGGAAGGCCGCAGGGTCCTCTGCCTAGGAAAACCAGAGACCTTTGTTCACTTGTTTATCTGCTGACCTTCCCTCCACTATTGTCCTATGACCCTGCCAAATCCCCCTCTGCGAGAAACACCCAAGAATGATCAATTAAAAAAAAAAAAAAGAATGATATAGAAGTTGAATGCTGCAAACCAGCTGACCTGACTGTGGAGAACTCTACCCAGTAGTAGCAGAGTGTGTATTCGTAAGTCCAAATGGAACAGTCCCCAGGATACAGCATAAGGTTCAGGCCAAGGCCATGTGCGGTGGCTCACACCTGTAATCCCAGCACTTTGGGAGGCCAAGGCGGGCAGATCACCTGAGGTCAGGAGTTCAAGACCAGCCTGTCCAACGTGGTGAAACCCTGTCTCTACTAAAATTACAAAAATTAGCCTAGCAAGGTGGCAGGTGCCTGTAATCCCAGCCGTTGGGGAGGCTGAGGCAGGAGAATCGCTTGAACCTGGGAGGCGGAGGTTGTAGTGAGCTGAGATTGTGCCATTGCACTCCAGCCTGGATGACGAGAGCAAAACTGTTTCAAGAGAAAAAAAAAAGGTTCAGGCCATAAAACAAAGAGGAATAAATTTAGAAGGGCTGAAATCATTCAAAATACGTTCTCTAACCACAAATGAATTTAATTAGAATCAACAACAGAAGGGAATTGGGAAAATCCACAATATTTGGAAGTTAAACAACATAATGAGTCAAAGAAGTCACAAGGGAAATTAGAAAATAACTTGAGACTGGGCACAGTGACTCACACCAGTCATCCCAGCACTTTGGGAGGGCAAGGTGGGAGATTGTTTTGAGCCCGGGAGTTTGAGTCCAGCCTGGGCAAAGTAGTAAGACCTCCAGCTGGGCGTGGTGGTATGCGCCTTTTGTCCCAACTACTCAGGAGGCTGAGGTGGAAGGATTGCTTGAGCCTGGGAGGTCGAGGGTGCAGTGACTGCGCCACTCCACTCCAGCCTCAGTGACAGCAAAAAACTGTCTCAAAAAAAAAATTGGGGCGTATGGCTGAACTCAATCCCCTGATGATGGGATTTAGTTGAGCCTTACGTCTGCCTCTGTGTGTGTCTCCAGCCATCCCGACATGCATGCTGTGGGATCGTGGCTCTTCAGGAATCTGTGCTGCCTTTGTGAACAGATGGAAGCATCCTGCCAGCATGCTGATGTCGCCAGGGCCATGCTTTCTGGTGCGTTCATGACAAGATGCGGGTTCTTGGGTAAAACTCATTTTGATCTGTGATAATGCCTTCTGCTCTCAAGAGCTCTGCGAGGCAGAACAGCCTGTCTCTCCGTGGCCGTGGGAACCTGGCATGACAGACTCCCAGTCTCAGCCTGTTGTGGGTTTGCATTTTACTTGACTGATGTGGAAATACTAGTAAGTCGGCCTTGACATGAGTTTAAGTGTTTCCATGCACCTTTCCCATAGAGTGACCACAGCTGCTTCCTTCTGTCGCCCAGGCTGGAGTACAGTGGCGCGATGTCAGCTCACTGCAACCTCCGCCTCCTGGGTTCAAGTGATTCTCTGCCTCAACCTCCTTAGTAGCTGGGACTGCAGGCACGCGGCACCATGCCCGGCTAATTTTTTTTTGTATTTTTAGTAGAGACGGGATTTCATTAGGTTGGCCAGGCTGCTCTTGAACTCCTGACCTTGTGATGCACCCCCCTCGGCCTCCCAAAGTGCTGGGATTATAGGCGTGAGCCACTACGCCTGGCCTTCCTGAGGCATGATATTATGAGAAAAACTTGGGACTGTAATGTCCCCCCACAAACTAAGAAGGTGCTGAGAGACCAGAGGATGGCTCGGATTAGGGACCAACCCAGCTTGAGGAGTAGTTGGGCTTGTCAGAGAATGGCTCGGACCAGTCCAGCTTGAGGAGTAGTTGGGCTTGTCAGAGAATGGCTCGGACCAGAGTCCAGCTTGAGGAGTAGCTGGGCTTGTCAGAGAATGGCTTGGACCAGTCCAGCTTGAGGAGTAGTAGGGCATGTCAGAGAATGGCTTGGACCAGTCCAGCTTGAGGAGTGGTTGGGTTTGTCAGGACTTATATTCAGCGCACTCCTGGACGGCAGCAGGACAGCTCTAGAGAGCCGCCCCACCACCCGTCTCTAAGGTGCATTGAAGCTCGTTTTCTGGCTCTTTGCCTGCTGTGTTTGAGTGATGAGACTCTTTTCCTTGGTGAGTTCTCAGATCCTCTCTGGGATATTTGGGTTCTGAGGAACACCTGCTGGGAGACCCATCCCACTACAAGTGACACCTACAAATAAAAATTAGATGAGAAACTGATCTGTACAGTAGCTTGTGGGTTTTTTCCTTTTTCCTAAAGCTTTTTGGTGGCATGAGCGACTTAGCATTCCTGAGCTACTATAACCTGGTACCAGATAGGTTAAATTTAAATCAAAGTTAGAAAATCTTGTGGATTTCAGTCCTCTTGGTCTTATTTTTTAAAAAGCTAAGAATGCCTTTCCTCCCCCATCACATTCCTCAGAATAGGATGCTTCTGGGTCCCTCTAGACCCTCTGGTATTGGAGATTGGCAGGCAAGACAATCCATAAGACCTCCCTTGGAAACCACTTTTATTTAAGAGAAAAAAATTGGGCTGGGTGGGGTGACTCATGCCAGTAATCCCAGCACTTTGGGAGGCCAAGGCGGGTGGATCATGAGGTCAGGAGTTCAAGACGAATCTGGCCAAGATGGTGAAACCCCATCTCTACTAAAAATACAAAAATTAGCTGGGCGTGGTGGCGGCGCCTATATTCCCAGCTACTCGTGAGGCTGAGGCAGAGAATTGCTTGAACCTGGGAGGCGGAGGTTGCAGTGAAGTGAGATCATACCATTGCACTCAAGCCCAGGCGACAGAGCAAGCCTCCGTCTCACAAAAAAAAAAAAGAAAAAAATCTGACTATAAACTTGTTCCCTTTCAAATAGAAGTGCAAGAGGAAAAAATCTGGTTCATCTAAGGGTCCTGATTGGGTTTGGTGAACGCTAGTGTAGCTGTGGTCAGGTGAGCAGTAACTTCTGCAGCATTCATCTCAGGTTACGAGCAGCTCACAGGGGTCCTGGTGGGCCCAAGCCATATGCTCACCCGCCCCTCTGAAGTGGATGGTCTGTGCCATTCACAGTTGCTTGGAGACCATGATGTCCATAAATAACTTTGGTTTTGTGGTTTTTCAGATTTTGTGCAAATGTTTGTTTTGAGGGGATTTCAGAAAAACTCAGATCTGAGAAGAACTGTGGAGCCTGAAAAAATGCCGCAGGTAGGAGGAAAAGTCAAGTGAAGAGTTTAGCAGAAGGAGCCGTCCTTATTCCAAGTGTTGAAATGTATTTACCTGTCTCTCTATTGAAACATGCTGTTTGTACCTATTTACGGGGTACATGTGATACTTGTTTTGTGCATAGAGTGTAATGATCAAGTCAGGGTGTTTAGAGTCTCCGTCACCTCCAGTATGTATCATTTCTGTGTGTTGGCAACATTTCACATGTTGCAGTTATTTTGAAATATACAATCTGTTGTTAACTATAGCCACCTCACTCTGCTATGGAACATTAGAACTTCTTCTGTCTAGCTGTATGTTTGTACCCATTAACCAACTCTCTTCGTTCCCCCACTGCATATACCCTTCTCATCTCTGGTATCTCTCGTTCTACTCTCTACCTCCACAAGATCCACTTTTTAGCTCCCACATATTACTGATAACATGCAATATTTGTCCTTCTGTGCCTGGCTTATTTCACTTAACATAATGGCGTTCAGTTCCATTCCTGTTGCTGTGAATGACAGGATTTCACTTTAAAAAAAAAGAATAGCTGGCCGGGCATGGTGGCTCATGCCTGTAATCCCAGCACTTTGGGAGGACGAGGCGGGCGTATCACGAGGTCAGGAGATCGAGACCATCCTGGCTAACATGGTAAAATCCTGTCTCTACTAAAAAAATAAAAAAAATTAGCCGGGCGTGGTGGCAGGCACCTGTGGACCCAGCCACTCAGGAGGCTGAGGCAGGAGAATGGCATGAAACCTGGAGGCGGAGCTTGCAGTGAGCCCAGATCGTGTCACTGTATTCCAGCCTGGGCGACAGAGACTCCATCTCAGAAAAAGAAAAAAATAGCTGAGGCTGGGCTCAATGGCTCATGCCTATAATCCAGCACTTTGGGAGGCTGAGACTGGTGGATCCCCTAAGGTCAGGAGTTCAAGACCAGCCTGACCAACATGGTGAAACCCTGTCTCTAGTAAAAACAAAAAAAAAATAGCCGGGCGTGGTGGCGCATGCCTGTAGTCCCAGCTACAGGCGTGGAGGCAGGAGAATTGCTTGAACCCAGGAGGCGGAGGTTGCAGTGAGCCAAGATTGCGCCTTGCACTCTAGCCTGGGTGACAGAGCGAGACTCCGTTAAAGCTGACCAGTATTCCGTTGTGTGTATACCACATTTGCTGTATCCGGTCATCTCTTGTTGGGCACACAGGTTGATTTCATATCTTGGCTATTGTTAATAGTGCCACAATAAATGTAGGAGTGCAGATGTCTCTTCAGCTGGCTGATTTCCTTTCCTTTGGCTGTACGCCCAGTAATGGGATTGCTGGATCATATGGCAGTTCTGGTTTTTGTTTGTTTGTTTGTTTTTTGAGATGGTGTCTCTCTCTGTTGCTCAGGCTAGAGTGCAGTGGCGCGATTTCGACTCACTGCAACCTCTGCCTCCCAGGTTCAACCGATTCTCCTGCCTCAGCCTCCCGAATAGCTGGGATTACAGGCGTGCACCACCATGCCCAGCTGATTTTTGTATTTTTAGTAGAGGCGAGGTTTCACTCTGTTGGCTAGGATGGTCTCGATCTCTTGACCTCATGATCTGCCTGCCTTGGCCTCCTGAAGTGCTGGGATTACAGATGTGATCCACCATGCCTGGTGAAAGTGAGACCCTCTGGGCTGGTAGTTCTGTTTTTAGAACTAACCAACTATTTAGAAATCTCCATACTATTTTCCATAATGGCTGTAGTAATTTACATTCTCACTGATAGCATTTAAGAGTTCTGTTTGCATTCTCACCAGCATTTGTTATTTTTTGTTTTCTTGATAATGATAATTCTAACTGGAGTGAAATAATAGCTCATTGTGGCTTTGATTTGCATTTCCCTGATGATTAGTGACATTGGCTTTTTTTTTTTTTTGAGACAGAGTCTTGCTCTGTCGCCCAGTCTGGAGTGCAGTGGCGCGATCTCGGCTCACTGCAAGCTCCGCCTCCGGGGTTCACGCCATTCTCCTGCCTCAGCCTCCCGAGTAGCTGGGAATACAGGCGCCCACCACCACGTCTGGCTAATTGTTTGTATTTTTAGTAGAGACGAGGTTTCACTGTGTTAGCCAGGATGGGCTGGATCTCCTGACCTTGTGATCCGCTTGCCTCGGCCTCCCAAAGTGCTGGGATTACAGGCGTGAACCACTGTGCCCAGCCTTTTCTTATTTTTTCTTTTTTGAGACTGAGTTTTGCTCTTGTTGCGCAGCCTGGAGTGCATGATCTCAGCTCACTGCAACCTCCCTCCACCTCCCGGGTTCAAGTGGTTCTCCTGCCTCAGCCTCCCAGGTAGCTGGGATTACGGGCATGTGCCCCCATGCCCGGCTAATTTTGTATTTTTAGTAGAGATAGGGTTCCTCCATGTTGGTCAGGCTGGTCTTGAACTTCCGACCTTAGGTGATACACCCACCCCAGCCTCCCAAAGTGCTGAGATTACAGGCATGAGCCTCTGCTCCTGTCTGATATTGGCCGTTTTTTTCATACACCTGGTGGCCGTTTGCATGTTTTTTGAAAATGTTTAGGCCGGGCGCGGTGGCTCACGCCTGTAATCCCAGCACTTTGGGAGGCCAAGGTGGGTGGATCACCTGTGGTCAGGAGTTCCTGAACAGCCTGACCACCATGGTGAAACCCTGTCTCTACTAAAAATATAAAAATTAGCCGGGCGTGGTAGCACATGCCTGTAATCCCAGCTACTAGGGAGGCTGAAGCTGGAGAATCGTTTGAACTCAGGAGGAGGAGGATACAGTGAGCCGAGATCTCACCACTGCACTCCAGACTGGGCACCAAGAGTGAAACTACGTCTCAAAACAGAAAAAGAAAGAAAGAAAAAGAAAATGTTTAATCATGTTCTTTGTCCACTTTTTTTTTTTTTTTTTTTTTTTTTTTGTGACAGAGTCTCGCTGTGTCGCCCAGGCTGGAGTGCAGTGGCACAATCTCGGCTCACTGCAAGCTCTGTCTCCTGGGTTCACGCCATTCTCCTGCCTCAGCCTCCCGAGTAGCTGGGCCTACAGGCGCCCGCCACCTAGCCTGGCTAATTTTTTGTATTTTTAGTGGAGATGGGGTTTTACCATGTTAGCCAGGATGGTCTGGATCTCCTGACTCTTGATCTGCCCACCTCGGCCTCCCAAAGTGCTGGGATTACAGGCGTGAGCCACTGCACCCGGCCCTTTGTCTAGTTTTTAAATGGGATTATTTTTGTTTTCCCTGTTGAGTTCTTTGAGTTCCTTATATATTCTGGATATTAGTCCCTTGTTGGATGAATAGTTTGCAGGTATTTTCTTCCATTTAACAGGTTTTCTGTATTGTTTCCTTTGCTGTGCTGAAGCTTTTTAGTTTTTTTTTGTTTTTTTTTTTTTTTTTTTTGAGACAGAGTCTCTGTTGCCCAGGCTGGAGTGCAGCGGTGTGATCTCTGCTCACTGCAACCTCCACCTCCCAGGTTCAAGCGATTCTCCTGCTTCAGCCTCCTGAATAGCTGGGACTACAGGCGCCCACCACCACTCCCGGCTAGTTTTTCTATTTTTAGTAGAGATGGGCTTTCACAGTGTTGGTCAGGCTGGTCTCGAACTTCTGATCTCATGACCCGCCCACCTTGGCCTCTCAAAGTGTTGGGATTGTAGGTGTGGGCTACCGTGCCTGGCCTTTTTTTTTCTTTTTTCTTTTTTTTTTTTTTTGAGATGGAGTCTTGCTCTGTCTCCCAGGCTGGAGTGCAGTGGTGCCATCTTGGTTAACTGCAAGCTCCGCCTCCCGGGTTCAAGCTATTCTCCTGCCTCAGCCTCCCGAGTAGCTGGGACTATGGACACCCGCCACCGCACCTAGCTAATTTTTTTGTATTTTTAGTAGAGACAGGGTTTCACCTTGTTGGTCAGGCTGGTCTAGAACTCCTGACCTCAGGTGATCCACCCACCTCGACTTCTGAAAGTGCTGGGATTACAGGCGTGTGTCACGGTTCCCGGCCTGTTTCTGGGTTCTCTATCCTGTTCCGTTGGTCTGTGTGTATGTTTATATCAACCTCATGCTGTTTTCATTTCTGTAGCCTCGTAGTATATATATTTTGACCTCAGGCAGTGTGATTTCTATGTTCTGTAGCTTTGTCCTTTTTCCTCAGGATTGCTTTGCTTATCTGTGTTCTATTTTGGTTCCATGTGAATTTTAGAATCTTTTTTTCTATTTCTGTGAAGAATGTTATTGGTATTTTGATAGGGATTGCATTGAATCTGTAGATAGTTTTGGATACGTCCCAAATTTTTATTCCCTTTTGGAGGTTCCTGAGCCAGTGGCTCCCATTTTGCCTACACTGCAGTCTGTGGGCTTTGTTTGAGGAAGTTTGTTTTATTGTTACCATGAGTTGCTCTCTGAGTAGTGGTATGCTTTAAGCCCAGGAGATGTGAAGAAGGGAAATGGACAATGGTACCTTCTCACCGTCTTCTGGCTCCAGAGGCATCAAGGGTGAAAGTCCTTAGTTCCACAGCCCAGATTCAAGGCCTGAGCTTTCCTCTCTTCACTGAAGTACTTCAGCAAAACTCTGCGTGCAAAAGTGTCCTGCCCAGCCCTAGGCTCATAGCCTCAGGCCATGCTGAGAGCAGTCTTAGGGTAATTCCAGAAAGTTCAGCCTTTTCACTCTGTCTAGGTCCCTTCAGTACTGGAATAATTTCTAGGTCTATGAGGGTTTTTAAAGTTGATCTCTTTGTAAAGTCCATTTCTTTTTCTTTTTTCCAAGACGGAGTCTCGCTCTTTCGCCCAGGCCGGACTGCAGTGGCACTATCTCGGCTCACTGTAAGCTCTGCCTCCCGGGTTCACGCCATTCTCCTGCCTCAGCCTCCCGAGTAGCTGAGACTACAGGGCGTCCGCCACTGCGCCCGGCTAATTTTTTGTATTTTTAGTAGAGACGGGGTTTCACCATGTTAGCCAGGATGGTCTCGATCTCCTGACCTCGTGATCCGCTCGCCTCGGCCTCCCAAAGTGCCGTTTCTTTACTTTAGAGTAACAAGTAATAATTCTCTTGTGTGATGCAGGTATCACACAAATTACAGAAGATTACCAAGATGGTAACTCGCATTCTATTTTGACAGGTCGCGGTTGATGTACTGCAGAGAATGCTGATTTGTAAGTTAATTGCACTGCAGCCCAGACTGTAAATGACTTAGTTTGCTTATTAGCAATTCTGTCAGTTTTCTGCCTTTCCATTTGAGGTATTTCTCCTCTGTATGTTTCACTGTGTAGAGTCCTGGTACTGGAATGCCCTTGTTTTGGTTGTAATTTGGTATGAATTTACCTTCTTATTCTGGTTTCCAATTTCTAGCGGCTTTAGATTTAATTTTCAGAGCTGTGAAGGGATACCTCATGAATCTGTGGGTCACAGGGAAGCATTTTCTTGTCTGTGTGTTTTGATTAAGGCCTACAGATTGTAGAAGTCTTGATGGATGTGGGCCCTCTGGGGGGTTGAAGTGGATCCGTTGTCTGAAAGCGCCTGGGATTGTTTCTGGTGGGCTGCCGCTGTGTGCTGACATCTGTTTTCTGTTCCTGGCTCTGTCTTCAGTTGCACTTGACGCTTTGGCTGCTGGAGTACAGGAGGAGTCCTCCACTCACAAGATCGTGAGGTGCTGGTATGTTCCTGAGGGTGGCCTGCCTGAGTGTGCAGCAGGGAGGTGTCTGCCAAATTAAAGAGCCAAGATATTTTAAACACTTCCAGAGCTTCAGCAGCCCGCTCCTGAGCACAATTCCTCTGCCAATTATGATAACGTGCGTGAGGAGGAGGTGACCATGGGAAAGCCCGGGGAACGCTCTGGTCAGCCTTTTCCTGTGAGGATGAGGTCGGAAGGTGCGCCCACTGCAGGATCCTGTTCCGCCTCTGGAAGTCCTGCACCAATGTTTGTCCCACTCACTGTGACCTCCTCTCGTGTGGAGTCTCCCCTTGCTCCTCCTTCCCTGGGTGTGGTTCAGGCTCTAGAGCTGGTCCTGCCTCTCAGCCCCCCACATTTCTAGAACACACCGCAGCTGTGCCTCTACAGACTCCCGCTGCCTGGCCTCCACAGATCCTGCTCAGATTCACCAGTAGGCAAAGCTTGGCCCTATTTGCTTTTTCTCTCCATGGCTCTGTGGAGATGTGCGGAGACCCTTACAGGTCGGGAGGCGGAAACTGAGGAGTGGGGGCTGGGCGGAAGGTGGACGTCGGGGTTTGGTGGAAATGGGGCTCTGGGGTTTGCTTCCCTCTAGTGTGGGCAGGGGACCTTGAAGTGAAGTCTTGAGAAACCAGTAGAATTTGCCACTGTTTCCAGGCCTTGTCAACCTTTTCATTCTTTATTTTGCTCCTCATTTCCCATCCCTCACAGTAACTGTTTAACTGCTCAATTAAATGTGTTGTACCGTTCGGTACTTTTATTGAAACAGTGAATAAAGCACTGTGTGATTTTCTGAATGTTTACATGTGCATCAGTTAGCTTGGGCTGCTGTAACAAAGTGCCAGAGACTGCGGTGTGGACGGCAGATGTGTTCTCACAGCAGTGGAGGCTGGAAGTTGGAGGTCAGGGTGCCCCCAGGGTTGGGTTCTGGTGAGGACCCTCTTCCTGGCTTGCAGGAGACCTACTTTTTCTGTGTCTTCATGAGGTAGAGAGGGGGAGAGCAAGCCCTCTGGTGTCTTCTCCGGGCAGTCATCTCATCATCACCTCAGCCTTATCAACACCCCACCTTGAGAGGCTGGGCTTCAACAGAGGAACTTTGTGGGGATACAGTTTAGTCTGTGGCAAGGGCTTTTTTTTTTAAATCTGTGTGATAAGATTACTCACACTGATGTCCTGAGAGTCAGGTAACAACCACTGACCTGCTGATTTTTATATTTTGTAATTAGTTGCCAATAATTTATTTATTTATTTTTGAGACAGAGTTTTGTTCTTGTTGCCCAGGCTGGAGTGCAGTGGTGAGATCTCTGCTCACTGCAACCTCTGCCTCCCAGGTTCAATCAGTTCTCCTGCCTCAGCCTCCTGAGTAGCTGGGATTACAGGCATGCACCACCGCACGTGGCACAAGCCTGTAGTTTTGTATTTTCTATTTGTTAGTAGACATGGGGTTTCACTATATTGGTCAGGCTGGTCTCGAACTCCTGACCTCAAGTGATACACCCACCTCAGCCTCCCAAAGTACTGGGATTACAGGCGTGAGCCACCACACCTGGCACAAGCCTATAGTTTTGTATTTTCTATTTTTTAGTAGACATGGGGTTTCACTATATTGGTCAGGCTGGTCTCGAACTCCTGACCTCAAGTGATACACCCACCTCAGCCTCCCAAAGTGCTGGGATTACAGGCGTGAGCCACCGCACCCGGCCCGCCAATAATTTAAAATCAGGCATCCTCCAACAGTCTTGGTGGCCAGCTTCCCTTGCACACTGGGGGCTGTGGTGTCCCAAAGTGCTGCCCTGTGAGGAAGGACAGCAGTGCTGAGCAGTGAATCTCCACGATGTCCCCCACCCTGTTGTGTGAGTGTCTTGAGTTTGCACAGAGCCGATGTGGCCTCGTTGGGTGTGTGACCCTGGGGCAGTTCACTGAACCGCCAGGACCCTTGATTTTCTTTCTTTATTTTTTTGAGACAGAGTCTCACTGTGTCGCCCAGGCTGGAGTGCAGTGGCATGATCTCGGCTTACTACAACCTCTGCCTCCTGGGTTCAAGCGATTCTCCTGCCTCAGCCTCCCACATAGCTGGGACTATAGGTGTGTGCCACCATGCCCAGCTAATTTTTTTTTTTTCTTTTTTTGAGACAGAATTTCGCTCTGTCGCCCATGCTGGAGTGCAGTGGTGCGATCTCGGCTCACTGCAAGCTCCGCTCCCTGGGTTCACACCATTCTCCTGCCTCAGCCTCCCGAGTAGCTGGAACTACAGGCGCCCACCACCATGCCCAGCTAATTTTTTCTATTTTTTTAGTAGAGATGGGGTTTCACTGTGTTGGCCGGGATGGTCTCGATCTCCTGACCTTGTGATCTGCCCCCCTTGGCCTCCCAAAGTGCTGGGATTACAGGTGTGAGCCAATGCGCCTGGCCTAATATTTTTGTATTTTTAGTATAGATGGGGTTTCACCATGTTAGCCAGGATAGTCTTGATCTCCTGACCTTGTGATCTGCCCGCCTCAGCCTCCCAGAGTGCTGGGATTACAGGCATGAGCCACCGTGCCCGGCTGGACCCTTGATTTTCTTACCTGGGGAATCGGCATAAAGTGCCGCTTGCTGGTTGCAGGTTGTAAGCCTCACGAGAGGGTCTGGGTTTGGTTTGGTGGTCTGTATAGGCCTGCTGGGATGTGGCAGGCTAACAGACCTCAAGTGCTCTTGCCACCTGGCTGTGTGACCCCATTCACCCCCAGAACATCCTGTTGTCTCACACAGATGGCCCAGGAAACCCTAGTCCCTTCCATTCCTTCCTCATCTTCATGGACAGAGCTGGCCTCAGTCCCTGTTGTGACTGAGGCCCTGGTGTGCTGGGCTCTTCTCTCAGGCTTGGCACGACCCTCTGGGGGAGTTCCGTTTCACAGAGGGTGCCGCTGAGGCCCCGTCGGGTTGGCTCCCGGGGCTCCACTCCCGGGTGCGGCGCGGCCTGCCCTTCCCAGCCTGTTTCCTTCTGCTCCACTCCCGGGTGCGGCGCGGCCTGCCCTTCCCAGCCTGTTTCCTTCTGCTGCACTCCCGGGTGCGGCGCGGCCTGCCCTTCCCAGCCTGTTTCCTTCTGCTCCACTCCCGGGTGCGGCGCGGCCTGCCCTTCCCAGCCTGTTTCCTTCTGCTCCACTCCCGTGTGCGGCGCGGCCTGCCCTTCCCAACCTGTTTCCTTCTGCTCCACTCCCGGGTGCGGCGCGGCCTGCCCTTCCCAACCTGTTTCCTTGTGCTCCACTCCCGGGTGCGGCGCGGCCTGCCCTTCCCAACCTGTTTCCTTCTGCTGCACTCCCGGGTGCGGCGCGGCCTGCCCTTCCCAGCCTGTTTCCTTCTGCTCCACTCCCGGGTGCGGCGCGGCCTGCCCTTCCCCACCTGTTTCCTTCTGCTCCTTCGCTTCTCTGATCCGTGGGTTTCGCCGTTGCCTTGCCCCCTTTCTCGTTGAATTGCCACCTCCTTGGATTCAGTTTCAAGTCCTTGGTTATAGTGGCCTGGCCAAGAAAGCCCCTTCCTTGCTTAAAGAAGGGATGAGCCTGAGCCACAGTTTGTGCTGGGATTGGTGGGTGGCGTGCAAGGCACCCTCCCTTTCCTGACCCCTCTTTCTGCTGCATTGGCAGGTTCGGAGTGTTCAGTGGACACACGCTTGGCAGTGTAATTTCCACAGATCCTCTGAAGAGGTTCTTCAGTCATACCCTGACTCAGATACTCACTCACAGCCCTGTGCTGAAAGGTAGGCCCAGCGTGGAGGCTGTTCAGTTGCTACCCATTTTGGGGATTGCTGTTGCCTTGTTGCCTTGGTAACGCTGACTGGAGATGCCAGGAATTCTAGGACCTCTTTTTTGTCTGTCTTGAACCAGAGACTGGGTCCTCAGACGCCTGAGATTGTTACTAAATATCCTTTTACCTGAAAGGAACAGATTTTTATAAGAAAATTCAGAATTATGAGTGGACAAAATAATTGTCATTAAAATAGAAATATCTTTTTTGTTTGTTTGTTTGAGTCAGAGTCTCACTCACTTGCCCATGCTGCAGTGCAGTGGCGTGATCTCAGCTCACTGCAACCTCCGCCTCCCAGGTTCAAGCAATTCGCGTGGCTCAGCCTCTCGAGTAGCTGGGACTACAGGCGCCAACCACCACACCCGGTTAATTTTTTGTATTTTTAGTAGAGACTGGGTTTCACCATGTTGGCCAGGCTGGCCTCGAACTCCTGACCTTAGGTGCTCCGCCTGCCTTGGCTTCCCAGAGTGTCGAAGTGTTGGGATTACAGGTGTGAGCCACCACACCCAGCCTAAAATAGGAATACCTTTATTTTACTTATTTATTTATTTATTTATTTATTTATTTATTTATTTATTTGTTGGAGATGGAGTCTTGCTCTGTTGCCAGGCTGGAGTACAGTGGCGTGATTTGGGCTCACTGCAACCTCCATCTCCCGGGTTCAAACCATTCTCCTGCCTCAGCCTCCAAAGTAGCTGGGATTACAGGCATGTGCCACCATGCCCGGCTAATTTTTGTATTTTTAGTAGAGACGGGGTTTCACCATGTTGGCCAGGCTGGTCTCGAACTCCTAACCTCAGGTAATACGCCCGTCTCTGCCTCCCAAAATACTGGGATTACAGGCGTGAGCCACTGTGCCCAGCCGCTGTCTAGTCTTTTAAAACTTGGTGTTTGAGCATGCACATTCTCCTTCTGGAATACCTGATCACCCAGCACAACTCACGTTATTTTTCTGCTGGCTACCCTTGCCTTGCTGTGACTGTCATGGTTCTCAGCTAGACTCGGTGGCGCGTTTGATGGCCCAGGCATCGTCTGCCCAGTGGGTGTCCTGTTACCCATGTATGACAGACTGTTCCCAAGATTTCAATCTTATGAATAAGGCCACGATGAACACTTTGAGCTTTTTCTGTATCTAGCATATCCCCAGGGTAGATGCTCAGGCAGGAAACTGGTGGGAGATGAGGGATACACGGATGGCTCCCAACAGGTGCTGTGAGGTGCTCAGGAGTTTATCATCACTTGACTGAGCTGAGCTTCCTTTGAACAGCATCCCCACCATGATTGGTTTATTCACAGTTTATCTTATTTTATGTATTTATTTATTTTTTTGAGATAGAGTCTTACTCTGTTGCCCAGGCTGGAGTGCGGTGGTGCGATCTCAGCTCACTGCAACCTCTGCCTCCTGGGTTCAAGCTATTCCCTGCCTCAGCCTCCCAAGTAGCTGGAATTACAGGTGCCTGCCACCATGCCCAGCTACTTTTTGTATTTTGAGTAGAGACAGGGTTTCACCATCTTGGCCAGGCTGGTCTAGAACTCCTGACCTTGTGATCCACCCGCCTCGGCCTCCCAAAGTGCTGGGATTACAGGCGTGAGCCACCTAGCCTGACCTTATTGACAGTTTAAAAGTAGGAAAATTGAAATGCAGTTGGTACATTGGAAAATATTTATTGTGAATATGACAAAGCATTACAAGTAAGTAACCGGGCCTGAGAAACAGAATTGATGATATAGCAAATAGGCAACAAACAGGGAGATGGTGAACTTTAATAACTGAAAAAGTACATATTAAGACCTGTCTTCCCACTGAAGCTTTGAAACACAACTTTTTGGCCAGGAGCAGTGGCTCACGCCTGTAATCCCAGCATTTTGGGAGGCCGAGACGGGCGGGTCACGAGGTCAGAAGTTCGAGACCAGCCTGGCCAAAAGAGTGAAACCCCATCTCTACTAAAAAATACAAAAATTAGCTGGGCGTGGTGGTGGGCGCCTGTAGTCCCAGCTACTCGGGAGGCTGAGGCAGGAGAATCACTTGAACCCGAGAGGCAGAGCTTGCAGTGAGCCGAGATTGTACCACTGCACTCCAGCCTGGGTGACAGAGTGAGACTCAGCATCAAAAAAATAAAAATACAAAAAGTATCTGGGTATGGTGGCACACGCCTGTGGTCGCAGCTACTTGGGAGACTGAGGCAGGTGGATTGCTTGAGCCAGGGAGGTCGAGGCTGTGGTGAGCACTGCACTCCAGCCTGGGTGATAGTGAGACCCTGTCCAAAAACAAAACCTGTGGGCGGCAAGCCACCCAGGTGCTGAGGCAAGAGACCGAGGACACGAGCTGTTCCAGTATAATAAAATATAAAACAAGAATAGTTATACCAGATATAGATCTTAGATATGATTACATATGAATATCATTAATCATTAGTTGGTAGTAATTACTCTTTATTGCAATACTATAATAATCCTCGCTCTATAATCATAACCTAGGAAAAGCCAGGCCATACAGAGACAGGAGCTGAGGGGACATGGTGAGAATTGACCATAAGCCAAGAGTGCGAGCCTTCTGTTATGTCCGGAGAGGGCCACCAGAGGGCTCCTTGGTCTAGCGGTGACGCCAGCGTCTGGGAAGATGCCCGTCACCAAGCGGATCGTGGTCCAGCAGTAGCAAAAGTGTCAAGGAACAACACCCACTACTTAGCAGACCGGGAAAGGGAGTCTCCCTTTCCCCGGGGGAGTTTAGAGAAGACTCTGCTCCTCCACCTCTTGTGGATGGCCTGACATCAGTCAGGCTCACCCACAGTTATCCGGAGGCCTAATCGTCTCCCTGTGATGCTGTGCTTCAGTGGTCATGCTCCTAGTCCACCTTCATGTTCCATCCTGTACACCTGGCTCTGCCTTCTAGATAGCAGTAGCAAATTAGTGAAAGTACTAAAAGTCTCTGATATGCCAAAATAATGGCGTAAGCTGTCTTTGTCTCTGTCTCCTCTCCCTCTCTGCCTCGGCTGCCAGGCAGGGAAGGGCCCCCTGTCCAGTGGACACGTGACCTTACCTATCATTGGAGGTGACTCACACTCTTTACCCTGCCCCTTTTGCTTTGTATCCAATAAATAACAGCACAACCAGACATTCAAGGCCACTACCGGTCTCCGCGCATTGATGGTAGTGGTCCCCCGGGCCCAGCTGTCTTGTCTTTTATCTCTTTGTCTTGTATCTTTCTTTCTACACTCTCGTCGCTGCACACGGGGAGAGACCCACCGACCCTGTGGGGCTGGTCCCTACAAAAACCCACAACTTTTTGATCTCTGACTTGAAGTTTTTGTCTGTTTCTCCCCCTGCAGCATCTGATGCTGTTCAGATGCAGAGAGAGTGGAGCTTTGCGCGGACACACCCTCTGCTCACCGCACTGTACCGCAGGGTGAGTGGAGGTGGTATTATACCTGCTTCTGAGCTCGTGGCGGGGGGATTAAGATCTGCCGAGTACTTGTCATGCTGCCTGCCGTGGATGGCACATCGAGAGGTTCAGGGATGTCTGGTGAGATGTGGCTGTCTTCATCAAGGCCACCACTGAGGTCAGGAGATTGAACTTGTCACTTGGGCCAAGCCCCTCCTCCTTGAGATAGGGAGAATTCTCTCCAACCAGGTGCTGGCCACTGTGAGGGGAGAGACGCCACAGTGTGAGCTGTCACAGCTCCACGTGTTACCTTTGCAGTGGGAAGTGAGGGGGCTGCGGTGGCCACCGGCTGGGAGGAAGGTGAGGGGTCATCTGTCCCACAGTGGTTTGCTTGGATATTGAAGGGAGCGGATGCTTTTATTTCAGCTCTTAGTGATGCTGAGTGCAGAGGAGTTGGTTGGCCATTTGCAAGAAGTTCTGGAAACGCAGGAGGTTCACTGGCAGCGAGTGCTCTCCTTTGTGTCTGCCCTTGTTGTCTGCTTCCCAGAAGCGCAGCAGCTGCTTGAAGGTGAGCTTTTACGAGAGCCCGGTGGTGCTGGTCAAGAGTGTGTGTAGGGGCTGTCAGCAGAGTCCCAGCTGACTGTGCGTGAGCCTCTCAGTGAAGCCCTTCCCTACCTGCCCGGAACCTGCAGCGCCTCCTGTCGATGGAACGTTCTTCGGCAGACGCTTCCATAAGCACTGACTGCTGCTCTGAGAGGCCAGAGTGTCCACTGCTGCTTCATTCAGGTCTCTAGTGGTTTGCACTTGACTTGCTGTAATTGCTGTGTAGTCTTTTAAAACTTGGTGTTTGGGTGTGCACGGTCTCCTTCTGGAATACCTGATCACCCAGCATAACTCACGTCATGTTCCTGCTGGCTGCCCTTGCCTTGCTGTGACTGTGTCGTGGTTCTTAACTAGACTGGGTGGCGCGTTTGATGGCCCAGGCATTCGAGAGCTGCCAGCTGGACAGCATGGTCACTGCGTTCCTGGTGGTGCGCCAGGCAGCACTGGAGGGCCCCTCTGCGTTCCTGTCATATGCAGACTGGTTCAAGGTAAGTGACCTGCCGATCGGCTACCTAATACCTGATCTTCCCAGAAGGCCTGGGAGTGGGGACCATGCTGTCCCCACCTGACTCTCTGTCATGTGAGTGAGCAGCCTTGCTGTCAGCTTTGCCGAGTGGCCTTGGCAGATCTTCCTCTGCGTGTGCCGAGGAGCCTGGGTTCTCCCTGTCGGGGCCTCAGCTCCTTCCCCTGGTTTCCGTCTCACTTAGTTGACGGAGCCTCCTGCTGTCTTTTATAAGAAAATTAGTGAAATCAAGCCTGGACACCATAGTGAAACCTCATCTCCACCAAAAAAAAAAAAACAAAAAAACACATACACACAAAACAAAAACTACGCAGGTGTGGTGGCAGACACCTGTAGTCCTCGTTACTCGGGAGGCTGAGACGCAAGGATTACTTGAGCCTGGGAGATCAAGGCTGCAGTGAGCTGTGATTGCACCACTGTACTCCAGCCTGGGTGACAGAAGGAGACTCCATCCCAAAAAGAAAAAAAAGAAAATGAGTGAAATCAGGAAAGAGGGGACACAGAAGTGGATGCTGCTTTTTGCAGAGTATACAATGTCTCTTATTTTCCCTTTTTTTTTTTTTTTTGAGACGGAGTCTTCCTCTGTCGCCCAGGCTAGAGTGCAGTGGTACAGAAAGCTCACCTTCTCGGCTCACTGCAAACTCCGCTGCCCAGTTTCAAGCGATTCTCCTGCCTCAGCCTCCTGAGTAGCTGGGATTACAGGTGCGCACTACCACACCCAGCTCATTTTTGTATTTTTAGTAGAGACGGGGTTTCACCATGTTGGTCAGGCTGGTCTCTAACTCCTGACCTCATGATCCGCCCGTCTTGTCCTCCCAAAGTGCTGGGATTACAGGCATGAGCCAGCGCGCCTGGCCTTTCCTTTTTATTTATTTATTTATTTATTTTATTTATTTACTTATTTATTTTTTTGAGGCGGAGTCTCATTCTATCACTCATACTGGAGTGCAGTGGTGCGACCTCGGCTCACTGCAACCTCCTCCTCCTGGGTTCAAGCAATTCTCCTGCCTCAGCCTCCCGAGTAGCTGGGGTTACAGGCGTTCGCCACCACACCTGGCTAATTTTTAGTAGAGACAGGCTTTCATCATCTTGGTCAGGCTTTCATCATCTTGGTCAGGCTGGTCTCAAAATCCTGACCTTAAGTGGTCCGCCTCCCTCGGCCTCCCAAAGTGCAGGGATTACAGGCATGAGCCACCGCGCCCAGCCTTGCGTCTCTAATTTTCACGTAAGTCCTGAAACAAGTACTTCATTTCTTCAGCCGTATCACATATTCTTCCTTTTTCTTTGGAACACACACAGTGTTCTCTCTGACAGAAGTTTATGTAGCTGTTCCTGAACCTGAGTGGGCATTAGACTCGCCTGGAGGGGGCTTTGGAAATTAAGATCCAGGGCCCATTTGAGACTACTGAGTCTGAGCTCCTGAGACCTCAGGGATCCCTGGGCAACCCCTGTGAAAACCCCCAGTTCATGTGGGGAGTTGGGTGTATTTGAGATACCAGCTTTGAAGGACCGCCATGGTTTCTCTTTTAGTGCTTGTGAGTAAAGTTTCCATTTGAAGAGCTAATTTTTGTAGAAGTTTTGGGTTCGGGCCAGGTACAGTGGCTCATGCCTGTAATCTCAGCACTTTGGGAGGCCTAGGCAGGAGGATTGCTTGAGCCCAGGGGTTCAAGATCAGCCTGGGCAGCACAGTGAGACCCCGGTCTCTACAGAATGTAACAATTAGCTGGGTGTGATGGTAAGCACCTGTGGTCCTGGCTACTTACCGGCTGAGGCAGGATGATTACTTAAGCCGAGGAGGTTGAGGCTGCAATGAGCTGGGATTGCACTACTACACTCCAGCCTGGGAGACAGAGCAAGACTCTGTCTCAAAAAAGAAAAAAAAAAAAAAAAAAGTATTGAGTTTGCCTGCCATCACCACCTCGGTGAAGTAGTTGCCTCTTTGTAGGAGTCTCAGCTCCCTGAAATTTTCAAGGGCTGCGGTGCCTGCATCGCCATCGTGGCTGCGGTGCCTGCTCCCCGCAAGGCCTTCTGAGGAGCTGAGGCTGCACAGGAGGCTGAGCCGCATCTGCTTGTGTTGGGAGAAGGTGGTGACTGGTGCAGTGTCAACTCACTTCTATTCCTTAAAGTTCCTTCTCACCTGCCCTCAGGCTCTCCCCAGCTCTGCCCAGTTAGCCTGGGGCTTCCACTAAACTAAGAGGAGAGGTGTTTGTTCTGTCCTTAGTGAGGCGCTGAGAGATTAGTGCCAGAATCCACCTGGTGCTCTTGGGTCAGGAGTTGGTGGGTCTCCCCGAGCCGCGGCTCAGGTGTCTCCCTGGGCTGCTTTTTCTTCGGTTCCAGAGGCGACAGTTGGGAGAGGAATACTCTGAAGTGCTGTGTTGGTGGTGGTGTTTTGGTTTTGTTTGCTTTTCTTTTACCTTTTCAAATCAACTTTATCAAAATATAGTTTAAATGAAATAATGAAAGGTATCCAATTTAAGTGTACCATTAAATGAGGTTTTTTGTTTTTTTCTGTTTGTGTTTTCTTTTAAGAGACTGGGTGTTGCCCAGGCTGGAGTGCAGTGGCATGATCATAGCTCACTGCAGCCTTTACCTCCTGCCTCCGCTTCCAGAGTAACTGGGACTATAGGTGTGTGCCACCACACCCAGCTAATTAAAAAAATTTTTTTTGTAAATACAGTGTCACACCGTGTTGCTCAGGCTGGTCTCAGATTCCTGGCCTCATGCGATCCCCCCACCTTAACCCCTGAAGTACTGGAATTACAGGCATGAGCCACCATGTCCAGATAGTTAGATGAGTTTTGATAAATGTATATATGCATATTCAGTGTTTGAACATCTGTTTTTGTTATGTTTTGTTTTGTTTTTGAGATGGAGTCCCCCTCTGTCACCAGGCTGGAGTGTAACTCCCACCTCCTGGGTTCAAGCGATTCTCCTGTTTCAGCCTCCTGAGTTGCTGGGACTACAGGTGCCTGCCACCACACCTGGCTAATTTTTGTAATCTTGGTAGAAATGGGGTCTCACCATGTTGGCCAGGATGGTCTCGATCTCTTGACTTTGTCATCCGCCCCACTTAGCCTCCCAAAGTGCTGGGATTACAGGCATGAGCCAACGCACTTGGCCTGAACATCTGTTTTAATTTTTACTTTTGAGGGCAAATACCGGCACTGTGGGAGGACGAGGTGGGCAGATTGCTTGAGCCGAGTAGTTCAAGACCACCCTGGGCAACATGGCAAAACCCCATCTCTACCAAAAATACAAAATTTAGCTGGTATGGTGGCAGGTGCCTGTAATCCCAGCTACTCAGAAGACTGAGGCAGGAGAATTGCTTGAACCCGGAACGCGCAGGTTGCAGTGAGCCAAGATCAGACCACTGCACTCCAGCCTGGGCAACGGAGCAAGACCCCGTCTCAAAAAAAAAATGTTTTTTTTACTTTTAGGAAATGTTAATATAAATAGACCAAATGATCGTGAGTTTGAGCCCTTTGGGGTAATTAATATAATTCTCAGCATATCACATTATGTAGTTAAATGTAATTTGTGGGGTTTTTTTGTTTTTTTGAGGCAAGGTCTCTGTTCTGTCTCCCAGGTTGGGATGTGGTGGTGTGATCATGGCTCACTGCCGTCTCAACCTTCCAGGCTCAAATGATCCTCCCACCTCAACTTCCCGAGCAGCTGAGGCCGCAGGTGTATGTCACCACACCTGGCTAATTATTAAAAAATTTTTTGTGGACATAGTGTCTCACTATGTTGCCCTGGCTGGTCTTTTTTTTTTTTTTTTTAGATGGAGTTTCACTCTTGTTGCCCAGGCTGGAGTGCACTGGTGCGACCTTGGCTTATGGTAACCACCTCCCGGGTTCATGCCATTCTCCTGCCTCAGCCTCCTGAGTAGCTGGGACTACAGGCGCCTGCCACCACACACGGCTAATTTTTTGTATTTTTAGTAGAGACAGGGTTTCACCGGGTTAGCCAGGATGGTCTCGATCTCCTGAACTTGTGATCTGCCCGCCTCGGCCTCCCAAAGTGTTGGGATCACAGGCGCTAGCCACCGCGCCCGGCCGTCCTGGCTGGTCTTGAGCTCCTGGGCTGAAGTGATCTTCCTGCCTCAACCTCCCAAAGTGTTGGAATTACGGGAGTGAGCCACTGCACCCAGCCATTAAGTGTAATTTTTTTCAAAGAGAGCAAACAGAACTGCCTTTTGTCCCAGCAACTCTAAAAATGGCTGCTGTGACCCCACGTCTGGCTTGCGCACGTCACTTAGATGCTTTACAGAAATGCCTTTGGCGACGGGTCGGGACTGTTCCTGCTGCGGCCAGTGACCATCTGGCTCACTGTTAATTGAGTGAACGTTGCCAAGAGACAGGAGCAGTTGTGTTGTGGATGGCTGAATGGAGGGTGATAAGGCATGGTGTGCTTGGTGGGAGAATTTCAGGTTGAAACTGGGTGCTGATGTTTTGAGAAGGGAACCCTTGAGTGGTCTCAGGTTTTATTTAAATTTTTAACTGGCAAGTATTGAGCTGCTTTCCTGGTATTTGGCACAGACAGTTCATGTCTCTGAGCTTTGTTTTTCCGTGACTCTGTCCCTCTCAGAGACATTTGACAAGCGTTATCAGCATTTTCCGCTTTTTATCTAATGGCTTTTTGGGTCTGTCTGCATGATGATAACATTCAAAAGAATCTACACATGGTCAGGCGTGATAGTTCATGCCTGTAATCCCAGCACTTTGGAAGGCCGAGGTGGGTGGATCGCTTGAGGTCAGGAGTTTGAGACCAGCCTGGCCAACATGGCAAAACCTCATCTCTACTAAAAAGACAAAAATTAGCTAGGTCAGACGTGGTGGCTCATGTCTGTAATCCCAGCACTTTGGGAGGCCAAGGTATCACCTGAGGTCAGGAGTTCAAGAGTAGCCTGGCCAACACGATGAAACCCTGTCTCTAGTAAAAACACAAAATTAGCCAGGCATGGTGGTGCACACCTGTAATCCCAGCTACTCAGGAGGCTGAGGCAGGAGAATCGTTTGAACCTGGGAGGCAGAGGTTACGGTAAGCCGAGATTACGCCACTGCGCTCCAGCCTGGGTGACAGAGTGAGGCTTTGTCTCAGAAAAAAGGAAAAAAAACCGGGCTTGGTGGCGCGTGCTTGTAGTCCCAGCTACTTGGGAGGCAGAGGTGGGAGAATCACTTGAACCCGGGAGGCAGAGGTTGCGGTGAGCCCTGATTGCACCATTGCACTCCAGCCTGGGTGACAGAGTGAGACTCTCTCTCTCAAAAAAAAAAAAAAAAAAAAAAATAGCTAGGAGTGGTAGCAAATGCCTGTAATCTCAGCTACTAGGGAGGCAGGAGAATTGTTCAAACCTGGGGGGGCGGACGTTGCAGTGAGCCAAGATGGCACCACTGCACTCCAGCCTGGGCGACAGAGCGAGACTCTGTCTCCAAAAAAAACAAAAAACAAAAAAAACACACAATTTTGCACGCTTTCAGAAAGACCAAGGTGAGCCTTCAGTTCACGTTGGAGTTCAGGTTTCCTGATAGATGGTAACTTGCTGAGGTTTCACCAGGATGTCCTGTGGTCTCACGTGGGGCTAGGGCGGCAGGAGCTCGTCTGGTTTTGCAGGTAAGCGGTTCAGTGTTCACAGAGGCCCACATTCTGTCTGCAGGTTCACTATGACGCGTTCAGGGCCATGCCCATGTAAAATCTCCTTCCTTCCCTGACTCACTGCAGCCCCCAGGACTTTGCTGCAGCCCCCTTCGTTCCTGGGAGGGTTTGCTCATGTTCCTGGCTTGCTCTGCTAGGGTCTTGTAGCTTCATTGTCTGAGGGGTGGCCCTCCTTGGCCTGTGTTCCTTACCCACCTCTCTTGCAGTGATCTGTCCACTGGTGGATGAGGTTAGAAGTTAAAGTGTGTTCAGAAGTGGCTTCATCCCACAAAATCAATTTGTTTGCTGTGCACAAACACTTCTTAGGGCATTTAGCAAATTGTACCCCTAAGGATCCCAAAAGGATCCCATAGTTAGTGTTTGTTATAGCTAATGATTTTTAACTGTTTTTCTTTGAATAACTTTTAGATCGTCTCTTCAGTCAAAGCGCAGTCGTGACATCTGTAAATGTATGAACCACAATGACTTTTTGGTGTTTCTCTTTTTTCCTTTTTGTTTAGGAGGCCGACTAGAGCAGCCGCCCGGACACTGCCTAGGTGGGCTTCACACTCTTCACACAGGACACTGTCTAGGTGGTGCAGCCGCACCTGGCTGTCCTGGGCTTCACGCTCTTCTCTCCACACAGGCCTCCTTTGGGAGCACGCGAGGCTACCATGGCTGCAGCAAGAAGGCCCTGGTCTTCCTGTTTACGTTCTTGTCAGACCTCGTGCCTTTTGAGTCTCCCCGGTACCTGCAGGTGAGAAGCTGGCTGCCACATCCATGATTTCTGGTGCTTCGCTCACCTGCTGCGTCTGAGGACTGCCTTGGCCTCCCCAAGAGCCTCCTGCAGATCTGCTCTGAGCCTCTCAGCCAGGCCCTTCCCCTTCCCCTTCCCCAAGCCGTTTATGGTGAAACAACACAAACATTGCAACTGGAGGTGTCCACATGGACACACAGTGAGTGCGTGTGTGCCAGTCAAGGCAACTGCTAAGAAACCCTTTTCTCATCTAGGCCAAGGAGGTGGGTAGATACATTATGTCACTGTTCAGTCTCCCTCAAAACAGTGAGCAGGTCTGAGTGGTGACGTGGAGAGATGTTCTCAGCACCCAGTTACGCAGGAAGAGCGGGTTGTACTCCAGTGAGGGTTTTAGGATCTCATGTTTGCTTTTTTTTTTTTTTTTTTTTTAATTTCACGTGGGGGTTTTTTTTGTTTTTTTGTTTTTTGGGGGTTTTTTTTGAGACAGTCTCACTCTGTTGCCTAGGCTAGAGTGCAGTGTTGCCATCATAGCTCACTGTAGCCTAGACCTCCCAGGTCAAGCAGTTCTCCCACCTCAGCCTCCTGAGTAGTTGGGACTACAGGTGCATGCCAGCAAACCTGGCTGTTTTTTCTTTTTTTCTTTTTTTTAGTACAGATGGGGTCTTGCTGTGTTGCCCAGGCTGGCCTTGAACTGAGCTCAAGTGATCCTTCCGCCTTGGCCTCCCAAAGTTCTGGGATTACAGGCGTGAGCCACTGTGCCCAGCCTGACCCTCATCTTTTAAGAAAATTGGCCAGGCGTGGTGGCTCACACCTGTAACCCAGCACTTTTGGAGGCTGAGGAGGGCAGATCACTTGAGGTCAGGAGTTCGAGACCAGCCTGACCAATGTGGAGAAACCCCCTGTCTACTGAAAATACAAAATTAGCCTGGCGTGGTAGCTCATGCCTGTAGTCCTAGCTACTCAGGAGGCTGAGGCAGGAGAATTGCTTGAACCCGGGAGGTGGAGGTTGCAGTGAGCCGAGACTGCACCATTGCACTCCAGCCTGGGCAATAAGAGCAAAACTCCCTCTCAAAAGAAAAAAACACGCTATGTCCCCTCTGTCCCCTTTGACCAGGAAGCCAAAGGCATGGAGCTGCAGGCGGGCCGGGGCTGGTTCCTGCTGCTGCTGCTAGGATTGCACATCCCTGGTTCCCCCAGTGAGCCGCCCTGGACTTGCAGGACCAACTACATTAGGGTTTCTTGATTTTTCACCTGGGGAAGCAACCTTCTATTGTGTTTTTTTTTTTTTTTTTTTTTTTGGAAATGGAGTCTCACTGTGTCACCCAGGCTGGAGTGCAGTGGCGTGATCTCGGCTCACTGCAAGCTCCGCCTCCTGGGTTCCCGCCATTCTCCTGCCTCAGTCTCCCGAGTAGCTGGGACTACTGGTGCCCGCCACTACGCCCCGCTAATTTTTTTGTATTTTTAGTAGAGACAGGGTTTCACCATGTTAGCCGGGATGGTCTCCATCTCCTGACCTCGTGATTTGCTCGCCTCAGCCTCCAAAAGTGCTGGGATTACAGGTGTAAGCCACTGCGCCCGGCTTGTGTTTTAATTTTACTAATGGTTTGCTTTGCATACTCATAAGTCTGTAAAGGGCTGTGTTTCTCTACTCAGCACTGTGGATGTTGGAAGTGAATTGTGGCCTCCCTGGAGTCCCAGGCAGTTCCCAGACTAACGGTGCTGCACTCTGCTATCTATCCTCAGGTGCACATTCTCCACCCACCCCTGGTTCCCAGCAAGTACCGCTCCCTCCTCACAGACTACATCTCATTGGCCAAGACACGGCTGGCCGACCTCAAGGCAAGCTGTCCCTCCATGCCCACTCCTCACACCTGTCCCAGCAGAAACTGCTTTGTTTTCTTGTGCTCATTCTGTCTCTTCCCTGAAGGTTTCTATAGAAAACATGGGACTCTACGAGGATTTGTCATCAGCTGGGGACATTACTGAGGTAATGTTGCTTGAGCCCTGCAGGGTCTCAGCCAGTCACGCCCACCATGCAAAGGTCCAGTTTCTTTTGACTCTTGAGTTGAGTTTTTCAGCCTTCCCAGTCTCATGTCTGGTCTTGCCTCGGGCGCAGCTGGGGGCGAGGCTCTGCGGGCCTCTGTGTTGCCGTGTCCCACCTTGTGTGTCCCCAGCATTGGCAGGGAAAGGGTTACTGTGTGGTGGAGCGAAGTGCCTCAGGCTGCAGGACATTTGTCCTTTTGGGAGATCTTGGTTCCTGTGGGGTTGAATGGAGAGGTGGTTCGTCATGTTTTTCTCTGAATCACAGAAAAGTGTTAACTTTTTTTTTTTTTTTGGAGATGCAGTCTTGGTCTGTCACCAGGCTGGAGTGCAGTGGCGCAATCTCGGCTCACTGCAACCTCTGCCTCCTGGGTTCACGCCATTCTCCTACCTCAGCCTCCAGAGTAGTTGGGACTACAGGAGCCGCCACCACGCCCGGCTAATTTTTTTGTATTTTTAATAGAGTCAGGGTTTCGCCATGTTAGCCAGAATGGTCTCAATCTCCTGACCTTGTGATCCACCCGCCTTGGCCTCTCAAAGTGCTGAGATTACAGGCGCCCGCCACCACACCCGGCTAATTTTTTAATTTTTTTTAGTAGAGACGAGGTTTCACCGTGTTAGCCAGGATGATCTCGATCTCTTGGCCTCGTGATCCGCCCGCCTTGGCCTCCCAAAGTGCTGGGATTATAGGTGTGAGCCACCGCGCCTGGCCAAGTGTTAACTGTTTTTATAGCAGCCAAATGTCAGATGGTCATGTGATATGTGTGGGTCACTAATGAAAACATTCTTTTTTTTTTTGAGATGGAGTCTCGCTCTGTGGCCCAGGCTGGAGTGCAGTGGCGCAGTCTCGGCTCACTGCAAGCTCCGCCTCCTGGGTTCACGCCATTCTCCTGCCTCAGCCTCCCGAGTAGCCTATAGTGGGCCTACAGACGCCTGCCACCACGCCTGGCTAATTTTTTGTATATTTTTAGTAGAGATGGGGTTTCACCACGTTAGCCAGTATGGTCTCGATCTCCTGACCTCGTGATCCACCCGTCTCAGCCTCCCAAAGTGCTGGGATTACAGGCGTGAGCCACCACGGCCGGCCTAATGAAAACATTCTTTACTTTTTACTTTTTTTGTTGTTGTTGTTGAGACGGAGTCTCGCTCTGTCGCCCTGGCTGGAGTGCAGTGGTGCGATCTCAGCTCACTGCAAGCTCCGCCTCCCGGGTTCACACCATTCTCCTGCCTCAGCCTCTCCAGTAGCTCAGACTACAGGCAACTGCCACCACACCCAGCTAATTTTTTTGTATTTTTTTAGTAGAGATGGGGTTTCACCATGTTAGCCAGGATGGTCTCAATCTCCTGACCTCGTGATCTGCCCGCCTTGGCCTCCCAAAGTCCTGGGATTACAGGCATGAGCCACTGCGCCCGGCCTATTCTTTTTTTTTTTCTTTTTTTGGAATGGAGTCTCGTTCTGTTGCCCAGGCTGGAGTGCAGTGGCGCAGTCTCAGCTCACTGCAAGCTCCGCCTTCCGGGTTCATGCCATTCTCCTGCCTCAGCCTCCCGAGTAGCTGGGACTACAGGCACCCGCCACCACGCCAGGCTAATTTTGTGTGTTTTTAGTAGAGATGGGGTTTCACCGTGTTAGCCAGGATGGTCTCGGTCTCCTGACCTCGTGATCTGTCTGCCTCGGTCTCCCAAAGTGCTGAGATTACAGGCGTGAGCCACTGCGCCTGGCCCTCCATTCTTTACTTTTTAAGACCTTTTTATTTTAAAGTTACGAGTTACTGAAGAACACTTATAGGTGACATTAAAGCGTTAGGTGAAAATATTTAATACAATTTTCCATTTATAATTTATTCCTGTTTATAAATTACTTTTTTTTTTTTTTTGAGGTAGGATCTTGTTCTGTTCACCAGGCTGAAGTATAGTGCCGTGATCACAGCTCAGTGCAGCCTCAAACTCCTGGGTTGAAACGATCTCACCTTGACCTCCCGAGTAACTGGGAGTACAAGCGTGCGCCACCATGCCTGGCTGGTTTCTAAAATTTTTTGTAGACGTAGGGTCTCCCTGTGTGGCCCAGACTGGTCTTAAACTCCTGGGCTCAAGTGATCCTTCCGCCTTGGCCTCCCAAAATGCTGGGATTACAGATGTGAGCCGCCGCGCCTGGCCTCAGAATGTTTTTTTTTGATGCAGGGACTTCCCCTGTTGCCCAGGCTGCAGTAGGGTAGCACGATGATGGCTCACTGGAGCCTTGATTTCCTGGGCACAGGCAATCCTTCCACCTCCACGTCCTGAGTAGCTGGGACCACTGGCTCATGCCTCTACACCTGGCTAATGTTTTTGTATTTTTTTAGAGATGAGATGTCATCATGTTGCCCAGGCCGGCCTTGAACTCCTTGGGCTTAAGCAGTCTGCCCCGCTTAGCCTCTCAAAGCACTGGGTTTATAGACATGAGCCATGGCACCTAACCCTCGTAATTTTTTTTAATCTCAAAAATTAAGTCTCTACTCCTTCCCACCTAGAAATCTTTACTTTCAAGTCTTTCCTAGAGGCAGGAAAGAGGCTCACGGCAGGCTCTCAGCAGAGCTGAGCTCTCGAGGACAGCCGCACATCACCGGGTCAGAACCTTGTGTGTGTGGAGGTGGCAGTGTCATCCTCCCCTGTCGTGCTGGTATTTTGGGACATTGTGGAGTGCTCCAGGGCCCCTGCTGTGCGCACACCATGTGGGCCTTTACCTTTAATGTGTACAGAGCCTTTCAGCAAGGAAGCACAGGTTGAGTGTGGCCTTCACTGCTCAGTCTTTTCTTTAAAGTCCTCTGTTCTTTTTCCTTTCCTCCCTGTATGGGAACCAGCCCCACAGCCAAGCTCTTCAGGATGTTGAAAAGGCCATCATGGTGTTTGAGCATACGGGGAAAATCCCAGTCACCGTCATGGAGGCCAGGTAGGCTGGGCTGCCCAAAAGGCCGCTAGCAGCTGCAGTGTCTGCAGACTGCGCTCTGATGCCTGCAGGGTGTGCAGACTCCACTCTGATGCCTGTCAGCGTCTGGGGCTCTTTGGAGTGTGTCCCATTTCTGCCCAGAGCCGCATGGGGCAGGTTGGCCACTGTCTATTCAGAGAGAGACAGGAGTCAGGGCTGTAAATCGAGGATCCTGCCGTTAAGGGATACGGGGTGAGGTCAAGAGCTGTGCATTTGCTGTGAAACATTTTTTCCTCTGTAAAAGCAGGTGATGCCCCTCCCGTGCTGAAGCAGCCAACAGGAACTGCTGATTGAGGAGCTTGCACTGGGAGGGAAGACAGTGGGGCCATGATGTTTTTTTTTTATCAATGCCTTCTTTGTGACCAATATGGAGTCAGTAACAGAGAGCTGAATAGCACAGCTTTATTGAATTTGGTGTGATCCCAAAACATCTTGAATTCTGGTGGTTACACATGTGGATGAGCTGATTGCAGCTCGCAGGGTTTTGAAATTTAGCTCCAAGGAAATTGCCCCAAATGGACCTTACATGGTCCTCGTGGCCTCAGTTTGATCCAGGCTCCACGTTCAAGCCCAGGGAGCAGGCCGAATGTGGTCCTGATTCCCACGGACTCAGGGCTGGGCTAGCACGGCCTGCCCTACACATGCCTTGTCCCGGAACTGTGCACCAGAAGACTTCATAATGCATCGTGGCTTTGGAGTAAGCCCTTGCAGTCCACTCTCTGAAACACCGGTCACCGTCTGTGCGAATTGCCTTCTCGCTGCTCTGACTGACGCACTGTCTGCTTCTCTGTGTTGCAGCATATTCAGGAGGCCTTACTACGTGTCCCACTTCCTCCCTGCCCTGCTCACACCTCGAGTGGTCAGTATGCGTCTCCATGAGTTTGTGACCAGTTGTGTAGAAAGCAAGGACTTTCCTTGTCAGCCTCTCTCAGGTCTCTTCTCTTCCCACAGCTCCCCAAAGTCCCTGACTCCCGTGTGGCGTTTATAGAGTCTCTGAAGAGGTATGCAGCAATGGCTAGAAGGGGATGACTGTACTTCCAGGTTTCTTCTGACAATGCGAAGAATTGTGGATCTTCTGTAGAGAAATTTGTTTGACCACTGATGTGTTTTATTGGTAAAATATTGGCTCCAAAATTGGTTGGTTACTTTTTTTTTTTTTTTTTAGTTGGAGTCTCACTCTGTCACCCAGGCTTGGAGTACAGAGGTGAGATCTTGGCTCACTGCAACCTCCACATCTTAGGTTCAAGCGATTCTCTTGCTTCAGCCTCCTGAGTAGCTGGGATTACAATCCTGTGCCTGGCTAATTCTGGCTAATTTTTTTTTTTTTTTTTTTTTTTTTTTTTTTTTTTATGGAGTCTCGCTCTGTCGCCCAGGCTGGAGTGCAATTGCACAATCTTGGCTCACTGCAAGCTCTGCCTCCTGGGTTGGAGCAATTCTCCTGCCTCAGCCTCCTGAGTAGCTGGGATTATAGGTATGCACCACCACGCCCTGCTAATTTTTGTATTTTTAGTACAGACAGGGTTTTGCCATATTGGCCAGGTGGTTCTCAAACTCCTGAGCTCAGAAGATGATCTACCCACCTCATCCTCCCAGAGTGCTGGGATTACAGATGTGAGCCACCGCTCCTGGCCATTTTTTTTTTTTTTTTGAGATGAAGTCTCACTCTGTTGCCCAGGCTGGAGTGCAGTGGTGCGATCTTGGCTCACTGCACCCTCCACCTCCTGGGTTCAAGGAATTCTCCTGCCTCAGCCTCCTGAGTAGCTGGGATTACAGGCGCGCACCACCACGCCCGGCTAATTTTTGTATTTTTAGTAGAGATGGGGTTTCACCATGTTAGTCAGGCTGGTCTTGAACTCCTGGGCTCAAGCGATCTGCCCACCTCGGCCTCCCAAAGTGCTGGGATTATAGGCGTGAGCTACCGCACCCGGCTGCATCATTCTTCAGTGAAAGAAAATGTTTCAGTACCTAATGATTGTGCAGAGAGGAGAACTGAAGGAAAATGAAGGAGCTCTGGGAAAGCCTCATGCTGCAGAACTTGAGAGTAGACCTGGAAGTTATTGTTTAGAATAATAAGGTATCCTTGGATCACTTACATTGCAGGCTTCTAGTAAGAAAGTTGGTTGGTATCAACCAACTTTGGAAGAAATAGGAAAGTATAAGTCCTATATTCCAGCAAAATTTATGAAGTTCTGGGACCTGTAAGAAGATAAACACAAAGAGCCTTTTTTTTTCTTTTTTTGTATTTTTGTATTTTTAGTAGAGACAGGGTTTCACTATGTTGGCCAGACTGGTCTCAAACTCCTGATCTTGTGATCCACCCACCTCGGCCTCCCAAAGTGCTGGGATTGCAAGCGTGAGCCACCATGCTCTGCAAAAATCATTTTTTAAATCTTAAAATAAGTTTATTCTCTGGGATCCTTACTTTCATTTGTTTTGAGACAGGGTCCCACTCTGTCACCCAGGCTGGAATGCAGCGGTGCAGTCATGGCTTACTACAGCCTTGACCTCCTGGGCTTCAACAGTCCTTCCCCCTCCGCCTCCCAAGTAGCTGGGTCTAGAGGCGTGCTCCACCACACCCAGCCAGCCTTGATCTCCTGGGCTTCAACAATCCTTCCCCCTCCGCCTCCCAAGTAACAGGGTCTAGAGGCGCGATCCACCACACCTGGCCAGCCTTGACCTCCTGGGTTTCAACAATCCTTCCCCCTCTGCCTCCCAAGTAGCTGGGTCTAGAGGCGCGCTCCACCACACCCAGCCATTTTGTAAATGCTTTGAGGACACGGATTTTCGCTGTGTTGCCCAGGCTTCTCTCTCTCTTGGCCTCAAATAATCCTCCTGCTTCAACTTCCCAAAGTGCTGGGATTACAAATATGAGCCACTGTACCTGGCTTACCCTTTATCATGTTAAGAAAGTTCCCTCTTACTAATTTGCTAAGGATTTTTAGCATGAACTAATACCTTTTATTTTTATTTTTTAATTTATTTTTTGAGTCGGAGTCTCGCTTTGTCAGCCAGTCTGGAGTGCAGTGGCGCAATCTCGGCTCACTGCAAGCTCCGCCTTCTGGGTTCATGCCATTCTCCCACCTCAGCCTACCAAGTAGCTGAGACTGCAGGCGCCCGCCACCACGCCCGGCTAATTTTGTTTTTGTATTTTTAGTAGACACAGGGTTTCACTGTGTTAGCCAGGATGGTCTCAATCTCCTGACCTCCTGATCTGCCTGCCTCGGCCTCCCAAAGTGCTGGGATTACAGGCGGGATCCACCGCGCCTGGCCCAATTTTGCATATTTTTAATGACACGAACTAAACATTTTTCTTAGTATTATTCATTAAAATTAACAAAGATTCATGTTTTGCTGGGCGTGGTGGCTCACGCCTGTAATCCCAGCACTTTGGGAGGCTGAGGCAGGTCAATCACAAGGTCACGAGTTCGAGGCCAGCCTGGTGAACATGGTGAAACTCCGTCTCTACTAAAAATACAAAAAATTAGCTGGGCCTGGTGGCAGGCGCCTGTAATCCCTCCTACTCGGGAGGGTGAGGCAGGAGAATTGCTTGAACCTGGGAGGCAGAGGTTGTAGTGAGCCGAGATCGCACCACTGCACTCCAGTGTGGATGATAGTGGGAGACTCTGTCTCAAAAAAAAAAAAAAAAAAAAAGAAAGAAAAAAACAAAGATTCGTGTTTTGAATTTGGAAATTACCAAAAATTGTATGAGAGAAATAGAAATAATTTATAATTTTACTGCCCAGGGATAATCACTGGTGGTATTTTGTGGTCTAGCTCCTTAGATATTAATATATGATTAATATGATATATTTTGAAACAGTGCTTTTTAAATCTATATATATTTTTTAATCTTTTTTTGTAAAAACAGGCTCATACTGTACACAGTATAATTTACTTAAATTTAATATGTTATTTTATAATAGATTTGGGGATTGTAATCTTGAATTAATTTAAGCCATAGCTGACTTAATTGTATTGTTTTCCTGTGATCCAGAGCAGATAAAATCCCCCCATCTCTGTACTCCACCTACTGTCAGGCCTGCTCCGCTGCTGAAGAAAAGCCAGAAGGTAAGTTCCTGGGCCGCTTGTCCCCTCTGGGACTTGTGCTTTTCCATTTTCCTAACCTTGAGTGTCTGTTGTGCTACACCACCCGAGTGAGCTCGGGGGTGGCTGTGCCAGCTCAAGCCGGTGCTGTGGGTACAGGGTCCGCCCACCATGCTGACGCCCAGTGCCAGCTGTGGCACAGACTCTTATCTGGGGGTCCTGAAGAATCACTTAGCACCTTCCGGAAAGGAGTGTGTGCAGTGCACAGCCCCACTTTGTCACTCGTCATCTTCCTGTGGGCTGCACTGAGGTGTTTGTACAGGCTTCAGACTCGGGTGCTCTCTCAGCAGCCACCTTGGGGCCCACAGCGCTGGCTCGAGCCTGCCGTAGGGAGTGTCATGCAGCACTTTTCTGTTGCACAGTGCAGGTAGGAGTAGAAGTCAGGTTCTTTTGGCCTCTGGGGAGCAGTGGTGCAGCTGTCGGTCAGATCTACGCCCTCATTGGGAATCCGTGAAAGGCTGCACTCAGGCAGCAGTGGGAGATGCCATCATGAGGCTGGTTTTTCTTGCAGTGTGTGGCTTTATCTCCAGTGGAAGCCAGCATCTCCCTGTGGGAGCCGCTCTGAGCTGAAGACGTAGATCTGAGGCTGCTGCTTCCCTGTGGGTTTTTTTTTTTTTTTTTTTTTTTTTTTTGAGACAGAGTCTCGCTCTGTGGCTCTGGACTGCAGTGGTGCAATTTTGGCTCGCTGAAACCTCTGCCCCCTGGGTTCAAGCAGTTCTCCTGCCTCAGCCTCTGTAATAGCTGGGATTATAGGCACGCACTACTACGCCTTGCTAGTTTTTGTATTTTTAGTAGAGATGGGGTTTCGCCATGTTGGACAAGCTGGTCTCGAACTCCTGACCTCAACTGATCCGCCTGCGTCGGCCTTTCAAAGTGCTGGGATTACAGGCGTGAGCAACCGTACCCAGCCCCTTGTGTGCTCTTCTAGATCCCCTTCCACCTACAGGGCCAGGGAGGCTCGTTGAGTTTTTTTTTTTTTTTTTTTTTTTTTTTTTTTGAGACAGAGTCTCGCTCTGTTGCCCAGGCTGGAGTGCAGTGGTGCAATCTCAGCTCACTGTAAGCTCCGCCTCCCAGGTTCACGCCATTCTCCTGCCTCAGCCTCCCGAGTGGCTGGGACTACAGGCGCCCGCCACCACACCCGGCTAATTTTTTGTATTTTTGGTAGAGACGGGGTTTCACCATGTTAGCCAGAATGGTCTCAATCTCCTGACCTCGTGATCCACCCGCCTCGGCCTCCCACAGTGCTGGGATTACAGGCGGGAGCCCCCATGCCCGGCCGACCCGCCCTGAGAGCATGACCTCTCAGTTGTGCTGGGGATGCCACAGGGGCCTCAGGGCTGTGTACCCTGCGGTGTGAGGCGTTTGCTTCTCTTGAGAGGTGTCCTCCTTCCCCCAGGATCCTCCTTCCCCTGGGGTCCACTTGTTCTTAGCTTTTGGTGGCTTCCAGAATGGTTTCTAATCATTTGTCTGATGAGGCTTATGCGCAGACTCCTAGAGCCTATGATTTCTAGAGCCTGTGATTTCTGGTTTCATTTTGGCTGTGGCTGTGCATAGCAGTGCATTTTCATGCTTGTGTCTTCTCCAGCAACCCCAGAACTTGAAGGTTTTTTACTTTAAAAACATATGCAGCGTATCTTCCTTTTTATATTGAAAGTGGTGGCCGGGCGCAGTGGCTCATGCCCGTAATCCCAGCACTTTGAGAGGCCAAGGCGGGCAAATCATGAGGTCAGGAGATCGAGACCATCTTGGCCAACGTGGTGAAATCCCGTCTCTACTAAAAATACAAAAAATTAGCTGGATGTGGTGGTGCGTGCCTGTAGTCCCAGCTACTCGGGAGGCTGAGGCAGGATGATTTGAACCCGGGAGGCGGAGGTTACAGTGAGCCGAGATCGCACCACTGCTCTCCAGCCTGGTGACAGAGCAAGAGTCCATCTCAAAAAAAAAAAAAAAAAAAAAAAAAGTTTGAGGAACCAGGGGACTAAATGGTCACCTATCCGTGATCCTGTCCCCACCCTCGCCAGCCCTCGATCCTCCTTGTTTTCTTCCGTGTGTATGCTTCTCACAGTGGTGGAGTGGTATTGATGGTGCACACAGAACCGCTTTTTTTCTTAAACTTGTTTATAAATGTAATTTTTTATGAAACTTGTTTATAATTGTAATTTTCGATGTGGCATCCAGCATCAGGGAAAACACCTCATTTACCTCCTCAGAGACTCCCAG
This sequence comes from Pan troglodytes, assembly GCF_028858775.2. Classification (NCBI taxonomy): domain Eukaryota; kingdom Metazoa; phylum Chordata; class Mammalia; order Primates; family Hominidae; genus Pan; species Pan troglodytes. Next base: position 87,988,152 of record NC_072416.2, on the reverse strand, counting down.
TCCCTCCGTCTGCCACACACAGCAGCTTGGAAGTTCACAGCTCTGTATTTGACTGTGTGAAGTTTCTGTTTTTGCAGTGAAGAGTCCTGTTGAGTGTCTTTCCATCTGGTCTCTTCCTTCTTCTCACAGATGCAGCCCTGGGAGTGAGGGCAGAACCCAGCTCTGCTGAGGAGCCCCTGGGACAGCTCAGAGCTGCACTGGGAGAGCTGAGAGCCTCCATGACAGACCCCAGCCAGCGTGATGGTGAGGATGGATGGGAGCTCATGCTGTGTCTCGTGTGCAGCCTGTGGTTGGAGCTCTGTGGCTGGGCCATTTTCCCCATAGCGACATCAGGCTGGTGTGTCTTCCTAGTAGTCCAGTAGTTGGTGGTAAAGATTGACCCCGGGCTGGCGGGTGTGGAACCTTTTTTGAGACAAGGTGGAAGGCTAGTCCTACTCAAGCTGTCACAGACCCTTGGCAGAAGGTGAATATTCGGCTAGTTGCATCTGAGTAGGACGAATGATGATAGAGAAGAAAACGCGTGACTAGGATGCCTGTTTTCCCGCTCATCCTGCCTGCCGGAGTCGATGTCACATCAGACACACAGGGTCTCTGCCCTGTGATCCTGCTTCCATGTGACGGTTTTCTGTAAAATCCAGAGTAAGAAATGTTCATCTGTGGATTGAGAACATGCAGTTTGTTTTTTCTTTTTTTTTTGAGACAGAGTCTCACTCTGTCCCCCAGGCTGGAGTACAGTGGCGCCATCTCGGCTTACTGCAACCTCCGCCTCCTGGGTTCAAGCGATTCTTCCGCCTCAGCCTCCCAAGTTGCTAGGATTACAGGTGACTGCCTCCATGTCTAGCTAATTTTTTGTATTTTTTAGTAGAGATGGGGTTTCACCATGTTGGCCAGGCTGGTTTTGAACTCCTGACCTCAGGTGATCCACCTGTCTTGGCCTCCCAAAGTGCTGGGATTTCAGTGTGAGCCACCGTGCGTGGCCTACATGGAGGTGATTTTTTTTTTTTTTTTTTTGAGACGGAGTCTCGCTCTGTCACCCAGGCTGGAGTGCAGTGGCGTGATCTCAGCTCACTGTAAGCTCCGCATGGAGGCAATGTTAACACAACTTGGTTAGCGCTAGCTGGGGCTGCAGCGCCTTGGCGGTCTTCAGTCAGACCAAGTGTGCCAGTTCCTGAGTGCAGCCTTCCGGTGATTCAGTGATGGCTTGTGCAGAATGTGGTACATGGGGAAAAGTTCCAGTGCTTAAGCAAGAGGTTGATACATGTCAGGTGAGTCCTGTTTCTAAAAGCAAAGCGGTTTTCACCTTTAAATGATGTAGTTGGTCTGTGTGTGGCCCATTACCCTGGGCCAACATGGAACCTCTGGCATGCGCTTAGACAGATGTGGTGTCTGGAGGGCTGCCATGGGATTTCAGATGGGGAGGTTCATGTTGGTGAATGAACATGTCCCCCTCTCAGCCAATCAGGAAAAGGTAGTGGATGGCGTCTGGCCCCATTTGCCATGACACATGCTGCACCACAAGGCTGCAAATCCTGCGGGGCGAACAAACACTGGTGTTCAGCACCTGGCTGGGGGATGTGTGCAGTCAGCAGGATCCATGGAATCGTACTTGACGGGAGGCGGAGCTCTCTAGGCCGCAGCTGCGTCCCTCCTTTTGGGGTTCTTGTCATCCCTAACTAGTTTCTTCCTTCGCAGTTATATCAGCACAGGTGGCAGTGATTTCTGAAAGACTGAGGGCTGTCCTGGGCCACAATGAGGATGACAGCAGCGTTGAGATATCAAAGATTCAGCTCAGCATCAACACGCCGAGACTGGAGCCACGGGAACACATGGTAGGTGTAGGGGCTCAGAACAAAGCAGGGGGTCTTCACCATTTTCCATTAGGCAGAGGCATTAGACGCATGGAGCCTTCTATCAATTTCTGTTTGACTTGCTCAGTTAGTGTCATATCAGATGTTCCAGGGCCGGGCAGCAGTGTACCAGGGTCAGCCGCCACAGTCTGTTTGTGTATGAAGAGCTCCTTTTACATTTTATTTATTTATTTAATTTTGGAGACAGGGTCTTGCTTTGTTGCCCAGGCTGGAGTGCAGTGGTACAATCATGGCTCACTACAGCTTTGACATCCTGGGCTCAAGTGATCCTCTTGTGTCAGCCTCCTGAGTAGCTGGGACTACAGGCGTGCATCACCACACCCGGCTAATTTCTGCATTTTTTGTACAGATGGGGTTTCTCTGTGTTGCCTCGACTGGTCTAGAAGTCCTGAGGTCAAGTGATTTGTCTGCCTCAGCCTCCCAAAGTGTTGGGATTATAGGCATAAGCCACGGCGCTTGGCCTCTTTTTTTTTTTTTTTTTTTTTTTTTTTGACTGAGTCTTCTCTGTTGCCCAGGCTGGAGTGGACGATCTTGGCTCACTGCAGCCTCTGCCTCCTGGGCTCAAGCAGTTCTCTTGCCTCAGCTTCCTGGGTAGCTGGGATTACAGGTGCACACCACTACGCCCAGCTAATCTTTGTATTTTTAGTAAAGACAGGGTTTCATCATGTTGACCAGGTTGGGCTCGACCGCCTCTTTAGAATATGCGACAGAGGCTGTTTCTGGCCCCAGAACCTAAAATATTTTTCTGGCCCCTTACACACAAGGTTTGCCAGTCCCGCCTGCTGCTGTAGAATTTTGTGATTGGCGATTACTTGAGGGCTGCTGTTCCCAAGATTGGGGAATGGGGGCCCTGGGCACCAGTTTGCATTGTAACGTGTCCTCCAAACAAGCCTGTTTTGGAGGTCTGTTTGCAAAGCAGAATTGCGATGTCTGTGGCGGGAGCGCTGGCTGGCTTCCTTCCTGCTGCTCCCGTCCCCAGGACACCACGCTCATGAGAACTGTGTCTCTGCAGGCTGTGGACCTCCTGCTGACGTCTTTCTGTCAGAACCTGATGGCTGCCTCCAGTGTCGCTCCCCCGGAGAGGTGAAGGCGCGGGCAGCTCCCTGAGTGGTGGGGCTCCTCTGGGTGCCACCTCTTGCTGGGCCAAGTCTGCAGACCAGGGACTCATGAGCTCGTCTCCGCGGGAGCACGCGGCGATGCTGAGTTTCATCAAATAGGACGCAGCAGAAGTCGGGAAGCACTGCAGAAGATGGGTTGTCTTCCAGAAAGACCATTGTTTTGGGGAACAGCTTGGCTCTTTCTTCGGCCGCTGGTGGTTGGATTAGCTGTTGGAGGGATGTGCAGGACTGAATGGCTAGTACTGATGGTTTCACGGCTGTCTCTGCAGGCAGGGTCCCTGGGCTGCCCTCTTTGTGAGGACCATGTGTGGACGTGTGCTCCCCGCAGTGCTCACCCGGCTCTGCCAGCTGCTCCGTCACCAGGTGAGGCTCTCCTTCATGGGGGCCACCCTTGGGGGCCCACTCTGAGGGCCAGGCTGCTACTTCCCAGCTCGTCTTCAGTGCCCTGGAAAATTCCAGCTTGGAAGAGGGCAGTCTGCTCTGCCACCCTCGTTCTCGTTGCAGGGCCCGAGCCTGAGTGCCCCACATGTGCTGGGGTTGGCTGCCCTGGCCGTGCACCTGGGTGAGTCCAGGTCTGCGCTCCCAGAGGTGGATGTGGGTCCTCCTGCACCTGATGCTGGCCTTCCTGTCCCTGCGCTCTTCGACAGCCTCCTGACCTGTAGGACGAGGGATTCCTTGTTCTTCTGCCTGAAGTGAGCTCTTCTTCCACAGTCGCGTCTTCTCTCCTCTCTCTCGAAAAGTGACATATGCTCGTTTGATAAAATTAGAAGAGACAGACATGCAGACATACCACCCAAAGATAACTACTTTTTAGCATTTTGGTATATATCCTTCCAGAATTTTATCTGTCATTTGTTTATAATATGCGTGCGTTTCTTTCTTTGTTCATAAAAATGAGATCATATTATACTAAACTGCTGAAATTAATAGTAGATAGTAACTGTCTATATCGTTAAGCATTCTTTGATGTCCTGGTGAGAGCTGCTTTGTTTTGTCTTGGGCCCTTGTCTGGCCCTTGGTTGGACCAGCTCCCTCTGGTCAGGTTCTTCGGCACCCCATGGTGAGTAGCTTCCCAGTGTGTACACCTCGGGCTGTTTCTCTAGGGCTCAGCAGATGGGGCCATGTGCTGAGGTGAGGAAGGACCCTGTGGTTAAGAATGGTCTGCTCAGGGCCTCAAGGGCTCCCTGCAGCTGCCACGCACAGGCAGAAGCCAGGACAGAATCCCTGCAGCTGCCACTCAGAGGCGGAAGCCAGGACAGAGGGCTGGGAGACTCTGGTGGGAGTTGCTGGCTGGGGCTTGGCTTGTAGCTTCTGGTCTCTTGGGCAGAGGTAGCCCAGGTCGGGACAGAGCCCTGTTGCGGTGCCGGAGACCCTGTGCGGGAAAGGGGAGATCTGACATTATGACAGGGTCTGAATAACAGAGAACTTAGAAGAGGCGCAAGAAATGTACGTGGAACAAGGAGAGAGAGTCAGATGGCAGCTGTGCGATCCCACACCTCAGACATGGGCCTCGGGGAGCAGGCACTCGGTACTCCGGGGATACAGAGTCCCTCCTAGGCGCTTGGCCAAACCAGACAGTCCCCACTCACCCCAGGCCCCAAACACTGAGTACTGGGTGTTGGCATGAGAGGCACACAGCCGATGGAGAAGTTGGGAGCTGGTGAGGAGGGAGGCATCCAGGTGGCTTGGGGGAGACAGGGCCATCCCCTCTTAGAAACACAGAGATGCCTCAGGATATATATCCAAGTGAAGAAAGCAAAATACTGAACTCGGTCTCAGGTGCTACTTTTTGCATAAGAAAGGGAGAATGAAATATATATTTGGTGTGTGTTTTGTTTTTTTTTTTTGTTTTTTGTTTTTTGTTTTTTGTTTTGAGACAGAGTCTCACTCTATCGTCCAGGCTGGAGTGCAGTAGTGTGATCTTGGCTCACTGCAACCTCCGCCTCCCGGGTTCAAGCAGTTCTTGTGCCTTAGCTTCCTGAGTAGCTGAGACTACAGGTGTGCACCACCATGCCCAGCTAATTTATGTATTTTTAGTAGAGATGGGGTTTTGCCATGTTGGCCAGGCTGGTCTTGAACTCCTGACCTCAAGTGATCTGCCCACTTCAGTTAGGATTACAGGCGTGAGCCTCCACGCCCAGCTCAAATATGTATTAGTAAAACAGAAGTATTAGAACTGTAAGAACACCATGACAGTGCTTTGACATCTCCATTGCCTCATGGAATCTCATTCTGAGCTTCCTTGGTTACAAGTGAGAATTTTTCACATGGGTGTTGCTGTAGGTATGTATGTTGAGTAAATGACACAGGTCTCGCTGTGTCCCCCAGGCTGAAGTGATCTTCCCACCTCAGGCTCCCAGTAGCTGAGACCACAGGTGCACACCCACACACCCAGCTAGTGAGAGATGGGGTCTCACTGTGTTGCCCAAGCTGGTCTTGAACTTCTGGGTTTAAGTGATCCCCTGAGCTGTGATTGTGCAACTGCACTCCAGCCTGGGCATCAGAGTAAGGCCCTGTATCAAACAAAAAGTAAACCGAGGGCTGGGCCAGGCACGGTGGCTAACGCTGTAATCCCAGCACTTTGAGTGGCTGAGGTGGGCAGATCACTTGAGGTCAGCAGTTCGAGACCAGCCTGTCCAACATGGTGAAACCCCGTCTCTACTAAAAAAATTAAAAACTCGACTGGTTGCAGTGACTCATGCCTGTAAGCCCAGCATTTTGGGAGGCTGAGGTGGGCGGAGCACGAAGTCAGGAGATCGAGACCATCCTGGCTAACACGGTGAAACCCCATCTCTACTAAAAATACAAAAAATTAGCTGGGCATGGAGGCTGGCACCTGTAGTCCCAGCTACTCGGGAGGCTGAGGCAGGAGAATTGCTTGAACCTGGGAGGCGGAGGGTGCAGTGAGCCGAAATCGCACCACTCTACTCTGGCTTGGCAACAGAGCAAGACTCCCTCTCAAAAAAAAAAGCACTAACAACAACTACAACAGAATCAGCTGGGCATGGTAGGAGATGCCTGTAATCCCAGCTACCTGGGAGGCTGAGGCAGGAGAATCGCTTGAACCCAGGAGGCAGAGATCGCAGTGAGCCCAGGTGGTGCCACTGCACTCCAGCCTGGGCGGCAGAGCAAGACTGTTTCACAAGAAACGAACCAAAAAACCAAGGACCAATGCTCAGGCCATCCAGTTCAGAATGCACTAAATTCAGTTTTGTGAAATTCAAAGTAACTTTTTCCTTCATCCCTTATTTTGTGTGGATTACATTTATATGTTATAATTTCTGTTTTCAGATTTTGTACAGCAGCAATTTCTTACTCTCTCTGCAAGTTTTCTTCCCAGTCACGAGATACTTTGTGCAGCTGCTTATCTCCAGGCCTTATTAAAAAGGTAGGTTCACTCATTTCCTATTTTTCCATTCTGCCATACGTTTCAGGTTTATGCAGCTTTCGGACCGGAAGGCCGAGGTCTGCTGCCGCTTTGTGCCCATCTCAGGGGCAGCTCCTGGGTCAGGCTGGCTGTCATGGGGCAGCTCCTGAGTCAGGCTGGCTGTCATGGCCACCTCTGCTGTCTGCTTAGCAGCCTGACTGCTGAGTGCTGCCTTTCCTTGTGTTCCCTGAGTGTAAAGTGAAGTTGTATGAAGACAACTACAAGTCTGTAATTGTAATGAAATAGATGTTGGCATTTATAGGATAGATGAATTAAAAGATCAGTATTCATAATAAGTATCTTTCCCTGGAAAGAAGAATTCTTATTCTTCTCATCTAGTAAATGTTCCTTACATTGTTCAGACAAAGGAATTTTTTTTTTTTTGAGATGGAGTCTTGCTCTGTCGCCCAGGCTGGAGTGCAGTGGTGCGATCTCAGCCCACTGCAACCTCCATCTCCCGGGTTCAGGCAGTTCTCCTGCCTTAGCTTCCCAAGTGGCTGGGATTACAGGCACGTGCCACCATACCCGGCTAATTGTTTTGTATGTTTTTTAGTAGAGATAGGGTTTCACCATGTTGGCCAGGCTGTTTTCGAACTCCTGACCTCAAGTGATCCACCCGCCTTGGCCTCCCAAAGTGCTGGGATTACAGGCGTCAGCCACTGGCACCCGGCCCAGACAAAGGAATTTAAAGATGAGCGTTGGAAACCCTGAATGTCAAAAGTAAAGGTGAAATGGCACTGCAAACCAGTGTTGTCCTTTTATAGGATTTTAATGAACGTCTCGTGTATAAAATAGTGGTTTTCAGGCTGGGCGCGGTGGCTCATGCCTGTAATCTTAACATTTGGGAGGCCGAGGCGGGCAGATCATGAGGTCAAGAGATCGAGACCAGCCTGGCCAACATGGTGAAACCTGGTCTCTACTAAAAATACAAAAATTAGCCAGGCGTGGTGGTGCACGCCTGTAATCCCAGCTACTTGGGAGACTGAGGCAGGAGAATCGCTTGAACCAGGGAGGCAAAGGTTGCAGTGAGCCGAGACTGCACCACTGCACTCCAGCCTGGGCAACAGAGCGAGACTCCACCTCAAAAAAATAAATAAATGATGGTTTTCAACTTCAGGCTTCACATTAGAATCAACTGAGAAGCTTTTGAAACTATAGATTCCTGGCCCCTTTCCAGATAAATTAAGTCAGAATCTGGGAGCAGCCCCTGAGGATCCAGGGTGCACGTATTTCCAGTTATTTCCTCTGAGGAACTTTGTCCCTGGTGCCGAGTTTTTAAAGAAAACATGGAGTTTGAGCTTAGGAGAGGGCAGCGTGGTTCCCACCCAGCGTGCTGAGCAGGGATGACAGTCCTTGGAGCAGGCTGGTTATAAACGTGGGAGGCTCTCATCTCCTCGGGGGCAGAGATGGACACGGTCACGCAGCACCAATAGTGTGTCTGGCTTGTCCAGTTGGTGTGCATTTTTGGTGGGAACGCCATTCCTGGCAGAGGCCTAGAGATGGGCAGTTTCACTGCCCAGGACCAAACCAGCCCTACCCCTGGGAGGCAGTTTTGTTCCTGCAATTCTGATTCCAGACATTTAGCTCAAGGAAGCAGTCAGATGGCAGGAAGGTCTGCACATAGGCTCTTCCCTGGAGCACTGTGCACAGCCGTGACCGCTGAGGGGCTCTGCACCCTCCCAGGGGCTGGACTGAGGTCCCCTGAACGTGGGGTTGTGTGTTGTGCCCTCCCAAGGGCTGGACTGAGGTCCCCTAAACGTGGGGTTGTGTGTTGTGCCCTCCCAAGGGCTGGACTGAGGTCCCCTAAACGTGGGGTTGTGTGTTGTGCCCTCCCAAGGGCTGGACTGAGGTCCCCTAAACGTGGGGTTGTGTGTTGTGCCCTCCCAAGGGCTGGACTGAGGTCCCCTAAACGTGGGGTTGTGTGTTGTGCCCTCCCAGGAGCTGGACTGAGGTCCTCTGAACGTGGGGTTGTGTATTGCGCCCTCCCAGGGGCTGGACTGAGGTCCTCTGAATGTGGGGTTGTGTGTGTGGCATGGCTGTTGATGGTCTGTTTCCACCTGAGCATTTGCTCAGCCACTCACAGTGAAACTTGCGCAATGAAGAAACGGCCGGGTCACTCTCTGTTTCAGTTTCAGTTCCTCATGTTCAGATTGTTCTCAGAGGCCCGACAGCCTCTTTCTGAGGAGGACGTAGCCAGCCTTTCCTGGAGACCCTTGCACCTTCCTTCTGCAGACTGGCAGAGAGCTGCCCTCTCTCTCTGGACACACAGAACCTTCCGAGAGCTGTTGAAAGAGGAAGATGTTCACGTAGGTGACCGTTCCTTCTCCTGCATCATGCCACGTCTTGAGTCTAGGGTTTGTGTGTGCTCCTCGGGCAAGAACAGCAGCACGTAGGTGACCGTTCCTTCCCCTGCATCATGCCACGTCCCGAGTCTAGGGTGTGTGTGTGCAGACTGTCTCCTCGTCCCAAGTCTTGGTATGTGTGTGCCGACTGTCTCCTCGTCCCGAGTCTAGGGTGTGTGTGCAGGCTGTCTCTCCTCAGAGGCAAGAACAGCAGCACTTAGATGGTTTGATTGGAATCTTGACTAAAATTGTTGTGGCCTCATGTGCAGCTCTTAAGAAATTATACAGATACTGGGCACGGTGCTCACACCTGTGATCCCAGCACTGTGGGAGGCCAAGGCGGGTTGATTACCTGAACTCAGGAGTTCAAGACCAGCCCGGGCAACATAGTGAAACCCCATCTCTACAAAGAATGCAAAAATTAGCTGGGCGCAGTTGTGTGCACCTTTGGTTCCAGCTACTTGGGAGGCTGAGGCAAGAGAATCGCTTGAGCTCGGGAGGTGGAGGTTGCAGTGAGCCAAGATCACGCCACTCTACTCCAGCCAGGATGACACAGCAAGACCCTGTCTCAAAAAAATATATTAATAAATACAGAGAAACCCTGCTATACTTTGTCAGTTTCTCCCAACACGAACTTCTTTTTTTATTTTTACTGATATTTTTTTGAGACAACGTCTCGCTGTGCTCAGTGGTGCAGTCTTGGCTCACTGCAGCCTCTGCCTCCTGGGTTCAAGCAATTCTAGTGCCTCAGCCTCTCCAGTAGCTGGGACTACAGGCGCCTGCCACCACGCCCGACTAATTTTGGTATCTTTAGTACAGACGGGGTTTCACCATGTTGTCCAGGCTGGTCTTAAACTCCTGGCCTCAAGTTACCCGCACGCCTTGGCCTCCCAAAGTGCTAGAATTACAGGCGTGAGCCACTGCGCCCGAGAACTTGTTTTTTGTTGTTGTTGTTGTTTTTCTGGTGGAGTCTTGCTCTGGGCCACAGTGGTGCAATCTTGGCTCACTGCAGTCTCTGCCTCTCTGGTTCAAGTGATTCTCCTGCCTCAGCCTCCCAAGTAGCTGGGACTACAGGCGCGCACCACCACGCCTGGCTAAGTTTTGTATTTTTAGTAGAGATGGGGTTTCACCATGTTAGGCTGGTCTTGACCTCCTGACCTCCTGATCTGCCCACCTTGGCCTCCCAAAGTGCTGGGATTACAGGTGTGAGCCACTGCGCCCGGCCCCTGGGAACTTGTTTTAAACATGTCTGCCAGGCTCTGTGGTGGTCGCTCAGGGTCTCTGGGCTCACCCATGTGTGCCTGGTTACTGGAGCTGGCATTGCTCTCACCAGTGTGCCTTGGTACTGATTTATTTCTGAGGATGTTTGCCTGGTTGTTTTGGTCTTTAGAAAAAAATTTCAAGGTGGCTGGGCACAGTGGCTCATGCCTATAATCCCAGCACTTTGGGAGGCTGAGGTGGGCGAATCACGAGGTCAGGAGATGGAGACCATCCTGGGTAACACGATGAAGCCCCATCTCTACTAAAAATAGGAAAAAGTGATCCTTCTGCCTTGGCCTGCCAATATGTTGAGATTGCAAGTGTGAGCCACTGTGCCAAGCCTTTTGTGAAATTATTTTATTATTTTTAAATCATTATTTTTTTTTGGAGATGGAATCTTCCTCTCTTGCCCAGGCTGGAGTGCAGGGGCACAATCTTGGGTCACTGCAACCTCAGCCTCCTGGGTTCAAGGGATTCTCCTGACTCGGCCTCCCAAGTAGATGGGACCACAGGTACACGCCACCGCACCCAGCTAACTTTTTGTATTTTTAGTAGAGATGGGGTTTCACTGTGTTAGCCAGGATGGTCTCAATCTCCTGACCTCATCATCCTCCTGCCTCGGCCTCCCAGAGTGCTGGGATTACAGGCGTGAGCCACCACGCCCAACCCTTTTTTTTTTTTTTTTTTTTGTATTTTTAGTAGAAACAGGGTTTCACCGTGTTAGCTAGGATGGTCTCAATCTGCTGACCTCGTGATCTGCCTGCCTCGGCCTCCCAAAGTGCTGGGATTACAGGCATGAGCCACCGTGCTCGGCCTCCTAAAAATGTTTTTAAAAAACTTAGCTGGTCATGGCGATGTGCACCTGCAGTCCCAGCCATCTGAGAGGCTGAGGGGGAGAATTCTGGAGTTCAGGAGGCAGAGTCTGCAGCGAGCTACGATTGCACCACTGCACACACTCCAGCCTGGGCACACACTCCAGCCTGGGCAACAGAACCTGTTTCCAAAAATAAATGAAGGTATGCTACTGTGAATAGCTGTAGAATGTTGTTGTTTTGTTAGTTTCTTTTTTCTTTTTTTTTTCCTTTTTATAGATAGTTCTCACTCTGTTGCTCACTGCAGCCTTGACCTCCTGGGCTCAAGAGATCCTCCTGCCTCAGCCTCCCAAGAGGCTGGGACCACACACATGTGCCACCACGCCTGGCTGATTTTTAAATCTTTTGTAGAGACGGGGTGTCACCATGTTGCCTAGGCTGGTGTCAAACTCCTAGGCTCAAGCAATCTGCTGGCCTCAGCCTCCCAAAGTGCTGGGATTACAGGCATGAGCCACCACGCCCAGGTAATTTTTAAATGAGATGAGGTCTTACTATGTTGCCCAGACTAAAATAGCCCTTTTATACTTGGAAAGAAGGATTACAGTACTAACATCTTTGTGCTAGGGAAATCCTGTAAGAAATCATTCTTGATAAAACTAAGGTTTCTTTCCTGTGGAACTCTCAGCTGCAATTTCATTATAACACAGGGACATGGAGGGCTGCGTATGAGATGAAATGACAAACTGGTCTATAAACCTGTGGATGGATTGTGTGTTCTGTCCTCATTGTATTGAATTGCTCCCTTTCTTTCAGTTAACTTACCAAGACTGGTTACACCTGGAGCTGGAAATTCAACCTGAAGCTGATGCTCTTTCAGATACTGAACGGTAAGTGTTGAAAAGAGCTACCCTGGCCAGGTATAATGGCTCACACCTATAATCCCAGCACTTTGGGAGGCTGAGGCAGGAGATCTCTTGAATCCAGGAGTTTGAGGTCAGCCTGGGCAACACGGGAAGACTCCATCTCTACAAAAAATAGAAAAGAAGCCGGACATGCGGCACGTTCCAGTCATCACGGCCACTTGGGAGGCTGAGCAGAAGCATTGCTTGAGCCTGGGAGGTAGAGGCTGCAGCGAGCTGAGATCACACCACTGCACTTTAGCCTATGCAACGGAGTGAGACCCTATCTCAAAAGAAAAAGGAGCTTCCCTTTAAAATGTTACACGGTTTTCCACATTGTCTTAAAGCCTATGTTTTGTCATTTTATCCTCAATTTAATGTTTGGTTTAACTGTTAATCTTTGAGCAGAATTTCAATTTTTTTTTTTTCGGTGGCAAGATTTATTAAAGCAAAAGCGAAAGTAAAGCTTCCACGCGGTGGCAATTTCTGTTTCTCTTTTTTTTTTTTTTCTGAGACGGAGTCTCGCTCTGTCACCCAGGCTGGAATGCAATGGCGCGATCTTGGCTCACTGCAGCCTCCACCTCCCGGGTTCACGCCATTCTCCTGGCTCAGCCTCCCAAGTAGCTGGGACTACAGGCGCCTGCCACCACGCCCGGCTAATTTTTTGTATTTTTATTAGAGACGGGGTTTCAGCGTGTTAGCCAGGATGGTCTCAATCTCCTGACCTCATGATCCACTTGCCTTGGCCTCCCAAAGTGCTGGCGTTACAGGCGTGAGCCACTGCGCCTGGCTGGGTTGCCCAATTTCGGTTGTTATTCCTTTATTTAAGAAACATTTACTGAGCTCCTACCATGTGGCAGACAATTCTAGAGTGTTCTAGAAGCAGGGAATATAGAGGGGAAGAAACAAGCCTGCCCATATGGCACCTTTGTATCAATGAGGGCAGATGTGGCACATATAAGGCACCCACTTAGACTTCACCCTATCCTGGCTGGGGTATGGCTGCTGTCCGGCAGCTGTACACCTGTGTCCAGGCCCTGGCAACACACAGGTAGACACAGAAGTGGATTAAAGGTAGGAATGAGCTCTGGAGATAACAGACAGGGCCGTGTGAGAGGAAATGACCAGGCAGGAGCAGAGGCTGGTGTGGAGCAGGTGGTGCAGACTTTGAGGAGAGATGCCAGCCTTGACTTGGGGGCACCAAGAAGTGGGTAAATGAAGCAGTGAACCCCCATGAGTCCCAGGGCTGATGACTGAGACCATTTGAGACTATTTGAGAGGCCAGATGTGCTGCTCTGGGCATAGGAGTAGGGAGCCCAGAGGGCCCTTGGGTTTGAGGGTGTGAAGTTTAGGGTGGAGGTCAGGGAGAGGGGAATGTGGTCACTGCAGATATGGAGTATCCTGGTGGGTACATGAGTCTCAGGGTGCCTGCCACACCTAGACTCAGGAGAGGGTTGGCAACAGCCACCCTGTGCTCCTCGTCCTTCCGGCCATCAGGGGCCCTCCAGGCACATGCAGCACTGTCGCCTGCACCTGGATCCTGGTATCAGATTCTGGATGAAACCAACAGAAGTAATAGGAAAAGGAAAACATAGGGGCCACAAAAAGAAAACTCGCTGCTGCCTGCGGCAAAACAGGTGCTGATGGTTCAGGTCGTGCCAAGCCCGCTCTGCAGGCGCTTCCTTCGCTCACCCCCGTTTCTCCTCCCGGCTGCTCTCTGGGGTGGAATCTAAGGAGGAGGTCAGAGGGAGGGGCTTGTCTGCTGCATGAGGTCATGAGGACCACTCCTTACCACTCAGGTCACCGCTGCGTGGAAGTTGTGTTGAGAAGTGTTCCGGGATTTTCTTTCTTTTCTGAATTACTTAAGTGATACTTAGATACATTCTGTGCCGGTTCCAGACAGTGTGGGTGGAGCACCCCAGTTCCAGACAGCATGGGTGGAGCATCCCGGTCCCGGACAGCGTGGGTGGGGCACCCCGGTCCCGGACAGCGTGGGTGGGGCACCCCGGTCCCGGACAGCGTGGGTGGGGCACCCCGGTCCCGACAGCGTGGGTGGGGCACCCCGGTCCCGGACAGCGTGGGTGGAGCACCCCGGTCCCGGACAGCGTGGGTGGGGCACCCCGGTCCCGGACAGTGTGAGGAGAGCACACACTCCTTAGCACTCACATTTGCAGGATCGTGTGGAGCGTTTTCCTGGTTGTGGCTCTTTCTGCATAAATGGATTGCGGTATTGATGACTCTGTGCACTGCAGATTTGTTTGTTTGTTTGAGACAGGATCGCACTCTGTTGGCCAGGATGGAGTACAGTGTTGCACTCACGGCTCACGGCAGCCTCCCTCTCCAGAGCTCGAGTGATCCTCCTGCCTCAGCCTCCTGAGTAGCTGGGACCACAGGTGGGCACTACTATGCCCAGCTAATTTTTTTATTTTTTGTAGGAATGGGGTCTCCCTTTGTTGCTCAGGCTGATGTCAGACTCCTGGGCTCAAGTGATCCTCCCACCTTGGCCTCCCACAGTGCTGGGATTACAGGTGTAGCCACTGCAGTTTTGAGTGAGTGTCTCCTTGAGCCCCTTCCCATCCGTATCCACAGAGCCCACAGTCTGGATGCAGGTTGCTTCACCATCCCCTTCTGGTGGGCCTGTGAGTAGCTCAGGTGCCCTCAGGTGACTTTCCAGGCTACTTTTTTTTTTTTTTTTTTGAGACGGAGTCTCGCTCTGTTGCCCAAGCAGGAGTGCAGTGGCATGATCTCGGCTTACTGCAAGCTCCACCTCCCAGGTTCATACCATTCTCCTGCCTCAGCCTCAGGAGTAGCTGGGACTACAGGTGCCCACCACCACGCCCGGCTAATTTTTTTGTATTTTGAATAGAGACGAGGTTTAACCGTGTTACCCAGGATGGTCTCGATCTCCTAACCTCGTGATCCGCCCGCCTCAGCCTCCCAAAGTGCTGGGATTACAGGCATGAGCCACTGCACCTGCCCCAGCCTACATTTTTGTGCTTGCCTGTTCTGTTCACCAAGCTCATGTGCTGTGTGGCCAGCAGTTACCCCGTGGGATGTCATCCTGAGTGGCCTTTGATCCATGGAAGGCGGGGTCACAAAGGTCACTCCTGAGACCAGGCCTTTCCCACATCCCCAGGCATCCCACCCTGCAGACAGTGAGGTCTCATCCCTACTCCAAGGTCCCGAGCCGCCAGTCTCAACCCAGCTCTCACTAGTGCTGTGTGTCTCTTACTATGGGCCTATTCCCTGGTTATGGGGAACCGCTGGCCACGAAGCATTTCTCAGAATTGATGGCAGTGTTTGCTGTTCTAGGCAGGACTTCCACCAGTGGGCGATCCACGAGCACTTTCTCCCTGAGTCCTCGGCTTCAGGGGGCTGTGACGGAGACCTGCAGGCTGCGTGTACCATTCTTGTCAACGCACTGATGGATTTCCACCAAAGGTTAGCAGCACACACTGTATTAGGGTTCTCTGGAGGGACAGGACTAATAGGATATATATAAAGGGGAGTTTCTGGCCATGCTGGTGCCCATCTAATTAGCTAAGGGTGGGTCTGCCTTTCCCAGCCCATACCCAAATGTCAATCTCCTTTGGCAACACCCTCACAGACACACTCAGGATCAATGCTTTGCATTCTTCAGTCCAGTCACGTTGACAGTCAGTATTAACCATCACACAGCGATGAGGCCTTACTTTTAATCATGGTAGTTCTAAGAATGCATTTTTCTCTCAGTCCAATTTTGGTATGCAAAGTACACTTGAGCCTATCACATAGCAAATCTATGTCAATACAAAATAAAGCCAAGCTTCCTGCATCGCTTGTTTCTTTATGTGTATAGACTTGTCAGAAGCAACAACTTTGGGCCGGGCGTGGTGGCTCACACCTGTAATCCCAGCACTTTGGGAGGCTGAGGTGGGTGGATCACCTCAGGTCAGGAGTTCGAGACCAGCCTGGCCTACATGGTGAAACCTCCCTCTCTACTAAAAATACAAAAATGAGCTGAGTGTGGTGGCGAGTGCCTGTAATCCCAGCTACTTGGGAGGCTGAGGCAGGAGGATTGCTTGAACCTGGGAGGCAGAGGTTGCAGTGAGCCGACTGGGCGACAGAGCAAGACTCTGTCTCAAAAAAAAGATAAAAATAGCAACAACGTTGTTTTTCTGTTCTGTCACCTGGTATTCAAGGTGAGCATGTGTGAAGCACGGCACAAATGGCCTAGTAGATTCTGGAAATCACAGCCTCTCTCCATCTGAGAGGGATTCTCAGGACAGAGCAGTTCCTGAGGTGTTGCGTGTGGGCCAGAAGGATGGACGGAGTGTACCTGGGGCTGTCCAGGCTTTGTCCCCAGGGGCTCTTGTTTGCAGCTTCACACTGTTGTGTTACAGCTGCAGCATTCAGTACAGATGGCAAGTGTGTATGCAGCTTCCCCCCATGTCCCCTGCCTGCGGCAACCACGAATCCATTTTATGTTCATGGATTTGCCTGTTAGGGATGTTTAATATCAACAGAATCACGTAGTATGTGGCCCTTTGTGTCTGGCTTCTTTGGCTGAGCAGAATGTTTCTGAGGCTCATCTGTGTTGTAGCACAGCATACCCTTCCTTCTTATGGCTGACTGATGCTCACAGAAGGTATGGAGGCTGACGCACCTCCATCGTGGGTGACTTCTTGTTAACCCTACTCCAAGAATGCCTCCTGAGATTTCCCATTTATCTGCTGTTACCTTAAATCCCACTCTTAGGTCAAAACAACCTTGAGGCTGGGCGCAGTGGCTCATGCCTGGAATCTCAGCACTGGGAGGCCAAGGCAGGCGGATCATCTGAGCTCAGGAGCTCGAGACCAGCCTGGTGAAACTGTCTAGACAAAAAAAAAAATAAGCCAGGCATGGTAGTGTGTGCCTATGGTCCCAGCTACTCGTGAGGCTGAGATGGATTGCTTGAGCCGGGGAGGCAGAGGTTGCAATGAGCTGTGAAAACACCACTACATTCCAGCCTGGGTGACAGAGTGAGACTCCATCTCAAAACAAAAAAACAAATCTTCCACCATAAATCCAGCGGTTAGATTCACAGAGCATTCTTGCCTTTCCCTGAGGGGTTGACTTCAATAGTCCTTCCCTGTGGTATAGAAGCCCTGCCTGGGGGTAACAGTGCAGGGATGCATCGTCTCTCTAGGCTGCCTGAGACATGGCTTCTGTCTGTAAGTCCTTAAACGTTTCTGTTTGAGAAACTGGATTGTTCAGCCTCTTTCTTCAGCCTTCCAGCTTCCCCAGCCTTTATGGGTAGGTTTGCACAGAGCTGCTCACTGCGGAACAGAAAGATCAGCCATATTTTGTTTATCCATTCACTTTGTTTGTTTGTTTTTTGAGATAGTCTTACTTTGTCTTATTTATATTTATTTTGAAACCGGGTCTTTCTTTGTCACCGAGGCTGGGGTACAGTGACTGCAGCCCACTGCAGCCTCAACCTCCTGGGCTCAAGTGATCCTCCTGCTTCAGCCCCTCAAGTAGCTGGGACCACAGGCACCACCACACCTGGCAAATTTTTGTAGTTGTAGTAGAGATGGGGTTTCACCATGTTGGCCAGACTGGTCTTGAACTTCTGACCTCAGGTGATCTGCCCGCCTCGGCCTCCCAAAGTGCTGGGATTACAGGCGTGAACCTCTGCCAGGCCTGACTTGATGGTAGCCATCCTAGTGGGTATTAAGTGCTATTTGATTGTGGTTTCGATTTGCACTTCCCTAATGGATAGTGATTTTGAACATCTTTCCATTTTCATATTGGCCATTTTAGATTTTTTTTGGAGAAATCTGTTCACATCCTTAGCCCATTTGAAAACTGGGTCACATTCATGTACTGCGTAAGAATGTTCTGGTTAACAACGAGCCACATATATGACAGTAATCCCACATAGCCATAATTTTTTGTACCTTTTTTTTAACTGTGTTTTTACTGTACCTTTTCTATGTTTAGATACACAAATACTGTTGTGTTACAGTTGCAGCATGCAATACAGTTACATGCTATGCCGGTTTATAGCCTGGGAGCACTGGGCCGTGCCGTGTGGCCTAGGCGTGCGGGGGGCTCTGGTCTGTGTCTGTGCGGTGGGCCATGCCGTGTGGCCTAGGTGTGCGGGGGGCTCTGCTGTCTGTGTCTGTGAGGTGGGCCGTGCCGTGTGGCCTAGGTGTGCGGGGGGCTCTGGTCTGTGTCTGTGAGGTGGGCCGTGCCGTGTGGCCTAGGTGTGCGGGGGGGCTCTGGTCTGTGTCTGTGGTGGGCTGTGCCGTGTAGCCTAGGCGTGCGGGGGGCCTCTGGTCTGTGTCTGTGCGGCGGGCCGTGCCGTGTGGCCTAGGTGTGCGGGGGGCTGTGCTGTCTGTGTCGCTGTGGTGGGTCGTGCCGTGTGGCCTAGGTGTGCGGGGGGCTCTGCTGTCTGTGTCGCTGTGGTGGGCCGTGCCGTGTGGCCTAGGTGTGCGGGGGGCTCTGCTGTCTGTGTCGCTGTGGTGGGCCGTGCCGTGTGGCCTAGGTGTGCGGGGGGCTCTGGTCTGTGTCTGTGAGGTGGGCCGTGCCTTGTGGCCTAGGTGTGCGGGGGGCTCTGGTCTGTGTCTGTGAGGTGGGCCGTGCCGTGTGGCCTAGGTGTGCGGGGGGGCTCTGGTCTGTGTCTGTGAGGTGGGCCGTGCCGTGTGGCCTAGGTGTGCGGGGGGCTCTGGTCTGTGTCTGTGAGGTGGGTCGTGCCGTGTGGCCTAGGTGTGCCGGCGGCTCTGGTCTGTGTCTGTGCGGTGGGCCGTGCCGTGTGGCCTAGGTGTGCGGGGGGCTCTGGTCTGTGTCGCTGTGGTGGGCCGTGCCGTGTGGCCTAGGTGTGCGGGGGGCTCTGGTCTGTGTCTGTGAGGTGGGCGGTGCCGTGTGGCCTAGGTGTGCGGGGGGCTCTGGTCTGTGTCTGTGAGGTGGGCCGTGCCGTGTGGCCTAGGTGTGCGGGGGGCTCTGCTGTCTGTGTCGCTGTGTTGGGCCATGCCATGTGGCCTAGGTGTGCGGGGGGCTCTGCTGTCTGTGTCGCTGTGGTGGGCCGTGCCATGTGGCCTAGGTGTGCGGGGGGCTCTGGTCTGTGTCTGTGAGGTGGGCCGTGCCGTGTGGCCTAGGTGTGCGGGGGGCTCTGGTCTGTGTCTGTGCGGCGGGCCGTGCCGTGTGGCCTAGGTGTGCGGGGGGCTCTGCTGTCTGTGTCTGTGAGGTGGGCCGTGCCGTGTGGCCTAGGTGTGCGGGGGGCTCTGGTCTGTGTCTGTGCGGCGGGCCGTGCCGTGTGGCCTAGGTGTGCGGGGGACTCTGCTGTCTGTGTCTGTGAGGTGGGCCGTGCCGTGTGGCCTAGGTGTGTGGGGGGCTCTGGTCTGTGTCTGTGAGGTGGGCCGTGCCGTGTGGCCTAGGTGTGCGGGGGGCTCTGGTCTGTGTCTGTGAGGTGGGTCGTGCCGTGTGGCCTAGGTGTGCGGGCGGCTCTGGTCTGTGTCTGTGCGGTGGGTCGTGCCGTGTGGCCTAGGTGTGCGGGGGGCTCTGCTGTCTGTGTCGCTGTGGTGGGTCGTGCCGTGTGGCCTAGGTGTGCGGGGGGCTCTGGTCTGTGTCTGTGCGGTGGGCCGTCTGTGCGGTGGGCCGTGCCGTGCGGCGCGGCCTAGGTGTGCGGGGGGCTCTGGTCTGTGTCTGTGCGGTGGGCTGTGCCATGTGGCCTAGGTGTGCGGGGGGCTCTGGTCTGTGTCTGTGGTGGTCTGTGCCGTGTGGCCTAGGTGTGCGGGGGGCTCTGCTGCCTGTGTCGCTGTGGTGGGTCGTGCCGTGTGGCCTAGGTGTGCGGGGGGCTCTGGTCTGTGTCTGTGAGGTGGGCCGTGCCATGTGGCCTAGGTGTGCGGGGGGCTCTGGTCTGTGTCTGTGAGGTGGGCCGTGCCGTGTGGCCTAGGTGTGCGGGGGGCTCTGGTCTGTGTCTGTGAGGTGGGTCGTGCCGTGTGGCCTAGGTGTGCGGGCGGCTCTGGTCTGTGTCTGTGCGGTGGGCCGTGCCGTGCGGCGCGGCCTAGGTGTGCGGGGGGCTCTGGTCTGTGTCTGTGCGGTGGGCTGTGCCATGTGGCCTAGGTGTGCGGGGGGCTCTGGTCTGTGTCTGTGGTGGGCCGTGCCGTGTGGCCTAGGTGTGCGGGGGGCTCTGCTGCCTGTGTCGCTGTGGTGGGTCGTGCCGTGTGGCCTAGGTGTACGGGGGGCTCTGGTCTGTGTCTGTGCGGCGGGCCGTGCCGTGTGGCCTAGGTGTGCGGGGGGCTCTGCTGTCTGTGTCTGTGAGGTGGGCCGTGCCGTGTGGCCTAGGTGTGCGGGGGGCTCTGTTCTGTGTCTGTGAGGTGGGTCGTGCCGTGTGGCCTAGGTGTGCAGGCGGCTCTGGTCTGTGTCTGTGCGGTGGGCCGTGCCGTGTGGCCTAGGTGTGCGGGGGGCTCTGCTGTCTGTGTCGCTGTGGTGGGTCGTGCCGTGTGGCCTAGGTGTGCGGGGGGCTCTGGTCTGTGTCTGTGCGGTGGGCCGTGCCGTGCGGCGCGGCCTAGGTGTGCGGGGGGCTCTGGTCTGTGTCTGTGAGGTGGGCTGTGCCGTGTGGCCTAGGTGTGCGGGGGGCTCTGGTTTATGTCTGCGGTGGGCTGTGCCGTGTGGCCTAGGTGTGCGGGGGGCTCTGCTGTCTGTGTCGCTGTGGTGGGTCGTGCCGTGTGGCCTAGGTGTGCGGGGGGCTCTGCTGTCTGTGTCGCTGTGGTGGGTCGTGCCGTGTGGCCTAGGTGTGCGGGGGGCTCTGGTCTGTGTGCGGTGAGCTGTGCCATGTGGCCTAGGTGTGCGGGGGGCTCTGGTCTGTGTCTGTGGTGGGCTGTGCCGTGTGGCCTAGGTGTGCGGGGGGCTCTGCTGCCTGTGTCGCTGTGGTGGGTCGTGCCGTGTGGCCTAGGTGTGCGGGGGGCTCTGGTCTGTGTCTGTGTGGCGGGCCGTGCCGTGTGGCCTAGGTGTGCGGGGGGCTCTGCTGTCTGTGTCTGTGAGGTGGGCCGTGCCGTGTGGCCTAGGTGTGCGGGGGGCTCTGGTCTGTGTCTGTGAGGTGGGCCGTGCCGTGTGGCCTAGGTGTGCGGGGGGCTCTGGTCTGTGTCTGTGAGGTGGGTCGTGCCGTGTGGCCTAGGTGTGCGGGGGGCTCTGGTCTGTGTCTGTGCGGTGGGCCGTGCCGTGCGGCGCGGCCTAGGTGTGCGGGGGGCTCTGGTCTGTGTCTGTGAGGTGGGCCGTGCCATGTGGCCTAGGTGTGCGGGGGGCTCTGGTCTGTGTCTGTGAGGTGGGCCGTGCCGTGTGGCCTAGGTGTGCGGGGGGCTCTGGTCTGTGTCTGTGGTGGGCTGTGCCGTGTGGCCTAGGTGTGCGGGGGGCTCTGCTGTCTGTGTCGCTGTGTTGGGCCGTGCCATGTGGCCTAGGTGTGCGGGGGGCTCTGCTGTCTGTGTCGCTGTGGTGGGCCGTGCCATGTGGCCTAGGTGTGCGGGGGGCTCTGGTCTGTGTCTGTGCGGTGGGCCGTGCCATGTGGCCTAGGTGTGCGGGGGGCTCTGGTCTGTGTCTGTGAGGTGGGCCGTGCCGTGTGGCCTAGGTGTGCGGGGGGCTCTGCTGTCTGTGTCGCTGTGGTGGGTCCTGCCGTGTGGCCTAGGTGTGCGGGGGGCTCTGCTGTCTGTGTCGCTGTGGTGGGTTGTGCCGTGTGGCCTAGGCGTGCGGGGGGCTCTGGTCTGTGTCTGTGCTCTTGGATGTTCACGTGATGAAACCACCTAAAGATGTGTTTCTCAGAATGGATCCTTGTCATTGAGCAGTTCATGACTCTATTTGCCTTACTGAGTTGTATGAGTTCTTTATATATTTTAGATAAAGTTCTTATCAAATATATGATTTGTAAATATTTTCTCCCATTCTGTTAATTCTTTTTTCACTCTCTTGATAGTATCGTTTAATGCACAAAGGTTTCAAATTTTTATAAAGTCCAGATCATTTATTTTTAGTTTAGCTCTTTAGGATTTTGATTCATTTTGATGGATCAGAAAACATTTTGGGCCAGCCACGGTGGCTCACGCCTGTAATCCCAGCACTTTGGGAGGCTGAGGCGGGCAGATCACTTGATGTCAGGAGTTCGAGACCAGCCTGGCCAACATGGCGAAACTAAAAAAATACAAAAACTAGCCAGGCATGGTGGCAGCCGCCTGTAATCCCAGCTACTCGGGAGGCTGAGGCAGGAGACTTGCTTGAACCTGGGAGGCGGAGGTTGCAGTGAGCCAAGATTGTGCCACTGCACTCCAGCCTGGGCGACAGAGTGACTGTCTCAAAAAAAAAAAAAAAAGTGTTGTGTGAGGTCATCCAGCTTTATTCTGTTGCTTGTGGCCATGCAGTTGTCTCAGCACCATTTGTTGAAAACAGTTCTTTCCCCACTGAAGGGTCTTGGCACCCTTGTCAAAAGTTAGATGGCTGCTCAAGTGAGGGTATGTTTCTGGCTCTCATTGTGTTCCCTTGATCTGTATGTCCATATGCACTGCGTCATTGGAATGAAGCTTTGTAGTAGGTTTTAAAATTGGGAAGTGTGAGGCCTCCAACTTGGTTCTTCTTTTTCAGGATGGTTTGGCTTTTCTAGGTGCTTTGTAGTTGTGTCTTAATTTTGGGATGAGCTTGTCAGTTTCGACAAAAGTAGCTGGGACCCTGATACGGACTGCATGTGGGGCAGTATTGCCATCTCAGTGATAGCAAGTCTTCTTTCCTTTTGAATCATTTGTTGCTAATGTATAGAAACACCAGTGATTCTTGTATATTCATTGGCTCTAGTCATTTATTAGTTCTAAGAGTGTTTTTGTATCGATTCCTTAGGGCTTTGTATATATAAGATCATATCTGGCCAGGCATGGTGGCTCACGCCTGTAATCCCAGCACTTTGGGAGGGTGAAGTGGGCAGATCATGAGGTCAGGAGTTGGAGACCAGCCTGGCCAACATGGTGAAACCCCATCTACTAAAAATACAAAAATTAGCCAGGCATCGTGGTGGGCTCCTGTAATCCATTACTTGGGAGGCTGAGGCAGAAGAATCACTTGAACTCAGGAGGCAGAGGTTGCAGTGAGTTGAGATCATGCCACTGCAACTCCAGCCTGGGGACCAGCCCCAGAGGGTCGGTGGGTCTCTCCCTGTGTGCAGCGACGAGAGAGTGTAGAAATAAAGACACAAGACAGAGATAAGAGAAAAGGCAGCTGGGCCCGGGGGACCACTACCACCAATGCGCGGAGACTGGTAGTGGCTCCGAATGTCTGGCTGCGCTGTTATTTACTGGATGCAAGGCAGAAGGGGCAGGGTAAACAATGTGAGTCACCTCCAATCATAGGTAAGGTCACATGGGTCACGTGTCCACTGGACAGGGGGCCCTTCCCTGCCTGGCAGCTGAGGCAGAGAGGGAGAGGAGACAGAAAGACAGCTTACGCCATTATTTCTGCATATCAGGGACTATTAGTACTTTCACTAATTTTGCTACTGCTATCTGGAAGGCAGAGCCAGGTGTACAGGATGGAACATGAAGGTGGACTAGGAGTGTGACCACTGAAGCACAGCATCACAGGGAGACGGTTAGGCCTCCGGATAACTGCGGGCGAGTCTGACTGATGTCAGGCCCTCCACAAGAGGTGGAGGGGCAGAGTCTTCTCTAAACTCCCCCGGAGAAAGGGAGACCCCCCCACCCTTTCCCGGTCTGCTAAGTAGCGGGTGTTGTTTCTTGACACCTTTTGCTACCGCTGGACCACGATCCGCTTGGTGACCGGCGTCTTCCCAGACGCTGGCGTCACCGCTAGACCGAGGAGCCCTCTGGTGGCCCTGTCCGGGCATAACAGAAGGCTCGCACTCTTGTCTTCTGGTCACGTCTCACTGTGTCCCCTCAGCTCCTATCTCTGTATGGCCTGGTTTTTCCTAGGCTATGATTATAGAGCAAGGATTATCATAATATTGGAATAAAAAGTAATTGCTATCAACTAATGATTAATGATATTCATATGTAATCATATCTAAGATCTATATCTGGTATAACAATTCTTGTTTTATATTTTATTATACTGGAACAGCTCGTGTCCTCTGTCTCTTGCCTTGGTGCCTGGGTGGCTTGCCACCCACATCCTTGCATTCTTGGGATAAGCCTCCTTGGTCATGGTACATAATTTTTGTATTTCCTGGGTTGGGGTTGGTAGTATTTTGTGGCAGTTTTTGTTGTTTATTGTTGACTAATGTGAGGGTCACACTGTCAGAGAAGCACAGCCATCACTCAGCTCCGGAGGCAGGAGGAGAACTGGGAACTTCAGCACTATTAGGCGATACTGAGGAGGATTTTATTGTATTTTCATTTCAGCTCAAGGAGTTATGACCACTCAGAAAATTCTGATTTGGTCTTTGGTGGCCGCACAGGAAATGAGGATATTATTTCCAGATTGCAGGTGAGTTTGAGGGTGCCACAACTCAGTGCATTCACTTCATTTAAGCCGCGTGCTATTAAGATATTTATTGCCAGGCGCGGTGGCTCACGCCTGTAATCCCAGAACTTTGGGAGGCCGAGGCAGGCGGATCCCACGGTCAGGAGATCGAGACCATCCTGGCTAACACGATGAAACCCCGTCTCTACTAAAAATACAAAAATTTAGCCGGGCGTGGTGGCGGGCACCTGTAGCCCCAGCTACTCGGGAGGCTGAGGCAGGAGAATGGAATGAACCCAGGAGGCGGAGCTTGCAGTGAGCCGAGATTGTGCCACTGCACTTCAGCCTGGGCGGGCGACAGAGTGAGACTGCGTCTCAAAAAAAAAAAAAAGATATTTATTGTTGGCTCAGGCTTGTAATCCCAGTACTTTGGGAGTCCGAGGCTGGTGGATCACCTGAAGTCTATACAGGTAGGCAGCACGTACCTATGTGGGTTCACTGTCAGTCAGCAGGCATTTACCGGTGCTGGCCACCCGTGCGTCTTCTGTGCCAGGCCCCTGTCTCCCCCTCCCCCAGCTCTGGGGCCTCCCAGCTCCTCAGCCGGATGCTTTCCCTAGACCCACCTGGCTCCTCCTCAGTGAGACCATCTGCTTTTTCCTCTTCATTGTAATCATAATTATTGTTATTATCGGGACAGGGTCTTGCTCTGTCACCCAGGCTAGAGTATAGTGGTGCGATCATATCTCTCTGCAGCCTTGACTTCCTGGGCTCAAGCAATCCTGACAGCGTGCACCTGTGTGCGCCACCACACCCAGCTGATTTTTTGTAGAGACGGAGTTCTGCCATGTTGCCCAGGCTTGTCTCGAACTCCTGGGCCCAAGTGAACCACCCATCTCGGTCTCCAAAATTGTTGGATTACAGGCATGAGCCACTGCACCTGATCTTTATTCTTCTTTAAAAAATACAGCCAGCCGGGCACGGTGGCTTACGCCTGTAATCCCAGCACTTGGGGAGGCTGAGGTGGCTAGATCACTTGAGGTCAGGGGCTCGAGACCAGTTTGGCCAACATGGTGAAACCCCATCTCTACTAAAAATACAAAACACTAGTCGAGCATGGTGGTGTGTACCTATAGTCCCAGCTACTCAGGAAGCTGACTTACGAGAATCAGCTGAGCTCGAGAGTCAAGGCTGCCATAAGCCAAGACTGCACTGCCGCACTCCAGCCTGGGCAACCGGACTGAGACTGTCTCAACAACAACAACAACAACAAAAGACTTGTGAGGCAAAAATGATGTGTGGGGTAAAATGTTAGCCAGAGGTTAATCTGGGTGAAGGGCACATGAGTGTCCTCCTGCTGTTTTGTTTTGTTTTGTTTTGTTTTGTCTGTTTGTTTTTGAGACAGAGTCTTGCTCTGGAGTGCAGGCTGGAGTTCAGTGGCGGGATCTTGGCTCACTGCAGCCTCTACCTCCCGGATTCAAGCTATTCTCCTGCCTCTGCCTCCTGATTAGCTGGGATTACAGGCGCCTGCCACCACACCCAGCTAATTTTTGTATGGCAAAATTTTGTATGGCTAATTTTGTTGGCTAGGCTGGTCTTGGACTCCTGACCTCAGGTAATCCACCTGTCTTGGCCTCCCAAAGTGCTGGGATTACAGGCGTGAGCCACCATACCTGGCCTTTTTTTTTTTTTTTTTTTTTTGAGACGGAGTCTCGCTCTGTTGCCCAGTCTGAAGTGCAGTGGCGCGATCTGGGCTCACTGCAAGCTCCACCTCCCGGATTCACGCCATTCTCCTGCCTCAGCCGCCTGAGTCGCTGGGACTACAGGCGCCTGCCACCATGCCCAGCTAATTTTTTTGTATTTTTTAGTAGCAACAGGGTTTTACCATGTTAGCCAGGATGGTCTCCATCTCCTGACCTCGTGATCCGCCCGCCTTGGCCTCCCAAAGTGCTGGGATTACAGGCATGAGCCACCACGCCCAGCTGTTTTTTCTTAATTGATAAGTAGTACTGTAACTCCTGGGCTCAAGGAATCTGCCTGCCTCGGCCTCCCAAAGTGCTGGCATTACAGACGTGAGCCACAGCACCCGGCCTGCACTGTTCTATATTTGCAATTTCAAAGTGATTTCCAATTGAAATAGTTTGCCCCACTTGTTCCTTCTTGCCCTGTCCACTGTGGAGACCTCTCCCTGACCCCTGCTGTCTGGGTCCCCGACTGGCTGGGCAGTGAGCCCCGAGGCCTTCCTGTGCCAGCATACTGCTCTTTTCCAGGAGATGGTAGCTGACCTGGAGCTGCAGCAAGACCTCTCAGTGCCTCTCGGCCACACCCCTTCCCAGGGGCACTTCCTCTTTGAGATTTTCCGCAGACGGCTCCAGGCTCTGACAAGCGGGTGGAGCGTGGCTGCCAGCCTTCAGAGACAGAGGGAGCTGCTAATGTACAAACGGTAACACCTACTACCACCTGGGCAGGGCAGCACCACCTGGGCAGGGCAGCATCTCATGACGGTCCTAGAGTTTCTTTGTAGTGAGTTTGTTTCTCGTTGCTTACTTGGCTGTGTGTCCCCACCCCAAGCCTGTCCGTCTCTGTGGCACATGCCGCGGAGAAGAGGATCTGGAGGGTTGAAAGTACTTTTGACTAAAACCTTCCAGCCAAGCGAGGTGGTTCCTGCCTGTAATCCTAGGACTTTGGGAGGCTGAGATGAGTGGATCACCTGAGGTCAGGAGTTTGAGACCAGCCTGACCAACATGGCGAAACGCCACGTCTACTAAAAATACAAAAAAAAATACAAAAAAATTTAGCTGGGCGTGGTGGCGGGCACCTGTAATCCCAGCTACTCGGGAGACTGAGGCAGGAGAGTGGTGTGAACCTGGGAGGCAGAGGTTTCAGTGAGCCGCGATCACGCCATTGCACGCCAGCCTGGGCAACGGAGCGAGACTCTGTCTCAACAACAACAACAAAACCTTCCTGCTCAGACGTGGAGGGACGTCGCAGAAGGAGCTCTTGTGAAAGTAGGGAAAAGTGTTGAGAAACGCCCACGGCGGCTGCATTTATAAGAAGAAGCGTGGAGTCATTTAATTTTACAGTCATAGGGAATTGCTTCACTAGACAGACTGGTGCGTCATCCACTTGGTTATTATGTAACTGTCAGAAGTTGTTGGTTATTATGTAACTGTTAAAAGTTGTTTGGTAACACATTTTGAGTGCAGTGGGCCAAACACGGTATAGGGGAGGTGGGCTCAGAGTGCAGGCTTTGGATGGGACAGAGGGACACAGGCCAAGGCTCTGGTTCCAACTGTGGCCCTGGGTTTCAGGGTAGTGGTTGCTGCTCTGAGAGTCTGAGCCCTTGGGAAGGAGCAGAGTGTACGCTGTGCTGTCGCCACCAATATAGCCCCTTCTTTCCAGGATCCTCCTCCGCCTGCCTTCGTCTGTCCTCTGCGGCAGCAGCTTCCAGGCAGAACAGCCCATCACTGCCAGATGCGAGCAGTTCTTCCACTTGGTCAACTCTGAGATGGTAGGTGCCCCGTGTGCACGTGTCCGTCTGATCTGTCAGTGCCTGTGGCGCTGACAGCAGCTCTTGCAGCCTCCATGCGTGTACTGACCGTGTGAATTACTGAGGAAAGGGTTCAAAGTCAAATAGGGAACAGTGTCTGGAATGCCATGTGAGGGAGGACCCCACCCACAGCCAGGACGGCCACCAGCACATCACCAAACCAGCTGTAGGCTGCCTTCTCCCAAGTTTGAGTTCCTTTAGTTTCCCTCAAGTTTTAATGATTTTGACACATGGAATCGTACAGACCATTTTGTGTGCCATGCACCTCGGTTCATTTATTTCTAATCTCAACATGCTTCATGTGTAAAAAAGCCTTGTGGTGATCTGACTACTGCTGTTGCCTGCCAGGCAGCCCAGTTATCTTCCATTTTAGACACTGCCCAGCGTCAGTTGCAGGGTGATCTTAACCAGTAGGCTGGGTGCGGTGGCTCACGCCCGTAATCCCAGCACTCTGGAAAGGTGGGTGGATCACTTGAGCCCAGGAGTTCGAGACCAGCCTGGGCAACACGACAAAACCCTGTTTCTACAAAAAATAGAAAAATTAGCTGGGTATGGTGGTGCACGCCTGTAGTCCCACCTACTTGAGAGGCTGGGTCAGGAGGATTAATTGAGCCCAGGAGGCAGAGTTGCACTGAGCCAAGATCCCACCACTACACTCCAGCCTGGGTGACAGAGCGACACTCTTGTCTCAAATAAAAAGAAGTGGCACTTGCTGTGGGGAGGGGCAGCGTAGGGACCCAGTTGGTCAGAGCTGGGGAGACAGATACCAGCCCCTCCCACTCTACAGAGAGCTGCTTCTGCTCCCGAAGGCCTTTTTCTTGTTTTTGAAGATGCACAAACGTGAGAGATGGAATTCAGGTTCCATGCCAGCTGTGCAGCATTTTATATTTTTATTTATTTATTTTTTTATTTTTTGAGACAGAGTCTTGCTTTGTCGCCCAGGCTGGAGTGCAGCAGTGCAATCTTGGCTCACCCCGCAACCTCCGCCTCCCAGGTTCAAGCGATTCTTCTGCCTCAGCCTCCTGAGTAGCTGGGACTACAGGTGCCTGCCACCATACCCGGCTAAGTTTTGTATTTTTAGTAGAGATGACGTTTTACCATGTTGGTCAGGCTGGTCTTGAACTCCTGACCTTGTGATCCACCCGCCTTGGCCTCCCAAAGTCCTGGGATTACAGGTGTGAGCCCGGCCTTGTGCAGCACTTTAAAATGTGACAAGGAAAGCAGAGGACGTGAGACTAGCAAAAGCTTTCAGAAAATCACTATGGTCTCCTTTGAATTCTTATGAATGGCTGTTTTTCGGAAAGCTCTCAGTTGGCACGTGACAGCCGACAGACAGGAAAACACCATAGACAGCACTTGGTTAGTGAAGGGACCAGAGGATGGTTGGCCCTTGGTATTAGTGTCGTCCTCACCACAGATCTAGGCTCCGGGTGCGTCCCCTTCCCTGCGGCTGCTTGTGCCTCCCTGGCTTCTTCCTGGAGCCTACAAGACTGTTTCGGCCAGAGCTGGTGGGCTGCAGGATCTGGCCGCCCAGGGAAGCCGTTAAGTTTCAGGACAGCACAGCCAGGGCGCCAGGCCCGGTCAGCCAGGAGCACCATCCATGGTGGCCACACCAAGCCTTAGCGAGTGTTTTTCTCACAACTGAATCCACAGCAGCCACTCTGCATGTTGGTCTCGCCTCTCTTCCTGTGGGCTTTTCTTACCTGCCTTGAACTCTTTTGCAGAGAAACTTCTGCTCCCACGGAGGTGCCCTGACACAGGACATCACTGCCCACTTCTTCAGGGTGAGCTGCTCCCTCAGCCCCTCTCGTGGCCTTCTCAGAACGCCGTGGGTGGATCCTCCTGTCAGCTTCCTGCGAGTTCCTTCACTCTACTAGTTGTGGGTCCTCACAAACCGCTGACCTCCTGCTGCATTCTCTCCTGCAGGGCCTCCTGAACGCCTGTCTGCGGAGCAGAGACCCCTCCCTGATGGTCGACTTCATACTGGCCAAGTGCCAGACGAAGTGCCCCTTAATTTTGACCTCTGCTCTGGTGGGTCACCTGTCTTGTTGGGTGTTTTGTTTTGGGGATGAGTGGGAGACTCCACAGCTGCCTCTGGCATCTCTGCGGCACGTCTCCATCACGGGTGTTACCATCTCAGGGAAAATGCGTCAGGAGACATGGAGGCCACAGTTAAAGATGCCAGCTCACAGCAGATGAGGGCCGCACATCCTGAGTTCCCAGAACCGTCCCTGCCCCCACCGCCGTCACCATGGCACCCTCAGGACTTCTCCCCTGTGGACCCCACTCAGACCCCACGGGCACCTTCATGTCCACAGGGGTGCAGGGCTTGTTTCTTCACGGTCTTGGGTTGTGCACTGGCTGGAGGCTGTACGGTGGCTGCCTGTGCCCCGTCACGAGAGCATAACTGTGGCCCACTTGGCCCTGACTATGCTTTCTTGGGACTTCGGAGCAGAGACTTCACCTCAGCTCCCGCCACAGCTCAGCAGGCTCCCCTAGCAGCCCAGGGTCCCGGGAGTGGGAGGAGGGCAGCATTTCCCTCACTTCCTTGGCGGCTCACTTAGTCCTGAAGACCACAGCTGTCGCCCTTCCTTCTCGGTCATCAGGGACACGAGGGCCTTTTTCTCCGCAGCACGGCATGTTCCCCAGGGAGCTCCTCAAGCAGGCTGCATTTGCACCGAGTTGTAGCTCAGTTGGTGGAATTCGTGAGAAATGAACTCTTCGGTGTTTAGAACGCCATCTCTCAGCTGAGGGCATCCAAGGACCAGGCATTCCCAGCTCAGGGCAGTGTGGTCTCTTCACTGTTTTGTTCCCAGCTCAGAGGAGTGTGGTCCCTTCACTGTTTCGTTCCCAGCTCAGGGCAGTGTGGTCCCTTCACTGTTTCATTCCCAGCTCAGGGGACTGTGGTCCCTTCACTGTTGCGTTAGGCCAGGCTCTTCCTTCTCCAAATTCCACGTCTTCCGTGAGTGTGGGTAATAATGCCTCATGGAACTGCTTTGAGCCTTAATTGACGTAAAAAATATTGGCTTTGGAGTTCCAGAGCGCAGGGTGAGTGTGGGCCTGTGGTGGCCTGTAGGAGCACTGGGGGCTTGTCATGGCTGTGGCAGCAGAGGTGTGTCCACCTCAGCCACCCTCATCTGTGTGCTGGTGCTGTCTCCATAGGTGTGGTGGCCGAGCCTGGAGCCTGTGCTGCTCTGCCGGTGGAGGAGACACTGCCAGAGCCCGCTGCCCCGGGAACTGCAGAAGCTACAAGAAGGCCGGCAGTTTGCCAGCGAGTACGTGTGGGTGGTGAGATGGGGTGTGCCCGCCCAGATGCACTTCGGGACCTGCTCACGGTCATCTCCTAAACACCCTGGCTTGCTTGAGAGAAGCGGTGTGGGCAGCCTCTCGTGTGAGCAGGGAGAAAAGAACCGAGTTCTCATGGTGGTGGGCGCCTGTAATCCCAGCTACTGGGGAGGCCGAGGCAGGAGAATCACTTGAACCCAGGAGGCGGAGTTTCCAGTGAGCCGAGATCACTCCAACGGCCAATAGAGCAAGACTCTGTCCAGAAAAAAAAACAAAAAAAAAACAGCCTCTGCCAGTCTCTCGTCTGAGTGAGGAACGGCCTCTCCCAGGCTCCCGTCTGAGTGAGGAGCTCGAGTGATTCCTTTGCACCTGCTCCCCTTCCTCTTATATCTAATGTGGGCTCCCAGAGTGCACCTCGTGCTGGTAGGGTCAGTGTCATGGGGACCTCAGGGATGCAGATTCTCAGCCTACCCTGACCTGTCGACCCCAGTCAGATATTCACGGGTCCTTGCAAACCATCAAGCTCCTGGCGCGATCCAGGCTCAGACACCCTTCTGAGGACCACAGAGCTGACAGCCACTCCACCTGCTGAATGTGGGTGCCGTGTTCTTAAGGGGTCGTCAGAGGGCACTGCTAGTACCCATCCTGCCTCCTTGGAGAACACCTTACTTTGTGACTAGTTTTGAATCACTGATGCCACACTGGGTCCCCTCAGGGTTTGGCTGCTCGCCGTCTGCTGAAAGAACAAAAGAGGGCCCCGGCGCGGTGGCGCACACCTGTAATCCCAGCACTTTGGGAGGCCAAGGCAGGTGGATCACCTGAGGTCAGGAGTTTGAGACCAGCCTGGCCAACATGTGAAACCGTCTCTACTGAAAATACAGAAATGAGCTGGGTGTGATAGTGTGTGCCTGTAGTCCCAGCTACTCAGGAGGCTGAGGCAGGAGAATTGCTTGAACCCAGGAGGTGGAGGTTGCACTGAGCCGAGATCATGCCATTGTAGTCCAGCATGGGCAACGAGAGAGAAACTCCACCTCAAAAAAAAAAGGAGAAAGCAGGTCACACCTCCAGTTCTAATTCTACAAACAGATCAGATTGTCTGAAGTTTTGGTTTTTTTTTTGTTTTGTTTGAGACAGAGTTTCACTCTTGTCACCCACCCTAGAGTGAGATGGCATGATCTCGGCTCACCATCACCTCCGCCTCCCAGGTTCAAACGATTCTCTTGCCTCAGTCTCCTGAGTAGCTGGGATTACAGGCGTGAGCCAACATGCCTGGCTGATTTTGTATTTTTAGTAGAGACAGGGTTTCTCCATGTTGGTCAGGCTGGTCTCGAACTCCCGACCTCAGGTGATCTGCCTGCCTCAGCCTCCCAAAGTGCTGGGATTACAGGCGTGAACCACCACGCCCTGCCTCGTTTTTGTTTATTTGAGATTGAGTCTCACCGTGTTGCCCAGGCAGGTCTCAAACTGCTGGGCTTAAGCGATCCTCCTGAAGTGCTATGATTGCAGATGTGAACTATCATGCCCAGCTTATTTAAAGTCTCTTAAACCACAGCATTGTTTCATTAATTTCCTACCAATTTTTTAACCAGCCAGAAAACTCAGACACCACACTGGGGCCAGAGCCAGGCAGTCCTTTGTTCTCTGTTGTAGGAGGGAATGCCTGATCCACAGGGCCAGGCATGGACAACTGAGGAAAATGAGGCCTCTTCTTCCAAAATGTAGGCAGCTGGGGCCCAAGAGCACAGGGCAAGGTAGACAGGACCAGGCCAGCTGCCTGCTCAGTCAGCAGCTCTCAGAATGCCAGGATGCCGTGGGGGCAGCACCAGCACCTGCCCACACTCTCACGTGGACCTGGGGGTGCTGGGGGATGCAGACCTAGTTTCTGATGGTCCTGAAACCCTTCTCTGTCCTCTGATGGAAAGGCAGGCCCCAAAGGTGACAGGTGGGAATAAGGACTCGGTTTCTATGGCGTGGTTGTATGGTTGTAAGGCCCTGCAATGACCCCGTTCTCTCTGTCCCAGTTTCCTCTCCCCTGAGGCTGCCTCCCTGGCACCCAACCCGGACTGGCTCTCAGCTGCTGCACTGCACTTTGCGATTCAACAAGTCAGGGAAGAAAACATCAGGAAGCAGCTAAAGAAGCTGGACTGCGAGAGAGAGGAGGCAAGATAGGAAATTCTTTTACTCATTTATTTTCTCGCAAGCTTGGTTTCAATCAGTGCTATTTCTCTGGGCTTGTCTGATGAACTGTTTTTCTAAAGACAAATATGTGGCTTGGAGCAAGACTTTTTTTTTTTTTTTTTTTGTATTTTTAGTAGAGACGGGGTTTCACTGTGTTAGCTAGTATGGTCTCGATCTCCTGACCCCGTGATCCTCCCTCCTTGGCCTCCCAAAGTGCTGGGATTACAGGCATGAGCCACCACGCCCGGCTGGCTTGGAGTAAGACTTTGACTATCAAGTTTACTAGTAAAAATAATAATTTCATTTTTTTAAATGGTTGTATGTAGTTGAGACAGGGTGTCACTGTCGCCCAGGCTGGAGTGCAGTGGTGCAGTCAGCTTACTGCAGCCTCTTCTGGGCTCAAGCCATCCTCTTACCTCAGCCTCTGGAGTAGCTCGGACTACAGGTGTGTGCCACCATGCCCGGCTCATTTTGTAATTTTTTCTGAGATGGGGGTCTGTAGTCCAGGCATGGTGGCTCATGCCTGTAATCCCAACACTTAGGGAGGCCGAGGCAGGCGGATCACTTGGTGTCAGGAATTTGAGACCAGCTTGGGCAACATGGTGAAACCTTGTCTCTACTAAAAACACAAAAATTAGTCGGGTGTGGTGGTGCGCACCTACAATCCCATAGCCTGTAAAGCTACTCAGGAGGCTGAGGCAAGAGGATCACTTGAACCCAGGGGGCAGAGGCTGCAGTGAGCCGAGATCACGCCACTGCCCTGCAGTCTGGGTGACAGAGCGAGACTTGTCTCAAAAAAAAAAAATTTTTTTTTAAGTAAAAATTAAAAGAGATGGGGGTCTCACTGTGTTGCCCAGGCTTGAAGTGCTTTTCTTCAGCTTATTTTTATCCTCATCACAGCCCAGCGTAAAGGCTGTCAGCCTTCAAGTGGTGCCTTCTGTGTTCATGCTGCAGTAGCCTTGATTCATGTGCTGAGGGACAGCCCCAGATAAGCTTGCAGTGAGACAGCTCAGAGCTGGGGTGCTGGGGACAAGAGGCAGCAAGGATGGGACCGTCTGCAGCCATAGGCATAGGGAAAGGAGTGGGAGAGGCTGCTCTTGAATTCCAGGCCAGGGACCATGCTCGACTCAGACCCACTGCCCACCTGGTTGCTGCGCCCTGGAAAGCCTGACTGCCCCCACAAGACCAGTGACACCCACACAGCTCTCTGTGCAGGGAGGCAAGGGTGGTGTGTGCAGAACAGGCCAACAGAAACAAGCATCCCACAAGAGAGCTGGAGGCAGCAGCCCTCTGTGCCCAGCCTGAGATCTGCAACGCATAGGTGCCATGTCAGCACACAACTTACACCAGCTCAAAGCTGGATCGACAGCAGCGCCCAGGGTTTTGGTGATTATAACCACCCTACAGGGGTTCTTCTGAGTACGTCTTCAGGTTTCTTGTGTAGTTTTGTTAGAAGGGATTTTAGTGGCTCCAGGGCCTTAGGGCCCTAGTGTGCGGCGAGGAGTGTCCACAGAGACCCTGCCCAGTCAGGCCCTACTTTAGGCTGGAGCCTGTGGGTTTATCTTCAAGGATTTTACAAACACTTCTGACAGGAGGCCTTGCAGGGAGATGATGCTGAGTTGGGACTGCGCACAGCCAAGGAGACCGCAGCAGTCTTCTCTTTCTGGCTCTTGTCACTTTTTCAAACTGTTTCTAGCTTTGTTTAAAGGCAAGTGTGAAATGACCCAGCCAGTAGTAATTAATTCTCAATTAAGCTGTCTCTCTAGAAGTGATTGGAAAGTTTTCTAAGATCCACTTAAAGGATTTATGGCCTAGATGTAAAAAATTTCAATTAAAGAGGAATGTGTCAGCCTTGGTTAGAATGACAGCACAGGTGATTTTAATGTAATAAGTGCACGTTTTTATTTACAGCTATTGGTTTTCCTTTTCTTCTTCTCCTTGATGGGCCTGCTCTCGTCACATCTGACCTCAAATGTAAGTCAGACCTTACCAGCCAAGGTGTCCTCTCCCACTGTGGGCCAGGCAGGGGCACCAGGCAGCCAGCTTCCAAGTCAGGGTTTCCAGACTAGCTCAGGAGCTCCTTGTGTTTGCGGAAGTGTGAGTGAGAACTCCCAGGCCGTGGGTTTGTTTTGTTTTGTTTTGTTTTTTTTGAGATGGGGGTCTCACTCTGTCACCCAGGCTGGAGTGCAATGGTGTGATCTCGGCTCACTGCAACCTCAGCCTCCTGGGTTCAAGCAATTCTCGTGCATCAGCCTCCCAAGTAGCTGGGATTACAGGCGTGAGTCTGTCACACCCGGCTAATTTTTGTATTTTTAGTAGAGACGGGGTTTCACCATATTGCCAGGCTGGTCTTGAACTGGCCTCAGTGATCCGCCGACCTCGGCCTCCCAAAGTGTTGGGATTACAGGCATGAGCCACTGCATCCGGCCTGTGGGCCTTTCTTTTAATGTCTTATTTGAGGACGTGGTGCAGCAGCCTTGGTGTGGGTGCTCGAAGTCCCTGGCCTCCTACCTGAGCCTCTTCTGTCCAGAGGCCCAGTATTACCTTCTATAGGTAAAACTGTCACCAGTTTTAAGACTTTCAATAAGCAAAGAGGAAATGCCCTCTTCTGTGCTGAGGGCTGTACCCTCCTACCCATGGGAGCACCAGGTCGGCCATTCTCAGGGTTGGTCTCCCGTGGTTTACAGAGCACCAGAGACCTGCCAAAGGCTTTCCACGTTTGTGCAGCAATCCTCGAGTGTTTAGAGAAGAGGAAGATATCCTGGCTGGCACTCTTTCAGTTGACAGAGAGTGGTAAGAAACACGCTGCTGAGGCACAAATGCGGAGGGCCGCTCTTCTCAGAGGCAACTTTCCAATGGTTAAGCACGAGCCCTCCTTGAGGTTCCTTGCTAAATCAGTTTATAAGCTCCGTTTTAGTTGGGACAGATTAAGTACAAACTTGTTTAAAGCAATAAGATAATTTACTGGCTCACTGGTCAACCCCAGGACCAATGGGCCTATCGTGGGGACTGCCTCTCTCTGCACCACACCCACCCTCCTGCAAGAGGTCGACCCCCCATCCTCTCCCAGCTGCTGACAGGTACCTGGGTATCCTCAGCTCAGGCTGTTCGCCCCACACTATCCCCACAGCCAGGCCTCCCAGGGTACACGTCCCGACCCCCAGGGGTGTCCCCAGCACTGATAATAGGCAGAGATGTCCAGAGTTGCCTGAGCCACTTCTTGGTGTTGCAGACCTCAGGCTGGGGCGGCTCCTCCTCCGTGTGGCCCCGGATCAGCACACCAGGCTGCTGCCTTTTGCTTTTTACAGGTACCTCCACCCACAGGGCTGGTCAGGGCTGGACAGTGTTTCCCAGATCCCCATCTCAGCACCTCTGGGTCCCGCCAGATGGGAAGGGTTGCCTATGCCTCTGCTCCACAGATGAGCAGTATCCCTTGGCATCGCCTGCTACCTTTCCAGCAGTCTGTAGCCATTTGTCACTATGTCTTTACCTCTAGTCTTCTCTCCTACTTCCATGAAGACGCGGCCATCAGGGAAGAGGCCTTCCTGCATGTTGCTGTCGACATGTACTTGAAGCTGGTCCAGCTCTTCGTGGCTGGGGATACAAGCACAGTTTCACCTCCAGCTGGCAGGAGCCTGGAGCTCCAGGGTCAGGCAGGTGCAAGGGCCAGTCCCATCTCCAGGGGAGCTCCCCCCAGCCGGAGGCTCCTTCTGCCAAAGAATGTTCCGGCACAGCATGCAGACTATGGGGGACACACCAGCCCTGTTTCTGTATGTCTTCTAACCTGTGAGTTTGCCTGTTTTCTCTCTAGGGCAACCCTGTGGAACTGATAACAAAAGCTCGTCTTTTTCTGCTGCAGTTAATACCTCGGTGCCCGAAAAAGAGCTTCTCACACGTGGCAGAGGTAACGTCAAGATGCCCACCTTGGGCCACGTGGGGGACATGAGAATTGACAGCTGCCTGGGCCATGTGCCTGCCTGGCTGGCAATACAACTCGACTATTTCTGCCAGAGCCCCTCCCCTGTGGTCTGAGGCCTAGTGGGCGGCATGGGCTGAGGACCTGCTCCTCTCTCACAGCTGCTGGCTGATCGTGGGGACTGCGACCCAGAGGTGAGCGCCGCCCTCCAGAGCAGACAGCAGGCTGCCCCTGACGCTGACCTGTCCCAGGAGCCTTATCTCTTCTGACGGGACCTGCCACTGCACACCAGCCCAGCTCCCGTGTAAATAATTTATTACAAGCATAACATGGAGCTCTTATTGCACTAAAAAGTGGATTACAAATCTCCTCGACTGCTTTAGTGGGGAAAGGAATCAATTATTTATGAACTGTCCGGCCCCAAGTCACTCAGCGTTTGCGGGAAAATAAACCACTGGTCCCAGAGCAGAGGAAGGCTACTTGAGCTGGACACCAAGCCCGCCTCCAGCACCAAGGGCGGGCAGCACCCTCCGACCCTCCCATGCGGGTGCACACGAAGGGTGAGGCTGACACAGCCACTGCGGAGTCCAGGCTGCTAGAGGTGCTCATCCTCACTGCCGTCCTCAGGTGGGTTCGGGCTTCACCGCCTGGCCCTCTGTGGTCACAGAGGGGCTGGGTGGCCCAGGTGGTGGTTCCGCCTCCAGGGGCAGGGCCTTGTCCTGGGTCTGTGTCAGCGGGTGCACCATGGACATGTGTACATTGAGGTTGTGGGCCTTCTCGAACCGCCGGCCACACTGGTCACAGGCAAAGTCCAGCTCAGTCTCAGCCTTGTGTTTGGTCATGTGGTACTTGAGGGACGCCCGCTGCCTGCACTGGAACCCACAGACCTCACACCTGGGAGACAGAGGCAGGTAAGAAGGTGCGCGGGCCACAGCCCTGGGGGGGGCCTGACTCACACTTACTGCAAAGGCTTGGCTCCCGAATGTCGCATTTGGTGGACGAGAAGGTGCTTCCGCTGCTTGAAGGTTTGTCCACATTCGTCACAGATATAGTTCCGCACCTCTGAGAGGGGAGAGTCCAGTGAGTCCAGGCCCCTGATGCTCCAACCTCCCGGGGGGACGATGATGACAATGTGAAACCATCACAGCTGGGAAGACATTTCTGCACATGGTTCACCATGCAGTGGGCCCAAGCAAGGGGCCTACGAGGGCCTCGTTTATTAAGATCTTTAAACTGCTTTATACACTGTCACATGGCTTCATCAGCTGTGTGCATTTCAGGATGGTTTTCAAAGAAACCTCAGAAAGCTATTTCCTTAACCACAGATTCTTGTCTTTTTTTTTTTTTTTTTTGAGATGGAGTTTCGCTCTGTTACCCAGGCTGCAGTGCAGTGGCGTGATCTCAGCTCACTGCAACCTGCGCCTCCCAGGCTCAAGCGATTCTTCTGCCTCAGCCTGCCAAGTAGCTGGGATTACAGGCACCCCCCACCACGCCCAGCTGATTTTTGTATTTTTAGTAGAGACAGGGTTTCACCATATTGGCCAGGCTGGTCTTGAATTCCTGACCTTGTGATCTGCCTGCCTCGGTCTCCCAAAGTGCTGGGATTACACGTGTGAGCCACCGTGCCTGGCCTACAAATTCTTAAAGGAAGCCATATCACTAAGGTTGTATAGAATACTGATTGTCACAGCTATGGCTGTTCTCTAGAATTCATCTCCATATGAGAGGGGTCCATACCCAGGGGCTGAGGGTATGCATTGCTGTACTCGCTCTGGAAATCTTTCTCACACCCTTGAACAAAGAGATATCACTTGCTAGTCCACAAATACCACATGTGGACATGCAGACCCATTCACCCTGTGCTGCCTCCACATCTGTCAAGCCCTGAAACGCTTCACAAGACAGACTTTTCCCTTTGAAGGGAAACCCTATCTTGGCATTTTACTCTACGCTGTTCTTTTTTTTTTTGAGACTTGAGTCTTGCTCTGTTGCCCAGGCTGGAGTGCAACAGCCCAATCTCAGCTCACTGGAAACTCCACCTCCCAGGTTCAAGGAATTCTTTTTTTTTTTTTTGGAGACAGGGTCTTGCTCTGTTGCCCAGGTTGAAGTGCAATGGTACAATCATGGCTCACTATAGCCTGGAACTCCCAGGCTTAAGTGATCCTCCTGCCTCAACCTCTCAAGTAGCTGGGACCACAGGTGTGCACCACCACACCCAGGTAATTTAAAAAATTTGGGGGGCCGGTGCAGTGGCTCACACAAAGTGCTCAATCCCAGCACTCTGGAAGGCCAAGGCGGGCCGATCATGAAGTCAGTTCAAGACCAGCCCCAGCCCGATCAATATGGTAAAACCCTGTCTCTACTAAAAATACAAAAATTAGCCAGGTGTGGTGGCACACACTTGTAGTCCCAGCTACTCGGGAGGCTGAGGCAGCAGAATTGCATGAACCCAGGAGGTGGAGGTTGCAGTGAGCTGAGATTGCACCACTGCACTCCAGCCTGGGCGACACAGACTGTCCCGGAAAAAAAAAAAAAAATTGGGGGCTGGGCACGGTGGCTCATGCCTGTAATCCCAGCACTTTGGGAGGCCAAGGCAGGCAAATCACCTGAGGTCACAGGAACTCGAGACCAGCCTGGCCAACACAGCAAAACTCGCCTCTCTACTAAAAATAGAAAAATTACCCAGGCATCATGGCTCACGCTTATAATCCCAGCACTTCGGGAGGCCGAGGCAGGTGGATCACAAGGTCAGGAGATTGAGACCAGCCTCACTAACGTGGTGAAACCCCATCTGTACTGAAAATACGAAAAATTAGTCGGGTGTGGTGGCCGGCACCTGTAGTCCCAGCTATTTGGGAGGCTGAGGCAGAAGAATGGCTTTAACCCAGGAAGAGGAGCTTGCAGTGAGCTGAAATTGTGCCACTGCACCCCAGCCTGGGCAACAGAGCAAGACTCCATCAAAAAAAAAAAAAAAAAAAAAACACCCCCGGCGTGGTGGCAGGTGCCTGTAATCCCAGCTACTCAGGAGGCTGAGACAGGAGAATTGCTTGAACCCGGGAGGTGGAGGTTACAGTGAGCCAAGATCGCGCCACTGCACTCCAGCCATGGTGATAAGAGTGAGACTGTTTCAATCAATAAATTAAAAGCTTTTGGTAAAGACGGCCTCACTATGTTGCCCAGGCTGGTGTCAAACTCCTGGCCTCAAGCAATCCTACTGCCTTAGCCTCCAAAGTGCTGTGATTACAGGCATCAGCCGCTGCGCCCGGCCGGATTTCAGGTTTTTAAGGAACGGCTGGTTGTGACCATCAGGGACTGGACAGATGCAGAGTCTGAAGAACCAAACCCAAGGAAGTGCTGCCATCAGGAGAGAGGTGGGAGAACCCAAAAAATAACAACCCACATGTCAGGAGATGACCCAGCAGTGAAAAGCAATCCTAATGAAAAAATACTTCAGTAAATTCAAGTAAGGATAAATAACTCTTATTCTGTAATAAGTTCAAAACCAAGGAAAACTGTGTGTGTAAGGATCAATATACAGTTGTCCTCAGCTGGTTCCAGGCCCCCCCCCCCCCCCCCGCCACCCCTTACCAAAATCTGCTCATACTGAAGTCCCGAAGTTAGCCCTGCAGAGACCCTACAGAACCTGCACTTAGGAAAAGGCAGCCCTCTGAATACCAGGGATTCGAGTCCCTGACCATGGATATGTGGGTCCACGTGGTTCAAACAAGTTTTTTTTTTTTTTTTGAGACAGTGTCTCACTGTTGCCCAGGCTGGAGTGCAGTGGTGTGATCTTGGCTCACTGCAGCCTCCACCTCCGCCTCCCAAGTAGCTGTGCCTACAGGCGTGTGCCACCACACCCAGATAATTTTTGTATTTTTAGTAGAGACCAGGTTTTACCATGTTGGCCAGGCTGGTCTTGAACTGCTGACCTCAGGTGATCCACCCACCTCAGCCTCCCAAAGTGCTGGGATTACAGGTGTGAGCCACCGCGCCCGGCCAAGTTTGTCATTTTGAAAACATATCCTTGTTGGATTATAAAAGTAACTTGTGCATTATAGAAATTGTGAAAAATAAGACGGGCACAGAGACAGCACCCTCAGTCATAATTCCCCCATCCGCCTCCGGTCTTAATGACTCGACCTACACACACGTGAAGAGGCAGAACCACACGTGCCTCCCACCTGTCCATGTGGGCAGCTCCCCAGAGCTGGCGTGCCTTCATGCCTTCTGCCTTGCCTTTTAAGATACACTTGTTTGGGCCAGGTGCAGTGCTCACACCTGTAATCTCTGCACTTTGGAAGGCTGAGATCACTTGAGGTCAGGAGTTAGAGATCAGCCTGGCCAACATGGTGAAACCCTGTCTCTACCAAAAATTACAAAAATTAGCCAGGCATGGTTGCGGGTGCCTGTAATCCCAGCTACTTGGGAGGCTGAGGCGGGAGAATTGATTGAACCTGGGAGGCAGAGGTTGTGGTGAGCCAAGATGGTGCCACTGCACTCCAGCCTGGGCAACAGAGCAGGACTCCGTCTCAAAAAAAATTAAAAAATAAAATGACCAATTTGCAAAAGGACACCAAGATTGCTTGGCTATTAGTTTTGACAAACTGCCTAGATCCTGGGGAAGTCAGGAATTCCTTCCATCACAGGGAAGGGCAGATGCACACTGACGCCCTACTCTAGCCTTCATCTACCAACGTGACTGAGTACCGAAGACCCCATGAGCCACCTTCACGCACCCCCAACTCTTGGGGCGGGGATGGGTATGAGGAAGACTGGAAAGCAGGTCACGTGCCCCCTGGCTGTCACCCGCGTGGGCGACACTGGCGATAGGCGTACCTGTGTGGATGAGCTTCACGTGGCGCTGCAGGTAGCGGTCGATCATGAAAACCTTGTTGCAGCCAGGGTGGGGGCAGGGCCGCTCGCGGACCTCCTCGTGGTGCTCCTTGATGTGCTTCTGAAGGAGAGACTCGGTGAGAGACCCTCAGAGCCGCACCCGGGCCACATGGCACGAGCCCTCAGTAGGTGACAGCTGAGGCCCCTGGAAGGCAGATCCAACTCCTCCTCCAGCGACACCACTGGCTCCTTCACAGCTTCACTACAAGAAACTTCTAGACCCCCCGGGGGGTGTCTCAAGTGAAAGTCTGGCCCCACATCTACCCCCAAGGATGGCACTGGCTAGGATTGCTTCAGGTCTCCGTTAACCTAGGTCAAAGTGTCCTTGGGCACAAGTCTGAGTTAGGCTGCAGAAACACCTGCTACCTCCCCC
The DNA here is from genome assembly GCF_028858775.2 of Pan troglodytes. NCBI lineage: Eukaryota > Metazoa > Chordata > Mammalia > Primates > Hominidae > Pan > Pan troglodytes. Next base: position 87,945,817 of record NC_072416.2, on the reverse strand, counting down.
AGGTTCACACTGACAGCTGCAGGGCCTGGGTCAGGCACAGCCAGTGCTCACCTTCATGCCGTCAGCGCCTCGGTACACGGCCGTGCAGCCCTGGTAAGGACACTTGTAGATGGTGGGAAGCTCCTCCCTGCAATGAAGAGCATGCATGGAGCCCCGGCCCCGACAGGCAGGGCGAGCCTCGCGTTGCAGGCATCACCTCTCACAACGAAGCTTCTTCTTCCATCCGGGCTTGGGTCCCGGCTTCTTCCGAATTCTTGGTTCTTCAGACTTCTTGGCTTCTTTGCTTTCACTCTTCTTACCAGAGACTCTGAAAAAAAGAGGTTCCCAGATTCAATGGTTTCTGATCTCCATTTGCAAATGTTTCTTGTCTCTCCAACCTGAGAAATGGTTTTTTCTGAAGCTTCCCTGAGTTGCTTCTGTGCTGACTGACCCTCAGAATCTACCTGAAGCCACCAAAGCCAGAGCAACTCTGGACAGGAGGCCTCAGGGGCAAGCACAGCAGAGGGCAAGGGCGCAGGACACAGCAGGGTCAGGGCGAACACAGCAGAGGGCGAGGGCGCAGGGTACAGCGGGGTACAGCAGGGTCACGGCGAGGGCGCAGGACACAGCAGGGTCAGGTGAACACAGCAGAGGGCGAGGGCGCAGAGTACAGCAGGGTCAGGGGCGAGCACAGCAGAGGGCAACAGCGCAGGACACAGCAGGGTCAGGTGTGAATACAGCAGGGTCGGGTGAGCACAGCAGAGGGCGAGGACGCAGCGTACAGGAGGGTCGGGGCAAACACAGCAGAGGATGAGGGCGCAGGGTACAGCAGGGTCAGGGGCGAGCACAGCAGAGGGCGACAGCGCAGGACACAGCAGGGTCAGGTGTGAATACAGCAGGGTCGGGTGAGCACAGCAGAGGGCGAGGACGCAGGGTACAGGAGGGTCGGGGCAAACAGCAGAGGATAAGGGCGCAGGGTACAGCAGGGTCAGGGGCGAGCACAGCAGAGGGCGACAGTGTAGGACACAGCAGGGTCAGGTGTGAATACAGCAGGGTCGGGTGAGCACAGCAGAGGGCGAGGACGCAGGGTACAGGAGGGTCGGGGCAAACACAGCAGAGGATGAGGGCGCAGGGTACAGCAGGGTCAGGGGCGAGCACAACAGAGGGCGAGGGCACGGTACAGCAGGGTCAGGTGAACACAGCGGAGGGCGAGGGCACAGGGTACAGCAGGGGTGGGTTCTGAGAACTAAAGCTTCACCCTGTGCTACACATAAAACCCAAAACTAGAGGTATCAGGACGGCAGAACAGGGATGTCCAAAGGACCACTCCTTTATCAAAACGACCTTATGCTAGGAAAAAGCTCAGAATCCACTCTCTCAAAATCGGTCAGCTTGATTCCAAGCTCAAGCCACCCAGGCAGGGCTTCAGAGGAACAGGTGATGCTCCCTGGGAAGCACACGGTGAGTAGCTGCCACCCCAGCATTCCTCAGCCCCGCCTCCACTGCAGGGAGCCCAGCCTGTGTTCCTGGAGCTGCTGGCTGGGACCATGGTGGGCAGGAGACCTTGTCCTCCAAAACTCTGGGGTCGTGCATTTTAGTTGGTCTGGCAAGTCCCTGAAGGACCAGCAAATGCAGCAGCTTCCAGTGTGCGTCTATCAGAGACTTAAAAGAGAGAGATGCACTTGTGGTTCCTTTCTGGATCCAGGTAAGAATAGTTAAGGAAATCTCTCAAGAACAGAAAGGAACTTCTTCATGGCGATAAAACCTCTACATGAAACCCACAGCAAACACCACGCTCAACTGTGAAGGACTGAAAGCTCTTCCTCCAAGGTCAGGAACAAGATACGGATTCTCTCAGCACAGCACTGGAGGCCCTAGCCAGAGTAACTGGGCAAGAAAAAGAAAACAAAGACAAATTCTCTCTATTCACAAATAACATGACCTTCTACATAGAAAACCCTAAAGATCCACATACAAAAAATCCTAATTAATTATTTCAGCAAAGTTGCAGGGCACAAAATCCATACACAAAACCCAGTTATGTTTCTATATATTATCAATGAACAATCCATATGCAATAGCATAAAAAAAGTAGTTTACACTGCCGAGTCCAGTGGCTCATGTTGGCAGTCCCAGCACTCTGGGAGGCTGAGGTGAGAGGCTCACTTGAGCGCACAGGGCTGCAGTCAGCCATGATCGTGCCAGGGCACCCCAGCCTAGGCAACAACATGAGACCCTGTCACTAACTGCCCTTCTCTTTAAAGAGTGCATTGAGGGCGGCGCGGTGGCTCACGCCTGTAATCCCAGCACTTTGGCAGGCTGAGGCGGGCAGATCATGAGGTCAGGAGTTCGAGACCAGTGTGGCCAACGTGGGGGAAATCCCATCTCTACTAAAAATACAAAAATTAGCCGGGTGAGGTGGCACACGCCTGTAATCCCAGCTACTCAGGAGGCTGAGGCAGGAGAATCACTTGAACTCGGGAGGCGGAGGTTGCAGTGAGCCAAGATCGTGCCACTGCACTCCAGCCTGGGCAACAGAGCAAGACTCCATCTCAAAAACAAGACAAAAATGCACTGAGAAGAACTGTTGACTTCGCACAGGCTGCGCCTTCTCTCCCTGTCCCTAATAACTGGTTTTCATGACCTAGCCACATGTCCCCCTCACCTGCCCTGCCTGCCTGGATTGGGTGGCCCCTTGTTTGTGAGTGGCTGGCCATGCATGCCGTTCCCACAATGACCACTCACCACCTCAGCACAGGAGGCTTCAGAGCACCCGCAGTCTCTGTGCCCTTGTGTTTGGGACGGGAATCCTTGCGGACTGGGTGGGCTGGGCTCAGGCCTCACTGCTGCCTGTCAGTTCTTTCCCCATGGGGGTGCAGGCCCTGGCCTTCCCCTCTGGCCGGAACCACTGACCCCTCATTAACACATCACAGAAGTCTCTTCTCATGTGCCCCCAGCTGAGGACACAGGCGAGCACGCCCGCTACAACTCCAAGGTCAGGGTTGACAAGACTGGGAGGCAGCACACGGGCTGGGGGCTGTGCAGAGGCCCTTCTGGGTTCCCAGGGGGGTCTCATTGTGGCAGCTGGGGAACCAAGTGCCCCTGGTACTCGCTGCAGTCAGGAGGCCATGCTTGCTACCACCCAGTCCTGCCTCCTGCGCAGCGGTTTCCACTGAAGTCACCCCTTTTATTAGAGGCCTCTGAAAACATATCTCCCATGTCTCTGTTCCAAAGCACGTCTTTGTCTGCACTCCTGGGGTCCCAGAGGGACTAGTGACACGGTCTGAGTGTGCTGTCCCTGTCACAGCAGCAGGGGCTCAGCAGAGAGGACCCTCCCCTCCTGAATCTGCCTCGATCTGGAAAAGGCTCGCCTGGCTCCTCCCATTCCAGCTCCCAGTCCTCCTCACACCAGCAGCCCCAGACCTTCTGGGCAGCAAGCCACAGAGACACATTCTCAGGTGTCCTGGGATTCAGACTCAACCCGGAGGGTCACGGAGTGGGGGCTTCCGTACAGCAGCCTCAGGCGGCACTCCCAGCCGTGACTCCTGGGAACAAGCCTGGGGGTAGGGACCCCCGGGCACCTTTTCTGGGCCTGACCAGTTTTCTGTTCATGCTGAGGCTGCTGCAGCCCCTCTGGCTCAGTCCTGCCCTCTGCTTCGCATCTCTCTCCGGGCCTCCTCCTCTGCTCCCGTTTCTCTTTTCAGAACTTAACAGCATCAGAACTTCCATGAAAAAAGGCCGTTGACCTCTCAGTCTGCACAGCAGGGTTCTAGTGGCTGACTGTGGTGCTCAGAGCCACCTGCCCTCTGGACCTTTGTTCTGGGCTGTGAAATGCTCAAGGACAGGGACTGGGTCAGTCACCAACTACCTGGGAGGGTTCTGGGTACTGCTGGGTATAGGGCTGCAAAGAAAACAGCACAAGTGAAAACCAGCCCTCACTACCAGGGCCTGTGTTCTAACTGAAGAGAGAAAATAAAAATCTCTAAAAACAAAGTCAAAACAAGCTCACAGAAGTCATTCAACAGGGAAGTGGACCGTGGCTGCCTGGTCATGGACATCAGTGATGGGGTCAGAACTGAGAGGATGACAGAGCTGGGTCCTCGGGCCTCTGGGGACGCACACAAAGCGATGGGTTGGGGGCTTCGGGGGCACACTGGGGTGTGAACCCAGGGCAGGACCCGCAGAAGGGACGTAAGAGCCTCCTTCTCAAGCAAGGCGGGGTTTTGTCGACAGACACCTGCCATCCACTGCTGGGACTCTGAGGCAGCCTCACAGTGCTGAGACCAGGTCCCAGCTCCAAAGCACCAGGAGGACCCACCTTCTCACCTGCCCGCCTGCCCCTCCCCCGCCTCCCGCTCACTGAGGGAAGCCACGTTTCACTGGGCTCGGGAGATCCGGACACAAGAGAGTGAACTGAGGGGGCACACCGGGGAGAGCCCCTGGAGCACAGGCGGGTGTCTAGGTCGCCCAACAGATGCCTCCAGCAGACCCCGGGCTGCCCACTTACTTCCTTTCTGGGTAAGGCTCAAAGGACTCGTCCGAAGACTGGGCATTTTGCTTCTTGTCATTTTCATCTTCACTCAAGACGTCTCTAGGAATTAAGAGAGAATCTTCAGCAAAGCCCTGGGCCTGGGCAGTGACAGACCCAACAAGACCTCCTGCCTAAAGATACCAAATGGACCCCCATGTCCCACGTTCAAGTTCTTCTGAAAATGTCTTAAATCTAAAATCCCCAAATTTCCAATCCCATTTCCGAACACAAAGGGCCAGCCAGGCTCACAAGCCAGCAATCCCCACAAGCCATGTGCTCTGGGCCCCAGGACACTGGACTTGGAAACAGCCCTTTCCACAGCGGCCCAGAAGGGGTGGAGGTGCTCAAAGGTAGCTTCCTGCTAAGCAGACTTTGAGAAATCGACCACCTCACCCCATAACTGCGAACCCTATGCAACTGATGGGTTTGCCATGAGTCACTTCTAAGTTCACAAAAGTGGCTGGGTGCAGAGGCTAACTCCTGTAATCCCAGCACTTTGGGAGGCTGACGTAGGTGGATCGCCTGAGGTCAGGAGTTCAAGACCAGCTTGGTCAATACCGTGAAACCCCGTCTCTACTAAAAATACAAAAATTGGCCGGGTGCAGTGGCTCACACCTGTAATCCCAGCACTTTGGGAGGCAGAGGCGGGCGGATCACGAGGTCAGGAGATCAAGACCATCCCGGCTAACAAAGTGAAACCCCGTCTCTACTAAAAATACAAAAAATTAGCCGCGCGTGGTGGCGGGTGCCTGTAGTCCCAGCTACTCAGAGGCTGAGGCCGGAGAATGGCGTGAACCCGGGAGGCAGAGCTTGCAGTGGGCCGAAATTGTGCCACTGCACTCCAGCCTGGGCGACAGAGCGAGACTCCGTCTCAAATAAAAAAATAAATAAATAAATACAAAAATTAGCTGGGTGTGGTGGCAGGCGCCTGTAATCCCAGCTACTCGGGAGGCTGAGGCGGGAGAATCACTTGAACGCGGGAGGTGGAGTTCGCAGTGAGCTGAGGTCACACCACTGCACTCCAGCCTGGGCAACAGAGTAAGGCTCGGTCTAAAAAAAAAAAGTTCACAAAAGGAAAAAAAAAAAAAAGATTTGTGGCCTTTATGCTATAACCTGAGCTGCGGTTTCGTGTCCTGGCGGTCCTGAGGACAGTCTTAGCCACCCCAGGTGCCTCCTGGCACCTGCCCGATTTCATCACTGCACATCCCACTGGGATTGGCCCCCAAACTGGGGTGTCCATTTGGATGAGGTGCATCTGTGTTGCAGCCAAGGTTTACAGGAGAGGGTGGAAACGGTGCAAACCCCAGCCTGGCACAGCTGCCCTGAATGGCGCTTGGCTCAGAGGCAGGGGTGGCCCAGGGAGTTTGCAGACACTGATGGGGTCCCTTCTGAGGCCCGTCCTCCTGCAACACCTCCTCGCAGAGCCTCGGCTTCAAGCCACAACAATGTCATAGTCAAGGGCTAAAGTCGGGGTTTCTCTACTCCAGAAACATCTGGAGCGAACACAAAACTATGGCCCTAAAACAGTAGCAGAAGCAAAGGACCCAGCCAGAGTGGTTTCAACAAACTCATTTCTAGGCTGCTCTGGGTCAGAAACCCTATCAGGCTCCCTCTGGAGCTGCCTCAGGTCTGGGACTGCTCTCTGGCACCCAGGAAACCACCAATCAGAGACAAGAAGCCTCGGAAGCTCCCCAGCCCCTCCTCTCCCGCCACCTCGAGAGGAGGCATGTCCCAACCAGGGCACGGACAGCCGGCCCCCGTGATGGCCTAGTTTGGTACCAGCGCGTGGGCAGCCGGCCCTACGACGGCTGTTTGGTTTTTGAAGGAGAAATTTTAGGCTGTTTAAACCACTCTTCTCTCACCCCTCAGAAAGGTCACTGATGGTTTTTGAAGGAGAAATTTTAGGCTGTTTAAACCCACTCTTCTCTCACCCCTCAGAAAGGTCACTGAACTCGTCTTTTACCCGATCATCCGAGGTTGAAGATGGAAGCTGCTTCTCACCCAACTGCCCTGAGAAACAAAGAACAAGGCTCCTGTTACCAACACGGAGCACAGAAAGGTCTCACCTGCAAGGAGGCATGATTCTACTATTGATGACTAGAAGGGAGACTGGGGTCCCTGACCCTCAAGTTCTCCCCACCGTGACCCCATCCCCGCCAAGGGTGCTATGCAGCCTCTGATCCTGCCCTGCCAGCCCAACGTCCAGAAGCACACAGGCAGCAACAAGCATCAGAACCCTCAGGAACAGCAGAACCAGAAAGCCCAGTCCTTCCGCTGACTCCGATCCAGTCCTTCTAGGACAGCCTGGACTTGGTGGATGTTCTGAGACATTTAAAAAATTACTAGGCCGGGCGCGGTGACTCATGTCTGTAATCCCAGCACTTTGGGAGGCCGATGCAGGTGGATCACGAGGTCAGGAGATCGAGACCAGCCTGGCCAACGTGGTGAAACCCCATCTCTATTAAAAATACAAAAATTAGCCGGGCATGGTGGCACACACCTATAATCCCAGCTACCTGGGAGGCTGAGGCAGAAGAATCGCTTGAACCCGGGAGGCAGACATTGCAGAGAGCCGAGATCGCGCGCTGCACTCCAGCCTGGGCAAAAGAGCAAGACTCCGACTCAAAAAAATAAAATAAAATAATTAAAAATTACTATTCTCAGTCCGGGTGCAGTGGCTCACGCCTGTAATCCCAGCACTTTGGGAGGCCGACGCGGGTGGATCACAAGGTCAGGAGATCAAGACCAACCTGGCTAACATGGTTAAACCCCGTCTCTACTAAAAATACAAAAAATTGAGCTGGGCGTGGTAACTCATGCCTGCAATTCCAGCACTTTGGAGGCCAGGGTGGGCGGATCACCTGAAGTCGGGAGTTCGAGACCAGCCTTACCAACATGGAGAAACCCCATTTCTACTAAAAAATACAAAAATAGCCAGGCATAGTGGTGCATGTCTGTAATCCCAGCTACTCGGGAGGCTGAGGCAGGAGAATCGCTTGAACCTGGGAGGCAGAGGTGGTGGTGAGCCGATATCGTGCCACTGCACTCCAGCCTGGGTAACAAAGAGTGAAACTCCTTCTCAAAACAAATACAAATACAAATACAAAAAATTAGCAGGGTGTGGTGGCACAAGCCTGTAATCCCAGCTACTCGGGAGGCTGAGGCAGGAGAATCACTTGAACCCAGGAGGCAGAGGCTGCAGTGAGCCGAGATTGTGCCACTGCACTCGAGCCTGGGCGACAGAGTGAGACTCCATCAATAAATAAATAAATATTACTGTTCTCTCAGCCAGGCCTGAAGGTTCATGCTTATAATCTCAGCCTTTTGGGAGGCCAAGGCAGAAGGATCACTTAAAGCCAGAAATTCAAGACCAGCCTGGGCAAAAGAGTGAGACCCTGTCTCTACTTACAATAAGTTTTCTTTGTTTTGTTTTTTTCTTTTTTAGACAGAATCTTGCTCTGTCAGTCAGGCCAGAGCGTAGTGGTAGAATCTCAGCTCACTGCAATCTCCGCCTCCCAGGGTCAAGCGATTCCCCTGCCTCAGCCTCCCAAGTAGCTGGGCCTACAGGCAACCACAGCCACATCCAGCTAATTTTTTCTATTTTTAGTAGAGATGGGGTTTCACCGTGTTAGCCAGGATGGTCTCGATCTCCTGACCCCGTGATCCGCCTACCTCAGCCTCCCAGAGTGCTGGGATTACAGGCGTGAACCACTGCACTTGGCCTAAAATAAGTTTTAAAAAGTATTGTTCTTGGCTGGGCGCGGTGGTTCACACCTGTAATCCCAGCATTCTGGGAGGCGATGCAGCTGGATCACGAGGTCAGGAGTTCAAGACCAAGCCTGGCCAACATGGTGAAATCCCATCTCTACTAAAAATACAAAAATTAGGTGGGCGTAGTGGCGCGTGCCCGTCATCCCAGCTACTCGGGAGGCTGAGGCAGGTGGATCATGAGGTCAGGAGTTCGAAACCAAGCCTGGCCAACATGGTGAAACCCCATCTCTACTAAAAATACAAAAATTAGGTGGGCGTGGTGGCACGTGCCCATCATCCCAGCTACTTGGGAGGCTGAGGCAGGTGGATCACGAGGTCAGGAGTTCGAGACCAAGCCTGGCCAACATGGTGAAACCCCATCTCTACTAAAAATACAAAAATTAGGTGGGCGTGGTGGCGCGTGCCTGTCATCCCAGCTACTCGGGAGGCTGAGGTAGCGGTGAGCCAAGATGGCACCACCGCACTCCAGCCTGGGCTATGAAACGAGACTCTGTCTCAAAAATAAATAAATAAACACATAGATAGATAGATAAGTAGGTAAATAGATAAACAGGTAGATAAATAGATACATAGATATACAGAGAGGTGGGTAGATAGAAAGAGGTAGGAAGATAGATAGGTAGGTAGGTAGATAGATACACAGATAGATAGAATTGTTCTCAACATACTGCATACAAGTTTACAGAGCCAAGCAGCTCTAAGATGTGACACTCACAATCCCATTCCTACCTGAGGCCCCCAAGCCGCACTGTCTCATCTGTGCACCCGTATCTAGCTAAAATAGCTGGGTAGCCGTGTTTCTGTTTGGGACAGAGTCTCGCTCTGTCACCCAGGCTGGAGTACGGTTGTGCGATGTCGGCTCACTGCAACTTCCGCCTCCCAGGCTGAAGTGATTCTCGTGCCTCAGCCTCCAGAGTAGCTGGGATTACAGATGCCCACCACCATGCCTGGCTAGTTTTTGTATTTTTATTAGCGATGGGGTTTCGCTATGTTGGCCAGGTTGGTCTTGATCTCGTGACCTCAAGTGATCCACCCACCTCAGCCTCCCAAAGTGCTGGGATTACAGGTAGCTACGCTTTTCGGAAGCTCCCCTCAAGACTCAAAGTGGGAACTGAGTGCTCAGGTGGGGACAGGTGCACAGAGCACACACAGGACAAGAGGCCGGAGGGAAACTGGCCCTGGCCCTCCTAAAACAACATCCAGGAGCAGCTGCACCAGCCCACAGTGCTATGGGTTCTGGGGCCCAAACAAGGGCCTTGTGTTTCCCCTCAGCCTGTCAGCAGAGAAAGCTGCGCCACACTGGCCCACACCAGGGTGTCACCAGGCGGCTGGCTGAGTGCCAGGAAATGACCTGCAGCTGGCCCAGGGCAGCAGCCGCAGAGGCAACGGCCATTCTCTTCTCCCACGTCCACAGACAAGGCCCCATTCTTCTCTCTTCCTCAGTCCCCTCAGCCCCAAGCACAGGCTTAGAAAAAGACTAGACGGCTGATGACCGTGTCTCCACAGAAACTGCTGGAACAGAGCCCTGCTCACAGAGGAGCAAGAGGTGGAGACAGGCTGGCCGCCCCTCCCTGATCTCTGGATGTGGTGAGCAGCCGCAGGCAGAAGCCCCAAGCTCTGCTCCTTCTCACACCACACCCCAGCCACCACCTAAAGCAGTGGAGACATTCACTTTCTGCTGAAAACCCTGCCCCACTGAGGAGCACACATCCTGGTCTAGCACCATCAAGAGGTGCCTCCTACCTGGGGCCCTGCAAAGGGGCAGGCTTGGCTGAGGTGGGAAGCCCGACCTGGGCCCCACCACGTCGCTGTCCGAAGGAGGCTGGGCCACATCCGTGCTGGGCAGGGTCTTGGTCTCAGCCCCAACTGGGGTCCCTGTCCCTCTACCCTGGGAGGTCTGAGGGGCATCCCCAGGGTTCCACCCTCGGTGCTGGGGCAGCCGTGGCGCCGTCTCTTTGTCCCATGGCCACTTGACTGCCAGCGCACTGTCCAGCAAGAAGGCCTTGCAGCTGGAGCTGGTGTCCATGGTGTAGTCGTGGCCCTGGTCGCAGCCCCACACGACCTGGATGACGCCGCAGTACTCGGAGGACAGTGTCCTCTGAAGGTGGGGCAGGGCCCCGCAGCTGGCCGCATGTCCATGCACCCACCCCACCAAGCCGTGCAGGCACTGGGGGCTGGATGTGATCAGATCCACTGCAGAGAGTCAACAGAGATGTCAGATCCACGGCTGGTCGGCACCCAGCCCACCCTCCACCGGGGGAGGACTCACCCAGACACGCTCCCTTCTCCGCCCCTGTTGGGGGCTGGGCACCGACCCTGCAAAGGATCAGTGTGGCCATGAGCAGGACAAGCAGGCGGAGGTTCACAGCGCTCGTCGTACGGGACCCTCTCGAGATCTCAAACCTCAGCGGTCCCCATAGGCAACCTTCTCTTCCCTCGCCCCAGCTCCTCCCAGTTCATCTCTCCACAACAGTCCCAGGGCTGTTCGCACTGAACCCGGGCATGGCCCATTCCCCCCACCCAGAGGCTCCCGCCGAGGCACGCCCTGTCCCTCTCTCAACACCCGTCACACTGCAGTACTGACAGCCTGAACGTGCTCTGAACAGACTAGTGCGTACTTTGCACAAGGCTTCCGGCGACCAGCCGGGGAGGCGTTGACCCTCTGCAGGAAGGACTTGAGAAGGCTGTGGCACTGGTAGAACTGGGCGTGGCAGCTCTTGCAGACAAACGGAGACAAGGTGGGGTCCTGGCGGACAGCCACACCAAGCAGGCGCTGGAAGTCCCGTACGAGCACGCGCTCCTCTGCGGATGGCCTCTCCATGCTCGCTCCAGGCGCCCTCTCGGAGATGCTGCGCAGGCTTCTCGAGGAAAACTTCCCGTGGCAGAGGCGACAGTGACCCATGGCGAGAGCCCGGCCTGCTCCTGCACAGAGCGGCAGGAAGTGTTAGCATCTGGCAAAGGAGGCTCCTGAGCACAGGGCGTCCCGGACTCCAGGTCCGAGGGCAGCGCCTGCATCGCCCTTCGCGCGGCTCCCGGACACAGCAAGCGGCTCGGGCGCGCAGCTCTCGGCGGGACAAGCCGCCCTGTGGGGGATGTGGCCGCTGGTCCAAGAAATCTTTCAAATTTCAAAGGCCTCTAAGGCCTCTCCAGCGAAGCAACTTCAAGAGTGAAACCTGGAACTGCACCCTCCTCCCAGCGACCGCGAGACCCGGGGCAGGCGCTGCGCCCTCCAGGAAACGCCGCGGTTTCCTGTCTGCCAATTGCAGGTGCCGCCTCCTTTCCTGCTCCCCGAGGGCACGAAACAGGGGAGGGCGATTCCCACGCGCGGGCACCCCAGGGCGACCTGCCCGCGGTGACAGCGCTCCTCACGCCGGGTCCCTTCTGGCCGAGCCCGCGGCCGGAGAGGCCGGGCCGGCGACGCCGGCGTCACGGAGCGCGAGGAAAACCGAGCCGGCCGCCCAGCGCCTATCCAGACGCAGCCCCGAGTCCGCTACGCCCTTGGCCGGGTGGAGGGGAGGCCGCGCCGGCTTCCGGGCGTCAGTGCAGCTCCTCCCACGCGCAACCCCTGCCGCGACCCCAGCCCGCCACGCCCGGGCCGCGGACCCACCTGCCTCGTCCGCGCCGTCCTCGCCCGCGTCCCCGCAGGACCCCACCGGGCCCCAGGCGCGCCGCGCCGTCGCCCCGTCCACCCTCGGCCCGCCGCTAAGGGAAGGGCGGCCCCGAGTCCGGCTGACGCCGCCGCCGCCGTCCGAGGCCCCGCACTGTCGGGACGCCCCAGGAGACAGGAAGCGGCCCAGCCGGTCCCGCTTCATGGCAGCGGAGGACGCCAGCAGAACCCCGCGGGTGCTGCCCGGCCCGAGGTTCCTAGAGGACCCGGCGTTAGGCTCCGCTCGGCGCGCTGGAAGCGAGGCGGGGCGGGGGAGGGGCGGAGCGAGAAGCAAAGCGAGGCGGGCGGGGCGGGCCAGGGGCCAGGGGCCAGGGGCGGGACCCCGCCGACCGAGGTTCCACCCGCGGTGCCAGCGCCCCCGCTTGTACCGCTGCCCTCTCCGGCCCGAGGGCGGCCGTGCCCGCCTCTGTCGCCAATGGAGCGCTGGCCTGGGGCGGGGCGGTGGGCGGAGAGGCTCGCCGAGACCTCACGACGAGTCCTCCAGGGAGAGGCGACGCGGCCCTCACCGCCTCTTACCGTGGGAGACGGAGGCGCGGGGCGGGCAGGCGCCGGCGGAGGCCACGCGGCGCGCAGGTGGCGGGCGGGCTGCAGAAAGGGGAGGGGGGCCGGGGTCTCACGTAGAGAGGGGCCTGGCTGCCGCGGTTAGACGCCCATGGCAACTCCGTGAGGGGCCCTTCTCGCCAGCCCCGTCTCACGACGGCGAAGAGGCCCGGCTCCGTCGCGACAACCCACCCGGACTCTGCCGCCCCCGCCACTAACACCCGTGGGGCCCGCAGTACGCGCGGAGGGGGCCCGTCGCCGGAAGTGCGGCCGCGTCCCTTCCGGCGGTCCGCTGCTCGGGCGGCTCCAGCACCAGCGCCGGCTGCGTTCCGGGCCTCCGGCCGCCCGTCCAGCCCCTCGGCTACCGCCGCCGCCTCCCCCGCTCGGCGCCATGGCCGCTGCGGCCGGGGACGGCACGGTGAAGCCGCTGCAGAGCGCCATGAAGCTTGCCAACGGGGCCATCGAGCTGGACACCGGCAACCGGCCCCGGGTGAGGCGGGGCGGGGGCGGGGCTTGGCCGCTAAGGGTGGCCCCTGGAGGGACCCCCGCCCGGGGAGGGCGAGGACGGGGCCGGCTCGGGCTGGAGACTTGGGAGCGGGCGCCAACCGGGATCCCGGACCGCGGTTCCCGGGCGAGGACGGGGGCGGGGCGCAGCCGGGCGTGCAGTGACCTTGGACAGCTCAGATCCTGCGGGCCTTGGCTTTCCAGTCCGCTCGCTGAGCCGGTGCATCAGAGCCTGGGCTCCACCTGTAGAGGAGATGTAGCAGGAGGGTCCGCCAGGCCACCTTCCAAAATCCGAGTGACGAGCAGGTCCATGCGTTCGTGCATTTTTCTGGGCAGAGATGGTAGATTTAATCCGGTTGCCACAGGGGACGGCATGCAGAGAAGGCCACATACCTGCTCATTTGTGATGCTGTTTGCAGTCGTCTCAGGAAGGAAAAGCAGGCCGGAGGGGTGTGGCCCGTTCCTGAGATGGGGCCGAATCTAAGGTTGGCGACCAGGTAGAGAAGCCGGCCCAGCCACACCCGGCTGCCCAAGGAGGGAAGGAGCCTGCCTGTGCCTAGGAGAAGCCTCGTTCCTGAATCTGCTGCTTTCCCCAAGTTGGTTTTTAGGGCAGCAGGTGCCCCCGCAAGTCAGAAATCCTGCCTGGATTATATTTCGTCTTTCTCTCTGAGGCATAGACTTAAAGATAGGAAACTTAACAGCTAGGGATAAAACAAAAAAACATAGCATATTGCTGGGCGCTGTGGTTCACGCCTGTAATCCTGACACTTTGGGAGGCCCAGGCGGTGGATCACCTGAGGTGAGGAGTTTGAGACCAGCCTGGCCAACGTGGTGAAACCCCGTCTCTACTAAAAATACAAAAATTAGCTGGGTGTGGCGGTGCACACCTGTAATCCTAGCTACTTGGGAGGCTGAGGTACGAGAATCACTTGAACCCAGGAGGCGGAGGTTGCACTGACTCGAGATCCTGCCACTGCACTCCAGCCTGGGCGACAGAGTGAGACTCTGTCTCAACAAAACAAAACAAACCACCGTACTGTGGTTCCAATGACCTGTACCTTGTCAGAGGGGTCACACAGCCTTGAAAGGTAACAGTTCTAGGCTCCTGTGTGCACTGGAAATACGTAACTCGCAGGTTCTGGGAAAGGGATTTCTCGGAACTGAAGCCGGGAAGTGATTTGAAAACTTCCAGTATCACTCTCTTTATCCTCTCAGAAAAGTATTTTTTTAAGCCACTGAATGAATCACCCTTGAGTTGCACAAGAAGGAAACATTGCATAGAATGAAAAATGACAGCAAACTGCTGAGGTCACTTCCCCAGGCCCACTGAATGAGAATATCAGTTCCTGTGCTGGAGAGAAAGGCAGTCAGAGGAGAAAATGAGGTCCAGCTCGTCCCTGGCTCTCTCTCTCTCTCAGATCCTGATGTCTTTTCCAAGTCTGGAGAGCAGCGATGCTGCCTGTGCCCCGCGCAGAAAACCGTGTTCCGGCTGCAGCTAACCACCGCAGGCTCAATGTCTCTGGGTGTATCTCAGAGATAAGCAGGTGGTGGTGTTCCTTGCTTATCCCAGAAGGGCACCTGGCCGGAATAATGGAGTCACTTCCCTCCACTGGCCTGACCCCACTCTTTCTCTTTCCTGGACACAGGAGGCATACACGGAATACCTGAGGAGCATCCACTATATCTCCCAGGTGTTACTGGAAGAAGTGGAAACCACTAAAGGTACGGCTCAGCCAGCCGGGCGCGGTGGCTCACGCCTGTAATCCCAGCACTGTGGGAGGCAGAGGCGGGCTATCACCTGAGGTCAGGAGATCGAAACCATCCTGGCTAACATGGTGAAACCCCGTCTCTACTAAAAATCTAAAAAATCAGCTGGGCCTGGTGGCGGGTGTCTGTAGTCCCAGCTACTCGGGAGGCTGAGGCAGGAGAATTGCTTGAACCCGGGAGCGGAGGTTGCAGTGAGCCGAGATCACCCCATTGTACTCCAGCCTGGAACAAGAGCGAAACTCCGTCTCAAAAAAAAAAAAAAAAAAGAAAAGAAAAGAAAAGAAAAAGAAAAAGGCATGGCTGAGCCCTGCTGCTTCCTCCATGCTGGACAAATTGTGGGCATCCTAGCCCTTGATGGGTGCCAGGCTTCGGCGGGGGTCTCTTGTATCCTTCCAGCCTGACCATTTGTAGCAGGTGGACCAGCCCACACTCAGTGTGATATAGTGGCAGGAAGGGACCAGCGTTGTGGATAAGAAGATGGAGACTGGGGTGTGGCAAGACACTGGCTCCAGTGAGCGGCACAGACGTGGGGCAGCATTCCAGCTGTGGGGTGTGCAAAGGCCCTGAAATAGGAGTGGGCGGGGTGGGGCTGTGTGCATGCCTTGGGTGGAACTGGGGCCATTCTGGTGTGCAGGGAAACTTGAAGAGACTTTGAGCTTTGAGGGAGAGGACAGCCTGGGAGTGGAGCCTCAGGTGAGGACTGAGGATGGCAGTGGCCAGACCACCCAGGATGGGAGCAGTAAACGGCCTCGGGGTGCGTCCTGAAGGTGGAACAGAGCAGACTTG
This sequence comes from Pan troglodytes, assembly GCF_028858775.2. Lineage (NCBI taxonomy): Eukaryota > Metazoa > Chordata > Mammalia > Primates > Hominidae > Pan > Pan troglodytes. The sequence continues at coordinate 87,930,272 of NC_072416.2, read as the reverse complement.
CAGGAGGCAGATGGGGCAGGAGCAAACTGGCAAGGAGAGGAATAGCAAGTTCCGCAATGAACACATTAAGTTTGAGAGGCCAGCAGCCGCTGCACATAGGATCACAGAGGTCAGGGGGAGCCACTGGACATAGAGCACAGAGGTCAGGGGGAGCCACTGGACGTGGGAGCACGGAGGTCGGGGGAGCCCCCGGACGTGGGAGCACGGAGGTCGGGGGAGCCCCCGGACGTGGGAGCACGGAGGTCGGGGGTGGGAGCACGGAGGTCGGGGGAGCCCCCGGACGTGGGAGCACGGAGGTCGGGGGAGCCCCCGGACGTGGGAGCACGGAGGTCGGGGGAGCCCCCGGACGTGGGAGCACGGAGGTCGGGGGAGCCCCCGGACGTGGGAGCACGGAGGTCGGGGGAGCCCCCGGACGTGGGAGCACGGAGGTCGGGGGAGCCCCCGGACGTGGGAGCACGGAGGTCGGGGGAGCCCCCGGACGTGGGAGCACGGAGGTCGGGGGAGCCCCCGGACGTGGGAGCACGGAGGTCGGGGGAGCCCCCGGACGTGGGAGCACGGAGGTCGGGGGAGCCCCCGGACGTGGGAGCACGGAGGTCGGGGGAGCCCCCGGACGTGGGAGCACGGAGGTCGGGGGAGCCCCCGGACGTGGGAGCACGGAGGTCGGGGGAGCCCCCGGACGTGGGAGCACGGAGGTCGGGGGAGCCCCCGGACGTGGGAGCACGGAGGTCGGGGGAGCCCCCGGACGTGGGAGCACGGAGGTCGGGGGAGCCCCCGGACGTGGGAGCACGGAGGTCGGGGGAGCCCCCGGACGTGGGAGCACGGAGGTCGGGGGAGCCCCCGGACGTGGGAGCACGGAGGTCGGGGGAGCCCCCGGACGTGGGAGCACGGAGGTCGGGGGAGCCCCCGGACGTGGGAGCACGGAGGTCGGGGGAGCCCCCGGACGTGGGAGCACGGAGGTCGGGGGTGGGAGCACGGAGGTCGGGGGAGCCCCTGGACGTGGGAGCACGGAGGTCGGGGGAGCCCCTGGACGTGGGAGCACGGAGGTCGGGGGAGCCCCTGGACGTGGGAGCACGGAGGTCGGGGCAGCCACTGGACGTGGGAGCACGGAGGTCGGGGGAGCCCCTGGACGTGGGAGCACGGAGGTCGGGGCAGCCACTGGACGTGGGATCACACAGGTCAGGGGGAGCTAACAGTTGCCCCAGCTCCCTAGGGAGCCGGTGAGCTCGGCTGAGCTCTGGCGCTCCAAGATTGAGGAGTTGGGTGGAGGAGTGGCAGAGGATCCCCTGGGGAGAGCCAAGTCCCAGAAGACAGAGGAACTCCAGTGGCCCACCGTGTCTGGCAAGGTGGGGACGGGTAAGGGCAGTTTCCAGGGGGAGTCGGGGGCTAAGTCGGGGCGGGATGAGAAAACGGGAGTCTATGAGAAGTTTTCTGTGAAAGGCGGCAGGGAGGTGGGTCAGGCGCTGGGGCGGTGGGTCCGGGGGCGAGTCACAGAGAGGCAGCTCCCACGGCGCGCAGAAGGGCTGTGTGAGCAGGTCCATGGTCGCGCAGAGGTGCTCCATGCCAAGCTACGGGAAGGCAGGACTTTGGGGACACAGCCGGTGGGAGATGGGTGAGGCGATCCCCTCAGCACGTCCTTGTCTCTGTAAAATGGCCACTTCCCAGAGGCCTGCTGTTGCAAGTGAAGCTGAGTGAGCAGTAAAGGCCTGTGCAGGGTCGAGGCTCTGACGGGCCTCGATGAGGGGCACACAGACTTAGCAGACTCAGGAAGCAAAACCAGGGCAGATGATTAGAAATGAGTGGGTGGGGGGGCTTGCCTGGGGTCCATGAGGAATAGTCGGCTTGCCCGGGGTCAGTGGGGGGTGGAAGGGGCAGTGGGCTTGCCCAGGGTCCATGGGGGGGCAGTGGGCTTGCCCGGGGTCAGTGAGGGGTCGGGGGGCAGTGGGCTTGCCCAGGGTCAGTGAGGGGTGGTTGGGACAGTGGGCTTGCCCGGGGTCAGTGAGGGGTCAGGGGTCAGTGGGCTTGCCCGGGGTCAGTGGGGGGTGGTTGGGACAGTGGGCTTGCCCGGGGTCAGTGAGGGGCCGGGGGGCAGTGGGCTTGCCCGGGGTGAGGGGATGGGGGGTCAGTGGGCTTGCCTAGGGTCAGTCAGTGGGGGGACGGCAGGGACAGTGGGCTTGCCTGGGGTCAGTGAGGGGTGGTTGGGACAGTGGGCTTGCCCAGGGTCAGTGGCGGGACGGGAGGGGCAGTGGGCTTACCCGGGGTGAGGGGATGGGGGGGCAGTGGGCTTGCCCAGGGTCAGTGGGGGTGGTGAGGGGGGCAGTGGGCTTGCCCAGGGTCAGTGGGGGTGGTGAGGGGGGCAGTGGGCTTGCCTAGGGTCAGTGGGGGTGGTGAGGGGGGCAGTGGGCTTGCCCAGGGTCAGTGAGGGCATGGGGGGGCAGTGGGCTTGCCCGGGGTCAGTGGGGGTGGTGAGGGGGGCAGTGGGCTTGCCTGCCTTTTCCGTTGCCTCATTTTATCTCAATAGTAAGTAACAGTGGTAGAGCCGACTGTGACCAGCCTTCTTGTCCCTCCCCCAGAAGCTGGGGAAACTGTGCCCCCCGACACCTCCAAGATGCTGAAGCTAGCACAGCAGTGTCTGGAGAGGGCCCAGTCGACGGCCGCCAAGCTTGGTGGGTCTCTTGCAGTAGGCGGCTCTCCTGGGGCATCCCCCAAGCCCGCATCTCCTCTGTGGGATGTGGCCCACCGCTTGACCCCTGGCTACCCATGGCTTGCAGGGAAAACACGCCTGAAGCCAACCATGCCTGCAGCTGCTCCCATCCCCCAGCCTGCCGGACGACACCGCCGTGTATACTCCGATGAAGGAGGAAAGCTCTCTCCTTTTCTGCCACCCGAGATCTTCCAGAAGCTTCAGGGGGCAGAGTCACAAAGCTGTAAGAAGTAAGATGGACAAGATGGGAGGTGGGATGAGCCTGGGATTGGGTTTTTGAGGCTGAGAAAGATGAGCTGATGACAGCGATTTTTTTTTTTTTTTTTGAGACAGTCTCACTCTGTCACCCAGGCTGGTGTGCAGTGGCTCAATCTTGGGTCACGGCAACCTCCACCTCCCGGGTTCACACCATTCTTCTGCCTCAACCTCCCAAGTAGCTGAGACTACAGGCGCCCGCCACCACGCCCGCCCAGCTAATTTTTTGTATTTTTAGTAGAGACGGGGTTTTGCCATGTTAGCCAGGATGGTTTCGATCTCCTGACCTCGTGATGCGCCTGCCTCGGCCTCCCAAAGTGCTGGGATTACAGCGTGAGTCACCGCACCCGGCCCCCACAGTGCTGGGATTACAGGCGTGAGCCGCTGCGCCTGGCCTGACAGCGAATGTTTTTAAATTGAGTCCCAGAATGGGAATATCCCCTGGCCGGACACAAGCAAATGCAGGCGGCCTGGTGGCTCACGCCTGTAATCCCAGCGCTGTAGGAGGCCGAGGCGAGCGGATCACCTGAGGTCAGGAGTTCCTGACCAGCCTGGCCAACATGGTAAAACCCCGTCTTTACCAAAAATACAAAAATTAGCTGGCCGTGGTGGTGTGCACCTGTAATCCCAGCTACTCAGGAGGCTGAGTCCAGGAGAATCGCTTGATCCTGGAAGGTGGAGGTTGCAGTGAGTGAAGATTGTGCCACTGCACTCCAGCCTGGGCAACAAGAGTGAAACTCCGTCTCAAAAAAAATTAGGCATAGTGGTGTGCCCCTGTAGTCCCAACTACTAGGGAGGCTGAGGTGGGAGGCTCACTTGAGCCTGACAGGTTGAGGGTGCAGTGAGCCGTGATTGTGCCAGTGCACTCCAGCTTGGGCAACAAAACGAGACTCTGTCTAAAAAAAAAAAAATGACCGGGTGCGGTGGCTCACGCCTGTAATCCCAGCACTTTGGGAGGCCGAGGTGGGTGGATCATGAGGTCAGGAGATCGAGACCATCCTGGCCAACAAGGTGAAACCCCATCTCTACTAAAAATACAAAAAATTAGCCGGGCATGGTGGCGGGCACCTATAGTCCCAGCTACTCAGGAGGCTGAGGCAGGAGAATCCCTTGAACCCAGGAGGCAGAGGTTGCAGTGAGTTGAGATTGTGCCCCTGCACTCCAGCCTGGGCAACAGAGCAAGACTCCATCTCAAAAAAAAAAAAAAAAATTTAGCTGGGAACAAGAATGAGTTATATAACTATATATATGTAGAAATCCATACATACAAAACTGAGCAGACAAGTTTATAACAGCAGAGCAGATATAGCTGAAGAGCAAATTCATGTATTGGAAAAAAGGTCAAAAGATAGCTAGAATGAATTACAGAAACAAAAAATAAAGACAGAAAACAAGAGATGGAAAGCCTAACGTGTTCGTTGGAGTTCCAGAAAGAAAATGGGAGGGAGGCCAAGGCAGGCAGATCACGAGGTCAGGAGTTCAAGACCAGCCTGGCTAACATGGTGAAACCCCATCTCTACTAAAAATACAAAACTTAGCCGGGCATGGTGGCGCGTGCCTGTAATCCCAGCTACTTGGGAGGCTGAGGCAGGAGAATCGCTTGAACCCAGGAGGTGGAGGTTGCAGTGAGCCAAGATCGTGCCACTGCACTCCAGCCTAGCAACAGAGCGAGACTCCGGCTCAAAAAAAAAGAAGAAAGAAAATGGGAGAGAGGCATTATTAGAAGTTAGAATGGCAGACAGTTGTCTAGAACTGATGAAAGATACAAAGACACAAATGCAAAAAGCCCAGTGACTCCCAAGTGGGAGAGATGAGAAGGGTCCACTCCTCCTGCCCCTGCTCTGGCGGGGCCTGGCTTCCCAGTCCCCTTGTTTCTGCAATGTGGCTTCAGGGCAGGGTGGCCAGGTGTCAGGCTCTGTCTTTCCTCCTTGTCCTCCATTGTCCCTGACAGTGGGAAGGTACGAGGGAACAAAGCTTTCAAGGTGGAGTGGCTGTTGGGAACTGTATAAAGGAGACAGGACACTTCTTCCTTTCATGGGTCACAAACTAATCTGGCTGTTTGACCCACGTAGTGCCTTTAAAGCAGGGGTGTCCAGTCTTTTGCCTTCCCTGGGCCACACTGGAAGAATTGTCTCGGGCCACACATAAAATACGCTAACCCTAACAACAGCCGATGAGCTTAAAAAAAAAAATTGCAAGGCTGGGCGCAGTGGCTCCCGCCTGTAATCCCAGCACTTTGGAAGGCCAAGGCGGGCAGATTACCTGAGGTCAGGAGTTCGAGATCAGCCTGGCCAACATGATGAAACCCCATCTCTACTAAAAAATACAAAAATTAGCTGGGCGTGGTGGCACATGCCTGTAATCCCAGCTACTCGGGAGGCTGAGGCAGGAGAATCACTTGAACCCAGGAGGGGGAGGTTGCAGTGAGTTGAGATTGTGTCACTGCACTCCAGCCTGGGCGACAGAATGAGACTGACTCAAAAAAAAAAAAAATTTTGCAAAAAAACCTCAGTGATTTTTTTGAGACAGAGTCAGTATCACCCAGGCTGGAGCACAGGCACATGCCACCACACCCGGCTAATTTTTTGTATTTTTAATAGAGACGGGGTTTCACCATGTTAGCCAGGATGGTCTCAATCTCCTGACCTCATTATCCGCCTGCCTCATCCTCCCAAAGTGCTGGGATTACAGGCGTGAGCCACCGCGCCCAGCCCTCAGTGATGTTTTAAGAAAGTTTAGGAATTTGTGTTGGGCCACATTCAAAGTCATCCAGCCTCGGATTGTTGCACAAGCTTGCTTTAACAAGATTCATACTGTTGCCAAACACATATAACTGATCTCCATAGAAGTCCAGTGGTCCAGCTTCTCTTGAAAAACCAAAAGTCCGGCCGGGCGCGGTAGCTCACGCCTGTAATCCCAGTACTTTGGGAGGCCGAGGCGGGTGGATCACGAGGTCAGGAGATCAAGACCATCCTGGTTAATGCGGTGAAACCCCATCTCTACTAAAAACACAAAAAATTAGCCGGGCATAGTGGCGGGCACCTGTAGTCCCAGCTACTCAGGAGGCTGAGGCAGGAGAATGGCATGAACCCGGGAGGCGGAGTTTGCAGTGAGCCAAGATTGCGCCACTGCAATCCAGCCTGGGCGACAGAGCGAGACTCCGTCTCAAAAAGAAAAAGAAAAAAAGAAAAACCAAAAGTCCTGGCAATACCAAAACCTGTGTTTTCTTTCTTTTTGTTATTTTTTGTTTTGGTTTTGTTTTTTTGAGACAGAGTCTCACTCTATCACCCCAGCTGGAGTGCAGTGGCCAGATCTCGGCTCACTGCATCACCTCCCGGGATCAAGCTATTCTGCCTCAGCCTCCCGAGTAGCTGGGATTACAAGTGTGCACCATGCCCAGCTAATTTTTGTATTTTTAGTAGAGACAGAGTTTCACCATGTTGGCCAGGCTGGTCTCGAACTCCTGACCTCAGGTGATCCGCCCGGACTTAGCCTCCTAAAGTGCTGGCATTAGAGGCGGGAGCCACTGCACCTGGCCAAAACCTGTGTTTTGGAAGGGCAGGCAAGAAGGCGCAGATGTTGCAGCCCACCCCAGATGGCTCCCCTCCTCTTTCTCCTCACCTCCTGGCCTCAGAGCAATCCGGGAGGATGAGAGAGACTCCTCTGGTGTCCAGACACCACTGGGCTTCCTGGGGTCTAGACAGCAGCTTGTCACATTTCCAGAGAGCTGACGCCACTGGAGGAGGCCTCCCTGCAGAATCAGAAGCTGAAGGCTGCGTATGAGGCCCGAATGGCGAGGCTAGACCCCAGCCAGGCCATGCAGAAGACATCCCTGGTGAGTGGGGGCTAGGGAGGGCCTGGGGGTGCGTGGGCGCGGGGTAGAGGGGAGTCGGCCTTACTCCCTCCTCCCCCCCCCCACAGACCCTCTCTCTACAGCGGCAGATGATGGAGAACCTAGTGATTGCCAAAGCCCGGGAGGAGACAGCAGCCTTTCTGACCACCCTGGTGGTCCCTGAGGGGAAACTCAGTGTGGCCTTGAGCCAAGGGCAGAGAAGGGGGCAGCGAGGGGAGCGGAGGTTCCAGGGTCGGGGTACAGGGCTGAGGGGCTTCCCGCTTTGCAGAGGCATGGCCTCAGGGGAAGGCCTGGCCGCCGTCCCGCATGTTCTCTGGCCCGGCCCTCCTGGCTTGAGCGCAGGCTGCCTTCTGCCCCAGAAGCCTTACCTGGGGACAGCCCCTCACCGAGAGGGGGTCCCTGGGACGTCCCGGCCTCTCCGGGTGTGGGACGGGGTTGGGAACCGAGGGCCCGCTCAGATCCCACGCTCGGCCCCTTGACTCTGCACCCAGCTCCAGAGAAAGATGGAGGAGCGCCGGCTGCGGCTCCAGGAGGCCGCCAACAGGTGGGACTCCTGCCCGCCCCTGGGGCCGCTGCGGGGAGGGCCTGGCCCCGGCACCCACCGCGTGCCTTTCTCCCCAGGAGGTTTTGCAGCCAAGTCGCCCTGACCCCGGAGGAACGGGAGCAGCGGGCCCTTTACGCCGCCATCCTGGAGTACGAACAGGACCATGTGCGTCCCCCACGGGCCCAGGCTTTGTAGGAGGAGCCCAGCGAGGGGGGCGGGTCAGAGCCGCGTGGGAGGGGCCCCCGTGGGGGGCGGAGCCAGAGGCTGTGGGGGGGGGGCAGCGAGGGGGCGGGGCCAGAGGCCCGTGGGAGGGCCCGGTGAGGGGGCGGGGCCAGGGCTGCGTGGGGCGGGGCAGAGCGAGGAGGCGAGGCCAGGGGTCGCGTGGGAGGGTCCCAGCGAGGAGGGTAGGGCCAGGGCCCACGTGGGAGGGTCCGGGCCGCGTGGGAGGGTCCCAGCGAGGAGGGAGGGTCCCAGCGAGGGGGCTGGGCCAGGGTTCGCCTAAGGTTTCCCTCGGGTGTGGGTGGGGGCGGGGGCGGGTCGCAGGGCCTGCTGGCGCTGGGTCTCCTGCACCCCAGGACGGGCTCCCACAGTCTCTAGGGGTCGGCACTGGTGGGAGATGAGGCGCGTCCGGTCGTGGCGGACCCACCGTGCTTTCCTTCAAGGCCCCCTGTCCCGTAGGACTGGCCGAAGCACTGGAAGGCCAAGCTCAAGAGGAATCCGGGGGACCTGTCACTCGTGACCAGCCTGGTCTCACACCTGCTCAGGTAGCTGGGCCTTCAGGCCCCACAGAGCCCCTGCGCACCGGCCTTGGGCACTTCTGCCTGGTGCCAGGTGCCGGAGAGGGGCTGGACTGACACAGGGAGCCTGTGCCCGGCCACGTGGACACTGCAGCTCCCTTTGCGCTGAGGGCGATTCCTCGGTTTCTCCAACCTCCCCAGCGGGGGCGGGGGGCAGACTTTCCAACATTCACTGTCAGGAGGTAATGCAAGTCACTTCTCTGAAACCGGGCATAGCGCGGCACCTGTGGATGCCACGGAGAGGCCGAGGCTGGCCGCGTTCTCACGTCCTCTTCTCCCGCAGCCTCCCCGACCACCCGATCGCGCAGCTCCTGAGGCGGCTGCAGTGCTCCGTGTACAGCGCCCTGTATCCCGCCGTGAGCAGAGCAGCCGCGCCAGCCCCAGGCTGCTGCCCCCCGACCCCCAACCCCGGAAGCCGACGGCTGCGGCCCTCGCAGAGCCTCCATTGCATGCTGTCCCCGCCCGAGCCCAGCGCAGCCCCGCGGCCCCAGGACAGTCCCCCCACGCCCCCACTCCAACCCGGCCCCGTGGGGTCTCCCTCACCCCTGGGGGACACCGCATCTGGATTGCCAGACAAGGACAGCTCGTTCGAGGACCTGGAGCAGTTCCTGGGGACGTCTGAGCGGCAGGGCCGGGGCCGTGGGGTACAGCCGGAGCCCCAGCTGCAGCAGCTGAAGACCACGGTGGAGGAGATCCACAATGCCATAGGTGAGGCCAGGCCCTCCCTGGGAGAGCCACCGCAGCTCTTCACCCCTGCTTATTGGTCCGTTTCAAGCTTCTGTTTGGGGAAGGGTCTGTTGATCAGAGACTCTGATCAGACTTACGTCCACCCGGCTCACGCCTCAGCCCTTCTCATTTTGGAAACAGTGTGGTAGAAACGGAATTTCACCATGTTGGTCAAGCTGTTCTCAAACTCCTGACCTCAGGTGATCTGCCCACCCCGGCCTCCCAAAGTGCTGGGATTACAAGCATGAGCCACCGCGCCCAGCCCAGAGTTTTCTAAGAACCACTGAGGGAGGCCCAACAGTCCAGGCGTCATTCTCACTGTGCTGCCCACACACTAAGGAACTTGGTCAGGGTCCCCACCCACAGGGGGTTCAATCTAAAGTCTTCCCTGGTTCCTGCAGTTTTGGGTAAAGGCCCTTTTGAGAAAAGGATCATTCTCCAGTTTCTTCTCAGGCTGCTGGCCCAACAGGGCAGCAGCTGTAGGTGACCGTTTCCAGTCCGGGACTCCCTGCCCTGGGCCGAGGAGGGTCAGGGGTGGGTGCAGGAGGCTTGAAGGCGGTGGAAAGAGGTTCCTTGGGTGGAGAAAGGCCCCGTGGCTTAGAGCCACTTGACCCAGCAGGGGAGGAGCCTCTGTGGACGTCCCCGGCTCTGTTCCTAGCAGACAGGCTGCTCTCGCTGACCCTTCTGGCCTTCGAAGGCCTAAACACAGCTGCCTCCAAGGACCGCTGCCTGGCCTGCATTGAGGAACCCTTTTTCTGCCCGCTGTGGCCTCTGCTGCTGGCCCTGTACAGGTATGGACCCAGCTGTACAACCACCTGCGTGGCCTGGTGTCTTCCAGCCTAGTACCCCAGGAGGCCTGCCCTGCTCCCTGGCACTGTCTGCTCCCCTCCATCCCCAAGACTCGTGTTTGCTCCCCCTAGCCTGTGCTTTACCCTGAGGCCATCCTCAGGGGCTTCCAGTTTGCAGGTAGGATTATTGCCACTCTCCCGTGCCTGGGGTCTTGGCAACACTGGGGCTTTTTGCTTGAGATACGTAGCCAGTTTTCTCCAGGACTGAGCTCCAGCCACAGCCCTGCTTCTGTCCCCAGGGCAAGGTCCCTGGGGCAGCTTAGCCTGGCCTCTCTCTGCCCCAGGAGCGTGCACCGAGCCCGGGAGGCTGCCCTGAGCAGGAGCATGGAGCTCTACAGGAATGCACCTCCCACCGCCATTGGCATCCCCACCAAGCTCCTCCCCCAGAACCCTGAGGCCAAGGGGGCCACTGACTACCCCTACTGCGCGGCGGCCCAGGAGCTTGGACTGCTGGTCCTGGAGAGCTGCCCCCAGAAGAAGCTGGAGTGCATAGGTCAGCAGGTTCGAGAGGCAGGGGGAGGGACAGGCTACCATCCCAGTAGGTGACCTGGAGCCTGTGTCTTCACCACTGAGCTTCTCTTGTCATGTGCCGTTGGGGAGGTTGGGGGACCAGAACAAAAGTGGTGTCTGAGCAACAGCGCCAGGGTCACCGCGGCTCTTCCCAGCCGTGCACATCAGGAGGTGGGTGGGTGGGCGGGGTATAAGGGGTGGCTCAGGCTGCTGGACGGGGTTAACTGCCCCTGAAACCCTGTCTGTGGCGCAGTGCGGACCCTGCGGATCATCTGTGTCTGTGCGGAAGACTACTGCCCCACCCCAGAGGCCACACCCCAGGCCGGGCCCCCGCCCATCGCTGCAGCTGCCATGTGAGTCCCAGGAGGGTGAGGTGTGGCCAGGGAGGAAGGGCCCTAGAAAGGCAATGGTCATGGGAGGGACTATCTTCCTGCCCCTTAGCCTTGTGCCAGCCGGCTGCACTGTAGAAGCAGGAGGACCGTGTGGGCCCAGCCCTGGCTCCGCAGTACGGGAGCTCCCTTTAGGGACAGCCTCACCATGCCCAGCTGGCTTCCGGTGCCTCTGCGCAGAAGGGCACAGAGATGGCGGCCAGCACGGCCAGGATGGCTCCACAGCTGCTGGGTTTGCGGAGTGAGAGGCTCCTGGCCCCAACCCAAGGCCGCTATGCCCTCCCGACAGTGGTGCCGATGACCTGCTGCCCATCCTGTCCTTCGTGGTGCTGAGGAGCGGCCTCCCTCAGCTGGTGTCGGAGTGCGCGGCCCTGGAGGAGTTCATCCACGAGGGGTAGACCCTGGCGGGTCAGGGTGGGGGTCTCTGTGCGAAGAGCAGGGACCTCATCCCTCAACCTAAACGGTGGTTGTCAGTAGCAGGTGGGGAGGGTAGCGTGTGGCTCCGTCACAGCCATGCCTTCGGGCAGCCCCTGTGGGTCCACCTGTGCAGAGTGCCTGCTGCCACATGTCCCGTGGCCCTTCGCTTAGCTCAGCCTCTCCCAGACAGCAGGAGCTGGGGGCTGTCCCCTGAGCAACATCTGCCTGGGGAGGGGATGGGGATCCAGTGCCATCCCTGGCTCTACCGTCCAAGGACGAGCACATGGTGGGAAAGGCCTCCTCTAGCCCAGCCGCCCGGACAGCCCCACCTGCCCACCCTCAGCACCCAGGTCCTGAACTGGGAGGGCAGACACTACCTTCTGGAGGGCCGGGGGTGTCCTTCTGTTCGTTCAGATGACACCGGCTGCCCTTGCCATCCATGCAGGTACCTGATCGGAGAGGAGGGCTACTGCCTCACATCACTGCAGAGTGCCCTGAGCTACGTGGAGCTGCTGCCCCGGGACGGCCTGGCCAAGTAGGACAGCTAGAGCCCAGGGTCCCTGCAGGGCCTGGCCTCGCCTCCCAGGGCTGTCTCTTCTACACCTGGAGCCATGGGATCTACTGAGGACCATCCTGGAGCCTCACGCTGCTCTGCACATGGTGGGGGCTTGTCCACTGTGGTGTGCTCTCCAGCTCTTCACCTTCCTCACCTCACATCTGACCCTGGAGCTTGGGGTTGGCACCTCTGCCCCAACAGAATGGGGCTGAATCAGCTCCGGGAGGAACCAGGCCCTGCTCTCCTGTGTAGGCCTCAGAGAGGCCAAGAAGGGAAGCTTTGGGCTTCGGTGGGTGCAGGCTCAGCGATGAACATCTGGCTGGGGCAGCTCCTGGGGAGCATCAGGGAAGAGGGGGCCATGAGCCGGCCAGCAGTGGAGACGGCAGTCCAGTTTCTCTCCCCTCTGACCCCTAGAAGGGGAGTTGTAGCCCCATGAACTAGTTTCTTGTCTGGGTCAGGAACAAGGGCCAGCTGGGGCCTGGGGTGCAGCTGGTGTCAGGGTGTGCTGTTTGCTGATGGGCAGGGACACCCCTGCAGGGTCTCGGGCTCTGAGCCCAGGACATTCCCTGTCCCTTGCTCACCTTGGCTGTGGGCTGTGAACATTCCGGGACCCTGGGCATCTTATCTAGGTCCTTGCAGCCCAAGGGTCAGCCCTCTTGACTGTCACATGCTGCCCCCACCCAGCCTAAAATAAAGAGCTCACTGCTGTGCTTCGCCGTGTGGCTCCCTCAATCCCCACCCCACTGGCCAGGCAGCACAACCACCCCTGCTGCCCATGGCAGAGGCCGCTGAGGATGTGGGGGAGGAGCCACAGCCCAGCCCCAGACCAAGCCTGGCCCAACCTCTTGAACATCTGCCAGCCTCCGAGACCCTCTGCATAGAAGCAGGGTCCTCTTGGGGCTGTGCCTGGCCAGGCAGGTGTGGGCTTCACCCTCTTGGACAGGAGAGCTCTGCAGGGCATCAGTGGGTGGGAAGGGTGGGGTGAGGCTGGGGTCCAGGTCATCACTGGGGACCTGAGCCCAGAGCAGTCACCCGAGGGTCTCAGGAATCATCGTTCTGTGCATGGCGACACACACATGCTCTGAGGTGCACAGAAGGCTGCCGGGCGTGGACAGCATCTGCCAGGGCGGTGTGGGCAGATCAGGATGGAGGGCTCTTCTGCAAGAAAGGCACCCCTGGCAGCTTGAGATGCCATGAGGAGGCAGGTGGCAGGGCTGGTGGGGTGGGAGGTCCCAACCCTAGATGCTACCAGGAGCTGGCTATGGGGCAGTGTTGCTGTCCTCAGGGAAACAGTCTTAAAAGCAGTAGCTGTGGACCTCGGTGGGATGCTCTGTGCTTGCACCCTCAGCAGGGGCTGGTTTACCCGCCAAGGACCCCATAGGGAGACAGAAGAAGTGTCTCTCTGGGTGGGGCAGAGCTGGAGCATCTTCCCCAGCCCTCGATACGAACCCCAGCTGGCCATGGTGCCTTGGAGCTTGGGCTGCTCCGGCCTCAGGGTTGGTGTCTAGAAGATGGGATTTTAAAGTCCGCTTCATAGAATGGTGGAGATGAGCTGTGTCTTGAACAAATCCTGGCGTGGAAGCCCCTGCTGGCTTGGCATCGGGGCCACACCTGCAGCCTGCACACTGTGGGGGCCGGGAACGTCCTGGCTCAGCTGTATCCCTGGCGCTGAGACCCGGCAGACATGTTCAAGTGCTGCTGTTTGCTGTGCAGCTTTGCCCTCTCTGAGCCTGCAGCTCCCCCATAAGACAGGAATGAATAATAGCAGCTTCCTTTTAGAAATCCTACAAATGGCCGGGCGCGGTGGCTCACGCCTGTAATCCCAGCACTTTGGGAGGTCAAGGTGGGCAGATCACGAGGTCAGGAGATCGAGACCATCCTGGCTAACAGGGTGAAACCCCGTCTCTACTAAAAATACAAAAAATCAGCCGGGCATGGTGGCCCGCACCTGTAGTCCCAGCTACTCAGGAGGCTGAGGCGGGAGAATGGCGTGAACCTGAGAGGCAGAGGTTGCAGTGAGCTGAGATCGTGCCACTGCTCTCCAGCCTGGGCGACAGAGAGAAACTCCGTCTCAAAAAATAAAAATAAAATAAAAACTAATGGCTCACGCCTGTAACCCCAGCGGTTTGGGAGGCCGAGGCAGACGGCTCTTTTGAGGTCAGGAGTTCGAGACCAGCCCGGCCAACATGGCAAAACCCCGTCTCTACTAAAAATACATAAATTAGCTGAGCGTGGTGGCAGTAGTCCCAGTTACTCAGGAGGCTGAGGCCGGAGAATTGTTTGAACCTGAGAGGCAGAGGCTGCAGTGAGCCGAGATCACGCCATTGTACTCCAGCCTGAGCAAAGAGCGAGACTCCATCTAAAAAAAAATAAAAATAAAAACTATTCTGCATAAGCAGTGTCCAAATCATAACAAAAATCAAATGAAAAGTAAACAAGATGTAACCTTATATCCATTGGACCGGAGAAGATGAGGAAGCTGGACGATGCTGAGTACAGGAAGGGGAGGGAGCTCACGCACACTGTGGGGTGGACACAGCAGTGGCCCCAGAGGACCAGGTGCAGTCCTGGAGTCCAGGTAAGTGTGGACGGAACCTCTGACCTGGCAAGGCTGCTGCCGGTTTTAGAGGATGTATATGCAGTGGAGGCAATGGAGTGTCTGTCCCGGGAGGGCAGGGAAGGACGGAGAATCCACACGGCAGCTCATGGAGTGTCCATCCCCGGGCGGGAAGGGAGGGAGCCGTGAATGTGTACAGCCCACGTAGCCACCGCTGCATAACAAACTACCCCAACTCACGGGCTTAAATACACAAGACGCCAGGCATGGTGGTTCACACCTGGAATCCCAGCACTTCGGGAGGCTGAGGCGGGGGGATCACTTGAGCCCAGGAGTTTGAGACCAGCCTGGGCAACATAGTAAGGCCCTCCTCTCTACTAAAAAGTTAAAAATTAGGCTGGGCACCGTGGCTCACGCCTGTAATCCCAGCACTGTGGGAGGCCCAGGTAGGTGGATCACCTGAGGTCAGGAGTTTGAGACCAGCCTGGCCAACATAGTGAAGCCCTGTCTCTGCTGAAAATACAAAAAGGACAAAAATCAGCCAGGTGGCTCCTCAGCATCATGGGAGGCTGTTTCTAGGTGGTAACCCAATGACCAGGGGTTGGATTCATCCGAAGAGCTGTCTGCTGTCTATGGTTGGTGCCAGCTGTCGGCTGGGACCTCATTCAGGGCTGTCGGAACGACTATGTGAGGACTGGATGTGTTTCCAGGGGCTGCCAAAACGACCGCAAAATGGGGGGCTTACAGCAACAGAAATGCTCTCTCACCATCTTGCAGGCCTGAAGTCAAAATCAAGCTGTCAGCAGGGCTGACTCCCTCTGGAGGCTTTAGGGTAGAATTCTGTTTGCCTCCAGTTTCTGGTGGCTCTAACACAGCTGTGTTACCTTCGCTCACGGCACCCTCGTTCCACTCTGCCTCCGTCTTTAAGCGGTCTTCTCTCCTGTGCGTTCATATCTAAGTTTCTCTCTCCTCATAAGGACAGCAGTCATACTGGATTGAGGGCCCATGCCAACCCAGAACAACCTCATCCTTTTTTTTTTTTTTTTTTTTTTTTTTGAGATAGAGTCTTGCTCTGTGGCCCAGGCTGGAGTGCAGTGGCGCGATCCCGGCTCACTGCAAGCTCCGCCTCCCGGGTTGACGCCATTCTCCTGCCTCAGCCTCCCGAGTAGCTGGGACTACAGATGCCCGCCACCACGCCCAGCTAATTTTTTGTATTTTTTAGTAGAGATGGGGTTTCAGTGTGTTAGCCAGGATGGTCTCGATCTCCTGACTTCGTGATCCACCTGCCTCAGCCTTCCAGAGTGCTGGGCCACTGCGCCCGGCCCAGAACAAACTCATCTTATCTTGATTTTTGTCTGGAAAAACTATTTCCAAAAAAGTCCCAAGAATAGGCTGCAGGTGAATGTGAGTCGCAGGTGGAAGGTGCAGGCCAAAACCTCTGCACACGGCCGTGGCCTTCTCACTCTAGTGGCTGGGTTCTGAGGGTGTGTTAGTCCGTCCCCATGCTGCTGTAAATAGCTGCCTGAGGCTGGATAATTTATAAAGAAAAGAGGTTTAATTGACTCACAGTTCCGCATGGCTGGGGAAGACCTCAGCAAACTCACAATCATGGCAGAAGGCATCTCCTCACAGGGCGACAGGAGTGAGAATGAGCACTGAGCAAAGGGGAGAACCCCTTATAAAACCATCGGATCTCGTGGAATTCACCATCACAAGAACAGCATGGAGGAAGCTGTCCCCAAGATTTAATTGTCTCCACCTGGTCCTGCTCCAGACCTGTGGGATTACAATTCAAGATGAGATTTTGGGTGTGGACACAGAACCAAACCATGTCAGAGGCCAAGGATCTCAAGACAAGGCCAGGGTATGGCATGTTTATGATTTAGCCTTGGAATTCATTCCACATCAGTTCTATTCCATGGGTTGAGGCAGGTGCAAAAACCCACCCAGGCCTATGGGAGGAGAGCTAGGCCCACTGCTGGATGGATGGACTGGTGTTGCCAAATTCAGTGAGGACAAAGGCAGAACAGTTACCTCCACCCTCCTCCGCATCAGAAGAAGAATAAAGATGAGACTTACGAAGTTAGCTGTCCTGAGGACTGGTGTGGACCCATGGTGGCACTGGGCACTGTTTACTGGGTTCAGTAAACAGTAAGTAAAAGAGCTCCCTGTTCAGAGGTGGCCACCTAGATAACTCAGGGAGATCCACCGACTGCATCACGATTTTTTTTTTCCAGACATTCTCGCTCTGTCACCCAGGCTGGAGTGCAGTGGCACGATCTTAGCTCACTGCAACCGCAACCTCTGCCTCCCAGGTTCAAGTAATTCTCCTGCCTCAGCCTCCCAAGTAGCTGGGCTTACAGACATGTGCCACCACGCCCGGCTAATTTTCGTATTTTTAATAGAGACGGGGTTTCACCATGTTGGCCAGGCTGGTCTTGAACTCCTGACTTCAGGTGATCCGCCCGCCTCGGCCTCTCAAAGTGCTGGGATTACAGGCGTGAGCCACCGCACCCGGTCATGATCACTATTTCTAAGATGCCAGCAGGGAACTGCCAGGTAAAAATTCTAAGAAAAAGGGGGGACCTCACCGCCCAGGCCCAGGGAAAGTTTCAACAAACTTGGGCCTTGGTTTTGGTGGCCTGGAGAGATGAGGGACACAGACGTGAAGTAGCAAAGCCTGCCCAAAGCGGGGGTGTGGGGTAGGGGTGGGTTTCGGCTGGGACCTCCAAGGGTCTCCCTCATCCTCCTCTACTTCTGGGCAATGCGAGAAAGTGGCTGTAGCACAGAACAGAGGAACCCGAGCGAAGAAAACGTCCCCGGGAAGTCGTGGCCCAGATTTAGCTTGGGTGGATCCAAAGCCCAGGTCAGCTTTTAGCCTAGAGAGGGGGCGGCTTCGCCCTGCCTCAGAGACCCGCCCAGACGATGCTCTCAAGGGCTGCAGACGGCAAGTGCAGGAGGCCAGGAAGCGGAGCCAGCATAAACAGAATCTGAGGTCCCCGCATCCACCTGAGGCTGCTGTTTCAGACGAGGCTGAAAGGCTTGTCCTTCCGCCCACCTTCCGTGCCGCGGGCCCCTCCCTCAAGGGGATGGCCCCGCCCCACAGGGGAGGCCCGCCCCCGGATCCGGCCAATCCCCGCCAGGTAATGCAGGTGGCCCCGCCCTGCAGGAAAGGCTCTTCCCAGGATCCAGCCAATCCCCGCCAGGTAATGCCGGTGGCCCCACCCCCACAGGGGACGAGCCCGTGCACCTGCTTCCCCGCGGCCGGGTCGCCTGGGGCTGGGTCCCTGTCTCGTGGGGAGGAGCGGCCCAGGCACAACGTTCACTGAGCGCCTGCCATGAGCCCGCAGCCCTCGGCCCAGCGGCGTCGTGAACGATACCGGTCCCGCGAGGAGACGGGCGACGCGGTGACAGGAGGCTCTCGGGGTGCTTCGCGCAGGGGCTCGGCAGGGCTGACACCTCCTCCTCCCCTTTCACCAGGCCCCGCCCCTCCTAAATTATTCGGAGGCGGGGCCTGCGCCAAGCCCCGCCCTGCCCCCAGCGTCACGGCCGCGGACCCCGGGCGGAGCCGACTCCCGGCGGAAGCGCGCGGCGCGCGGGGAGGCCCGAACTGATCGGCGGCGGCCGGAGACCGCTGGGGACAGACAGGTAGCGCCGTCACCCGCGGGATCCGCAGCTCCATCTGCCGGGCGAAGGGGCTCTGGTCGGGAGAGGGCTCAGCGGGCGGAAGCGCGTCTCTAGAGAAGGGTGCGGTCGATAACCGGGGGCGCCCCTGGAAGGCCGAGGTACCCAGGCTGGAGGGAGGGGCTGGAGGTGCGGGGGCGCTCAACTGGAGGGGCCTGGATCGCTGGGTGGGCGGGCAGCTGATGGGGCCGAGGTCTCCAGGGTAGGGGGCGCTGAAGATACCGGGGGCGCCCAGCCGCTGGGGGCGGGGTCTCCAGGCTCGAGGGGTCCTGGGGACGCTGGGTGAGGGTTCGGGGAGAGCGCGGCTGGCTGGGCGCGGCCTTAGGTCCCTGACCCCCCCGGCCCCCGTCCGCCGCAGGATGGGCAGCAGCTCGCTGTCCGAGGACTACCGCCAGTGCTTGGAGCGCGAGCTGCGACGGGGCCGCGCGGGCGTGTGCGGGGACCCCTCGCTGCGCGCGGTGCTCTGGCAGATCCTGGTGGAGGACTTCGACCTGCACGGGGCGCTGCAGGACGACGCGCTGGCTCTGCTCACCGACGGGCTGTGGGGCCGCGCCGACCTGGCGCCGGCGCTACGCGGCCTGGCTCGCGCCTTCGAGCTTCTGGAGCTCGCCGCGGTGCACCTGTACCTGCTGCCCTGGAGGAAGGAGTTCACCACCATCAAGGTAGGCGCCAGGCCAGAAGGAGCGCGCCCCTCGTCCTGGCCTGCGGGTCGCGGGGCCGTCGACCATGGGGGACCACGCCTTTCGAGAGAGAGGGGCTTCAAGTGTCCTCAGTGCCTGGTGGGCTTCTCAAGGCTCCGAGCGCTGAGGGGTCGTGGGCGTGTGGGGGCACCCACTCCTAGGGCTGAGAACATGGGGTGGGCGAGGGCAGGCTTGGGTGCTGCCTACGGGGTCCTGCCCTGAGAGCTTGCGTCAGTGTCTTCCCTAAGAGGCCTCGCGGCCCCAGTTGCCATGGAAATCTTAGGACGGGGGCACAGAAGGGACTTGAGTTCCCATGGTCATCCTAAGTCCTCCAGGTTATGGGCCAATCCCATTTGCAGAGGAGGCCGCCGAGGCTGGGAGGACTGCAGATGGGTGCATCCCTGTGAAGTCTCAGGGCTGGGCTCAGACCTAGTGAACTCCACGGCCTGGGGCGGGAGGCTGTGCCCAGGGCTGGCCTGGCCTCTCCAGGTGAGCTCCTGGCGGCAGGAGGGGGCAGGGCCGCCGGGAGCTCTGAGCTAATTCGGAAGAGTAGGAAGCCGATGACGTCACTGGGCACGTGGGCGAGCTACGCCTCCGCCGGTTGCCATGGCAGCGGCAGTCTCTCCGCGGCTCCCCGGGGACACCTGCTGGTCGGAGGCGCCAGGACTTTCATTCATGAGAGAGGACGGACAGGCCCGCCCTTGAGGCCTCCCAGGGGGCGGGGCGGGGGAATAACCGGCTTCAGTGCCGGACAGCCCTGGTTTGGACCTAGTTCTGCTGCCTCCTGGCCGCGAGGACTTGGCCAAATTAGCTAATCTCTGTCAGCCCCTTTCCTCCTCTGAGACAGCGACACGGGAACAGTCCAGTTCATGGAGCCAGAGGAATGAATCGAAGCCCCGAGCTCAGTGCTGCAGGCACTGGGCGCTCCACACGTGGGCCGTGTCCAGGCATTAGATGCTAGGAGTCCCGGAGTTAGGGAATTTGAGAGTCAGGAGATGCTCGCAGTGATTGTCCTGAGCTCCTTTAGTTCTTCACCTAAGTGTAGGCCAGAAAGCACTCACCCAGGCCGGGCGCGGTGACTCACGCCTGTAATCCCAGCTCTTTGGGAGGCCGAGGTGGGCAGATCACGAGGTCAGGAGATTGACACCAGCCTAACCAACATGGTGAAACCCCGTCTCTATTAAAAAAATACAAAAATTAGCCGGGCGTGGTGATGCGCGCCTGTAATCCCAGCTACTCAGGAGGCTGAGGGAGGAGAATCACTTGAACCTGGGAGGTGGAGGTTGTAGTGAGCAGAGATCGAGCCACTGCACTCCATCCTGGTGACAGAGTGAGACTCTGTCTCAAAAAAAAAAAAAAGAGCACTCACCCTTCTACCGTCCCACGGCTGTCAGCCCAGTGCATGGACAGCCTCTGGAGAGCGCTGAAAACAGACGTGTCACCCCCATGGTGGAATACTACACAGCAGGAGGAATGAACGTTACAGCTTCCGTCCTTGTCTGCAAGACTGTAATGGAAAAAAACAAAGTTCAGAACAACACGTTTAAGAGGCTACCTGTCTAGCTTTGGTTAGAGACCTTACAAAGAGGTGAAAAAAAAGGGGGGACTACCTCATAGGAGGAGCAAACGAAATCTGTATTTGGGTTTGCAAAACAAACACCTGGGCAAGTACATTCAAAACTAATTAGATGAGGCCATCTCCAGGGGTGAAGGCAGCGGTGGGACAGAAGACAGTGGAATTTCTCAGTACAGGGGCTCTTTATTTTGTTCTGATTTGTGAGCTAGGTTAATGTATTAGTTGTTTTTTCCATTAAATTTAAGAAATTCGGCCAGGTGCGGTGGCTCACACCTGTAATCCCAGCACTTTGGGAGGCCAAGGTGGGTGGATCATGAGGTCAAGAGATCAAGACCTTCCTGGTCAACATGGTGAAACCCCGTCTCTACTAAATATACAAAAATTAGTGGGGCGTGGTGGTGCGCACCTGTAATCCCAGCTACTCAGGAGGCTGAGGCAGGAAGATCGCTTGAACCTGGGAGGAGGAGGAGGTTGTAGTGAGCCGAGATCGTGCCACTGCACTCCCGACAGAGCGAGACTCTGTCTCAAAAAAGAAAAAAAAAAAAAAAATTCTAGGCCGGGCACAGTGGCTCACGCTTGTAATCCCAGCACTTTGGGAGCTCAAGGCAGGTGGATCACTTGAGGTCAGGAGTTTGAGACCAGCATGGCCAACATGGTGAAACCCTGTCTCTACTAAAAATATGAAAATTAGCCGGGTGTGGTGGTGGGCGCCTGTAGTCGCAGCTACTCGGGAGGCTGAGGCAGGGGAACTGCTTGAACCTGGGAGGCAGAGGCTGCAGTGAGCTGAGATGGAGCCACTGCACTCCAGCCTGGATGACAGAGCAAGACTCTGTCTCCAAAAAAAAAAAAAAAAAAAAAAAAAAGAAATTATCATGTTTGGGCCTGGCCCAAGCTGGCTAAGCCTAGGCTCTGGGGTTGGGTCTGAGCATCAGAAGCTGCCAAGGCCTGAGCCAACAGATCCCGGACCCACTGTACCCTAGGGTCTGGCCTATGGGAGGGTGCGCAGCCACTGACCTGGCCGCTCCCTTGCAGACCTTCTCCGGGGGCTACGTGCACGTGCTGAAAGGCGTGCTCTCAGACGACCTCCTCCTGAAGAGCTTCCAGAAGATGGGCTACGTGCGCAGAGACAGCCATCGGCTCATGGTGACCGCCCTGCCCCCCGCCTGCCAGCTGGTGCAGGTGGCCCTGGGCTGCTTCGCCCTCCGGCTGGAGTGTGAGATCCTGGGTGAGGTGCTGGCCCAGCTGGGCACCAGTGTGCTGCCAGCTGAGGAGCTGCTGCAGGCACGGCGTGCCAGCGGGGACGTGGCCTCCTGTGTGGCCTGGCTGCAGCAGCGGCTGGCCCAGGATGAGGAGCCGCCACCCCTGCCCCCCCGAGGCTCCCCTGCTGCTTACAGGGCCCCGCTGGACTTATACCGGGACCTGCAGGAAGACGAGGGGTCGGAGGACGCCAGCCTGTATGGGGAGCCGTCACCAGGCCCTGACTCGCCCTCGGCAGAGCTGGCCTACAGGCCACCACTCTGGGAGCAGAGTGCCAAACTGTGGGGCACTGGGGGCCGGGCCTGGGAGCCCCCAGTTGAGGAGCTGCCGCAGGCCAGCAGCCCACCATATGGGGCCTTGGAGGAGGGGCTGGAACCTGAACCTTCCGCCTTCTCCTTCCTCTCTCTGCGCCGTGAGCTGAGTAGGCCTGGGGACCTGGCCACCCCTGAAAGCTCTGCAGCGGCCAGCCCGAGGCGTATTCGGGCAGAGGGGGTACCAGCCTCAGCCTATAGGTCTGTCTCTGAGCCCCCAGGCTACCAGGCACACAGCTGCCTGTCCCCTGGTGCCCTGCCCACCCTCTGCTGCGACACCTGTCGCCAGCTGCATGCTGCCCACTGTGCAGCCCTGCCCGCTTGCCGTCCAGGCCACTCGCTGCGTGTGCTGCTTGGCGACGCCCAGCGGCGCTTGTGGCTACAGCGTGCACAGATGGACACTCTGCTCTACAACAGCCCCGGGGCCCGGCCGTAGGCTAGCTGGGCCCCAGGTCAAGGGCTCTTGGGAGACAGCTCCCGTGGTGCTTCTCTTTGCTGGGGAGGGGTCTGCGCCTCTGGCTGCCTTGTCCCTGGGGGAGTCCTGGGCACAGCAGGGGGTTGGAGAGTCCAGGCCAACCCCTGCTGGAGGTGGGACTCTCTGTATATGGAAGGCTCCAAGGGCAGCAGGCCTAAGCCGGCCAGCAGGAGCCTTTCCACATTTCCCCACCCTCGGAACCCAGACGCATGCCCACATGTGCTGGGTAGAGGGGTCCAGCCTGTTCCAGCCAGTGCCTGAACCTGTCCCTGAGAAGGACCCTGTGCCCCAAGGCCCGTGGCTCCTGGCCTGCTCCCTGCAGTACGGAGTACGGGGCTCAGGACTTGGGGGTCCTCCATGTGTCCCAGGGATTCTCCACACGAGTGTCCTCAAGGGCCTGTTGGTGACACCGAGCTCCCCCCACCCCAAGCTCTGCTGGGGCCAATCTGCGGGGCTCTGCCGGGTGCACGGCTGACCTGGCTTCGGGGACCTCGGCCCTCCCCTTGGGTGTCACAGCAGCTGGGCCCCCAGACAGGAAATGACCTGACCTCAAACCAGATGTGGAGGTGCACGAGAGGCGCAGGAACGGGCAGTGGCTGACAGCTGGGAAGGCCCTGAGCGTCACTGCTGCTGGGCGGAAGGGCCTGTGGACAGCCCACCCAGGCGGCGGGGTCTTGGTGGGTCAAGTGGTAATGGTGCCCCTCCCCTCCATTCCCTGTGGGTGCAGCCCACAGGCTGGCGAGGAGGTGCCTCTGCCCTAACCTCGGGTCTGGCGAGGGAGGGGGCAGGGTGCATCCACTGTGACAGCCCCTCTGGGCCCACAACTCCCTGACCCTGGAAGCTGAGCCTGCTTTCCTGACCCTCCGCCCCACCCCCCTCCTCCCCAGAACACTCAGAGGGACGGTCAACATCAGAGCACATTAAACGCTGGTGAAACCATGTCTGTTAAGAAAGCTTTTATCCAACAAGAGCCTACAGCTTCACTCAGCATCAGAGCCACGGCCTCCTGTTGGGTCCTCCATGTGGGGAGCAGGGATGCAGCTCAGCCTCCAGCCCAGGGCTCTCCTGGTAGTCTCGGGGTATCCTCAATTGTGGCTCCCACCCCATACCTTGTCCCTCTTGTCCTCATCTGGAGTCCTGCCAGGCCCACCTGGGGTCCCCACAGCCAACCCATGCACCGGACAGCCCCGGGCGACTGAGAGGGGATACGAAGGTCTTCTGGGCCCGCTCATCCCAGGCCGGCGTCCACCACAACTCAAAGACAGCGGGGGGACTGCACCCACCACTCCTCCCAAGAAGCAGTGGTTGCACATTTCCAACATAGCGAGGAGGACCACATGAGACCCCTGCAGCCACGGATGGAGCCGCCAGACCTGCCCTTCCAGGGTGCACGGGCTGGGAGCCCCCCGGTGTCACCCGGCCTTTTTCTGGGGGGAGCAGTGGGTTCAGGGCAGACAGTGGGAGGAAGTCAGTGGAGGATGTTCCCAGCCAAGGGGATGGGCTGGATCCCGGGCGCCTGGTCAGCCTGGCTCGTGGCACCCTTCACAGACACCACTGATCGGAAGACCTGGTGTGGGAATACAGGCGTGTGCCAGGCCCACCATCAGGGTTTACAGCGCTTGCTCTGGCCCTCGGAGGTGGCTGGGGCGGCCCGCTTGTTGCGGTGGTGGGGAAAGGTCGGCATGAGCTCCGGCTCACAGGCTGCAGGGAGAAGGGTTCAGTGCTGGGCGGGGCAGGGCCCCAGATAGGAGGAGCAGGCCCAGGTCTGAGTCCAGCTCTGCCTCTGGACCTGGCCCTGGGCTGTCTGTGCCTCCACATGCCCCTGTCCTCTTACCCCAGAAAGGGTGTGCCATCAGTGAGGGCAGCAGGCCACTTCTCCACCACCCACCCCGGGCAAAACGGGCTCCCAGCCATACCCCACAGAGCGAGTCAGGAACCCTGCACACTCACGTAGGGGCTTCTCCTTGAAATAGGAGCTCTCCAGGCAGTCCCCAGCCGTCGCCCTGGAGGAGGCAGCCTGCGTTAGTGCGACTCGTGAGTGGGGCTTCCTCACCTCCCACCCAGCTGAGCAGCCTGTGATTCAAATGCTCAAAGGAAGCCAGGTGGCCACTCCGAGCGGCTGTGCCTGGGGAGGGGCCTCTCCGCCGCAGTGAGGCTGGGCTCTGGCAAACGGTCTGGACGGTGTGGGTGGTGAGGGTCCCTGCCCCCCGTGCAGAGATCAGCACCTTTTCTTAGGGTCGTACATGAACAGGAAGTGCAGCAGGCGCAGCCCGGCCTCCGACAGCCATGGGAACTTGTGCTTCAGGTTGTTGTAGGGCTGCTTCCGGAGGCTGTACTGGCCGACCAGTGGCAGCTTGGAAAAGCCCTATGGGAGGCAGGAGCTGAGGCGCAGAAGGCGTGGGCACGGGCAGGGGCTGCAGGCGCAGAGGGCGTGGGCACGGGCAGGGGCTGCAGGCGCAGAGGGCGTGGGCACGGGCAGGGGCTGCAGGCGCAGAGGGCGTGGGCACGGGCAGGGGCTGAGGCGCAGAGGGCGTGGGCACGGGCAGGGGCTGCAGGCGCAGAGGGCGTGGGCACGGGCAGGGGCTGCAGGCGCAGAGGGCGTGGGCACGGGCAGGGGCTGCAGGCGCAGAGGGCGTGGGCACGGGCAGGGGCTGCAGGCGCAGAGGGCGTGGGCACGGGCAGGGGCTGTAGGCGCAGAGGGCGTGGGCAAGGGCGGGGGATGTGGGCGCAGAGGGCGTGGGCACGGGCGGGGGCTGCGGGCGCAGAGGGCGTGGGCACGGGCGGGGGCTGCGGGCGCAGAGGGCGTGGGCAGGGGCTGAGGCGCAGAGGGCGTGGGCAGGGGCTGAGGCGCAGAGGGCGTGGGCACGGGCGGGGGCTGTAGGCGCAGAGGGCGTGGGCGGGGGCTGCAGGCGCAGAGGGCGTGGGCAGGGGCTGAGGCACAGAGGGCGTGGGCACGGGCAGGGGCTGTAGGCGCAGAGGGCGTGGGCACGGGCAGGGGCTGCAGGCGCAGAGGGCGTGGGCACGGGCAGGGGCTGAGGCGCAGAGGGCGTGGGCACGGGCAGGTGCTGCAGGCGCAGAGGGCGTGGGCAGGGGCTGAGGCGCAGAGGGCGTGGGCACGGGCAGGGGCTGAGGTGCAGAGGGCGTGGGCAGGGGCTGCAGGCGCAGAGGGCGTGGGCACGGGCAGGGGCGGAGGCGCAGAGGGCGTGGGCACGGGCAGGTGCTGCAGGCGCAGAGGGCGTGGGCAGGGACTGAGGCGCAGAGGGCGTGGGCACGGGCAGGGGCTGAGGCGCAGAGGGCATGGGCACGGGCAGGTGCTGCAGGTGCAGAGGGCATGGGCAGGGGCTGAGGCGCAGAGGGCGTGGGCACGGGCAGGGGCTGAGGCGCAGAGGGCGTGGGCAGGGGCTGCAGGCGCAGAGGGCGTGGGCACGGGCAGGGGCTGAGGCGCAGAGGGCATGGGCACGGGCAGGTGCTGCAGGCGCAGAGGGCATGGGCAAGGGCGGGGGATGCGGGCGCAGAGGGCGTGGGCACGGGCGGGGGCTGAGGCGCAGAAAGCGTGGGCACGGGCGGGGGCTGAGGCGCAGAAGGCGTGGGCACGGGTGGGGGCTGCAGGCACAGAGGTCGTGGGCACGGGTGGGGGCTGAGGCGCAGAGGGCGTGGGCACGGGCGGGGGCTGCGGGCGCAGAGGGCGTGGGCACGGGCCGGGGCTGCGGGCGCAGAGGGTGTGGGCACGGGCGGGGGCTGTGGGTCTGCCCAGGACGCCCACCGGCCAGATGTTCTCACTGGGCGTGCCCAGCAGCTGCACGATCAAGTCAATCTGGTGGATCTCGGAAGTGCCAGGGAGAAGAGGCCTGTGCGCCAGCAGCTCGGCCAGTATGCAGCCCACAGCCCTGCAGAGAACAGTGGACCTCACTGCAGCCAGACGTCTGCTGACCCCGCCAGCGCGAGGAACAGAGGACCTGACTGCAGCCAGACCTTTGCTGACCCTGCCAGTGTGAGGCATGCTGGGTCAGGGACACTGTGAAGGACAGGCAGGGACCACTGGCTCCCCTCCTGGGCCCCGCAGGCCTCCCGGGGTGACAAGTGCAGGGGCAGGCGTGCCTCCTCCAGACCTCTGTGCTCCAAGCCTGAGAACAGCAAGCTAAGTTCTCACACCTCCTCCTGGGTTTCCAGGCTCAGGCCCACCTCCCTGGGAGTGGGAGGCTGGCAAAGACCCCACTGCACTCCTGCCCCTCCCCTGAGGCTGAGCTCAGGAACCAGGTGACCCGGCTCCTGTCCCAGCCCTTCCTGAGGCCCCAGGAGCGGTAACCGTATCTCCTCACCACATGTCGATGCTGGTGGTCTGCGTGGTGGTTCCCAACAGCAGTTCAGGGGCTCGGTACCTACACACAGAAGCACCCACCTCAATACGGCCGGCTCCTCTCCCCAAGCCCAGGCCTCCACAGGACACAGCCTCCCCGAGAGCCTGTGGTGGCCCGGAAACCTGTCCCAACTTGGACCACCCTCTGCCCCAGGCCCTGCAGATCCAGGTGGCGCACACAGCAATGGTTGCCGGGGGCGAGAGCTGTCACGTGCAGCGGTGTCCTGAGAGTCGCAGGGACCACGGACCCTCGGCACACAGCCACACCAGCCACTACCAACCCATTCTCAGATGGGGAGTACATGACACTGGGGTCCTGACCTGATTCTGACCAACTCTGATATTCAGCCCTGGCTAAGCATGACCCTGTTTGGCTAAAAGTATCCAGGAGGAAGAACCAGGGAAAGCATGCAAGCTGCCTGTCCTTCAGTCCGTGAAGCAGCCTTCCCTCCAGAGATGGTTTCACGGCCACGGTGTGTTTCCAGCTCTCAAGGCGAGGTGTGTCTCATCTAGGCAGGCCCTTGACGCCACTGAGCCCGTCTCTCACCATTTTGTGGCAGAGCCCTGCTGTGTCCTGGAGGCTGTCCTAGACCCAACGTTTCTGAGTGTGCACAGACCCTGTAGCTTAACATTCCCAAGGCCACTTGCAGCTTCGGCCTGACATCCCCAAGGAGACCTCCACCAGACAGGCCTGGTCCCCAGGGGCCACCATGCTTCAGAAGGACTTACCAGAGAGTGACCACCTTGGGGGTCATTGGCTTTACTGGGACACCATAGGCCCGGGCCAGGCCGAAATCCGCTGCAGCAGAGAGGGGAGTGTGTGTCACCAAGTGAGGGCTGACAAGCTGCCATCTAGGGACAGGGCCTGGCCCAAGTTGCACCCACCTGTCTTCACACAGCCCTTGTCGGTCATGAGCAAGTTGGAAACCTTCAGGTCCCTGTGATAGAAAAACAGTGGCAAGTGGCTCCCAGAGGGCCACAGGGGCTGAGAGCTCCCCCACAGCACCGATGCCCATAGACTTCCTGCACGTTTCCTTAGCTTTGGGCTTTTTAGTATCTTTTTTTTTTTTTTTTGAGACAGAGTCTCACTCTGTCGCCCAGGCTGGCGTGCAGTGGCGCGATCTCGGCTCACTGCAAACTCCGCCTCCCGGGATCACGCCATTCTCCTGCCTCAACCTCCTGAGTAGCTGGGACTACAGGCGCCCGCCACCACGCCCGGCTCATATTTTTTTTTTTTGTATTTTTAGTAGAGATGGGGTTTCACCGTGTTAGCCGGGATGGTCTCGATCTCCTGGCCTTGTGATCCGCCCGCCTCAGCCTCCCAAAGTGCTGGGATTACAGGCATGAGCCACTGTGCCTGGTGTAGTATCTTTATTATTATTTTTTTCATTAACTTGTACATGCTGTTGATGTTTGGACCTTTTAAAAATCGGAGTGCATGGCCGGGTGTGGTGGCTCCCACCTGTAATCCCAGCACTTTGGGAGGCCAAGGTGGGTGGATCACTTCAGCCCAAGTGTTTGAGACCAGCCTGGGCAACACAGAGAGACCCCTTCTCTATTTTAGAAAAAAACACAAATGGAGTGTGAGCAGCGGGCAGGCTGCTGCAGCTGGGAACCCTTGAGCTTTTAGTAACTCCACAGGGGCAGCACAGTCAGGCCTCAGCCGAATTTGTGCTTCCAACTCTGCCTAGCTGTCACCCACCTGTGGATAATGAAGTTCCTGTGCAGATACTGGAGGCCCCGGAGCACCTGCAGCACAATGCACTTGACCTGTGCAGAGGGTCAGAGGTACCAGTCAGGGTGAGCCTGCAGGGAAGCCCAGCTGGGCCCTGCCACACCCACACTGGCCAGCAGGACTAGCAGTCCCAATAGCCCAGGAAACCAGTGCCCTCAGAAGGCTCTCGGCCCCGGGGCTGCACGCTCCCAGCAGCCCAGGAAACCAGTGCCCTCACAAGGCTCTCGGCCCCGGGGCTGCACTCTCCCAGCAGCCCAGGAAACCAGTGCCCTCAGAAGGCTCTCCGCCCCAGGGCTCCCCGCTCCCAGCAGCCCAGGAAACCAGTGCCCTCAGAAGGCTCTCAGGCCCGGGGCTGCCTGCTCCCAACAGCCCAGGAAACCAGTGCCCTCAGAAGGCTCTCAGCCCCGGGGCTGCCTGCTCCCAACAGCCCAGGAAACCAGTGCCCTCATAAGGCTCTCGGCCCTGGGGCTGCCCGCTCCCAGCAGATGCCCCCACCACAGGAATTCCACCTCACTGAAGCTCGCTGAAACACTGGGAGGTGGATGCAGAGGCAGCAGCAGCTCTGCAAGTCCCCAAGTGCCCTGTTTCGTTATAAATGTGCACCACAAGGGCCCATAAAGCCCATTCCCCCACCCCAGTCCCCTCTGCCACGCACCTGAGCCTCCGAGAAGGGTGTTGGCATATTCTCCAGGAGGCTGGCCAGGTCCTGCTCACAGTAACCCATCACCAGGAAGATACTGGAGAAACAGAAGATGCATGCCACTCTCCGGCCTTCTCCTAAGGGGTGAAAGTGGAGCCTCCCCTGCTGCAGGAGGGGACACGGGCAGGACAACCTGTGTCCCCCTAGACAATGGGCTGAGCCAGGCGGTGAGGTGGGGTCATCTCTTCTCTGACAACCTCATGCCCAGTGACACTCAGTCCTCGCTCTGTGCAACACCTCTAGCCCAAGACACATGCTCCCTAGGGCCCGATGCATAGACCAGGAGACCACGTACCTCTCCAGGTGGTTCCCCACAACCACCTCCTTCAGCTCCACGATGTTCGGATGACGCAGGCGGAGCAGCAGCGTGATCTCCCGCAAGCTGCTGATGGGGATGCCTGGGGAGGGAGGTGGCCTCAGCGAGCCCCACCCCAGTGATGGCGGGGAAGCCCCAACCCCAGCCACTCTTGGGCTTCACGAACACCTGATAGCAGGTACTGCAGTGTCCCCACCTCAGGGATAATTGGGGCGACCCCAATAAGCATTTTTTTTTTTTTTTGATACAGAGTTTCGCTCGTTGCCCAGGCTGGAGTGCAATGGCACCATCTCGGCTCACTGCAACCTCCGCCTCCTGGGTTCAATCAATTCTCCTGCCTCAGCCTCCCTAGTAGCTGGGATTACAGGCATGTGCCACCACGCCTGGCTAATTTTGTATTTTTAGTAGAGATGGGGTTTCTCCATGTTGGTCAGGCTGGTCTCGAACTGCCGACCTCAGGTGATCCACCTGCCTCGGCCTCCCAAAGTGCTGGGATTACAGGCGTGAGCCACCACGCCCGGCCCAATAAGCACTTTTAACTCTTCCTTGACCAAATATGAATCGGCACCTCTCTAAACACGGTGGACATCTATCTGGGGCATGGCAGGGCCCTGCCTGCACAGGCAGGTGCTGGGGGTGGAGGGGACAGCAGAGCTGAGCCGGCAGTGAGGTGGCCTCACCAGACAGGAGTGGGAGGAGGGGATGGAGACTGCAGAGCTCTCCTGGCAGACAGCTGAGGCTGCGTGTGGACCTGGGGGTGATGCGCTGGGCCACACCAGAACCCTCCCAGAGGCCGGTCCCGCCTATAACCACCGTGCAGTCGCTCTGAGGTAACTTCAGGTAACTCACATCCTTCTGCCTCCTCCCAGTGCGAGGTCCCAACACCCCAATTTCCTGCTCACCATCCTTCTCCTTGTCCATCCGCACCTTCTTCAGCGCGACAATCTCATCTGTCTGGGTGTCCCGGGCCCGATCTGGAATGGAAACACATTGGTGATGACATCATCTCGATGCCCCTCGTGCGCTCCCTAGCGCTGCACGGGAGGCTCTCCCTGAGCCACAGGGGTCCCCGTTCTTTCCTCTGACAACCTCATGCCCAGTGACACTCAGTCCCCACTCTGTGCAACACCCCTAGCCCGAGACGCGTTCCCCCTGGAGGGTTTCCTCATTTTAACTGGGCAGGGGGTGCCCAACTTTGCTCTGTGCTGGACCCTGGCCTCCAGCCACTCAGTTCTGTGGCTCCAGGCTCTCCATGTCCTCCTTAGCATGCAGATCACTGCTTTGTGCTCTCTTGTAATGTCCTAAAAGCAAATAAGGTACTCTATGCAGAAAAAAGCAAACCTTATTTTGTGTGAAGATGGCTCTACAAAACATCCTGCTAATGTGTGCAGCTTCCAGAATGACCTACGCCAATTTCACATCTGTTATAAGCTTCAGTTGTGTGTGGTGTTTTTGGTTTTGAGACAGGGTCTCATTCTGTTGCCAAGGCTGGAGTGCAGTGGCGTGATCACAGCTCACTGCAGCCTCAAACTCCTAGGCTTGGCCGGGTGCGGTGGCTCACACCTGTAATCCCAGTGCTTTGGGAGGCTGAGGCAGGAGGATCATTTGAGCCCAGAAGTTCAAGACCAGCCTGGGCAACATAGGGAGATCCCATCTCTGCCAAAAATTTAAAAATTAGCTGGGTGTGCTTATGCACTCTTGTGGTCCCAGATACTCAGGAGGCTGAGGTGGGAGGATCACTTGAGCCTAGGAGATCGAGGCTGCAGTGAGCTATGATCATGCCACTGCACTCCAGTCTGGGCAATAGAGCAAGACCCATCTCAAAAACAAAAAGAAAAAACACCTGGGCTCAGGTGACTCCTCCAGAGTTGCTGAGGTTATAGACATGAGCACCGTGTCCAGCTCCTGCTGCTTCTGGAAAGTTCTGTATTTTATTTCTGTAAGAGTTCTGTCTACTCTGCAGTGACACATTTGGATTATGGGCATTAGCAACCGGATGCTTACGTTTACCCAGAAATGGTACAACGTTTGTGATAACTACATCAGGAATTGAAGTTCCTGAACAAGTTTCTGCCCTGTTTCAGAGCACAGGGTCTGAGTCCCTTCCAGCCCCAACGCGGCTGCTGCTTCGACAATCTCGTCCCACACTGTCACAGCCACGAGCTGCGGCCATATGTCCTAGCCTTGGCCACTCACACACAATGCCGTAGGTACCCTCTCCAATGCGGTTCAGCTTCTCAAACTCCTTCACACTCCGGCATCGTCCCAGCTGAAACAGAAGGGTGTTGCCAGTGTGGAAATTTGGCAGCTGATGGAACAACTGAGGAAATTTCAAATGGAATTTGTACCAGGGAGCCCACTCACGTCTTGCTCACCAAACAGAAAGGCAACCACATGTTTGGGCTTTTTTTTTTCTTTTTTTGAGACTGAGTCTCGCTCTGTTGCCCAGGTTGGAGTGCAGTGGCAAGAACACGGTTCACTGCAACCTCCGCCTCCTGGGTTCAAGTGATTCTCCAGCCTCAGCCTCCTGAGTAGCTGAGATTACAGGCATGTGCCACCACAACCGGCTAATTTTCTATTTTTAGTAGAGACGGGGTTTCACCATGTTGGCCAGGCTGGTCTTGAGCTCCTGACCTCAAGTGATCTGCCCACCTTGGCCTCCCAAAATGCTGGGATTACAAGCGTGAGCCACCGTACCCGGCCTCTTGCGCTTTTCTGATGACAAAAGGTGGTGACAATACTGGGCCAATGCTTTGAAAGAAATATCAGAGGCGGCCACTCAGATACTCCCTTTCAATCCCACATACAAAAATACATCTGTGGCAGAGGCTGCTGTCCCAGCATCCCTGTATCACTACCTCCTGGAAGTTATGAAACGCTACCCAGTGGCATCTGGTCTTGGAATGTGAGCTGAAGGGACCGTGTGACTTCCAGGTGAAAGGAAGCTTTCATCTCTTCTCACCTCAGTGACGGGAAGAAAAAATGGAACCAGAATGCCTGACCCACCTGTGCAAAACAACTGCTTCTCTCCAGAATGTTAGGGGAGAGTGAAAAAAGGCATCATCTTGAGGCCCTGTATTTTGGGGTCTCTGAACTAGTAGAGTCTGTATCCTTCTCCCTGGATCTAAGAAGCACATGTAGGCCGGGCGCAGTGGCTCACGCCTGTAATCCCAGCACTTTAGGAGGCTGAGGTGGGTGGATCACGAGGTCAGGACATCTAGAGCACCCTGACTAACACGGTGAAACTCCATCTCTACTAAAAGTATGAAAAAATTAGCTGGGCGTGGTGGCGGGCGCCTGTAGTCCCAGCTGCTTGGGAGGCTGAGGCAGGAGGATGGCACGAACCCGGGAGGTGGAGCTTGCAGTGAGCCGAGAATGCGCCACTGCACTCCAGCCTGGGTGACAGAATGAGACTCCGTCTCAAAAAAAAAAAAAAAAAAAACACACACACACACACGTAGCAAGGTTTGAAACCTCACAGCCCATTTCCCGGCT
This sequence comes from Pan troglodytes, assembly GCF_028858775.2. Taxonomy (NCBI): domain Eukaryota; kingdom Metazoa; phylum Chordata; class Mammalia; order Primates; family Hominidae; genus Pan; species Pan troglodytes. Next base: position 87,897,533 of record NC_072416.2, on the reverse strand, counting down.
TCCCTTCTCTTAACCCTCAGTCTCAAACCTGGGCTCAAGCAATCCTCCCACCTCAGCCTCCCAGATTGCTGAGATTACAGGTGTGAGCCACTGGTCGCATTTGTCCTCAGTCTGATTCCTTCCTGACATCTGGGGACCGAGTCAGAAGCATATGGCCTGTCACTCACTGATGGCCTAGTCTCAACCTCCCTTTCCCGCCTTAATTCCCCTTCTCACATCCTCTGCTTGTGCTCTTCTCGACACGCTTCTTATTTCTGGGTGTCCAAATCCTTGTCACACTTCCTGAACTCAAAAGAAATGCCAGGCCAGGCTGGGGGCGGTGGCTCACGCCTGTAATTCCAGCACTTGGGAGGCCGAGGCAGGAAGATCACTTGAGCCCAGGAGGCTGACGATGCACTGAGCCGTGATCACGCCACTGCATTCCAGCCTGGGCGAGAGCGCTAGACCCTGTCTCAAAAAAACAACAAAAAAGGAAAGGCCAACTCACTACTTCACCCCAGAGTCCAGCACACGGCTCTCAACGCGGTGAGCGCCTGCTGCACGTGTGGATGAGGAAAGTGTGGCTCCTGTTGTGATCCAGCTACGATCTGCTAATGATTCTTACTGAACACGTGGCTTGGTCTCTCAGAGCACCAGCCAGCAGTTAAAACACACACCAGCGGCCAAAGTTCAGGGCTCTCCGCCCCCACCAGCCGTGCACCTGGGCAACATCGCCCAACGCCCCGAGGCTCCCTCCTGGTCTCTGCAGAGGGAGGCACCGGCACCTCCGCAAGGGCCGCGCCCAGGGCTCGCGTGAAGCCGCCAGGCAGCGCTGGACCCCGCTCGATGCAGCCCAAGCCCAGCGGGAGCCTTCAAGCTCCAACTCGTCGCGGGTGTAAATTCTCCCCACAAACAAGTGACTCGCGGCTCAGCCTGCAAAGCCCAGCTCGGGCGCTGAACCCAGCAGCGCCCGAGCTGGATCCCGGAGCCTGCTCTTCCCACGTCCCGGGGCCGTCTCTCCGCCGGCGCGAGGCATCCCTGAGCCCGCCCCGGTCCCCCAGATCTCCAGGGACCGGCTGTCGGGGTCCCGAGCCCGCCCCGCCCCGGCTTCCGCCCCCGCCGCGGGGAACTCTGGGACTGTCGTTCCCGCCCGTGCCGGAAGCCTCGGCGCGGCAGCGCGACACGAGGCTCCCCAGACCCAGCCGAGCAGTGCCGCTAGCGAGGCGGGCAGAGCTGCCCGGGTGGCACCCCGCGCACCCTGTGTTCCGGAGGCACCGTGAAGAAGCCCTCCTTACGAATACACTTCAGACGGATCTGCTCGCACTCCAGATCCGGCTCCGCCATGCCGAGCGCTGACCCCGCCTCTCTTGCGCGCAGGCGCAGACGCGGACGGCCCCGCGGCGCAGGCGCGAAAGCTCCTTCCCGGGCTTCCTCTCCTTAGCAACGGTTACCAAGAGACGCTCCCGCGGGTCCGCTCTAGGCGCTGGGCTCCAGGGACCGGATCCGACTGCTGCAGTTCGGGCCTTATTTTAGGGTGAAGCCCGGGCAGCCGACCCGGCTGCGCCGTAGTGGGAGGCCACGGCGATTATCCAGGTGAAGGTCTTCCAGGTGAGACGGGTTCCCCCAGGTAAGAAGGTCCTCCAGGTGGGAGTCCTTCATGTGGGGAAGTCCTCCAGGTGGCCGGGAGGGTCCTCTAGGTGGGGGGTCCTCCAGGTAAGATGATCCTCTTGGGGGGGGGTCCCCCAGGTGAGGGGTCCTCCAGGTAAGAGGGTCCTCCAGGTGAGAGGGTCCTCCAGCAGAGGGGGTCCCCCAGGTAAGAGGGTCCTCCAGTTGGGAGTCCTTCAGGTGGGGCGCTCCTCCAGGTGAGAGGGCCCTCCAGGTGAGAGGTGAAGGTGAAGGTCCTCCAGGTGAGGGTCAGGCCACTTGGTCCAGGGATGTGGCTTCAGCAAGCATTTGGGTGCCTCCTCTGTGTTCAGGACATGGGGACTCCGGGAGACTGAAGGAAGCAAGTGGCAATGTCCATGCCGTCAAGTTCTGTGACAGAAATAAGCAGGAGCAAGTGAAAGATAGGAGAGAAGCTCTGTGACGGGTGGCATTCAAGCTTAGCTTCTGGGCAGGAAGAGGCAGCTATGTCAGCATTCCCTAACAAGGTTTGGCAAAGTAGATACCTCCCCTCACTCATGGAAGACCTGACTTCCCAGGCTGGCAGAAGCTTCTCTCACGGGCACCTGCCTCTCCAATCTCTTTCACAGCCCAGCCCTGGAAGGTGGAAGAAGAAAAGTTGACATGGAATGTTTGGGAAGCACCGCTGGTCCAGGTCCAGGATCGGGGCAGCCAGCATGTCCTCTAATCTGGCCTCACTGTTGAAATCCAGTCGAGCAGGCAGGGCCCAAACCACTGCGAGACCAGCTCGGTCGGGCGCAAACCACCGCCCACTGCGGGACCAGCTCGGTCGGGCGCAAACCACCGCCCACTGCGGGACCAGCTCGGTCGGGCCCAAACCACCGTCCACTGCGGGACCAGCTCGGTCGGGCCCAAACCACTGCCCGCTGCGGGACCAGCTCGGTCGGGCCCAAACCACTGCGCACTGTGGGACCAGCTCGGTCGTGGAGACCCTAACCCAGCGGCGCTAGAGGAATTAAAGACACACACACAGAAATATAGGGTGTGGAGTGGGAAATCAGGGGTCTCACAGCCTTCGAAGCTGAAAGCCTCGAACAGAGATTTACCCACATGTTTATTGACAGCAAGCCAGTGATAAGCATTGTTTCTATAGATTATAGATTAAAAGCATTTCTTACGGGAAATAAAGGGATGGCTGTGGCTAGTTATCTGCAGCAGGAGCACGTCCTTAAGGCACAGATCGCTCATGCTATTGTTTGTGGTTCAGGAACTCCTTTAAGTGGTTTTCCGCCCTGGGTGGGCCAGGTGTTCCTTGCCCTCATTCCAGTGTGGGAGTCATGGCCATCACGAGCATGTCACAGTGCAGCAGAGATTTTGTTTATGGCCAGTTCTGCGGCCAGTTGATGGCCACATTTGGGGGCCTGTTCCCAACAGCCCACAGCCAGACCTAGACTCCATTCAGACTGGTTTTGATCAGCACGTAGAAAATGGGGGAGTTGAGTGTGGTATAGAAAATGGGGGTGTTGGCCAGGCGTGGTGGCTCACGCCTGTAATCCCAGCACTTTGGGAGGCTGAGGCGGGTGGATCACGAGGTCAGGAGATAGAGACCATCCTGGCTAACACAGTGAAACCCCATCTCCACTAAAAAATACAAAAAATTAGGCAGGCATGGTGGCGGGTGCCTGTAGTCACAGCTACTCGGGAGGCTGAGGCAGGAGAATGGTGTGAACCCATGGGGCGGAGCTTGCAGTGAGCCAAGATCACACCACTACACTCCAGCCTGGGTGACAGAGTGAGACTCTGTCTCAAAAAAAAAGAAAAAAGAAAAAAAGAAAATGCGGGTGTTGTGACCAGGCACAGTGGCTCATGCCTATAATCCCAACACTTTGGGAGGCCGAGGTAGGCAGATCACTTGAGGTCAGGAGTTCGAGACCAGCCTGGCCAACATGGTGAAACCCCGTCTCTACTAAAACTAACAAAATTAGCTGGGTGTGGTGGTGGTTGCCTGTAGTCCCAGGTACTCAGGAGGCTGAGGCAGGAGAATCGCTTGAACCTGGAAGGCGGAGGTTGCAGTGAGCCAAAATCGTGCCACTGCACTCCAGCCTGGGTAACAGAGTGAGACTTTGTGAAAGGAAGGAAGGAAGGGAGGGAGGAAAATAGAGGGAAGAAGATAGAGGGAAGAAGAAAGAAAGAAAACAAAGAGCACGTGGAGAGAACAATCCTAGAAAACTGATGTAGGCTGTGTTCCTCTGAAGTCCATACACAGCAGGCAGGCGTGAAAGTGGTTTATGTATATAAATAGGTACCATTATTCTCTTCTGAGGTTTAAGTTGTCTAGCTTTCGTTTGCAGAGCTTTAAGAAAAGCACAGCTTTGGCCTGGCACGGTGGCTCATACCTGTAATCCCAGCACTTTGGGAGGCCGAGGCCGGTGGATCATGAGGTCAGGAGTTCGAGACTAGCCTGGCCAACATGGTGAAACGCATCTCTACTAAAAATACAAAAAAATGAGCTGGCCATAGTGGTGCACACCAATAATCCCAGCTACTCGGGAGGCTGAGGCACGAGAATCACTTGAACCCAGGAGGCAGAGGTTGCAATGAACTGATACCACGCCACTGCCTGGGTGACAGAGTGAGACCCTGTCTGAAAAAACAAATAAACAAACAAAAAAAGAGAAAATAATAAAAGTTGAAAAACCTTAGGCAAGGCTAGAATCTAATAACAGGTATACTATAGTTTATTTTGAAACATAATTTTTCTCTCTGTAGTCTCCTATTTTTACCAAAGTGAAATCAGGTAGTACTGATTTGTTTTCAAAATATGTTTTAGTCTTATTGTACTTGGCCTGGTTATTTCTATAAACTGTAGCAAGAATAAATATTTACCACGTAGGCTTTTTTTTTTTTTTGAGACGAAGTCTTGCTCTGTCGCCCAGGCTGGAGTGCAGTGGTGCGATCTCAGCTCACTGCAAGCTCCGCCTCCCAGGTTCACGCCATTCTCCTGCCTTAACCTCCCGAGTAGCTGGGACTACAGACGCCCACCACCACGCCCGGCTAATTTGTTTTGTACTTTTAGTAGAGATGGGGTTTCACCGTGTTGACCAGGATGGTTGCAATTTCCTGATTTCGTGATCTGCCCGCCTTGGCCTCCTAAAGTGCTGGGATTACAGGCGTGAGCCACTGCGCCCGGCCACAAAAATTGTATCATTGAGAAAATTATGCCAATTGGGGAAGATCTGATCTAGCCAAACCCCCTTTGACCTTTAGCCTTCAAGCTGCCTTCAGTTATTCTTGGGCTAGCTTTGGGAGACGTTTATAGTTTACATGATAATAGCCCCTCCCCAAAACTCAACTGTATTTGTAAAACTAATGAGGGGCCACCAGGCTAGGGAGAGGAGAGGAGCCTAAATTTTCCTAAGATGTAGACATAAACAATTATCAGCCATTATTCCAGAGGTCCTGCAGATAACAATGCTATTGTAACCTAAGATTGGCCTTTTGCAGTACCTCACGAGGGTTTTTTGCATGTCTGATACCTACGGCTCCAACAGGACCCACTGACTGATGATGGCTCCACCTGGACCTGCCAACTACTCCTGCAGCCCCACCCAGAAGCGGTTCAGCACACGGGAGGATCCTGTCTCACACCCTACGATGGCCCCCTGCCCCCGCAACCCATCAGCAGCAAGCACCCACTGCCAAGCTACCCCACCCCTTCCCCCAAACTACCTCTGGAAAACCCTAGTCCCCAAATTCTTGGGGAGACTGATTTCAGTAATCATCAAATTCTGGTCTCCCATTCACTTGTCTCTGTGTGAATTAAACCCTTTCTCTATTGCAGTTTCCCTACCTTGATACACGGGCTCCATCTGAGCAAGAAGAATCCACTGGGTGGATACAGTATGAAGCCAGTTTTCCCAAGGGCTTTGATGGGCACTATAGGTCAACTCTGATTCCTTAAAGCCGTCTGTTTATATTTGAAAGCATGCCATTCCAGTCAAAGCCTTGGTAAAATATGCAGTGTCTCTATGTCCTATTACAAGAGAAAACAGATTGTTACTGCACGTGCACACATCATTATATTGACATTAGAATACAAATAGGGGAAGGGAGAGGGAAAAGTTTTTTTTTTTTTAAATAGTGCTCACAGATAGTTCCCAATTTTTGGAGAAATCAGAAAGAAATATGCTACTCAAGCAAAATGTAAAAAACAAAAAAGAAAACAGAAATATGTTCCAAATCTTCCTCACAGGAGTGTACTTTACTCAATTGCTAAAAGCTGCAAATAGCTCAAAGTTAAAAAAGTTACCGGCCGGGCACGGTGGCTCACGCCTGTAATCCCAGCACTTTGGGAGGCCGAGGCGGGCGGATCACAAGGTCAGGAGATCGAGACCATCCTGGCTAACACGGTGAAACCCCGTCTCTACTAAAAATACAAAAAATTAGCCAGGCGAGGTGGTGGGCGCCTGTAGTCCCAGCTACTTGGGAGGCTGAAGCAGGAGAATGGTGTGAACCTGGGAGGCGGAGCTTGCAGTGAGCCAAGATGGTGCCACTGCACTCCAGCCTGGGCAACAGAGTGAGATTCTGTCTCAAAAAAAAAAAAAAAGTTTTCTTGGTTCTGAAAGAACAGAAAGAATCAGTAATGTTTTAAGCAAAAACATAAAAAGATTATTTCAGTCTTATATTAGTTTAGTCCATAAAATTAACTCTTGTTTTGCCCAATATTGGATGAACAATCCTCATGAATATAGCAGCTCTCAATGACAGTCTTGGAAGTTTTTTGCTCTATTCCAATGGCACAATCTCAAAAGTGATCAGAAACTTACATTGAAGAGTACCTCGAAGTTCTATAGCTGATTATAAACTGCTCTGTGAAAAGATCAAAGTAAAACAACAATTGTGGATGACAAAAGTCTTAGAACAGCCACAGTTAAAGACATAATTGAGGCCAGGCACAGTGGCTCATGCGTGCAATCCCAGCACTTTGGGAGACCAAGCAGGACGGATAACTTGAGGTCAGGAGTTTGAGACCTCCCTGGCTAACATGGCAAAACCCTGTCTTGACCGGGCGCAGTGGCGCACATTTATAATCCCAAAACTTTGGGAGACTGAAGCGGGTGGATCACTTGAGTTCAGGAGTTTGAGACGAGCCTGATCAACATGGTGAAACCATGTCTCTACTAAAAAAATGCAAAATTAGCCAGGCATGGTGGTGTATACCTGTAATCCCAGCTACTTGGGAGGCTGAGGCAGGAGAATTGCTTGAACCCAGGAAGTGGAGGTTGCAGTGAGCCAAGATCGCGCCATTGCACTCCAAGCCTGGGCAACAAAAGCAAAACTCTGTCTGGAAAAAAAAAAAAAAGAAACCCCGTCTCTATTAAAAATACAAAAATTATCTGGCCGTGGTAGCATGCGCCTGCAGTCCAGCTACTCTGGAGGCTGAGGTATGAGAATTGCTTGAACCTGGGAGGCAGAGGTTGCAGTGAGCCAAGATTTTACCACTGCACTCCAGCCTGGGCCACAGAGCAAGACTCTGTCTCAGAAAAAAGAAAAAAAAAAGACATAATTGACAAGCAAATTTGGTTACTTATGTGGCATACAACAATTTTACATAATAATCATAATTACTACTAATACCATATACTAAGATGTATCAGAATCACAGGCATCTCATACAATTTTGGAACACACACTAACAACACATTTATATAAATATAATCCCAAGAAAAACACCATTTCACCTTTAACAATGCTTCCTGTATGATTTCATTATACCAAATAAGCCATATATCTCTTTTTGGACTTCAGGGGACCTAATATCAAAAAATTGCCAGGTGCGGCAGCTCACACCTGTAAATCCTAGCACTGTGGGAGGCTGGGAGCGGTGGCTCACGCCTGTAATCCCAACACCTTGGGAGGCCTGGCGCAGTGGCTCACACCTGTAATCCCAGCACTGTGGGAGGCCGAGGCAGGTGACTCACGCCTGTAATCCCAGCACTTTGGGAGGCTGAGGCAGGTGGATCATGAGGTCAGGAGATGGAGACTATCCTGGCTAACACAGTGAAACCCTGTATCTACTAAAAAATACAAAAAAATTAGCTGGGCATGGTGGCAGGCGCCTGTAGTCCCAGCTACTCAAGAGACTGAGACAGGAGAATGGTATGAACCCGGGAGGTGGAGCTTGCAGTGAGCTGAGATCGTGCCACTGCACTCCAGCCTTGGTGACAGAGCAAGACTCTATCTCAAAAAGAAAAAAATATATAAAAATTAGCCAGGTGTGGTGGCGGGCACCTGTAGTTCCAGCTACTTGGGAGGCTGAGGCAGGAGAATCACTTGAACCTGGGAGGTGGACGTTGCAGTGAGCCAAGATTGTGCCACTGCACTCCAGCTGGGGCAACACAGTGAGACTCCATCAGACACACACACACAAAAATTAATGAGGACTGAAGAAAGAATTTGATTTTGGAAAGTTTGTCAAATATAAAAAGTGTTTTGTTTTGTTTTTTGTTTTTATTTGAGACAGAGTCTCGCTCTGTTACCCAGGCTGGAGTGCAGTGGTGCAATCTTGGCTCACTGCAAGCTCTGCCTCCCAGGTTCACGCCATTCTCCTGCCTCAGTCTCCCAAGTAGCTAAGACTACAGGCGCCTGCAACCACGCCCAGCTAATTTTTTGTATTATCAGTAAAGACAGGGTTTCACCATGTTAGCTAGGATGGTCTTGATTTCCTGACCTCTTGATTCGCCCATCTCGGCCTCCCAAAGTGCTGGGATTACAGGTGTGAGCCACCGTGCCTGGCCTAGAAAAAGTTTTAAAACAGTTGCTATCACTAAATAGGATCCCAGGTCATTGTAAAATAAGTCATTCACTTAGCCATAGTGATAACTCACAGATTTCTCTGTTTTTATTTTCTTATTATTTTTTTCTGTTTTTACGTTTCCTATGGTGCTGAGCTAACTCAAAGATTTCAAAAAAAAATGTAGAAACCTTTATTCTTTGAGGGAATTTCTCAAAAGATAAAGACAGCATAAGGCCAATTAAATCTCTCTAAAACTTTATAAACAAGTCTATTAAATTGTAATCATCTTGACCATAAGATATAATTTTCAGGCTGGGTGTGGTGTCTCACGCCTGTAATCCTAGTACTTTGGGAGGCCAAGGCAGGCGGATCACTTGAGGTCAGGAGTTCAAGACCAGCCTGACCAACATGGCAAAACCTCATCTTTCCTAAAAATACAAAAAGTAGCCAGGTATGGTAGTGTGCATCTGTGATCCCAGCTACTTGGGAGGCTGAGCCAGGAGAATTGCTTGAACCTGGGAGGTGGAGGTTGCAGTGAGCCGAGATCACACCACTGCACTTCAGTCTGGGTGACAGAACAAGACTCCACCTAAAAAAAAAAAAAAAATAATAAGGCCATAAGGCTGGGTGCGGTGGCTCACACCTGTAATCTCAGCACTTTGGGAGGCCGAGGCAGGTCAATCACCTGACGTCAGTTCGAGACCAGCCTGGCCAACATGGAAAAACCACATCTCTACCAAAAATACAAAAATTAGCCAGGCATGGTTGTGGGTGCCTGTAATCTCAGCTATTTGGGAGCCTGAGCCAGAAGAATTGCTTGAACCTAGGAGGCAGAGGTTGCAGTGAGCTGAGATCACACCACTGTACTCCAACTTAGGCAACAAGAGCCAAACTCTGTCTCAAAAACAAAAAAGATAATTTCCATAAACATTTTTATAACTTTTTTTTTTAATTAAAGAGTGGGTTAATGCTCCAAGAAAGCCTTGTTAATCTGACATAGGCCAAAATTGCACCACTGTACTCCAGCCCAGACAACAAAGTGAGACTCCATCTTAAAAAAAAAAAAAAAGCTTTTTACAAACTTTATCAAAACTTACACAAACCATTTATGATATACTTGGACTTCCTGTTTTATCCTGAACATCCCTCTTTCCAAAATAACTAGCCATTTTAGAACAAAAATTTACCATACGAGATTCTTTCTCATATGAAATTATTTTCCTTTTAACTTTTCATACTAAAAATATCTCCTTATAGCTATCTTTACATCTGTACTTATTTATTTATTTAAAATAAATTTTTTTTTGAGATGGAGTCTCACTCTGTTGTCCAGGCTGGAGTGCAGTGGCGCAGTCTCGGCTCACTGCAAGCTCCGCCTCCCGGATTCATGCCATTCTCCCGCCTCAGCCTACTATAAAAATATTTTTTTTAAAATTAGCCAGGCTGGGCGGATCACAAGGTCAGGAGATCAAGACCATCCTGGCTAACACAGTGAAACCCCATCTCTACTAAAAATACAAAAAATTAGCCAGGCGTGGTGGCAGGCGCCTGTAGTCCCAGCTACTCAGGAGGCTGAGGCAGGAGAATGGCATGAACCCGGGAGGCGGAGCTTGCAGTGAGCCGAGATAGCACCACTGCACTCCAGCCTGGGTGACAGTGCAACATTCTGTCTCCAAAAAAAAAAAAAAAAAGTTTATATTTTTCTGATACAGTATTTAAGTGCTTTTTTTCCTTTAACCCAATTAAAACTCTTTTATATATTTTTCGTAGTGAAACACTGTATACATGACTCATAAATACATAGATGCATTCAACACACAGAAGATGCATAAGACCCCTTCTTTTTTTCCTACTATTTTAAACTTACAATTTCTTTCTTTCAATCTTTTTTTTTTTTTTTTTTGAGTTGGAGTCTCACTCTGTCACCCAGGCTGGAGTACAGTGGCACAGTCTCAACTCACTGCAACCTCCACCTCTTGGGTTCAAGAGATTCTCCCGCCTCAGACTCCTGGGTAGCTGGGATTACAGGCACCTGCCACCATGCCCGGCTAATATTTGTATTTTTTTTTTTTTAAGATGGAGTTTCGCTCTTGTTGCCCAGGCTGGAGTACAATGGCGCAATCTCAGCTCACTGCAACCTCCGCCTCCCAGGTTCAAGCGATTCTCCGGCCTCAGCCTCCCAAGTAGCTGGGATTACAGGTACGTGCCACCACACCCAGCTAATTTTTGTATTTTTAGTAAAGATGGGGTTTCACCATCTTGGCCAGGCTGGTCTTGAACTCCTGACCTCAAGTGATCCGCCTGCCTTGGCCCCCCAATGTGTTGGGATTACAGGCGTGAACCATTGCACCCGGCCTAAACTTCCAATTTCTTGATAACCTGTTTCATTGTCTTAGGCAATTTTCAGCTTGATAGCCCTAAATTGACATACCAAAGGAAGAACTCTTAGGTGAAAAATCAGATAGCAAAATTTACATCTCAAAATACAGAGGGAGAGTCTGGGTGTGTTAGAGGGACATTAAAAATGAATGTTACCTGTAATCCCAGAACTTTGGGAGGCCGAGGCAGGCAGATCATGAGGTCAGGAGTTCAAGACCAGCCTGACCAACATGGTGAAACCCTGTCTCTATTAAAAATACAAAAATTAGGCTGGGTGCAGTGGCTCACGCCTGTAATCCCAGCACTTTGGGAGGCCGAGGCGGGCGGATCATGAGGTCAGGAGATCGAGACCATCCTGGCTAACACGGTGAAACCCCATCTCTACTAAAAATACAAAAAATTAGCTGGGCGTGGTGGCGGGCGCCTGTAGTCCCATCTACTGGGGAGGCTGAGGCAGGAGAATGGCGTGAACCCGGGAGGTGGAGCTTGCAGTGAGCAGAGATCACGCCGCTGCACTCCAGCCTGGGCAACAGAGCAAGACTCCGTCTCAAAAAACAAACAAACAAAAAATTAGCCAGGTGTAGTGGCGGGCACCTGTAATCCCAGCTACTCAGGAGGCTGAGGCAGGAGAACACTTGATCCCTGGAGGCAGAGGTTGCAGCGAGCCGAGATCGCACCACTGCATTCTGGCCTGGGCAACAGAGCAAGACTCTGTCTCAAAAAAAAAAAAAAAAAAAAAAAAAGAATGCCAAGTCAAAGATAAAATTATAGGCTGTGCATGGTGGGGGACTTCAGTGGGGGCCTACCCAACTTTGAGCAGGGGGCTGCCCACTTCGGCTCCCCTCTTCACTGAGAACTGTTCTGTTGCTCAACAAAACGTTGTCCTGCTCACCCTCCGGTTGTCTGCATAACTTCATTTTTCTTGGACATGGGAGAAGAATTTGGGACTTGCTGAATCACAGATTCAAAAAGGCGGTGACGGCCAGGCCTGGCGGCTCACACCTGTAATCCCAGCACTTTGGGAGGCTGACGTGAGCAGATCACAATGTCAAGAGATCAAGACCATCCTGGTCAACATGGTAAAACCCCATCTCTACTGAAAATACAAAAACTGGCTGGGTGTGGTGGCTCATGCCTGTAATCCCAGCTACTTGGGAGGCTGAGGCAGGAGAATGGCTGAACCTGGGCGGCAGAGGTTGCAGTGAGCTCTGAGATCGCGCCACTGCACTCCAGCCTGGGCGCATAGTGAGACTCCGTCTCAAAAAAAAAAGAAAATCCTTTTAAATCTTTAAATCTCACTACCTTATTTCAGCTGGGACAAACTGCTGATATTTCAAAAGTAACACAAATTTCAAACCAGAAAGGATGTAGGAACCAAACCCGGGCTGTCCTGGTGGAAAAATGGCGGACTCTACCTACCAAACTGCAGCGTGAGGTGACGGCACTTACTCTTCGAGTGTGGCTTGGCTGGAAAAAGGTGGCCTCGTTATGCAAATAAAGCCCATCAGGTGGTCAAAATCTTTTTTCCCTTTTTCTGGCTTTTTTTCCTTTTTCCCAGCTGTGGGAATTCAGCTAATTCAGAGGCTTGTTTCCCACAACTTGGAAGTTTGCTTCAGATTTGACCAAGTCTAACAGAATTCGTCAAATCCAACAGGAAAAAGACTGAAACAGCAAAAATAGCAAATACAGAAACAAATAAACAAAAAGCAGTTAAGCAAAACATACAATCCCACATTTTATACACTTACTGAGCATGCTAATAGTAAGAAGTTAAGACCAGCCAGTAGTTAATGTTAGCTTTAGTCATTAAGGAGAACTTCCAAGACAGAACCCCAATTCAGCTACTTACCTAGGAATGGGGCCCAGGCTTTAGACTGCTCTCCCCCATCGTGGAATCAGGAAAAACTCGAGATGTTTCCGAGCTGAAACTCCAGGGAAGTCTCCTGCTCCCCATCATCACGGAAACAGGAAAACTCGCCTTCTTTGTTGGAAGCAAGTAAAACACCGGAAAAGGAAAAGGCATTGTGCACAAAATAAACTTTCGACCTCAACCAAGTTTCGGGAGATCAGAGATTCTCTGGAGGGTGGTAGGGCTCCCGGATCTCAGCAAATTGCCCTACTGTCCTGAGCAATAAAGAAGGCCCAAACTGGTCCTAAGCACCAGGAGGAAACCTGCCAAAGGGCAGGGCCACCTCCACTCTGAGTCCCTGCATGGTGGCCAATTTGTAAGCCAACAAGTATCTGAGACAGGTCTCAGCCACCTTAGAGGTTTATTAGGCCAAGGTTAAGGATGTGCGCGTGAGAGCCAACTCTGTACCTTCCTCCAAAGATGATGTTGAGGGCTTCAGTATTTCAAGGGGAGGAGCTGGAGGGGAAGGAGGGTGGGCGTGGACACATCCTTGAATCCACAAGACAAAAGGAGTCAATGATGTATTTGTCTCATGCTCAGTAAATTGGCACTTCACCCACTTTTTGATAGAGTGGGTGAAGGATATGAACAGACACTTCTCTAAAGAAGACATTTATGCAGCCTACAGACACATGAAAAAATGCTCATCATCACTGGCCATCAGAGAAATGCAAATCAAAACCACAATGAGATACCATCTCACACCAGTTAGAATGGCGATCATTAAAAAGTCAGGAAACAGGTGCTGGAGAGGATGGGGAGAAATAGGAACGCTTTTACACTGTTGGTGGGACTGTAAACTAGTTCAACCATTGTGGAAGACAGTGTGGCGATTCCTCAGGGATCTAGAACTAGAAATACCATTTGACCCAGCCATCCCATTACTGGGTATATACCCAAAGGATTATAAATCATGCTGCTATAAAGACACATGCACACGTATGTTTATTGCGGCACTATTCACAATAGCAAAGACTTGGAACCAACCCAAATGCCCATCAGTGATAGACTGGATTAAGAAAACGTGGCACATATACACCATGGAATACTATGCAGCCATAAAAAAGAATGAGTTCATGTCCTTTGCAGGGACATGGGTGAAGCTGGAAACCATCATTCTCAGCAAACTATCGCAAGGACAAAAAACCAAACACCGCATGTTCTCACTCATAGGTGGGAACTGAACAATGAGAACACTTGGACACAGGAAGGGGAACATCACACACTGGGGCCTGTCGTGGGGTAGGGGGAGGGGGGAGGGAAAGCATTAGGAGAAATACCTAATGTAAATGACGAGTTAATGGGTGCAGCACACCAACATGGCGTATGTATGCATATGTAACAAACCTGCACGTTGTGCACATGTACCCTAAAACTTAAAGTATAATAATAAAAAAAAAATTTTGGCACTTCACAGAAGGTGAACAGAGTAGCTACCTATGGAGAAACTTTAACTTTTTATTGGTAGCTCTCTGCTTAGGAACAAAAAGGAAGCAGTTTCTTGGGTGACTCATCTTTCAGCTTATTTTTTTTTTCTTTTGGCAGAGTGAAATTAGGGCCCCAAGTTTTGATTGGCCTTTCACAATTCCTAAGGCTCTGCATATGTGTGTATATACTACATAGGCCTGTATGGATTAGAAATTGTATGTGTGTGGCAGGGAGCAGGCTCCCTCCCGCTGCCACCTCAGAAGTCTGTGTCCAGGACTCTGGTGGACACCCCTTGCTCCACTGGCCACTGAAGCAAGCCAATGGGAGGTCACATGGAAAGCCTGCTGGCCAGACTAGAAACTAACAAAGCTAACACACTGTCACTAAATGCATCAGGCTTCCACACAGGGCAGGGCATTCTCAACACAGGGGGAAAGTCTAGCCTGAGCTGAGGGTTGCTGGAGAGGAGCAGTCACAGGAGATAACTTGTCTCGTGCCGTCGTGTTCAGGTCCCTTCCGTGGCCTTCCACAATCAGGAGCCCTCATCTGTGGGCCAGAAAGACAGGACAGCGCTGGCAAGGCCACTTCCAAAGTCTCAGTGCCATGGCTGTCCCATGTCCCCGGCACACATTCCACTTTCTTCTTTGGGGCCTTTTCATAAGCTGACTCAGATTACAGTCAAGCTAGGAGCCCTGGGGCCCCGTTCAGTGACTCTGCGCCTCTTTGTTCTGGAACATTACATCTTCACATTTAGCTCTTACAATCTGACCTTTTCCTCAAGTTTGGGAGGCATCTTATTCACTATAACTTCCAAGTATTCACACTGTCTCCTTCTGAAACGAAGGGAAGTGTTTTAACTGTGCACCACAAATCAGAATGTAAGATGCCACCTGCTGTCCCTCACTCTGCAGAGCCAGCCACTTCCAACATGAACATACTAATTTATTCATTTATCAATACCACAAAGCTCGCTCTCTGAGCCAGTCACTCTTGCTTCGACCGAGCTGCTAGCAGCTCTGGGGAAGGGAGGACCAAATGGCAATGGAGAACGGGCTGCGGCTTCTCACAGGGTGGGGCGGGCCTGGTGCACCCTCCCCGAGAGCACCGGAGAAGGGGGTGCAGTTTCTCACAGGGTGGGCAGGCCTGGTGCACCCTCCCCCAGAGCAATGGAGAAGGGGGCTGCAGTTTCTCAAGGCGGGGGCAGGCCTGGTGCACCCTCCCTGAGAGCACTGGAGAAGGGGGCCACGGCTTCTGACAAGGTGGGGCGGGCCTGGTGCACCCTCCCCGAAAGCACTGGAGAAGGGGGCTGCAGTTTCTCACAGGGTGGGGCGGGCCTGGTGCACCCTCCCTGAGAGTACTGGAGAAGGGGGCCACGGCTTCTCACAGGGTGGGGTGGCCCTGGTGCACCCTCCCCAAAAGCACTGGAGAAGGGGCCATGGCTTCTCACAGGGTGGGGCGGGCCTGGTGCACCCTCCCCGAGAGCACCGGAGAAGGGGGTGCAGTTTCTCACAGGGTGGGCAGGCCTGGTGCACCCTCCCCCAGAGCAATGGAGAAGGGGGCTGCAGTTTCTCAAGGCGGGGGCAGGCCTGGTGCACCCTCCCTGAGAGCACTGGAGAAGGGGGCCACGGCTTCTCACAAGGTGGGGCGGGCCTGGTGCACACTCCCCGAAAGCACTGGAGAAGGGGGCCATGGCTTCTTATAGGGTGGGGCAGCCCTGGTGCACCCTCCCCGAGAGCACTGGAGAAGGGGGCGGCGGCTTCTCACAGGGTGGGGCAGCCCTGGTGCACCCTCCCCGAGAGCACTGGAGAAGGGGGCCACGGCTTCTTACAGGGTGGGGCAGCCCTGGTGCACCCTCCCCGAGAGCACTGGAGAAGGGGGAGGCGGCTTCTCACAGGGTGGGGCAGCCCTGGTGCACCCTCCCCGAGAGCACTGGAGAAGGGGGCGGCGGCTTCTCACAGGGTGGGGCAGCCCTGGTGCACCCTCCCCGAGAGCACTGGAGAAGGGGGCCATGGCTTCTTACAGAGTGGGGCAGCCCTCGTGCACCCTCCCCGAGAGCATTGGAGAAGGGGGCTGCAGTTTCTCACAGGGTGGGGTGGGCCTGGTGCAACCTCCCCGAGAGCACTGGAGAAGGGGCCTCGGCTTCTCACAGGGTGAGGCGGCTGTTCCTGAGACGCCTATCGCAGGGAGTAGCGAGTGCCATGCAAAGGTGCTTGTTTATTCTTTGAGATGTGAATTATAGGCGTCTGCTGTACTGGGGTTCCTGTGCCGCCGGTAGGGGCCCCAGTCCTCCGGCTCCCGAATGGTTCTCTGCTGGTCACTCCCACTGGAACTGCAACTGACTAGCGTCTCATTCGACGCTCGCGTGATGATGATCTGTGGAACGACCACTTTCTTCCTGCTGGACTTTTGCTTTACATCAGGTTTCTCTAGAGGAAAAAACATCCAGGCATTTAGTAGATGTGTGGAAAGCTCCTTCCACGATGCACACACCTCCTGCCATTGGTCAGAGTAAAGGAATTAGATGTATGGTTAGCAGAAGAAATGGGTGAGTCCAAAAGTGATCAAAACTGTCCATGAACATTCCAGGGCTTAAGGGATGTGCAACTCAGCCATGAGGGTTGCTGATGCTGGACACCCTTTTCAGGGAAGAAAACAGGAGAAACACTTCCACTATCCGTGGCAGGATGGTGTCAGGGCGACCAGCACAGGAAGGAGGGAGGGCACACGTCCAGGCAGGAACCGCCTCAGAGCTCAAGGTTCAGAGACATCATTTCCACTCCAAAGGTCTCTAAATCTGGTAAAGCCCTCTGTACAGAACTTCATCCACTAGAATGTTCTAGAAATGGACATGTCTGATGTTGCTCACATTTTCTTAAACCTGTTAAGGTTACAAGGAATGCCTGAGACCTGTGAAACTGCTGAGCCTGCCGAGCGTTGCCACGTACAAAGCAAAAGTGCTCCTTCGCCGGCTGCTCTCCTGGCTGGCCGGCCGCCCCTTCCTGGAGTGCCACTGCTACAAGCTCGGGCACAGCCGCCCACCCCCTTCCTGGAGTGCCACTGCAACGAGCTCAGACACAGCCGCCCGCCCCCTTCCTGGAGTGCCACTGCTACGAGCCCAGACACAGCCGCCCGCCCCCTTCCTGGAGTGCCACTGCTACGAGCTCGGGCACAGCCGCCCGCCCCCTTCCTGGAGTGCCACTGCTACGAGCTCGGGCACAGCCGCCCGCCCCCTTCCTGGAGTGCCACTGCTACGAGCTCGGGCACAGCCGCCCGCCCCCTTCCTGGAGTGCCACTGCTACGAGCTCGGGCACAGCCGCCTGCCCCCTTCCTGGAGTGCCACTGCTACGAGCTCAGGCACAGCTGTTCAGGCTTCTGGGAGAGCAGGATGGAGCTGGCTCTCTCTGCACACATATGTGTGGTACAGGGTTAGAAGACTCAGTCACCTTTTTACAGAAACGTAACTACAGTGGCCATGTTGTTTTACAGCTTTGTGGGGACACTTGGTAGCTCACGAACCTGGATGCGAGGTAGGATGGACTGCAGACAATGGCAGTGCTGGTTTATTATTAATCTTCTTCTTAGTTTTTGAGACGGAGTCTCGCTCTGTCACCCAGGCTGGAGTGCAGTGGTGTGATCTCGGCTCACTGCAACCTCCACCTCCTGAGTTCAAGTGATTCTCCTGCCTCAGCCTCCTGAGCAACTGGGACTACAGGCTCCTGCCACCACACCCGGGGAATTTTTGTATTATTAGTAGAGACAGGGTTTCTCCATGTTGGCCAGGCTGGTCTTGAACTCCCGACCTCAGGTGATCTACCTGCCTTGGCCTCCCAAAGTGCTGGGATTACAGGCGTGAGCCACTGCGCCCGGCCAACGGTGCTGGCTTTTATCGCGTGCCTGTTCTGAGCCCTAGAACAGTGAATAATGACACACAGCAGCTTCTGCTATAGGTCTCTGACAACCCATATTTCAGACAAAACTGAGGTACAGACAAGCCAAGCCATCTGCCCAAGGCTAGTCAAACAGGGGAGACACGGAGGCCAACTCGACTGCCCAAGGCTAACCAGATGGGGGAGGCAGAGAGGCCAAGTCACCCGCCTAAGGCTAGTCAGACAGGGTATTCAGGCCTTGGCCTCCCCCTCTGCCTGCAGTGCTGCCTTACATAGCCTCATCTGTGTCAGCTGCCGAATGACCCACAGCTGCACTAAGCACTGAGAGATATCCCTTTTTCTTTTTGAGACAGGATCTTGGTCTGTGGCCCAGGCTGAAATGCTGTGGCATGATCATGGCTCACTGAAGCCTCAACTTCCTGGGCTCAAATGATCCTCCCACTTCAGCCTTCCAAGTAGCTGGGACCACCAGCACGCACCACTGTGGGCGGCAAGTCACCCAGGTGCCGAGGCAAGAGACCGAGGGCACGAGCTGTTCCAGTGTAATAAAATATATAAAATAAGAATAGTTATACTAGATCTAGATCACAGACATGATTATATATGAATATCATTAATTAATTTGTAGCAATTACTCTTTATTCCAATATTATAATAATCCTCGCTCTACAATCATAACCTAGGAAAAACCAGGTCATACAGAGACAGGAGCTGGGGGGACATGGTGAGAAGTGACCAGAAGAGAAGAGTGTGAGCCTTCTGTTATGCCCAGACAGGGCCACCAGAGGGCTCCTTGGTCTAGCGGTAACGCCAGCGTCTGGTAAGACGCCCGTTGCCAAGCAGACCATGGTCTAGCAGTAGCGTCAGTGTCAAGGAAAAACACCCACTACTTAGCAGACCGGGAAAGGGAGTCTCCCTTTCCCCGGAGGAGTTTAGAGAAAACTCTGCTCCTCCACCTCTTGTGGAGGGCCTGACGTCAGTCAGGCTTGCCCGCAGTTATCCAGAGGCCTAATCGTCTCCCTGTGATGCTGTGCTTCAGTGGTCACGCTCCTAGTCCACCTTCATGTTCCATCCTGTACACCTGGCTCTGCCTTTTAGATAGCAGTAGCAAATTAGTGAAAGTACTAAAAGTCTCTGATATGCCGAAATAACGGCGTAAGCTGTCTCTGTGTCTCCTCTCTCTCTGCCTTGGCTGCCAGGCAGGGAAGGGCCCCCTGTCCAGTGGACATGTGACCCACATGACCTTACCTATCATTGGAGATGGCTCATACTCCTTACCCTGCCCCTTTGTCTTGTATCCAATAAATATCAGTGCAGCCTGGCATTTGGGGCCACTACCGGTCTCCACGGCTTGGTGGTAGTGGTCCCCCAGGCCCAGCTGTCTTTTATCTCTTTGCCTTGTGTCTTTATTTCTACGCTCTCTCTCATCTCCACACATGGGGAGAAAACCCACCGACTGTGTGGGGCTGGACCCTACACACCACCACACCCACCTAATTTTAAAATTTTTTGTAGAGACACGGTTTTGCCATGTTGCCCAGGCTGGTCTCGAACTCTCAGGCTCAAGTTATTCTCCCACTTCACCCTCCCAAAGCGCTGGGATTACAGCAGCCATGAACCACTGTGCCGGCCCTTTTCTTCCATTTTTAGAGACAGGGTCTCACTCTGTAGCCCAGGAAGGAGCGCAGTGGCTATTCGTGGATGTGATCATAGCAAACTACAGTCCTAACCTCCCAGGCCCAAGTGATCCTCGGACTTCACTGAGTAGCTGGAACCACAGATCCCACCTATGGGACCATATATTCCCACATCACCATATCTGGCTTTTTTTTACTCTAACCTACTTGAGTATCAGAGGGCCCGACCCCCTCTTGCCTCTGGTTTTCCAGATGTTTCCTACTGCTTTCATTTTTATTCATTTATTTACTTTGAGATGCACTCTCACTCTTGTCGCCCAGGCTGGAGTGGAGTGGCACAATTTTGGCTCACTACAACCTCTACCTCCCAGGTTCAAGTGATTCTCCTGCCCCAGCCTCCCCAAGTAGCTGGCACTACAGGCACCCATCACCACGCCTAGCTAATTTTTGTATTTTTAGTAGAGATGGGCTTTCATCATGTTGGCCAGGCTGGTCTTGAACTCCTGACCTCAAGTGATCCACCTGTCTCGGCCTCCAAAGTGCCGGGATTACAGGCATGAATCACTACACTTGGCCTCATTTTTATTCTTTAGATGAACCTTTGAATAATCTGCTCATATTCCCAAAAGATCTGTTGTGTTTTGACTTGGTGTTGACTGATTTTACAGAAGTTAACATATTTACACTATTGAAATTTTCTAGTCTAAAACAAGACTTATTTCATCTTCCTCAGAGTATAGTTTCTTCATTTAGAAATATTAGGCCAGATGCAGTGGCTCACGCCTGTAATCCCAGCACCTTGGGAGGCCGATGCGGGCAGATCACGAGGTCAGGAAATTAAGACCATTCTGGTTAACATAGTGAAACCCCATCTCTACTTAAAAAAAAAAAAAAATACAAAAAATTAGCCAGGCGTGGTGGCAGGCACCTGTAGTCCCAGCTATGCGGGAGGCTGAGACAGGAGAATGGCATGAACCCGGGAGGCGGAGCTTGCAGTGAGCAGAGATGCACCATTGCAGTCCAGCCTGGGTGGCGACAGAGCGAGACTCCGTCTCAAAAAAAAAAAAAAAAAAAAGAAATATTAATCTTGGGCCAGGTGCGGTGGCTCACGCCTGTAATCCCAGCACTTTGGGAGGCTGAAGCAGGCAGATTGCTTGGCCTCTGGAGTTCGAGACCAGCCTGGGCAACATGACAAAACCGCATCTCTACAAAAAATACAAAAATGAGCTGGGTGTGGTGGTGTGCACTGTGGCCCCAGCTACTCAGGGAGCTGAGGTGGGAGAATCGTTTGAGCCCAGAATGTCAAGAGTGCAATGAGCCAAGATGGTGCCACTGCACTCCAGCCTGGGTGAGACCATCTCAGAAACAAAACAGAAAGAATAAATGTGACTCTTCCCAAGGTTCTTGGTACATATTATGTGTACTTCTATTGCTGCACAACAAATCACCACCAACTTCATGGCTGAAACCAGCACATCCACTTATCATCTTACTGCATTCGTCATCAGGGGTGCAGGTGCAGCGTGGCTGGGATGCAGGCTGAATTCCAGGGGCCAGCTGCACTGCGTTCTCATGAGGAGCTGGAGGACCCCCTTCTAAGCCCATTCCGGTTGGAGGCAGAATTTATTCCTGGTTCAAGGAATGAAGTTCCCATTTTCTTGCTGGCTTTGGCAAGGGCTTGCTTAAAGCTTGCAGAGCCCTAAAAAGCCTCTGACACTTTTACTGTCTGGCTTCCCTGATCAGGTCGGGCCCATCCAGGATCATCTCTCATTTTGAGGACGTCAAACTCAATGGATGAGTGAGCTAATCGCAGGAGAGACACACCTCCCTCTTCCTCATTCCACCCACACTGGAGGGGAGGGTTACACATGGCTGTTCCCCAGGGGCAGGGATCGTGTGGGCTGTCTTAAGAGTCCTGCCACCTTGTTACCAAACCGCCTTCCAGGAAGATGTGTGCCTCCACAGCAAGGTGTCCGAGCCCCTGATCCAGAGTCAACTGATATTCTTTGGCCTCTCATAGACGTAAATTTTTTTTGAGCTTATCATTTGTTTTACAATTGTTTATAAGAGTTTGGGGAGAGGTTTAACATTTTAACGCAGTCAAATTCTTCAATATGTGTACTGTCTTTCCTTGCTAGGAAGCATAAATAGGGTCTTACTCTGTCGCCAGGGCTGGAGGGCAGTGGCGCGATCTTGGCTCACTGCAGCCCCAACCTCCTGGGGTCAAGGGATCCTCCTATCTCAGGCCCCTGATTAGTTGGGGCTACAGGCACACTCCACTATACCCAGCTAATTTTTGTCTTTTTTGTAAAAATCGGGTTTCACCATGTTGCCCAGGCTGGTCTTGAACTTCTGGGCTCAAGTGATCTGCCTGCCTAGGCTTCCCAAAGTTCTGAAATTACAGGCGGGAGCCACTGTCCTTGGCTCCCAAAGCGAACGTTTTATATAACTATAGTACCATTATCAACACGAGGAAATGGACTCTGGTACTATGAGTGTATGTACAGCTACGCCATTTAATCAATCACCACCAAAACCAACAATCCCATCTTCCTCCTGCTGCCCTTCAGACACACCCACTCCCCACCCCAACCCCAAAGCCCTGCCCTTCACAGACCCACTCACTTCCTACCCCAACCCCAAAGCCCTAGCAATCAACAATCTGTCCTCCCTGTCTATAATTTTGTCATTCAGAGAATGTTACAGAAATGGAATCACAGCCGGGTATGGTGGCTCACGCCTGTAATCCTAGCATTTCGGGAGGCCGAGGCAAGTGGATCACCTGAGGTCGGGAGTTTGAGACCAGCCTGACCAACATGGAGAAACCCCATCGCTACTAAAAATACAAAGATTAGCTGGGCATGGTGGCGCATGCCTGTAGTCCCAGCTACTCCGGAGGCTGAGGTAGAATTGCTTGAACCTGGGAGGCCGAGGTTGCAGTGAGCCAAGATCGTGCCATTTGCACTCCAGCCTAAAAAAAAAAAAAAAAAAAATGGAATCATACAGCATGTGACCTTCTGGGATTGGCTTTTTTCACTCAACATGGTATTTTTTAATAGCCAATAGAAGTGTTCCATTTCTCTTCTTTTTCAAAATTTTCTTGCAATTAAGTATACTCTACCTTCATGAAAATGTTACAGGCCGGGCGTGGTGGCTCACACCTGTAACACTGGCACTTTGGGAGGCCGAGGCGGGTGGACCACAAAGTCAGGAGTTTGAGACCAGCCTGACCAACATGGTGAAACCCCGTCTCTACTAAAAATACAAAAATTGCCCAGGCATGGTGGCGCACACCTGTAGTCCCAGCTACTCGGGAGGCTGAGGCAGAAGAATTGCTTGAACCCGGGAGGCGGAAGTCGCAATGAGCCAAGATTGTGCCACTGCACTCCAGCCTGGGCAACAGAGCAAGACTCTGTCTCAAAACAAACAAACAACAAAACGTCACAAAAGTGTTCAAACAGGCTGGGCGCGGTGGCTCACACCTGTGATCCCAGGGCTCTGGGAGGCCAGGTGCGGTGGCTCACGCCTGTGATCTCAGCACTTTGGGAGGCCGAGGCGGGTGGATCAGCTGAAGCCAGGAGTTTGAGGCCAGCCTAGCCAACGTGGCGAAACCCCATCTCTACTAAAAATACAAAAAAAATTAGCTGGGGGTAATGGCGGGCACCTGTAATCCCAGCTACTTG
Organism: Pan troglodytes; assembly: GCF_028858775.2. Taxonomy (NCBI): domain Eukaryota; kingdom Metazoa; phylum Chordata; class Mammalia; order Primates; family Hominidae; genus Pan; species Pan troglodytes. Next base: position 87,874,212 of record NC_072416.2, on the reverse strand, counting down.
GGAGGCTGAGGCAGGAGAATCGCTTGAACTTGGGAGGCGGAGGCTACAGTGAGTTGAGACCCGAGATCATGCCATTGCACTCCAGCCTGGGCAACAAGAAGGAAACTCCATTTCAAAAAAAAAAAAAAGTGTTCAAACACACAAGAAAATAGAATAGTGAATGAGCACCTGCACCTATAGAGCACTCAGCTTCAATCAGTATTTTGTTATCTTGTTCTTTCTTCGTTTTTTTCCTGAGTATCTTTTTTTTTTTTTTTTTTTTGAGATAGAGTCTCGCTCTATTGCCCAGGCTGGAGTACAGTGGGATGATCGTGGCTCACTGCAACCTCTGCTTCCTGGGTTCAAGCGATTCTCTTGCTTCAGCCACCAAAGTAGCTGGAATTACAGGTGTGCACCACCACACCCAGCTAATTTTTTTGTATTTTTTGTAGAGACAGGGTTTCACCATGTTGGCCATGCTGGTCTCGAACTCCTGACCTCAAGTGATCCACCCGTCTCGGCCTCCCAAAGTGCTGGGATTACAGCATGAGCCACCATGCCTGGCATCCTGAGTATCTTTAAGGAATTTCAGACATATGATTTTACCCATAAATGTTGCAGTGTATTTCTTTATTAGATAGGGATTGTGTTTTAGCGTAACTATAATAGCATTCCCACATCTAAGAAAATTAACACTGACTCATCCTCAAATACCCAATCTGACCGTCTCAGGAGTGACGGAGCCCAGGTCTGAGAAAATTAACACTGACTCATCCTCAAACACCCCATCTGACTGTCTCAGGCGTGACTGAGCCCAGGTCTAGGTCGCTTAGATTTCCTTCTAACATCCCCTCCTTTTTTTTTCAAGTTTTTTATTTGTGGTAGAATTTCCAACATTGTGGAATAAGGTGACTGTAAATCTGTGATGTTAGTTCTCTATAATGTTTGTATGTTTGTGAATTTTGTAATGCAAAAATTTAAGCATATACAGAAGTAGTAGGGGTAACAGTATAATACATCTATCTGTATTAGTCCGTTTTCATGCTGCTAATAAAGACATACCAGAGACTGAATAATTTACACAGGAAAAAGGTTTAATGGACTTACAGTTCCACATGGCTGGGGACGCCTCACAATCACGGTGGAAGGTAGGGAGGAGCGAGTCACATCTTACATGGATGGCAGCAGGCAGAGAGAGAGCTTATGCAGGAAACTCCCATTTTTAAAACCATCGGATCTCGTGAGACTCATTCACTATCACGAAAACAGCACAGGAAAGACCTGCCCCCATAATTCAATCACCTCCCACCCAGTTCCTCCCACATGTGGGAATTCAAAATGAGATTTGGGTGAGGACACAGCCAAGCCACATCAATATCCTAACAGCTGCCACAATGATTAACTTATGGCCAAACTTTCTCCCCATCATGGCCCTTCTGTTCTTCTCACTACTGCTTCATAGTAACTTACCCCAAACCTCAGCAGCTTAAAACAACGATTTTCTTTTCTCTGGATTTTATGGGTTCAGGACACGTTTGGCAGGACAGGTATCACGTGTGGTTGTCCAGGCAGTTGCAGGCATCTGAAGACTCACTGAGACTTAGAGGGCAGCTCTTGGGGCTGGACACTGATGCTGGCTCCCCCTGAGGTGCATGCCCCAAGCTGAGAAGACTCAAGGTTCCAGCCAGAGCCTGGAATCACTAACGGCTTGTTTGCTCCCAGGTCTGGCTCCTGGGCTGGAAGGGCTTAGGGACCAGGACTACTAAACTGCAGTGCTTCCCATGTTCAGATTCAGGTCGAAAACCATTTCCATCACCCTCCAAAGTCCTCTTGTGCTCAGCTATGGCCGGCCCCCATTTCTGCCCAGCAACCACTCATCTGCTTCTGTCTGTAAATGTGCCTTTTCTGGACATTCCATGGAAAGGGAACTGCAATACGAGTGGTCTTTCCTCTGGCTTGTCTCACTCAGTATCCCACTTTCGGGACTCCTTCACGGTGTGGCAAGGGAGTCAGCAGCCTGCTCCTCACTGTCGCTCAGCCCGTCACTGCATGGAGAGCATGCACACTTCATTTTCTCTGCTGAAACTCTGTTCTCACTCTTGCTCTGCTGTTTTCCCTTCATGTCCACCTTCCTCCCCCACCCTCTGGTGTGACAGACACTGCTGGGGCCCTTCCAACAGGCGGTCCTCCTTCCCCCACTTCCATTACTGGCAGAGGTCCTGCCCACTCCCATGCTTCACAGCTCCCTCCAGCCCCTGGTGAATTTGCACCATTGAATGAGTCCTGCAGAGGCTGGGCAGGCGAAGCCTTCCTGGGAAAGGTTTCCTTGCTAATATGAAGCAAGGAACAATGCCTTTGCAGTAGACGCAGTCCTGCCTGCGTGTGGGGGGCTGTACACTCATCGGGGGCTGTGGACACTGAGAGTGGTCAAGAAGAGACACACAAAGTCTTTGATGTCACTGTTGTGCTAACAAGCCAACCTGGAAGCTCCACCTCTGACCCTGCATTCGTGAGACATTAAATCTCTGTGTTAAAGCTGTGTTTAGTGAGCTTTTCTGTAACTTTCAGCTAAAAGCACCGTGACAGGTAGCATTTTCCAAACTGCCACCCTAGGGTGATGCTATTCCTGCAGGGTTCCATCCTCCGGTGGGGGGTTCCGCCCTCCAGTGAGGGGTTCCACCCTCCAGTGGGAGGTTCCAAAGTTGGGAATTCAAATCCAGGTCTTTCTTCCAAGTCCAAGGCCCAGAGCCTCCTACTTCCAGCCCTTGATCCTACAAGCGTGTCAGTGTGAAGCAGTCCAGGCCCAGCTCCTCTGCCTAGCAGGCCAGTCATCCCCCTGACATTCTTTCTTGTCTGACCCGAGTGGTTCTTTCCTTCCTTTTTTTTTTTTTTTTTTTTTTTTGAGACAGAGTCTCACTCTGTAGCCCAGGCTGGAGTGCAGTGGTGCGATCTCGCTCACCGCTACTTCTGCCTCCCGGGTCCCGGTTCAAGGTTCGAGCAATTCTCCTGCCTCAGCCTCCCGAGTAGCTGGGATTACAGGCACATGCCACCACGCCCAGCTAATTTTTGTATTTTTAGTAGAGACAGGGTTTCACCATGTTGGCCAGGCTGGTCTTGAACTCCTGACCTTAAGTAATCCACACGCCTCGGCCTCCCAAAGTGCTGGGATTACAGGCGTGAGCCACTGCACCCAGCCGAGTGGTTCATTCTTGTGATGAAACTTAAACACTTCCTCCTGGCACAGGCCCCCAGTCTCCTCGGACGGCAGGCTCTGCGGGTTCTCCCTGCCTGACCCTTCTGCAATTCCTACTGCAAGGCCTTGCTGGCTCCCACTGGGCCACAGCAATGGGTCTCTGACCGGGCCACCTCCCCTGCGAACTGGCTTCCCCTGTTGGTAGGCACAGACCCCATCATGCCGCCCTGGTTTTTTATTTTTAAATATTTATTTTTTGTAGAGACAGGGTCTCACTATGTTGCCCAAGCTGGTCTTGGGCTCAAAAGATCCTCCTGCCTCGGCCAAATAACTGGGAGGACAGGTGTGAACTACCGCCCCAGGCAGCACCTCCGTTGTTTAAAATATTTAACGCTTCCAGCTCCACGTGGTAAAACTGATGGAAAACTTTGTATTCTAGCTTCTTCCTAGTATTGGTGCCTCATCTTCCCCACACACCCCCAAAGGTCTGGCCACACTAGGCTGTTATAAAAGACACCTTCGTCGCACCCAGGTTCTACTCCTCGGTCACCCTCCGCAATGTACTTATCCCCACAGCCCTCGGAGAGCTACAGTCCAACTTGGGACGGCCTCCCAAGGCTCTGTTCCAGTGTGCGGAGGCTCAGGGATTCTCAGTGGCACCAAGATACCCAGCCCTCGAGGAGAACCTCAGGTGAGACACACGCACACTGCCCCAGCCCCTCGACCACCTGGTACGCACTTATCACTCGGGAACTGACCTACATTTTCATTAAACTTATGTTTTCAACCAAGATTTCTGGATATTTACCTCCTACATAAAGTTCCCAAAACAAACCAGTTTCATCTTTACGGCGCGTGCCTGCTACTAGTGTCCATCCGGTAGGGTCTTAGAGTAGGCTCCTCACCCCAGCCCCAGATCCTCCAAGCCGCTGACCTCGCTTCGCTCCCTCCCGCCGTCTCCTACCTTCCAGCGAAGCTGCCGGCGGCGAGTGCTTGGCTGTCCCGGCCCCAGGGTGGAAGCTGTCCACAGGCTTCTCCGACTCCCTGTCTGCCTGCCTCGCTTCCTGGGAATGCTTCTCCATCAACTTCTCCTTAGATTTTGGAACTGAATAGGTGGATCCCTTCTTTTGCTCCTCACCTGAAATATATGGATCATCCGTTAGACCCGGGACTTACCGAATGCAGGGCAGTGGGTCCCATCGTCTTCAGTCGCCTGCGTGGGTCCAGAATAAGCTGGCTTCAAGTCTCGAGTCTCTGCGTTTCCGTAACCGCCTCAGGTGGGAAACGCGCCGTCCGTGGCGGACTCGGCGGCAGGAACGGTTCGCACCGGGCCGAGCCTGGCGCCTGCGCTCGCACCGCCCCGCCCAGCCCAGCCCCGCCCTGGGCCCGCGCCGAGGGGCGGAGACGCGGGGAGCCCAGCGCCTGCGCCTCCTTTACCTTTCCTGGGTTTCTCTTTGCTTTTGGAAAGGCCCATGGGTGAGCCCACCGCCCCCTCCGGCGCAAGCCCGGGTTCCCACACCTCCGCGGCCGCGGAGCCGGGAGCGACTCACAAAAGGTCCTCGCGGCCGCGGCGTGCGTCACCATGGCGACCGCGCGCCGCGCAGCCGCGCCCCGCCCCTCTGGCGGGACCGGCCACCATCCTCTCGCGAGAGCATCCCGTGCGACCGGAAGTGGGGCGGTGACCCCGGAAGTCCCCGCCGGGTGCAGGTTGGTCGGTTCGATCGCCGCCGGGACCTGACACCGCCCGGAGTTGGCGTCCCTTCTCCCTCTCCGAGTGCTGCTCCTGTCATTGTGGCCATGGACGGTAAGAGGTCGCGGCCGTCCTCCGGGGACTCGCGCGCGGGGCGGGGCCGCTTCTCCCACTAGCGTGGGCTCCGCCCACCTGGGGCCGCGGGCAGGGCTCAGGAGAGCTCGGGCCTCGACCGTCGATCCCCCGGGACCCCATCCCCAGGGCCTCGACCACCGACCTGGGACCCCTTTTCCCGGACCTCGTCCCCCGATCCCCGACCCGGACCCCATCCCCAGGGCCTCGACCACCGACCTGGGACCCCTTTTCCCGGGCCTCGTCCCCCGATACCCGACCCGGAACCCCTTCCCCAGGGCCTAGACCACCGACCCGGGACCCCTTTTCCCGGGCCTCGTCCCCCGATCCCCGACCCGGACCCCTTCCCCAGGGCCTCTGCCACCGACCCGGGACCCCTTCTCCCGGGCCTCGACCCCCGACCACCGACCGGGACCCTTCCCCGGCCCCCGACCCCCAACCCGAGATCCTTTATCCCGGGCCTCGACCACCGACCCGGGACCCCTTTTCCCGGGCCTCGTCCCCCAATCCCCGACCCGGACCCCTTCCCCAGGGCCTAGACCACCAACCCGGGACCCCTTTTCCCGGGCCTCGTCCCCAGATCCCCGACCCGGAACCCCTTCCCCAGGGCCTCTGCCACCGACCCGGGACCCCTTCTCCCGGGCCTCGACCCCCGACCACCGACCGGGACCCTTCCCCGGCCCCCAACCCCCAACCCGAGATCCTTTACCCCGGGCCTCGACCACCGACCCGGGACCCCTTTTCCCGGGCCTCGTCCCCCAATCCCCGACCCGGACCCCTTCCCCAGGGCCTAGACCACCAACCCGGGACCCCTTTTCCCGGGCCTCGACCCTCGATCCCCGACCCGGAACCCCTTCCCCAGGGCCTAGACCACCAACCCGGGACCCCTTTTCCCGGGCCTCGTCCCCAGATCCCCGACCCGGAACCCCTTCCCCAGGGCCTCTGCCACCCACCCGGGACCCCTTCTCCCGGGCCTCGACCCCCGACCACCGACCGGGACCCTTACCCGGCCCCCGACCCCCAACCCGAGATCCTTTACCCCGGGCCTCAACCCTCGACCCGGGACCCCTCCCCCCAGGCCTCGATCCCCGACCCCCGATTCGGGACCCCTTCCCCGGGGCCTCCATCCCCAACTCTCAACCCGGTATGCCTTCCCCGGGGCCTCGACCTCCGACCCCCAACCATGGACCCGGGACCTAGACTCCCGACCCAGGACCCCTTGCCCCGGGCCTGGACCCCCGACCACCGACCCAGGACCCTTTCCCCCGCCCCTGGCACTCCTCAGCGTCAGGCGCCCTTTCCCGCCAGCTCGGTAGAGGGGACTGTGCGATGCCTGTTCGGCCTTTCGGGCCTTGGAATGTCGGGTCAGAGGGCACCAGAAAAAGTGACAGTTGCACCCCCTGCCCCCAAACAGCATCACTACAAATCAGAAGGGCTCAGACAGAAAGCGCTCCCTGAGTGCCAGGCCCTGGTCACAGCAGCTCTTTGCGTCCATTCTCCATGTGGGGAAGCAGAGGTTTGAGCAGGAGCCAGCACAAGGCAGGCGTTTCTGTGCTCAATGGGACGCCCTAATTCTTACCTTCTACATCTGGGGCTGGCTCTGTGCTCACGGATACCAAAGAACAGGAAGAATCTGGCAAAATGAAGTCCTATGTTTGCTGAAACATCGTTGGGCTGGTGTGATGGGCAGGCTTTTAAAAATACTTTTTGAAGGGCCGGGCGCGGTGGCTCACGCCTGTCATCCCAGCACTTTGGGAGGCCGAGGCCGGCGGATCGCAAGGTCAGGAGATCGAGACCATCCTGGCCAACGCGGTGAAACCCCGTCTCTACTAAAAATACAAAAAAATTAGCCGGGTGAGGTGGCGGGCGCCTGTAGTCCCAGCTACTCGGGAGGCTGAGGCAGGAGAATGGCGTGAACCCGGGAGGCGGAGCTTGCAGTGAGCCGAGATCGCACCACTGCCCTCCAGCCTGGGCGACAGAGCGAGACTCCATCTCAAAAAAAATTCTTTTAGAAGTGTGAAAAGCTATAGTACCACCGTGTCATCATCATGAAGGAAATGTGTAGAGATTTTCTACAAATTGCCCTGAGAGAAGATGAAAGATAACATCTACCTCCCGCCACAAAAAATATGCTGGCCAGGCTGGGTGTGGTGGCTCAGGCCTGTAACCCCAGCACTCTGGGAGGCCGGGCACGGTGGCTCACGGCTGTAATTCCAGCACTTTGGGAGGCCGGATGTGGTGGCTCACGCCTGTAACCCCAACACTTTGGGAGGTCGAGGTTGGTTGATCACCTGAGGTCAGGAGTTTGAGACCAGCCTGGCCAACATGGTGAAACCCCGTCTCTTCTAAAAATACAAAAATTAGCTGGGCCTGGTGGCATGCACCTGTAATTCTGACTACTTGGGAGGCTGAGACAGGAGAATCGCTTAAACCCGGGAGGCAGAGGTTGCAGTGAGCCAAGATGGTGCCGTTGCACTCTAGCCTGGGTGATAGAGTGAGACTCCGTCTCAAAAAAAAAAAGAAAAATTGTGGCTTTTCACTCCACAGCTCACTCATCTCTTTTGAGGGGACTTCTCTCAAGCCCATGTCAGATTTCCTCAGAGTCAGATTTTGCCTTAGCTGGGTTTTTGTGCTGCCACACACGGCTGGAAGAGAAATCTGAGGTGAGGAAAGCTGAGGTGAGGGAAAGCTGAGGTGAGGGAAAGCTGAGGTGAGGAGGGCGGTTTGGCCAGCATCCCACAGTGAGTTGGGTGGGACGGCCCGCCTGGCCTGCACTGTGTCATCTGGGTCAGGCTGGCTGTTTTCCAGTCACAGATAACCTTGGCCTTGACCACACCTGAACTGATAGATGACAGGTTGAACTTGGCCTTGACCACGCCTGCACTGACAGGCGATAGATTGAACGATGCCCAGAGCTTGCTGGAACCCCGGGAGGTCTCATCTTGGAGCCTTGGTGTGCATTTGTGAACACTCAGTAACCTCATTCTTTTACAGGCTCCATTTCCTCATTCTGGCTAGTGTGGTAAAGCCCTTTCAGGAATCAGGGGTCAGGGTCGCTCTCCAAATTTAGCAGTTGAATGAATTGAGATCAATCCTACTTTTTAAAAAAAATATTTTTTCTTTTTTTTTTTGAGACGGAGTCTTGCACTGTTGCCCAGGCTGGAGTGCAGTGGCGCAATCTCGGCTCACTGCAAGCTCTGCCTCCCAGGTTCACGCCATTCTCCTGCCTCAGCCTCCTGAGTAGCTGGGACTACAGGCGCCCGCCACCACGCCCGGCTAATTTTTTGTATTTTTTGGTAGAGACGGGCTTTTACCGTGTTAGCCAGGATGGTCTCGATCTCCTGACCTTGCGATCCGCCGGCCTCGGCCTCCCAAAGTGCTGGGATTACAGGCGTGAGCCACCGCACCCGGCAAAAAAATATATATTTTTCTAATAGAGATGAGGTCTGACTATATTCCCCAGGCTGGTCTGGAATTCCTGACGTCAAGTGATCTGCCCGCCTCAGCCTCCCAGAGTGCTGTGATTACAGGCGTGAGCGACTGTACCGCTGGAAATCAGCTCTTTGATGTCTAAGAGTTACCACCTTGCTATTTTTATCCATTTACCTTCGAGGAGAAAGAGTCTGTAAAAAGTAAACTGTCAAGTACTGAACTTTTAAATTGGCCCAGGCTGGCCTCAAACCCTGGCTTTAAGTGATCCACTGGCCTCGGCCCCCCCAGAGTGCTGGGATTACAGGTGAACTTTTAAATTGGGAAAGAATCCCAAGGGACTTTTGCAAAGTTACATTAATTATAAACCACCATCTTTTGGATTCTAACCATGGCCAAAAGATGCTGCGTCCATGACCTCTTCTGTCCTCACACTAACCCTTTGAGATTGGCTGGTACCACCCTCATGTTCCCAACAAGGAAACAGGGAGGGAGGGTCTGCATTTGCTGGGCCCTGTGGCTAGCAAGGAGCCAGGGCTGGCACACGAATCTGTCTCGTGCCTCCCCTGTTGGGGAGGCTCCCCAAAGGCCCCAGGCAGGTGTGGTCTGTGTGTGTGTTCTAGCTCCTGGTGTCTAGAAGGATCCTAGTGAGTCCTGCCTGCCAGAACTGTAACGTCCCATTCCCAATCCTCAAACCATTAATTCCCTCTTTCTTTGCAGATACCCTGTTCCAGTTGAAGGTATGTACCGAATGGCCGTTCACCCCAGCCCTGTTCTGGTGAGGACAGATAGTATAAGCCACGCTCACTCAGAGCCACAGAAACAGTCGGGCAGATTATATAACAGTTGAGTGACCACCACACAGGGCTCAGACTGCTGACCAAGGAGGGGATTATTGAGCCACTTTGGTGACATATTAGCTCTTTTCTTACCTGAGGCTAAGTGGAGGCAGATCCTTAGGGTCATCCATGAAAGCCATGAAAGAAAGAGTGTTATCTTTTTTTTTTTTTTTTTTTTTTGAGACGGCGTCTCGCTCCGTCGCCCAGGCTGGAGTGCACTGGTGTGATCTCGGCTCACCGCAACCTCTGCCTCCCGGGTTCAAGCGATTCTCCTGCCTTAGCCTCCTGAGTAGCTGGGACTACAGGCGCCCACCACCATGCCCAGCTAATTTTTTTTTACATTTTTAATAGAGACGGGGTTTCACCACGTTGGCCAGGATGGTCTCGATCTCTTGACCTCGTGATCCGCCTACCTCGGCCTCCTAAAGTGCTGGGATTACAGGCGTGAGCCGTTGCGCCTAGCCTGGAGTGTTATCTTAAGAAAGACAACTTGGGGCCAGGCGCGGTGGCTCACGCCTGTAATCCCAGCACTTTGGGAGACCGAGGTGGGTGGATCACAAGGTCAGGAGATGGAGACCACAGTGAAATCCCATCTCTACTAAAAACACACAAAAAAATTAGCCGGGCGTGGTGGCAGGCACCTGCAGTCCCAGCTACTCAGGAGGCTGAGGCCGGAGAATGGCGTGAACCCGGGAGGCGGAGCTTGCAGTAAGCCAAGGTTGTGCCACTGCACTCCAGCCTGGGTGACAGAGAGAGACTCCGTCTCAAAAAAAAAAAAAGAAAAGAAAAGAAAAAAAAAAAAGACAACTTGGGCATTAGGCCTTGGTGTTCCGCTGTGTGGACTCATTCTTTGAGATCATTTGAAGGAGAGCTTTCTGAGTATTCCTCCCACGTGGGGTGGAGGTTGCAGCTTCCAGTAATCCAGGGGCAGGTTTCCATGCATTTCCCTGGGATGTGCTCCTGGCTGCTCATCTGTGGCCAGCTTTATCTTGCCTTGTCGCTGGCTCTGAGCTACTGGGCAGGAGTGATGTGCCGGAGCTACCGTATGCAGCTTTGGGATGTTTTCCCATCACGGTGGGCCTGTCAGTTGCTGCTGGGCACAGAGGGGACCGGCTGAGGCCTGATTGTGTCCTGCACCCTGTGGTGCTGTGGTGGCCAGGGCTACCTGGTACCAGGGTGTCTGTGGTTCCAGATGGGTTGCCAGAGGCCCTGTTTCCTTGAGGTGCTGGTGGCCAGGGCTACCTCGTACCAGGGCGTCTGTGGTTCCAGATGGGTTGCCAGAGGCCCTGTTTCCTTGAGGTGCTGGTGGCCAGGGCTAACTGGTACCAGGGCGTCTGTGGTTCCGGATGGGTTGCCAGAGGCCCTGTGTCCTTGTGGTGTTGCCAGAGGCCCTGTTTCCATGTGGTGCTGGTGGCCAGGGCTACCTGGTACCGGGGCATCTGTGATTCCAGATGGGTTGCCAGAGGCCCTGTTTCCTCGAGGTGCTGGTGGCCAGGGCTACCTGGTACCAGGGCATCTGTGGTTCCAGATGGGTTGCCAGAGGCCCTGTGTCCTTGTGGTGTTGCCAGAGGCCCTGTTTCCGTGTGGTGCTGGCAGAGCAGTTAGACCCCCGGAAGCTGCGTGTGCTGCCCAGCAACCTCCTGCATCCACAGCATTCTCTCGAGATAACATTTTCAGGTGTGTTTTTACCTGGAGTTCTGTATTATGACTTGGGGGTAGCCTGAAATGAGTTTCGTTGAGTCTTTCTTTGACGTTGAAAAGCCATCCATAAGCAGGAGCCGAGATCAGAGTGAGAGGTTTTTGACCCTTCCGCTCTGGAGGAGGCCTTGGGTGAGGCTGTTCACGGAGAAGACAGACACTGGAGAAAACCCAGACAGAGCCTGAGGCAGAGCAGGCAGCTCCCTCCTCCAGCTGGTGCCATCTCTCGCCGCCCAGGATGCACGCCCACAGGCTTCACGCCTTCCCTGCCGTGTGCTGGGCCCAGGCTGGCTGATGGGGGCTTAGGAACCTGTGTGGGCACAGGCGTGGGCACAGGTGTGGGGGTGTGGAGAGCCGGGCCTGGGGGATGGGCTCCGCATGTCTGACCCAGGACGTTCCGGCTTCCGCTCAGTTCACGGCGAAGCAGCTGGAGAAGCTGGCCAAGAAGGCGGAGAAGGACTCCAAGGCGGAGCAGGCCAAAGTGAAGAAGGTGAGACCCTGGGGGCTGTGGGGTCATGACTCTCCTGGTTTGTCTTCTGTCCTTTTCTGCCCTTATTTTTGTGTCCTGTTTTGTTTTGATGCCTTTTGGGGAGGGGCAGGGCACTTTCTACATCATGATTTAATCGTCACCTTGAGGTATATATATATGTATATATATATTGTTTGTTTGTTTGTTTTTTGAGACGGAGTCTTGCTCTGTCGCCCAGGCTGGAGTGCACAGGTGCGATCTCGTCTCACTGCAACCTCCGCCTCCCGGGTTCAAGTGATTCTAGGGCCTTCGCCTCACAAGTAGCTGCGATTACAGGCTTGCACCCAGCTAATTTTTAAATTTTTTTGTAGAGATGGGGTTTCGCCATGTTGGCCAGGCCGGTCTCGAACTCTTAGCCTCAAGTGACCCACCTGCCTTGGCCTCCAAAAGTGCTGGTATTGCAGGCATGAGCCACTGTGCCCAGCCTAATCCTCACTATGATTTCTGAGCCTCAAAGTATTTGCTTCCCACATAAGACAAACAGGCACTCAGGAAGGGAGGTGCTGTGTGTGGTGGAGCCCAGAATGGTTTCTGTCCCTGCCCTACAGCCCCTGCCAGACCTTCCCAGCCCACTGAGGGCGTCCAGAGCACAGAGATGAGTGCATTGCCTTCATTGTTTTCCTTCTTTGCATTTCCAACATTCTGAACTTGATTTTGCCATCTGCAGGAGGAGGGCTCCTAGCTAGCTGTCTGCCACGATCCTATCTTTTTTTTTTTTGAGATGGAGTCTCGCTGTTGCCCAGGCTGGAGTGCAGAGGTGCGGTCTCGGCTCACTGCAACCTCCGCCTCCTGGGTTCAAGTGATTCTCCTGCCTCAACCTCCTGAGTAGCTGGGATTACAAGCATGCGCCACCACACCTGGCTAATTTTTGTATTTTTAGTAGAGATGGGGTTTCGCCATGTTGGCCAGGCTGGTGTCAAACTCCTGACCTCAGGTGATCCACCTGCCTCAGCCTCCCAGAGTGCTGGGATTACAGGCATGAGCCACTGGGCCCAGCGGATCCTATCATTTTTAGCTCTCTCCTCCCTACAGAGCTGGTGTCTAGGGCATCAGGGTCTGGGCAGAGTCATGATGCCCCTGCCCCATGGGGTGGGATGGGGCTGGAGGCTCACAGGGGTGCCTCTCCAGGAGGGGTCCCCTCCCCATGATGGACAGGGCAGAAGGAAAGGAGGGATCTAGGCCGGGCGCAGTGATTCACGCCTATAATCCCAGCTACTCGGAAGGCTGAGGCGGGAGAATTGCTTGAGCCCAGGAGTTGGAGGTTGCAGTGAGCCGAGATCACACTGCTGCACTCCATCCTGGGCCACAGAGCGAGATTCCATCTCCAAAAAAAGAAAAAAAAGAAAAGAAGGTAGGATCTTGTGCAGCTCTTAAAACTGTGTAATCGGTGAAGTAGGTCCCAGCGTATTGGACTTTGGTAACTCTTCACCCACAGCCAGGCTCCCAGGGAGAAAGGAGCTCAGAGAACCGCCTGCCACAGGCTCTGAGTGTCACCCGCTGTGTCCCGTGCCCAGTGGAGTGCTGGAGGGGTGTGGGGGGAAGCAGAAGCCTGCTTGGGGGGCTGGGCTGGGGCCTGGGTGTTTGCATTTTTAGCTCAAACATTTCTGGGGAGAGGCCCGCCCACCGCCTCAACACTGGGCTCCTAGGGCCGGGTGCGGTGGCTCACGCCTGTGATCCCAGCTCTTTGGGAGGCCGAGACGGGCAGATCACGAGGTCAGGAGATCGAGGCCATCCTGGCTAACACGGTGAAACCCCATCTCTACTAAAAATACAAAAAAATTAGCCAGGCATGGTGGCGGGCGCCTGTAGTCCCAACTACTCGGGAGGCTGAGGCAGGAGAATGGCATGAACCTGGGGGGCGGAGCTTGCATTGAGTCGAGATCGCGCCACTGCACTCCAGCCTGGGCAACAGACCAAGACTCCATCTCAAACAAAACAAAACAAAACAAAAACTGGGCTCCTAGCAGGGGGCACACACACCACCAAGCTCTTCCAGCTGCTTTTCCCCCCGGGTTTCAGGCCCTTCTGCAGAAAAATGTAGAGTGTGCCCGTGTGTATGCCGAGAACGCCATCCGCAAGAAGAACGAAGGTGTGAACTGGCTTCGGATGGCGTCCCGCGTAGACGCAGTGGCCTCCAAGGTGCAGACAGCTGTGACTATGAAGGGGGTGAGTGCTGGGCCCTGGTGCTGGATGGGTGGCGTCTGCTGGCTGAAGCAGGAATGGGCTCTGCGGTCTGGATCTGGGGCAGCTCAGAGTTGAGGAAAGCTGGATCAGCGCGGGGTGGGGAGGTTGACGGAAGCTGTATCAGCGTGGGGTGGGGAGGTTGAGGGAAGCTGGATCAGCGCGGGGTGGGGAGGTTGAGGGAAGCTGGATCAGCGCGGGGTGGGGAGGTTGAGGGAAGCTGGATCAGCGCGGGGTGGGGAGGTTGAGGGAAGCTGGATCAGCGCGGGGTGGGGAGGTTGAGGGAAGCTGGATCAGCGCGGGGTGGGGAGGTTGAGGGAAGCTGGATCAGCGCGGGGTGGGGAGGTTGAGGGAAGCTGGATCAGCGTGGGGTGGGGAGGTTGAGGGAAGCTGGATCAGCGTGGGGTGGGGAGGTTGAGGGAAGCTGGATCAGCGTGGGGTGGGGAGGTTGAGGGAAGCTGGATCAGCGTGGGGTGGGGAATGCTGGCAGGGACACAGGTGAGGCTGCACCCTGAGCTTGCAATGATGCCCCAAGAAGGACCTCTTGATAGGACTTGGGCTTTTTTTTTAAATATATATTTTTTAGAGACTGTCTTGCTCTGTCACCCAGGCTGGAGTGCAGTGGTGCAGTCACAGCTCACTGCAGCCTCAACCTCCTGGGCTCAAGTGATCCTCCTGCCTCAGCCTCCCAAGTAGCTGAGACCACAGGCATCCACCACCATGCCCGGCTGATTTTTTTCATTTTTATGTAGAGACAGGGTGTCTATGTTGGCCACTCTGGTCTCAAACTCCTGGCCTCAAGCAATCTTCCCACCTCGGCCTCCCAAAGTGCTGGAATTATAGGCGTGAACCACTCACTGTCACTGTGCCTGGCCAGGCCTCGGTCTTGGCAACTCCCACAAGAGGCAGAGCCTGCATGGCCAGGCTCATCTCCTGGGTCAGGGACGTCACAGCAGAGCCTTGGCTGTTGCAGGCATTTCCTTCACACAGTGCAGGTGGGCCAGGAGAGCACAGCGGTCCTGGAGACCCCACGTCAGCAGCCTTTTCTCCACTGACCCCGCACTGGGTCTCTGCGTCGGCGGCCTTTTCTCCACTGACCCCGCGCTGGGTCTCCGCGTCGGCGGCCTTTTCTCCACTGACCCCGCACTGGGTCTCCGCGTCGGCAGCATTTTCTCCACTGACCCCGCACTGGGTCTCCGCGTCGGCGGCCTTTTCTCCACTGACCCCGCGCTGGGTCTCCGCGTCGGCGGCCTTTTCTCCACTGACCCCGCGCTGGGTCTCCGCGTCGGCAGCATTTTCTCCACTGACCCCGCACTGGGTCTCCGCGTCGGCAGCATTTTCTCCACTGACCCCGCACTGGGTCTCCGCGTCGGCAGCATTTTCTCCACTGACCCCGCACTGGGTCTCCGCGTCGGCAGCATTTTCTCCAGTGACCCCGCGCTGGGTCTCCGCGTCGGCGGCCTTTTCTCCACTGACCCCGCGCTGGGTCTCCGCGTCGGCGGCATTTTCTCCACTGACCCCGCGCTGGGTCTCCGCGTCGGCGGCCTTTTCTCCACTGACCCCGCGCTGGGTCTCCGCGTCGGCGGCATTTTCTCCACTGACCCCGCGCTGGGTCTCCGCGTCGGCGGCATTTTCTCCACTGACCCCGCACTGGGTCTCCATGGCCTTTTCCATCGAGTTGGTGGTCTTTCCATAGGACCCAGATGATAGCTTAGCCCAGAGTTGGGGTTTTGTGAGTCAGGGTTGGGGTGCCCCAGCTCTCCTGTCAGAGTCCAGGGGACCCGTCCCTGGTGCGTGAGCTCCACTTGCCTTTCATCCTGTTCCCTCCTGCGCTCTCTCCTGTCTCAGGTGACCAAGAATATGGCCCAGGTGACCAAAGCCCTGGACAAGGCCCTGAGCACCATGGACCTGCAGAAGGTCTCCTCAGTGATGGACAGGTTCGAGCAGCAGGTGCAGAACCTGGACGTCCATACATCGGTATGTGGCCCCTACCCTTGGGGCTGTGGCCTGGGGACAAGGAGGGTGTGTGGGCAGCTCATCGGGAGGGGTGGCTCACAGGCTGACGTGCTGTCTCTGCATACCTGTGGTTGCTCCCTGACGTCACCAAGCATCCTCTGTGCTGGGTCCCTGCCAGGACCCTGACAGGTAGGGTGGGCAGGGCGGCAGGGGCCTCCTGCAAGCACCTGGCTCCTTGTGGGGAGGCTCAGATGGCAGACAAGCATGCAGAGGTGTAGAAAGATGTCCACCCGCGGCAGCAGGCATGGCACAGTCAGAGGGTGGGGCTGGGTGGGGGGGCAGGAAAGGCTCCTGGTGGAAGGTGAGACAGAGAGAGTCACTGAGAGAACAGGGCAAGAAGGTGGCTGGCTGTGTGAGGGAACGAAAAGTGCAGTCGTACCCTTGTGAAGCTGAGTGGGGCCCCATGGGCCTGGCCCCACCTGTTGTCCAGAGCATACCCCTGCCCCCAGGTGATGGAGGACTCCATGAGCTCGGCCACCACCCTGACCACGCCGCAGGAGCAGGTGGATAGTCTCATCATGCAGATCGCCGAGGAGAATGGCCTGGAGGTGCTGGACCAGCTCAGCCAGCTGCCCGAGGGCGCCTCTGCCGTGGGCGAGAGCTCTGTGCGCAGCCAGGAGGACCAGCTGTCACGGAGGTAGGGTCGGTCCCCGAAACGCTGTGTCACCAACCCCACGCTCTGGTGCTGTGGGAAGGGAGAGGGGGTTACGCTCTGGTGCTGTGGGAAGGGAGAGAGGGTTGTGGGTTAGAGGCTGGAAGAGAGCTTGGGCTGAGGCTCCGACCAGGGAGCCCTGATCTCGACTCAGAGGCCCCAGCTGCAGCCGCCCCCAAGCGAGCCGCCCTGCTGCTGCCCCGTCCTGCTCCGGCTGGCGTGGGGGCTTGAGTGTGTGTCAGGCATGGCGTTTACACACGTCTGCAGTGCACTTTAGAATACTGCACCCTTCCTAACAGATCAGGTAAGAGTGGGACAGGGCATGTCTGTTTCCAAGGCCTGTCACTCATGTTATCTCAGGACACTGAGGAGGAAAAGGGTCACCTTTGCTGGGAGCACGTGGTGGTCAGAGGCCCCCTTCCCCTGCCCTGACCCGAGTCCTGTTGTTGGTTTCCAGGTTGGCCGCCTTGAGGAACTAGCCGTGCCCCGCCGGCGTGCGCCGCCTCTGCCCCGTGATGTGCTGGAAGGCTCCTGTCCTCTCCCCACCGCATCTTGCCTTTGTGCTGACCCCGCGGGGCTGCGGCCGGCAGCCACTCTGCGTCTCTCACCTGCCAGGCCTGCGTGGCCTCAGGGTTGTTCCTGTTCTTTTAGGTTGGGCGGTGGGTCTGTGTCCTGGTGTTGAGTTTCTGCAAATTTCTGGGGGTGATTTCTGTGACTCTGGGCCCACAGCGGGGAGGCCAGGAGGGGCCCTGTGGACTTTCACCCAGCACTGTGGGGGCCTTCAGACTCTGGGGCAGCAGACATGCTGCTTCCCGTCAGCCAGAGGGGGTCAGGGCTGCCCTGTTGCCAAACAACTCCCTGAGGCCTCTCCGCACCACCTCAGCGGGCAGGAGGTCCCACCATGTGGACAGACATAGCCCAAGGAGGCACCACAGGCCTATGTGTGCTGGGGGATGTCAGGTGCCACCCAGCGCTGTCCTGGTGGTGTTTACAATGACATCCTCCTCCTCCATCATTCCAGGGGTGGGGTCTCGGCCGCCCCTACCAGCTGGCTGAGCCCCCTGGCCTCCTGCGCTCCCTCACTTCCCTCAGTTCCCAAAGCTGCCCAGTCCATGGGGACAGAACCGTCACTCAGATCCACATTCAAGTGTGCCCACCCTGCAGTCTTCATCCTCACTCAGCTGCTGCCTCTGGAGGTGCCTTTGGCCACATGTGCTGTGCTGTTTGTCTCCTCGACGGGGAGCCTGTCCACCAGCAGGCTGCGGTCCCAGCGGGTGCGTCTGCAGCTCCTCCCCTTGGGCAGCCTGGTTCTCCCGGAGGACCTTTCCCTGGGGCCCTGCTTCGTGACGATGCTGCCTGTGTCGCCCTCTACCATCTGTAAACAACTGGGTGCCTTCCCCGACCGCACCCCGATGCCTTCCCAGCTTGGAAGCCAAGGCAGCTGATGAAGGGAGCTCAGGAGAGCCGTCTTCAGCTGGGCTGGGGTTGGGGCTGCTGTGAGGAAAACCTGCCATTGTGGCCCTGGAGAGTCACCAGCAGCTCTTGGGAAGGACTTGCTGGGAGGCTGAGAGAGGCTTTGGGCACAGCCTGCTGTCTTTTCCATTTCCTAAAGTTTACTTCATTGTCTTGAGGCTTCCAGGTTTTGTTTTTGTTTTTGTTTTTGCCAAAGTAGAAAAGGCAGGTGGTGGGCGGCTGGCGGGGAGTGCGGGTCCCTGCCCCTCTTCAGTCCTGCCCTCCCCTCCTCAGTCCTGCCCACCCCGTGCAGCCCATGCTGAGGCTGCAGTGGTGTCGTGGGTGTTATGTGCAGGAACGTGGAGACCCTGACGTGGGCTCACTGCGTTTGGTTTTCTTTTCAGAACTTGGGAGCCCCCAGGGAGGGGCTCGTGTTGGTAGGTCCTAGACGTGGTTCCCTCCAGCCTCCCCAAAATCAACCCTGGTGTTGAGAGAACGTCTTTCTGTCCATCGTGGGTAACAGCCTTGGGGAGGGTGCAGAGCTCTGCAGAGCCATGGGCCAGGTGGGGCTGCCTCAGTCCTGTCCCCTTGGGCACTGAGGAGAGGGGCCCATTCACCTTTCTCCTAGAATGCTGTTGTAAATAAACAAATGGATCCCTGGAAACTTTCTCAAGCTTTGCTTTGGAGCCTTGGGTGAGCCCCTGGATGTGGCCATCTCCCCCAAGCTGAGGAGGGGTTCCTGGAGTGTTCACTGCTAGGGGCTGGGCAGATGGCTATGCTCATTCTCGGGCCCCATCCAAACCGACAATCTCCCATGTTCAGTTCTCTGCTTACTTTGAAATAATTTAAAACTTGCGTAACAGTTGCACAGTACATGGTCTCTGTGCACCTCGGCCAAACCAGGACACTTGCTGGGCACCGTGGTCCTCCTGAGTCTGGTCTAATGGGCACTGTGGTGCTCCTGACGGTCTCTGGTCTGACGTCCCCGCTGCACGTCCTTGTGCTGCCGCCTCCAATCTGGGAGAGTTCCTCGGTTTTCTTCATGGCCTGAATGGTTTGAAACCTGCTGGCTGCTATTTTGCAGAATGCTCCTCAGCTTGGGGGGGGTGTGGTTTTCCCACGATGCATTGGGGTCTTCATGACTGCTCGGTGGCAGGGGCGTGGCGTCCCTGTGTCTTGGTGCTGGTGACTTTGTGACCTTCACCACTGGGTGCAGTGGCATCTCCAGGCTTCTCCACTGTGAAGTTAGCATTTTCCCTTTTTATTATTTTTGAGACAGAGTCTTGCTCTGTTGCCCAGGCTAGAGTGCAGTGGCACGATCTTGGCTCACTGCAACCTCTGCCTCCCGGTTTCAAGCGATTCTCCTGCCTCAGCCTCCTGAGTAGCTGGGACTACGGGCGCCCGCCACCACACCTGGCTATTTTTTGTATTTTTAGTAGAGACGGAGTTTTGCCATGTTGGCCAGGCTGGTCTTGATCTCCTGCCCTCTGGTGATCCGTCTGCCTCAGCCTCCCAAAGTGCTGGGATTACAGGCGTGAGCCCCTGTGCCTGGCCGTATTTTCCCTTTTTAATTCATGTGCCTCGTGGGAAGATTGTTGAAGACTGTGCAAACCTCGACCCACTTTGCCCTGAGTGTCAGTGTCCGTCGACACAAATGAAATCACTGGTTCTATTGGGATTCTAAGGAGGACCCCTCCCCACTCCATTATTTCTATCAGTCTGGACCTGTTTGTTTATTGCGTGGGCTACAATGGTTGCTGTTGCTGACTTTGTGGCTCAGGTGGTGTTGTCTTGAGAGCATTTAGGTCAGCTTTCCACCCACCCTGGCAGTCTTTGGGCACGGCCTGACTCCCAGCACTGCAGGAGGCTCTGGCTTATCTTGGTCCCTGCCTGCCCCAGCCCTGGAAGCAGCCCTTTCTCCAGGAAGCTCCAATTCCTTCCAGTGGGGAATGGTATTTAGAAAACCAGGATCTGGAGGCTGGGCGTGGTGGCTCACGCCTGTCATCCCAGCACTCCAGGAGGTAAGGCAGGAGGGTCCCTTGAGCTCAGGAGTTGGAGACCAGCTTAGGCAACATAGTGAGACCCCCATCTCTACAAAAAATAAAATTAGCCAGGCATGATGGCATGCCCCTGTGGTCCCAGTCACTTGGGAGGCTGGGAGATAGAGGCTACAGTGAGTTAGGATCACACCACCGCACTCCAGCCTGGATGAGAGAGTGAGACGCTGTCTCAAAAAAACCAACCAGAAAACCAAGACCTGGGTACAAAGTGTGGGCCTCAGTGCTGTGTGCCGCTGGCCAAGAGGCGTCTGCAGCCGACATGGTGCACAGTGGTACACCCCTCTGCGTGCCCTGGAGCCACAGGTGCACACCGTTCCGTACGATTCGGTCCAGCCTCCCCCCCACCATTGTGCACAGTGGTACACCCCTCTGTGTGCCCTGGAGCCACAGGTGCACACTGTTCCATACGATTCGGTCCAGCCTCCCTTCGTTTGTAGCTTCTCTGAAAATTTGGCTTTGGCACACTGCCTTTCTGCTCATTTGTGCACAAATTAATTTCAGAATTGCCACCCACACTCCTGTGAGGGCCCCTAGCTAAAGAACAGCTCCGGGCCAGTGCAGTGGCTCATGCCTGTAATCCCAGCACTTTGGGAGGCCGAGGCGGGTGGATCACCTGAGGTCGGGAGTTCGAGACCAGCCTGACCAACACGGAGAAACCCCGTCTCTACTAAATATATAAAATTAGCCAGGCGTGGTGGTGCATGCCTGTAATCCCAGCTACTCGGGAGGCTGAAGCAGGAGAATCGTTTGAACTCAGGAGTCGGAGGTTGCAGTGAGCTGAGATAGCACCACTCCAGCCTGGGCAACAGAGCGAAACTGTCTCAAAACAAAAAACAAAAAATGCTCTAAGCACTGCCCACACCCTTTCACAGTGGCTATTACATGGTAGAGCCACTGTTTTTAATTCCAGTAGTCATTCAGGTTGCGCCATCTTGATAGGTCTTCATTATTTTTTGGGTGTGAAGCATCACTGTGGATGTGGTTGTAGATTGGGAGGGGTTGTGTCCCTCCCCTCAGCTCCAGCCACAGAGCCAGCCCCGTCACTCCTTGGCATGCCTCCCACATCCTCACGGTCCACAAAGCTCGGGGGCTTCGCAGAGAGAGAGGGCCCAGAGGGGTGGAGCTTGGGGTCTGCCTGCACCCCAGGATGGGGGTCTGCACCATGGGGAGGCCCCAGCCCCCCCACCCACCTCCATGTCACCTCTTGCCGGAATTCCCAGCTCTCTCGGGTTGGGTGCGCTCCTTCCCAACCTCCTCTGGAAAGGTCTGTTTCCAGCCTGAGGCTGGAACTCAGGATGCGTGAACACTGACCGGCTCGTGGGAAGGACTCTGGGAAGCAGGTGCGTTCCTGGGATGCCAGTTAAGGTGCCGTCTCTCTGGACACTTTGGTGTGAATTTAATGCAGTTAGGATTATTTTCAGACTAGGATTAAAGCTCTTCTCATGAGAAAATACTTGTGGGCGGCAAGCCACCCAGGTGCCAAGGCAAGAGACCGAGGGCGTGAGCTGCTCCAGTATAATAAAAAAAAAATACAATAGTTATACTAGAAATAGATTATAGATAATATATGTTACTAATCATCAGTTTGTGGCATTACTCTTTATTCCAATATTATAATAATCCTTGCTCTACAGTTATAACCTAGGACAAACCAGGCCATACAGAGACAGGAGCTGAAGGGGCACCGTGAGAAGCGACCACAAGATGAGCGTGAGCCCCCGTTACGCCCGGACAGGGCCACTAGAGGGCTCCTTGGTCTGGCGGTCACGTCAGTGCCTGGGGAAGGCACCTGTTACTTAGCAGACCCGGAAAGGGAATCTCCCTTTCCCCGGGGGCGCGTTAGAAAAGACTCTGCTCCACCATCTCTTGTGGAAGGTCTGACATCAGTCAAACCCGCCCGCAGCCCTCCGGAGGCCTAACCGTCTCCCTGTGATGCTGTGCTTCAGCGGCCACGCTCCCAGTCCGCCTTCATGTTCCACCCTGTACGCCTGGCTCTGCCTTCTAGACAGCAGTAGCAGAATTAGTGAAAGTACTAAAATCTTTGAAATGCATAGAAGAAATAATGGCGTAAGCTGTCCTCTCTCTCTCTCCGCCTCGGCTGCCAAACAGGGAAGGGCCCCCTGTCCAGTGGACACGTGACTCGCGTGACCTTATCAATCACTGGAGATGGCTCACACTCCTTACCCTGCCCCTTTTGCCTCGTATCCAATAAATAACAGTGCAGCCAGGCATTTGGGGCCACTACCGGTCTCCGCGTCCAGGTGGTAGTGGTCCCCTGGGCCCAGCTGTCTTTTCTTCTTTTTGTCCTGTGTCTTTATTTCTATGATCTCTCGTCTCCGTACACGAGGAGAAAAACCTACAGACCCTCTAGGACCCTACAAATACTGTTAATGAAATTAGGCGTAATACCCTTGCAGCCCACCAGGGACCCCCCGAGTCTCCAATCCCAGACGGAAAATGCCAGGCTGGGAGAGGAACAAACAGGATGATTATTGATAAGTGGATACTGGATGATCAGCAGCCAGGCTGGTAGGGGAACAGACAGAACGATTATCGATAAGTGCATCCTGGAAGATCAGGACGCGTCCCTTCTGGAGGCTTCAGAGCCGCCTGCAGGAGCTGCTGCTCCATGGAAGGGCACGGACCCCGGAGCCCCCTGCTCCTCGACTCAGGGCCTCCAGCCAAAGCTTGGCTGGTGGGTAGTGAAGCCTCCCAGCAGCTCCCAGGGACCCTGCCTGCACCTCCGATGCTGTGGTCACCTCCACCCAGCCTTCTCCCTGCCAAGTCAGATCTGGAAGTGACCTGGGCCCAGTGGCTTCCCACTTCCTAATGGAAGCTGAGGGAGAACTACAGAGCCTGTGGGGGCTGTGAGGGCGGTCCCCTCACCCCCAGGGCCCTCCAGGGTGGTGCAGCAGCAGCGTAGGGGGTCCTGTCCTGCCCTGTGTGCATCTCAAGACGAACCCTTGGAGGCCCATATGGGAAGGCACTGAGCCCCAAGCTCCACCTAGGAGGACCTGGTGCTGGGCAGCTCACGCCTGGACCACGTCTGTCCCTGTGGTCGGCCTGGTTCTGCTGCCCACGGTGGGAGGGAGCCTGGGGGCCACGCCGATGCAGACCCTGCCTCCCCATTTACCAAAAGAGGCTGGGCTGGGCGCAGCAGCTCACGCCTGTAATCCCAGCACTTTGGGAGACTGAGGTGGGCGGGTCACCTGAGGTCGGGGTTGGAAACCAGCCTGGCCAACATGGTGAAACCTCGTCTCTACTAAAATTAGCTGGGTGTGGTGGCGCACATCTGTAATCCCAGCTACTCAGGAGGCCGAGACAGGAGAATTACTTGAACCTGGGAGACGGAGGTTGCAGTGAGCTGAAATCATGCCACTGCACTCCAGCCTGGGTGATAGAGCGAGATTCCATCTCAAAAAAATGCTGGATGAAGAGAGTGGTTTTGCCAGTGAAGGTTCCTGGGCCCTTAGCCATGTTTACAGAATCAGAATGAGCAGGTGCAGGGGGTGTGCGTGCAGGGGTGGGGTTGCTCGTGCAGGGGTGTGGGGTGTGTGCAGGGTGTGGGGTGTGTGTGCAGGGGTGGGGGTGTGTGTGCAGGTGTGGGGGTGTGTGTACAAGGATGAGGGTGTGTGCAGGGGTGTGCAAGAGTGGGGTGTGCGTGTGCAGGGGTGGGGTGTGCGCCGGGTTGGAGTGTGTGCGCAGGATTGTGGTGTGTGTGCAGGGGTGTTGTGTAGGGGTGGGGGTGTGTGCAGGGGTGGGGTGTGTGTGCAGGGGTGGGGTGTGCAGGGGTGGGGTGTGCAGGGGTGGGGTGTGTGTGCAGGGGTGGGGTGTGCAGGGGTGGGGTGTATGTGCAGGGGTGGGGTGTCTGTGCAGGGGTGCGGTGTGTGTGTGGGGGTGCGGGCAGGGGTGGGATGTGTGTGCAGGGGTGTGTGTGTGCAGGAGTGGGGTGTGTGCAGGAGTGGGGTGTGTGTAGGAGTGTGTGTGTGCAGGGGTGTGTGCAGGGGGTGTGTGTGCAGGAGTAGGGGTGTGTGTGTGCAGGAGTGGGGTGTGTTCAGGGGTGGGGTGTGTGCAGGGATGTGTGTGCAGGGATGGGGTGTGTGCAGGGGTGGGGTGTGCAGGGGTGGGGTGTCTGTGCAGGGGTGGGGTGTCTGTGTGCAGGGTTGCAGTGTGTGTGTGTGTGGGGGTGCGGGCAGGGGTGGAATGTGTGTGCAGGGGTGGGATGTGTGTGCAGGGGTGTGTGTGTGCAGGAGTGGGGTGTGTGTAGGAGTGTGTGTGTGCAGGGGTGTGTGCGGGGTGTGTGTGCAGGGGGTGTGTGTGCAGGAGTAGGGGTGTGTGTGTGGAGTGGGGTGTGTTCAGGGGTGGGGTGTGTGCAGGGATGTGTGTGCAGGGATGGGGTGTGTGCAGGGGTGGGGTGTGCAGGGGTGGGGTGTATGTGCGGGGGTGCGGTGTGTGTGGGGGTGTGTGCAGGGGTGGGGTGTATGTGCAGGGGTGGGGTGTGTGTGTAGGGGTGTGTGCAGGGATGGGGTGTGTTTGTAGGTGTGTGTGTGTGCAGGGGTGTGTGCAGGGGTGCGTTCAAGGGGTGTGTTCAGGGGTGGGGTGTGTGCAGGGGTGGGGTGTGTGTGTAGGGGTGTGTGCAGGGATGGGGTGTGTTTGGAGTGTGTGTGTGCAGGGGTGCGTTCAAGGGGTGTGTTCAGGGGTGGGGTGTGTGCAGGGTGGGGTGTGTGCAGGGTGGGGTGTGTGCAGGGGTGGGGTTTGTGGGCAGGTGTGTGTGTGCAGGGGTGTGTGTCTGTGCAGGGGTGTGTGTGTGCAGGTGTGTGTGTAGGGGTGGGGTGTGTGTGCAGGGGTGGGGAGTGTGTGCAGGGGTGGGGAGTGTGTGCAGGGGTGGGGTGTGTGCAGGGGTGTGTTTGCAGGGGTGGGGTGTGTTTGCAGGGGTGGGGTGTGTTTGCAGGGGTGGGGTGTGTCGGGGTGTCTGTGTGCAGGGATGTGTGCAGGGGTGTGTGCAGGGGTGGGAGTGTGTGTGCAGGGGTGGGAGTGTGTGTGCAGGGGTGGGAGTGTGTGTCTGCAGGAGTGGGGTGTGTTCAGGGGTGGGGTGTGTGCAGGGGTGGGGTGTGTGAGCAGGGATGGGTTGTGTGTGTACAGGGGTGTGTGTGTGTGTGTGCAGGGGTGGTGTCTGTGTGCAGGAGCGGAGTGTGTGTGTGCAGGGATGTGGTGTGTGTGTGCAGGGATGGGGTGTGTGTGCAGGGGTGGGGTGTGTGTGCGTGCAGACGGGGGTGTGTGCGTGCAGAGGTGGGGTGTGTGTGTGCAGGGGTGTGTTTGCAGGGGTGGGGTGTGTTTGCAGGGGTGGGATGTGTCGGGGTGTCTGTGTGTGCAGGGATGTGTGCAGGGGTGTGTGCAGGGGTGTGTGTGCAGGGGTGTGTGTGCAGGGGTGTGTGCAGGGGTGGGAGTGTGTGTGCAGGGGTGGGGTTGTGTGTCTGCAGGAGTGGGGTGTGTTCAGGGGTGGGGTGTGTGCAGCGGTGGGGTGTGTGTGTGCAGGGGTGGTGTCTGTGTGCAGGAGTGGGGTGTGTGCAGAAGTGGGGTGTGTGTGCAGGGATGGGGTGTGTGTGTGCAGGGATGGGGTGTGTGCGTGCAGGGGTGGGGTGTGTGTGCGTGCAGAGGTGGGCGGTGTGTGCATGCAGAATTGGGGTGTGTGCGTGCAGAGGTGGGGTGTGTGTGTGCAGGGGTGTGTTTGCAGGGGTGGGGTGTGTTTGCAGGGGTGGGGTGTGTCGGGGGGTGGGGTGTGTCGGGGTGTCTGTGTGTGCAGGGATGTGTGCAGGGGTGTGTGTGCAGGGGTGGGGTGTGTGCAGGAGTGGGGTGTGTTCAGGGGTGGGGTGTGTGCAGGAGTGGGGTGTGTTCAGGGGTGGGGTGTGTGCAGGGGTGGGGTGTGTGAGCAGGGATGGGTTGTGTGTGTACAGGGGTGTGTGTGCAGGGGTGGGGTGTGTGCAGCGGTGGGGTGTGTGTGTGCAGGGGTGGTGTCTGTGCGCAGGAGTGGGGTGTGTGCAGGAGTGGGGTGTGTGTATGCAGGGATGGGGTGTGTGTGTGCAGGGGTGGGGTGTGTGTGCAGGGGTGGGGTGTGTGTGCAGGGGTGGGGTGTGTGTGTGTGTGCAGGGGTGGGGGTGTGTGCGTGCAGGGATGGGGTGTGTGTGCGTGCAGGGGCGGGGTGTGTGTGTGCAGGGGTGGGGTATGTGTGTGTGTGCAGGGGTGGGGTGTGTGCACCGGTGCATGGCTGGAGGTGACTACTGGAGCCTAGACTGTCCCTAAAGACGCTCAAGCAGTGTCTGTACAAAGCCCTTTTCACACCTCCTGAGCCCTTCTGGCCTGGACCGAAGACTCGATCCAGGATCACAGGAGTGCCCCACGTCCAGCCAGGAGACATTTTCACAAAACACCCCACCTCCTGAGCCGGATGCCGACGACACGTACCCCAGGATGTGAAGGGGTGTTGCTTTTATTGCGGGCCTACTGTGTGTGTGTCCTGAACTGTCCCCAGGCATCCTGCCCCCCAGGTAAGCCCAGGCGTCCTCTCAGGAGATGCTGGTCCTTGCATGTGGGCAGCAGGGCTCCTGGCATCTGGAGTCCTGGGATGGGCGGGTCTTCCCGGAGCTCCGGGAACCCTAAAGGGGACTCTGGTCTCCCAGGTTTCACAGGAGAGACAGACAGAGGACCAGGGGAGCGAGGGAGGCCAGCAGGAGCCCCCAGTGGCGATGGAGGCTGGAAGCCCCAGAGGAGTAGCCGTAATGGGTCCTGCAGGAGCCGCCCAGCTGGTCCAGCGGGATGGGCTCCTCCTCGGGAGCCTGTGTGAGGTTGCTGGCCTGGGGACAGACAGACACAGGTGGGGCAGCCTGCCTGCTGGTGGTGGTGGGGGAGACTCGGGTGGCCACCCCGTCCTCACCTGTTCCACAGCCTCGAAGACCCTCAGCAGGTTGTCAGCCAGTGCGCCCTTGACCTCCGCCTCCGTCCAGTTCCTCCTGAGCAGCTCAGCGATCAGGTCTGGATACTTGGAGACGTCCTCCAGCCCCTCAGGGACCCTGTGTTGAGGCCAGGAGAACCTGGGCCCCCACACTAGGACACAGGTCCCTCCTCCAGCCGCCTCATCCCTCTGACGAGGCCATGAACCTCCCGGCTCATCCACAGGACAGAGCTCTCACCCCCTTACCTTGGAACACCATCAAAGTCCCCACCAAAACCCACGGCTCCGGCTCCTGCCACCTCCTTGATGTGATCCAGATGGTCTGTCCAGGGAGCAGCAGGTATGGGTCCCAAGTGAGGCCCTCCCCCTTCGGCCCCCTTGGCCGCTCACACCCCACCTACCGGCCACTTGGGACAGGTTGGCCTTGTTGGTGCAGGAAATGTAATTGTTGTAGAAGTTCACCATCACCAGGCTGTCTGTCTGTTTCTGCACAGGAAGGAAGACAGGGTGGAGCTGAGAGCTGGGAGGGCCTGCCCAGGGAGGCGGGGTGGGGGTCGCTCCCTCGGCCCTCACCACCAGCCTCAGGACGTCGTCAGGCACGTTGCGCTGGCTTGCGCACACGCTGTAGGCCGAGGAGTGGCTGAAGATGACCGGGGCTCTGGACAGCTGCAGGGTGGCCTTCATGGTGGCCACAGACACGTGAGCCAAGTCGATGAGGACTCCCAGACGGTTCAGCTCCTTCACCACACGCTGGGAAGACAGGGCTCCGTCCACCCTCACAGCCCCCAGGGTCGGGGCTGCGGAGGTGGACGGGCTGGACCAGATGTGAGTCATCATCCTTCATGGCTGGAAGTCCGGGGCCACTCAGGGCTCAGCACCCACCCTGGGGGGATGGCTGCCAGATCCATTTTACAGACAAGGACACTGAGGTCCCACGTGAGGAGATGCATTGTTCTGGTCACCCTCCAGGGCCTCTGCCTTCTCCTCGGGGGTGACTGGCCGCTCCCACCCCACTCACCTGCCCAAAGGGTGACAAGCCTTGGCTCTGGGGCTCACTGTCTCCCGTGTCCACCAGCCAGTTG
This sequence comes from Pan troglodytes, assembly GCF_028858775.2. Lineage (NCBI taxonomy): Eukaryota > Metazoa > Chordata > Mammalia > Primates > Hominidae > Pan > Pan troglodytes. The sequence continues at coordinate 87,846,331 of NC_072416.2, read as the reverse complement.
TCAGCCCTGGAGGAGCAAAAGGCAGGTGCCCAAGAGGTGAGCGGTGGTCTCGGCCTCCCATCAGCCCAGCAGGCGAGGCCCGGCCTGGGACTCACAGGCAGAGGGGATGGGCTCTGGAGGGTGGCAGGGAGTGTCTGCCCCCTCCCTCCTGACCACAGCCCGGGGGCCTCCCATGGGGAGTCACGCACCAGGGCGTGTTGCAGCTGTGGGTGAGGGTCAGGTACCGCATGCCCAGCTGATAGAGTGCCCGCAGGACGCCCAGACTGCTGTCAATGGAGTGGCCGCCCTCCACGCCGATCAGGCTGGCCACCTTCCCTTCCCGGAAGGCCTGCCGAATGCCTGCGGGGACAGTCAGGGTGCAGGGGAGTGGGCACCTGGTGTCTGGAGGGTGAGGTGTCCTGACCGGCACCTGCTGCTCAGGATGAGGGCTGGGTGAGAAGACACAGGACCTGGAGGACCCAGGTCAGGACCCCACCTGCACTGCTGGTGACATACAGGAAGGTCTCCGGGTACATCCGGCACATGCGGTGGACCACGTCCATCTGCTCCAGTGTCCTCCGCACAGCGTCTTTGTTCTGGGTGTCGCAGGGCGTGTACACGGACCAGAACTGGGGGCCGCAGGGGGTACCAGGAGCTGATGCAGCCAGGTCTCAGCCCACCCCCTGCATGCCTGTGGGAGTCTGGTTTCCCACCCCCTGGGAAGCGCTCCCTCGGCCTGGGCACCGAGGGACCCTGGAGGAACACCACAGGGATGGTCACACTGTAGCCAGGCCCGAGGTAGGAGACGGGATGACCCCACACAGGGCAAGGGCAGGCGGTACCTGGCCTCCCACAAAGCCGGCCCTCAGCTTGGGGATGTTGGTGTGTGTGCCGGCCAAGGTGGTCAGGTTGGCCCTCTCGTCCTGCAGCCGGTTGTTGAACATATCCAGCAGCTGCCAGGGGAGGTCATTGTGCCTGGAGTTGGCCGGGGAGAGGCCAGGCAGTCAGGGCGGCCACTGGGACCTGGGGGCTTCCGAGCTCCTGGCCTCTGGGCTGCTCTCCCCACTTCCTACTCCTTACGACAGACGCAGGACTGAAGTCTAGGCCGCGGGGGTGACATATCACCGGCCACCTGAACACACCTGTGCAGGCTGCATTTCCCAACTGTGCCCACCCCCAGGGCAGGGAACCCCGAGCCAGGAGCTCAGGGAGCTGGGTAGCCCATCCCTTCCAGGGCCTTTTTCTGTGGAGGAGGCTGGGGGGCAGACACATTGTCTGAGGGTGGGACACAAGGAGCCAAATGACCTCAGTGGACAGGATTGGAGACGTGAGGGGCAAGGGCCTGGGGGTGATACTGTTTCTGAGAGTTTTCAGTTTAAAGATCAAATTGCCTCTTGGGGAATATGGTGGGTGGCTGGGTAATTGGAACGGCCTGACCTTGGGGGGCCTGGGACCCCCATCCTCCTGGGGAGCAGGGTGTCGAGTACAGGCTTTGGGGGCTACCCAGGCCTCTCTGCTGCCTCTGTCCCCAGGGAAGCGCCCTGCACCCAAACTCCAATCAGATCCTTCTAAACTTCCAAAGGACTGAGGTTCTCCAAGGTTTTCCCAGGAGCTGGTGGTGGTGAGGGTAGGAGCTCTTGTGAGGAAAAAGGAGAAGGAAGGGGAAAGGAGAAGCAAGGGGAAAGGTGAAGGAAGGGGAAAGGAGAAGGAAGGGGAAAGGAGAAGGAAGGGGAAAGGAGAAGGAAGGGGAAAGGAGGAGGAAGGGGAAAGGAGGAGGAAGGGGAAAGGAGAAGGAAGGGGAAAGGAGAAGGAAGGGGAAAGGAGGAGGAAGGGGAAAGGAGAAGGAAGGGGAAAGGAGAAGGAAGGGGAAAGGAGGAGGAAGGGGAAAGGAGAAGGAAGGGGAAAGGAGAAGGAAGGGGAAAGGAGGAGGAAGGGGAAAGGAGGAGGAAGGGGAAAGGAGAGGGAAGGGGAAAGGAGAAGGAAGGGGAAAGGAGGAGGAAGGGGAAAGGAGGAGGAAGGGGAAAGGAGGAGGAAGGGGAAAGGAGAAGGAAGGGGAAAGGAGAAGGAAGGGGAAAGGAGGAGGAAGGGGAAAGGAGGAGGAAGGGGAAAGGAGAACGAAGGGGAAAGGAGAAGGAAGGGGAAAGGAGGAGGAAGGGGAAAGGAGAGGGAAGGGGAAAGGAGAGGGAAGGGGAAAGGAGGAGGAAGGGGAAAGGAGGAGGAAGGGGAAAGGAGAGGGAAGGGGAAAGGAGAAGGAAGGGGAAAGGAGGGGGAAGGGGAAAGGAGGAAGGAAGGGGAAAGGAGGAGGAAGGGGAAAGGAGGAGGAAGGGGAAAGGAGGAAGGAAGGGGAAAGGAGGAGGAAGGGGAAAGGAGAAGGAAGGGGAAAGGAGAGGGAAGGGGAAAGGAGGAGGAAGGGGAAAGGGAAGGAAGGGGAAAGGAGAGGGAAGGGGAAAGGAGAGGGAAGGGGAAAGGAGGAGGAAGGGGAAAGGAGGAGGAAGGGGAAAGGAGAAGGAAGGGGAAAGGAGGGGGAAGGGGAAAGGAGGGGGAAGGGGAAAGGAGGAGGAAGGGGAAAGGAGGAGGAAGGGGAAAGGAGGAGGAAGGGGAAAGGAGGAGGAAGGGGAAAGGAGGAGGAAGGGGAAAGGAGGAGGAAGGGGAAAGGAGGAGGAAGGGGAAAGGAGGAGGAAGGGGAAAGGAGAAGGAAGGGGAAAGGAGGGGGAAGGGGAAAGGAGGGGGAAGGGGAAAGGAGGAGGAAGGGGAAAGGAGGAGGAAGGGGAAAGGAGGAGGAAGGGGAAAGGAGGAGGAAGGGGAAAGGAGGAGGAAGGGGAAAGGAGAAGGAAGGGGAAAGAAGGGGGAAGGGGAAAGGAGGAGGAAGGGGAAAGGAGGAGGAAGGGGAAAGGAGAAGGAAGGGGAAAGGAGGAGGAAGGGGAAAGGAGGAGGAAGGGGAAAGGAGGAGGAAGGGGAAAGGAGAAGGAAGGGGAAAGGAGAGGGAAGGGGAAAGGAGAGGGAAGGGGAAAGGAGAAGGAAGGGGAAAGGAGAGGGAAGGGGAAAGGAGGAGGAAGGGGAAAGGGAAGGAAGGGGAAAGGAGAGGGAAGGGGAAAGGAGAGGGAAGGGGAAAGGAGGAGGAAGGGGAAAGGAGAAGGAAGGGGAAAGGAGAAGGAAGGGGAAAGGAGGAGGAAGGGGAAAGGAGGAGGAAGGGGAAAGGAGGAGGAAGGGGAAAGGAGGAGGAAGGGGAAAGGAGGGGGAAGGGGAAAGGAGGGGGAAGGGGAAAGGAGGGGGAAGGGGAAAGGAGGAGAAGGGGAAAGGAGGAGGAAGGGGAAAGGAGGAGGAAGGGGAAAGGAGGAGGAAGGGGAAAGGAGGAGGAAGGGGAAAGGAGGAGGAAGGGGAAAGGAGAAGGAAGGGGAAAGGAGGAGGAAGGGGAAAGGAGGAGGAAGGGGAAAGGAGAGGGAAGGGGAAAGGAGGAGGAAGGGGAAAGGAGGAGGAAGGGGAAAGGAGGAGGAAGGGGAAAGGAGAGGGAAGGGGAAAGGAGGAGGAAGGGGAAAGGAGAGGGAAGGGGAAAGGAGAAGGAAGGGGAAAGGAGGAGGAAGGGGAAAGGAGGAGGAAGGGGAAAGGAGGAGGAAGGGGAAAGGAGGAGGAAGGGGAAAGGAGGAGGAAGGGGAAAGGAGGAGGAAGGGGAAAGGAGAGGGAAGGGGAAAGGAGAGGGAAGGGGAAAGGAGGGGGAAGGGGAAAGGAGGAGGAAGGGGAAAGGAGAGGGAAGGGGAAAGGAGGAGGAAGGGGAAAGGAGGAGGAAGGGGAAAGGAGGAGGAAGGGGAAAGGAGGAGGAAGGGGAAAGGAGGAGGAAGGGGAAAGGAGAGGGAAGGGGAAAGGAGAGGGAAGGGGAAAGGAGGAGGAAGGGGAAAGGAGGAGGAAGGGGAAAGGAGGAGGAAGGGGAAAGGAGGAGGAAGGGGAAAGGAGGAGGAAGGGGAAAGGAGAGGGAAGGGGAAAGGAGAGGGAAGGGGAAAGGAGGAGGAAGGGGAAAGGAGAGGGAAGGGGAAAGGAGGAGGAAGGGGAAAGGAGGAGGAAGGGGAAAGGAGAGGGAAGGGGAAAGGAGGAGGAAGGGGAAAGGAGGAGGAAGGGGAAAGGAGGAGGAAGGGGAAAGGAGAGGGAAGGGGAAAGGAGGAGGAAGGGGAAAGGAGAGGGAAGGGGAAAGGAGGAGGAAGGGGAAAGGAGGGGGAAGGGGAAAGGAGGAGGAAGGGGAAAGGAGAGGGAAGGGGAAAGGAGGAGGAAGGGGAAAGGAGGAGGAAGGGGAAAGGAGAAGGAAGGGGAAAGGAGAAGGAAGGGGAAAGGAGGAGGAAGGGGAAAGGAGAGGGAAGGGGAAAGGAGGAGGAAGGGGAAAGGAGGAGGAAGGGGAAAGGAGAGGGAAGGGGAAAGGAGGAGGAAGGGGAAAGGAGGAGGAAGGGGAAAGGAGGAGGAAGGGGAAAGGAGGAGGAAGGGGAAAGGAGGAGGAAGGGGAAAGGAGGAGGAAGGGGAAAGGAGGAGGAAGGGGAAAGGAGGAGGAAGGGGAAAGGAGAGGGAAGGGGAAAGGAGAGGGAAGGGGAAAGGAGAGGGAAGGGGAAAGGAGGAGGAAGGGGAAAGGGGAGGGAAGGGGAAAGGAGGAGGAAGGGGAAAGGGGAGGGAAGGGGAAAGGAGAAGGAAGGGGAAAGGAGGAGGAAGGGGAAAGGGGAGGGAAGGGGAAAGGAGAAGGAAGGGGAAAGGAGAAGGAAGGGGAAAGGAGAAGGAAGGGGAAAGGAGAGGGAAGGGGAAAGGAGGAGGAAGGGGAAAGGAGAACGAAGGGGAAAGCAGAGGGAAGGGGAAAGGAGGGGGAAGGGGAAAGGAGAGGGAAGGGGAAAGGAGAGGGAAGAGGAACGCAGAGGAAGGCGGAGCTGGGGCTGTCAGAGCTGGTGGCTGAGTGAGGATCTCAGAGGGTCCGAATCCAGCTGCCCAGCAGGGCCTGGCAGAGACCAGGAGCAAAGGGAATCCCCTGTCGTTAGGAATGCAATTCTCAGGCCAGGCAGGGTGGCTCACGCCTGTAATCCCAGCACTTTGGGAGGCCGAGGTGGGCAGATCACGAGGTCAGGAGATCGAGATCATCCTGGTTAACATGGTGAAACCCCGTCTCTACTAAAAATACAAAAATTAGCCGGGAGTGATGGCGGGTGCCTGTAGTCCCAGCTACTCAAGAGGCTGAGGCAGAAGAATGGCATGAACTCAGGAGGCAGAGCTTGCAGTGAGCTGAGATCGCACCACTGCACTCCAGCCTGGGCGACAGAGCGAGACTCCCTCCAAAAAAAAAAAAAAAAAAAAAAGAAGAAGAAGAGAAGAGAAAAGAAAAATAGAAACGCAGCTCTAAGGGGCCCAGGGCAGGCTCTAGGCTACGATCTCATCTGTGTTTCAACCATCAGATCTGAGTGCCGGGACTGACCAGGCCCGACTGCAGCCCCCGACAGCCCTCGCCCCCGATCCTGTGACTCAGAGGCTGTGAGGAGGATGGGAAGGGGCTGAGGCCTGACCCCCAACCCTGGGGAATGCCCAGGGTTCCCCTTCCCCATCACTGGGTCTGGGGCCTCAGTCTCCTTCCTATAATGTGGGCTGTGCCCCTGTCTCGGGGGAACTGCCTTGTGAGGGTGTGTGCTGGGATGAGGCCACAGGGGCCCCTCCACTTGCAGTTTCCAGACCCATCCCTGTGCCTCAGTTTCCCCATCTGTAACATGAGGGTGTCTTGGTGCCTTCCTTGGAGGACAGCTCCCTCTGTGCCTCAGTTTCCCCATCTGTAACATGAGGGTGTTTTGGTGCTTTCCTTGAGGACAGCTCCCTCTGTGCCTCAGTTTCCCCATCTGTAACGAGGGTGTTTTGGTGCTTTCCTTGAGGACAGCTCCCTCTGTGCCTCAGTTTCCCCATCTGTAACATGAGGGTGTCTTGATGGTTTCCTTGGAGGGCAGCTGGGAGAGGCAGATGAGTAACTGTTAATCATTTCCAGCTGCGGGCTCTGCTTTCTGTGACCCAGCTCAAATCTATGTGCCTACAATGAGCTTTTCCAAGGTGAATGCACCCATGGAGCTCCTCAGGGGAAAGAAGGGGAGGGCTCTGCCCTTCCTGGGTCCCAGTCGTTCCTGACCTCCCCTGGGCTAGCGCCCCCAAGCCCAGCCTGGCACGCTTTCCAGCCCCACCCCTGGGCAGATGGGCGGGCGCACGCTTGATGCTGGCGTGAGTCTCTCCCAAAGCTCCTGCGTCAGCGAGGTTGTCTCTGGCCACAGCGAGTCCACATGACAGCCTGGGCAGGCACGTGCCTCTCCCCAGCCCTCGGAGCAGAGTGGGTGCTCAGGACGCACTTGCTGAGGGAACCCTGAGCTCCAGCCAGGGACCCTGCCCGGGCAGCAGCCTCATCGCTAGGTGCAACCCTACACTGGGCACTGTCCCGGGCGGGGCTGGGCAGGGCTCCCAGGAGACTTTACTCCTTGGCCTGAGGACGGGGGCGGCCCATCTCAGACATTAGCCTGTGATGGGTAGGGATTCCCAGGACCCCAGGAGCCGCCCTTGGAGGGACAGGCTGCCATGGGTCAGCTCTCTGCTCTCCCCTCCCTCCTCCTCCTGCAGCCCCTCCTTTCTTTCTTCTTTTTGAGACAGGGTCTCACTCTGTTGCCCAGGCTGGAGGGCAGGGGTGCAATCACAGCTCACTGCAGCCCCCAACCTTCTGGGTTCAAGCAGTCCTCCCACCTCGGTCTCCCAAAGTGCTGGGACCACACCTGTGAGCCACTGTGCCCGGCCAGCCCTCTCCACTCTTGCTGGAGAAAACGATGGGAAGGTGGGGCCTCTGGTTTCTCCGTGGGAGGGAGGCCCTGCCCGCCTCATGGCCGGGGCAAACGGCAGTTCTGCTAATCAGACCCACCCTCCTTATCTGTGCAGCTGGGGCAATGCCCTTAGCTGGGATACGGAATCCGGCGTCCTGCTCCAAGGAGTGCTGGAAAGTGCTGGAAAAGCGGCAAGCACACACTCAGGCAGCTGTTCATGGGGAGACTGCTGGCTGCCCCCGGGACCCATTCTCCTCCTTTTCCTTTGTGACCTTAAAACCCCCCGTTTTTAGCGGGCACACAGCCATTTGGGTTGAAGATACTTCCTGCCCCTGTGTCGCTGGCAGTGCCCAAGGGATGAAAGTGGCTCCTGTAACAGCTTCTAACAACTGACCCCCGGCCAGGCGCAGTGGCTCACGCCTGGAATCCCAGCACTTTGGGAGGCCGAGGCGGGCGGACCACTTGAGGTCAGGAGTTCGAGACCAGCCTGGCCAACATGGTGAAACCCTGTCTCTACTAAAAATACCAAAAACATTAGCCGGGCGTGGTGGCGGGCGCCTGTAATCCCAGCTACTCGGGAGGCTGAGGCAGGAGAATTGCTTGAATCCAGGAGGCAGAGGTTGCAGCGAGCTGAGATCACGCCACCGCACTCCAGCCTGGGTGACAGGTGACAGAGTGAGACTCTGTCTCAAAACAAAACAAAACAAAAACCTGACCCTGACAGTCACCTGCTGCTTGTCCTTTTCCCCTTCTTTATGTCTCCCTCCTCCCTGCTGGCCAGCATGCAGATGTGAGGGCTGAAGCTGGCGTGGCCATTTTAAACCATGAGGATGCAGGGACCATCCTCTGCTCCCTTTCTGCAGCTGCCTCTGCTCCCTTAAGTTTTTTTTAATTTGAGATGGAGTCTCACTCTGTTGCCCAGGCTGGAGTACAGTGGCCCGATAATGGGTCACTGCAGCCTCCGCCTCCCGAGTTCAAGTGATTCTCCTGCCTCAGCCTCCTGAGTAGCTGGGACCACAGGCATGCGCCACCACGCCTGGCTAATTTTTTGTATTTTTAGTAGAGACAGGGTTTCGCCATGTTGGCCAGGCTGGTCTTGAGCTCCTGACCTCAGGTGATCCGCCCGCCTCGGCCTCCCAAAGTGCTGGGATTACAGGCGTGAACTGCCCAGCCTGGACTGTTCCCTGAAGTTCTTATGCGACAAGACATCGGGTTTCCCTGCTTTTTTCACAGAGTTTTTCCCCAACAAAGCCCAGAGGCATTTTCCGGTGGAGACACCATGCCAGACACAGGGCGGACTCTCAGTGACCCTCCCACCCCAACGCGGAGCCAGTGTGGACCCTGATCTGAGTCTGGTGCCTGGAAGCAGGAGGCCTCCATGGTGACCCAGTGTCGGGGCACTGGGCCAGGAAGGGGCGGGGAAGAGGGTCGGATTCCCGGGCAGTGGGGATCTCCGCCCTGAGGAGGTCAGGACAGAAGCAGGTGACCCAGGCACCCCAGCGAGGTCGGGGGTAGGGGCCAGGTGGGCACACAGCACAGCATGGGCAGGGGCCCAAGTGGCATGGGCCTCCCCCCGGGAGAAGGCAGGCCGGGGGGAGTGGGAAGAGAGCCAAAAAGATGCCGGCTGAGAGGGCCTGTAGGGTGCCACCCGCACCTGCTGCTTTCAGGAGAAGCTGAGGCACAGGCAGAGATCGGGGCACAGGGCCTCCACGTCCGCAGGCTCAGACCTCACTCTGAGCTTCGGGGCCAGGGAGTGGGGCCTTGCCTCCTTCCTGCCCAGTCCCTGAAGACCTTCATTTGCTGAAGTCTTTGGGGGCCCTGAGAGACCCCACAAAGCAGCAGGGGCCAGGAAAGGGCAAGGGCCCGGCACCGTCGCAGAAACTGAAACTGAGCCCCAAGCCAAGCGCACACGAGTCTCACCCCCAGCTCCCCCAGCCCCAACTCCCCAGGCCAAACTCCCCCAGCTCCGGCACCCCCAACCCCGCTCCCCTAGCCCCGGCACCCCCAACCCCGCTCCACCAGCCCCGACTCCCCCAGCCCCGACTCCCCCAGCCCCGGCACCCCCAGAACCCCGCTCCCCCAGCCCTGGCACCCCCAGCCCCGGCTCCCCCAGCACCGGCACCCCCAGCCCCGGCACCCCCAACCCCGCTCCCCCAGCCCCGGCTCCCCCAGCCCCGGCACCCCCAGCCCCGGCACCCCCAGCCCTGGCACCCACAGCCCCGACTCCCCCAGCCCCGGCACCCCCAGCCCTGACTCCCCCAGCCCCAGCACCCCCAACCCCACTCCCCCAGGCCCAGCACCCCCAGCCCCGGCACCCCCAACCCCGCTCCTCCAGCCCCGGCACCCCCAACCCCGGCACCCCCAACCTCGCTCCCCCAGCCCCGGCACCCCCAGCCCCGGCACCCCCAACCCCACTCCCCCAGCCCCGGCACCCCCAGCCCCGGCACCCCCAACCCCGCTCCCCCAGCCCCGGCTCCCCCAGCCCCGGCACCCCCAGCCCCGGCACCCCCAGCCCCGACTCCCCCAGCCCCGGCACCCCCAGCCCCGGCACCCCCACAACCCCGCTCCCCCAGCCCTGGCACCCCCAGCCCCGGCTCCCCCAGCACCGGCACCCCCAGCCCCGGCACCCCCAACCCCGCTTCCCCAGCCCCGGCACCCCCAGCCCTGGCACCCCCAACCCCGCTTCCCCAGCCCCGGCACCCCCAGCCCCGGCACCCCCAACCCCGCTTCCCCAGCCCCGGCACCCCCAGCCCCGGCACCCCCAACCCCGCTCCCCCAGCCCCGGCTCCCCCAGCCCCAGCACCCCCAACCCCGGCACCCCCAACCCCGCTCCCCCAGCCCCAGCACCCCCAGCCCCAGCACCCCCAAACCCGCTCCCCCAGCCCCGGCACCCCCAGCCCCGGCACCCCCAACCCCGCTCCCCCAGCCCCGGCTCCCCCAGCCCCGGCACCCCCAGCCCCGGCACCCCCAGCCCCGACTCCCCCAGCCCCGGCACCCCCAGCCCCGGCACCCCCAGCCCTGGCACCCCCACAACCCCGCTCCCCCAGCCCTGGCACCCCCAGCCCCGGCTCCCCCAGCACCGGCACCCCCAGCCCCGGCACCCCCAACCCCGCTCCCCCAGCCCCGGCACCCCCAGCCCCGGCACCCCCAACCCCGCTCCCCCAGCCCCGGCTCCCCCAGCCCCGACTCCCCCAGCCCCGGCACCCCCACAACCCCGCTTCCCCAGCCCCGGCTCCCCCAGCCCCGACTCCCCCAGCCCCGGCACCCCCACAACCCCGCTCCCCCAGCCCTGGCACCCCCAGCCCCGGCTCCCCCAGCCCCAGCACCCCCAGCCCCGACTCCCCCAGCCCCGGCACCCCCACAACCCCGCTCCCCCAGCCCTGGCACCCCCAGCCCCGGCTCCCCCAGCCCCGGCACCCCCAGCCCCGGCTCCCCCAGCCCCGCTCCCCCAGCCCCAGTTCCCAGTCCTGGTTCCCTAAGCACCTGGCTCAGGTGAGCACTCACCCATCAATGACAGGGGAGTCCCTCATGATCCTCTCTGCCTCGTCCCGAAAGAAGTCTGCAGTGCAGACGGCCACAAGGGGCCAGAGCCACCATCCGGTCCACATGGTGGGGTCCCCGGGGACCTGTGTGCACTGCTGCCCCGGTGCCTCTGTGCTGGCCTGGCCGGCCCGTGCAGAAGGATGAGCTTCAGGCTGTGAGGAGCCACTCTGCCTGCCAGGAGAGGCACCAGAGGTGTGGGTGGAAGTGATGACAGGTGGCTGCTCTCCTGTTTATAGCTTCCCATGTTCAATAAGTAACCAGCACATTCCCCACCAGGGTGGGTAGGATGGAAGGCCGGACACTCAATGACTGGGCGTTGCTGTCTGGGCTAGGCGGAGGCATAGTAAGAAGCTGGGATCCCAGACCCAGGGGTGGAGCTAGAGCCCAGATGAAAGGACAACAGGCTGAGAGCAGGACCAGGTGAGTGGTGAGTGGCTGTCGGCTCTAGCTGTGCTACTGTTATTACTACCACCTCCCTCAGGACCCGGGGGCCTAGATCTGCAAGCAAGACAACAGTCATTCAACTAGTGCATTCTCATAAAGCACCCCTTTCCACATAAAAATCATCTTACGTGACTTGCCATGGGGGATAAACATTAGGGCGTTCCAGGAAGCTGCTGCACAGCCAGGTGTGCCCCTGGCGCCTGCCCTGTTGCTGAGGGGTCCGCACCCCCGGCCTGCAGCCCTCCAGCGTCACAGGGACCCACACTCCAGCTACAGAGCTTCAGGCCAAGCAGCTAGACACGTCTTTAGAACCGGGGCCTCTCTAGGACTCGGCAGAGCACACTCAAGTCGCCCGAGGGCTCCTGGGAACGCAGTTCCCAGGGGGTGCCCTGACGGAAGAATCTTAATCCCAGGGCTGGGTGGTGTCTGGGGTTCTGGGGGACAGTGGGCTGAGCACTGGGGCTAAAACAGGCCTGCTGGGAGGAGCAGGAGGGAAAACTGGTCAGAGGCTTCGGGGGGGTGGGGGGAGACCGGCAGGGAAGGAGGATCGCCCCAGCTGGAGGGCAGTGGCTCCATCTCGGCTCACTGCAACCTGCACCTCCTGGGCCCAAGCAACCCTCCTGCCTGAGCCTCCTGAGTAGCTGGGACCACAGGCGTGCACCACCACGCCTGGCTAATTTTTGTATTTTTTGTAGAGATGGGGTCTTCCCCATGTTTCCCAGGCTGGTCTCGAACTCCTGGCCTCAAGCAAACCTGCCTGCTTTGGCATCTCAAACTGCGGGGATTACAGGCATGAGCCACCATGCCCAGGTCATGATAAATCGTATTTTCATTCAATATTTAAAAAAAATCAGACTTCATGTAAAAAAAATCCATAATGAACAAAGTATAAAACTTTAAAATAGCTGGGCACGGTCATTCACGCCTATAATCCCAGCACTTTGGGAGACCGAAGCGGATGGATCACTTGAGGTCAGGAGTTCAAGACAAGCCTGGCCAATATGGTGAAACCCTCTCTGTACTAAAAAGACAAAAATTAGCTGGGCGTGGTGGTGCGCGCCTGTAGTCCCAGCTACTCAGGAGGCTGAGGCAGGAGAATCACTTGAACCCGGGAGGTGGAGGTTGCTGTGAGCCAAGATCATGCCACTGCACTTCAGCCTGGGCAACAGATCAAGACTCCATCTCAGAAAAACAAACAAAACACAAAAAATCTCCCCACAAACCTTTAAAATAAAGACAGGCCCAATATTCTGATATTTCCTTTTGCCTTCAGCTCCAATACTATCTACACAGCCCCCGGACTCTGAGAACATCCATGTTCTGCTTGTCGCTTCAGAGGCAGAAACTGGGTGACAGGAGAGCATTTCCAAGAGCACCACACTCCCTCAGGTGCCACTAAGGAGAGAACTTGGGGCCACTGTATTCGTCCATTTTCACACTGCTATAAAGAAATACCCTTTGGGGGCTGGGCAAGGTGGCTCACACCTGTAATCCCAGCACTGTGGGAGGCTGAGGTGGGTGGATCACCTGAGGTCAGGAGTTCGAGATCAGCCTGGGCAACATGGTGAAACCCCGTCTCTACTAAAAATACAAAAATTAGCCAGGCGTGGTGGTGCACGCCTGTAATCCCAGCTATTCGGGAGGCTGAGGAAGGAGAATCGCTTGAATCCGGGAGGTGGAGGATGCCATGAGCCGTGATCGCGCCACTGCACTCCAGCCTGGGCGACAAGAGCAAATCTCCATCTCACCAAAGAAAAAAAAAAAAGAAAGAAAGAAAGAAAGAAATACCCTTTGTGGCCGGGCACGGTGGCTCACGCCTGTAATCCCAGCACTGTGGGAGGCCGAAGCGGGTGGATCACCAGGTCAGGAGATCGAGACCATCCTGGCTAACATGGTGAAACCCCGTCTCTACCAAAAATAAAAAAAATTAGCCGGGCATGGTGGCGGGTGCCTGGAGTCCCAGCTACTCGGGAGGCTGAGGCAGGAGAATGATGTGAACCTGGGAGGCAGAGCTTGCAGTGAGCCGAGATTGCACCACTGCACTCCCGCCTGGGCGAAAGAGCGAGACTCCGTCTCAAAAACAAACAAAAATACCCTTTGGGAAGCCAAGGCAGGAGGATCACGAGGTCAGGAGTTCGAGACCAGCCTGACCAACATGGAGAAACCCCATCTCTACTAAAAATACAAAATTAGCCAGGCACGGTGGCTCATGCCTGTAATCCCAGCTAGTCGGGAGGCTGAGGCAGGAGAATTGCTTGAACCCAGGAGGTGGTGGTTGCGGGGAGCCAAGATTGTGCCACTGCACTCCAGCCAGCTTGGGCAACAAGAGTGAAACTCCGTCTTAAAAACCACCACCACCAACAAAAACAACAACAAACAGATCTTGTGAGAACTTTCTCGCTACCACAAGAACATGGGGTGAACAACGCCACGATGCACTCACCTCCAGCGGGTCTCTCCCTTGACAGGTGGGGATTATAATCTGAGATGAGATTTGGGTGGGGACACAGAACCAAACCGCATTACTCAGCTCCACCATTCAGGGCCCAGTGCAACATGAAAATGCGGCGCCCTTATTCAAACATCGCAAGAATCTCAGGGCCTCTCAGGGCCTCACGGTGGCGGGAGGACGGGGGGCAGGTAGAGGGAGGCGCATGTCTTCCGAGCGCCAGACCGGGTCCGAGAGCCACGCGTGGACTGCATTTTGTACCGTTTCTGAGGCTCAAAGCCACGGACTTAATTCAACACGAGGGCGTCCTGGGGGTTGGGCAGGGCCCCGTGGCCTGGTAGGCTGTGGGTTCCGCTCTCACGACCACTGTTCAAGGGCAGCGTGGGTGAGCTGGTTCAATTTCTCGGCCTCAGTCTCTTCGTCTGTCAAGTAGAAGTCATGGATGTACCTACTTTATGACAGTCCTGCTGTGAGCACAAAGGTACCAGCCACTCAGATCACCCTCGGATCAAGGTAGTCACCTTACACCTGTCTTTTCCGTGGGGTTTTACAGTTTGTCCCAGAGTTGCCAGTTCCCTTTCTTCTCCTGCCCTACACTGGGTGCCCTTATCTTCCATCTTCCAAGCTCTGGACTCTGCAACCTCCCTCCCTGCCCCCACAGCCTCCCCTCGTCCAACCTGCTACTCCCAGCCTGGAATCTCAGTGCTCACTTAATGCCTGCACTGAAGGTCTTCCACCTTTGTTTGGTTTATAGTCCTGATAGAGTTTGAATGTTTGTCCAGATCTCACGTGGAAACTGGATCCCAGTTGGGAGGTTTTGTGTCATGGGGACGGGCCCCTCATCAATGGCTTGGTGCAGTTCTGGAGGTAATGAGTTCGTTGGGAAGAGAACTGAGGATTAAAACGAGCCTCATACCTCCCCCCTCACTCTCTGCCTCCCTCTCTGCAGGTGATGCCCTGGGAGCAGGAGAATAGGGTCTGGGGGCAGGGAACTTAGGCCAATTCCTGCTGAATCAAGGAAAAACAGCGAGGCCTGGGGCAGGGAATGGGACGCTAATTTGTGCTGACTTCCTAAAAGAGAAAACACCAAGGTCAGGGGGAGAGGGTCCGAGGCCAAAGCACGCTGAATCCAGGAAAAACTTCAAGGTCTGGGGCAGGGAACCCAGGGCCAATTAACACCAACTTCCAAAAACTACACCCTGAGGAAGAGCCCCACACCCAGTAGCAAAGGATCAAAGGCTGCTCTCCTACAGCCCCCACCACCATGTCCCAGATGGAAAGGAAAGTGCTGTGGACTGGCTGCGGGCCACCCTTTCATCTGCAGACACCAGTTTACCTCAGCCTTTGATTAGCCACGGACCAAATCTTTCATCCAGATAAGGGGTATAGGAACCATGAAAGGTGCCCTTAAGACCCAGAAAACTGGCCGAGGGGGTGGCTCACACCTGTCATCCCAGCACTTTGGGAGAGTGCGGCGGGTGTATCACCTGAGGCCGGGAGTTCAAGACCAGCCTGGCCAACAAGGAGAAACCCCGTCTCTACTAAAAACACAAAAATTAGCCGGGCGTGGTTGCGGGTGCCTGTCATCCCAGCTACTCGGGAGGCTGAGGCTGGAGAATCGCTTGAACCTGGGAGGCGGAGGTTGCAGTGAGCCGAGATGGCGCCATTGCACTCCAGCCCGGGCGACGGTGTGAGACTCCCTCTAAAAAAAAAAAAAAAAAAAAAAAAAACCCAGGAAACTATGTAACAGCGCCCCTCTCACCCCACTCCCGACCTTTCTCGCTTTGATAAATCCCTGCTTTTGCTGCTTTCTTTCCGTGTTTTCTTCGTTACTTTGCACGTTTTGTCCACTTCTTTGTTCAAACGCCGAGGACATGGACTATTACGCTCCAGGCCATCCTTCCGGTGACACCTGCTCCCTCCCCTTCTGCCGTGATGAGAGGTTCCCGGGGTCCTCACCAAAGGCAGACGCTGGTGCCACGCTTCCCATTCAGCCTCCACAACCATGAGCCAAACCCACCCCTTTTCTCTATAGATGAGCCAGCCTCGGGGATTTCTTTGGAGCAATGCAAAGCAGACTAAACCCTATTCCGTTAGAGTTGGCCCTGCAACCATTCCCTAGCAGCGGGTCTGCGGGAATTCACTCCCCAGTCCTCCCATCTGTGTTTATTCTGCCCTCATCAGTAGTTTCTCTGGATGTGCACTTTGGGCAGGAAACCTTTGTCCCTCAGGAGGTGACCGCGCCACAGTCCGTCTGTGCATGTGTGGTGGATGGGCCCAGCTGTGTGTGGGCAACCGCTCTTCCCTCGGAGCGCCGCGACTTCTCAGCCACGTGCTTTAGCGTGAGGCTTTTTCACTCCCTGGAGTGTTCCCTCTGCCTCCGGTCCAGGGAATTTCCAGTCGCCCGTATCCCTCTTCTTCCCCTCCTTTCTGAGCTCCGTCTGGCCAGGGTTTCAGGCAGGGGTTGCACTGTCTGAGCTTCCTTTCTGCCTCCTGTCCTGGCTTTCTTCCTGCTTATCCTGTGCACTCCATTTCCTCTGTTTTGTCTCCCAGCACGGTTCTTTCGTGTTTTCTTGGGGGTTGTGCGTCTGGTCTCCGGAGGGCGGTTTCCAAGGTTTGCTGTGTTCTTTTCCGCCCCGCTCCCATCAGGGAAGCAGATCTGCTTGGAGTCAGCTACACTCTGTTCTCTTCTGTGGTTTACCAAACGGAATGCAGACGCGTCTCCCATTGTTCATCTGGACCTTCTGTTGCGTTTGCAGACTTCCCTTGGCAGCTGGCAATCTTTGTCACTACAAGTTTCATATTTAAAAATAAAGCAACAGCAAGGTGGGCCGTGCCATATGTGTGAGCGGGCTCTCGACCCCAGGCTTTGTGTGGGGCGACCTCCGGAGATGCCCGGTTACCAGGGCCCTTGAAGCCGGAATGCATGAGCACTTTTTTTTTTTTTTACGAGATGGGGTCTTGCTATGCTGCCCAGGCTGGACTCCAACTCTCAGGCTCAAGCGATCCTCCCACCTCAGCCTCCCAAGTAGCTGGGTCCACAGCAGCTCCTTTTAAAGCAACTGCCACCACGCCCAGCAGCATTTTTAAAAATAGCTACCTCGATTCTCAAAAACATGTTTAGGGAAGGGCCTCCTGACCTTCCTCTGGCTGTGGGGGGGTTAGGGTGGTGTGTCTGTCTGGGTGGTCCTGGGGCCAGTTCTTCCAACTGGGAACAAACCCCGATCTCAGCGTCTTCCTCACTCCCGGCCCATCGTGCCTGCGACGTCTGAGCTGAGCTCCTCTCCTGCTCCCTGGTCTCTCGCCGGAACACCCTGGAACGTTCCCAATGAGGCCCCCTAGTCCGCCTCACAGACACGCTCTTCCATTCACTTCCTCCTTCCCAGAAATGGGTCGGAATCTTTGCCTGCAGCGGAGACTTTGTACTGTCTGACGAGTGTGTTCTTTTTTTTTTTTTTTTGAGACAGATTCTCACTGCGTCACCCAGGCTGGAGTGCAATGGCGCGATCTCGGCTCACTGAAACCTCCGCCTCCTGGGTTCAAGTGATTCTCCTGCCTCAGCCTCCCAAGTAGCTGGGACTACAGGTGCCTGCCACCACGCCCGACTAATTTTTGTATTTTTAGTAGAGACAGGGTTTCACCATGTTGGCCAGGATGGTCTTGAACCCCTGACCTCATGATCCACCCGCCTCGGCCTCCCAAAGTGCTGGGATTACAGGCGTGAGCCACTGCGCCCGGCCCGAGTGCGTTATTCTTTTCTAATTCCTTTCCTCTCACCTTCGTGGACAGGAGCAGGAGGAAATGCTTGTGCCTTACCTCACATCTTGACCCAGAGGGTGCAGCCGGCAGAGTTGCGGTGGGAAAGGCTCAGGGTGTGTTTAATTCTGTTTCTTCCACCGGTTCTGGTTGTGCGTCTTTTATGCCCCCCGACTGACCAGGGTCCTTTGTCCTGCCCAGGCCCTCCTGCCTCTCCCCTCCCCTGGCCATAGTGAGGCTTAGGGAGAGAGCTGGGGTTAGTAGTCCTGGCTCCGAAAGTTAATGTTTAGAGAAGCGTTGCTAGGAGACCCCTGGGGGTGGGAGCAGTGCTCTGTGAAGAGTGTGGGCTCCTGCATGAGAGTCCTGGGTCCATCTCCAGAGATGGGTGCACCGAGGCCCCACCCCACACGCTCTCCTCACGGGGTGGTGCTGACTCGGCTCTGTCGAGACGCAGGTGACAGCCTCGACAGTGATGTCTGTGTTTCCACCCAGCTCTGTCCCCCAGAACCACACAGAAGCCCCATCCACAGCCAACATGCAGATGCCACCATGGCCATTTCGGATGTTACCACTTCTGCACAGGTAGCCACAGGCAATGCGGACCTACCCACGCCCCCCACACACAGATCATCGCAGACGAGAACACCTGGATGCATCCCAAGCCCACACGGTCAGATACGTCCACGTACCTAGAACAGACACGTGCAGACTTTCCCACGGGATGAGTAAACGCACACTCAGATACCTCCACGTGCGCACAGACACACGTGCATGCACAGACGAGCCGCACACGCGCACCTGCTCACATGAGCCCTTCCTTGCATGTGCGAGGGACGGCAGCCCACACTCAGCGTGGGGCCCATCTGACCACCCATGGGGCCTGGCACAGAGGCCCCCAAATAAGCCTTGAGAAGGGAACATCGGGAGCCTGCAGCTCCATGGGGAGCCCGGCCCTGTCTCTCTCCGTGGGAGGCCCCCGTGGCTCACAGCAGGCTCAGCAGCCCCGGACTCTCTCTTCTGGCTCCTGACCAGGTTGATGTCTGCACTGGGGGAGTCCACAGGACCCTCAACCTGCAGGCCCAGCCGTAAGGCCGGCACCCCACTTCTGCCCCCAACGCCTCCCTCCCAGCGTCCAGCCCACCCTGAGGCTGGTGGCTTCCCCACATCCCTCCTCACCCTGCACAGGCCCCCCATGGCTGCCCCCACCACTCTGACCCCCCACAGCCCACATCTGCACCAGGGCATGAGCTCTTCCTCTCAGTGAATCCCAGTGAAGCACTTCTCAGGGACTTCCCAACAGGCTCCCAGCTCCCATGAGGTCAGGGCCCCTCAGCCTGGCCTCCCCACCCTCGCTACCCCATCCTCCAGACACAGTCACCCCAGAAGCCACCCTCTCACCCCTGCCTGGAGCTGAGGCCCCCGCCGGTTCCATCCTCTGAGAGCCTCACCCTTCACTGTCCGTGATGGCACGAGCTGACGCCCCCCACCCGGTTCCATCCTCTGAGACTCTCGCCCTTCACTGCCCGTGATGACGCTCCATGCTATGGTGTAGACGCCTACTCTCTGAGGTTCTCCCTCGCTGATGGTGGATCACAGGCAGTCAGAGAGGAGAGGGGCTTTCCGCCCTCATTACAGCCCTGGGCCTCAACCTGGCTGCACGCTCCCCAAAACCACAACCCCTGGCTCCCGGCTCCCCGCGACTCACCATGCGCGGGACAGGGTCCCGAGTACCTCGGCTCAGCCACCCAAGGCCCAGGGAGACAGACCCGCCTCCTGCCTCCCAGGTCACAAGGCTTGGGGGTTGTTTCTGGTGTTCAAGTTCAGTCCTGC
The DNA here is from genome assembly GCF_028858775.2 of Pan troglodytes. Lineage (NCBI taxonomy): Eukaryota > Metazoa > Chordata > Mammalia > Primates > Hominidae > Pan > Pan troglodytes. The sequence goes on along the minus strand of NC_072416.2, from coordinate 87,827,530 downwards.
CACCCACGGAGCTCTCCAGCGACAAAACAGCCACCTCCTTGAGGGCTTGCACAGTACCCCAGGGAGAGCCGGGCTGAAGCCTCACACATGTCAGCTGGTTCTTGTTTCCGAAGATACGCATGCCCTCAGTGAGGCCTTGAGCATCCGGCCAGCCCAGGGGCTTCTGGGACTCTCGGTCCCAGGCCAGGCAGGAGAGCTTGTGCTGGGTGATCACCCTTCAGGCCCCCCAGGCAGTAGTGTAGGGTATCTGCCTTAGGTGGCAGCAGGTTGAGAAAGGGAGAGGAGGGGGCCTGGGAGCTTGGGCCCACCCCAACGAGCCCAGAGAGTCTCAAGTGGCCTGGGGGTCCCAGGCCGTGTGTTCCCTCCCCATTGGCAGACCCCAGCCACCTCCCTGACTCCCTCGGGGGACACTGACCCTGGCCCTGGAGTTGGGACAAACTCTGTCCTCAGTTTCTTTATCTGTAAGTGCAATGGGTTGATCTCCCTCCATCCCCAGCCACAATCGAGGATTGGAATGTCCTCTGGCAAAGCCACACGGGCTTTCGAAATCCAAGGAGGGTCTGCGTGTGGACCGCACTGAGCTGGAGACCAGGCTGGCTTTGGAATTCTGAGGGTGCGGCGGGAGGGGGGCATACTCAGTGGGTTCAAGCAGGCGGGGGGAGGCCAGGCCTATCCCGCACCCCACCCAGGCAGGGTGGAGACCCAGGGCTGCTGCTGGGCCAGTCACTGGGGCCCTTGGAGTCTGACATTTTCAAGCAGCCAATGATGGGCAGCAGTGGGAGGAACAGTGGGGGCTGCAGAGAGGGGAGGGGGCACAGGGGGCTGCAGAGAGGGGAGCGGGGGGGCACAGGGGGCTGCAGAGAGGGGAGCGAGGGGACGCAGGGGGCTGCAGGGAGGGGAGTGGGGGGCACAGGGTGCTGCAGGGAGGGGAGCAGGGGGCACAAGGGGCTGCAGGGAGGGGGTGCAGGGGGCTGCAGGGAGGGGAGCAGGGGGCTGCAGGGAGGGGAGCAGGGGGCACAGCAGGCTGCAGGGAGGGGGTGAAGGGAGTGCAGGGGGCTGCAGGGAGGGGAGCAGGGGGCACAGGGGGCTGCAGGGAGGGGGTGAAGGGAGTGCAGGGGGCTGCAGGGAGGGGAACAGGGGGCACAGGGGGTGCAGGGAGGGGAGCAGGGGGCGCAGGGGGCTGCAGGGAGGGGAGCAGGGGGCTGCAGGGAGGGGAGCGGGGGGCTGCAGGGAGCTGCAGGGAGGGGAGCAGAGGGAGCAGGGGGCTGCAGGGAGAGGAGCAGGGGGACTAGGGGGCTGCAGGGAGGGGTGCAGGGGGCTGCAGGGAGGGGAGCAGGGGGAAAGGGGGCTGCAGAGAGGGGAGCGGGGGGCAGGGAGCTGCAGGGAGGGGAGCAGGGGGGCAGGGGGCTGCAGGGAGGGGAGCAGGGGGGCAGGGGGGCTGCAGGGAGGGGAGCAGGGGGGCAGGGGGCTGCAGGGAGGGAGCAGGGAGGGCAATCCTCCGGAAGCCAAAGGTAGAGGGTGCTGGTGGGATGTGCGTACGTGAAGAGCAAAATAAAACCAGTTTTGTGCAGGGTTCCTACTGTTCTGGTGAAAATAAAATAAATATTAATCTATAAGTTACAAAATGCAAATTGTGCAACTTTGCCCGGGGAACAGTGCAGCAATCACTTAAGCTCAGGAGTCTGAGACCAGCCGGGGCAACACAAGGAGACCTCGTCTCTACAGACATAAAGAAACTAGCCAGGCTGGTGTGTGCCTGCTGTCACAGTTACTTGGGAAGCTGAGGTGGGAAGGTTGTTGAGCCTCAGAGGTTGAGGCTGCACTCCAACCTGGGCAACATAGTGAGACCCTGTCTCAAAAGTAAATACATAAATAAATAATGTAGGCCAAACCTGGTGGTTTATGCCTGTGATCCCAGCACTTTGGGTGGCCAAGGCGGGAGGATCGCTTGAGGCCAGGAGTTTGAGACCAGCCTGGGCAACATAGGGAGACCCCCATCTCTACAAAAAATACAAAAATTAGCCAAGCGTGGTGGCACACACTTGTGGTCTTGGCTACATAGCAGACCGAGGCAGGAAGATGGCTTGAGTCCAGGAGGTTTAAGCTACAGTGAGCCGTGATTCTACCACTGCACTCCAGCCCGGGTGACAGAGCAAGACCTTGTCAAGATGGATAAACAAACTAATAAATTAATTAAAATAAAAATGTGAATTGTAAAATTTTGTTGATTCTGCATGAGTTAAATCCTATTCTATTTGCATTTAAGCCAAGTATTACACAATATGAAGATGAATGGTAAATACATGCTAATAATTTAAATTTTTAATTTTTCTTGACTTAGAATGATGATTTTTTATTTTTTATTTTTTTATTTTTTTTGAGACTGAGTCTCGCTCTGTCGCCCAGGATGGAGTGCAGGGGAGCAATCTCAGCTCACTGCAACCTCCGTCTCCCAGGTTCAAGTGATTCTTGTGCCTCAGCCTCCTGAGTAGCTGGGATTACAGGTGCGTGCCACCACACACAGCTAATTTTTGTATTTTTAGTAGAGATGGGGTTTCACCATGTTGGCCAGGCTAGTCTCAAACTCCTGACCTCAAATGATCTGCCCGTCTTGGCCTCCCACAGCGCTGGGATTACAGGTGTGAGCCACCGCGCCTGGCCTCCCAAAGTGCTGGGATTACAGGTGTGATCCGCCGCGCCCAACCTCCCAAAGTGCTGGGATTACAGGTGTGAACCGCCACGCCCGGCCGCCTTCCAGCATTTCTGGCACAGACCGGCACAGGTGTGGGCTCCTGTCCTTTGCATGTTTTTGGCTTTCTGTTGACCAGATGGCCTGGAGACCTCCTGGCATGGATGCTTCCACCTCATTCTCTGTAACATGTGCACAAACCTCAGAGCTCACGTTAGCTGAGCAATTCTTCCACGCAGGCACTGTGCTGAGGGAGCTCCCGTGGCCTCGTGAGGCAGGAGCGCTTTCCCCCTCACCTCTCAGGGCCCCGTGCCTTGGTGCCTGCCTCCCTCTCCCACCTCCACCCAGCTCAGCCGTGAGTCTTCATGCAGTGTCCCCAGGGTGTCACATGAGAGCCCCAAGCACCCCATCTCTCTGCCACTCCCTCTCCCTTGTTCTAGCTCCACCCTGTCTTCATTCCTGGCAATTCTAATAAGAGAGAATTGTCCCCAACCCTGGCCAAGCAACCTGTAATGACCTGTGCTACCCTCACCTTGCTCGGGTGGGGCCAGACCTTCACTGCAGTCCCATCACCCCACCCCTCACTTCCCCTTCTGCTCCAGGGCCTGCCCAGGACCTCCAGCCTCCTGCCCCATTCTCTGCCAGACTCCATCATCCCCTCTGGAACCGTCACGCCGCTGGGTAAAACCTACCTGCTTCCTACCCGCTTCCTGGCCACTTCCTGACTGCTTCCTGTCCGCTCTCTGCCTGCTTCCCGGCTGCTTCCTGCCCACTTCCTGCCTGCTTCCTGGCCACTTCCTGTCCACTTCCTGGCCACTTCCTGGCCGCTCTCTGCCTGCTTCCCGGCCACTTCCTGCCCACTTCCTGGCCGCTTCCTGGCCGCTTTCTGCCTGCTTCCGGGCCACTTCCTGCCAGCGTGCGTTTGCACTGCCCTTCGCGGAGTGTGCTGAGGGGAGAAGGCCCAACCGTCCCGATCTGCGCTACTTTGAATTCCTGATCACAAACCTCAAGGAACCTCTTTAAGCCACCCGGGAATCCTGCTGCAGGTCCCAGTGCCGGGACCAGAAGCATCCGTGCCATCTGGGAACATTCTGCTGGAGCAATCGCCCTGTCCTCGAGGTCGGCCATACACGCTGGCTCTTCACCACCCCGGGGAAGCAGATGCCTCCTGGCGACCCCCTCCTCCATCCAAGGACCCCTCCTGGCACAGCCCCGAGCACACCCGCTGTCTCCCCTCCTTTCCGCCCGTCTCTCCGATCCTCTCACACCAGGCTGGGCCATACTGCTCCGTGAAACTGTGCTTGGTCAGCCCCGGAGTGGGTGACCCAGGACCCGCTGCCTGTGTCCTTCCAGGGCACAGGTCCCAGCCTCTCCTGTTTCGTCGACACTGGCTACCTGTGTGGGCTTGTCTGTTTCCGGGCTCTGAGCCCTATCCCCACAGCACTGACTCCCCCACCCACCTGAACCCCCAGCCCAGCCCCCGAAGTCCCACGGACCCAGCCTCCTGCTGCGCACCCCAGCTGGAGTTCAGGGAGCATTTTAAATTCCCCCCCTTTTTTTTTTTTTTGAGATGAAGTCTTGCTCTGTCGCCCAGGCTGGAGTGCAGTGGTGTGATCTCAGCTCACTGAAACCTCTGCCTCCCAGGTTCAAGTAATTCTCCTGCCCGGGGACAGGACACGTAGGGGACGCCTGAGCCCTGCGCCTTTGGGCCTCAGTATCTGTGAAATGGGCCTGTGAAAGGGGTGGACACTCAGAGGCCAGGGCGGGCCTTGGTGCTCGGTCCCCCTCCACACGGCCCACTCCTCTCCAATTCACACCCCACCGGCCAGCCAGGACCCCGGGGCCCCCGTGTTGACCGCCTGCCTGGCTGCTGCAGCTGCTGCCCTCTGGTGGCCAAATCCCAACGTGCCTCCGTGGGGCCGGTTCCCGGCCCCAGTTCACTGGGGCCTCGCGGGGTCCTGCAAGGCGGGGTCCTGGGGGCTCATGTCACCCAAGAACCAGCTGCTCCTCCCTCAGGGTGGGCTCTGCCTGTGGGCTCTGAAGACCTGGGGAGGCTGAGCAGGTGCTCGGAGCCACCACTGCTTCCATGGGTGTCCTGCCCTTTAACCCGCGCCCTCAGCCCCGAGAGCAAGGCTGCTGTTACCCCTGTCTCCTAGTCTTGGAAACTGAGGTAGAGAAGACAGGTCCAGCCCCCTGGCTCATGGGAGATGGAGCCAGGATGTACGCACAGGACACAGGTCCAGAGACTCCAGAGCTGCGTGTAGACCAGCACCACTGCCCTGCCAGGCCCGCCTGCCCGCTCTGTCCCCGGTGGGAGCTGGGAGCCTCGGCCCCACCTGTGAGGCCACCCCTCAGGGGCGGCTCTGAGAGGCCGCTTTGGGGCTCAGTGTCCGTCCACCGCAGCCGACGTCCCCCTGAAGCTGCAAGCAGGGACTGAGGGACCCTCCCCGTCTGCTCCTGGACTCCGACTGGAGATTTGTCAAAGCTGACCTTTTGTCGACGAGGAGACTGAGGCCCAGCGGGAGGTATTTTAGAGACACTTCCACGTTTGGAGGCCCTAGATGCCCCCTTCCACCCATGACGCCCACTGAGCTTCTCCATGGGGTCAGACGCCAATCAGCAAGAATTCACCAAGAGATGTGCAGGCTACTAGACCCTCACCATGAAAATAGCTTGGCTGTGTAAGAGCCATTGGCCGAAGTAGGGTCTGCCCTTCGCTAGCCCAGCCGCAGCTCCAGACTCCAACTTCCGCCTGTGCCCAAGGCTTTCTCTCTAGAATGTCCTGTGATAACCCTGAAGCTCCCCGCACCCTACCCGGGGAGCAGATTTTTCTTTTATTTTTTTGGATACGGAGTCTGGCTCTGTCACCCAGGCTGGAGTGCAGTGGCGCCATCTCGGCTCACCGCAACCTCCGCCTCCCGGGTTCACGCCATTCTCCTGCCTCAGCCTCCCGAGTAGCTGGGACACAGGCGCCCGCCGCCACACCCGGCTAATTTTTTGTATTTTTAGTAGAGACGGGGTTTCACCGTGTTAGCCAGCATGGTCTCGATCTCCTGACCTCATGATCCGCCCACCTCGGCCTCCCACAGTGCTGGGATTACAGGCGTGAACCACCGCGCCCGGCCACAGCTTTGATTTTCATTCAGCAAATCCTTTCCACCTGGAAGGAAATTGTGGGGCCGGACAACAGGCCCTGCTCTCAGCTGGGCGGGAAGGCAGATGACTGCGCAGAGAATTCCAGAACAGAGAGTAAGTCGGGGGACTCGGCGCTCCTCACACAGCCTCTGAGAACTCTTCCTGGAGGAAGGGGTACGTGAGCTGAGTCCCAAGGGTGCCTAGGACCGCACTGGGCGCCGCAAGGAAGGAACAGCCGGCACAGTGGACAAGCGGGGTTGTGGGGCCTCTGGAGGGCCCGGCGGGTCCAGACCTCATCCTAGGGACCACGGGGAGGGCCAGTGGGAGGACAGCGGCGGGTCTGACAGCAGCTCTCCCACATCCTTGAGTCCCAGGAAGCCGCCGCGTCCCCTGCCCCACACACCTGGTCCCAGTTTCCTAGAATCCCAGGAAGCCGCCGCGTCCCCTGCCCCACACGCCTGGCTCCAGCCTCCTAGAATCCCAGGAAGCCGCCGCGTCCCCTGCCCCACACACCTGGCCCCAGTTTCCTAGAATCCCAGGAAGCAGCCGCGTCCCCTGCCCCACACACCTGGTGCCAGCCTCCTAGAATCCCAGGAAGGCGCCCCGTCCCCTGCTGCACACACCTGGTCCCAGCCTCCTAGAATCCCAGGAAGCCGCCCCGTCCCCTGCCCCACACACCTGGTCCCAGTTTCCTAGAATCCCAGGAAGCAGCCGCGTCCCCTGCCCCACACACCTGGTGCCAGCCTCCTAGAATCCCAGGAAGGCGCCCCGTCCCCTGCCGCACACACCTGGTCCCAGCCTCCTAGAATCCCAGGAAGCCACCCCGTCCCCTGCCCCACACACCTGGTCCCAGTTTCCTAGAATCCCAGGAAGCAGCCGCGTCCCCTGCCCCGCACACCTGGCCCCAGCCTCCTAGAATCCCAGGAAGCCACCGCGTCTCCTGCCCCGCACGCCTAGTCCCAGCTTCCACCCACAGTGGTGCCCTGGGGTCCCCGGGCCCGCACCACCCCAGGTGGGCACCCCAGTATCCTGGCACACCGACTCCCCAGCCCACTCACCCTGGCCTCTGCGATGCAGACTTGCTCCCTGGCAGGGCCCGGCCTAGGCAGCTCCCACGCCAGGCTCACAGCTGGGCTGGCCCTACCCGGCCACCTGCTGCCCCTCCCAGGCCCCTCCTCAGGAAGGTGAAACTGCCCCATTTCCTGCAGGAACCCTGTGTTCTCTGAAAGTAGAAAGAGGAGGGAAATGGAGGAGGGGAGGGGAAGGTTGGAGAGAAAGGGCCGGGGTCGGAAGGAAGGGCTGGAGGAGGGAGAGAGGAGGAGGGAACTTTGCTCCAGGAGATGGCTCTGCGTCCTGACCTCCCCCAAGGCTAGAAACTTCTTCAGCAGCTTCCTCATTTCCTGAGAGTGCCCTGACATGTCCTGGCAGTGTTATTCCCTCATGTGTGGATGTGCCACCTCCCAGCCAGGGGGGTGCATGCACAGCTGTGCTGTCCAGCTCTGTGATGTCAGATCTTAGAGAATGCTACACATCAGTACACATAAGCCATCTGTGTCCTTTTTCTCATGCATTTTCGTTGTGAAAATACAACATGTATACCAACAAGACATATAGGTGTTGGGAGGGAAACTGAGGCAGGGCTTGCATGATGTCCTTTGGAATGTGTCTAGACTTGCTGGCTCCTTCCCTCTAGCCCTCCTAGGCCCCTATTCCCATGATCTCAAGTAGCAGAACATGCTCCATGTAAATGCTAAACCGGCACAGCTGTAATCATGTGCTTAATGCAACGTGGTCTTTTGACCTCCATATTCTCACCATCTGTGTCTTTGTTGCATTACCAATAAATACCGTGGGCTCCCAGAGCTCGGGCTTTTGCAGCCTCCACAATAGCAGTGGCTCCCTGGTGTGCCGCCTTTCTCTCTCAAACTGTGTTTTTCTGAATCCTTTGACTCCGCCAGACTTTGTCACCCCCACGACCTGAGGTTGGGTCTGATCACCCCAACATATAGGTACTGTACCTTTACATAGAAACTACACAGGTGTTCGTAGCAGGACAATTTAGTATAGCCAAAATGTGGGAAGAGCGCAGATGCCCAACGCAGGGACAGATAAATGTGTCTCTTCACGCAGTGGAGTATTACTCAGCCATGAAGAAGAGTGACGTGCTGACACGTGCTATAACATGAAGAACCTCAGAAACATTTCGCTAAGTGGCAGAAGCCAGATAGTCGGGTGTGGTGGTGCACACCTGTGGTCTCTGCTGTGAGGCTGAGGCAGGAGGAGCGCCTGAGCCTGGGAGACTGAGGCTACAGTGAGCTGCGATCACGCCATTGCACTTCAGACTGGGCCGCAGAGTGGGAGCCTGTCTCAGAAAAGAAAGAAAGCAGCTAGACTCAAAAGACCACATGTCGTGTGATTCCACTTATATGAAATGTCCAGAATAAGTGATTCCATAGACACAGAAGGTGGATTCATGGTTGTTGAGGCTGTGAAGGAAAGTGGGGAGTGGGTGCTAATGGGAATGGGTTTCTATTTGGGGCAATGACTTTTTTTTTTTTTGAGACAGAGTCTCGCTCTGTCGCCCAGGCTGGAGTGCAGTGGCGCGATCTCAGCTCGCTGCAACCTCCGCCTCCTGGCTTCACACCATTCTCCTGCCTCAGCCTCCCGAGTAGCTGGGACTACAGGCACCTGCCACCACACCCGGCTAATTTTTTGTATTTCTTTTTTAGTAGAGACGGGGGTTTCACCGAGTTAGCCAGGATGGTCTCGATCTCCTGACCTCGTGATCCGCCCGCCTCGGCCTCCCAGTGTGATACCCAACCTTGTTTTAACCTAAGTGACCCTCTCGTAGCAGAGAGAGAGCCGGACAGACTCCATTTTAGTTTCTTCACCTGCAGCCCCCTTCACCTCCCTCCCTTAAGGCTTAACTAGTGTGACTGACTCAAAGCACGTCTGGGAATGCACCTACTGATAAGACACTGAGGCAAGCTGCACCAGCAGCTCCCCGGGACGCGCTTGGTGGACGGCACCCGAAGCCCCTGCATTTATCTCTTTGTGATAGTTTAAGCCCCTGCACCTGGAACTGTTTATTTTTTGTAACTGCATTTGTAACCAATTAATTTTTTAACTTTTTGCCAGTTCTGCTTCTATAAAAATTGCTTCAGTTAAACTCCCCCCCTCCATTTAGACCACGGTATAAAAACAAAACTAGCCCCTTCCTCAGGGCCGAGAGAATTTTGAGCATTAGCGGCCTCTAGGTCGCTGGCTAATAAAGGACTCCTTAATTTGTCTCAAAGTGTGGCGTTTCTCTATAACTTGCTTGGTTACAACACCAAAGTGCTGGGATTACAGGCGTGAGCCCCCGTGCCCTGCGAGGGCAATGAAAATTTTTAAATTAAAAATCTGGAATTAAATAGTAGTGATGGCTGTGCGACTCTGAATGTTCTGAAAACATTCAATTGTGCACACTAAAGGGATGGATTTTATGGTGTGTGAATTGTCTCAATAAAGCTTCTATAAAAATATAAGTACAGTTATCCAGGCACGGTGGCTCATGCCTGTGATCCCAGCACTTTGGGAGGCCGAGGTGGGCGGATCACTTGAAGTCGGGAGTTTGAAACCAGCTTGGGCAACGTGGTGAAACCCCATCTCTACTAAAAATGCAAAATTTAGCCAGACGTGGTGACATGCGCCTGCAGTCCCATCTACTTAGGAAGCTGAGGCAGGAGAATTGTTTGAACCCAGGAGGTGTAGGTTGCAGTGAGCCGAGATCGTGCCACTGCCCTCCAGCCTTGGCAACAGAGTGAGTCTCTGTCTCAAAATAAACAAATACATAAAAATAAAAAAAATTATGGGCCAGGCACGGTGGCTCACGCCTGTAATCCCAGCACTTTGGGAGGCCGGGGCGGGTGGATCACCTAAGGTCAGCAGTTCAAGACCATCCTGGCCAACATGGTGAAACCCTGTCTCTACTAAAAATACAAAAAATAGCCGGGCGTGGTGACGGGCGCCTGTAGTCCCAGCTACTCGGGAGGCTGAGGCAGGAGAATCGCTTGAACCCGGGAGGTGAAGGTTGCAGTGAGCCGAGATCGTGCCATTGCACTCCAGCCTGGGCGACAGAGCGAGTCTCCATCTCAAAAAAAAAAAAAAAGAACCTGAAAATAATGAAAGATCTGATGAGAGTTCATTATAAAAACAACACACAATGAATTCTGGTTGTTTTTGTGACATATGACGTATTAAATAACAACTGAAATCATGAACAGTAACAGAGGCGAACAGCTCGGATAACAAGGGCATTGACAAATTTTTAGGACATTTATATAATTTCCGAAATAGCAACATTTTAACTATATAAATATAATGTATGGAAAAGTGTCTTTTGACAATGCTTCCCATGTAATTGAATATATCAAATAAACTGAATTAGTTTAACATCTCTCTTTTAACAAGGTGGTAGAACAAATCCTTTGAAACTGTCAGTTTCAAAGATTTGACAGTTTCAAAGGATTTGAGTTTTGAGATTTTCCAGGGACCTTCTAGAAAACTTCAAAGTCTGAGGTCAAGAAGATTTAATTTAGAATTTGATTCTGATTTTGGGAAGTTGGCAAAGATGTCAAAAGATCTGAAAACTTAAATAAAATAGGATCATATGTCATCGTGAAACAATATTTTGTTATCTGTTTAACGAAAGTGACAATAAAGATTTCAAAGGTAAATAAAGGTGATAACATAAGACAATAAACTAACACATGTATAAGAGGGAAAGAGTGTGAACCTCCAGGGCCCATCTGGAGGATAACGGTTAAAAAAAACCATGGGTTGGACACAGTGGCTCACGTCTGTAAGCCCAGCACGTTCCCATTTGTGTTTTGTTTTGTTTTGTTTTGCTTTGCTTTTTAAACTGAGTTTCGCCCTGTCACCCAGGCTGGAGTGCAGTGGTGTGATGTCGGCTCACTGCAACCTCCACCTCCTGGGTTCAAGCCGTTCTCTGCCTGAGCCTCCCGAGTAGCTGGGATAACAGGCATGAGCCACCAAACCTGGCTAATTTTTGTATTTTTAGTAGACACGGGGTTTCACCATATTGGCCAGGCTGTGTGTTTTTTTGTTTTTTTTTTTTTTAAACGGAGTCTCGCTCTGTCGCCCAGGCTGGAGTGCAGTGGCGCCATCTCAGCTCACTGCAAGCTCCGCCTGCCGGGTTCACGCCATTCTCTCGCCTCAGCCTCCTGAGTAGCTGGGACTACAGGAGTGAGCCACTGCGCCCGGCCAGCCAGGCTGGTCTTAAACTCTTGACCTCAAGTGATCCGCCCACCTCGGCCTCCCAAAGTGCTGGGATTACAGGCATGAGTCACTGCGCCCGGCCGCATCTCTGTTTTAAATAAATTTATAAATTAATAAAATAAACGTGGCCGGGCAGGTGGCTCACGCCTGTAATCCCAGCACTTTGGGAGGCCGAGGCGGATTACATGGGTGGATTACATGAGTTTAGGAGTTCGAGACCAGCCTGGCCAATGTGGAGAAACCCCTTCTCTACTAAAAATATAAAAAGTAGCCAGGCATGGTGGTGGGCGCCTGTAGTCCCAGCTACTTGGGAGGCTGAGGCAGGAGAACGGCTTGAACCTGGGAGGTGGTGGTTGCAGTGAGCTGAGATCGCGTCATTGCACTCCAGCCTCAGCGACAGAGCGAGACTCTGTCCCTGCCACAAAAAAAAAAAACAACAACGAGGCAGCTCCCTATACACTGACGAGCAAGTCTTCAGGATGTTGGCTGCAGGCAGCACTGTAGGGAATGAGGCATTTTGTGTCCGTGGTGTCGCCTAACAAGGTGTGGCTGGGAACACACACAAGGCAGGACCCGGGTGTTAGTGAGGGACGAATAGAGAAGACCCTGTGTGCCCCATGCTACAACCTTCACATCGCTTTGCTCCACATGAGGCTGTTGCTGGATTCGCCACTTGGAACACACACATTTAACAATTATATAAAAATCACGGTTCTAGGATGGCAGAGGCAAGCCTTCTGCGTCTGTACTGAGGACACAGACGAGGTGGATCCACCTCTGGCGCCCACGCCACCCTGAGCCAGCAGCATTTTCCTAACAGGAAACCAGTGTTATCTTTTAGAAATCAAAGACACTCAAGCGTTGCTAATATAACGCCTGCACTTTGGCCTGGCTCTGGATGTACCGGGCTCTGGATTCCTCTGCTTAATTGTCCTAGGAGGGGCCGCATTGTGTTAATGAGTAAACTGAGGCACGATAACTTTTAAAGTGTTCATTTAGCAAACAGCGATTAACGACTCGGGCAGCTCCAAACCAGCAGGTGGCCGTGGAGGCACCAAGTGACTCCAGAGGGAGCCGGGACAGACGGGGCAGACCTGAGACAACGCTTGGTGGGCAAAGGTGGCAGTGGCTGCGTTTGGTCGGTTCCCTTGGAGGCCACGCGGCTCCAACTGACCCTCTGAGTCTGTGGGTTCCCCACGTGCGGAGTAACCAACACAGACTGAAACTTTTGGAAAAAAATTCCAGAAAGTTTCAAAAAGCAAAATTGGAATCTGCTGCACATCCGTCCTAAAGCGCAGTGCGGGCGTCCCGCTAGCCACGAGCACCTCCGAGCTGAAGACGACGGGACACACAGAAAGAGTTACGTGCAAAGATGACGCCAGTTTCTATCAGGGACTTGAGCATCCATGGATTGTGTGATCTACTGGGGTCCCGGAACCCATCCCCGCAAACATCAAGGGCCACTGTGCTGACACCAGCTCGGCTGTGGAGACCCTAACCCAGTGGCGCTAGAGGAATTAAGACAAAGACACGGGGACAGAGTATAAAGTGGGGATCGGGGGCTGACAGCCTTCAGAGCCGATGGGGATCGGGGGCTGACAGCCTTCAGAGCCGATGGGGATCGGGGGCTGACAGCCTTCAGAGCCGATGGGGATCGGGGGCTGACAGCCTTCAGAGCTGATGGGGATCGGGGGCTGACTGACAGCCTTCAGAGCTGATGGGGATCGGGGGCTGACAGCCTTCAGAGCTGAGAGCCCTGAAGAGAGCTTGACCCACACGTTTATTGACAGAAAGCCAGTGATAAGCATTGCTTCTATAGATTATAGATCAGCTAAAAGCATTCCTTATGGGAAACAAATTCTCAGCGAGGAACAGAGAAACAGGCTCCGGCTGATTATCTGCAGCAAAAACATGTTAAGGCACAGGCCGCTCCTGCTATCGGTTGTGGTTTGAGCAGTTTTCTGCTCCGGGTGGGGCCAGGTGTTCCTTGCCCTGCTCCAGTAAACCAACAACTTTTAGCAGTGTGTGTGACAGCCATCACGAGCATGTCACATTGCTGCAGAAATGCTGTTTATGGCCATTTCTTGAAGGCCTGTTTATGCCAGGCTCAGGGTCTCTGTTCCCAACACCACTGTGTATGTATATTGGCTGCTTCTGATGCGTTGAGCCTAAGTCCTATTCTTCTAGCTCAAGTAAAGTTTCAATTATGTTTACGAATCAAACAACATTGAGGTTACTTATGAGGCCTAATTGGTTCTGTCTGTGCAGGATTCTTCAGGCCTGGTGTCCCTTGAGATTTAATAATTCTCACCTCTGGCTGGGCGCAGTGGCTCACGCCTGTAATCCCAGCACTTTGGGAGGCCGAGGCGGGCGGATCACGAGGTCAGGAGATCGAGACCATCCTGGCTAACACAGTGAAACCCCGTCTCTACTAAAAAATAGAAAAAATTAGCCGGGCGTGGTGGCGGGCGCCTGTAGTCCCAGTTACTCAGGAGGCTGAGGCAGGAGAATGGCGTGAACCCGGGAGGCGGAGGTTGCAGTGAGCCGAGATCGCGCCACTGCACTCCAGCCTGGGAGACAGAGCGAGACTCTGTCTCAAAAAAATAATAATTTTCACCTCCGCAGGCGTGGTGGCTTACGCCTGTAATCCCAGCACTTTGGGAAGCCGAGGTGGGTGGATCACCTGAAGTTAGGAGTTCAAGACTAGCCTGGCCAACATGGTGAAACCCCATCTCTACTAAAAATGCAAAAAAATTAGCCGGGTGTGGCGGTGTGTGCCCATAATCCCAGCTACGTTTTTTTTTTTTTTTTTTTTGAGACAGAGTCCCACTCTTGTTACCCAGGCTGGAGTGCAATGGCGCGATCTCGGCTCACTGCAACCTCTGCCTCCGGGGTTCAAGGATTCTCTGCCTCAGCCTCCCGAGTAGCTGGGATTACAGGCGCCCACCACCACACCCAGCTAATTTTTTGTATTTTTAGTAGAGACGGGGTTTCACCATGTTGGCCAGGCTGATCTCAAACTCCTGACCTCAGCTGATCCACCTGCCTCGGCCTCCCACAGTGCTGGGATGACAGGCATGAGCCACCGTGTCCAGCCAATCCCAGCTACTCTTGCTGAGGCAAGAGAATCACCTCCAGCCCGGGAGGTGGAGGTTGCAGTGAGCCGAGATCACACCACTGCACTCCAGCCTGAGTGACAGAGTGGGACTCTGTCTCAAAATAAATAGATAATAATAATTCTCACCTCATCCTGGCAGATGGGTCTCTTTTCTGCCCCTCCTGGAGCAGAGCTGACACCCAGGGCTGGGGGAACGGCCCTGGAGGCATCCCAGATCCTCTCCCCGCCCCCCGGAGCCTTCTGACCCAGGTTAGTCCAATCCCATCCCTCCCCACTCTGGCCTGCCCCTGCCTTGGCCACCACCTGCTCCTGGGCTTCGTGGCACAGACGCTTCCAGAGAGGAGCTTTCTTGGCACGGCCGGTGGAGGTGACGTGGTGGTGAGTGCGGGGACTTGACCTCAGGCACCTGGGCTGTTCTGCCGTCCTCGCTGGAGGCAGGGGAAGGGGAAGGCAAGACAGGATGAGGACTGATGGCAGGGGCTGCCTGGGAATCCAGACCCACCCCTGCCCGCGGGAGCCCCCCTCACACCAGCCCAGGCCGGGCAGCTGCTACGTGAAGATTGAATGGAGGTTTCTGCCTGGGAGGTGAGGACTGTGGCAGAATCTACCACGGCCGCCCCACCGTGGCTCTGAGGTTTCTGGGAGGGAGACAGGTACTCCCCAAGGGCCCTTCCCACCGGAGGCCCACGCATCCCAGCCACGCCCGTTTGCCACTGAAGAGCAGACTACAGGGACCGTGGGTGGTGCTGGCAGCGGAATCCCACAGCCCCGGGGCCAGCAGGTACTTGCCCAGAGCACCGTCTCTCCTGCTGAGGAACGGCCTTCCCTGGCCAAGGCGGCAGGCAAGGCTGACGAGGGCCGAGGCCGGTCCTGGGAGGGCACCTGAATGTGGGCCTCTGCTAGTATTTAACGGTGGAGATGGCGGAGCTGGTGTCCACCTGCTAGAACCTGCCTGGGCCTCTGGTAGGGCACGTGTAGCTAACAGACCCCCCACGGAGCCCTCCGGCTGCACTCCCTGCCTGCGCCGCCCGGCAGGCACCGACGCACAGCAGAGGACGCAGCAGACAGGGACGTGGTCCAGGCCGTCACCTGCACCTGCTTGCCAGGGAACATGCGCGCCCAGGAGCCCTGGCAGGACGCACGTAACTTCCAGTCCCAGGACACCGACGTCCACCTGGTGACAATGCCCAAGTCAGGTGAGGTGCGGTGGCTGGGGCGAGGTCTGGGCAGGATGGCTCACACTACACCATCCACACTGCCCCAGCAGGCCTCAGTCCCCCCAGACACTGGGGACTGAACCCCACCACCCGAACCCCCTTGCAGGCACCTGTGCAGCCCATGGGAGCCCAAGGGCTGCCTCTCCGGCCTTGTAACAGAAAGGCCTTCCAGACAAGGGAGTACATCTGCCGTGGTCAATTTCAGGCACCAGTCAACACCTGGGGCCTCCGCAGAGCCTTCGTGGTCTCCTTGGCAACGCGTCCCACCAACCTGGCCGCCTAGGCCCGACTCCCCGGCCGCAACATCCTCACCCAGGGCCACCCGCAGCCGCTGCTCCCCACCCCACCCGCTCCTGTGTGTCTGTTGGCCCACAAGTCTGTCTGGACTTTTGTGTGGACACAGATGTGTAGCTGTGTGTCTGCAGGAAGGACGTTAACTGGGTGTGGGGATCATGTAGGGTGTATGTGCACAGAATGGGGGGTCCCGGTGGGCGTGGGGTTCCACCTATGGCTGTGAAATGGAAACTTTTTCAGCTGTGGCTGCCTGAGGAAGGCCCTGTGTGCCCAACCTGAGGCCCTGGCTTTCACCCACGGGATGAGGAGAACAGTCCCTTCCAGCCCTGGCCTCCAGCCCTCAATGCTCCCCTCCAGCCCCTAGTGCTCCCCTCCAGCCCCCAGTGCTCCCCTCCAGCCCTCAGTGCTCCCCTCCAGCCCTCAGTGCTCCCCCTCCAGCCCCCAGTGCTCCCCTCCAGCTCTCAGTGCTCCCCCTCCAGCCCCCAGTGCTCCCCTCCAGCCCTCAGTGCTCCCCCTCCAGCCCCCAGTGCTCCCCTCCAGCTCTCAGTGCTCCCCTCCAGCTCTCAGTGCTCCCCCTCCAGCCCCCAGTGCTCCCCTCCAGCCCCCAGTGCTCCCCTCCAGCCCCCAGGGCTCCCCTCCAGCCCCCGGTGCTTCCCTCCAGCCCCCAGGGGTTCCCCTCCAGCCCCCAGTGCTTCCTCCAGCCCCCAGTGCTCCCCTCCAGCCCCCAGGGCTTCCCCTCCAGCCCCCAGGGCTCCCCTCCAGCCCCCAGGGCTTCCCCTCCAGCCCCCAGGGCTCCCCTCCAGCCCCCAGGGCTTCCCCTCCAGCCCCCAGGGCTTCCCCTCCAGCCCCCAGGGCTCCCCTCCAGCCCCCAGTGCCCCCCTCCAGCCCCCAGTGCTTCTCTGCACAGTGGGATGATAACGTACTGTCCTGGTGGAGTAATGGGGCACCAAGACCTTGCACGTCACTTGCTCCACCTGGGGTCTGGATGCTGACTGCCTGGGATGGGGAGGGCTGGCAGTGTGGCCAAGTCCCAGTGCAAGTGGGGCTCCTAAAGACGTTTCAGTAAAGCAGTGACGACCAAGACCCCCACTCCAGCCTCTTCCACACACACAGGGCAACATATCTACACCTGTGCACACGTATGCACCCATACATCCATGCACACACATGCATGCACACACATGCACACATGCATACATGCCTATGCACACACCAAGCAACACAGATACACCCATGCACACATATGCACCCATGCATCCATGCACCCACACATGCCTATGCACACATGCACGCACACATGCCTAACAGACACACTTACATGTGCTCAGCCAGGACCTAGGGGCTACAGGCTGAGTCCTGGGAACCCAGGGGCCAGGCCCAGCTCGCCACCCTGCCCTGCCTCCCCAGCAGTGCACCTAGGGTTTTTCTGAGGTCGGCCGTCGCTTCAGTGAGATGCACTCACAACAGTCAGCCAGGCGGGGTTGTTGTGGGAACTTAGCTCAGTGAGTACTGGAATACTCAGTACTCCTGGGCTGTGGTGGGTCTTGATGAGGTGGGGGGGAGGGAGGCACCAGCTGGACAGGGGTCCTGGGTGGGCTCCGATGGGGGTGGGGCCCCAGTGCAGGGACAGGTGAGGCGTGAGGTGGCAAGGAAGACAGCTTTCGCCCACGGCCCTGCTGTGCCAGAGGCCGGCGGTGCTCCTGTCTGACAGCCCTGCCACAGCCCCCGCACCAATTACAAGCACTTAGTCACAACTTCCTGCCTGTACTCGCCTCGGCAGCAGGAGAAAGAACAGCCTGGACGCTGAGCTGCTGCTCTTCCCACTCCCTCCGGCTGCCCCCCCACCCCCGAGTCAGAGCCCTCGTCCGACTCCACGCATGGCTGGGCAGGGGTTGACCCCGTGTCCTCAGCCTGTGAGGCCCAGGCAGCTGGTGGCCAGCAGGACAGGGTGGGGGATGCTCAGTAGCTGTGATTGGTGGTTCCTGAGAATAAGGAGAAGCCGGCTGTCCTTGTGAAACTGACACCTATTTATCCAGGACGGGCTCTGCATCCCTCATTCAATCTTCACAAGATCCCTGGGAAAGAGGATGCGTCTGTTACCTCCTGCCCTACGACTCATCACGCCCAAACTGAGTGGCTTCGAACAGCAACCGTGGATTAACCCGGGCCACGACCTGGGTCAGGAATCCACACGAGGATTTGCTGTGTGGCTTTGGCTCAGGCCTCTCGTGAGGATGCAGGCAGGGCATCCTGCCCGGGGTTACAGGAGCTGCTGGAGGTGGTGCATTCACATGGTGGCCCCTGGCACTGGCTGCCAGCCGGGAGCTCAGCTGGGGTGGGGGCGCTTGAGCTTCCTCGCAGCATCGTCAGGTTCCTGGGAGCCGCATCTCCTGAGCACGGGAGCAGCGCCCAGCATTCTTACCGTGGGGTGTCAGAATCCACGTAGGGGCCGGGCGCAGTGGCTCACGCCTGTAATCCCAGCACTTTGGGAGGCCGAGGTGGGTGGATCACTTGAGGTCAGGACCAGCCTGGCCAACGTGGTGAAACCCTGTCTCTACTAAAAATACAAATAAAAATACAAAAATGGGCCGGGTGCGGTGGCTCACGCCTGTAATCCCAGCATTTTGGGAGGCCGAGTCGGGCGGATCACGAGGTCAGGAGATCGAGACCATCCTGGCTAACACGGTGAAACCCCGTCTCTACTAAAAATACAAAAAATTAGCCGGGCATGGTGGCGGGCACCTGTAGTCCCAGCTACTCGGGAGGCTGAGGCAGAAGAATGGCGTGAACCCGGGAGGCGGAGCTTGCAGTGAGCTGAGATCGCACCACTGGAGATTGCACTCCAGCCTGGGCGACAGAGCCAGACTCCGTCTCAAAAAAAAAAACAAGAAAAAAAAAAAACCCAAAAATTAGCCAGGTGTGGTGGCACGCACCTGTAATCCCAGCTACTTGGGAGGCTGAGGCAGGAGAATCACTTGAACCCGGGAGGCAGAGGTTGCAGTGAGCTGAGATCACACCACTGCACTCCAGCCCGGGTGACAGAGCAAGACTCCGTCTCAAAAACAAACAAAAATAAGCCACATTGGACCCAAGTCTTTCTAGGTTCAAGAAGAAGGAACATAAACCAACTTCCAATGGAAGGTGCTGAGGACTCTAGAGCCATGTTTTAAAGCTGCTATATCCGCGTGACAGGCAAGGAACAAGGCTCTGACTCACTGAGACTGTGATGGCTTGTCCAGGGTCACACAGCGGGAGCTGGCGTCCAGCTTGACTGAGGCAAGTGGCTCCAGGCTGTTTCCAAATCTCAAATCCACCCCCTAGGAGGAGCTCCTCCACCTGCTGCAGGCAGGCCCTGGACTGGGTCCCATGGTGGCCCCTGCTGTGGGGTCCTGGCAGCTACACACTTTCTGCTTCTTATTTGGGAAATAAGTCCACATCCAGGCAGGTCATACCCAGGCTATTCTCGGCAAGGGTCAGGCTCTAATTTGAGGTCAGGAGGGGCTGAAGACTCAGGGAACCCATTGGTCTCACCTGGGGGTCTCCACACCGGCCGGCAGGACCCCTGATTGCCCTGCCCTAGGGGACCCTCTGGGTTTCAGAGCTGGATGTCACACCCCGGGGAGGAAGATGCCTGACAGGTGGACTTACAGGAACTGCAGAACTAGCATCTCAATTCCTAGGACTCAGCCTGGAGCCTGCAGGTCCCGGCTAAGCACGTGTCCGTGTGGATGTGTTAGGCATGTATGCACATGTCTGTGCATGGATGTGTGGGTGCGCGTGTGTGTGTGGATGTGTGGGTGCGCGTGTGTGTGCATGGATGTGTGGGTGCAGGTGTGTGCGTGGATGTGTGGGTGCGCGTGTGTGTGCATGGATGTGTGGGTGCGTGTGTGCGTGGATGTGTGGGTGCGTGTGTGTGCATGGATGTGTGGGTGCAGGTGTGTGCGTGGATGTGTGGGTGCAGGTGTGTGCGTGGATGTGTGGGTGCAGGTGTGTGCTGGATGTGTGGGTGTGCGTGTGTGTGCGTGGATGTGTGGGTGCGTGTGTGTGCGTGGATGTGTGGGTGCAGGTGTGTGTGTGGATGCGTGGGTGCGCGTGTGTGTGCGCGGATGCGTGGGTGCGCGTGTGTGTGCGTGGATGCGTGGGTGCGCGTGTGTGTGCGTGGATGTGTGGGTGCGTGTGTGTGCGTGGATGTGTGGGTGCGCGTGTGTGCGTGGATGTGTGGGTGCAGGTGTGTGCGTGGATGTGTGGGTGCAGGTGTGCGTGGATGCGTGGGTGCGCGTGTGTGCGTGGATGTGTGGGTGCGCGTGTGTGCGTGGATGTGTGGGTGCAGGTGTGTGCGTGGATGTGTGGGTGCAGGTGTGTGCGTGGATGTGTGGGTGCAGGTGTGTGCGTGGATGTGTGGGTGCAGGTGTGTGCGTGGATGTGTGGGTGCAGGTGTGTGCGTGGATGTGTGGGGGCGCGTGTGTGTGCGTGGATGTGTGGGTGCATGTGTGGGTGCGTGGATGTGTGGGTGCGCGTGTGTGTGCGTGGATGTGTGGGTGCAGGTGTGTGCGTGGATGTGTGGGTGCAGGTGTGTGCGTGGATGCGTGGGTGCAGGTGTGTGCGTGGATGTGTGGGGGCGCGTGTGTGTGCGTGGATGTGTGGGTGCGTGTGTGTGCGTGGATGCGTGGGTGCGCGCGTGTGTGTGGATGTGTGGGTGTGCGTGTGTGTGCGTGGATGCGTGGGTGCAGGTGTGTGCGTGTGTGCGTGGGTGCGCGTGGGTGCGTGGATGTGTGGGTGCAGGTGTGTGCGTGGATGTGTGTGTGCAGGTGTGTGCGTGGATGTGTGGGGGCGCGTGTGTGTGCGTGGATGTGTGGGTGCGCGTGTGTGTCCGTGGATGTGTGGGTGCGTGTGTGTGCGTGGATGTGTGGGTGCGTGTGTGTGCGTGGATGTGTGGGGGCGCGTGTGTGCGTGGATGTTTGGGTGCATGTGTGGGTGCGTGGATGTGTGGGTGCACGTGTGTGCACAGGTGTATACATGTTGCTCTATGTGTGTGTTCACACCAGCTACACAAAGCTAGCGCCTCTGCTTCTGACTGGCTGTGTGACCTTGGGCAGGGCACCTCACTGTGCTGAGCCCTGATTTTCTTGTCTGTGAAAAAGGAGCATCTGTCATCCTTTTGGGGCAGGATCCTTGGGTGGCAAATGACAGAAATCCAGTTCCACCTGAGCTAATCAGAAAGGGAGCTCATGGCTCCTCAATGGGAAGTCTCGGCTCAGGAGCAGGCCTGAGCATGCACCTGCCACCAGCTCTCTGGGTAGTGTCCTTCCCAGGCAGGCCCTGCCCATGTCACCCCGCTAAGCGGTCACTGTCCACAGCTCCTCAAGCCAGGAAGAAAGCAAGGGGTCCCAGAACTGAGTCTCACGGGCCAGCTTGGGGCACGTCCATCCCTGGAGCAAGCACTGTGGCCAGGAGGCAGCAGCCCCTGCCTGGCCAGGCCTGGATCCTGTGTTCACCCCAGTGACCCATGGGGTTAGGGGGAGAAGTACATTTATTATTGCGTGCGTCTCTGAGCAACGTTGGGCTGCTTTCTCAGGCTGGGAATTGCTGGCGAAAGTCACATATTCTCAGAGCTGAGCTGGCAGACGCCATCCTGTCCCTGCTGTCCCTCGATGGTCTCAAACACACCCCAGACACCCAGCAGCACAGAGACCAGGGTGGCACAGCCTGCCCACTGGCCTGACCCCAGGGCTGCTGCCTTCTGCCATGGGAGGACGGCAGGAGAAGAGAGGGTGGGAGGAGGGGGCTGGGGTGCTCACAGCCACTCCCTGCTTGCTCCATAGGGGTCTGGGAGTGGCCACATCCCTGTAAGGCAGCAGTTCTGGAAAGGCACACACTCCCTCCAGGGCGCCAGCTCACCGAGTGACCTGCCCATCCCTTTCTGCCTGAGGTCAGCTCCCTGGCGCCCCACCGTGGCCGCCCCAACCCTGTTCTGAGGTAGACTCCTCGGCACACCTGCTTCCTGCTAAGATCTCAATGGACCAACGCCCCTCGACTTTGAGTCAGCCCAGAAACCGTCTGACACTTTCTGGCCCAAAAGCCACAGGCAGGGGGCACAGGGCACCAACACTCACCCTCTGTCCCAGCCCTTGAGACCCCCGACCCACTCAGGGCCCCGATACTCACCCTCTGCCCAGCCCCTGAGACCTCCGATCCGCAAAGGGCCCGGATACTTACCCTCTGTCCAGCCCGAGACCCCCCCCACACCTGCACAGGGCCCTGACACGCACCCTCTGCCCAGCCCCTGAGACCCCCGATCAGCACAGGGCCCTGATACTCACCCTCTGTCCAGCCTGAGACCCCCCCACACCTGCACAGGGCCCTGACACGCACCCTCTGCCCAGCCCCTGAGACCCCCCGACCGGCTCAGGGCCTGAAGCCTCAGATGTGGATGGAGGGGTGATCTCTGGGCCTGTCCATCCCCAAAGAGACCAACATTGATCCTTCTGAAATTCACGGACTGGCCAGGTTACCATGGCGATACCCATTATCCCTGCTTAACAGAGAATGAAGCAAGAGCTAAAAATAGGCCCCAGAGTGGATGGATGGACGGATGGGTGGACAGATGGGTGGGTGGGGGGATGGGTGGACGGACGGGTGGGCGGGGGGATGGGTGGGCGGATGGGTGGACGGACGGGTGGGGGGACGGGTGGACGGACGGGTGGACGGGGGGATGGGTGGGCGGATGGGTGGGCGGGGGGATGGGTGGACGGATGGGTGGGTGGGGGGGTGGGTGGGGGGATGGGTGGGTGGGGGGTGGGTGGGGGGATGGGTGGACGGATGGGTGGGCGGGGGGATGGGTGGACGGATGGGTGGGCGGGGGGATGGGTGGGCGGATGGGTGGGTGGGGGATGGGTGGGTGGATGGACCGATGGGGGGATGGGTGGACGGATGGGTGGGCGGGGGGATGGGTGGGCGGATGGGTGGGTGGGGGATGGGTGGGTGGGGGGATGGGTGGGTGGATGGACCGATGGGGGGATGGGTGGATACGTGGGGGGATGGGTGGGCCTGGATTCAGGGTTAGGACAATTTGTTTTTCTCAGACAAGATCATTCAGGGGAAATCTCAAATTCAGGGCAAGGAGGTCCCAGCAGGTGGGACATGCCCCGGCTCCATAAACATCACATGGAGGCTTCACCCTCCAGCCCAGGTCCCTGCGGTGCAGGCCATGTGGGAGGCTCCTGGCACCCCTGCATCACGTCCGCAGTCCTCACTCAGTGGGTTTCAGGCCTGGGAGTCCCAGGAAGCCGAGTGGAGCTTTTTCGGGGGTGGAGGCAGCCATGATGAGGATCCCCGCTCTCTGCCCCTGGCAGCCTGTGCATCCCGCATCCCATTCAGTCCAGGGAGGATCCTGGTGTGCTGGGTCTGGGAGAGCCCCTGCCTCAGATGTGGGCACTTTGGAGGCCAGGCCCAGCCCTCTGGGGGGTTGGGGAAGGGACTGAAGGCACAAGAGAACTACAAGGGTAGGGTGACACTTTATTCCTCCTGAAGCCCCACCGGCAGAACCCACAGGCCAGGCAGACCCCGCAGACCCCGCAGACCCCATGGACCCAGGTGCAGAGGCCCGACGGCAAAAAGCACAGGGTAGGTGGGTGTGGGGGCACCAGCAGGGACAGGAGGCTGACTGTGGGGACAGGATGTCTGGGTCCCCAGGCTTTGACTGTGGGGACAGGTGTCTGGGTCCCCCGGGCTTTCTCGGGCGTGGGGGGGCTGACTTGCTGGCCCTCCCCCACAAAGGTTAGACGCAAAGCAGAGCCCCCAGTCCCTGCCCCTTCTCATCGGGGCAGGGTCTCCCCTGGATGAACTCCCAGCTCCCTCCAAGTCCCTCATGATCTCCCTCCCTCCACCCACCTGGCTCAGGCAGGGCCAGGCATGGGGGCCTGTATTTTGTCACCCTTCGGCCTTGGGGGCCCCAGAGCCGGGCCCAAGCCAGCAGGATCCCAGGAGGACTGGGAGTAGGGCCTGGTGGAGACTGGAGGCTTCTGGGAGGTCGGAGGGAGCTTAAGGGACCCCAAGCATGTTGGAGACAGAGGCTGTACGGACCCACTCCTCACTGCCCCCCCGACGCCCTCCACGTCTTCACGGTGTGCAGCCTGGGCTGGCCTCTCCGGCAGGGACGCCCAGGCCTCTCGGGGGCAGGCCTCTGTGGCTGTAGTACTCCACCACCTGCTTCGGGACCTCGGCCAGCACGCACTTGGCCAGCGCCGCAGGGGATGCCTGGAGGGTGGGACAACGCAGTTACCTCTGGGACGTTCGAGATGGAGATCATCCATCCCTGCAACTGGGTTATGGCCCAGGCCTCATCCTCCAGAGCCGGGTGGTGACTACCCACCCCCACCAGAGGCTCACCTGGGTGTCGGGCGAGACTTGCTGAGGATGTCGGCCACACGAGGCTGCACGTGGGTCTTTCCAGCCCCGCAAGCACGGAGACGAAAAGTGCTAACACGGGAGGCGAGGCCACCTCCATGGCCCAGGCCCCATCCACACTTCCCCGGCAAAGCCTGAGCGTGTGTATGTGATGTGTCTCACTGCAGAGCTTCATGTGTCTGTAATATGCATGTTTCACTGCGTAGAATGTCATGTGTGTCCGTGTCTTCATGCATGTCTGTGGTGTCTTGCTGTGTAGAACTTCACATCTATGTGGCATCCACGTCTTGCTGTAGGGCCTCATGTGTGACATGTGTGTCTCACCTGGTAGAACCTCACGTGTGTGCTGTGTCTCGCCGGGCAGAACCTCACGTGTGTGCTGTGCCTCGCCGGGTAGAACCTCACGTGTGTGCTGTGCGTGTCTCGCCGGGTAGAACCTCACGCGTGTGCTGTGCGTGTCTCCCCGGGTAGAACCTCACGCGTGTGCTGTGCGTGTCTCCCCGGGTAGAACCTCACGCGTGTGCTGTGCGTGTCTCCCCGGGTAGAACCTCACGCGTGTGCTGTGCGTGTCTCGGGCAGAACCTCACGCGTGTGCTGTGCGTGTCTCCCCGGGTAGAACCTCACGCGTGTGCTGTGCGTGTCCCACCGGGTAGAACCTCACGTGTGTGCTGTGCGTGTCTCGCCGGGTAGAACCTCACGTGTGTGCTGTGTGTGTCTCCCCGGGTAGAACCTCACGCGTGTGCTGTGCGTGTCTCCCCGGGTAGAACCTCACGCGTGTGCTGTGCGTGTCCCACCGGGTAGAACCTCACGCGTGTGCTGTGCGTGTCTCGCCGGGTAGAACCTCACGTGTGTGCTGTGTGTGTCTCCCCGGGTAGAACCTCACGCGTGTGCTGTGCGTGTCTCGGCGGGTAGAACCTCACGTGTGTGCTGTGCGTGTCTCGCCGGGTCGCAGAGGTTGGCAGCAACGGGGGAAGCCGCATGGTGGATCCCAGGAGCCCCTCGTGCTGTTCTCTGCTTTTGTGTAGATTCGACAAGTTTCAAAACGGTGGAGGGTGTTTCAGGTGCTCAAAGTCCTGGCTTCAGATACTGCTCTAGACTGGGGGGAACAGCCCAGGATCCCCCAGACACAAGATGGGACCTGCCACATCCACTGGCGTGAGCCTGGCCTGGGAAGGTCTTGGGCAGTGACATGAACAGGGACCCCCAAGCTGGCCTTGATGGAGCCCCTCCAGGACACTCACGTTCTTGAGCTCCCGGAAGGGCACGAACTGTACGATGTCCCGGAGCGCGGGCTCACCCCGTGGGGAGCGCAGGACGCCGTCGTCACCATCCAAGACCTGCATGTCGGTGAAGTCGGCGTTGCCCACGCCCACGATGATGATGGACATGGGCAGGCGTGAGGCACGCACAATGGCCTCCCGTGTGTCGGCCATGTCGGTCACCACGCCGTCCGTCAGGATCAGCAGGATGTAGTATTGCTGGGGGCACAGGGAAGGCATCAGCAACACCACACCTGCCATGACCCACACGCGCCCTGCAACCCACGAGCCCCCAGACAGCCCAGAGTGCCTCCGTGCGTCAGAGCTTCCTAGAACCGCCTTCAGAGCGTGATGCCTACATCACAAACATCACGAACAACAGTGGGTCAGGAGCCCCCTCCGTGGCGGGCACTCTGTTCTGGGCCTCCTGTGCCCAGCTCAGGAAATCTCCATGAGTCTCACGGAGGGCTCTGGAGGGGGTGCTACGAAGTCCACATTTTACTGATGAGCTCACAGTGCCTGGATGGGAGGTCTGAGGCCAGAGGAGAAATCTGCGATCCCAGGAGCCAGACCTGCAGGCCACACACCCTGCTCCAGTCTCTCCAGGGTGCCCGCTGTGCTGCCACAAGACTGAGTGTTGGCCGGACGCGGTGGTTCACGCCTGTAATCTCAGCACTTAGGGAGGCCGAGGCGGGCGGATCACCTGAGGTCAGGAGTTCGAGACCAGCCTGGCCAAAATGGTGAAACCCCCATCTCTACTAAAAATACAAAAACTAGCTGGGCGTGGTGGTGGGCGCCTGTAATCCCAGCTATTCGGGAGACTGAGGCATGAGAATCGCTTGAACTTGGGAGGCAGAGGGTGCAGTGAGCCGAGATCGCGCCATTGCACTTCAGCCTGGCGATAGAGTGAGACTGTCTCAAAAAAAAAAAAAAAAAAAAAAAAAAAAAAAGGCAGAATGGAACTTCAAATAAAATCAACTTCCATTGTTTAAAAAAAACCCCACTCAATAATCTTGCCCAAACTGTGGACAACAGGAAACATAAAGAGAAGCAGGGCTCGCCTGAGCAGCAGCCCCAGGGGGCTGGGCCAGCCCTGCACTGGGCAGAGCGGGAGCCCACAGCAGCCTCCCCTGGACTGGTCTTGACTGAGCCCGTCCCACTGAGGGCAGATGTGTCCCGGAAACGAACAGGGGCCCCAGGACCCCACTCAGAGTCGCCTTCTCCAGAGGCTCTCCTTTTGTGCCCTCCCCATCTCCCCCTCTCTGAGCCCCACACCTGTGGGAAGAATTACCTGTTTGCAAGGCAGTCTCCAGTCCAGGCCTACAAGCACCCACGGCTGTGCCCAGCCTGGCTCTCGGCCTCCAGATAAACAGCCCAGCCTCAGAAAGCCCCCCACCCCCTCCCAACCCCAGATGAGGCCCCCACCCCCCTCTGCCAACTGTGCGAGCACCAGGCACCAAAACCCACCGTGGGGCCCCACTAGGGCGGGAGCTTCGTGTCCAGGAGAGGGACCGAGGGCTCAGCCGATCATGTTTGAGTCCTCGTTTCAACCCAATTCTAACCACAGAAAACCATGTCACGGGTAAGACAACAGGAAACACAAACACCAGACGGATGTGCAATGCCAGGAGTGGTGGTTAGGTGTGATCAGGTGTCGTGGCTGCTTAAAAAGAGGCTTATCTTTATTAGACGCTGATACTGACATTTACAGATGAAACCGTCTGAGACCCGCTTCCCAGCCACACAGGAACATAACAGCTGAACGCAATCCTCAACTCCGGACTGGCTCCCGGGCCAGGAACAATACTGCTTTGAAAGTTATGATTGTGCCAATGAATGAAATTGGAATATAGTCTATGTATTAGATAAAAGGATTGTATCTAAATTCCATTTCCTGAAATCTGTATTTGTGCTATGGTTATACAAGAGAATATCTTTGATCTTAGGAAATATACACTGAAATAGTAAGAGGTAGGCCAGGCGCGGTGGCTCAAGCCTGTAATCCCAGCACTTTGGGAGGCCGAGGCGGGCGGATCACGAGGTCAGGAGATCGAGACCATCCTGGCTAACACAGTGAAACCCCGTCTCTACTAAAAATACAAAAAATTAGCCGGGCGTGGTGGCGGGCACCTGTAGTTCCAGCTACTCGGGAGGCTGAGGCAGGAGAATGGCGTGAACCCGGGAGGCGGAGATCGCGCCACTGCACTCCAGCCTGGGTGAAGAGCGAGACTCCATCTCAAAAAAAAAAAAAAATATTAAGAGGTAAAGACCGTGATGTTGCAACGTGCTCTCGGACGGTTCACAAATATGTGTGTGCAGTGCCAAGTTTTTTAAAAAGCATCAAAGTCTTTATCACAATACTATCTGTATAAATTAAAAATAGATGCAAACAGATATAGGGTTCCCATTTGGCATGAAGATGTAAGTAGACGGGTGATGTTTGATCATCATGAATGTACCTCGTGCCTCTGAACTGGATACATTAAAATGGTTACAGGCCAGGTGTGGCGGCTCACGCCTGTAATCCCATCCCAGCACTTTGGGAGGCTGAGGCAGGCAGATCACTTGAGGTCAGGAGTTTGAGACCAGCCTGGCCAAGACAGTGAAACCCCATCTCTACAAAAATATAAAAATTAGCCGGGTATGGTGGCGGGCGCCTGTAGTCCCAGCTACTCAGGAGGCTGAGGCAGGAGAATGGCGTGAACCCGGGAGGCGGAGCTTACAGTGAGCCGAGATCACGCCACTGCACTCCAGCCTGGGTGACAAGAGTAAAACTCCATCTCAAAAAAAAAAAAAGAAAAGAAAAGAAAAGAAAAAAATGGTTACAATGGTAAATTTTAAACTGCGCATATTTTATCACAATAAAAAAATTTGGGCTGGGCGCGGTAGCTCACTCCTGTAATCCCAGCACTTTGGGAGGCCGAGGCAGGTGGATCACAAGGTCAGGAGTTTAAGACGAGCCTGGCCAAGACTGTGAAACCCCATCTCTACTAAAAATACAAAAAATTAGCTGGGCGTGGTGGCGGGAGCCTGTAATCCCAGCTACTCGGGAGGCTGAGGCAGGAGAACTGCTTGAACACTTGCAGTTAGCCGAGATTGCACCACTACAGCTTGGGTGACAGAGCAGGACTCCATCTCAAAAAAAAAAAAAAAAAATTGAAAAAGAAAACATACAAATACAACAACTACACAGACGTGAAGCAGGAGCGCAACGTGTGAGCAGCTGTTGGCCTCACAGGTTGCAGGACCTCAGAGCTCTTGTAACTTTTTGGTGAGTTTAAAATTATTTTGGGCTGGGCGCGACAGCTCACGCCTGTAATCCCAGCACTTTGGGAGGCCGAGGCGGGTGGATCACGAGGTCAGGAGATCGAGACCATCCTCGCTAACACGGTGAAACCCCGTCTCTACTAAAAATACAAAAAAAAAAAATTAGCCGGGCGTGATGGTGGGCGCCTGTAATCCCAGCTCCTTGGGAGGCTGAGGCAGGAGAATCGCTTGAACCCCGGGGAGCAGAGGTTGCAGTGAGCTGGGATCACATCACTGCGCTCCAGCCTGGGTGACAGAGTGAGACTCTGTCTCACACACACACACAAAAAAGCAGCAGGCTGGCTGTGGCCCCAGAGACACATACAGGGCCACAGAACACGGTGGCAGAGTAGAACCCAGTGCAGTTCTCGGCACCGTATCATTTGTGCAAAGGAAAGACACGTGTAAACAAAATGACGATACACACACAGCCAAACAGTAGACATGTGTGCGGCCTTGTGGTGCCCAGAGGAAGAGGAGAGGGGCAGCCTCGCTGCAGCCGTGGCCGTGACCGTGTGAGGCGATGGACAGCCCTGTGCCCGAGACACCTGCACCTTTGAGGGAGACGTAGTCAACTAGCTGGGCCCCCGCCCTCCTGAGCTCTGTCCTGCCTGGGGGCCTCTGCGCTGGCTGTTCCCTCTGCCAGGTGCCTCCCTGACGTCCATGCGCTGGTGCACACACAGCCGACCCCACACCAAGCATGCACCACACCCCCCGGGCACCTACAGAGGCTTCCCCGGTGCTCTCCTCGGCCGCCGCCACGCGTGCCACCTTGGAGATGATGGGCGCCACGTTGGTGGGGCCGTAGAGCTGGACCCTGGGCAGGCAGTTCTGGTAGGCCTCCACCACGCCCTGGATGCCTGTGGGGGGCAGGGGGTGAGCCTGGCCCCCCTGCACTCCCCTCCCCAGGCCTGCCTCGAGCTCCTACCTTCACACTCATCGTCCTCTGGGTTGAAATTGATGGCAAAGTCATGGGACACCTGGGTGGGAATAAGAGGGCTCAGTCAGCTGCTCGTTGCAACACACCCCACTGGCCCCATGTCCCTCGGTCAGCTGCTCCCCCCGTCCCCGGCCCCCATGTCCCCCAGTCAGCTGCTCCCCCCGTCCCCGCCCCCATGTCCCCCGCCTACTGAAGAGGACTCGGTCAGCTGCTCCCCCCGTCCCCGGCCCCCATGTCCCCCAGTCAGCTGCTCCCCCCACCTGGCCCCCATGTCCCCCACCTACTGAGAAAGGTAGGCTTGGAGTTTCTAGGGGAAGCCAAACCCATGGGTGGCCATGTTTTGCAGAGTCATGAGACAGAGGGGGAGGCAGACCTCCCTGGATCCAGCAGTGCCTGAGGCTTACATTAGCCAATAAATCCCCACACACCATTTTTTCTGCTGAAGCCAGTTGAAGTTTTTTGTTGTTTTCTTTTTTCTTTTTTAAAACAGAGTCTTGCTCTACAGGCCAGGCTGGACTGCAGTGGTGCGATCTCAGCTCAGTGCAACCTCTGCCTCCCGGGCTCAAGCAATTCTCTTGCTTCAGCCTCCCGAGTAGCTGGGATTACAAGCATGTGCCACCATGCCCAGCTAATTTTTGTATTTTTGGTAGAGATGGGGTTTCACCATGATGGCCAGGCTGGTCTGGAACTCCTGACCTCAGGTAATCAGCCCGCCTCGGCCTCCCAAAGTGCTGGGATTACAGGCATGAGCCACCACGCCTGGCCGAAGCTAGTTGAATTGTTATGTGCAATAGAGGATTCCACACTAACGTCCTTCCCTGTCTCCTGAAGGAACACGGAGCTGGCCTCCAGACACCCCTCAAGCTAACAAGTCCTAGGAGGCCATAACAAGTCCTAGGAGGCCAAAGGCCAGCCTCTCTGGCTAGAAGGCTGGGGTTCCCGCTTTGCACCCCAATCCCATCCTACAGTCTCCGGTTCCCAGCAGGCAGCCAGGGCTCCCTGGGCCAGGCCGTCCTCTGCCTGGGAGGGCACGGGAAGGGCACAGCTCTGAGGTCTCAGGTTCTGGGCTCTCCTACCTCATACTTGGGAGGGATCCGGGCTCCAAACCCCAAAGCGGAAAACCTCTTGTCGCTGGAAGAGAGGCAGGAGGTCACCAGGAGGCCCTGACCTCTTGTGGCTGCAACGGGGGCCACTTCTGGGGAGACATGACTGGCACCCAAAAGACTGGGGGTGCCCAGGCCTGGGACCACGGCAGTAAGCACCTGCCAGAGGCGGGGAACCGAGGCTCGGGGCAGCAGAGGCACAGGCCCGTGTGCAGGGGGACACGGTCCTGCTGCCCGCGAGCCTGCCTCCCAACTCCACGTTTGTGTACATGCTGTCCCCCTGCAGACGCCTCCCCGGGGGCTCTCAGACCGCGGGAAGGGTCCTGTGGGGCCAAGGAACCCACTGTGGCCCTCACCAACCCAGAAAGAGAGGTCTGTAAGGTAGGGAGCTCAGGGCATCCTCTCCCAAGCCCCAGGCCAGGGGTCTCTGTTGTGGTAAGAAGCTCAGAGCACAGGGTTTTGTGCCGGGCCCTCCCTGGTAGAGCATACGTGGGTGAGCCCCAAGCCTCTGTGACTTCGGTTTGCTATTCTGGCAAAGCGGGACACAGATGTCCCACCAGGACCATGTGCAGAGTCTATGTGGCAGCCTCCAGTAGGGCTACCCAGCCCTTCCTCGCAGAGTCTCTTTTTTTTGAGACGGAGTCTTGCTCTGTCACCCAGGCTTGAGTACAAAGGCGTGATCTTGACTCACTGTAACCTCCGCCTCCCGGGTTCCAGCGATTCTCCTGCCTCAGCCTCCTGAGTAGCTGGAATTACAGGCATCTGCCACCACGCCCAGCTAATTTTTGTATTTTCAGTAGAGATGGGGTTTCACCATGTTGGCCAGGCTGGTCTCAAACTCCTGACCTCAGGTGATCCACCCGCCTCGGCCTCCCAAAGTGCTGGGATTACAGGCATGAGCTACCGTGCCCGGCCCCTCACAGTCTGACAAACTCACAATGCCCACCTCATGGTGCCCCGAGGCCTGACCTGGAGCCCAGGGGGGTGAGGGGAAGCCGGCCGGGTGCACCTGTCATAGCTGACCTGGAGACCAGGGGGTGAGGGGAAGGTGGTGGGCGCACCTGTCATAGTCCTGGCAGATCTCGCCCACGGACACCAGTGCCTTCAGGTACTCGTTCGGCTGGTAGGGGTTGATGTAGTGCAGGGAGCAGCTGTTCCGCGGGTCTCCATTGGAGGCGGTGAAGTCAATGGCCACCTGCAGCGGGCCGGGAGCCAGGAGCTGTGCTGGGCTGGGGCTCCCCGAACCCACTCCTGACAGGTAGAGAAACCGCGCCCAGAGTGGCCAGGACTCAGGGTCAGGGGTCGCGTGGGTGGGTAGGGCTGGGGGGCTGCTGTTGGGGCTGACCCACCTGCTACACAGGGCCAGGAGGGGTCTCCTCAAAACCTGCCAGCCCCTAGGCTCCCTGGATCTCCGGGAGGACACCCCAGCAGGATCACCCTGGCCTTGTGGGGGCCCCGCCCATCCTTCTTAGTGGCCACCCAACCCCTCTACCACCCTCCCCGGCAGGGCCTAAGTGGACCAAGCCTGGTCTGGGTCCCCTCCACATTTCCCACTTGCTGGCTTCTCCCAAAGCCATTCTGGGGCTCGTTCAACAAAACACGAACCAGCGCATCTGCAAATAACACGCGGGTGACACGGGGGCCGTGTATCTGTGGGTGACACGCGGGTGACACGGGGGCCGTGTATCTGTGGGTGACATGCGGGTGACACGGGGGGCCGTGTATCTCTGGGTGACACGCGGGTGACACGGGAGGCCGTGTATCTGTGGGTGACACGCGGGTGACACGGGGGCCGTGTATCTGTGGGTGACATGTGGGTGACACGGGGGGCCGTGTATCTGTGGGTGACACGCAGGTGACACGGGGGGCCGTGTTTCTGTGGGTGACACGCGGGTGACATGGGGGGTCGTGTATCTGTGGGTGACACGGGGGTGCTGTGGGGGTGACACGGGGTGTGCGTATCTGTGGGTGACGCGGGGTCTGCGGGTGACATGGGGGTGACACGGGGTCTGTGCCGGGCTCCTTGGATGACACGTAGAGACTGTGGCTGGTTCACTCAAACGCTCACTCCAGCTTCTCCTCGTTCACGTTTTGTCTGTTGTTAAATGTGTTTGTGGAAGGTAAGCCCTGGTGATGTCACCTCCCAAGGCGGGCTTGGGGCTGCTTCCTGAACCCCAAGCCCGTTTCCTCGCCTGCACAAAAGGGAGGACCCCCAGGAGCCGCGCATGGAGACATCGGCTCACGGGGAACCGCCAGTGCCCTTTCACCCGCCAGGCTGGGACCCCTCGGGAGCGGGGCGGGGGCAGGGGCGGGGGCAGGGGGGACTCCAGGTATCTGGCCTGGTTCCTCCTCCGGGTGGGCGGGGGGCGGGGCCCGGTGTGGAGGAGGGGCGGGGTGGGGCGGGGCCATGGACTGAGGGGGCGGGGCCACTGATTGAGGGGGCGGGGCGGGGCATGGACTGAGGGGGCGGGGCATGGACTGAGGGGGGGCGGGGCGGGGCCATGGATTGAGGGGGCGGGGTGGGGCGAGGCCATGGACGGAGGGGGCGGGGCGGGGCCACGGATTGAGGGGGGGGTGGGGCGGGGCCACGGACTGAGGGGGTGGCATGGGGCGGGGCCATGGACTCACGGTGAAGTGGATCTGGCAGCCGCCCATGATATAGTCCAGGAAGGAGTACACCCTGTGGAACTTCCGGCCGGCGGAGTCAGCGTCCACCCCCACCAGGGACACTGAGGCCAGTGCCAGCTGGGATCCAGGCCTCCCTCCCGCAGGCAGCCCAGTCCCTCTGGGGTGACACCCTCCTCTCCTCTCCCCCATCCTCTCTCCCCAACCTCGCCCTTCCCTGTCTCTCAGCCCCTCCCCAGACGTGCTGGGGCCCACCAGGCCTCTGGTTGAGGGTCCATCCAACAATCAGAGGGGGGCAGCGGAAGCCCCTCCTGTGGGTGGGGAGGCTTCGGGCACAGCCGCCTCTCACCTTGAGGTCAGCCAGGACGACCACTCCTGAGTTCTTATAACTGCGTCTCTTCTGCTTGTATTTGGGGTTCACACAGTCCCACTGGGCCTGGGGCAGGAACAATCAGAGGCCCCCCAGAGTGGTGGCTCTGAACACCTACCAGGGAGACCCCACCCAAGACCATCCCCAATAGCAACGGCAGAGGGCCCCGTGGTGGGGAGGGGTGGGGAGGGGAGGGGAGGGCACTGCTGCAGGGCAGCAGGAAGGGGCAGAGTGGGTCATACGGGAATGAAGAGGGATGGGAGTTGGATCCCCCACCCGGCATGGCCCTGTCATTAAGCCCAAGGACACTGAGGCCCAGGGACGGGGGAGGAAGCAGGGCCCAGGGTAGCCTCCCCACTGCACCCTCACCCGGCTGCTGTGGGCTGGGCAGACACAGGGGAGGGCACCCCTTGGCCCCACCTCCCACCACCCCTGTGCCCAGCCCCAGATGGTGACTGAAATGTCCAGCTGAACCTGATGGGGGCCACCCCTGCTACGACCCCTCAGGAGCCAGCACCAGGGTTCACCATCCCCAGCCTTCTCTGGTTATAACAAGTCATTGTCACCACTCCCCACAACCCCGTCAGGACAGTGGGACAGGGTTTCACAGCCTCTGTGGCAGGGCCAACACAGGCGTAGCCCAGGTGTGCCCCCGGCTCACCTGCCCCTCCCCAGAGGCCCCCCTCACCTGCCCCTCCCTGAAGGCCCCCTCCCCCTGCTAACTGCCCCTCCCTGGAGGCCCCCCTCACCTGAACCTCCCCAAAGGCCCCCCCAACCTGCTCCTCCCCAGAGGTGCCCACCCACATGCCCCTCCAAGGAGGCCCCTACCCCACCCCCCACCTCCTCACCTGACAATTCCTGGAGGTACCCACCTCCTGCTCACCTACCCCTCCCCGAAGGCCCCCCTCCACCCCCACCTGACCCTCCCTGGAGGAACCCCCACCCTGTCCTGCTCACCTGCCCCTCCTCAAAGGCCTTCTGCATCTCCTCGAAGGTGGTGGAGAATTCTCCGATGAAGTCGTGCTTTCCTCGAGAGTCGTAATCCCAGACCAGGCACTGGGGAGCCCAGTCCTCCTCAGCACTGCTGTCTGGGGGCCCCAGGACCCTCCCACCCGAGCCCAGGTGTCTCCATCCCAGCCCACATCCAGGCCACCCCCTCACTGCCCCCTTGGTCCGTCCCGTCCCCCACCTTTAGAGGCCTTGTCTCCTCGCAGCTGCAGAGGGAACTCAGAGAGACCTTGAAGGCCTCCCACACTGGGTTCAGGTTGTTCTTCACCACCTGTGGGCCGGGAGGGGCTGGCTCAGGGGAGGCCCAGGGCCCTGGGATCCTTGGGGGGGATAGAGACCTGGGTGGAAGAGCAGCTGTGAGGCGGGCACAGCTGGCCCTGACCCTGCATCACCCCAGACAGCACCGGGGCCCTGAGCTGGGGCTGGCACCCCCTCCCTGCACGAAGCCGTGTGAGGACCCGGGAGCCACATTTCCGAGCCCTGTGCCTCCACCTTCGTAACTTCTGCCACCTCTGAGCCACCTGCGCTGCTCTCTTCCTTAAATAGATTCATTTTCACTCAAGTTAATTTCTCTCAAAAGAAAGCACTCTCTCCCTGCCGTCGCTGAAATCCCATTTCACCTGCAGGAAGTGGAAGGTAGGTCTAAAAATAATCACAGCCACGACTACACAAGCCTGCTGGATTCTGGCCACAGCCACGGCCACCAGGGCCCTGCGCCTGCGGCTCCCTGCTGGATTCTGGCCACAGCCACGGCCACCAGGGCCCTGCGCCTGCGGCTCCCTGCTGGATTCTGGCCACAGCCACGGCCACCAGGGCCCTGCGCCTGCGGCTCCCTGCTGGATTCTGGCCACAGCCACGGCCACCAGGGCCCTGCGCCTGCGGCTCCCTGCTGGATTCTGGCCACAGCCACGGCCACCAGGGCCCTGCGCCTGCGGCTCCCTGTTGGATTCTGGCCATAGCCACAGCCACCAAAGCCCTGCGCCCGCAGCTCCCTGTTGGAGGCTGGGAGCTCCTCCCGTGTGGCCAGAGATGCGGGAGGGCTGGGGACAGCCCCTTCCCCTCCCTGCGTTCCCATCCCCGGCCGCTCACCTCCGTCCTGTACACCAGCTGCAAGCCCTGGTCGTCGTTGACCCTGTAGAGCTCCAGGAAGGGGTCGGACTTGCTGAAGAGGTCCTGGGGAGAGGCACAAGGGCTGCTGGGCCAGGCACTGTGAGATCGGGCTTTGGATGGGAGCTGGCTTTGTCGTTTCCCAGGGCTCACTTCATGCCACCAGCCGCTAATTCCTCAGGCACAAAACGAGGCAGCCAGTCCCCGCCGACAGCATCTCGTCCCTCCCTCCCGCCCCCAGGGATCTGACCACGGGGGGCAACTCAGCCCTCCATGGAGTCACCCTGCACACCCTGCGACTCAGCCCTCCACGGACTCGCCCTACACACCCTGCGACTCAGCCCTCCACGGAGACGCCCTACACACCCTGCGACTCAGCCTTCCACGGAGACGCCCTACACACCCTGCGACTCAGCCCTCCACAGACTCGCCCTACACACCCTGCGACTCAGCCCTCCACGGACTCGCCCTACACACCCTGCGACTCAGCCCTCCACGGACTCGCCCTACACACCCTGCGACTCAGCCTTCCACGGAGACGCCCTACACACCCTGCGACTCAGCCCTCCACAGACTCGCCCTACACACCCTGCGACTCAGCCCTCCACGGACTCGCCCTACACACCATGCGACTCAGCCCCTCCAGGGAGACGCCCTACATGGCGGGGTTGGACCCTGTTCTGCCCACCCATGTGACGAGCCCGCAGAACTGCGCGCTGTTCCAGTTCCTCCTGTCACGACAGTGGCCTCGGGGGTGCTGGGCCTATTTCCCCATCCCTGAGCAGGGTCATGAGTGGTCCCCACAGGAGGGAGCTGCCCCAGCCCCAGCCCAGCTGCCAGGAGGGGCGGGAGAGCTAATGGCGGTGACAGTGATGATGGCGACCGTGATGGCAGCACGCCCAGCCCCAGGCACACTCCGCACACATCTCACACGAGACATAGCCACGCAAGGTCAGCGCTGGGCAGGGACTGGGTTTTCGAACCGGTTCCCGGACCTCAGCCTGAGCCAGGTGTGCCCGGCACCTGCACTCACCTTGTCGTCCAGCTTCCTGGCCCGGAAGGAGAGTTCCACGTAGCCGTTGTTCCCCGAGATGTCCTCGGCGATCACCTGGCAGGGGGACGCCCGGGCTCCAGGCTTGGCCAGGTGGGGCCTGACCCCACCGTGGAGGACCCGAGGCCCCAGGCTGGCTGACCCCACCCAGCGGGGCCTGAGAGGAGGCGTCTGTGTACCCCCGGGGCTGTGTAGCTGCCGGCTCCTGCAGACCCTCCCTGGACGGCACGCTGCTGCCCATCTTCCCCCCAGAACACCCCTGGGAGCCACAGCAGCAGGGCCTGCAGGCTGCGGCGGGTGCGCCCGGGCCTCACCGTGATGCTGGACTTGCCGGCGTTCCTGCCAAACTTGAGCAGCAGCGGGCGGGTCACCTTCTTCTGGGCCACGATCTGTAAGTCAGAGGCGTCAGGCAGGGAGGGGCAGGCGGGGACGGCTCCTGACCCTGGAGACCCCACCGCGCCCTCACCCGGACTCTCAGGCCTGTCCTGTCTCCCCATCCCCCACCATGAGCTTCACTGCCCAGGGCCTGTGCCCCCTTTGTGGCTGCTCTCAAGCACCTGTCATCCCTGTGTGGCCACCCCTGCACGTCCACCACCTCACGGGGCCAGCAGTCGCCCAGGAGAGGCAGAGGTCATCATACCTATTTACCAGGTGAGGAAACAGGCTCAGGTGGAAGCCAGGAAGCAGCTCACAGCCCAGCCGGCCTGCACCTGCACAGGTGTGGCGGACGCCCCTCCACAGGTAAGCAGGGCTGCCCTGACCCTCTCCAGGCCCAGGTAAGAACCCGCAGAAGCAGAGGCGAGGCAGGTCAAACGGCCCCAGACCCTCACGCCCAGCATGCCCACGTAGCCACGGGCGGCAGAAAGGGTGTGAGCGAGGTGCCGGCCCGGGACCCCACCACCCACTCCTCTCCGAAGGTGCCGAGGAGCAGAGCTGATTGTTCGAAGTGGACTGGGGCTTAGATGCTGGGGACCTCCTCATGCAGCCGGGGCCGCCTCCTCCTCACCAGGCCCTGCCGGACTTCCGCCCCATCGGCTATGAGCCCACCTGGGGTGGGTGGCGGATGACAGGCCCAAGCCCCTGCAGCCAGGTCATCTCCTCAGTGGGGAGCAGGACGGGGGCACATGGCCCTCCCAGGCTCCGTGTCCTAAAGGACACGGTGATGACCCCGGCCAAGCGGGGTGGCCGTCATCTCCTCACACGTAAGTGTTCTCAGCAACCATCGAATGGCCCACCAGGTAGCAGGTGTGTGCTTCCCACCTGCCCTCACACCTGCTACTGCCTGGCGGATGCTGGGAGGTCACAATGAGGTAGGCTGAATACAAAGCAGGGAGGGGCAGTCCCTCCACCCCCCACCAGGGCCGGCCTGGCCAGCAGCTTCTGAGCATGCGGCACTTTCCACACAGAAGAGAAAGCAGATCCCAGGTCAGGGCTGGCGAAGTCAAGTCAGGCTAAGGGGTGGGAAGGCTCTTTTAGGGGTGCAAAGGGGTCCTGGGTGCTGGGAGGGGGAGCCTCAGGCCAGGCCCCCCAAGATTCCCTGATTCAAAGGTTTCCTTCTGGGGCTCCTGAGCCAGGGCCTCTGCCTCACACCTGGGACTCGCCTGCCGGCCTGGTTTGCTTCCAGGGAGGGCGCAGGAAAGGAGTGGCCTCCCCTTTCTGGCAGGAGAGCAGGTCCTTAGGAGAGAAATGGGCTCAGGCTAACACAACAGATTCCCCTACCAGGAAATACAAGATCGCTGATTTGTGCCAACAGCGTTTAATAAGCACTTCCTGGATGCCTGGCTCTGGGCTGAGTTACTGTTTACTTGAATCACATGAGGAAACAGTTGAGGCAGAAGTCAGAGGTCAGGTCAGGCTCAAAGCCACAGCACAGGGACTGGATGCCAGTAGCTTCTCCCTTGACCGTGGTGCCCTGCAGGTCAGCTGGGTGGCCACAGAGCAGGAACCCACGAGGGGCCTCCTCATTGCTGGAGGTTTGCACATATCCACAGCACACGTGCTCACACACACATTCATATCTGCACGCAGGTGTCCACACGGACCCTGTGTGTGTGCTTATGTGAACAGGCATAGGATGTCCTGCACGGATTATGACATACGTGTGCACCTGTGTGTACATAGAAAGGTGTCCAGGCCAGACACAGTGGCTCATGCCTATAATCCCAACATTTTGGGAGCCCAGGGTGGGTGGATTGGTGAGCCCGGGAGTTCAAGACCAGTTGGGGCAACATGGTGAGACCCCTGTCTCTTCAAAAAATGCAAAACGTAGCCAGGTCTGGTGGCGTACACCTGCAGTCCCAGCTACTCAGGAGGCTGAGGTGAGAGGACTGCCTGAGCACAGGCTGGTGAGGCTGCAGGGAGCCGTGACTGTCCCACTGCACTCCAGCCTGGGCGGCAGAGTGAGAACCCAACTCAAAAAAACATAAAAAGCATGTCTATATTTCTGTGTCCGTGCCATCCTCTTCCATCTGTGCCCTCCCTAACTCTCGGTTTCCTTATCTAAAAAATGGGGAGGACAACAGGATCGATGGCAGGCCAGCTCCGACCGAGGCTGCAGTGGGATGAGTCACACAGATGTTATGTTGGGTAAAAGAATTCCACAGCAGGGAGAACACGCGCTGTGATTCATGGACGTGGAATTCCAGAACAGACGAACCAGGCGGGGAGCTGGTGGCAAAGGGGCAGGGGGAGCTGCGGGTGACGGGATGTTCCGTGTGATGGGTGACAGGATGTTCCATGTGACGGGTGATGGGATGTTCCGTGTGATGGGTGATGGGATGTTCCATGTGAGCAGATGACGGGATGTTCCATGTGATGGGTGAAAGGATGTTCTGTGTGACGGGTGACAGGATGTTCCGTGTGACGGGTGATCGGATGTTCCGTGTGAGTGGGTGATGGGATGTTCCATGTGATGGGTGATCGGATATTCCGTGTCAGCGGGTGACGGGATGTTCCGTGTGATGGGTGACGGGATGTTCCATGTGATGGGTGAGATGTTCTGTGTGATTGGTGAGATGTTCCATGTGACGGATGATGGGATGTTCCGTGTGACAGGTGACGGGATGTTCCATGTGATGGGTTACGGGATGTTCCGTGTGACGGGTGGCGGGATGTTCCATGTGACAGGTGATGGGATGTTCCGTGTGACGGGTGAGATGTTCCGTGTGATGGGTGACGGGATGTTCTGTGTTACAGGTGACGGGATGTTCCGTGTGAGTGGGTGATGGGATGTTCCATGTGACGGGTGACGGGATGTTCCGTGTTACAGGTGATGGGATGTTCCATGTGACGGGTGACGGGATGTTCCGTGTTACAGGTGATGGGATGTTCCGTGTGATGGGTGACGGGATGTTCCGTGTTACAGGTGACGGGATGTTCCGTGTGACAGGTGATGGGATGTTCCGTGTGACGGGTGAGATGTTCCATGTCAGCGGGTGACGGGATGTTCCGTGTGATGGGTGAGATGTTCCGTGTGATGGGTGATGGGATGTTCCGTGTGACGGGTGATGGGATGTTCCGTGTCATGGGTGAGATGTTCCGTGTGATGGGTGATGGGATGTTCTGTGTGACGGGTGATCGGATGTTCCGTGTGAGTGGGTGATGGGATGTTCCATGTGATGGGTGATCGGATGTTCCGTGTCAGCGGGTGACGGGATGTTCCATGTGATGGGTGAGATGTTCTGTGTGATTGGTGAGATGTTCCATGTGATGGATGATGGGATGTTCCGTGTGACAGGTGACGGGATGTTCCATGTGATGGGTTACGGGATGTTCCGTGTGACGGGTGGCGGGATGTTCCATGTGATGGGTGAGATGTTCTGTGTGATTGGTGAGATGTTCCATGTGACGGATGATGGGATGTTCCGTGTGACAGGTGACGGGATGTTCCATGTGATGGGTTACGGGATGTTCCGTGTGACGGGTGGCGGGATGTTCCGTGTGACAGGTGATGGGATGTTCCGTGTGACGGGTGAGATGTTCCGTGTGATGGGTGACGGGATGTTCTGTGTTACAGGTGACGGGATGTTCCGTGTGAGTGGGTGATGGGATGTTCCATGTGACGGGTGACGGGATGTTCCGTGTTACAGGTGATGGGATGTTCCATGTGACGGGTGATGGGATGTTCCGTGTTACAGGTGACGGGATGTTCCGTGTGACAGGTGATGGGATGTTCCATGTGACGGGTGACGGGATGTTCCGTGTTACAGGTGACGGGATGTTCCGTGTGATGGGTGACGGGATGTTCCGTGTTACAGGTGACGGGATGTTCCGTGTGACAGGTGATGGGATGTTCCGTGTGACGGGTGAGATGTTCCATGTCAGCGGGTGACGGGATGTTCCGTGTGATGGGTGAGATGTTCCGTGTGATGGGTGACGGGATGTTCCGTGTGACGGGTGACGGGATGTTCCGTGTGATGGGTGAGATGTTCCGTGTGATGGGTGATGGGATGTTCTGTGTGACGGGTGACAGGATGTTCCGTGTGACGGGTGATCGGATGTTCCGTGTGAGTGGGTGATGGGATGTTCCATGTGATGGGTGATCGGATGTTCCGTGTCAGCGGGTGACGGGATGTTCCATGTGATGGGTGAGATGTTCTGTGTGATTGGTGAGATGTTCCATGTGACGGATGATGGGATGTTCCATGTGACAGGTGACGGGATGTTCCATGTGATGGGTTATGGGATATTCCATGTGACGGGTGACGGGATGTTCCGTGTGACAGGTGATGGGATGTTCCGTGTGACGGGTGAGATGTTCCATGTCAGCGGGTGACGGGATGTTCCGTGTGACGGGTGACGGGATGTTCCATGTGACGGGTGATGGGATGTTCCGTGTGACGGGTGAGATGTTCCGTGTGATGGGTGACGGGATGTTCCGTGTTACAGGTGACGGGATCTTCCGTGTTACAGGTGATGGGATGTTCCGTGTGATGGGTGAGATGTTCTGTGTCAGCGGGTGACGGGATGTTCCGTGTGACGGGTGAGATGTTCCGTGTGATGGGTGATGGGATGTTCCATGTGACGGGTGATGGGATGTTCCATGTGAGCAGATGACGGGATGTTCCATGTGATGGGTGAAGGGATGTTCCATGTGACGGGTGAGATGTGATGGGTGATGGGATGTTCCGTGTGACGGGTGATCGGATGTTCCGTGTCAGCGGGTGATGGGATGTTCCGTGTGATGGGTGAGATGTGACAAGTGATGGGATGTTCTGTGTGATGGGATGTTCCGTGTGACGGGTGATTGGATGTTCCATGTCAGCAGGTGACAGGATGTTCCGTGTGAGGGGTGAAGGGATGTTCTGTGTGACAGGTGAGATGTTCCGTGTGACGGGATGTTCTGTGTGACGGGTGATGGTCAGGTGTGTACAGTCACCTAAACTTGTCAATCTCAACCCTTAAGATTGATGCATTTTATCGTAAAAATTTTTTTTTTTTTGAGACAAAGACTCACTGTCACCTGGGCTCGTGTGCAGTGGTGCGATCTCGGCTCGCTGCAACCTCTGCCTCCCAGGTTCAAGCAATTCTCCTGCCTCAGCCTCCCAAGTAGCTGGGACTACAGGCGCGCACCACCACGCCTGGCTAATTTCTTTTCTATTTTTAGTAGAGACGGGGTTTCATCATGTTGTCCAGGCTGGTCTCGAACTCCTGACCTCGTGATCCCCCCACCTCGGACTTCCAAAGTGCTGCGATTACAGGCGTGAGCCACCGTGCCCGGCCTGTAAATTTTACCTCAATAAAAAAGAAGGACCCGTCCTGGCAAGGTGTGAGGATTCCGTGCAGCACAGGAAGTGCTTAGCGCAGTGTCCCGCACCAGCACATCAACAGACACTCTCATCACGACTTGCAGAAGCCACTTTTGGGCTGGCCGTGGAGGCCGTAACCCAGAGAGCATCACCAAGGCAGTGGCCACCGTAGGACCTGCCGCTCACAAGGAGGCTTTTTTTTTTTTTTTTTGAGACAGAGTCTCAATCTGTCACTCAGGCTGGAGTGCAGTGGTGAGATCTCCACTCACTGCAACCTCTGCCTCCCGGGTTCAACCGATTCTCCTGCCTCAGCCTCCAGAGTAGCTGGGATTACAAGCGTTTGCCACCACGCCCGGCTAATTATTGTACTTTTTGTAGAGATGAGGTTTCAGCATGTTGGCCAGGCTGGTCTCGAACTCCTGACCTCAAGTGATCTGCCTGCCTCGGCCTCCCACAGTGCTGGGATCACAGGTGTGAGCCACCACGGCCGGCCACCAGGAGACTTTTAGGTGCTGATATGGAGGGGCTGCTGCACGTCGTGGAAGTGAAAACGTAGGATGCAGAACAGGGAACGTAATTTGTGTATTTTTGAAAAAAGAGGAAAAGTGGGCTGGGCACCGTGGCTCACGCCTGTAATCCCAGCACTTTGGGAGGCCAAGGCGGGCGGATCTCGAGGTCAGGATTTCAAGAGCAGCTTGACCAACATGGTGAAACCCCGTCTCTACTGAAAATACAAAAATTAGCTGGGCGTGGTGGCGGGCGCCTGTAATCCCAGCTACTCAGGAGGCTGAGGCATGAGAATCGCTTGAACCCAGGAGGTGGAGGTTGCAGTGAGCCGAGATCACGCCACTGCACTCCAGCCTGAGCGACAGAGCTAGACTACATCTCAAAAAAAAGAAAAAAAAAGAAAAAGAAAAAAGAGGAAAAGTGATAGGCTGGTTTGCTCCTGTGAAAATCTCTCTCTGGACAATGTCCAGGGACCTGGCAGCAGCTGGATGGGGCAGGATGGAGGCGCTCCACAGCCTTTTATACCTTCAGGCTTTAAAACATACGAATGTATTACCCAGTTCAAAATTACATGTATATTTTAATCTAATAACGACTGTTCAGGAGGAGCTGAGGAGGGGGCAGAGCCAGGTTGGCCACCCCAGCAGGGTCCCTGCGGTGCTGGTACATCAGCCTTGAATCGGCTGTGGCCCCCATGCCAACCGTCCTCCTCCCTCCGAGGGGACGGGGCACCCACCTGCCCCAGGGTGCACTCCATGCCCCCCAGGAAGTCGTCCTCCTGACAGCTGAAGCCGCTGGGCCCATGCGTGTCGTACACCTCAAAGCGCAGCCTCTGCACCTCCTCGAAGTAGTAGTCCACCGTGAAGACCTTGGAGAACACGGGATGCAGGCTGCTCCGGACCACCTCGGTTCTGCCCACCTGCAAGTGCACCTGTGAGCCGACCCCACTCCAGAGGCTTCCACCCCGGGCTCCAGACCTCCATCTCCCCTCTGCCGCTCACCCACGCCCATGCACCTCAGGAGGACTCACACCCTCGGAAGACCTCCTGCCTGCTCTCTGTCCATGGGACCACAATCCCGAGGGCCACCCTGGGGGTCACCCCTGGCCACCACTGTCTGCTCCACCCTCAGATCACAGATGGGGAAACTGAGGCTCACAGAGGACGAGAATGACACGCTGAGTCGGGGGCGAGATCAGATTCACACCCTGGGCTGGGCAGCCCTAAAGTGCAGGCCGCTCCCCAGCACCAGCTGAGTGGGGAGGGGGCGTAGGGTACAGGGGTACCCTCCCTCCTGGCTGGGGTACCATGGGCTCACCAGCTTCTCCCATCCCATGCAGTTCCCTGGTCCAACTGCCCCGTAAGGACAAGACCCAGCTGGGCCAGTAGGCTACTCATTTCAGAATCCTGAAAAATCCTGCACCTCAAACCAAGGGCAAACATGGGCCACCCGTACAGCTCACGCTCTGAGGGTGCGGGCACGAGGCCTCCGTGGGGATGGTGGGCTCGGGATGTGAAGGGTGGGCACGGGGCCTCGGCGGGGAGGGTG
Organism: Pan troglodytes; assembly: GCF_028858775.2. Lineage (NCBI taxonomy): Eukaryota > Metazoa > Chordata > Mammalia > Primates > Hominidae > Pan > Pan troglodytes. Next base: position 87,782,820 of record NC_072416.2, on the reverse strand, counting down.
GGCTCAGGCTGTGAGGGGCGGGCACGGGGCCTCCGGGGGCAGCCGGAACCCTGGGGACAGGCGGTGAGGGCGGGGCAGGCCCTTCACCCTCAAGGTGGATGACCGGAGACACCACCGGGTGACCGCGTCCCTTCCACCGCCCGAGCAGCCGCAGGGGTCCGCCTGCCCACTCCGCCCGGGCCCGCGCGCTGGAGCCTGGAGAGACCCCTGCGCCGGGGAAAAGCGCTGGCGCCCCGCGCGGACTGGGGTTCGAATTCCGGCTCCTCCGCCCGCTGCGGCTTCGCGCCATGCGTTTCTCGCCCTTTCGAGGTGAAGCCACGCGTTTCACGCGAGATGGTGACCGAGGAAGCGCCCGTCTGGCACCGGCCCTGTGCCCCTTCCGACCCCAACCGCGATCACAGCGGGTTCGCTTGAGACCCACGTTGGAGCGGGAGCCCCGGACGCCTGGAGGTCCGCACCGCCGCGCGCGCTCCCTCGCCGGCCTGCTGCCGCCCCATGGTGAGGAACCGACCCCAGCCCAGCCTCCCGCCCCCCGTCGGCCGGCGCCCCTCACCCCTCAATCTCCTCTGCGCCTCTTGGTCGAGCCCCCTGCCCGCGCCTCATGCCTGGGCGCTTCACTCTGGCCCGGGGCCCCCTCCCCGAACCCTGGGCCGCACCCCTCACTGCGGGGCACCCCCCTCTCTCCTCCGAACCCCGCTCGCCGCCACCTCCTCCAGCCCAGCCTCTCCCCACAGCTCTGGACACCCCACCCCCAGACCTGGTAACCCCCAACCCTGACCCCGAGCTGAGCCCCAGCTCCGGGGGGCCCCGCCTTGCGCCCCACTGGCCTGAGCGCGCCCGCTCTGGTCTCCGCATCCCCAGCTCGGCGCCAGCCCCGGCCCGGTGGCCTCTCGGCCTCCCACGCCCCGGCCCTACCTGCACCCACTGGCCCTGCGCCTGCTGCAGCAACGCCACGCTGGGGTCGGACTTGGTGAGCGGGTCGCGGTCCAGCAGGTGCCGGCAGCTGAGCCGCAGCTCCACCTTCGAGGCGCAGGGCGCGGGCAAACCCCCGGGGGTTGCCGCCGCCCCGCGCTCCGAGCCCGCGCTCATGCTCCCGGCGTTCGGGGGCCCGGCTGGGCGCACTGAGGGGCCGCTGCCCGCGAGTCGGCGCCGCCGCGGCGCCCGGGAAATGGTGGCCGGCCCAGGCGTGGCCGCGCTTCCCTGAACGCCTGCCGGGCGCGGGCGCACGTGGCTCGGGCGGCCGCCGCGCGGGGACTGCAGGGGGTGGGGCGCGGCCGGGGGGCGGGGCCGGGGAGGGGCGCGGCGGGAAATAAGGGCAGGGGGCAGAGGCAGAGGTGCCCCTCGGAGATGCCCGGGAGGAGACAGCTTCTAATTCCCCGGGGACCCCCCCCAACTGATAGCTTTGGGGTCAGGTCGGGCGCGCCCTCCCCGGCTGTGCGCATCCCCGGCCCAGGGACCGGCTCCGGGCTGGAGGCTGCAGGCTGGAGGCTCCGAGCTGCGCGGGGCCTGAGCCCGGGTTCGGACCCAGGCAGACACTAGGGGAGGCAAAAGGGGGACCCCAGCTTGGCACCAGATCCCCGCACCCTTCCCAGATCTCTAGGATCCCATTTCCAGGCTCCGCTGGTTTCGGGTACTCGCCACCTCCATCAACAAGCATTTAGTGGGCGCCTATTGTGTGCAGGCGCCGCGCTTGTCTGGGGCTGGAAGGACCGTCCCGGGGGGCCGAGGGCTGAATCGGGGTCTGACTCGGAGGGGTCCGCGGGGCAGGGTCCACACCAGTCCCCCGAGGCCGGGGCGGGGCGGGGCAGGCCTGGGTTCCGTGGGGGGTGGGCCCGCTCCGCCCTGAACTTCACTCCCCCACCTTCCCCATCACCGGTCCCGGGGGAGGGAGCAGCGGAAGAGGAGGCGTTGGCGGGGACAGAAACCACCTCCCAGCCCACTCTTTTTGCCAATTTCTGCCTAAAAATAGGGCACGGACCTCGCCAAAAGCCACGGGGGTGGGGGGCGAGGGTAAGGGAGACATTAAGACTGAAGAGGTGAAGGTGAAGAGGCGGGAAGACCGGGTGCTCCGGCTCAGCCTCAGCAATCAGGACTCTAGAAGAAGACCCTGGGGTCAGAGGGGACCGCCGCCGACAGGGCGAGGAGGCTCAGGGCCCCGCCGGCGGGAGGCAGCACCCGGCAGCCTCGGCCTGGGAGGAGGAACGCGGCCAGCGGCGTCCCCTCGCGGTCGGACGGCGGGATTGCGCCGGGCGCGACTGCAGGGCGGGGAGGCCCCACGGGGCTGGCAGGGCCGGGAGAGGCCATGGAGACCGGCTCCTGCCTTCCCGGGAGGTTGGCTAAAGAGGCGAGGAACAGGTCAGGGCGCAGCGAGGCCTGCAGGGCCCCATCTGCTGTCTCCCCGGCCTCTGGGCCTCCTCCCTGAAGCCCGCAATGGGCAGAGGCCAGTCCCGCTCTCTAGAGACCAGTCTGGGCCTTCCCGGCCCTGTGTCCTCCTCAGCCCAGCCTTCCAGGCTGCCGGGAGGCCACATCCCGGTCCCCAACCACTTCCATGGGAAAAGGATGCGAAATTCAGGCAAAGGGTGCGGGCGCCCAGGCAGCTCCTGCAGGCCATGCCTCCCGCTCGGTTCCAGCAGCCCTGGGACAGTTTTCCCCAGACCAAGCTCCGCTTCCTGCCTTGACCTCACCCGAAAGCTCCTCACCACCGCCCTGAGGTTTGCTTGTCTGCAGTGTGGCGTGAGGCCTGAGGTCCACCAGGCTGTCTGAGGGGTACCCGGCTTAAACCTGGAACACCCCAGTTCAGCCCTTGGCTGTCACATAGCGGCACCCTGGCAAAATAACAGATGGCTTCCAAGCAAAGGACGCAGGGAGCCAAGAAAGATCACAGAGTTTGGGAATTTGAGTCTCTGAAGCCCAGGGCGATTTTCATCCACCCACTGGGATCTCCAGCCACAGCCCTCGGCCGGCTTGGTGTCTCCTGACTGACAGCCCTGACTGCAGCCTGCTCTAATGGAGAGAAACCACAGAAGGAAAAGCCGATTCCCCTGTGGCACTGGTGTCTGGATGCTGCCTGCCCTTGCTCAGGGATCAGCCCGCAGTAGGCCCAGGTACAATGGAAGGACCCCGCAGGCTATGTGGAGCCATCTTTCCAAGGCTCCCCCTCCCAGCTTTCCCTGCAGGGCCAGACACAGGAAATGAGATCCACACACATACACGCAGGAATAATAACCGTGTTCCTTGTTGAAATATTAGACAATGCAGATAGGGAGTAAAAACAAGTTTCCAGACCCCAAAGCAGCCCATCACCTCCCCACATCTAACCCTCCAGGTTTTTTTTTTTATGTGCAAATTTCTTTTAATTGTCAAAAAAAAAAAAAAAAGGTGCCTAACTCTCAGAGCCCTTCCCACACTTGAGAGGACTCTTCAGTATCTGCACGCCAGGCTCATCACGCAGGCCAGGCCCGGGACCCCACGCCAGGCCCATCACGCGGCCCGGGCCCGGGACCCCACGCCAGGCCCATCACGCGGCCCGGGCCCGGGACCCCACGCCAGGCCCATCACGCGGCCAGGGCCCGGGACCCCACGCCAGGCCCATCACGCGGCCCGGGCCCGGGACCCCACGCCAGGCCCATCACGCGGCCCGGGCCCGGGACCCCACGCCAGGCTCATCATGCGGCCCGGGCCCGGGACCCTGCCTGGCACGGTCGGAGCACCATAGGTGTTGGCGCAGATGGTTTCTGTTCTGTAACCTGCTTTTTTCTTTCTTATTGACAATATTGCATTCGATGGTTAGCCTGGATCCCCTCATCACCGGGTTACCTATGAGACCCTCTGATTAGCGCCGACCCCCACGGCTATCCAGAGGCGTACACATGATCAATTTTAGGAGCAGCAATGACATATTTGTGCCCAAGTGCCCTGTGTGGCTTCCTGGCATCCAGGACTCAGATACTTTTCAGGCCCAAGTGCCTCTGCCTCAGCCTCTCCCACCACCCGACCCCTACCTACCCTGCAAAGCCCGGCCCAGTCTGAACCGCCACCCGACCCCTACCTACCCTGCAAAGCCCGGCCCAGTCTGAACCGCCACCCGACTCCTACCTACCCTGCAAAGCCCGGCCCAGTCTGAGCTGCCACCCGACTCCTACCTACCCTGCAAAGCCCGGCCCAGTCTGAACCGCCACCCGACCCCTACCTACCCTGCAAAGCCCGGTTCAGTCTGAACCGCCACCCAACATCCCTCCCTGGGCTCCCGGCCCACACGTCCACAACATCAGTTCCACTGTCCAGGGCTGTGCTGCCCATGACCTCGTCCACCCTGGACCAGGAGTCCACCGAGGCCTGAGTTAACACCAGGACAGGTCCCAACACAGAGTCTAAGACAACAAACTCCAGGCGGATGAAGTGCGGATCAGCGAATGAAACGCAGCTCTGGTGGCTGCTCTCTGGTCCTGGATCTACCTCGAGGGTGTCATCTCCATCAGTCACAGAGTCCCCATCTCCCATTTCAGTAACACTGGCCACGAGGCCAACCGGGAGCAGGGAAACCTGCCCAGGGCCTCCAGAGGTTCCTGGCAGACCCCAGCCCCACTGCTACTGCCTTGAGGCACATCCCCTGGAGCCGGTGCTCTCCCCCACACTCTGACAGCCCCTTGTCCCTGAGCCAGGTCCAGAGTCCATGGCCTCCTCCCTGGCCGTCCTGAGCACACAGCCGGTGTGCTCCAGTGGACCGGTCCGGGGCTCGGTCCCCACCCCTGAATGCAGGGTCCTCGAACCTGCCCTTCATGTGGAGAGATTGTCCCAGAAGGTGCCTCAAAACAAGAAATTGCAGAGGGTGGGGGTTACTAACAGGATTGTTTAACAAGATTGTTTAACAGGAAACAGCTCTCCACGTGTCCGGATGGGTGCTGCTTTTTTTAATCTGGTTGCAAACCTACCCTTTTCTTTTCTTTCCTCCTAAAGAAAGGTTATTTTATCTTAGAACATCTGCAACCTGTCTGGATCAGATTGTTTTCCTGCAGGATCTGATGCTGATCTTATTTGAGAAATCAACCATGCCCAGAGGCGGCCACGCCGGCTGTTGGCTGAGACAACACACCTGGCCAGTCTCAGATCCTCGCTGACCTTGTTACAGCCTCAGAGACCTGGGGACTGATGAGGGGGACTTTCTCCTCCACCACACTCAGCACATGCAGGCACGCACGAGCACACGCCACACACGTGTGCCAAATACCGCAGACACGTGCACATACTCATGGAGAGACAGCCCACACGCAGACACGCCAGGCACCCAAGACACACAAGCGCAGACACAGGCCACCCCAGGGCAACATCTGTTCCAACCAGGGGGTCCCTTGGTGGAAGGAAGGTCCTCCACTTCCTTCCCCCAACACCGTCTTCTGGGTGTGGACGAGACCCCCTTCTTCGAGACTCCCTTCTCCTCCAGGCGCGTTCTCGCGTGCAGCCCCGGGCCGCCATCCCTCCTGCCCCTTGTCTGCATGCAGCCAGGAGCAGACCATCCCAGCCCCCAGCATCTCTGCCCAGCAGGAGACACCACTGCTGGCGGGAGACATGGCTCAGAGAGGGCGTTGTGGTGGCTGAGACCACACAGCAGGGGTGGAGCTGGAACCCAGAACCCAGCGCTCACGCCTTCCTTGGCCCGTCCAGGCCCTGGGGTGGAACTGGAACCCCGCTCAGAACCCAGCGCTCACGCCTTCCTTGGCCTGTCCAGGCCCTGGGGTGGAACTGGAACCCCGCTCAGAACCCAGCGCTCACGCCTTCCTCGGCCTGTCCAGCCCCCGGCGTGGCTTGATGGCTTTGCTGCCCTTGCCGAGAATGTTCCCAGCCGACCCTCAGGAGCACTTACTGTGGAGGCCCAGTCTTCACAGCCCCTGTGCAGTGAGACGCAGGGGTCAGGGTCCCTGCCCAGGACTGCACACTGGGGACACCGTCCGGGTCTGGCTCTTCCTCACCCCCTTGGGTCCTCCTGAGCCAGGACCCCTCTGTGCTCAGACGCAGGCACCAGCCATCCCAGAGTGCCCAGGACTTGGGCTCCTGGTCCCACTGTCCCCACTCCTGGGTCCTCTCTTCTTTCTGACTGCCAAGCCTGCTGACCAGCAGTGGCCCTGGGCCCCTGGACCACCTCCCCGGCCCCCAGACCGCCTGTACCCACTCACCTCCTCCCGTGCCCGCTCACCTCCTCCCGTGCCCCGCTCACCTCCTCCCGTGCCCGCTCACCTCCTCCCGTGCCCCGCTCACCTCCTCCCGTGCCCGCTCACCTCCTCCCGTGCCCGCTCACCTCCTCCCGTGCCCGCTCACCTCCTCCCGTCCCCGCTCACCTCCTCCTGTTCCCAGGGACCACCTCCCCAGCCCGCGGACCACCTGTGCCCACTTGCCTCCTCCCAGGCTGCCCTTTTGCAGACTTGCCCGGCCTCCCCACCACGCTAACCCTCTGGACCTCACTTCCTTCCAGTGTCCTGTCGACTCCCCAGAACCAACCCCTATAATCCTGAGGTGCTGCTGGGAGGCCTGACACTGGGCGGCTGCTGTCCACGAGGTCCGTGCACTCAGATGAGCAGCTGAAGCCCAAGCTGAGCAGGGCCTCGGAAACCCACGGGCCTGTGAGTGCCACCTGCTCATGACAAGCAGGCTGTGCCCTGGGCGAAGGCCCCCGGCTGATGGTGCCACTGCTGCTGGGGGCTCTGTACCCGACTGGGGGGCCAACCCCTCAGACAGCAGCTGTGGGGTCACTGGCTTCTAAGCCTGTGTCGCCACCGCCCTGCTCCACTGAGGCTCTTCTGAGACCAGCACTCTCTACCCCAGTGCCACCCCTCTGCTCGGCGCTGGCGCCTCTGTGGCCACACACCTTCCTGGTGCCCACCTGTCCCCTCAGCCAGTGTGCTCCAAGGTCAAAGGAGGCTTCCGGGAGAGCACAGTGTTGCGTCCAGCTCGTGCTTGAGGGAGGGGCTCGCACAAGGGTGAGCGTCAGGAGATGGGCACCAGATGAGTGGCTGCTGACCACAGGGCCAGGGCAGGAGTAGAGAGGCCCAGAGGAGACTCTGGTCCCGTGGGAGGCGATGGCCGGCAGGAGCTGTGTCCCCGGGGCCGGTGTCCTCAGGCCATCCCAACTGATGGACGTCCTGGTTTTAGTCTTGCTTGAGTCATCGGAGGCTTTTGATGCTATTCTTGGTAAAAAGCCGGCCTGGAAGGCTGCTCGGACACTTCCCTCCGCTCTCTGGTCCCTTTCATCAATAGCCTAGTTCTTCTCCCTCCTCCCCGGGAGGCACCACCCTTTCTGGGGAGTCACTCAGAAGGGCAGGTGCTGCCAGGGACTGTGCCACATCAGACTGTCCCCCAGCACCATGCCTTGGTGGTACCGCTGCAGATGGGGAGCCTGAGGGTAAGACAATGGGGAGGCTGGACAATGGCCGGGCCAAGTCTGACCCACCCTCTACTGCCCTGCCCCTCTCACCAGTGCAGGAGGCCCCTGAGACTGGCTGTGACGTCCAGCCGCCCAGGAAGGGGGTCTGGAGAAGGCCGTGGGATGCCAACCCCCTCTCCCTGGGCCACCTCCAGAGAAAGCACCCAGACCCTCCACCACCACAGCCCTCCCCCTGCCCACTCTGATGCTGTGGGAAAGGGAGGAGCTCCCGGGGTCCCTTCTGGCACCAGGCTCTGCCAGCATCTCGTCTTCTCCACAGGTCCCCTAGCCGCAGCCCATGAGGCACCTGCCCAGGTACAGGTAAGAGGCCAGACCGTGCCAGGAATGGAAACGTGGGGAAGGTAAGGGAAGAGATGCTTGATTATTTTTAGACAGAGTCTCGCTGTGTCGCCCAGCCTGGCGTGCAGCGGCGTGATCTCGACTCACTGCAACCTCTGCCTTAGTTCAAGCGATTCTCCTGCCTTAGCGTCCTGAGTAGCTGGGACTACAGGCACCCGCCACCACACCCAGCTAATTTTTTTTTTTTTTTTTGAGAGTCTCCCTCTGTTGCCCAGCCTGGAGTGCAATGGTACAATCTCTGCTCACTGCAACCTCCGCCTCCCGGGTTCAAGCGAGTCTCCTGCCTCAGCCTCCTGATTAGCTAGGACTACACGCGTGTGCCACCACACCCAGCTAATTTTCGTATTTTTAGTAGAGACAGGTTTCGTTGTATTGGCCAGGCTGGTCTCCATCTCTTGACTTTGTGATCCGCCCGCCTTGGCCTCCCAAAGTGCTGGGATTACAGGCATGAGCCACCGCACCCAGCCAACTTTTAAAATTTTTGTAGAGACAGGATTTCACTATGTTGCCCAGGCTGGTCTTAAATTCCTGGGCTCAAGTGATCCACCCACCATGGCCTCCCAAAGGCTGGGATTACAGGCACGAGCTACTGCACCCGGCCGGCCAAGATGAAGCTGAACATTTGCAGAGACACGCTGAGGGGCAGGGGAGTAGTTTGGTTCAGTTGTGGTCCCAGCTTGGGGCCGTGCCTGGGAGACAGCAGGTACCCTTAACTTGTAAATTGCTCTTAACTTGTGAACTGCCCCTAACTGGTGAACAAATACCTTCCTCCCTTCATCTCCCTGCCTTTAGGTGACCCCTCCGCCTCCCCTGCGGCCGCCTGTCTGCCCAGCTCCTGCTCCACATCAGCCCCCGCCTCGTTCCTCATGGCCCACGGCTGTCACAGCGCCTGGTGTGTTGGGCAGCACACCTGCCGAGTGAGCCACACAGCCCAGGGCCGGGGCTGGTCAGTGCCCTCAGCGTCGGCAGGTCAGTGCCCTCAGCATCGGCAGGTCAGTGCCCTCAGCATCGGCAGGTCAGTGCCCTCAGCGTCGGCAGGTCAGTGCCCTCAGCATCGGCAGGCGGCTTCTAAGCAACTGAAAACTCTTCCGGCCGACTGAGGAAGAGAAAAGGTTAACAGGAAATTCCTCAAACTGCAGGGCAGTGCCCCGAAGCCCACAGTGAGGACAGCGAGGGCACCTGCCTCGCCTGGACTCAGCGCTCACCCGGGACACATGATGTGACTTTCTGCCCACAGACCTGTGGTTTGGCCTCACAGCCATCAACAAAGTGTGGGGCCGGCAGGGCCTGGGCTCAGCTCACCGCAGGGAGCCTGGGCAGTGCGGCAGCTTCTGCAGAGGGAGGGGTTCTGCCTCCCATTCCCCAAGTGGGTTCTGATGTTGGAAAGTCAAAAAGAATGACCAACATCCACTATCAATGCTGAGTTTGCGGTCCATCCCACCACACCATCGCCTGAAACAACATCTCATTTGCTCTCCGAGTCAAAAGGAAAAGAGCAAGCAGGGAAAGAAATGTTGTCAACAGGTGATAGAAGGCAAAAGTTCCTTAACATATAAAGACCAGCTGCAGTTCAAGAAAATGATGAACATCACAATGAAACACGAGAGGAAGGAGGTAACGGGGCCCCGCGGAGAGACAAGAAGGTCCCAGTAACTGGAGATGCTCAACCCTGTGAGCAAATGAAGACAGCAGCACTCCAGTTCTCCCGCCTGCAGGACTGCGCAGACACAACGCCGTCCGCCCTTCAGAGGCACAGGGAGAAGCCAGGTCCGTCCAGGTGCCTGGCACAGTACGGCACAGGGCACACAGTGTGGCATCAGCTGCTTTCATAAGAAACAGAAGTCCAGATTCTTGTGCTGGAATACGCTTGCACACACCATCTCCGGACGGACCCGGGCGCAGCTGCTGCCAGGGTGTGGGACGTGAAGCGGCTGTTTGCTTCGCACTCCTCGCTTCTGTGTAGCTGGACTTTTTTTTTTTTTTGCTGATAGCATATATTTCTTCTATAACTTAAAAAAAATTTTTAAGATATAGAAACCATAAAAAATAAATGCAACTAATTATAAACAAAAAACAAATACAAGGAGACACACAAAAATAGAGCAAAGAATGCAGGTACCCACTTCTCTGGTTCAAATGAAAAAAACACCAAATAACCTAAAATGACTATAATTTCTAAATTACAACAGTTCTAATTAGTATTATTTCTTCTTCTTTTTTTTTTTTTTTTTTGATACGGGGTCTCTCACTCTGTCACCCAAGATGGAGGGCAGTGGCACAGTCTCGGCTCACTGCAGCCTCGACCTCCCGGGCTCAGGCGATCCTCCCGCCTCAGCCTCCTGAGTAGCTGGGACGATAGGCACACGCCACCATGACGGCTAGTATCTTTTTTTTTTTGGTGGCCATGGGTCTTTGCCATGTCGCCCAGGCTAGTCTCAAACTCCTGGGTTCAAACGATCTGCCGTCCCCGACCTCCTGAAGTGCCGGGATTACAGGCAGGAGCCACTGTACCTGGCCTATTTTTTCCTTTTTAAATGATTGCAATTACATATATTTTTAACAAAGCAACTACAGGATAACCAGATTCCAAATGAAACTACGCCTGGATGGGCGAGGAACACGTGTTACAACTCAAAGATGCACACTCGTCTTCCAGGGTCGAAACTACTGCATCATAGTTTTTTTTTTTTTTTTTTTTTCTCCTGAGATAGGGTCTCGCTCTGTCATCCAGGCTGGAGGACAGTGGAGAGATCTTGGCTCACTGCAGCCTTAAACTCCTGGGCTCATGCCATCCTCCCACCTCGGCCTCCCAAAGTTTTGAGACTATAGGCGTGAGCGACCTCACCCAGCCCTGCATAATAATTTTAAAATAGAAAAGGAAAAATACAACTTGGGAAAACTGAAATTCCTAATGTCTAGCCAAAAGAAAAAGCAAAATAAACAATACATGGAGGAAAAATTGTGTGCAGCTCCTATCAGCACGTCTTCCCCTTCAGCTGGGCCAGATCAGCCGGCGTGAGAAACGGTGCGTTACCGGGGCACGCGACTAGCGCCTCCTGAGACTATCCCCGATCAGTTCTGCAGGCGCCGGAGCACGCCTGGCCCCATGACCCCCATGGGCACTGCTGGCAAAGCCCCACCCACTGTGGGAGGCTGCCCCAGAGATGAACCTGCCGTAAAACCAACGCTTCTACAAAAGGCCACAGGCACGACAGAGCCAGCCCGTGCTCCCCGGGGGCGACAGGCTGAATAGGAAATGCTCATACACCGAAGGAATCCTACAAAACGGAATGAGGAGCCTGGGTGCACCTGCACTTCCTCCACCGGGCAGCAGACCGCAAGCTCGTGGCACACAGGTCAGTTTCTGAGGCTTCACAGCTTGGCTGCCCTCCCTGGGAGGGCTCACATGGCCGAAATCAAGGTGTTCCCAGAGCCGCTTTGCCTGAGGTGCGGTGGGGGCCCTTCCTCTCAGCTCCCAGTGACCCATGCCATGGCAGCTGCCCCTCAGGGCCAGCGGAACCTGTCTGCGGCCTGGCACAGAGGGCTGGTTCCAGCCCGGGTTCCACAGCGCCCCCTAGGTCAGGCCCACACATCACAACTGAAAAGCCACTTCCTAGTCAGGATGGCCCCACTCAGGGATGGCCACACTCGGGGACGGCCCACACTCGGGGACGGCCACGCTCGGGCACGGCCACGCTCGGGCATGGCCACGCTCGGGCAAGGCCACACTCAGGGACGGCCACGCTCGGGGACGGCCACGCTCGGGCAAGGCCACACTCGGGCACGGCCACACTCGGGGACGACCCACACTCTGGCACGGCCACACTCTGGCACGGCCCACACTCGGGCATGGCCACGCTTGGGCATGGCCACACTTGGGGACGGCCGCACTCAGGCACGTGTCCCCACCAGCGGGGGATCCTGGGCCGCCAGGTGCTGAATCAGGCAGTGCCCAGGGACTAAGTTAAAACAAAGGGCCCCTTTGCATCTGGTGGCAGAGTCTTTCTTGGAGCAGACAGGCCCGTACCTGGATCAGGAGAGATCTTGCTCCCGCTACAAGGACTGGGTGTCAGCAGGGAGGCTGCCTCACCCACCTGCCCAGCCCCCAGCTATCCTGCAGAAGCCTTCCTCAGCCCCAGGAAGGGCACAGCCGCACTAGCTGCATCTCAGGTAGGGGAGCAGCAGGCAGCAGGCAGCCCAGCCCAGCCCAGCCCACATCCATGACCCTCACCAAACTCACAATGTCCCAGCGCAACCTAGAAAAATGACCTCTTGCTAAGAGCACCGGCCAACGGCAGGGCCCCAGACAACAGAGAAAGCCCATCCTCTCCTGTTAGGGCTCTTAATAGATTAAGCAAACGGAGAGAACATAAGGTTAGGAACACAGCCCTGGAGACTGTGACTTTCAGTGAAATGGGGAGGGGACTCTGGCAGGTTCAGTGCAGACTACCCCGCCCCAGGTGCACAGATGATACCTGAACCCTGACTTCCCGTCAAGTCGGCTGGTAGGAGGGCCCCCGGAACACGCAGATCAGAGTGCTTTTGTCCCACAGTAAAAACACCAAGGGGGTGCGATGGGGCGCGGACCTCTGCTCCATTCACATCACCACATGGCATTACCTACTCCAGGTGCAGCCCCGCAGGCAGCAGGAAAGGCCCTTCCCCCAGTGTGGTGTGGGCAGGGAGGAAGCAGGCTGGAGGGCAGAGTGCCGGAGGCCCCCGCACCCCCGACCAGTCTTCAGCCAGGTTGGAATCCACCAGAAATCTCCATGCCCTCTCACGTGAGAGGGATTCGAGCCTAGGCTCAAGCTTCCAACCATCCACCTTGCACAACGTTTTATTTTGAGACTGAGTCTCGCTCTGTCACCCAGGCTGGAGCATAGTGGTGCAGCTCGGCTCACTGCAATCTCTGCCTCCTGGGTTCAAGCCTCCCAGTGTTAGGATTACAGGCGTGTGTCACCACTCAGCTAATTTTTGTATTTTCAGTAGAGATGAGGTTTCACCATCAGATGACCCACCCGCCTCGGCCTCCCAGTGTTAGGATTTTACAGGCGTGAGCCACTGCACCCGGCCTACCTTAACTTTACACAGGACAAGATTCCCAAACATACAAACTGATGACGAAGTTAACATATACACCTCAGACAGGAAAATGGCAGCCAACAGCCTCCAAGTCATCTACTAGATGTCTAGATCTGTTTCCAAACAAGCAAGGTGTCATTGTGTTTCAAGTGTGGCTATGAGTGCAGCAGCAGAGGTAGCAGCATCACCTATTTCCACGACAATAACAGCTCCCTGGTGCCTCAATACCGGCGCCCGGCAGAGGCATGCAGACAAAACAGAATCTGACTCGGTCCCTGAAGCTGCTTCTCTGGGGTTGTCATGGCCATAGCTGCCAAGGAGAGCAGGTGCTGCTGTGAGCTGGTAGGACTAGGGCAGGCTGTGTCTGAGCACTGCACGAGAAACCATGCTGCCCTCGGACACAGAAGACATGGGGATGCCAGCTCAGACCAGGGCACCCTGGCACTCTCTCTGGCTGCCTCTTGTCCATGAAGCAAGAACAATGGCTTTAGAATGTTTTCGTTTAACAGGAGAGGCCGACACTTGGCAGGGCCATCTCACACCTTAGTGTCTGGGTGAAGAAGCCCATTGAAGGAAGGGTTAATCAGAGCAAGAGGACCATGGTTACTGGGCACAACAAGCTTAAGAGTGACGCCCCAAAGTCCAAGATGCTACATTAACTAGAAACTACTATGCTTAAAAAAGGCAACTCTAGGTTGGGTGCAGGGTCTCGTGCCTATAAACCCCTCTACTTGGGAGGCTGAGGGAGGACTGCTTGAGGCCATGAGTTCAAGACTGCAGTGAGTCATGATTGTGGCACTGTACTCCAGCCTGGGTGCCGAAGACCCTGTCTCTTTTTTTTTTTTTCTGAGACAGTCTCACTGTTGCCCAGGCTAGAGTGCAGTGGCGTGGTCTTGGCTCACTGCAGCCTCTGCCTCCTGGGTTCAAGGGATCCCTCACCTCAGCCTCCCAGGAGCTGCCACTACAAGTCTGCAGCACCAAGCATGGCTGATTTTTTAATTTTTAGTAGTTTTGACATGTTGGCCAGGCTGGTCTTGAACTCCCAGCCAATCTCAAAGTGCTGGGATTACAGCTGTGAGCACGAGCCCAACCTCGCCTCTTTAAAAAGAAAAAACACAAGTCCACTCTGAAGTCAGCCTCTGTAACCTCCCCACAAGAAAACCGTTTTACATCAGTCACTAACCAAACAACCAACAGTGCTTTAACACAGAAAGTAAGGCATTATCCAGGGCTTGGACTGTCTTTCAAGAAAGCCCCAAATCCCCTGGCAGGAAGTCACAGCAGTGAAGCCCCATCCCAGGCCCAGTTGTTCCCACGAAACACACCACGTGGAGACCCAGCATGACTGCCGACTGATTCCAAGTCCCCAGAAGGGCTTTATTTTTTCTTTTCAACATCCTGTTCTGCGGCTTCCTTGGCTCTTTTTGCCCGTATGCCGAAGAGCCGGGCGTTGGCACGGGCCATACGGAGGCTAGCGAAGGCTTTGAAATTCTTCTCTTCCTCAGTGATCACTCGAGCTTTCTCCTTCTTATAGACCTAGAAGAGAAAGACAGGTTGTTAAACCCACATGCACCAAAGGGCAAGGGAACAACCAAGCGTCAGCAGAACCCGGAGGACCTCCCGGGGATTGGGGGTCAGGTTCGCTGCCATAAGCACTGCTGAAAAGCAACCCTGAGTCAATCACCTTCCCTGGGATTTAAAAAAAAAAAAAAAAAAAAAGAAAAACCCTCCCTGAGCTGGACATGGCGGCTCAGGCCTGTAAACCCAGCAATTCAAAACCAATGTAAGCAGCACAGAGAAACTCTCTTTCCAACAACAACAAAAAAAACACAAAACAAACAAAAACACTTCCCAATGTATGGCTTCGTGGTTGCAAGAAGTAAAAACTAAGAAGAAATGTTCCTTTCCGCAAACCTCCACACCCACAACTGCCACTATTAACTTTCTTAAGCCTGATCCCCATCTCAGATACCCACGTGTTCACCCACTGATCTCGTCTAAAGCCTGGATTTGAGCAAGTGTCCACTTACGTTCCGGATGGGCATGACCGGTCCGGTCAGCTGGGTGGCTAGTTTCAGTTCTTCAGCCTGTTGGTGAATGAGAAGAGTTAAGTGGGTTTGGCCGCACTGCTGCAAGGACTCCACCCTCACCTGGCCCCAAACTTTCCCCTGGGGATTCCGTGTTCAGGACCAGTGTCTGAGCCTTTTCTACAGCACACTTTGTGGCCCCAGTGTTAAGAACAGTCCTTATTAGTTAGGTGACTACCTTACTGAGTTGACGGAACACGCACGAGACAGTTATCTACCTGTGAACCACGGGCGGGGCAGAGAAAACTGCTCCCTAATTCAACTACCCGGAAACGTATACAATGGACTCTTTATCAACCTTATCCTACAAGGTCTTTCTAGAAATATTTTGGAATATGAAGCATTTTAGGGAGAGCAACGTCAATGGAAAAAGCTGCCTCCAAGTCACACAGCCTTACCATGTCCATTAAGGTTATCTCTGCGGAAACGCACAGGTGAACCTTAGCAGTCCCGCTTAGCTCATCATCCACAATGATGATGAGTTTTGGTTCTTCTCACCCCAGCAAGACCCAGGGACGGGTGTCACTGATAAAGGAGGCAAGCCTCACTGTCCCCGCGCACCAGGACGGCCAGAGAGCCGTGTACTCACGGAACTGTCTCCCTTCTTGGGGGCCGAGGGCTTCCTGGGGAAGAGGATGAGTTTGGAGCGGTACTCCTTCAGCCGCTGCACGTTGGCCTGCAGGGACTCCGTGGACTTGTTCCGCCTCCTCGGATCCACAGAAATGCCGATGGTCCGGGCCACCTTCTTGTGAATGCCGGCCACCTGCCCCAGAACCAGAGAGAGATGGAGACAGGCCCGGGCTTTCTCCAGCCCCGAGGCCTGGATGAAAAGCCTCAGCAATCAGATGGAAAAGGGTTCAAATGCGCTTTCATCAAGGCCGTACAGCGATTCCGGAGAATGTCATCACGCGACTGAGGCCAACAGAGGGGACTTCGGGGCCTTCCTGACACCGCAGCGCTGCCAGTACTCACCCTGAGCTCCTCCAGGCTGAAGCCGCGGCCGGCGCGCACCTTCGTGTGGTACCGAACCGTGGGGCAGCGCACGATGGGCCGGATGGGCCCCGACGCGGGGCGCGGGGCGATGCGGCGCGCCTTGGCTTGCCGGGCCTTACGTCTGGTGGAGAGAAGCGCAGCGGCGGTCACCCTTGCCTAAGGCCGCCAGGCCAGCTCTCCGCGACGGTCGCAGACAGCGCCCCCCGCCCTGGCATCGGCCACCCGCAAACCAAGGCGCAGCCGCGGGCACGAGCCCCAGGGGCAGCCCCGAGCGCAGGGCTCACCTGCGGATCTTCCGGGCCGGCTGGTTGAACCACGTGGCCACGCGCCGCTGCCAGTCCTTGTGGAAGTGGGGCTTCAAGACCATGCCATTCCGGCTGGGCGCCATGGCTGCCTACGGCCCTGCGGCTGCGGACGAGAGGGGAGCGAGTGAGAGGCCGGACCCCGGGCGCGCGCACCCCCCGGGCCTCCGCCCCGAATCCTCCACACTGGGCCGTCCGGCCGCGCCTAGAGCCCGGGCAGCGGCCGAACGCTGTCTGCGAAGAAGAAGGGGCCCAACCACTCCCGCGTTGGCTGCAGCGCCAGGCCGATGGCGCTGGATGATGCCCAAAGGCCAGGACCCAGTCTCGCTCACCTCCCGCGCAGGAAAACAGCCGAGCGGAAAGGAAGCGGCCCCGCAATGCACTCTGGGATGATAGCAGGGCCGGCCAACCAGAAGCGCCGGGCGCTCTGACCAATCAGAGCTCCGAAAGGAGGAACTGACGTCGCCGCGGCTCTCCCGGCAGCCCTAGGGCCGCCGTCGCAGACATGTTGCCGCTGAGAATGCGGCGGGGCGGCCGTGATTCCTGGGCCCTGAGTAACCGACGGCCGGACTTGCTTGACGTCCGCCGTTACTGCCCCGGCGCTTCAGCCGCTGCGCGGGCCGCGGCCGAGTCCTGTCTTGCGGGCTAACGCGCGCGAGTCCGGTATGTGGGCCGACGGCGAACGGGCGACGCCCGAGGAATTCTAAGTTTGTTCACATTTGTGAGACACATTTGCAGCGCAAAGGCAGAAAAACTTCAATGACATCCGAGTTTGCGCAACCTAAGGCCTTCGTCCTTGTTCCAGCGTTTATTCTCCTCCCATCCATTTAGAACATTTGTGGTTTTTTTTTTTTTTGTAGACGGAGTCTCGCTCCGTCGCCCAGGCTGGAGTGCAATGGCGCGATCTCGGCCCATGCAACCTCCGCGTCCCAGGTTCAAGCAATTCTGCCTCAGCCTCCCGAGTAGCTGGGATTACAGGCGCCCGCCGCCACACCCTGCTAATTTTTGGTATTTTAGTAGACGGAGTTACTGTTGGCCTCTGTCGCTTTCCCTTGGCCCAGGATTAGGTGACTTCTCTAAGGTCGGGGTACCCGACTGAAAATGTCACACTCTGACCTGCTGTGCCTACTGTCTTCCTTCACAAAGAAAAGCATCAACAAAAAGCCAGCTCTTATTCTCTAGTATAAGTCTGTGAAGGCACCATCCATCTTACTGCTACCTGGAAACCTTTAAATTCCAATAACCCTCTTTCTTCCCTACCCTCACCCAATCACCACGCTTCCTCCTGGTAAAACTTAATTCACTTTTTTTTTTTTGAGACGGAGTCTCCCTCTGTTGCCCAGGCTGGAGTTCAGTGGTGCGATCTCTGTTCACTGCAAGTTCTGCCTCCCGGGTTCACGCCATTCTCCTGCCTCTGCCTCCCAAGTAGCTGGGACTACAGGCGCCCACCATCACGCCCAGCTGATTTTTTGTATTTTTAGTACAGACGGGGTTTCGCTGTGTTAGCCAGGATGGTCTCGATCTCCTGACCTCGCGATCCGCCCGCCTGGGCCTCCCAAAGTGCTGGGATTACAGGCGTGAGCCACCGTGCCTGGCCAACTTAATCCACATTTTAAGAATTTCACAGTTCCAGCACTTTGGGAGGCTGAGGTGGGCGGATCACCCGAGGTCAAGAGTTTGAGATCACCCTGGCTAACATGGTGAAACCCTGTCTCTACTAAAAATACAGAAAAGCTGGGCGTGGTGGCGCATGCCTGTAATCCTAGCTACTTAGGAGGCTGAGTCACCAGAATTGCTTGAACTGGGGAGGCAGAGGTTGCAGTGAGCCAAGATCACATTACTGCACTCTAGCCTGGGCAACAGAGCAAGACTCAGTCTCAAAAAGGAAAAAAAAAGTATTTCACAGGCCAGGCACGGTGGCTCATGCCTGTAAATCCCAGAACTTTGGGAGGCCGAGGCGGGTGGATCACCTGAGGTCAGGAGTTGGAGACCGGCCTAGCCAACATGGCGAAATCCCACCTCTACTAAAAATACAAAAATTAGCCATGTGTGGTTGTGTACACCTGTAATCCTAGCTACTCCAGAGAGTAGGACAGGGGAATCACTTGAACCCAGGAGGCAGAGGTTACAGTGAGTCGAGACTGCACCACTGCACTGCAGCCTGGGTGAGAGAGTTAAGCCTCTGTCTCAAAAATGAAAAATTTAAGAGCTGGGCGTGCTGGCTCACACCTGTAATCCCAGCACTTTGGGAGCCCAAGGCAGGCGGATCACGAGGTCAGGAGATCGAGACCATCCTGGCTAACATGGTGAAACCCCGACTCTACTAAAAATACAAAAAATTAGCCGGGTGTGGTGGCAGGCACCTGTGGTCCCAACTACTTGGGAGGCTGAGGCAGGAGAATGGCGTGAACCCGGGAGGCGGAGGTTGCAGTGACCCAAGATCGTGCCACTGCACTCCAGCCTGGACTACAGAGCAAGATTCCATCTCCAAAAACAAATAATAATAATAATTTAAAAATAATAAATTAATTTCACAAAAGGCTTGGCACAGTGGCTCACACCTGTAATCCCAACACATTGGGAGGCCAAGGCAGGAGGATCACTTGAACTCAGAAATTCGAATCTAGCCCTGTCTCTACAAAAAGTACAAAAATTAGTCGGGCATAATGGTGCGTGCCTGTGGTCCCAGCTACTTGGGAGGCTGAGTCAGGAGGATTGCTTGAGCCCAGAAGATCGAGGCTGCAGTGAGCCGAGATGGCGCCACTGCACTCTAGCCTGGGCGACAGAGCAAGACTCTGCCAAAAACCAACACAACAGCAAAAAAAAAAACAATTACCGAGGACACTACCCTTGGCTACACCAGCTAAAACCCTCCCAACGATGTGCTGGTCTTTGGATTTGGAGAACTGGGACAAAGGTCAAGGCATCTCTCAGAGATGCCACCCTCGGGTGTGTGACTGCACCTGTGGCTGCCTCCTTACTGCTCCGCCAGCGTTTCAGTGTTGCAGCAACAAGAGGACAATCCACTCACGTCACTGCACCACAGGGAGGGCGGAAGCAAGGGGGCCGGAGTGGGAGCCGCATGCCCCGGAACTCAGGGCCAGGGTGTCCTGGGTCGTCTTCTATCCCTACAGGGTCCAGGCCCCAGATTCCTACAGAAGGAGTTTTTCACTTAGTCCCTGCATTACTCAAATTATAAACTGAAACCACAAGACCCTGTGATCCAGGGCAAGCCCACCAGCTCCTCTGCATTAGAGCTGGCCAGAAAATGCAAATGTAGATTTTCCAACTACAGAGTTTATTAGTAAAGTATCTCAACAATTCTCAGAGCAGTAAAAACCAAGGCATCCCCAACACTGCATGCGTGACTAGACCAGCAAGAAGTCCTCAACTTGCACCAGTCCACATGGCAGCAGGGGGCAGTGGTGAGTCCTCCGGAGCCCAGTGCCTGGGCCTGACTGTGTGGCCCCATTGATGAGTGAGCTGGATGACAGGGCCGCTGGAGATAGGACAATCGGCTCACAGGGTTCTTTCATGTCCGATCCCCTTAGCATTCCGAGGGAGCCACAGGAACTGGGGCGGCCGTGCAAGCGTCGGCATGAACAGGGTTCTGTTCGGAGTCTGAATGCTCTGCTGCCTCTGGCTGGCCTCAGCCACACTGGGAACGACTGTCTATAACCCTGGGAACTCGAAGTGTTCCATGCTCACTCGGGAAGCACTGATAACCTTCCCCATAGGGGAAACGACTCACAAACACAGGACTCCGTCAGTAGTTTCTGCAGAGAAACTTAAAATCATGAAAAGGGTCATCAATAAACAGATCTCAGAAGTCGCTGTGCAGGGACTACTGAGGGCCGCAAGAGGAAGTGCAAACCTCAGCTGAAAAGCAACTCAGGGTGGCTGAGTGAGCCCTCACTTCCCGGACCACCCGCACGTGCGGCCAACACCTCCCAACTACTTGGGCCAAGTCGGCTCTTCGCCTCCAAGTGGAGGCTGCTGGGTCTCTTCGGTCTCCTCCTCGCCCAAGTCCTGTTTCTCCCTCTGGGCGTCGATCCACCTCTGCGGTGCGATCATTTTCTTCGGCCCATGGGGCGGCGGGCCAATGAGAGCCTCAATATCCTCATAGTTTATCACTTCCTTTTCCAGAAGGGCGTTTGCCAGCTAGAAAGAACAGGCATAGCAGTGTGTGAGTCCCCAGGGCAGACAGAGCATCTCTATGTCCTGGGGAGGTGGCAAGAGGCGTGAGGGCCTGTCTGTGTGCAGGACACCCAGGACAGGCCACTTTCCCAGGGAAGCGGAGGCACGGAGGCAGCTCCGAAAGAAGAATCACCCCCATCTCAACCTCATAAATGATTTTCTGGCAGCCAGCCTCATTAATTCTACTTCTATTCAAAATCTTGGCTTATTTTTGGCAACTGCAATTTCTTTCACCAAACAAGACGTGTGTGTCTACAGGGAAGGAGACGGGTAAAATGCTGAACCCTCCTGATTGAGGAGAGCAGCACTGGGAGAAGGAATCTGAGGCGAAGTTGTGTGAGCTGGGACCTCTCAAGTTGGGGAAGTGAATTTCTACCACTCTAGGTGGGATCCTGGAAAACACACGAGATACCGACTGTCCTGTGCCGGCGGACCTGCCTCTGGGGTGGCCTCTGGGGTGGCCTGGCCCGACCACAGAAAACACTGCCACAGCCACATTTCACTGGTTTCTGTGAAGGCAGAACTCTTCCAGAATTTTTTTTTTTTTTTTTTTTTTTGTTAATTACCTGCTCCTTTCCTCACTCTTCCAGATTTTTTAAAGAAAATGGTAACCCCTGAAGCTAGGGTGATTTACCTGTGGCTGTATTGCAAGAGACAAACACTTCCTCTCTAGGGCTGGTGTGGGATTTTACTAAGTTCTGCAACCCACTGAGTGTGTGAGTGGCTGACAGTTCATACACGGGGCAGACACGCCACTCCTCAGCCAGTGAGAAGCCTCGCCTGCAGCTTTGCTCCCGTTGTGGCTCCCACTGTGGTGTGCCCGAGCTCTGCAGAGCTGCTTTGTCAACCGTGATGAGCATGGGTCCACAGGCAGGCCTGCTTCAGCCGGGGACGGCACCGCCCACACCTGCCCAGAGGCGGCTGCTGCTGGTTGGGGATGACAGCTTAAGGGCCCCAAACACGATCCCCACGTGACACACAGTGCTCGCTTGAAAGACACAAGGGGAGGCTGAAGAAACGACGACCTATCCACTGCCTACCCATCTGTTCACAACATGGGACAAAGAGCCGTGCGCCTCTCCTGAGTTCTAAGCAGCAGTTCCCAAACCCAGGGACACAAACGTTCACTCCAGCTCTGCCCACTGTGAGAAACACATCAGACAATCCCAACTGAGGAACGTCCTACAAAACATGAGACCAATCCTCAAAACTGCCAAAGCCCTCAAAACAAGGGAGGTCTGAGGAACTGTCACCCCAGAGGAGCCTAAGAAGATGGGCGATCAAACGCCACGTGGACTCCCAAGACCGGAAAGGACACTGGGGAGACTCAGCACATCTGAATCACGTGTGGACCCAACACCGCGGGTCGGCGGGGGCTCCTCAGGTGGGAGGACTGCCCCATGGGGGCCTCCACGGGAGCGAGGCAGGGTGGCAGGGAGCTCTCTGCACCGCGCCTGCAACTTTTCTACATCTAAGACTATAATCAGCGCGGGGCTGTGGCTCACGCCTGTAATCCCAACACTTGGGGAGGCCGAGGCAGGCAGATCACCTGAGGTCAGGAGTTCAAGACCAGCCTGGCCAACGTGGTAAAACCCCACCTCTACCAAAAATACAAAAATTAGCTGGGCATGGTGACGCGTGCCTGTAATCCCAGCCACTTGGGAGGCTGAGATAGGAGAATGCTTGAACTGGGGAGGTGGAGGTGGCAGTAAGCTAAGATTGCACCACTGCACTCCAGCCTCGTGACAGAGAGAGACTCCATCTCAAAAAAAAAAAAAAAAAAAAAAAAAAAAAACAAAAAAAACCAAAAGCCTGGTGTGTTGGTGCGTGCCTGCAGTCCCAGCTACTCGAGAGGCTGAGGAAGGAGAATCGCTGGAACCCGGGAGGCAGAGGTTGCAGTGAGCCAAGATGTCGCCATTGCACTCCAGCCTGGGTGACAGAGCAAGACTTTGTCTCAAAAAAAAAAAAGAAAAAAAAATTCCTACTCTAAAATTAAAACTTTATTTAAAAAAAATGTTCAAGAAAAAAGCGTAAGACTTGGGAAAAGATTAAACAAAACTGACAAAACATTGGTAATTGCTAATGGCAGGAACAGGCACAGGAGACTTTGTGGCAGCCTTCTTTCTACCTTGGGGGAACACACTTGACGAGTTCAGGATAAAAAGTACGGAACATGTAAGTTTCAGTTGAGCTGGGTAGAATTCACATCGGCCAGAGTGTTCTCTGTACTCTGTGTGCCTTGGAAATACTTCACGAGAGGGGTGGGGACCGTGGGTGCTGTGTGGACACTGTGCGACGCCGTAGCCCCCACGCCTGGCCAGGGCCTCACCGCCTGCAACTTGTCCAGGTTGTCCTGCAGCACCTTCTCGGTGTGTCTGTAGGCCTTGGCCACCAGCAGTCTTGCTTCCTGTGAGTGGAGGGAACTGTGTCAGGGGCAAGGCTGGCCGCCTGGCTCCAGCACCAAAGCACAGAAAAGAAATGCCAGACTGGGAACACGGCCTTTCCCCTCCCAGGAGGAACAGGACTCCTCAGCCGACAGGTGGTCTCCTGCCCCTGTGACCACTGCCAGGAAAGCAGGGCTCCGCATGCCAGCCCACCCACCCACACCCACCCACAGCTGCCTCACAGGCACACACCGGCCCTTCCTGGCCCAGTCTGAAGGACATGTGGGCCCTGGGTCTATTGCTCGGTGTATTTATTTGATATTCTTCCCAGATTCACATCTATAATTTCATTAGGAGCATCTATGTCCTCATTTGAGAAGAAAATACTCCACAGGTGGGAACTACAGCAGAGCCCAGAAGAAGAAACCCAGGTGGGGCCTGCAGCTGAGCTCAGCTGGGGTGGCCGTGGGCGGCCCTTGTGTGGCAGACCCAGGGACTCCCTTCCTGGGGAGCACAGAGGGCAGCGGTGTGGCCAGAGCCGACTCACGTGGTCCATCATCTGCTGCAGGCCTTGGCTGAAGGGGCGCCGCCCGATGCCCATGAGGCCCTCCTGCGCCTCAGGGAAGGAGATGGGCCCGATGCCAGGTGCCATCCCAAACTGCTTCACCATGGAGTAGGCAATGCGGGTGACCTTCCTCAGGTCGTCCTGTGCCCCTGGAGGGCGGGGTCAAGACAGAGGGATCCTCAGCACTGCAGGCGCAGAGCAGCGCTGGGCCCCAGGTGTCCCGGTCAGAGCGCTGAGGCAGCACCACCTCCCCATCCCCTTCCTCCCGAGGACCCACCGTGAAGCTGGACAGTGAGGACGTTGGCACCTCGCCACTGTTCCTTAAGAGAGTCTTAAAACTTTCAGAAATGCTCTTTTATTTGGAAATCTAGAAACTGGGGGCATACTGGAGCTCACTGCATGGCAGTTCTCAAGCACAAGCCCAGGCCTATGCGAGGCAAACCCATGGACCTGGAGCCCAGGGGCCCCTGGGACCCTCCTTCAGCTCTCTGGATATCCCAGTGCAGTAATGGCTTCAGAACAATGAAGTTGCTTCAATTTTATTCCGTTTCCTGTAGCCATTACCAATAATTAACCAATTGAATGTGTTTAGAGTTGGCATATAGGTTAAGTTTTTGTCCAATTAAATTATCTAAAAAGTCTTGCTTAGCTCCAAATCTCTTATGACCACAACTTATCTTTTACAAAATACTTAATAAATTCAAAGCTACGTCTACACCAGATTCACCCCATGGCATGCACTGGAACAGAAGGAATCATGCAGGGAAAAGCGCTCTGAAACCTCCAGGGCCCGCGCCGCTGCTCCTCACCAGAAGTGACCTTGTTGAAGGACAGTGCTTCCGAGGCCCGTCCCCCCAGGGCCATGCACATCCGCTCAAACAGCTGCTCCTTGGTGAAGAGGTGCTGGTCTCTGGGGAGCATCTGAGCAAAGCCCAGGGCGGCGTTCGTCCGAGGGGCTATGGAGACCTGCACAAGGTCAAGATGACCCAGGTCAGTAGGCAGGATGTGTGGGCTTTGAGGAGGAAGGTGTGGGACTAAGAGGTCTCCGTCATTAAAGTGTCTCAAAGCAGGAAGGCAAACGTGCAGCATCTTTTACAACAACAGGGGATCCTAACACTCTAGATGGCCAGCCCAGAGACAGCAGCGTTCCCACCACAGGTGCCTGTTCACACACTGTCGGCAAGTGTCTTCTCATACATGACTAGACAGGCAGGGAGTCAAGAAGACAAGGCCCGTAAAAGACAGCTGAGAGGCGAAGGACAAGTTTCACCCCCGATGGCCGCTGCGCTGACCCCTCACACCAGCGACAGCTACTGAGGGTTCAGAGCAATGAGAACCCCACGATGCTGAGGCAGCAGAGGCTGTCCTCACCTCTGCTGCTCCCCCACACCCCCACATCAGGTGTGCAAGGAGGTGGGCGCAGGGCAACGTGCTAACTCGACAACATGGAACCGCTGAGTGGGAGACGGACGGAGACAGCGCAGGGGCTGGCCCAGCTGCTGTTTCTGAGAATTGTGGCGGCGAGATGGCCACATCCAAGTGCTCTGAGAATCCCGAGGACGCTTAATTTAAAATCTAAAACTAGGCTGGGCGGGGTCGCTCACATCTGTGATCTCAGTACTTTGGGAGTTAGAGGTGGGCAGATTGCATGAGCCCAGGAGTTCGAGACTAGCCTGGGCAACATAACGAGACCCCTTCGCTACAAAAAATATAAAAATCACTCGAGCCACCAGTGGGGCGTGCCTGTAGTCCCAGCTATGCAGGAGGCTGAGGTAGGAGGATCGTGTGAGCCCGGAAGGTCGAGGCTGCAGTGAGCTGTGATCGCACCACTGGACTCCGGTCTGGGCAACAGAGAGAGAGACTCTGTCTCAAAACAAAAAAAAGCTCTAAATAACGGCTGCAGTGATGATTGCATTAATGACCAAAACCATAACAGCCAATTCACAACCTTTTCCTGGCAGGACACTGAGCCTTGGGAAAGAGACTCACTTTTTCACTGTGACTATCTGACTTTTGCCCATCAAATACAGTAAAAATTCTTTTTTTTTTCCCTTTGAGAGAGAGTCTTGCTCTGTCACCCAGGCTGGAGTACAGTGGCACAGTCTTGGCTCACTGCAGACTCTGCCTCCCGGGTTTCAGCGATTCTTGTGCCTCTACCTCTCAAGTGGCTAGGGTTATAGGTACGCACCACCACGCCCAGCTAATTCTTTTGTATTTTTGGTAGAGATGGGGTTTCACCAGGTTGGCCAGGCTGGTCTCGAACTCCTGACCTCAAGTGATTCGCCCGCCTTGGCCTCCCAAAGTCCCTGCATTAATTTTGATTTCTTGACATACCGTGTTAAAACGTCGTGTTCACTGCTGAGTTTTTTAGTGTCCCATAAATGGGACCCCCAGCTGAGTGTCCACTCGCCCCACAGTGGGCCTAGCTCTGGTCCCATGACTGTGGTGCACATCGCCAAGGAGCAGCACGGATCTGGTCCCCAAACGCTGCCTCAGCCCTGCTGAGACCCTGGGATGGGCAGGATGCTCTCTGATTAACACCCAACTTTGCTACAACTCACACCTGAGAACCAATCACGGAGACCAGCACTGACAAACCAAGCTGGCAACTGCTACACCGTATGCATTGTTTGCAGTGAACCCTGAGGTGGGAACACAGCACTGCTGCCTTCTCAGGTGAGCCTCAAACCTGCACGGGTTCCTGGGGCTCCACTGTAAAGACAGCACCTGCGTTCCGAGTAGAGCCCTCCTCTTGGCAGCACTCGGACTCCCGGTGGTGGAGCCACGTCTTAGAGAAGCTGTAACATCACCATTTGGTAAGAATAAATGTCCGTCGAGTTCACAGCTGCCTACAAGAGTAGTTTTTTGTTTGTTTGTTTGAAGTAGAGACAGTTTTGCCCTGTTGGCCAGGCTGGTCTTGAACTCCTGACCTCAGGTGATCCACCATGCCCAGCCTAGAATAGTATTTTTTAAATGTACACTCAACTCACTTCTTTCCAATGTTAGGAGTCATTTGGGGTGGACAGGCAAAGTCAGCGAAACCCCATTGCATGGTGTAACCTTCCACGAGTCACCCCAGTAGCAGCACCATGCTCCGATGTGACACAGCCCACTCCTGCCTCCCACGTCCGAGTTACCGCCCATCAGTCGCCACCCACCCTGCTCCATGGATCATGACAGTGGCAGGCTTTCCTCTCACATGACCTACAGACACAGACGGGACTCCCCAGTCAGCTACGGACACAGGCGGGACTCCCCAGTCAGCTACAGACACAGGCGGGACTCCCCAGTCAGCTACACACATAGGCGGGACTCCCCAGTCAGCTACAGACACAGGCGGGACTCCCCAGTCACCTTTGGCCAAGGCCCGTGGAGCCGGCACCTGCCAAGACCCACCTTCATCACGGCCTCTGTGTGCTCCAGCATCCAGCCCACCAAGGCGTGGCCTGACTCATGAAACGCAACCACTTTCTGTTCTTCCTTGGACAGGATCTTGCTCTTTTTGGCAGTCCCTGAAAGAATGCCAGGGTATGAGTTGGGCACGGTAGCTCATACCTGTAATCCCAGCACTTTGGGAGGCCAAGGCGGGTGGATGACCTGAGGACAGGAGTTCGAGACCAGCCCGACCAATATGGTGAAACCCCGTCCCTACTAAAAATAGAAAAATTAGCTAGGTGTGATGGCGGGCGCCTGTAGTCCCAGCTACTTGGGAGGCTGAGGCAAGAGAATCACTTGAACCTGGGAGACGGAGGTTATAGTAGGGCAAGATCATGCCACTGCACTCCAGGCTGGGCGACAGAGCAAGACTCCGTCTCAAAAAACAAACAAAAAAGAATGCCAGGGGGTGTGAGCTGAGGCCCCGGCCTCTCCCTGGCTGGGCCCTGCTCCTGCCCCGTGTGGTCAAAGCAAGGCTCTCTCTGCACATCTGCCTCTTGGAGCTGCAGCCGCGGCTCTGGACACCCCAACTCAAAACGACACTCTTCAGGTCAAAGAGCTGTTGAAGGAGGTCGTGATTTTTTCTTTTATAAATGTTGCAATCATCGAAATAGCTCCTGCTGCTTTTAGGAACAAGTGCAACCCTCTGAGGAGTGTCTCCTCCTGCCCCATGGTTGGGGTGGGGGCGCCGCAGGGCCGGGGCAAGGGTCACAGAACAGCAGCTTTTGACTTTCTCCCTGGCAGGATGGGCAGAGGTCTCCTCTGAGTTACGGGCCTCCTGCTTACTTTCCCTCTCCCCTCAGACCTGGAGGGGCAGCTCCCATCCCCATCATTCTGGATCCTTATGGCTTCTACTCAGCCCTTCAGAAGCTTTTTGCCTCAGGGACAAGGCTTTTTTTCTGTCAGTGACAGGGTCTCACTCTGTTGCCCAGGCTGGAGGGCAGTGGTGCGATCACGGCTCACTGTCGCTTCAACCTCCCAGGTTCAAGCAATCCTCCTGCCCCAGCCTCCTGAGTAGCTGAGACCAGAGGTGTGCTCCACCACCATGCCTGGCTAATACTCTTTATTCTTTTCTTTTAAGAGATGGGGTCTTGCTGTATTGCCCAGGCTGGTCTCAAACTCCTGGCCTCAAGCAATCCTCCTGCCTCAGCCCCCAAAGTGCTGGGATTACAGGCATGAGCCACAGTGCCCAGCCAGGGACAAATGTTTGCATTAAATCTCCCCTGTTCAGCTTACTGGTGAGGCTTCATTTCCTGTCTCAGATTTTCCACACATCTGTAAGTGTCCATTCTGTACAACCTGAATCAGCTCGCAGTCCTGAGCACTCAAGTACGTCATGTATTTTCTTTCAACTGGCTTGTAGTTCCCACTCAGTCCTTCCTGCTTTGCTACTATTATCAAAAGCTTATCAATTTCCACATAAAAGTAAATGGTTACACGAAAATAAATTTCAGTAAGACACAGGCAGCGCCAGTCCTCTCGACCCGCAGGGCTGTCGGAGAGAAGCCAGGTGTGTTTTGCAGTGTCTGGCACAGCAGCTGCTCCATTTCTCTGCAGGGACCCACTGCTTTCCCAAGCTGAAGCCCTGGGGACCTGCGAGAGGCATGTTTGTGCTAGGAATTCACTCGAATTGAGGGTGAGGAACTCAATTCTCGCAGGGATAGCTCGCAAAGGAGGCTCGTGCTCCTCAAACACCTGGGGCAAGAACCACTTCCCTTTTCAAACGTTCAACCTGTCTCAGACTGACAGTGCGGGTCTGAACTCCACATTCCATGAGATGACTGATCACGTCTGGGTGTCGCCATCATAGCTATGGAAACCTCCAGCAGCTCCGATTCCCAGTTTGGTCCCCTCTCCTCACAGACGTCGCAGACCCCACACTGAGCAGCCACGGAACGGCAGTCAGAGGCGGCCAGCCCACCCGTCACCCGTCACCAAAACTCATCTCCTGTTCCTACTGACGGTCGGGACCATGAGTTTCACCAGAGGTGGTGCTGCAGATCCACACCTCTCCGCAGAGCCCCTGCTGCGCTGAAAGCACGGCTGTCCCTCCACGGCCACGGGCGGCAGCAGCCCTCCGGCCCACAGTCAGCGGCTGGAGCTCAGCCCCCACGGGGCTGGTGCTGGGGCTAGGCTGAGCCCACCACACCCAGGCTGGCAAGGCATTTTTAGTTTTTATTATTTTTATTTTTGGGGGGGCATTTTTTATTTTTATTTTTTCACTTTCTTTGGCAAGGCATTTTTTATTTCTGTTGGACGAGCGTCTACTCTTAGGTAAATCTGTGATATTTTAAACTAAGGAAAAGTACGAGGTATCATAAAGACATGAGTTACGCAGAACTGAAACGCAACGTGTGTTCCTTCCTGTGTGATGGTTCCCTGCCACTAAATCACAGGACGCCCAGGCCTGGATCCAGCTCCATCCGCCTCACCTCTCAATACCTGCCCGGGTATTTCTGGGGTTCAAGCCCTGCTAAGGACGGCCTTCACCCAGGGCGCGCCCCCTGTACCTGCGAGGACGCGCTCCACGGCATACTCGAAGTTGAGAGTGTGCACGGAAGTGTGTCCCTCCCGCGCCGCGTGCAGTGCAGCCTCATTGCAGATGTTGGCGATGTCAGCCCCTGTCAACACAAACAGCCACGGCGTGGGTGGGTGGGTTTCTGCTATCAGGGCTTAAGAGGAGGAAGGGGCCCTCAAGGAAGAACAAAGATGGCCGGGCGTGGTGGCTCACCCCTGTAATCCCAGCACTTTGGGAGGCTGAGGTGGGCAGATCACCTGAGGTCAGGAGTTTGAGACCAGCCTGGCCAACAGGGTGAAACCCTATCGCTACTAAAAATACAAAAATTAGCCGGGCGTGGTGGTGAGCGCCTGTAATCCCAGCTACTCAGGAGGCTGAGGCAGGAGAATCGGTTGAACCCAGGAGGCGGAGGCTGCGGGGAGCCAAGATCACGCCACTGCACTCCAGTCTGGGCGACAGAGTAGGACTCTGTCTCAAAATAAATAAATAAATAAATAAAAGGAAGAACAAAGAGGGAAAAGAGACCAAGAACCAAGAGTGCTGGTGCGAGCGTGTGGGAGAGGCACGGGGAGCTGGCGCCAGGAGCAGGGGTGGGGAGAGCGGCAGGCGCCGGCGCCAGGAGCAGGGGTGGGGAGAGCGGCAGGCACTTGCACCGTGTTCCACTGAGGCCATTCCACAGACGAGACACAGAACCGCCAGGCTCCATCCGCCCTGACGCCCGTCTCTCCTCCCAAGGGCAGTTAGTTCCACACCCCATCTTGTGGCTGATTCCACCTAACAGCTCATGAGCATTGATGGCAAAGAAATTAAAGGCTCTCTAGTAACCACAAAATTCTAGTGAAAGACCCTAACGAATAATCAAAGGGCAAATTCATCTCATAATAAACGGGAGGTTTGTTGACATTAACTTTTAAAATGTGAGCCACACAGCAGGAAAAGCATCTTGAGGTATGATTTCTATTTCTACAACTTGACAGAGACTGTGAAGGTCAGAGGGAGGCGGCTTTGCCGGGACTGCATGGGCTGACTCCGGGTCTGACGGGAAACGCCGGGATGACTGGTCACCGTGTGGAAGCAACATAACTCCACTATCTCTGAAGTCAACACAGACCCGGAACCACCGTCTGCTTTTCCACCCCGGGGCGGAGGATGGAGTGCGGGTGCCGTCTGGACCTCCTGCTGCCCCACATACACATCAGCTCCCTCCCAGGCTTGTACTGAGCAGAGGCCCCCAGAGAAGGAGCCGCGCCCGCCCCACAGAGGAGGCCTCGATGCTGTGTGCGCAGGTGACACCACCTGCCCTCAGGACGTGACGCTGCCCAGGCTGCGGGTTGAGAACGTACCACTGAATCCTGGTGTCAGCTCTGCCAGACGCTGGGAGTAAAAGGTGCTGGACTGGGTCAGCTTCAGGCTCTTCAGGTGCTGCTCAAAAATCTCCCGCCTCTCCTGCCAGAACCAGGGGAGGACAGACCGTCGGGCTCAAGCCCAGTTACTGCCACAGGTGTGGCATGTTTTTCTGTGGGGGGGGGGGGGGTCCCCGACGTGCCCGCCCTGAGGACAGGCCTCAGCTTCCCAAGTAGCTGGGATTACAAGTGTGTGCCATCACGCCTGACTGAGTTTTGTATTTTTAGTAGAGACAGGGTTTCGCAAAGTTGGCTAGGCTGGTCTCGAACTCCTGGCTTCAAGTGATCCACCTGCCTCGGCCTTCCAAAGTGCTGGGGTTACAGGCGTGAGCCACCATGCCTGGCCACAAGCAGCATTTTAAACATGAACAGAACACTGTTGGATGGCCGGGCCCAGTGGCTCACACCTGTAATCCTAGCACTTTGGGAGGCTGAAGCGGGCAGTCTGGCCAACACGGTGAAACCCCATCCCTACTAAAATACAAAAATTAGCCAGGCAAGACGGCAGGTGCCTGTAATCCCAGCTACTCGGGAGGCTGGGGTGGGACAATCACTTGAACCTGGGAGATGGTGGTTGCAGTGAGCTGAGATCGCGCCGCTGCACTCCAGCCTGGGGGATAGAGTGAGACTGTCTCAAAAAAAAAAAAAAAAAAAGAAAATGAAAAAAAAAAAAAAAAAGAGAACGCTCTTGGAAGGAGAGGTGGGTGGGGATCACTTGAGGCCAGGGGTTTGACACCAGCCTTGGCAACACAGCGAGACTCTGTTAAAAATTAACCAGCACGGCGGCGCACGCCCATAGTAGTTCCAGCTCCTCAGCTTGAGCCCTGAAGGTTGAGGCCGCAGTGAGTGGTGATCGCAGCACTGCACTCCAGCCTGGGTGACAGCGCAACACCCTTTCTCTAAAAATTAAAAGAAAAAATTAAAAAGAAAAAAAAAATTATAGCAGAATAGCTAATGAAGCATGTCACACACAGCAAACGCTTATTCTGCAAAACTTCCAATTCCCACACATGTTCCATGCGTCTAAATCCTGATGTAAAATGTTTCTTACACAGTCAAAAAGCCAGGAGCCGCCCTCCCCTGGAGAAGCTGCACTCCCCTGGAGAAGCTGCACTCCCCTGGAGAAGCTGCACTCCCCTGGAGAAGCCGTGTCCCCTGGAGAAGCTGCCATCCCCTGGAGAAACAGTGTCCCCTGGAGAAGCCATGTCCCCTGGAGAAGCCGTGTCCCCTGGAGAAGCCGTGTCCCCTGGAGAAGCCATGTCCCCTGGAAAAGCAGTGTCCCCTGGAGAAGCCATGTCCCAGCGGGAAGGGCTTCTGCTCCGCCCTTCACTCTCCATCCCAACAGAGGCTGAGCACCAGCTGAGAGCCGCTGAGCCCAGCCCTGCTCCCCAGGCTGCACTGATGGAACATTAACCCACCAGCAGACCCGGAAGCCCTCTCTCCAAACCCTCCGCTCCATGAGCTGAACTCCTGCTCCCTCAGGGCAGCAACAAAGGCCCTTTGGCCAGGAAGTGTAACATCCAACCAGAGCCCTGTGACAGAGGAGGGATCAGGCGAGAGGCCTCAGGACTTCTACTCCCACCCCAATTTCAGGGCAGCTGCACAGTCCACGTCCCCAGAGCCCACGTCCCCAGAGCCCACGCTACGGATGGAAGGAAGTGATGCCACACAAGAATAAAGTTTCCCACAATTTTTCCTCCTGGATTTTGTTTCAAAGGATTTGCTATAAAAACCAGACTGAAACCCAGGATAAAAGGAAAACCAATAGCAGGTGAACAGCACTGCAAAACCCCCAGCAGTGAGTGCAGCCGTTGGGCAGGTCTGCCAGGGGGCGTGCAGCCAATGTGGGGGCCACAGCAGTGAGTGCAGCCGGTGGGCAGGTCTGCTGGGGGTGTGCAGCCGATGTGGGGGCCACAGCAGTGAGTGCAGCCGGTGGGCAGGTCTGCTGGGGGCGTGCAGCCGATGTGGGGGCCACAACAGTGAGTGCAGCCGGTGGGCAGGTCTGCTGGGGGTGTGCAGCCGATGTGGGGGCCACAGCAGTGAGTGCAGCCGGTGGGCAGGTCTGCTGGGGCCGTGCAGCCGATGTGGGGGCCACAGCAGTCAGTGCAGCCGGTGGGCAGGTCTGCTGGGGGTGTGCAGCCGATGTGGGGGCCACGCTGGACACTGCCAGCACCTGTGGGGCTGTGACAGGCTTCACACCAAGAAGTGTCTTAGAGGAGAGGCCAGACCACTCAGAACGAGTGGGGGCGGCCCAGGTGGAGTGGGAGAGGCTGGGGTCCTGGCTCTGACCTGCAGCGTGGGGAGATCAATGAAGACGTGCCGGTCCAGTCGGCCTGGCCTCATCAGAGCACCGTCCAAAATGTCAGCTCGGTTCGTGGACGCCAGGACGATGACATGGTCTGTGGTACCCATTCCTGAGGGGACAGAGCAGACAGTGGCTCTGAGGGTGGGGGTCCTGACACAACAGATTTCCCCTGCAGGTTCCCCTTCAGGACACAGGAGGGAGAGAGACCCCCCTAAGGCCCAGAGAGAAAGGAACAGCCCGGTCCTTCTGAACTAGGAGCCGTGATCCCCCATCGCTCCCAGCCAACATCGCCAGGAGGAACAGGAATCTGCCTATTTTGACAAGTGAAAACAGCAACGCCGTCCCTAGGGCTGGCTACTGAGGCAGAACTGTCCAAGGCCCTCCGGGAGCTCCCACAGCATCCTGGAGCGTCACCCTGTCTCACGGTGCCATCTGGGAGCCGGTCCTAACAGCCACCCCCCACCCACCGCCCTGTCATTATTATTGTGACTTTGTAACATTTTAGCTAACACCCAGCTTTAGGCTGTGACTTGGAAACATTTTATCTTCAACGTCTGGCCCTAGGCCCTGGGTTTCAGGCTTGACGTTTGTCATCGGAGAATTTAAAAGTGAGTCCAGAAACGATCACTGATCCCTGGTGTATGTGAACCTTGACTGGCCCTTGATGTGAATAAATCAACTGCGAAGAGAGATTTATGAAGCTGCTGGGAACACCTGACTGGATGCTCGTAAGAACGTTCAGGTGTTATGATGCTGTGGTCTTTCTCTGAATTTAAAGAAACGTACTCAGAGCATAGAAGATTCAAAACTATGGGTTTGCTTTAAAAGAATCCAGTCCACCAGGTGCAGTGGCTCATGCCTGTAGTCCCAGAACTTTGGGAGGCCGAGGCAGGCAGATCACGAGGCCAGGAGTCCAAGACGAGACTGGCCAAAATGGTGAAACCCCACAAAAGATACAAAAAATTAGCCGGGTGTGGTGGCGTGCACCTGTAATCCCAGTTACTCAGGAGGTTAAAGCAGAAGAATCGCTTGAACCTGGGAGGCGGAGGTTGCAGTGAGCCAAGATGACACCACTGCACTCCAGCCTGGGCTACAGGGCAAGACTCCGTCAGGAAAAAAAAAAAAAAAAAAAGAATCCACTGGTGGCCAGATGCGGTGGCTCACGCCTGTAATCCCAGCACTTTGGAAGGCTGAGGCAGGTGGATCACCTGAGGTCAGAAGTTCTAGACCATCCTGGCCAAAAGGGTGAAACCTCATTTCTACTAAAATACAAAAATTAGCTGGGTGTGGCACATGCCTGTAATCCCGGCTACTCGGGAGACTGAGGCAGGAGAATCGCTTGAACCAGGAAGCAGAGGTTACAGTGAACCGAGATTGTGTCATTGTACTCCAGCCTGGGCGACAGAGCAAGACTCTCAAAAAAAAAAAAAAAAAAAAATAGGAAAAGGAAAAGGTCCACAATAAACAGTGTTAAAAGTAAAGATGCGACAAGACCTACCTTGACTAATGTAAGAACAGGACCCACCGTGACTAATGTAAGAACAGGATATAGCCGGGCGCGGTGGCTCACGCCTGTAATCCCAGCACTTTGGGAGGCTGAGGAGGGCGGATCACAAGGTCAGCAGATGGAGACCATCCTGGCTAACATGGTGAAACCCCATCTCTACTAAAAATACAAAAAATTAGCTGGGCGTGGTGGCGGGCACCTGTAGTCCCAGCTACTCCGGAGGCTGAAGCAGGAGAATGGCGTGAACCTGAAGGGCGGAGCTTGCAGGGAGCCGAGATCACACCACTGCACTCCAGCCTGGGCGACAGAGCAAGACTCCGTCTCAAAAAAAAAAAAAAAAAAAAAAGAACAGGATCTACCATGACTAATGTAAGAGCAGGATCTACCGTGACTAATGTAAGAGCAGGATTTACCGTGACTAATATAAGGAACCCTTAATAATCCCAGCACGTTGGGAGGCCAAGGTGGGAGGACCATGTGAGCCTAGGAGGTGAAGGCTGCAGTGAGCTATGATCATGCCCCTATACTCCAGCCTGGGCAATGGAGTGAGACCCTGTCTCCAGCAACCCCATGTTCTTAGGACAGGACCTTGAACGCTCTGAGGAGGCTGAGGGGCCTGACCAGCTTCTCCAGGGCCACGGTCCTGAGCCTCACTAAGCCGTAGCCGCCAGGTCTGGACAGCAGCTCAGTCCAAGACAAACCCCACTCCCAAGCAAATCGCTCCTGAATTTCAAAGGAACTTTGAAAGACACAACCATTCTCCCTGGTTCCACACGTCAGAATGTGATAAGCTGGGATGCTAAGTCCCAGTCACATTTCTACAAGGGAGATCACAGAAGAGAACCACCTCGCCAAGGCAAAGACAGTGCCTTAAAATCACGGTGACTTTTAAAATAAACTCAGAAACAAAAACAGGCAGCAGAAGCACAAGTGCCTTGTCTCACTATGACACAAGGAACAAGAGGGTGGGGACTGGGACCCAAGCTGGCCCCTCCAGAGCTGTCTGGAAGGCCTGCCAAGGCTTACTGCTCAGTGTCGTGGAGTGCCTTCCTTGCAGAGGCCAGGGCTGTGGATACAGAATTCTTAAAGATTGTATAAACAGTGAAAAAAAATGGGAAAAGTAATAGGAACATCGGTCTCAAAGAAAAATAGCAGCCAGGCCAAAGAGGTGCAGTGCGAGCTCCTAGAGGGGGCGGCGCCGGGTTCAAGCACAGCTCGGCCTTCAGCAGAGCCCGGCCACCCTGCGGGGCACGTGCTCCCCCCGGGCCGCTATGTGTTAGGATGGCCACCCTGCGGGGCACGTGCTCCCCACCGGGCCGCTATGTGTCAGGGCGGCCACCCTGCAGGGCACGTGCTCCCTACCGGGCCGCTATGTGTCAGGGACATGTGGTTTCAGGATACAGACTTCCTGGGACTGGACACATGCTCCCCCTGGGCAGCTATGTGTCAGGGACATGCGGTTTCAGGATATGGACTTTCTGGGACTGGATCCCTGGTGTGACTTTTTAAGTTTTGTATTCTGATGGTAACAGACACACAACAAATTGCAAAAACAGCACAGAGCAGTCCCTTTGGCCCTGGTCCCCCAGCAGCTGTGCGTTCAGTAGCTGCAAAACAAAGGCAAAGCCAGGAGACTGACATGGAAACGCCAGGCCCCCGCTCAGACGCCCCCACTCCTATGTGCTCTCACCTGTGCGTGTGCTCCACAGATGGACACCTGTGTCACACACACGTTCACGTAACGAGCATCTCCCCTCAAGACACAGAACCGCCCTCCCCAGAGGCATCCCTCCTCCCTGGAGACCTCCCCTAACTGCTGACAACCAGTAACCCGTTCTCCATCCCCAGAATTTTGTTATTTTGACCATTTCGTACAAGTGGACTCATACGATACTAAGCCTGGCTCTTCTCACTTGGCGTCATTTCCTTGTTGCTGCAGGAAGAACGTTTCCTTCTACTGCTGCGTAGAACACCATGATAAGGATACACCAGTTTCAGCTCTTCTATTGCTGCGTAGAACACCGTGATAAGGATACACCACTTTCAGCTCTTCTACTGCTGCGTAGAACACCGTGATAAGGATACACCAGTTTCGGCTCTTCTATTCGCTGCGTAGAACGCCGTGATAAGGATACACCAGTTTCAGCTCTTCTATTTCTGCATAGAACACCGTGATAAGGATACACCAGTTTCGGCTCTTCTATTCGCTGCGTAGAACGCCGTGATAAGGATACACCAGTTTCAGCTCTTCTGTTGCTGCGTAGAACGCTGTGATAAGGATACACCAGTTTCAGCTCTTCTATTGCTGCGTAGAACACCGTGATAAGGATACACCAGTTTCGGCTCTTCTATTCGCTGCGTAGAACGCCGTGGTAAGGATACACCAGTTTCAGCTCTTCTATTGCTGCGCAGAATGCCGTGATAAGGATACACCAGTTTCAGCTCTTCTGTTGCTGCGTAGAACGCCGTGATAAGGATACACCAGTTTCAGCTCTTCTATTCGCTGCGTAGAACACCGTGATAAGGATACACCAGTTTCGGCTCTTCTACTGCTGCGCAGAACGCCGTGATAAGGATACACCAGTTTCGGCTCTTCTACTGCTGCGCAGAACGCCGTGATAAGGATACACCAGTTTCAGCTCTTCTATTCGCTGCGTAGAACGCCGTGATAAGGATACACCAGTTTCAGCTCTTCTATTGCTGCGCAGAACGCCGTGATAAGGATACACCAGTTTCAGCTCTCAGCCACTGAATGGCACCTGGGTTGCTTCCAGTTTTTAGCTATTACAGGTAAATGAGCGTCGGCACCCAGGCATTTCGTGTGAGCCTAAGTCTTTGCTTTCGTGGGATGAGCACCCAGGAGGGTGGACGCGGGGTCATGTGGTGAGCGCATGTGGACACGGGGTCATATGGTGAGCACACGTTTAGTTTTTTAAGAAACTGCCAAACTGTTTCCCAGTGAGGCTGCACCACGTCACACCCCCATCAGCAGCGTACAAGGGATCTGGTTTCTTTGCATCCTCAGCAGCGTGTGGTGTTGTCACTGTTTTTTGAGTTTTGTTTTGTTTTTGAGATGGGGTCTCGCCCTGTTACCCAGGCTGAAGTGCAGTGGGGTGACCACGGCTCCCTGTAGCCTCGAACTGCCAGGCTCAAGTGATCCTCCCACCTCAGTCTTCTGAGCAGCTAAGACTACAGGTGCGCACCACCACTGCCAGCTAATTTTTGTATTTTTTTAGAGACAGAATCTCACTATGTTGCTCAGGCTGGTTTCAAACTCCCGGGCTAAAGTAATGCTTCCAACTCAGACCCGCAAAGTGCTGGGATCACAGGTATGGCCCAGATCTGGGCCGGTCACTGCTCTTTACTCTAGCTCTCCTACGAGGTGTGTGTTCCTATCAAAATATCAGCAAGATACTTTGGTAGACAGGAACAAGCGTATTCTAAAAATTATAGGAAAAGGCAAAGGAATAGCTGAAACAATTCTGGTAAAGAACAAAGTGGGAGGAATCACTCCACCTGCTCTCGTCTCACAGAAGCGAGAGACCAGTTGTGTGCGGAAGGACAGACTCACAGAGCCAGCGCAGACCCCCACATCCACCTGAGCTCCGGCAAAGGTGCAAGCACAACTTGGTGGAAAGAAGACAGCATTTCAGACCAGTGGGGCTGGAGCACTTTTCCACAGGCAGAAAATGAACCTGACCAAACCTCCCACTTCATGTAGACGTTAACTTAAAATAAGATCATGGATAAAATCTAAAACTTCTATAAGATACCCATGAGAGGCCAGGCATGGGGGCTCACACCTGTATTCCCCACACTTTGAGGAGCTGAGGTGAAAAGATCATTTGAGCCCAGGAGTTCAAGAGCAGGCTGGGCAACAAGGTGAGACCCCCAACTCCACAAAAAAAATTCTTTTTTAATTAGCCAGGCATGTTGGTGCACACACCTGTGGTCCCAGCTACTCAGGAGGCTGAGACGGTAGGACGGCTTGAGTCCCAGAGGCTGAGGCCGCAGTGACCCATGATTGCACCACTGCACTCCAGCCTGGGTGACAGAGCAAGACTCTGTCTCAAAGAAAAGAAAAAAGAAACCCACAGGAGAAAATCTTTAGGATCTAGGAATAGGCAAACAGTTCTTTTATTTGTTTGTTTTTTTGAGAAGGAGTTTCGCTCTTTTTTGCCCAGGCTGGAGTGCAATGGTGCGATCTTGGCTCACTGCAACCTCCGCCTCCCGGGTTCAAGCGATTCTCCTGCCTCAGCCTCCCGAGTAGCTGGGATTACAGGTACACGCCACCACACCCGGCTAATTTTGTATTTTTAATACAGATGGGGTTTCTCCATATTGGCCAGGCTGGTCTTGAACTCCTGACCTTAGGTGATCCACCATGCCCGGCGGGCAAACAGTTCTTAGACTTCACAGTAAAAACGAGATCTATAAAAGCAAAAATTGATAAATTGAACTTTATCAAAATGAGCAGCTTTTGCTGTTCCCCGTTAGAGGGTGAAAGGACAAGGGACACATAGAGTGCGTAAACCACATGTCCAAAAAAGGGCTGTGTTCAGAGCCCTGGAGAACACTCAGAACTCAGTCAAGACACCCACTGGGAAAATGGCCCCTTGGGCCTCGAGATCTGCACCCCCCAGCCCTGAGCTCCCACCCCTTAGCTCCTGCCTGGGTTTCCCACAGTATCCTCAGTGTTCAGGGCTGCCTGCTGGTCCACCATTGCTGGGACCTAAGACATTGTCCAAAAAACAAGCAACCAAACTCAGGATAAAGGACTGGCTGCCACAGCCTCACTTCCCACAGGGCCCCAGACAGGACCCCTGAGAGGCCCTCAACTTGCCGCAGGACCCGACAGTTTGGGGGATATTTTTGGGTCAGAGGCTCCTTCCATTCCCTGTTGGAGACGCATGTGGAAGACGGCAGGGCAGGCAGAGGCAGCACCACAGGGAGCAAGCCACGGAGAGAAGCTAGACCTGACCCTGCTCTCCCGCTCAGAGCCTGAGATCCTTGAACCAGCACCCACTTCCTCTGAGAGGACAGAGGGCAGAAACAGCAGCATCACCTCTGGGCCACGAGCAAGTGCTCAAGAGCTGACTCAAGTGGGAATAAGCCACACTGCCGGCCCCTCCCCGCCTGTGGAGCCCAGAAGCCCAGGCCTCCTCCTGTCCATCCGTCCCCCAGGCTCACTGTCCATTCTGCTTGGACCTGGGAGAATTTCCCCCCGTGCTCTCTAAATGGCTCTTGTCAAGATTTTACCAACAGGACCTCCACGTCGAGTGGTGACAGTGGATGCCCTGGCTATGTGGGTGTGGAGGGTACTCGTGCTTTCTTTGAGGGATGTCTCAACGCACCAGGACAGCACAAGACACCCAACCCGAAGCGGCTGCTCCCACCTGAGTGCGCCCTTCCAACCTGAGGTCTAAAATGGGGAAGAAAGTTGCATCCCCATCCCGCTCCTGGCAGAGCCGACGCTTCTGAGTGGGAGAACACACTCTGAACCCCAAGTGCGGTTCTCTGCGCTCCAGCCTGGCCACACCAGCGTCACCCAGGGCTCGGCAGTGCTCACAACCCCCAGGGGAGTACAGGGGCAGTGGGCGGGCGTGAGTTGTGAGTCAGACGGCCGGCTCCTGCTGGGCCTCAGCTTCTCCCTCTGCCAGCGCCCATCTACCCACCTGGCAGGCAGTCCACGGCTCCCAGGGCAGAGCGTGCTTGATACATTTACTGCCACATGAAGCACAGAGGTAGGGGTGTCCCCGGGTCACACTGGGACCAGGACCAGGACCCCAGCTTCCCAGGACCTCATTCACTGCCCAGACACTGGGAGCCTGGACCTGAAAGAGCTCACGGCAAGCACTGCCAAGCTCACATGCTGATGACTTTATTTTTCACAGACTGAAAAAACAGAGCCTGGCATGGTGACTCAAGCCTGGAGTCCCAACTACTTAGGAAGCTTGAGCCTAGGAGGTGGAGGGTGCAGTGAGCTATGATGGTGGCACTGCACTCCAGCCTGGGCGACAGAACGACACCCTGTCTCTGAAGAAAAAAAAAGTCGAAGCATAAAATGTTCACAGCAGCCTTTTCTGTGTGTGGCTGCACGTCAGGGGCCCTTGTCTGGCTTCCACCACCAGGGGATGACTACGTTGAAGGGAGGCCTGTGTGAACCGCTGGGCATCCGCATCTCCCGCGTGTGGTCAGCTCCGACGCTCCCCATCAACGCTTTCCAGCACAGGAGCTGGGACCTGGACGTCCATCGCCGGCGGTGCCTCCAGTGCTCTTTGACTTGCGCCCTTCCCAGGGGGCTCTGGGGTCCGCAGGATACCGCCATGGACTGGCTGACATAACCAACAAGGCTGGGGCTTTTATCTTCCCCAGTGAGATTTTCCCACGACCGGCACAGCGTCAGCCCCATCCTGTGCGCTTCCATGAACGGAAGCAACAAAGCCTGGCCTGGGACCTCGGCAGGGCTGAGCATGTACAGCTGTGGCTCTGCATAAAGGGACTTGTTTAGAGCTGGCACTCAACAAGAGGCCTTCAGTCAGCGGATTCCCAGGCCTGAGCAAATCCAGGGGCGGAAGCAGCTATTCTTATGATGGCACAGAGAGGTTATGTGGAGAAGATCGTTTGATACACGCTTGCCTTTGGGCTCAAGTCACTCAAAAAGGTGGTCTCTGTCTTTAGTGCAAAAGGCAACCCCAGCAGAGCGAACGACCCTCCATTGCCCTCCATGACCCTGTGGGCTCCGTGAGACAGGCGCAGGCGGGGGTCTCTCCTCTGAGCTTCCTCATGGTCCCCTGGGAGGGTAGCTGGTCAAGAGAGGCACCTGGTTGGAGAAGGCCGCAGACTCACAGGACGAAGACCTCGGTGTCCACGCCACACAGCCAGAGCAGCGCAGCCGCCCGCCTCGCCTGCCTCGCCTCACCCGCCTCACCAGACCTCACCCGCCTCGCCCGCCTCACCCGCCTCGCCCGCCTCGCCCGCCTCACCCGCCTCACCCGGCCTCGCCCGCCTCGCCCGCCTCGCCCACCTCACCCGACCTCACCCGCCTCACCCGGCCTCGCCCGCCTCGCCCGCCTCGCCCGCCTCACCCGACCTCACCCGCCTCACCCGCCTCACCTCACCCGCCTCACCGAGAGTCCTCAGACTCTGTGGCCAGAAGCCAAGGTGCTCTGCAGATTTCCTCAAAACCCAAACCACCCACCCATCCTTGAGCAGCCTCCAGAAGCCGTGGTCAGAGCCACAGTGAAGGCCACACAGCACCAGAGAGGCCACATAAAGACGCTCTGCAGAGAAGCAGTACAGTGAGCCTGGAGGCTCCGGAGGCCTCTAAAACGCACGGTGATCTCCGCTTGAGGTACAGGGTCAGCTCCCCCAGCAGAGGCGGTGGGGTCCCTGAACCCCAAGGACCCACCTCTGAGGAGGGGTCTCTCCTCAGTGACCTCAGACATCACAGAATCTCAACTGCTCACCCCACATCTCTGAAGACATTCTGTTCTCTGAAAACTCGACTTCCATGACCACTTGCCGTGTGTGCAGAAGGCAGCCGTTCAGGTCTCGGTTGCTCACGCGTTAGTTCCTGAATAAGCGTGTTGAGAGACGACTGGAGACACGGGGGACAAGCAGCAGGAGAGGTGTGAAGCATTCTCCGCAAACGTCGTTGCGTCCTGCACACTGTCGGGAATCTCACTTTCATCTTCTAACCTCAGAGCTTTCAGAGCCTAGAGAACACTTCTGTGGGCATCAGTCTACCTGACTTCACAGCAGCCCAGAGGCAGACGGGAACGCGGGGCACCCAGAAGAGACGGGCGCCAGCACAGGGAACATGGAGCACCCAGAAGAGATGCATGCCAGCCCAGGGCCAAAGTC
Organism: Pan troglodytes; assembly: GCF_028858775.2. Lineage (NCBI taxonomy): Eukaryota > Metazoa > Chordata > Mammalia > Primates > Hominidae > Pan > Pan troglodytes. The sequence goes on along the minus strand of NC_072416.2, from coordinate 87,740,402 downwards.
CTCAGCAGAGTCCGCCGCCAGCGACAGGTGCAGCGACACTGTAAACCTCAAGGCACACCACAGCACTGCTGCACCGATCCTGCCAAATGCACTGTTCAACCTGATCCTGAGGACATGTCACAGCTCCAGAGATGACATTCCTGAACGTCACTGGCCTGTACAGTGTCACAGTCACCAAAGACAAACACTGAGGAACAGTGAAGCCCACCTGTAATCCCAGCTACTCGGGAGGCTGAGGCAGGAGGACTGCATGAGCCAAGGAGTTCAAGACCAACCTGGACAACACAGCAAGACCCTGTCTCAAAAAACAAGACCAACAAATGACACAGGAGGGGAAGAGACCAAGGAGACCAAACATCCACATCGGGGGGGCCGAAGCACCTGTGGATGGGTCTGGGGGGCAGTCACGGACAGCGTGGCCTGGTCCGAACCTGCAGACCATGTATGTCACAGTCAGCCTTCGGGGAGCTTGCAGGAAGGCATCAAAGAACACTCTGACTACCGTGGCAACGCTTCTGTAAGTCTAAAGTGATTTTGCAATGAGAGGTGGAGCAAGCTCCCCCTTAGCTGAGTAGTCAAAACTGGGCTGTGCATGTGTGCTAAGACACACGACTCCAGGCAGCCACAGGCAACAAAGAAAACAGGAAGTCAACGGCTCTCTCAGAGCCAGAACACTTGGGGAGAAAAAGTCTCCCTCATCTACAATACCTAAAATGTAACTAGAATTCTGATTAAAAATAAATCTTACAAAGCAGAGACTTCAAAAGATGCTTGTACTTATGTTAACACAGTCTGATTCACAACAGTCCACGTGTCCACCAACGGGCGAATAACAAGACGCAGCCCCTACACACAAGGCAGCATTGTTCAGTCTCAAAGAGGAAGGAAATCCTGACACGCGCCCAGCACAGATAGCCCCTAGAGATGTTATGTGCTTGAAAGAAGGCGGATAGCAAAGGACAGACACTGTAGGACTCCAATTCTATGAGGTCCCTACAACAAACTCAGAGACAGACAGCGGGACAGAGGCTGCAAGGGGCTGGGGATGGAGAATGGGGAGGGTTGAATGGGGACAAGTTTTCGGTTTGAAGAGAAAGTTCTGGAGACACGTGGTGGTGGCGGTTGCTCAACAGTGCGAATATACTGAATGTCAATGAACTTCAGAATGATTAAAATGGTAAATCTATGTGAACGTATTCATTGTCTTTTAGAGACAGGGTCTCGCTGTGTTGTCCAGGCTGCAATGCAGAGGCTGTTCACAGGCGAGACCATCGCACAGCACACTCCCCAGCTCAGGTTCCAGCACTCCTTCTGCCTCGGCCTCCCCAACAGCCGGGAACAGCGGCCTGCACCACCAAGCCTGGCTATGTATTTTACCACAACAATATCCACATAAAAAAAATAATAATAATCTTGCAAAACTAGCTCAGAAGAAAAATAATTTCATGTCACCTTTATTGGGTCAGCTCCATTAAAAAAAAAAAATCGTCAAAGCCAGATCAGAAGTCATTTTCAAGGGGTCACAACAAATGCGGTGTCTCCCTCACTACAGTGCAGCACCGTGATGCTCTGCTCCGCCCTCTAACTAGCGTCACACCCTCTCCAGGGGGCACAGGGAGAGACGTGGCAGCACAACCAGACAGACTCATTACAGACCTAAAATGATGAATGGCACAGCTCTTCCAGAATCTGTCTAGCAGTCCCTCTGGGTTTTGCTGCAAAGCCCCTAAAAAACAGTAATAATGAAAAAAAAAAGCCTGGGTGCTAAGGCTCACACCTGTAATCTCAGCACTTTGGGAGGCTGAGGCAGGTGGATCACGAGGTCAGGAGATCGAGACCATCCTGGCTAACATGGTGAAACCCCGCCTCTACTAAAAATACAAAAAATTAGCCAGGCGTGGTGACAGGCGCCTGTAGTCCCAGCTACTCGAGAGGCTGAGGCAGGAGAATGGCGAGAACCCGGGAGACGGAGCCTGCAGTGAGCCAAGATTGTGCCACTGCGCTCCAGCCTGGAAGACAGAGCAAGACTGTCTCAAAAAAAAAAAAAAAAAAAAAAAAAAGAAAAGATTACATCTGACGTACCACTTATATTCCTACTTGTCTTTTTTACTATTACCTTGACCTTTTTTTAATTTAAAGCTGTGTTTCTTTTTTTTTTTTTTGAGATGGAGTCTCCCTCTGTCACCCAGGCAGGCTGGAGTGCAATGGTGAGATCTTGGCTCACTGCAACCTCCACCTCCTGAGTTCAAGTGATTCTCCAGAGTAGCAGGGATTATTAGCACCTGCCATCACGCCTGGCTGACTTTTGTATTTTTCTAGAGATGGGGTTTCAGCATGTTGGCCAGGCTGCTCATGAAATCCTGACCTCTGGTGATCCGCCTGTCTTGGCCTCCCAAAGTGCTGGGATTACAGGCGTGAGCCACTGCGCCGGGTCTGAAAGCTGTATTTCTATTTTTTTTTTTTCTTGAGACGGAGTCTCACTCTGTCACCCAGGCCGGAGTGCAGTGACACGATCTTGGCTCACCACAACCTGTTCTGAAAGACATCGGAAACCCTCCTCTGATGGTGCAATGGGGGTGCGGGGCGCACGAGCACTGACCATCCATTTCTACCAGAAGCTGGTTGAGCGTCTGCTCCTCCTCCGTGTTGGAGAAGCCGGACATGGTGGTGGAGCGCTTCTTGCCCACCGCGTCGATCTCATCGATGTAGACGATGCAGGGGGCCCGGGCTCGGGCTTCCTTAAAGAGGCTCCGCACACGGGCAGCGCCGAGGCCTGAGGGGACACAGAGAGAATCAGGAAATGGGCACTTAATAAAAAACAAAGCCTCTTCCTGTACCCGGGCCAAAGTTCTACACCAAGGACAACTAAAGCTACCAGCCCCATTCCCTACAAACAGACACACGGCAGCTGCTCGCGGGGGCCCCTGGCCACCCCTCAGGGTTCACACGCACCGTGCTGGCCCCCCAGGCCACAAGTGACGGTGGCTTTGAAGCAAACATCATGTGCTTCGCAGACAAAACCCCTCCGCCAACCCAGACCTCGCTTTCCTTCTCTACTCCCCCACCCACCCGTGTCCCTTTCAGTCCAGACACCAGAGGAAGGATGTGTGAAAGGAGCCAGGTGGTCAGCCAAGCCCACCCACAGCCCCCAACCACAGCACCTTACCTCCAATGACCTCCACGAACTCTGGGCCGGCCATCGCCAGGAAGGGCACCTGAGCCTCCGTGGCCACCGCCTTGGCCAGCAGCGTCTTCCCACAGCCGGGGGGGCCGAGCAGCAGTGCGCCCTTTGGGACCTTGGCGCCAAGCTGGAGGAAGCGTTCTGGGCTCTGGACGGCAGCAGACGATGCAACACTAACTACTTGGGGATTCTGTTTGTTTTTTTGTTTTTTAGAGGTAAGGTCTCTCTGGGTCACGCAGGCTGCAGTGCAGTGGGTGCCATGATAGCTCACTGCAGCCTCAAACTCCTGGGTTCAAGCCACCCTCTCACCTCAGCCTCTCGACTAGCTGAGAATATACAGGCATGTGGCACCACGCCCAGCTACTTTTAAAAACTTCTTGCAGGCCGGGTGCGGTGGCTCACACCTGGAATTCCAGCATTTTGGGAGGCTGAGGCAGGCGCATAGCTTGAGATCAGGAGTTTGAGACCAGCCTGGCCAACATGGAAAAACCCCGTCTCTACTAAAAATACAAAAATTAGCCGTGCATGGTGGTGGGCGCCTGTGATCCCTGCTACTCGGGAGGCTGAGGCAGGAGAATCACTTGAACTGGGGAGGTGGAGGTTGTAGTGAGCCGAGATTGTGCCACTGCACTCCAGCCTGAGTGACAAAGTGAGACTCTGTCTCAAAAAAAAAAATTAATTAAATAAAAAAATGTTTTGCAGAGACAGGGTCTCATTGTTGCCCAGGCTGATCTCCTACTCCTGGGCTCAGTCACTCCCCTGCCTCAGTGCCCCGAGGTGCCAGGACTACAGGCGTGACCCACTGTACCAGGCCTGCGGAGGGAACACGTAAGTCAGCTCCTCGAGGTGCCAGGACTACAGGTGCAACCCACCGTACCAGGCCCGCAGAGGAAACGTGTAAGTGACGCACGTGATAGGCAGCTCATGCACTGCCACCAACTGGCTAAGGTGTTTATGTGGTTCTGGAAAAAGCACAGAGCTTTGCAAGGGATGAAGGGCCCAGGACGGCTAACGGCACAGTAGGCATGGGTCTTGGCAGCCTCCGCTTGGCTGAACCATGTGCACGAGGCTTGTGCTGCTGGTTGAACAGGCACCAGCACCTGCTTGGTGTCCCCATGGGACATGGTAGAGGTCACCGCCAACCCAAGACACGTCATCGATGGAATTCCAGGTCCCGCAGGAGCCCTTCTGGGAGAGGAGGACGGCCGGCGTCTGCTCACACCTCCCTCCTGGCCCACGCTGCTCTCACCTTCAGATAATCCACAAACTCGCGGACTTCTAGTTTGGCTTCGTGCATTCCTGCCACGTCTTTGAAGCTGACTCCTTTCCCCATCTTCCCATCCACAATGGTGAAACGAGCCATTTTAAGCTGATTCTGTGCAGAAAGAACAAAGTGCAAGGAGCTGGGCGAAGTCAGGAAATCAGCGGCACGATGCCAGCGCTCAGCTCACGCACCTGAGCCGCCTCAACCCCACGTCTCCATCCCAGGATCCCAAGGCTTCACTCATGTCAGACTGACGAGGCTCACAGGTCAGTCTTCAAGCACAGAAAGGAAATGTTTCGTCATTAATTGGTAAGAAACTTATCTAGCAATTTGCTTTAAAAAAAATTACTCAGCCAGGCATGGTGGCTCACGCCTGTAATCCTAGCACTTTGGGAGGCCGAGACGGGCGGATCACGAGGTCAAGAGATCGAGACCACCCTGGCTAACACAGTGAAATCTGTCTCTACCAAAAATACAAAAAAATTAGCCGGGTGTGGTGGCAGGCACCTGTAGTCCCAGCTACTTGGAAGGCTGAGGCAGGACAATCGCCTGAACCCAGGAGGCAGAGATTGCAGTGAGCTGAGATCACACCACTGCACTCCAGCCTGGGCAACAGAGCCAGACTCTGTCACACACACACACACAAAAAAGAAAGTCCAGGTGCAGTGGCTCACGCCTATAATCCCAGCACTTTGGGAGGCTGAGGAGGGAGGATCACCTGAGGTCGGGAGTTCGAGACCAGCCTGAACAACATGGAGAAACCCCGTCTCTACCAAAAATACAAAATTAGCTGGACGTGGTGGCGCGTGCCTGTAATCCCAGCTACTCGGGAGGCTGAGGCAGGAGAATTGCTTGAATGCGGGAGGTGGAAGTTGTGGTGAGCCGAGATCGCGCGGCTGCACTCCAGCCTGGGCAAGAAGGGCGAAACTCCGTCTCAAAAAAAAAGAAAAGAAAAACGAAGATTCAACTGCCCTGTAATCTCACAAGGCTCAGGCACCCCAGAGTTAGGGGTGAGAGGCCCTCAGGCAACGTTGGTTACTACACGCCTTACAGCCAGCCCATGGGAAAGGAAGGTGAGCTGCTGTCTAATTGTGGCTTCAGGCTACTCTCTGCAACAGGTTTTCCCTGTGTATTCATCGTATAGCTTATGGGAAAAGTATTCAGCAAACACAAACCAGAAAGAGTTCAGAGAGCTCTGATTTACAGAACTTACAAAAGCACTGAATCCACCTTCCCTTCCAGTCATCCCGGCCAGACGGAAAACATACCACAGGATGGCCAGGCCCACTGCCGTCATCCCCACGGAGTACAGGGCACTGCCGGAAGAAAGAGAGGCAGGCACAGGCTCAGACGGTGTCACGTGACAGACACAGGCTTCCAAATCAGAACCACCGCTGGCAACGTTTCCAAGATGAGACGAGGAATCCCTACGTCTGGGACCGATGCGCAGATTAAAATGGTTGTGGAAATGGGTTCTCTCGTCTCATTCTCGCTGACTGAGCTTTTTCATGAAAGCTTCCCAAATGGTCAGACTGAGTGTGCAGATGCTGGAGATCTAGCCAGCCTTGTGACAATAACAACGTTCGGGTTTTTCTATTTTCAGTATATTTTGTTTTCAAAAGTAAGCGATCAGCTTCAATCAGGCAGGCAAGATCAGCCTAAGAGTAAAAAGCAAATCTCAGGCCGGGCGCGGTGGCTCACGCCTGTAATCCTAGCACTTTGGGAGGCCGTGGCGGGTGAGTCACAAGGTCAGGAGTTTGAGACCAGCCTGGCCAACATGGTAAAACCCCATCTCTACTAAAAAAATACAAAAATTAGCTGGACATGGTGGCATGCGTCTGCAATCCCAGCTACTTGGGAGGCTGAGGCAGGAGAAATGCTTGAACGTAGGAGGTGAAGGCTGCAGTGAGTCAAGATCATGCACTGCACTCCAGCCTGGGCTACAGAGCAAGACTCCATCTCAAAAAGAAAAGAAAAATGTAAGAATAAACCCTGTCTCTACTAAAAATACAAAAAAACTTAGCTGGATGTGGTGGTTTGCATCTGTAGTCCCAGCTACTCAGGAGGCTGAGGTGGGAGAATCACTGATCCTGGGAGGTCGAGGCTGCAGTAAGCTGAGATTGCACCACTGCACTCCAGCCTGGGCGACGGAGTGAGACCCTGTCTCAAAAAAAAAAAAAAAAAAAAAGCAAATCCCAGGACTTTTGCCCTCATCCTGAGGAGGGGCTGCCCTGGGCCTGCCCCAACCCTCCATCTTCTGTACATCATCAGCCTACAAAGACATGAGAATGGGCCTGCCCCAACCCTCCATCTTTTGTACATCATCGGCCTACGAAGACACGAGAATGGGCCTGCCCCAAACCTCCATCTTCTGTTCTGTACATCATCGGCCTACGACGACATGAGAATGGGCCTGCCCCAACCCTCCATCTTCTGTACATCATCAGCCTACAAAGACATGAGAATGGGCCTGCCCCAACCCTCCATCTTTTGTACATCATCAGCCTACGAAGACACGAGAATGGGCCTGCCCCAACCCTCCATCTTCTGTTCTGTACATCATCGGCCTACGAAGACATGAGAATGGGCCTGCCCCAAACCTCCATCTTCTTCTTTTTTTTTTTTTTTGTTTGAGATGGAGTCTGGCTCTGTCACCCAGGCCGGACTGCAGTGGTGCTATCTTGGCTCACTGCAAGCTCCGCCTCCCGGGTTCACGCCATCCTCCTGCCTCATCCTCCCGAGTAGCTGGGACTACAGGCACCCGCCACCACACCCGGCTAATTTTTTTTGTATTTTTAGTAGAGACGGGGTTTCGTCGTGTTAGCCAGGATGGTCTCGACCTCCTGACCTCGTGATCTGCCCGCCTCGGCCTCCCAAAGTGCTGGAATTACAGGCGTGAGCCATCGCGCCCGGCCCAAACCTCCACCTTCTGTCCATCATCGGCCTAGGAAGACACGAGAATGGGCCTGCCCCAACCCTCCATCTTCTGTACATCACTGGCCTACAAAGACATGAGACACACAGCCTCAGAGCAGTGATCTTCGAGGAGTTGCTGGGTTATAGAATTAAAGGTGCATCTTTTTTTTTTTTTCTGTAGAGATGGGGTTCTCCATGCTGCCCAGACTGGTCTCGAACTTGTGGGCTCAAGAGATCCTCCCTGCCTCAGCCTTCCAAAGTGCTGGGATTACAGGCATAGCCACTGCACCCGGCTAGAGGTACATTTTGATCAAGGGAGTACTTGCCAGTCACTGGCATTCTACATCTTCAGAGATTACAAGTCAACAATAAACCTCTCGGTTTCAGTACCCGTTGGCCCCTCATTTGTCCTACTAAGGAACCTGTCAGGGTCCATGGTCCATATGTGCTCACAGCTCCCACCTGGTCTGTTTCCCTCTCAACACTGAAATGAGAATTTCACCTTCCTGTGTCTACCCTTTTCCCGTTCCATTTTCCTGTCTGTAGAAGAGAGCAAGCCCAGGACATTATCACGGTCCTCCTTGACTTTCTTTCTTACTGCTAGGCTGATCTTGCCTTGCTAACTGAAAGTGATCGCTTACTTTTGAAAACAAAATATACTGAAAATAGAAAAAGCTGAACGTTGTTATTGTCACAAGGCTGGCCAGATCACTAGGTATCTCCGGCATCTGCACACTCACTCTGACCATTTGGGAAGCCTTCATCTGAACGTTGTTATTGTCACAAGGCTGGCCAGATCACTAGGTATCTCCGCCATCTGCACACTCACTCTGACCATTTTGGAAGCTTTCATCAAAGAGCACAGTCAGTGAAAATTATACAAGAATGTGAATTCAGAAGCGCCAGACAACTAAAGAAAGTGACTAAACAAACTCCAACGGACTTGTACACGGTTGGCCTCCACGGCCACAGGTTCCATCTCTGCAGGTTTAACCAAGCACAGAACGAAAGTATCTGGGGAAAAACGTGCATCTACACTCAACATGCACAGACACATTTTTGTCATTATTCCCTAAAGTATAACAACGATTGAAATAGTATTTACAGGGTATTGGGTATTATTATCAACCTACAAATGATTTAAAGCATATCAGAGAATGTTCTTAGGTTACACACAAAGATTTCGGCATTTTACACCAGGGGCTGAGACTTCGCCATCCTAGGTCGGGGGCTGAGACTTCGGCATCCTACGTCGGGGGCTGAGACTTCGGCATCCTATGTCGGGGGCTGAGACTTTGGCGTCTACATGAGGGGCTTAGACTTCAGCATCCTACACCAGGGGCTTAGGCATCCTCAGGTGCTGGTATCCTTGGGAAGTCCTAGAACCAGCCCCCATGGATACCCAGGGATGACTATATTTCCAAATTTCCTGGCATTGTATCATTCACTTCTATATTTATTTAACCCTCCCACTAAAAAGTCTAGTTAGCTATAGGCAAAGACAGTTTGAGATTTTTGATTGCAATCTGTTTCTCAGATTACAAAGCCAAGTTAGGTTTAGTTCAAGCATCAACAAATACATCCAACATACTTTCCAAAGAATCCTGTTCGCTTGTAGGAAACTGGGATCCTGTCCTTGGCCTCGATATTCAGCTCATCTTCAGCTGCTCGAAGCTTCTCTTCAAACTTGTCAATATTTGCAACCTGCATTCGGTACATCAAGGCTAGTCGCTGGGGGCCAGAAAGGAGAGGGGACCATGAGAAACGCAGGGACAGACGGGCAACCCCACAGTCAACAGAAAGCCCGCCTGGAACTCATGGTAATGACAACCTCAGCATTGTGAAGAGGACACCATTCAGAAACTAGAGGTGATTCCTAACGTACGACGGTTCCACTTACGGTCTTTCCATTTTACAACGGTGTAAAAGCAATATGCACACTAAGTTCCTTGACCTATGATGGGGCTACCTCCCAGTGAGCCCCTGGGAAGCTGAAAATATCCTAATTCAAGGAACATCTGTACTTCCAAGTCTAAACAATTTGTTTCCTCAACCACAATTTGAGAAATAAAATTTCAACAGATAGACTTTCTATTTTCCACTCATAGGAAAACTAAGAAATGGAGGGGTGTCTTCAAGTTAGCTCACAGCCCCACGTCTGATGTGTGCCTCAGACTCAGCTACACCTGCAGACACAGCAGGAGCCTCCCCAGAGGCCGGCGAGGCTGCAGCACGGGACTGAGGATGGCAAAATCAAGACTACGGCCAAAAACAGATGTTTTAGGAAACTGCGGCCACAGAGGGTTCATGTTTAACCACAAAACCTGAGACTGTTCATCCCTCACACCAGGACACCAACGGGTCCGTCTCCCTGGCACACGATTCTCCAAATGCAGCGTTTTCCTAAGTAAACTCCGCATGTTTAGCTCAGATTTCAGCATGACTGGACGGCAACACACCAAAGGGAGGACACAGACAGACTTGCGGGACTCTCTGTGAGGTTAACTGGAAACTCCAGCAGAGGACAGGGATGAGGGGTGGGGATGGCACCTGCTGCTCCCTCACTCACACCCCAAACTGCTAAGACAGAATTCTGAGCATTTTCTCTTTAAGGCAGCTGTTTTATCAAGTGACTCGTCTAGAGCTGAGCATAGTGTTGTAGGTTAAAATAACCTTCCAGGCTGAAATAATCAGGCATCCACCAGAGGATTTACGTGAATGAGCACCGTCTTCTGCACTTAGCCATGGTGTATTTTAAGAACAAGGTTTCCTGTTTTTAAAAATAGCAAGACAGGGCCAGGCGTGGTGGCTGACGCCTGTGATCTGGCACTTTGGAAGGCCAAGGTGTGAGGATCACTTGAGGCCAGGAGTTCAAGACCAGCCTGGGCAATATAGTGAGACCTCATCTCTCCAAAAAAACAAAAAATTTAAAAATTAGCCAAGTGTGGTGGTGCGCGCCTGCAATCCCAGCTACAGGGGAGGCTGAAGTGTGTAGATCACCTGAGCCCAGGAGATCAAGGCTGCAGTGAGCTGACATCACACACACCCCTGCATCTCAGCCTGGATGACAGAGGGAGACTCTGTCTCAAAAAAAAGCAAAAGAAAAGGAAAAAGCATTCTGAATCCTGAGTAACCCAGCAAAGGGGCAGAAGCTCCGGTGGAGGCCACGGTCATTTCCAGACCCGGGGGTGGGCCACACCAACCCCAGACCACTTTCCTAATCACTGGTCCACACATTACCCCGGGTTAAATTGCTCCAAGCACATGTTCTGACGCACTCTTGGAATCTAAAGTTACCATATCTGGCTGGGCACGATGGCTCACGCCTGTAATCCCAGCACTTTGGGAGGTCAAGGTGGGCAGATCACCTAAGGTCAGGAGTTCGAGACCAGCCTTGCCCAACATGGAGAAACCCCATCTCTACTAAAACTACAAAAATTAGCCAGGCGTGGTGGTGCACGCCTGTAATCCCAGCTACCCGGGAGGCTGAGCCAGGAGAATCCCTTGAACTCGGGAGGCAGATGTTGCAGTGAGCCGAGATCACATCACTGCGCTTCAGCCTGGGCCAACAGAGTGAGACTGTCTCAAAAACAAAAACAAAAACAAAAACAAAGGCAACCAAATAAATGCAAATCAATGGGCTGAGGTCCCTGCATGAGAAAGCAGCATGCCCTCAACCACAGGTATCCAAAAGGATGGCAACAGCCAGCGCCCACACCCTCATTCACAGGAGCCCACACCCTCACTCTCACAGGCTGCCAGCCTGTGCCCACACCCTCACTCACAGGCCGCCCAAACACCACGGCTCCAGGGTGCAGGTAGACTTCCACCACGTCGCTCTCAGGCACCACCTGGACGCGCTGCACCTCGCCCTTGGCCAGCATCTCGTGGACAAAGTCGTTCCAGGAAATGCTGCCTCCGCTGGTGCTGAGAGCATTCAGGAGGCTCATGACAACCGCGATGACCAGCAAGGTGCGCAGCCGCTCTCGGTACATCTGGTCGTCCCGCTCACGGCGTCTCCTCTCCTCTGAGCCGGCAGAGAAGCAAAAGGGAGAAACGAACACATGAGCAACAGACACGGGCGACATCCAGAGCTTCCTCAGGAAAGCTCAGCTGGACGGGGAGGGGCAGCGTCCTGCACAGAAGATCCTGCACTTCCTCCAATTCTTCCCTGACGTTATCAGAGACAAAGACTAACGCTGTGCCGTTCGAGGTCACCCACACTTCATTCGCTGAGGTCACTTCAGTGAGGAGCAGGAGTGGTTCCCACCTGAGATAAGAGGAAACCATTTCTAAATCGAAACACTTAGACCTGGGCACAACGGTGCACGCCTGTGGTCCCAGCTACTTGGGAGGCTGAGGCAGGAGGTTGAAGCTGCAGTGAGCCGTGATCGCGCCACTGTGCTCCAGCCTGGGTGACAGAGAACGACCCTGTCTCAGAAAAGAAACGACCGTCCCAGGCCGTCCGAGCCGTCACAGATGCAGTCAGCTCTCCTGCTGCAAAGTGCAAGCTCACGATGGCCATGAATCCAGTCGCTTGGAGTTTGATCAAATACTAAATATCAAAACATACACAAAAGTTATTAAAAACGATGAAAACAAATACCTTTTACCACAACCTGCTCAAGAAATAATACCTTCCCAATCCCACTGAAGACCCTTGTTGCCTTCTCTCTCCCTACCCAACAACCACTCTGAACTTTTTACTCATCAGAATGACTAATGTTTAACAGAAAGTTGTAGGTTATCACAATATCTGAAAACAGAACTTAAAAATATCATGAGATACACTGTTGAGTCTAAAGGCATATACTCCAGACCACTTGACTCTAGAATTTTCCCAGAGACCAACTCTTTATGAGAAGCACCAGGTGAATTCTTCTAAATTACCTTCCTCAGTTATTAACACCCTACTGAAGACACGGTGGCATTATGCTTAGCTCTCAGAGGATGGAAAAGACATTCGGCCCCTGTTCTCCAGACACTGGGATACCTCGAGGGGAGGTGGACAGGTGCACCCTGCAGGCAGCAAGAGACCGACTCAAGGCCGGCCTGGGGCCAGCACAGAGGGGATCTGGAGCAGCGGGCGCTCACTCACTCTTCATGGAGGCCTGCAAGGAGGTGTGGCAAGCAGCGCCAGGCAGCGAAGCCAGGGAGACGCCTCTGAGGAGGGCATGGTGGGGAAAAGGACAGCCAGGATGGCCACTGGGCAAAATGCCCGCAGGGGTCACTTCCCACAGTCCAGGGCCCAGGTGGGGAGTAGTCCTGCAGCCAGACAGGCTCCCAACAGTGACCACCACAGGCCAAGCCACAGTCTTCCTTCAAACCCCCTAGGCAGGTCAGTCTCTCCTCCAGCTCTAGGAAGGGCCTCATCTCCAGAACACCTGCGCCTGCGGACAAACCACCACGGACACGGCAGCGCAAACGACGTCATCTCCAGAACACCTGCGCCTGCAGACACAGCGCCACGGACCCAGCAGCGGGAACGACGTCATCTCCAGAACACCTGCACCCCTGCGCCTGCGGACACAGCGCCACGGACCCAGCAGCGGGAACGACATCATCTCCAGAACACCTGCACCCCTGCGCCTGCGGACACAGCGCCACGGACCCAGCGGCGGGAACGACGTCATCTCCAGAACACCTGCACCCCTGCGCCTGCGGACACAGCGCCACGGACCCAGCGGCGGGAACGACATCATCTCCAGAACACCTGCACCCCTGCGCCTGCGGACACAGCGCCACGGACCCAGCGGCGGGAACGAAATCATCTCCAGAACACCTGCACCCCTGCGCCTGCGGACACAGCGCCACGGACCCAGCGGCGGGAACGACATCATCTCCAGAACACCTGCACCCCTGCGCCTGCGGACACAGCGCCACGGACCCAGCGGCGGGAACGACATCATCTCCAGAACACCTGCACCCCTGCGCCTGCGGACACAGCGCCACGGACCCAGCGGCGGGAACGAAATCATCTCCAGAACACCTGCACCCCTGCGCCTGCGGACACAGCGCCACGGACCCAGCGGCGGGAACGACATCATCTCCAGAACACCTGCACCCCTGTGCCTGCGGACACAGCGCCACGGACCCAGCGGCGGGAACGACATCATCTCCAGAACACCTGCACCCCTGCGCCTGCGGACACAGCGCCACGGACCCAGCGGCGGGAACGACATCATCTCCAGAACACCTGCACCCCTGCGCCTGCGGACACAGCGCCACGGACCCAGCGGCGGGAACGACATCATCTCCAGAACACCTGCACCCCTGCGCCTGCGGACACAGCGCCACAGACCCAGCGGCGGGAACGACGTCATTTCCAGAACACCTGCGCCTGCGGACAAACCGCCACGGACCCAGCAGCGGGGACAAGAGGCTCACGTGTTCTTGAGATTCACAGCTCTGCTCCTCCTGCACTGTCTTGGGGGGGCTTCACGCTGGGATCAAAGCCAGGCCTGGGCACGTCCCATGTACCACCTTCCTTTCCAACAATCATTTTAGACAAATTCAAACAGTTTTTAAATCGGCTTAAAAACACAAAATGAAACCTACTAAAAAGGTGGCAAAATAATTGCTTTGAAAACATGAAGGTATATTTTAGATATCACTGTTTTGTCACAATCGAGCCTAATAGTGCATCTAATACTTAAATTTCATATTCACAAAGGCAATTATATAACGCCCACCGCTTATTTCAGAGAGCAAATTTATGTTCTCAGGTGAGTATCCAATTGTTAGAAACTACTTCCAATATTTAATTACCAATTGTGTTTTCTACTAGAAACATGGGGCGCACTGGGAAACTGAGAAATACTTCCCAGCAGCTACTCTAGCTGCCCCGGAGGGACGATCCAGAATCACGACCCATGCTGCTCCTTCAGCTCTGTGACTGTATCAACAGTGTCCCATTTTCTTTTCTATTTTTGTTGAGATGGGGTCTCTCTCCGTCACCCAGGCTGGAGTGCGGTGGTGCACTGCAGGAGAAACCCACAGTGCTTCATGAGCATATCTGGGCTCACTGCAGCCTCCACCTCCTGGGCTCAAGTGATCCTCCCAACTGAGCCTCCCGAGTAGCTGGGAGTACAGGTGCATGCCACTGCGCCCGGCTAATTTTTTAAATTTGAGTAGAAGATGAGGTCTCACTATGTTGCCCAAGCCAGTCTCAAACGACTGAGCTCAGGTGATTCTCCCACCTCAGCCTCCCAAAGTGCTGGGATTATAGGCATGAGCCAAATCCCAAAGAATTTCTAATAGAAGTAAAATGACAGCTTGGATTTGGTCTACAATAAACACCTCTTCTGCTTTCGTCACAAACGTGTAGCCCTTCTCCAGTGAGGGTCAGCCAGGCATGTTAATTCACAGGTGTGTGACACAGGCTGGCTCTTAGCCCTGCTGTGTCAGGGAGCAGGATCTGCCCAACAAGACGCTGAGGCCACACAGCCCTCGGGAGAGCCTAGCCCCATCATGACACCTTCTGCTGAAGCTCCTTAGGTTCCAATCATTTCGCTGTTCAGTGAGCCCTCTCTGGCCTCCATGTCCTCCTCAGTGGCAAGAAGGAGGCCAACAGAGCACCCAGGACACAGGATCACAGAGAAGCCTCTTCCAGCCACAAGGCACCGCAGGGAAAAATCCATATGCTCTGTGAGCACATGCAGGTGGATGACCTAGACAGCCAGGCCAAGGAGGGTCCACAAACAGGCCTTGCACACGTTCTGGGGTGGCGCAAACCAGTACAACCCTGTCTGATAACTGCCTGGCAAGATGTATCAAGTGCCATAGACAGTACTTAGTTTCTTTAATTCAAAAATCCTACTTCTGAAACTTTAACCTAAGGAAACGAACCATAAGAAATTCCAGCCGGGCGCAGTGGCTCACACCTGTCATCCCAGCACTTTGGGAGTCGAGACAGGTGGATCACTTGAGTCCAGGAGTTAGAAACCAGCCTGGGTAACATAGCGAAAACCCATCTCTACAGGGGGAAAAAAAAAACACAACGTAGCTGGGGCTGGGCGCAGTGGCTCACGACTGTCATCCAGGCACTTTGGGAGGCTGAGGTGAGTGGATCACCTGAGGTCAGGAGTTCAACACCAGCCTGGCCAACATGGTGAAACCCTGTCTCTACTAAAAATACAAAAATTAGCTGGGCGTGGTAGCACGCGCCTGTAAGCCCAGCTACTAGAGAGGTTGAGGCAGGAGAATCGCTCAAACATGGCGGGCGGAGGTTGCAGTGGGCTGAGATCGCGCCACTTCACTCCTGCCTGGGCAACGAAGAGTGAAACTCCATCTCAAAACAAACAAACAAACAAACAAAAGCACTCTAGGTATAAAAGGAACTTCCTCTGCCTGCAAGACCCCCCATCTCCTTCCCATGAAGTCCTTAACTTCTGTCCAGCCCAAACGCCCAGCGTGTCCCTTCCTCTGAGCTGCCCGACGCACCTCTTCCCGCCACACCTTCAGTGTTGTGGTCATTTGTGCCTGCGCGCCCAGGGCTGCAGGTACCTTCCTCCTGTGTGCTTCCAGGACGGTTATTCAGGACGCTGAGACGAGCCGCCAGCTCACACAGAACTGGGGTGTGGCCTCAGCACCTGCTGCCTGTGTTCCTGAGGCTGTCCGCCAAGGCGCTCAGGAAACGCACATGCTTCCTGAGCCTCATGTGCACACCTCGTGGACGGCAGCCTGCAGGACCACTGGCAAGTTTTGTTGCCAAAATCCCTCTTCGAGGAAAAAAAGTCAATTGTTGACAATTAGATATTATGATCACATAACCCACTTCAATCAGTCATCTAAAAACAAACGGCTGATACCACTGAGTCTCAAGGAAGCAGCCACAGGGGCCACATCAGGCTCATCCCACTTGGAAACCGCCCCTGAAGACAGCAGCCCCGAGCGCCACAGCTGACCCTGACAGAGGAGAGGCCTCCGGGGCAGGGGCTCCACCTTGACGCATTCACACCTCACAGTGGAAAGGGGCCTTCTCCACAAGAAGCTGTGTGAAAATGTTGGCAACTGCTGCCGGGCGCGGTGGCTCACGCCTGTCATCCCAGCACTTCGGGAGGCTGAGGCGGGTGCATCACCTGAGGTCGGGAGTCCAAGACAAGCCTGACCAACATGCAGAAACCCCATCTTTACTAAAAATACAAAAAATCAGCCAGGTGTGGTGACGCATGCCTGTAATCCCAGCTACTCGGGAAGCTAAGGCAAGAGAATGGCTTGAACCCGGGAGGCGGAGGTTGCGGTGAGCTGAGATCGCGCCACTGCACTCCAGGCTGGGCAACAAGAGCGAAACTCCGTCTCAAAAAAAGAAAAAAAAAAAAGAAATGTTAGCAACTGCGTTTTTCCTAGTTAAATTTCTGACCGTGAAGTAACTGTACCTTCACATGTAGTTGTAAGAAATGGCACAGAGCAGGCTGGGCGCAGTGGCTCACACCTGTAATCCCAGCACTTTGTGGGGACCGAGGCAGGCAGATGATGAGGTCAAGAGTTCGAGACCAGCCTGACCAACATACTGAAACCCCGTCTCTACTAAAAACAAACAAAATTAGCTGGGTGTGGTGGCACGCGCCTGTAATCCCAGCTACTCAGGAGGCTGAGGCAGGAGAATCGCTTGAACCCAGGAGGTGGAGGTTGCAGTAAGCAGAGATCGAGCCACTGCACTCCATCCTGGGTGACAGAGCCAGACCCCGACTCAAAAATAAATAAATAAATAAAAATAAATGATGCAGAGCAATACCTTGTCCCCCTGCTTCCAGGGGTTCCATCTCACAAAACTATGAACAGTATCACAGCCAGGCTCTCCCATCACGACGGTCCACCAAGCTCCCTGGGGTCATCCCGTGACACACGCGCAGTGTGTGCCCTCATGTGCCCACCACAGCTGAGGCAATCCAACCACAGGCTCCCTCGGGCTGTCTCCTTCCCCCATCCTTAGCCCCTAGCAACCACGAATCTGTGTTCCATCTCTTTAATTTTTGTCTTTAGAGAATGCTGTATTAAAAAAAATCATACGGAATGTGATTTTTCAGCTCGGCCTTTTTTCACTCTGTGTAATTCCTTCCAGGTTCACCCGCGTTATCAGTGAGCGGGGCCTTTTTTCCACTCCGTGTAATTCCTTCTGGGTTCACCCGCGTTACCAGTGAGCAGGGTCTTTTTTCACTCCGTGTAATTCCTTCCAGGTTCACCCGTGTTATCAGTGAGGGGGGCCTTTCTTCACTCCGTATAATTCCTTCCAGGTTCATTCGTGTTATCAGTGAGTGGTGCCTTGTTTCACTCCGTATAATTCCTTCCAGGTTCACCTGTGTTATCAGTGAGTGGTATTCCAAGCAAATACTTTTTGGGCAACCACTACTTACAATCATTCTGCACGGCTGGCAAAGCTGTTTCTAAGCCACATTCAGTATCGTTCTTTCATTTAAGGAGGTGGCAAAAGAATCTTCATCTGAACAGACGCCATGCAGTTCAGCATCCGACCAGGGAGAAGGCCTGCCTGAGGGCCGGGATTGTGTTGTGCCTGTCTGATCAAGTCAGCAGTCCTGAAAATACACACAAACCAACTCCCGCCGCAACCACAGCAGAGGGCCCAGGGGAAACCCAGAATACGTTCTCACAAGAAAGATTATTTGGCTCAGTGAACAATTATCCTCTAACGCAAATTTAACAGACATTATTTTCTCAAAGCAAACTATAGTTCAACCCAAAACAGAATAAACATAAAACAATCACTTGGCCGGGCGTGGTGGCTCACGCCTATAATCCCAGCACTTTGGGAGGCTGAGGCGGGCAGACCACAACGTCAGGAGATCGAGATCATCCTAGCTAACATGGTGAAACTCCATCTCTACTAAAAATACAAAAAATTAGCCGGGCATGGTTGCGGGCACCTTTAGTCCCAGTTACTCGGGAGGCTGAGGCAGGAGAACTGCTTAAACCCACGAGGTGGAGTTTGCAATGAGCCGAGATCGTGGCATTGCACTCCAACTTTGGCAACAAGAGCAAAACTCCATCTCAAAAAAAAAAAAAAAAAAGAAGAAGACAATTACTCAGATGCAGGAGAGACACGCATGTCAGCTACACACAGCCTCATCCATAAGCAGATGCAGGGCCCAGGAGAGCAAAGGGCAGGGTGACTGCCTGCCCTTCCTCACGCCAGGGCACCTGCCAATGCAGCAACGACTAGGATTTCACTGGACAAGCACCTACCACATGCCAGGAGTGATAACCAGGAAGCTGCCATGGCTTTGCCTTGCCATGGCAATGGAGGCTGCCACGCCATTCCTTCCAGGAATCAGAGTTGTTAGTGGAGCCACACATGTCCCTGGGTAACCGTAACACAACACACAAGGCTGAATGCAGAATCCGCACAGGCCACACAATTCTTCCCTCTTCTATGACAGGTGACCCTTCAGCAACACAGGAGTGAGCTATGTATGATCACGGACACGTGGATTTTCTTCCACCCCTGCTACCCAAGACAACAAGACCAGCCCCTCGTCCTCCTCCTCAGCCCACTCAAGGTGAAGGCCATGAGGATGAAGCTCTTTATGTTGATCCGCTTCCACTGCATAAATAGGAAATATATTTTCTCTTACGACTTTTCTTTTTTTTTTTTTTTGAGATGAGTCTCGCCGTCGCTTTTTTCTTTCTTAATTTTTTTTTTTTTTGAGACAGAGTCTTGCTGTGTCGCCCAGGCTGGAGTGCAGTGGCGTGATCTCGGCTCACTGCAAGCTTCGCCTCTTGGGTTCACGCCATTCTCCTGCCTCAGCCTCCCGACTAGCTAGGGTTACAGGTGCCCGCCAGCATGCCTAATTTTTTTTTTTTT
This sequence comes from Pan troglodytes, assembly GCF_028858775.2. Classification (NCBI taxonomy): domain Eukaryota; kingdom Metazoa; phylum Chordata; class Mammalia; order Primates; family Hominidae; genus Pan; species Pan troglodytes. Next base: position 87,721,220 of record NC_072416.2, on the reverse strand, counting down.
TTGTATTTTTAGTAGAGACAGGGTTTCACCGTGTTAGCTAAGATGGTCTCGATCTCCTGACCTTCTGATCTGCTCGCCTTGGCCTCCCAAAGTGCTGGGATGACAGGCATGAGCCACCGTGCCTGGCCTTTTCTTTCTAAATTTTTTATGTTTGAGACAGAAAGGTCTCACTCTATTATCCAGGCTGAAGTGCAATGGCACAATCTCAGCTCCCTGCAACCTCTGCCTCCCAGGTTCAAACGATGCTCACGCCTCAGACTCCGGAGTAGCTGGGATTACAAGCACATACACCACACCTGGCTAATTTTTTTTTTTTTGGTATTTTTAGTAGACAAGGGGTTTCACCATGTTAGCCAGGCTGGTCTCGAACTCCTGGCCCCAAGTGATCTGACTTTCTTCTTTTATCAAAAAAACGAATGGCCGGGCGTGGTGGCTCACACCTGTAATCCCAGCACTTTCAGAGACCAAGGCGAGTGGATCACCAGAGGTGAGAAGTTTGAGACTAGCCTGACCAACGTGGTCAAACCAGGTCTCTACCAAAACTACAAAAATTAGCTGGGCGTGGTGTTGCATGCCTGTGATCCCAGCTATTCGTGAGGTTGAGGCAGGAGAATAACTGGAACCCAGGAGGCAGAGGTTCCAGTGATCTGAAATTATGCCATTGCACTCTAGCCTGGGAAACAAGAGTGAAACTCCAGGCTGGGCGCGGTGGCTCACACCTGTAATCCCAGCACTTTGGAAGGCCAAGGTGGGCAGATCGCCTGACATGGGGAGTTCGAGACCATCCTTGCCAACATGGTGAAACCCTGTCTCTGCTAAAACTACAAAAAATTAGCTGGGCGTGGTGGTGCACGCCTGTAGTCCCAGCTACTCTAGAGGCTGAGGCAGGAGAATCACCTGAACCCAGGAAGCAGAGGTTGCAGTGAGCCGAGATCGTGCCATTGCACTCTAGCCTGGCGACAGAGCGAGACCCCATCTCAAAAAAAAAAATAATAATAATAATAGTAATAATAATAATAGAAATGAGGGTCTTAAACTCCTGGGCTCAAGTGATCATCCCACCTTGGCCTCCCAAAGTGCTCAGATTACAGATGTGAGCCACCGCACCTACCCAGCAAATTTTTTTTTATAAAAAGGTCAGCCAGGCGTGGTGGCTCACACCTGTAATCCCAGCACTTTGGGGGGCCGAGGTGGGGAGATCACGAGGTCAGGAGTTCAAGACCAGTCTGGCCAACATGGCAAAACCCTGTATCTACTGAAAATACAAAAATTAGCTGGGCATGGTGGTGCATGCCTGTAATCCCAGCTACTCAGGAGGCTGAGGCAGGAGAATCGCTTGAACTCAGGAGTCAGGGGTTGCAGTGAGCCGACATCGCACCACTGGACTCCAGTCTGGGCGACAGAGCGAGACTCCGTTTCAAAAATAAATAAATAAATACAAAATAAAAGTTAAAAAAAAAAAAAGGTCCAGGGCCGGGCGCGGTGGCCCACTCCTGTAATCCCAGCACTTTGGGAGGCTGAGGCAGGCAGATCACGAGGTCAGGAGATTGAGACCATCCTGGCTAACACGGTGAAACCTAGTCTCTACTAAAAATACAAAAAATTAGCCGGGTATGGTGGCGGGCGCCTATAGTCCCAGCTACTCGGGAGGCTAAGGCAGGAGAATGGCGTGAACCTGGGAGACGGAGCTTGCAGTGAGCTGAGATCACACCACTGCACTCCAGCCTGGGCGACAGAGCGAGACTCCGTCTCAAAAAAAAAAAAAAAAAGGTCAAGGCCAGGCACGGTGGTTCACACCTGTAATCTCAGCACTTTGGGAGGCCAAGGTGGGTGAATCACCTGAGGTCAGGAGTTTGAGACCAGCCTGGCCAACAAGGCAAAACCTCATCTCTACTATACAAAAAGAGGGCCTGACACGGTGGCTCATGCCTGTAATCCTAGAACTTTGGGAGGCCAAGGTGAGCAGATCACAAGGTCAGGAGATCGAGACCATCCTGGCTAACATGGTGAAACCCAGTCTCTAATAAAACAAAAAAATTAGCCGGGTGTGTTGGTGGGTGCCTGTAGTCCCAGCTACTAGGGAGGCTGAGGCAGGAGAATGGCATGAACCCAGGAAGTGGAGCTTGCAGTGAGCCGAGATTGTGCCACTGCACTCCAGCCTGGGCGACAGAGCGAGATTCCATCTTAAAAACAAACAAACAAACAAAAAACAAAAAATTAGCAGGGTGTGGTGGTGAGCACCTGTAATCCCAGCTACTTGGGAGGCTGAGGCAGGAGAATTGCTTGAACCCGGGACGGGGAGGTTGCATTGAGCTGAGATTGCACCATTGCACTCCAGCCGGGGCAACAGAGTGAGATTCTGGCAAAAAAAAAAAAAAAAGGTCAAAGGACACACTTTATTGAAATGTTGAAGTATACAGGGGAAGAGCCCTGAAATCAATTCAGAACAATTTTGTATGAAGATTCAGAAGTCTTTTAGAAGATAGTTCTGAGTGGCTGTAAGCACTGACACTTACTGTAAAACCAACAGTAAGCTGAAGATGAGCCTAAAGCCAGAAACGCCTAAACTGAATCCACCTGTGAAACACTGGTGTCCCTTCCCGCAGTTATGACCTCCCCTCGAGAGCTCAGTAGGGAGAGTCAGAGCTCCTCTCGCACAGAGTAAAGCTGTCCCTGGCCTTGGCAAATGCAGCGTCTCACCCAAAATCAATCAAGAAGGACATCACTCCTGAAACAAACTCCTGCTAAACTCGAATTCATGATAATAGTCCCCTCATCCAAGAGCTGAACCATCATTTCCACATCCTGAAAGCTTTCCTGAAAAGCAACATGGGAAAAAAAAGTCCTCATGACAGTTCCTCACTCCCCTTCCAAGGCCAGGTGCCTTTCTAGAAAGATGAGCTCTGCTGAGCAGGGCGGCCATCTTACAACGCTGATTTCCAGCGAGAGGCCTCAAGGATCCAAAAGCAAAGCATTCCTGAAGCTGAGTTCGACCCTTCTGCCCCCTGAGGCTGTGAGTCTGAAGCTGAGCCTCCAACTCCTGGGCTCAAGCTCCTCCAACTCCTGAGTAGCTATGACTACAGGTGCACACCACCACGCCTGGCCAATTATTTTTTTCTTTTCTTTTTGTATAGATAGGGTCTTTTTAAATTTAAATTTTTTTTTTTTGAGACGGAGTTTTGCTCTTGTTACTCAGGCTGGAGTGCAATGGCATGATCTCCGCTCACAGCAACCTCCACCTCCCAGGTTCAAGCAATTCTCCTGCCTCAGCCTCCCGATTACAGGCGTGGGCCATCACGCCTGGCTAATTTTCTATTTTTAGTAGAGACGGGGTTTCACCATGTTGGCCAGGGTGCAGGTGATCCGCCTGCCTCAGCCTCCCAAAGTGCTGGGATTACAGGTGTGAGCCACCACGCCCAGCCTTTTAATTTGTAGTGAGACAGGGTCTTGCTATGTGGTATAGGCCTCAAGTGATCCTTCCACCTGGGCCTCCCAAAGCGTTTCGATTGCAAGTGTGAGCCACTGCACCTGGCCCATCTCCCCACTTTCCAGACTGGTTTCACCTTGCTAAAAGGAGAACAGAAATGTAAAGACATCCAGAGGCAGCTACTGACTGAAGAACATCAGATGAATATACCTTCGTCCTCTTCAGGCGCCTTCCCCTTCGACTTATCCTTCTCCTTATTCTTCTGCTTCAACCTTGAGGTGTTAAAATAGAAAGTACCACCTATGAGAAATAGAGAAAGGATTTAACAATTGAGTTTTGCAACCACAGGGGAGGCATACAGGACAACAGTGTACTCCTAAATAACCAAAGCAAAACAGAAACCATCTGAAAAACCTACTTATATCCATAAGATTTATAAATATGAAATAAAGCATATCCTATATCACTTAGTCCAGTATTTCCTAATTACAAAATAATAAACTATTTTAACTTATGTTAAATATCTTTGCTATTTAAATTGCTAATGTGAGGGAATAAAAAAGTTATGAACACAAATTTGGGAAAATATCACGAATCCCTTTAATATATGAAGTTGCTTTAAAAGAACTTAAACAGGCCAGGCGTGGTGGCTCATGCCTGTAATCCCAGCACTTTGGGAGACCGAGGCAGGTGGTTCACGAGGTCAGGAGTTCAAGACCAGCCTGGCCGAGATGGTGAAACCCTGTCTCTACTAAAAATACAAAAATTAGCCGGATGTGTTGGCAGGTGCTTGTAATCCCAGGTACTTGGGAGGCTGAGGCAGAATTGCTTAAACCCGGGAGGCGGAGGCTGCAGTGAGCTGAGATCACACCACTGCACTCCAGCCTGGGTTACAGAACAAGACTCCGACTCACAAACGGCTTCCAGACAAGTGGCAACAGCAGCAGCCCAGCCACCACCAAGACGGGCCGGCACGACACTCCTCACACAGAGCTGTCTCAAAATCTGAACAAATCAGCGTTTACAAATGGGGGAGGCCAGGTGCAGTGGCTCATGCCTGTAATCCCAGCACTCTGGGAGGCCAATGGGAGGATGGCTTGAGTCCAGGAATTCAAGACCAGCCAGGGCAACATGGGCAAAAAATCTCATCTCTTAAAAAAAGAAAAGCTGGGCGCAGTGGTGCACGCCTGTAATCCCAGCACTTTGGGAGGCCGAGTCGGGCGGATCACGAGGTCAGGAGATCGAGACCATCCTGCCTAACATGGTGAAACCCCATCTCTACTAAAAATACAAAAAATTAGCTGGGAATAGTGGCGGGCACCTGTAATCCCAGCTACTCGGGAGGCTGAGGCAGGAGAATGGCGGGAATCCCGGAGGCAGAGCTTACAGTGAGCGGAGATTGCGCCAATGCACTCCAGCCTGGGTGACAGAACAAGACTCCGTCTCAAAAAAATAATAATAAATAAATTAAAAAACAACAATAACAACAACAACACAAAAATGTAGCTGTACGTGGTGACACATGCCTGACTTCCCAGCTACTCAGGAGGCTGAGTGGGAGGAGAACCTGGGCCCAGGAGGTTGAAGCTGCAGTGAGTAGAGATTGCACCTGGGCAACAGGGCAAGACCCTATCTCAAATAATAATGAAAAATAATAAAAATAGGGAAAGAGTTTCACAACCATGACCTGAAATGTAACTTTCTTCACAAAGACATGAACGAGTTCACCAGTGAAACGACCCCGGTTGCCACTTGCATGTCGCCTCAGGCGTTAAGGACATGAACGGGTTCACCAATGAAACGACCCCGGTTGCCACTTGCATGTCACCTCAGGCGTTAAGGACATGAACGAGTTCACCAGTGAAACGACCCCGGTTGCCACTTGCACGTCACCTAAGGTGTTAAGGACATGAACGGGTTCACCAATGAAACGACCCCGGTTGCCACTTGCATGTCACCTCAGGCGTAAAGGACATGAACGGGTTCACCAGTGAAACGACCCTGGTTGCCACTTGCATGTCACCTCAGGCGTTAAGGACATGAACGGGTTCACCAGTGAAACGACCCCGGTTGCCACTTGCATGTCACCTCAGGCGTTAAGGACATGAACGGGTTCACCAGTGAAACGACCCTGGTTGCCACTTGCATGTCACCTCAGGTGTTAAGGACATGAACGGGTTCACCAGTGAAACGACCCCAGTTGCCACTTGCATGTCACCTCAGGCTTAAGGAGGCTGAAGCATATGCTTCCTGTTTCACAGCCACAGGCACCCGTGAGCTGACGTTAAACACTGACAGCAGATAAGCCAGTTGCTGATGCACGGCCAGTGGGCACAGCACTCTCCCTACCCATGTGTTGGCACAAGGCTGTTTAATGTCAGTTAGGAGTAGAAATATTTTACTTTTTCCCTGTTCCAACTACATAAAGGGGAGCGTGAAATAAAAGTGAGAGGTGTCAATCCTTCAGGTTCTTTAACCTAAAGCCAAGAGAGACCAAAGAATGTCACAAAGTTTCATTAAATGATTTATTGAAGAGCAAATTATTTGCAGGGTATTTTTAGTGATTGTGTGGATACAAAACATCTGTAGCCACTTTGTAAATCCTTACTAAACATTCTTGCAGCTGACTAGATAACATGAAAAACCTTTTTCAAGCAGCCCAATTACTGGAATACAGCAGAATTTTTTTTTAAAAAGGACAACTTGGCCAGATGCGGTGGCTCACGCCTGTAATCTCAACACTTTGGGAGGCCAAGGCAGGCTGATCGCTTGAGTCCAGGAGTTTAAGACCAGCCTGGGAAACGTGGCAAAACCCCATCTCCACAAAAAATACCCCCCAAAAATTAGCTAGGCGCTTTGGTGTGTGCCTGGAGTCCTGGCTCTACGGAAGGCTGAGGTGGGAGGATCACTCGAGCCTAAGAGGTCAAGGCTCTGCAACTGGGGGATAAGGGAGTAAAGAGGCCCCTTTGGGCCTGGACAACAAAGTGAGACCTTGTCTCTACAAAAAATAATTAGCCGAGTGTGACGGTACACTCCTGTAGTCCTAGCTACTCCGGAAGCAAAGTGGGGAGGATCCCTTGAGCCCAGGAGTTCTAAGCTGTAGTGAGCTCTGATCACACCATTGTACTGCACTCCAGCCTGTGCAACAGGGCGAGATCCCGTCTCTAAAATAAAAAAAAAATCAGTCTCCCAAGTAGCTGAGGCGATAAGTGTGCAGTCATGCTCAGCTGCTTCTTTAAACAGATACATACCTAAAAGTTGCCAGAGTCTGACTGGATTCTGAACTAAATGTTGTTTCAACAACAATCCGTTGATCCCTTCAAAGGTAGGGGTTAGCAGTCTCAATTGTAAGCTCTGAAAAAAAAAAACAATACTGGAGGTCACACCAACATTAGAGAGTACCAAAGCAATGCAGACTAAAAGTCGTTTTTAAAAGTTCAAATATATAATTATTTGTAATATCGACATTGCCCTGAAATATGAAGTAATAGTCTGAGGAATATTTCAAAGCTTTAGGTAACATCAAAATGTCAAAAGCAAGTAAACAGGTTAAAACACAGTAATTGGCCAGGCGTGGTGGCTCACGCCTGTAATCCCAACACTTTGGGAGGCTGAGGCTGGTGGATCACCTGAGGTCAGGAGTTCGAGACCAGCCTGGCCAACATGGTGAAACCTCATCTCTACTAAAAATACAAAAATTAGCCGGGCGTGGTGGTGCACACCTATAATCTCAGCTACTTGGGAAGCTGAGGCAGGAGAATCACTTGAACCCGGGAGGCAGAGGTTGCAGTAAGCCGAGATAGCACCACTGCACTCCAGGCTGGGCAACAAAGGGAAACTCCATCTCAAAAAACAAACAAATAAACAAACAAAAAATCACGATAGTGGCCAGGCACGGTGGCTCATGTCTGTAATCCCAGCACTTTGGGAGGCTGAGGTGGGAGGATTGCTTGGGCCCAGGAGGCAGAGGCTTCAGGGAGCCATGATCAGGCCACTGCACTCCAGCCTGGGCGACACAGCGAGACTGTCACAAAAAAAAAAGAAGAAAACAAAACACAGAAGTACACTGGCTGCTATCCCATGGCCTGAAGCTTCTGCAGGGGAAAGGGAGCAGCCCAGCTCTCCAAAGGCCACAGTGGCTGCCCAGACCCGGGGCTCCTTCTGTCACCAGAGAGTGGCTCCTTGTAGAACATTTCCAGGTACCAAACCAGTTAACAAGTATATACTTTCAGCGTTCTCCTTTCAAGATAAACATTTTCCCATTTAAATATGTTTTACGGCCGGGCGCGGTGGCTCACGCCCTGTAATCCCAGCACTTTGGGAGGCCGAGGCAGGCGGATCACAAGGTCAAGAGATGGAGACCATCCTGGCCAACATGGTGAAACCCCGTCTCTACTAAAAATACAAAAATTAGCTGGGTGTGGTGGCGCGCACCCGTAATCCCAGCTACTCAGGAGGCTGAGGCAGGAGAATCGCTTGAACCCGGGAGGCGGAGGTTGCAATGAGCCAAGACCATTGCACTCCAGCCTGGGCGACAGAGCGCGATCTCTGTCTCAAAAATAACCGAATAAACAACAACCTAAAAGGTGTGGGCTAAGCTCCTAGGCGAGGGCTAGGAGAAAACAACATCAGCCCAAAAGCTCAAGGACACAAGGTCTGGTTTTCGGGAGGAGATGCTATCCTATCCTTAGCAGAACCTGAAACAAAGCCGCACTACAGGGGGTGCTCAATGACTTTGTATCAATAACGTGCCGAGCTACATGACAACAGCAAAATGCAGCTACAGGGTATTTTGCGGACACAGAAACGTTCTGGGCCCCCTACTCGGCAATAACCACCCTAACTGGAAGGCGCTGGAATTCCTGGTGACGGAATCGATCCACAGGCGCGGACTGTAAATTCGTGCTACGCCGGAAACCCTTACTGGATTCCACTTTAAAACGCGAGGGAGACAGGCGGAGAACATCCACACACAACAGACGGGTTGGGAAAGTCCACGCCGAGGACTGCGCGGATCCCAGCCCTGCCTCTTCCCGGCCCGCCCAGCGCCCACGCTCCAGGGCCCCAACAGTCGCTCCGCGCCGAGGTCCACAGCTGGGGGATCCGCGAGCCCACAGGCGCAGGCTCCCCCGCCGCAGGGGCCAGGCGGCCTCCGACCCGCCCCGCCGGGCTGGGCCTTACAGAGCAGAGCCGGGCGGGAGGTGGAGCCCGGACGCCGCGGGGATTTACCTGCAGAGCTCGGCCTCCAGCCTCGGCGAGGTCCCCCGGAGGCCTGCTGGCCATGTACGGCCGCCCCCTCCCGGGCCTGGCGGGGAACCCTGGACTCCAGGCCGGGCCTGGGCCCCACAGCCGCCGAGGACCCGGGCCTGGACCCCGGCGGAGGGCACGGAGCAGCAGTAGCAGCACGGCCATGTTGGCCTGAAAGCCGCGCCTGCGTGATCCGCGAGCCGCTACAGGGCGCCTGCGCGGCGGGGTGGGCGGGGCCTGACGTGGCGCCTGCGCGGTCCCCACAGCTCCGCCCCGCCGCGGCCGGGTGCCGCTTGCCGCACCCCCGAGACTGAGCCCGTCTCCCTCGTGGCTGCCTGAGGCCCGGGTACGGGGGCGCGCGTCTGCGAGGAGGTCGCGGGTGCCCTGATTTTTTTTTTGAAGCCGGCCTTATATTTCCAGGGCCTGGCGGGTGAATAACCTGTCGGGTCGTGGCTGCGTGGTCGTGCTCCGCCCGCGCCGAGGGGCCTCACGCCCGGGCAGCCTGCGTCACCCGCAGGGTTCGGTCACAGGCGAGGGCGGATGGTGCGGGCCGGAATCCCGCCTGCGATGAGAGGCCCGCGCTCAGGAGGGCGGCGCGGGAGGCCTCGGGTCGGGAGGGCCCCTTCGGGTCTGAGGAGCGCAGGAAGGGGGCGGTTTTCCTGCGTCTTGAGCCGCCCGAGGACGAGGACCGAAGTTGCAGCCGCCGCAGGGAGGGCAGCCCCGGAGGAGGAGGGTCGTGAGGGAGGGAGCGCGCGGCGCGGCGCGGCCTGGCAGGCGTCTGCAGAGCTCGTCCCGCAGAGCTCTGACTTCGGAGCGCTCCGTCCTGTCTCTTCGGACTGGCTCACCTCGGAGGCGCTTCGAGCCTCGGTCCTGCCCCGGCCGCTGCGCGAGCCCATCGTAGGAAGCGGGGAGGCGCCGTCTGGAAGCTTAGGAAGAGGCTCTGTTCTCTTCAGGGTCCGCCCGCCGGGCCCGGGCAGGGTCCCTCGTGGGCTCCCAGGCGCGCGGGCTCCTCCGCCACCCCGACCCCTTCCTCCGTCCGCCTTAGGTCTAGAGCTGACGCCAAGAGCTGGAAAGCTTGTTGAGTAGGAAAAGCACAGACTAGATGGTCTGTCACAGAGGTAGGATGAGGGTGACCGATTTATTTTTATGCAAATTCGTAACAGTGAATGCCGGTAACGACAGCCAACATCACCCAGTGCCTAGCTCCGTGTCGAACACCCATGTAATATTCACAACCCTGTGCAGCGAATACAATACCTCTATTTTACATGTAAAGAAAGATTCAGAAGCATTAAAAGTAACCTGCCTAGGATTACAGCTCTGAAGTTAGGGCAGAATTTGAAGGCCGGTCTGGTTTGTTTCTAGACCTGCACTCACTCCACCACTACAGACGAGGCTGCAAAGCCAGTGGGCTGCGTGTAATCCTCCCTCTTCCTCAGCCCCGAAACGCTCAGGAAAGTGTTTTCAGTTATCGTGGTTATCCGCCCTCAGCCCTCCAGCGGGCCGGGTGCCTCAGCAGAGGTGCTCGGGGCTGGGGAGGTGTTCTGTTGGTTTGTGGAGAGGACCTTCCCCTACACCCAGGGCTGACACTGATTTTCACAACTGAACCGCTTTTCCTTTTGCTTCTTATTGTACAGTCAGCCTTCGCGGTGAATCCAACCTTGCCGTTTCCTCCTCCACTATTTTTTCTTTCCCTGATTGAAAGACAGCAGCGGGGCCGGGCGCGGTGCCCTCCCCCTCCCTCTCCCCGCCCCCCGCCCTTTATCCCAGCACTTTGGGAGGCCAAGGCGGGCGGACCACGAGGTCAGGAGATGGAGACCATTCTGTCTAACACGGCGAAACCCCGTCTCTACTAAAAATACGAAAAATTAGCCAGGCGCGGTGGCGGGCGCCTGTAGTCCCAGGTACTCGGGAGGCTGAGGCAGGAGAATGGCGTGAACCCGGGAGGCGGAGCTTGCAGTGAGCCGAGATCCCGCCACTGCACTCCAGCCTGGGCGACAGAGCGAGACTCCATCTCAAAAAAAAAAAAAAAAAAAAAAGGGTCACAAATCCTCTGAACGCACAGGCATAAAGGGTTGTGGGGCTCGGTCACTTCCTAGAACACAAAAAACCCTTTCGGAAGTTTGGTTGGGTTGGTCACGGGACAAGGCTGGAGAGAGGGTGAGGACACACATTTGGATGTGTTTGGGAAGAGTTTAAGCGTAGTCCTATTAATATTGTTTGAGATAAGTTAAAATTGTTTCCTGGCAATTCATCAGAAGCAGTGTGGGGTGTTGGCAAGAGGCCTCCTCTGGGGAAAGAACACTGGGTTCTGTCTCCTCTGGCCTATGACCTTAAGCAAGTTATTAGCTTCCTCAAGCCTCCATCTTCTCAGCGGTAAAATTGGGATGATAATTATCTGCAAAGCAAGGCTAATATCAGCCTTGGGTTTCCCACAGGGTGGTTATGAAGATAAAATGCAATAAATGTGTGTGAGGGCAACTGACGAGCCAGGAAGCCTTGGCATCCAGAGTTATTACTGGGACGTCATGGGAAATGAGGATATGGGAACAGAGTATTTATGCATTTATTCAAACTCATCTCTAACAACCGTGCTTTGAAGGCTGGCTGTATCCCAGGCCCTACAGGTGAACCGTGACTCTCAGCTCTCAGCTTCCGCCCCCGCTGTAGTGGCGGCAGCAGCAGAGGCTGACCTCAAGCAGTAGGGGTTTTGTTTAAGGATTCGGGTGCCCCATGGTTTGGGGGTTTTGTTTTTGTTTTGCTGCATGATTTGGATTCAAGAAGAAGGATCTGTAGGACAGTGGGCTCCCGGGTCTGCCTTTGCCCTCATAGCCTGCAGCAGAGCAGGACGTTCGCTTTCCCTGCTCCGCCCGTGTGTTCTTCCTGCACTGCCTGACTGCTGCTTGCTCATTTGTGCTTCCGCGTCACCCCTCCTCAGCCCTCTGAACTCTGCACGTCAGGACTTGGCACACTTCCTATCTGCTGCTTGCTCATTTGTGCTTCCGTGTCACCGCTCCTCAGCCCTCTGAACTCTGCACGTCAGGACTTGGCACACTTCCTAACTGCTGCTTGCTCATTTGTGCTTCCGCGTCACCCCTCCTCAGCCCTCTGAACTCTGTACTTGGACTTGGTGTGACTTCCCTTCCCCGCCTATTCCCTAGAGGCAGTCTCTTGGTGACTCCTGGTTTGGGTCAGGGCACGCCTTAGGTCTCTGGATGGCTACCAACCCCAGGTTCCCTCAGCTCTAGCCCCATAAGAGAGGAGGCCTCAGGAGCGCCTAGGGCAGCCCTTTCAGCCTGGGCTGTGGGAAGGGAAGGTGGACAGAGAAGAGACCCCATGCCTTTGTTCCCTGTTGATGCAGAAGCATTCTAGGCTCTGTCCCTTATTCCTGCTGTCGGCTGAAGCTTCAGGCAAGGTGCTCTACAAACTTCAGTTGCCTCATCTATCAAAGAGTAACGTTTAACATTCCGGAGACAGAAGTTGATCTTTGGGACTTTTTTTGATTTTAAGATCTAGGCTGGCGGGGGCGGTGGCTCATGCCTGTAATCCCAGCACTTTGAGAGGCCGAGACGGGTGGATCACGAGATCATCAGATGAGACCATCCTGGCTAACATGATAAAACCCAGTCTCTACTAAAAATAGAAAAAATTGGCCGGGCATGGTGGCAGGTGCCTGTAATCCCAGCTACTTGGGAGGCTGAGGCAGGAGAATCGATTGAACCTGGGAGGCAGAGACTCCATCTGAAAAAAAAAAAAAAGATCTAGGCTTCTGGCTGGGTGCTATGTCCCACGCCTGTAATCCCAGCACTTTGGGAGGGCAAGGCAGGCGGATCACTTGAGGTCAGGAGTTCAAGACCAGCCTAGCAAACACGGCGAAACTCTCTTTCTACTAAAAATACAAAAAAATTAGCCAGGCATGGTGGCAACATGCCTGTAGTTCCAGCTACTCGAGAGGCTGAGGCATGAGAATCGCTTGAACCTGGGAGGTGGAGGCTGCAGTGAGTTAAGATCGTGCCACTGCACTCCAGCCTAAGTGATGAGTGAGATCCTGTCTTTTTTTTAATGAGACGAGGTCTCACTGTGTTGCCCAGGCTGAAGTACAGTGGTGCGATTTCAGCTCACTGCAGCCTCTGCCTCCCAGCTTCAAGCGATTCTCCTGCGTTAGCCTCTCGAGTAGCTGGGATGACAGGCATGAGCCATCGCACCAGGCCAAGACTGTCTCAAAAAAAAAAAAAAAAAAAAAAAAAATCTAGGCTTCCTTATTAACATCTGAACAAATAATTACATATTCGCTTCTTTCCAAATTTGGCAGCAACTAAACTTAAAAATTTTTTTAAGCACATTTGCTTTTGCAGTTAGCCTGGCCTCCAGAGCTCTTGGACTGCAGCACCCATAATGACGGCCAAAGCTGCCCCCACGGCGACTCCTCCTGCTGAAGCGAAGTCAGGCAGAACAATAAGGTATGTGTTGAATATGAGCATGTCTTACATAAAACATGTTACCTTGTGAAATGCTTGAAAATAAACAAGTTCATCTCTGTAAATTTTAGTACATTTTCTTCCTGAAGCTCTTTCTTAGGAAACAGTTTCTTCTTATATCACTTGTTAACTGGGCTTTACTCATCCATGTACAACCAGATTTTATTCTTCTTTAAAATATGGGGCTGGGCGTGGTGGCTCACGCCTGTAATCCCAGCATATTGGGAGGCCGAGGTGGTTGGATCTGGATTACCTGAGGTCAGGAGTTGGAGACCGGCCTGGCCAACATGGTGAAACCTCGTCTCTACTAAAAATACGAAAATTAGCTGGGTGTGGTGGCAGGCACCTGTAATCCCAGCTACTCAGGAAGGAGACTGAGGCAGGAGAATCGCTTGAACCCGGGAGGTGGCGCTTGTGGTGAGCCGAGATCGCGCCACTGCACTCCAGCCTGGGCAACAGAGTGAGACTCCATCTCAAAAAAAAAAAAAAAAATGCTGGGCACCGTGGCTCACGCCTGTAATCCCAGCACTCTGGGAGGCCGAGGTGGGTGGATCATCTGAGGTCAGGAGTTGGGAGACTAGCCTGGCCAACATGGTGAAACCTCCTCTCTACTAAAAATACGAAAATTAGCTGGGTGTGGTGGCAGGCGCCTGTAACCCCAGCTACTTGGGAGGCTGAGGCAGGAGAATCGCTTGAACCCAGGAGGTGTTGGTTGAAGTGGGCCGAGATCGCATCGCGTCACTGCACTCCAGCCTGGGTGACAGAGTGAGACTCCGCCTCAAAAAAAAAAAAAAAAGGGTGGGCGGATCACCTGAGGTCTGGAGTTTGAGACCAGCCTGACCAACACGGAGAAACCCCGTCTCTACTAAAAATACAAAATTAGCCAGGCGTGGTGGCACATGCCTGTAATCCCAGCTACTTTGGAGGCCGACCGAGGCAGGAGAATGGCTTGAACCCGGGAGGTGGAGGTTGCTGTGAGCTGAGATCGCGCCATCGTACTCCAGCCTGGGCAACAAGAGCGAAACTCCGTCTCAAAAAAAAAAAAAAAAGAAAAGAAGATGGAAAGTTCATTCCTTTTTTTTTTTCTTTTCTTGAGACAGAGTTTTGCTTGTTGCCCAGGCTGGACTGCAATGGCTCGATCTCGGCTCACCACAACCTTCACCTCCCGGGTTCAAGCGATTCTCCTGCCTCAGCCTCCCAAGTAGCTAGGATTATAGGCATGTGCCACCACGCCCGGCTAATTTTGTATTTTTAGTAGAGACGGGGTTTCTCCATGTTGGTCAGGGTGGTTTCAAACTCCCGACCTGAGGCGATCCACCTGTCTCGGCCTCTCAGGGTGCTGGGATTACAGGCGTGAGCCACCACGCCTGGCGGAAAGTCCGTTTCTACTAGCAAGAAACCTGTACAGGAATTTGAGCATGACTAAATAATCATGTATTCCTCAGCGTTTCTTTAGATTGTTGGGTGTGGGACTTTGGACAGGTGTTTAAGGACCTGGAAGGGACAGCCTATGTCCTCTCCACGTGACGGGAATCCCCACAGCCCTGGGCAGTGCATTCCAAGTTCGCCAACGTGGCAACTTAAAACAACAAATGCTTATCTCACTCTGTTTCTGAGGGTCAGGAATCTGGGAGTGGCTCGACTGGACCGTTTAGTCTCTTGGACTGGACAAGCTTGCAGTCCAACTAACTGATGGCCAGGGTGTGGCCAGTTGGGAGGGGGCAGGTAGCAGGGGAGTGGGGAGCGGCCAGGGAATGCTGGAGAGTCCGAGGGGGAGTGCTGCTGAGGACTAATAAAGTCTGTGGTAAAAGCATGACTGGCTGCTGAGAGAATGGACTCTAGAGAGGCCAGAGGTGGGAATGTGAGGCCAGGGAGGAGGGAGGCTTTTGCAGCAGTGCCAGAAGGTAAGGATCCTGGCAGGACCGAGGCATGCAGCTGGTTCTCCAAGAGGATCCAGTAAAGCCTGGGGTGTCTTGGTGCCCACTCTGGGCTGCTTTCTCTGATCTGCAGCGCCAGGAAGAGAGAAGCCAGCAGAGGCCAGCATGTGGCTGCTGGTGGCCCAGCTGCTGAGGGGGATGAGGGTGAGTCTCCAGACCAGCCTCTGAAACGCCAGGACAGGGCCGCAGACACCAGGCTCAGTGTGGACATGGAGCAGGAGGAGGGCTTTCTTTTTGTTGTAACTTAAAGGGCTGGTTTGACAAGGAACAGGTGGTCATTTCATTTTTTTTTTTTTGAGACGGAGTCTTGCTCTATTGCCCAGGCTGGAGTGCAGTGGCTCAATCTCAGCTCACTGCAAGCTCCGCCTCCCGGGTCAGGCCATTCTCATCTCAGCCTCCCGAGTAGCTGGGGCTACAGGCGCCTGCCACCACGCCCGGCTAATTTTTTTGTATTTTTAGTAGAGACGGGGTTTCACCGTGTTAGCCAGGATGGTCTCGATCTCCTGACCTCGTGATCCACCTGCCTCTGCCTCCCAAAGTCCTGGGATTACAGGCGTGAGCCACCGTACCCAGCTACAGGTGGTCATTTCTACATAAAATCTGAACCCCGGCTGGCCCACTTCAGACCTCCTCACCTCACGGACCCATGGACAAACAGAACCACATGAGTGGACTTGGGCTGGTGGTGGGATTTTCCTGGGGTGCTTTCAGCAGCCTTCCAGAGACCAGCATGCCTTTCTGGTTTCTGGAACGCTCAGTGAGCTTTGGCTGGGGAGCACAAGGGCTGATCAGGTTAAGTTCAAGATTATCTGGAGATGGACAGGTACTTTTGCTTTATACACACCTTGAAACCTTGAACGAAAGCATGCAGTTTGGGTTTACCATCCCCGTCCCTGCTGTGTATTTTTTTTTTTTTTTTTTTTTGAGACGGAATTTTGCTCTGTCATGCAGGCTGGAGTGCAGTGGCGCGATCTCGGCTCACTGCAACCTCCGCCTCGCGAGTTGAAGCGATTCTCCAACCTCAGCCTCCCAAGTAGCTGGGACTACAGGCACGCGCCACCATGTCTGGCTAATGTTCTGTATTTTTAGTAGAGATGGGTTTTCACCATGTTAGCGAGGATGGTCTTGATCTCCTGACCTCATGATCTGCCCACCTTGGCATCCCAGAGTGCTGGGAGCCACCGCACCCGGCCTGTCCCTGCTGTTTTATGTTTTATTTAGCTTGACAGTTTATTTACTTCAGCCCTAAGGCAGTCCTACATGAAGTTACAGTTTCGTAAACAGAACAGATGAAATAGAACAAACTCGATAGACTACGTTTGCAACACTTTACCGGTAAAGGGAAGAACCAGAGCACTTGTCCAGGAGGATATGGGCTAAGCAACACCGTTACTCCACGAGGCCCAGAGGAGCTGGCCTCCCTGCAGCATGGGGACTGTGCATGGGACCACTGAGGAATGACTGACAGTAATTTAAAACTCAGGAACAGCCAGTAGCATTTCTATATTTAACTCATACAAAATATATTCTTTAATGTTTCTGAAAAAAATTTAAAGTTGCAAAGTAAAACTGGGTTTCAGTAACAAAATGTATTAATTCATATGACACAGCACCTATGCTCTCCCTGTGTTGTTTTGTTTTTCCAGGATGGGGTCTTGCTCTTTTCCCAGGCTGGAGGACAGTGGCATGATCACGGCTCACTGCAGCGTTGGCCTCCTGGGCTCAGGCAAGCCTCACACCCAGCTAAGTTTTTAATTTTGGTAGCGTTGAGGTCTTGCTATGTTGCCTGGGCTAGTCTCAACTTCTGGCCTCAAACAATCCTCCCACCTCAGCCTCCCACAATAACTGCTGCTCATTAACATATGAAACATTATCTGTTAAATTTCCTGGAAATGTTATTAATATCTTCTGGCTGGGTGCAGTGGCTCATGCCTGTTAACCCAGGAATTTGGGAGGCAAAGGCAGAAGGATTGCTTGAGCCCAGGAGTTTGAGACCAGCCTGGGCAACATGGTGAGACCCTGTCTGCACAAAAAAAGAAAAAAAAAATAGCTGGGGGTGGTGGCATGTACCTCTAGTCCCAGCTCCTCCGGAGGCTGAGGTGGGAGGATTGCTTTAGCCTGGGAGGTCAAGGCTGTAGTGAGCCTTGATTTTGCCACTGTACCCCAGACTAGGTGATAGAGACCTTATTTCAAAAAAAAAAAACCCAAAAAACAAAAAAAAACTATTTTTCCAGACAAAGGTATCTGTGATTTTATGCATTTTAAAAGGGAACTTGTCATATGAGACTCATGGCTCACACCTATAATCCCAGCACTTTGGGAGGCTGAGGCAGGTGGATCACCCGAGGTCAGGAGTTTGAGACCAACCTGGCCAACATGGTGAAACCCCCGTCTCTACTAAAAATAGGAAAATTAGCCAGGCATGGTGGCGGGTGCCTGTAATCCCAGCTACTGAGGAGGCTGAGGCAGGAGAATCGCTTGAACATGGGAGGTGGAGGTTGCAGTGAGCCGAGATGGCGCCACTGCACTCCAGCCTGGGCGACAGAGCGAGACTCTGTCTCAAAAAAAATAAAAAATAAAAAAAATTATCCCTTGCAAGCCCTCTCTAGCTGAGACGTCCTAAAGTACTGTTAAGGATTTGAGAAATGTGTTATTAAACCTTTATTGAATTCAGCACTAGTAAGAAGTTCTGAATTGGCCATCCTGTAGTATAAGCATTATAGTTATTCCCAGAACTGGCCCAGCCAGGGGATGGCTGTCATGACGGCTTTAACCACATAACTCAGCTTAATTCCCAAGGGCCGATTTCCAGGGATAGAAGGAGCCTCCATGGCCCGTAAATCTTCGGCTGCTTCCCAAATCCAAGGAGCAGCTGGAGAGAGTACTGTGTCACGCACCGGATACAACCACACACAGGAGTTTCTGGTACATCACGCGCCAGTTACACATCCACAAGGCAGAGACTGGAGTCCTTGCTGGGACAGCGTTTGAGGTCCGTTCTGTTTCCTCCCTGCTACTGCGGCAGTGCTTGGAACCGTGTCTCCACACAGCAGGCCCTGAAACCTTTGCTGAATGAGTGCACGATTAATTTTCTCAGCTAAGTCCCCGCTTTCTGCAGTCTGCAATTCATTACATAAAATACATCAGGCAGTATTATGACAGCCTTACCACGAAAAAGTCCTGAGAAGTTTTCTTTTTTTTTTTGAGATGGAGTCTCGCTCAGCAGTGCCGTGATCTAGGCTCATGGCAACCACCGTCTCCCGGGTTTCACCATGTTGACCAGGCTGGTCTTGAACTTCTGACCTCAGGTGATCCGCCCACCTTGGCCTCCCAAAGTGCTAAGATTACAGGCATGAGCCACCGCGCCCGGTGACTTTTTTTTTTTTTTTTTTTACTCCCAACCTTCCCAGTTGGATTGTAAGTATGTAATTTGTGATATATTGACAAAAAAACACATCATATATTTAGACTTTAAAATGACACCAAAACGGATAGGGCTATAATTAGGCAATAAAAAGAAATAAAAGGTACAGGCTGGGCGTGGTAGCTTATGCCTGTGATCTTAATACTTTGGGAGGCTGAGGCGGGAGGGTTGAGTGAGCCCAGGAGTTTGAGGCTGCAGTGAACTCCAGCCTGGGTGACGGAGCAAGACCCCATCTCTAAAAAAAATAAAAAAATAAAAAAAAATTAAAATAAAGGAAATAAAAAGTGCATGTTGTGGAGGTGCTCGCCTATAGTCTCAGCTACTTGGGAGGCTGAGGTAGAAGGCTCCTTCGAGCCTAGGAGTTTAAGACCAGCCTGGGCAACACAGTGACAACTAATCTCTGAAAAACAAAAAGAGAAGAAAAGCAATAAAAGACAGGTAAATTGGAAAAGAAGAATTAAAAGTATCTCTGTAGGTAATATGACTTTTTAAAATTCTAGCTGTTTACTTTGTTTTTTTTTTTGAGACAGTGTCTTGCTCTGTCGCCCAGGCTGGAGTGCAATGGCGCGATCTACGCTCACTGCAACCTCCGCCTCCAGGGCTCAAGGGATTCTCCCGCCTCAGCCTCCCAAGTAGCTGGGATTACAGGCGCCTGCCACCACGCCCGGCTAATTTTTTGTATTTAGTAGAGATGGGGTTTCACCATGTTGGTCAGGCTGGTCTAACTCCTGACCTCAGGTGATCCGCCCGCCTCAGCCTCCCAAAGTGCTGGGATTACAGGTATGAGCCACTGTGCCTGGCTAAAAGCTGGACTTTAATTTAATTTAATTTCTTTCTTTCTTTCTTTATTTTTTGAGACAGAGTTTTGTTCTTGTTGCCCAGGCTGGAGTGCAATGGCACGATCTCGGCTCACAGCAACCTCCGCCTGCCGGGTTCAAGCCATTCTGCTGCCTCAGCCTCCGGAGTAGCTGGGATTACAGGCATGCACCATGACGCCCAGCTAATTTTGTATTTGTAGTAGAGACGGGGTTTCTCCATGTTGGTCAGGCTGGTCTCAAACTCTGGACCTCAGGTGATCTACCCGCCTTGGCCTCCCAAAGTGCTGGGATTACAGAAGTCAGCCACCACGCCCGGCCACAATTTAATTTTATTTATTTAGAGACAAGGTCTCGTTCTCATCTCCTAGGCTGGAGCGCGACGGTGCGATCTCAGCTCACGGCAACCTCCGCCTCCCCGGTTCAAACAACTCTCTCACCTCAGCCTCCCAAGTAGCTGGGATTACAGGCATGTGCCACCGTGCCTGGCTAATTTTTGTATTTTGAGTACAGACGGGGTTTCACCACGTTGGCCAGGCTGGTCTCGAACTCCCGAACTCAGGTGATCTGCCCGCCTAGCCCTCCCAAAGTGCTGGGATTACAGGCATGCACCATGACGCCCAGCTAATTTTGTATTTGTAGTAGAGACGGGGTTTCTCCATGTTGGTCAGGCTGGTCTCAAACTCTGGACCTCAGGTGATCTACCCGCCTTGGCCTCCCAAAGTGCTGGGATTACAGAAGTCAGCCACCACGCCCGGCCACAATTTAATTTTATTTATTTAGAGACAAGGTCTCGTTCTCATCTCCTAGGCTGGAGCGCGACGGTGCGATCTCAGCTCACGGCAACCTCCGCCTCCCCGGTTCAAACAACTCTCTCACCTCAGCCTCCCAAGTAGCTGGGATTACAGGCATGTGCCACCGTGCCTGGCTAATTTTTGTATTTTGAGTACAGACGGGGTTTCACCACGTTGGCCAGGCTGGTCTCGAACTCCCGAACTCAGGTGATCTGCCCGCCTAGCCCTCCCAAAGTGCTGGGATTACAGGCATGCACCATGACGCCCAGCTAATTTTGTATTTGTAGTAGAGACGGGGTTTCTCCATGTTGGTCAGGCTGGTCTCAAACTCTGGACCTCAGGTGATCTACCCGCCTAGCCCTCCCAAAGTGCTGGGATTACAGGCATGAGCCACTGTACTCGGCCCTAATATGACTTTTTAAAAGTTGGCTGGCCGCGGTGGCTCATGCTTGTAATCCCAGCACTTTGGGAGGCCGAGGTGGGCAGATCACCTGAGGTCGGGAGTTTGAGACCAGCCAGACTAACCTGGAGAAACCCAGTCTCCACTCAAAATAAAAAAATTAGCTGGGCAAGGTGGTGGGTGCCTGGAATCCCAGTTACTCGGGCAGCTGAGGCAGGAGAATGACTTGACCCCGGGAGTCGGAGGTTGTGGTGAGCTGAGATCAAGCCACTGCACTCTAGCCTGGGTGACAGAGCGAGACTCTGTCTCAAATTAAAAAAAAAAGCCAGGCGCGGTGGCTCACACCTGTAATCCCAGCACTTTGGGAGGCCGAGGCAGGTGGATCACGAGGTCGAGATGGAGACCATCCTGGCCAACATGGTGAAACCCCGTCTCTACTAAAAAACACAAAAAATTAGCTGGGTGTGGTGGTGCATGCCTATAGTGCCAGCTACTCGGGAGGCCGAGGCAGGGGAATTGCTTGAACCCGGGAGGCAGAGATTGCAGTGAGCCAAGATCATGCCACTGCACTGCAGCCTGGACGACAGAGGGAGACTCTGTCTCAAAAAAAAAAAAAAAAAAAAAAAAAAAGGCTAGCTTTTTACCTTTTTTCAATACATTTTATATATATTTGAGGTTTACAACATGATGTTACGAGGCTGGGCATGGTGACTCACGCCTGTGAGCCCAGCACTTTGGGAGGCCAAGGTTGGGGGACTGCTTGAGGCCAGGAGTTCGAGACCAGCCTCACAACACAGTGAGCCCCCAGTCTCTAAAAATAAAAAATTTTAAATTAGCTAGGTATAGTGACTCACACCTGTGGTCCCAGCTACTCAGGAGGCTGAGCTGGGAGGATCCCTTGAGTCCAGGAACTTAAGGTTACAGTGAGTCTTGGTCATACTATTGCAATCCAGCCTGGCGGACAGAGTGAGACCCCGTCTCTAAAAAAAAAGGAAAAACAACAACAACAAAAAAGAAAGACGGTACATTTCATGTTATGTGTATTTTACCACAATAAAAATTGGGGATAAAATAGAACAGAAAATAGTATTTGACAATAGACACTGCAATTGATAGGGCTACCGACAAAGTACGGAGTTTAGAGTTTTAAAAATTGGCCGGGCGTGGTGGCTCACACCTGTAATCCCAGCACTTTCGGAAGCTGAGGTGGGTGGATCACCTGAGGTCAGGAGTTCGAGACCAGCCTGACCCATATGGTGCAACCTCGTCAATACTACAAATACAAAAATTAGCCGGGTGTGGTGGCGGGCGCCTGTAATCCCAGCTACTCGGGCAGCTGAGGCAGGATGATTGCTTGAACCCAGGAGGTGGAGGCTGCAGTGAGCTGAGATCACGCCACTGCACTCCAGCCCAGGCAACAGAGCTAGACTGTGTCTCAAAAAAAAAAAAAAAAAAAAAAAAATTTGGGGTGTAGCTTAATGGACCCGAGGTCAGGGGCTCCAAGAATATCTGAATATCGTTTCATCCCACAGCACCTCCTGCCTTTGAGATCTGGAAGGTGATACCCCACAGTGATGGTAACTGGGAAGCAAGACACATCACAATTTATTGTGAAATGAGCTTGGGTTCCAAATCCTAAAGCTAGGAATGCTGGTAAGCTGGGGCTGACCACAGAGCTGAGGCCAGGCCTGCTGGACTCAGACTGAGCTGTCAGTTCTCACCACAGGGCCAGGCGGAGGGGGCAGAAGGGAAAGGCCAGAGGTGGGCCTGCTCCGCCCGTTTCTGCCACTTCTGGAGAAGAGGAAGCAGAAAGAATGCAGGGGGCTGGGCTGCCTCCCTTTACCATGACCTCTGGCACATCTGTAAGGAAGGGGCAGAGGGTCCCACTGTGCACGCAGTTGCTGGTGGGTCCACGGCAGAGAGTGGGGTGTCATGCGGGAGCAGGACTGTGGAGTAGCTTTGCAAGCCTTTACTTAGGGGCAAAATGAGGTCTGCACATCCCTTCCCAGAAGGGTGGCTGTCCAACACTGCCTGGCGCTGGGCTCTTCCCCATGGGCGTACCAGATCTGGGAGAGCATCGTCAGAGGCAGTGCCTGAGTGTTTGGCTACACAAAACAGCACCGGGTCTTTCCTGGAGCCACATGTGGCTGATGTTCAATGAACAATTAGCTTGTTTCAGGGAAGAGAGACACCTGAGAATTTAAGAGCTTTTTTTGGGGGACTTAGTCGGGTTCTACAGCTCCTGGGTCAGTAAGTGCTAAGTGGTAGGCCCCGAATCAATGTTTGCTGAATGAATTCAAGAGCTCAGGGTGGGGCGGGGTGAGTTACAGTAAACACAGTTGCAAGCAGCAATGGAGGCATCCCGGGATGGGCACTGTAAGGACCAGGCCTTACTGAGGAGGCTGGGATGCTCTGGAGATAGAAGATGACTCCAGGAGTGTTTTTCATAGATGGCACCTGGACCACCTTGGGTGCACACTTTTTTTTTGAGATGGAATTTTGCTTTTTGTAGCCCAGGCCTCTGCCTCCAGGGTTCAAACGATTCTCCTGCCTCAGCCTCCCGAGTAGCTGGTATTACAGGTGCCTGCCACCACACCCAGCTAATTTTTGTGTTTTTAGTAGAGACAGCGTTTCAACATGTCGGCCAGGCTGGCTTCGAACTGCTGACCTCAGGTGATCCACCCGCCTCGGCCTTCCAAAGTGCTGGGATGACAGGCATGAGCCACCGTGCCCGGCCGGCTGCACACTTCTGAATCTCACTCCAGATCTACTCAATCAGAATCTCTAGAGTGGGGCCCAGGGCACAGCGTTAAAGGACACAAGCATCCTGGCCAACTATTTGAGCATGCCCCCCACAGGGGCTCCAGATCAGGGTTTTGTAGATCTGAGAGGTTTTCTTTGGCCCACAGAATGTTTTACAAATTAATTGCCCTTAATGAAATGTCCCATAAAAATTTAATTTCCAGGTTGGAGAATGTGGCAATGCTGGTTCTCCAGCAGCTGTCACCATGGCCCCTTGGGGCTGTGCTGGCCACCTGGCCCTCCCCGGCCTCTCTGCATCCTCCTGTTGCTCTGTTTCTACTCAAACTACTGCCACAGTTTCCCACCTGGCCTCACTTCCTTCATGCTGTTTCCAGGGTGATGTTGTAAAATAGGAATCTGATCTTCAGGCCTCACGTTGGAAACCTTCACTGGTGCCCTGCTGCTATTAGGCCAAGGAGCACTGCTGTACCCCGACGGCCTCCCTGCTCCTGCTTCCGTCTGGCTGTGTCTCCGGTTTCTGTTGCTGCGCCCCTCGTGTCCTGTACCCAGCACCCACGGCAGGAGGTGCAAAGAACATCTCAGACTTTAAGTGCACAAAACTAAACTCTTTTTTCACCCAAACCGGCATCTTCCTTGAAGCTCTCTTCCAGACAATGCTAACCTCACCCTGGACCCTTCTTTTACAGCCCACAAAACCTTGCCGACTGTCTTCAGTCCAACCGTGGCTCTCTACTCCATCTGCACTGCTGTCTCTGTGCGTTCATCATCTCACAGCCATCCTTTCATGCAAGTTGGACCATCGCCCACCTTCCCACAACCCTCTGACGGCTTACCTTTTCCCTCAGGATAAAATCCCAACTCCTTTTTTTTTTTGAGATGGAGTCTCGCTCTGTTGCCCAGGCTGGAGTGCAATGGCGTGATCTCGGCTCACTGCAGCCTCTGCCTCCCGGATTCAAGTGATTCTCCTGCCTCAGCCTCCGGAGTAGCTGGGATTACAGGCGCACGCCACCACGCCCGGCTAATTTTTGTATTTTTAGTAGAGACGGGGTTTCACCATGTTGGCCAGGCTGGTCTCAAACTCCTGACGTCAAGTGATCTGCCCGCCTTGGCCTCCCAAAGTGCTGGGATTACAGGCGTGAGCCACTGCACCTCACCTCAAAGATTTTCTCTTTCTCTTGAGACGAAGTCTCATTCTGTCGCCCAGGCTGGAGTGCAGTGGCGCGATCTCGGCTCACTGCAACCTCCGCCTCCCAAGTTCAAGAGATTCTCCTGCCTCAGCCTCCTGAGCAGCTGGGACTACAGGCACCCGCCACCACCACACCCAGCTAATTTTTGCATATTTTTAGTAGAGATGGGGTTTCACCATATTGGCCAGACTGGTCTCGAACTCCTGACCTCATGATTCACCCGCCTCGGCCTCCCAAAGTGCTGGGATTACAGGCATAAGACACCGCGCCTGGCCAAGATTTTCTAATTAGTGTATTTCCTGGCTCCTTTCCCTTTACTCTGCATTTCTTTTCTCTACCATACAGGTTCTACTTCTGTCGAAATTCAGTTTGCTTTTACCTTAGTGTATTTTCAGATTCTGTTTCCAAGGCTAACTGCCTGCTTACTCATATTAATATTTTGCACTTTAAATTCCCCTGATAGATGAGCATGGTGGTGCAGGCCTGTAATCTCAGCTCCTCAGGCGGGAGGATCACTTGATCCCCGGAAGTTTGAAGCTGGACTGCGCTGACCGCACCTGTGAATACCACTGCCCGTCAGCCTAGGGGAAACATTCTCGAGTGCGAGCATGACGGCTTAGGTTGATGTTTTTCAAATGTTCCCAATGATGAAGTATTGTAAGGGACCAAAATAAAAAAATGCCAATGCCTAGTCCCCTCTCATCTAGAATAATTCCATAGGTGATGATGGGGTCCAGGACTCTGAATTTCGTCAATTTTACCAAATACTTCTTCCAGTGAGGCAAATATGGAAACACTTGGATCACCTCTTCGTGAACGCACATCAGCGCATACGCCGGCTGTTTTTATCAGGCGCTCACCCCTCATCCAATGGCGTGACTAGTTGTGGGTGGAGCCCGAAATTTGGCTGCCTAGAGAAGGCTGAAGGTCCAGTTATAGCATAACTAATGTTTCCCCAGAGCTCACATACGTGCCAAGCACCGTGCTACAGCCTCCACAGCCCCTTCATTTAATCTTCCCGATGGGCCTATGAAATAGGTGCTCCCGGCCCGCACCGTGGCTCATGCCTCTAATCCCAGCACTTTGGGAAGCTGAGGAGGGAGGGTCGCTTGAGTCCAGGATTTCAAGACCAGCCTGGGAAACACAGAGAGAGCCTATCTCTACGAAAATTTAAAAAATTAGCCGGGTGTGGTGATGCCTGACTGTGGTCCCACCTACTTAGTAGGCTGAGGTGGGAGGATCCTCTGAGCCCGGGAAGCTGAGGCTGCAGTTAGCACTGCACTCCAGCATGGGCGACAGAGTGAGACCCTGACTCAAAAAAAAAAAAAAAAAAAAAAAAAAAAAAAAAAAAGAATAGGTGCCACTTGTAGTCCCCATTTTACCCATCAAGAAACTGAAGATCTGAGAGACAAAGCCTACAGGGTGACCGCTAGTCACTGGTAGGGCTGGGATTTGAACAGGGGCGGTTTAACAACTGATCTCTCGACCATATTGCGTGTTGCCCAAGAAGAAAGACCGTCCTGACGGTCCTATCCACTCCGGACTTTGCAATTCCGTTATTTCGTAAATTGAGGCCTATAAATAGTTTGCTTACCCGTTGTCTTAGTCCCCAGTAACATGCAGAACTAAAGAAGAAACTGAAGGAGCACCGATTTTGTTCACCTTGCTTTTTTGGTTTAGTTCTGGAGGAGAACACAGGTGCACTTACAACAGGATCCACACTTACCAGAGGCTGGATTCATTTTAGCTGCAAAGAAAACCAGTCCTCGTCTACCTTTTTCGCGTGTTGGAGAACTAACTAGCAAGGCAGGGAATGCGGTTCGTGGGCGCTTGGCCTCCTCAAGCGGCTCAGGCTCTCAGAGCGCGAGGCCCAGGGGCTCTGGAGCCGCGGCCGCGACCCGCCCGAGGGCCGTTCTCTTCGACGGCAGAGCAAGAGTCACCGCGCGGGAGCCCCGAGCGACCGCCCCGCTGCCCCGGTACCCCCCCCTCGCAGCCGCCCAGGGCTCTTCATGCCCCGTGACGCCCGCTAGGGCAGCGCGGCCGGAGGCCGGGCCGGACGTGGCCCGAGATGCCCGGGGGCAGGCAGAAGACCACGGGCACGCGACAGGCAACCGCCGCCTCGGCTCTAGAGGTGGACGTTTTGTCTCCCTGCGCTTCAATACCAGATTTTGTTTCCAGACGACATCCCTGTTGCTTCCGGCACTTGGAAAGACCAATCGTCAGGCCCGAGAATGCAAGACCCACCCTCCTTTGCGACGGAGGCAGCCAATCCAGTTGCTCGCTACTTCCAGTGTCGCATGCGCCCTTACGCAGGACCCTGCCCAATCGTTACCGGGACGTCCTCCTAGTCCCGCCTCCGGACCGCCAGAGAGGCTGTCAATCCCGCCTCTCTCCTTCACTCCATTAGCACACTAACTCCCGACGCTGTGACGTGCACAGCCCCGCGGCCGGCCGGGGCGGGCCAATGGCGGTGGCGGATACGGCGGGCCAATGGGCGGGAGCGTCTCATGCGGCCGGCTCCCGCCGCAGGCGCCGCTGGGTCCTGGAGCCAGAGGCCGCCCTGAAACGGTGCGCGATGGACCGAGGGCCCCAGCCGGGGAGGCGCCGCCGCCGAGCCCGCGGCCAGACGCCCCTTCAGTAGCGTCCGCACCGGGAGCCGCGGCTCTCGCCCGAGCCGTGGGCGCGCCCGAGGGGCGGGCTCGCCTCCCGCCGTCCCTCGCAGCTCTGCCGGGCCCGAGCCCGCGCCGCCGCCGCCGCCGCCGCCTTGCCGCTCGGGCCGCGCGGCCCGGGAAACGCGGCCGCGGGCTGCATGGGCAGCGCCCGCGCCCCGCCGCTGAGCCGTCGCGGAGCCGCGCAGCCCTCGGAGCACGGTGAGAGGCGCCGCTGGTCTGGGGGCGGTGGTCGGGGCGGGCACGGGGCATTCGCGCGGCCTTGCGGCCTGCAGGCCTTCCCCGGCGACGGTGCTGCGCCGCGGGCCTCCGGGCGAGCCTGGGGGGTCGGGGCCGGGTGGGCGGGGGTCTTTGGGGGCCCGGGGCGATCGTGAGGGGCCAATAATGGGTCCCGGAGCGGGCCTACGGGTCCGGGTTCGGGGCAGCCGGGGGTCTTTGGGGGCCCGGGGTGGCCGTGAGGGGCCCATAGGGGGCTCCGGGGCGGGCCTGGGAGGTCGGGGGAGCTTGGGTCGGCCGTAAGGGGCGGACGGGGGCTCCGGGCGGGCCTGGGTGGTCGGGGGCCCGCGGCGGCTCTGAGGGGCCGATTGGGGGCTCCGGGGTGGGCCTGGGGGCCGTGGGGGCCCGGGGCAGCCGTGAGAGGCGGACAGGGGGCTCCGGGGCGGGCCTCGGGGGCTCGGAGCGGCCGTGAGGGGCGGACGGGGGGCTCCGGGGCGGGCCTGCAGGTCTTGGGGACCTGAGGCTGCCAGGAGGGGCTGCCAGGGGGCGCTGGCCGGGCGCCGGGTTCTGCGGAGCTGGGGCGCCGACCTCTGACCCGCGAGAGGGGCGCCTTCGCGGTGCTGGTCGTAGTTGTTATTCTCAGCGTCCCTATTATTATCGCTGTTTTGAAATGAGAGCAGGCGGCTCTCGGGCTCCGAGCCGGAGGGGGAGGGCGAACTGGGGACCTGGGGGCGTCGGGGTTGCAGGAGGCGCGCGTAGGCCGAGGAGGGGCAGGAATGCGGGCAGCCGTGTGGGGGGTGTTAGGGGGAGGGTAGGCGGGCGGGTGTGGGGGGTGGCTGGGAGGAAAGCGGTGGCGGTGGCGGCTGCAACAGCAGCCCTTGGCCTCAAGGAACAATGTGAGACGTTGCCTGAAATGTTAATTTCCGTTCCTCATTTCATCATCCCCTGGCAGGGCGGTAGCTGTGTGTGTGGTGTATGTGTGTGTGTGTGCGCGCGCGCGCGCGCGCGTGTGTGTGTGTATAGGGTTGGCCCTGCCACATTGATTCAGTCTCCTCTCAAAGAGGGATTGTACTGTTAACTCTTGTGTGTGTGTTATTTGGGAAGGTTGGTCGGGGGGAGTCTTGATTTTTCTCGTGGCTTGCTCTTTTCCTGGTGCCCCATTAAGATTTTCTGCTTCTGTTGTGTTTTTGGAAGGTTAGTGTTGTATATCAGCTTCCAAGAAGTTTTGGAAGAGGCTTGGGAAGATGAAGCTGGTCTAACAGCTCCCTATGCTTTAAAACTGTTTTCCTTCTATGTAACATGCTTCGGACTCATCGTTTTTGTAGGTTATGAGTAGTTTTGTATCCTTTTGCAAGAACAGGGTTTTATGGTAGAGAAATTAGATTTCAGGCTTTCTTACATGAGGAGAGAGTTTTATGCAGTCATTTGAGCAATATCCTTAACACTTGAAATGAGAAATAAAAGTGTGCACAGTTGTTGAACTGCAAAACTTAGAGAATCTTTTGATCCTTTTTGGGATGTTGAGACTTAGCCAAACATATAAGATGATATTACCTGTGGAAAAAGTGCCATCGAAACAGTTACTGTTTTTGTTGTGTGCAGACCTAGTCTATGGCATAACGTTCAAAATCGGAGACCCTGAGGCTGTTTCTTTGGTTTCTCTGAGACCTTGATTTCTCTTAGTAAGTATTGGCTGCCCTGGAAGACTTCGAGTTCTGTTAGAGAATGATTACAGAAGTCCTCTGATTTTACTCTGCAACTGTAGTTAAACTAGAAAAAAAGGGGGGGGGGGGCGGATGTCTTGCTCAGCCTTCATTGTGACCCTTGCATTGGATCTCGTATAGTTGGTGTGGCCTCCCCCACCCTCCATTCAGCTGCTGTTCTCCTCTTTCTGTAGTTTCTCCCCGAAGAGCAGGATCTCTTTCGATAGGCTGGCCATCTGAATGGAACTGGATGGGAGGGAACAAAGACCAAGTTGCTGTGACGTTTTCTCTGTTCTTCGTGATGCCTCTTAAGTTTGTTGAAAAGTTCCCCACAAGATAGTGCTAAATTTGACCTAAACTTGAAACTTTCAGCAGTTTTTTTCTTCTGTTCTATTTTTGCTGTAGTAAAATATACATAACACAATTTACCAGAATTTTGTTTTTAAAGGTGTCACCTTTAAAACCTGAGTTCCTCTTTTGCAGCTCTAATTTGCGTCAGCCTTCTAACTTGCATTGCCACCGCCAGATGCTTTTCTCTGGACTGGCCATGCTGGTCACCCCATACCAGCAGTGCCTTTCATCACACCCTCCCAGATGGGCTGTTGATGACGAGCGGCTGCCATGTTAGCTGTAATTACAGTGTTGATACGGTGACAAGTAGAACTCCCTACAAATAGAGTTAAGGAAACTATGCTATTTGTGTTGGACAATATTTTTCCAAGAAGTTTTTGTGCCCCTTTTTATTTTATTTTATTTTTATTTTTTTGGAGTCTCGCTCTGTCGCCCAGGCTGGAGTGCAGTGGTGCAATCTTGGCTCATTGCAACCTCCGTCTTCTGGGGTTCAAGCAGTTCTCTGCCTCAGCCTCCCGAGTAGCTGGGATTACAGGCGCCCACCGCCACGCCTGGCTAATTTTTGTATTTTTAGTAGAGATGGGGTTTCACCATGTTGGCCACGCTGGTCTTGAACTCCTAACCTTGTGATCCACCTGCCTTGGCCTCCCAAAGTGCTGGGATTACAGGTGTGAGCCACCACGCCCGGCCTCTTTTTGTGCCTTTTTAAGTAGATTTGACATAGAAAGGTTATGC
The DNA here is from genome assembly GCF_028858775.2 of Pan troglodytes. Taxonomy (NCBI): domain Eukaryota; kingdom Metazoa; phylum Chordata; class Mammalia; order Primates; family Hominidae; genus Pan; species Pan troglodytes. Next base: position 87,691,074 of record NC_072416.2, on the reverse strand, counting down.
TTCATCAAATATAAGAGGAGACTTATTTTGCATATGGGCAGAGAGCCCATCATCAATTAAATAACATAATTAGAGAGTATCAGTAAATGCTGGCTCAGAAAATAATCTGCATTTTGTTGCCAAAATAAGTGTTTTGATCTGTCCATTACCCTGTGTAACTCCCTTGATCCTCAAATCGTAAGTGTAATGGGTGAGTGTCTCTTAATAGCAAGGTATTTGTAGTTAATCGGTGAAAATGATGGTGCATCCCTTGTCTGGTGGCTGCGTCAGTTTGTGACTCTTGTGTAGTCAGTGCTCTGTGGGAATTCAGTGTGGCCTGTTTGATAAACTTTATAGAAAAATGGAATGAATTCAAATAAAAGTTATTGTCTTGAAATTTTGAAATGTTTTCAGTGTGTGTTCTCTTAATTTGAAATTGTTTTTTTCTTTTTTCTTTTTTTTTTTTTTGAGACGGAGTCTCGCTTTGTTGCCCAGGCTGGAGTGCAGTGGCGTGATCTCGACTCACTGCAACCTCCACCTCCTGGGTTTAAGCAATTCTCCTGCCTCAGCCTCCCAAGTAGCTGGGATTACAGACACCTCCTACCAAACACGGCTAATTTTTTTTTATTGTTAGTAGAGACTGGAGTTTCACCATGTTGGCCAGGCTGGTTTCAAACTCCTGACCTCAAGTGATCCACCTGCCTCGGCCTCCCAAAGTGCTGGGATTATAGACGTGAGCCACCATGCCTGGCCTCAAATGTTATTTTTATGGTAACGTCCCAAATGGTGACTGTGGCCTAACTCTGATACCATGCCCCATTCTCGACCCTGCCCCAAGCTTCCAGTCATTCTGGCTGCGTTGGCCTTGCCTTTCCTCAGTTGGGTCATGTGCCATAGTTTGTGGCATGACCTCGACATACCTCGCTGCCATCTCATGCAGATCCCCCCAAACTCCAAGATAACTCCTACTTAGCCTTTGCGTCTTAGTGTAATATCACTTCCTTTAGTAAGTCTTTTTTTTTTTTTTTTGAGGCAGGGTCTCGGTGTGTTGCTCAGGCTGGAGTGCAGCGGCCAGTTGCGTGAACATGGCTCCCTTCAGTCTCGACTCCCTGAGCTGAAGCGATCCTCCCACCTCAGACTCCTGAGTAGCTGGGACCACAGGCATGTGCCGCCGTGCCCAGCTAATTTATTTTACTTTTTGTAGAAACAGGGTCTTCCTGTGTTGTGTAGGCCTCAGCCTTCTGGGCTTGGCTTACCTCAGTCTCCTGAAGTGTTGGGATTATAGGCATGAGCCACTGTGCTCGGCCCCCATTTGTTTTCATTACAAGTTTGCTTTTGTAACTTAGATAAAGGTGGGAAGACAGTTTTCACAATTAAGGCAGAACAGGAGATAAAGAAACACAAAGGGAGAGTTGTCTTTGTGGGAAGAAAGTGCTTTCTGTGAAAGCACTTTTAGCAGGACTGCTGTTTTCAGGCCAGAGTAGAAGGGCCAGAAGCAGTTTTTATTCAGATTTCCTCATCGTTTCCATCAAGGTCTCAGTGACTGTAAAGGATGGGTTGAAATCAGTCCGGACTGAGTGTGGTTTGCTGCTGCTGCTTATGAGGATTAAGTGTCTCGTTTGTCCGGAGGCCCCTCTGGTCACATGTAGCTGAGCAGGTGGAGTGATAAGAAAGTTTTAGCATTTTAATGAAGAAAAAATGATCTCTTTGGAGGGAAAGACAACGAAATGGAGGTGTGCCCTATTGATTTTTTTCTGTATGTTTAGGTTTTCAAAGTTTCTTTTTAAATGAAACTGTTATGTAATTGGCAAAAGTTTGCTTTTTAAAGACGAATTGTGGGTATATTTGGGAGATTGCGACTTGTTTTAGATTTTTGGGTTTACAGTAAGGGGCTAGGGTATTTGGTGGAGGGGAACTGGTTGATTGTGGTTGAAAACATTCAGATACTATTCTAGCTCTAAGAAACCTCACAGTTTTGTTTTGTTTTGAGACAGAGTCTCTGTCACCTAGGCTGGAGTGCAGTGGCACGATCTTGGCTCATAGCAACCTCTGCCTCCCGGATTCAAGTGATTCTTCTGCCTCAGCCTCCCGAGTAGCTGGGACTACAGGCCCATGCCACCATGCACAGTTAGTTTTGTTTTGTTTTGTTTTTAAAGTAGAGATGGGGTTTCGCCATGTTGGTCAGGCTGGTCTGGAACCCCTGACCTCAGGTGATCCAGCCGTCTTGGCCTCCCAAAGTGCTGGGATTACAGGTGTGAACTACCGCGCCTAGCCAGAAACCCCACAGTTCTAAAGCTGGCTCTGTGAATAAAGGGTTAAGAGGGTTTTCAGTGTGAAAATAAAAGTAAGCCGTCCTGTCTGTATGGCTGAGATTTTTCAGGGGCCTAGAGGACTGAATCCTGTTGAGTGAAAATCCAGTCTTCTGGGCTTCCCCACACCCGCTTTCTCTCTTCCTCTTGGAGGTCAAGGTTGAGGCAGCTGTCAGGGTGCCGCTGTCTCAGTTACAGCGTCCTTGTGGCTGGCGGAGGGTGAGACCTGTTTCCAGGCCTGTCCTTCGCATCTGTGCAGTGAATTATTTATTATCCTGGAAATCTGTAGGGCTCTTTTTTCCACGTGTAAAGCAACCAATGTGTACCTGTTCATTTTTTGAAAATGTGGGCTTTTTCTCAACAAACCATTTTTATAACATATGAAAATTTCTTTTGTCATGGTAAAATTCAGAAGACTTTCCCCTTCATTACTTAACTCTAAAAAATGTGACTTTTAAGAATGGCTGAAATTGAAATGTTATTTGTAAATGCCTAATAACTTTATGATATCAGAGGTTATTTTTTATGTAAAATTAGCAAATAAACCTCTTTTCTTGGTGCATTGATAGTAAGTTGCCCTTCCTCTACTCCCTGTGGCTCTTTTCAGACTTAGGATGCTAATGGCTTAGAATAAGGAATGCAGTATTTCCAAGTAAAGGGAAGATTGCGTAGGCTGCTTGGTTCCTGAGGTTTTACTAGAGTTAGGATTAGCTTACCGCTGCATTCATATCTGGCACAATCAAAGAAGACTTTGGTTTAATTCTGGATGATGATGTAAACTTGAAATCATTATGGCTGTACTGTTTAAACTTATCTAAAATAGAGAAGGTAAGACGCAGTGAAGGACCTTATTTTTCTCTTAAGAAATCAAGCTTTGTTAGTATCCACCATGTTTCTAGATGTGGTTTTACATCTTGCAAAACAGGAAATAAAAGTAAAAAACCAAAAAAACCCCAGAGCACCGCTCTTGAAAGGATTAAGTTTTTAAAAATGATTTTGACTAAGATGTCTGGCTGATTAAAGGATGTGCAGAGCACTGAATAACCTTTGCCTTTTCTGATGGTGACAAAGAAGAAATCCAGCTTTCAGGCAGCCGAAGAGCGTCTCGGGAGCTTGTAGTGTTAGTATTCCACAGCCCCACAGTTGATTCGGATTTCAAGGAATTTTTAGACTTTGTGGATTTTTTCTTCACTAGAATTGTATGTTTGGCTCGTAATTTATTTAAATTACATACATAGATATTTTTGTTACTTTGAGAATAGTCTATCTGAAATTTGAAGTTCTTTAGAGCTTAATATATTAAATATGCTAACACTCAAAACATTTTCTTTCTTTCTTCTTTTTTTTTTTTTTGAGACGGAGTTTCCCTCTTGTTGCCCAGGCATGATCTTGGCTCACCGCAACCTCCGCCTCCCGGGTTCAGGCGATTCTCGTACCTCATCTTCCCGAGTAGCTGGGATTACAGGCACGCGCCACCACTCCTGGCTAATTTTGTATTTTTTGTAGAGACGGGGTTTCTCCATGTTGATCAGGCTGGTCTCAACCTCCCGACCTCAGGTGATCTGCCTGCCTTGGCCTCCCAAAGTGCTGGGATTACAGGCGTGAGCCACCATGCCCGGCCTAAACATTTTCTCACAGGCATTTTTCCCCTGACACATGCGAGAGGTATCTTTGAATTGTATCCTTTATCTTTTAGTGTGAAACTCAGAAGAGTGATGCACGCTTGCACTTAACAGTTCAGGTAAAATGTTAAGCATATTCAATGAGATTTACATTCATGCTTGATTTTTCTTTGGCAAAGTCGGTAGATCTGATTCTGCTAAAGTTGGGTTCTCACCAGATGACTGGCTTTTTAAAGAAGATGATGTTGAAACTGACTCTTGTAAAAAAGGACATTTAGTAGAAGCTAATGGTACGGTGAAGTTTTAGAGAGTTGAGGAGAAAATCTGTCTTAGAACTTAATCTGTGCCTTTTCCTTAATAGCTTTCTTCTAAGCCCATAAATACATTGGTTCAGGGGGATGAGTGAAGGCAAATGGAGGGTGTGGAAGGGAGACAGAGAACAGCTCTTGGGCGTTGGAGAAGTGCTGGGACTTGTGTCAGTGCTGCCCGTGTTGGTTTTCCAGCGCTGCTGTAACTAACCACCATACCCTTAGATTTATTGTTTTATAGTTCTGTTGATTAGAAGCCTAACATGATCTGCCTGGGCTAACATCTGGGTAGGTAGGGCTGGTTCCTTCTGGAGGCTCCAGGGGAGAATCTGTGTTCTTGTCTTTTCCGTGTTCCAGAGGCTGCCTGCATTCGGCCTGTAGTGCTTTCCTCAGTCTTCAAAGCCAGCCTCATGGCATCTCTCTGACTCCTGCTGCCCACCCGCTTTTTTGGAGAGTCTCGGCTCTGTTGCCCAGGCTGGAGTGCAGTGGCACAATCAAGGCTCACTGCAGCGTCGACCTCCTGGGCTCAATCAATCCTCCCGCCTCAGCCCCCCAATAGTGCTGGAATTACAGGCATGGAGCCACTGTGCCTGGCCCTTGTTTCACTTTTGGATCCTTGTGGTTACACATTGGGCCCACCCGAACACTGCAGGGTCATCTCCCTCTCTGCTGATTAGTAACCTCAGTTCCTTTTTCCACGTAACCTAAGGCATTCACAGGTTCCAGGGGTGAGCAAGCTGGAGGTTTTTCCAATAATGTTCCCTTGCTGTCCTCAGATGCCATCCAGGATCCCACATTGCATTTAGTTGTCATGTCTCCTTAATCTCGTCTGTAACCATTTCTCAGAGTTTCCCTGTTTTTCATGACCTTGGCAGTTTTGATGAGGGCAGTCATCGTTTTTTTATGTCTTTGTGACTGACCATTCACACATTGGCATGTTTGTAAAGCACGGTGTGGCTGACATGTGGCTCACCTGACTGCTTTTCCAAATGGGGTGCAGTGTGCTCTACAGTGGGAGAACAGCTTTGTGTCTTCTTTTAGCTGGAAGGAGCTACATGTTTTATAGAAGGGACTTCTGAAACTAGACAAACTCTCCTTTTTCTGACGTTTCACTGATTTCCTTCACAGATGTTCATTGGCTGCTCACTGGGTGCAGTGCTGTGGCCTCCTATTCTGAGATCTGGGAGAAAGATGCATTTAGTTGACTAAAGCTTGCATTAAATATTGGTTCTTATGAAAAGAGAGATCATAGATCAGAGGCGAGAAAGGCTCTGTGACCTGGGAGATTTAAGGGAAGAAGTGCTATTTTTTTTTTTTTAACTGTAAGCTATGTTTCTGTTTTAAAAAAAGAATCAGTAGAATGTCACTGCAGGAATCAGAGTAAGGGCATCTTCGACTTCGGGAAGGCTGGGGACAAAGGCTGGGAAGGCCGCATGTAACGTGAGAATGTCAGCCAGACGTGTCTGAACACGAAAGCCCATCCAAGAAGATGGAAGATGGCAGCAGATTAACCTGGAAGCATGACTGGAGTTGGGTTGTGTAGGGTTTGCAATGATAGACCTGAATTTCATTTGCTTACTTGTTTTGAGGCAGAAGATGATGTGTCAGAGTTTGCAGGCGGCGGATGCCTAGATGAAAGCACTGGCTTTGCAACACCATGGTGCCTAAATGGTTCTTTTTTTGAGACAAGGTCTTGCTCTGTCACTCAGGGTGGAGTGCAGTGGCGTGACCATAGCTCACTGCAGCCTTGAGCTTCTGGGCTCAAGTGAGCTTCCTGCGTCAACTTCATGAGTGGCTAGAACTACAGGCGTGCGCTAATTTAAAAAAATTCTTTGTAGAAATGGGGTTTCGCTATGTGTCTTAGGCTGATGTTGAACTCCTGGCCTCAAGTAGTCCTCCTGCCTCAGCCTCCCAAAGTGCTGGGATTACAGGCACAAGACATCACATGCAGCCTTAAGAAGATCCCTACAAGAGAACCTGGAGAAACTTGAAATAGGGAAGGGGACTCGAAAGCACACTGTGTAGGCGAATTGTGAAGACTTCATGGTGTTAACTGGTATTCATTAAAAAGACTTGGAAAAAGAGAAGATGAATTGATTCCCAGTGGAGGGAAAGGGGCAAACATTAGTTAGGAGAGTGGCTTTGTGAAAGGATAGAGCAAAGGAGACAGAAAAGAAAGCAGGAATGGGGAACGGGGTGGTGGGGCAGAAGCTGGGTGCTGTTTATTTTGTGCCTACTGTGTGTCACTCTCCATTCTCTGCCCTGGGGACATTTGACAGATGTGGACGTCACTGGTGTCATTTGCCCACATTCTGGAGGGAGAAGTGGGCATCTCAGTTGAGGAAAGGAAATGGCTATCTGGGGAATTCTTGAGGGGCACAGCCCAGGACGGAGCCTTGTGTTAGATGGGTACCTGCTGGCTCTGCTCAGCTCGGCAGATGTGTTGCCTAAATGACTTTAATGGCCAAGGCAGACTGGTATTTGCCCTCAGATATTTTGTCAGGACAGTGTAAAATGTGGGCCAAGATAGTGGTTTTGGGTCCAAACAGAAGGGGGTTAGAGATTTTGGAGGTTGAAGCCTGCTGCTAGAAGCAGTATAGAAAGAAGAACGGGGATTCTGTTTGCCCAAATACATGGTTAGGCTCATCTTGGACTTGTTTTTGTTTTATATCTTCTGTTACTTCTATGCACATATTAATAGATACCTAATTAATATTTGGTTGGAAATCTTAAAAGTTAGGATTTTTTTTTTTCTTTTTTTTTTTGAGATGGAGTCTCACTCTGTCGCCCAGGCTGGAGTGCAGTGGTGTGATCTCGGCTCACTGCAACCTCCGCCTCCTGGGTTCACACGATTCTCCTGCCTCAGCCTCCCGAGTAGCTGGGACTACAGGCACCCACCACCACGCCCGGCTAATTTTTTTGTATTTTTAATAGAGTCAGGGTTTCGCCATGTTAGCCAGAATGGTCTCAATCTCCTGACCTTGTGATCCACCCGCCTTGGCCTCTCAAAGTGCTGGGATTACAGGCGTCAGCCATCACGCCTGGCCTAAAAGTTAGGATTTTTAAAAAGGCTTGTGGTCTGAGAAGGAAGGCAATAATACTTGGCAGGAAAGACTTAATTTTTTTTTTTTTTTGAGACTGAGTCTTGCTCTGTTGCCCAGGCTGGAGTGCAATGACACGATCTCAGCTCACTGCAACCTCTGCCTCTCGGGTTCAAGCAATTCTCCTGCCTCAGCCTCCCGAGTAGCTGGGATTAGAGGTGTGTGCCATCACGCCCGGCTAATTTTTTTTTTTTTTTTTTTTTTGAGATGGAGTCTCGCTCTGTCACCCAGGCTGGAGTGCAGTGGCACAATCTCGGCTCACTGCAAGCTCCGCCTCCCAGGTTCATGCCATTCTCCTGCCTCAGCCTCCCGAGTAGCTGGGACTACAGGCACCTGCCACCACGCCCGGCTAATTTTTTGTATTTTTAGTGGAGATGGGGTCTCACTGTGTTAGCCAGGATGGTCTCAATCTCCTGAACTCGTGATCCGCCCCCTCGGCCTCCCAAAGTGCTGGGATTACAGGTGTGAGCCACTGCATCTGGCCTTTTTAAAATTTAATTTAATTTTTTTTTTGGGGGGCGGAGTTTCGCTCTTGTTGCCCAGGCTGGAGTGCAGTGGTGTGATCTCAGCTCACTGCAACCTCCGCCTCCTGGGTTCAAATGATTCTCTTGCCTCAGCCTCCAGAATAGCTGGGATTACAGGCATGTGCCACCACGCCCAGCTAATTTTTTTGTATTTTTAGTAGACATGGGGTTTCTCCGTGTTGGTCAGGCTGGTCTCAAACTCCCGACCTCAGATGATCCGCCTGCCTCGGCCTCCCTAAGTGCTGGGATTGCAGGTGTGAGCCACTGCGCCAGGCCTAGATATTTTTTATATCAGGTCACATGTGTTTTATCTAGGAGGCAAACTTTCCTTGTAATTAGTGTTTTTTTTTTTCCTTTTTTTGTTTTTGTTTGAGCGGAGTCTCGCCACTGCGTCTGGCCGTCATTAATGTTTTTCTAGTGATGTTGCACTCTCTTGACGTCAGTTAACTGTGACCTGAATCTTCAGGGACTGGGTTGGGTTGTGGGGTAGGTGGTGGCGTGACTTGCTGTTGATGGGACTGCTGTCCACAGGAACAGGAGGACCCACTAGTTACACAGCTGCCAAAGGTGTGGGTCTTGAGGCCCGAAGGTTGAGGTTGCAGTGAGCTGAGATCATGCCACTGGTCTCTAGCCCCGGTGGCAGAGTGAGAACATCTCAAAAAAGAAAAGAAAAAGTGTTGGGTCATTATTTACACACCCAACAAGTGAAAGGTCTGGAGGGCCCAAGTGAGGACAGCTCAGTTCAGACATGTTTAACCTCCAGATTACCTCATCCTTGAGAAATTTAGGAATAATCCCAGTGTCAGTCTTTGGAGGTGTGGTTCTTTGATGTTAGTCATGGGAATAAGGAATTTGCATTAAGCCTCAAGAGTTGTGGAAAGTCCTAATGAGAAATGTCACGGGCAGAACCTGCCACCCGCTTTAGTGGTGCAGGTGATGGCTGTGCCGGAGAGCTGCGCGTAGCCGGCTGCTGGAGGAGAGGACGTGGCCTCCACAGGCAGCTTCGCGCTGGGGGGTGACTGTTGGAGGGCAGCGGGGATGAAAGGGACACATTTGTATGATGCTCAGTTGTCAGCAGGATGTCCAGGTTGCTTTTTTGGAGGGCAGTGGGTCCTTGAGACCTTGAGACCCATTCTCTTTGGAAAGTAATGAGTTACCGGGTGGGGGCTGCAGGAGGATGTTCAGTTGTGGTGTGGAGGCGTCGGGTTGCCTTACCTCAGAGGGATCTTTTTTCCTATGAGTTGTGTAGAAGAGGATGTCTTCCATAGATTTGAAGGACATTAAAAAAAAAAACCAACCCCAATGTGGCTTTTCTTCTTTCTCACTAGGGTGATAGTCCTACGTGCATGTCTGTTTCCTGGACCCTGGATGTGAAAATGGGGTCCTTGAAGGCACTGGGAGTGTTTCTCTGCTGGCCCCAGAGGCCTGTGTGTGCTGCTGACGAGGCAGCTGGGCCACTGTCACTGTGCCCTGACAACAGTGTTGGGAACTGTTCCTGAAAGTGTTAAACAAAATTTCAGTTTATTAAGCGCTCCTCTCATTAAGCCATTGTTTTATTTTTCTTTTTTGATTTTTTTTGGGCTTCTTTTGAAGCCATAATAAATTGGAATAGAAAGAATACATACCAAGAAACAAATATTAGGTCTGATTTTTTTATTTTTTGTTATTATTTTTGAGATGGAGTCTTGCTCTGTCCCTAGACTGGAGTGCAGTGGCGTGATCTTGGCTCACTGAAACCTTCGCCTCCTGCGTTCAAGCAGTTCTCCTGCCTGCCACCACACCTGGCTGATTTTTGAATTTTTAGTAGAGTTGGGGTTTCACCATGTTGGCCAGGCTGGTCTTGAACTCCTGACCTCAGGTGATGTACCTGCTCAGCCTCCCAAAGTGCTGGGATTACAGGCATGAGCCACCGCGCCCGGCCTCTCCAATATTTTTATTATTAAAATGCTAAATACTGCCGGGCGCCTGTAATCTCAGCTACTCGGGAGGGTGAGGCAGGAGAATTGGTTGAACCCAGGAGGTGGAGGTTGCAGTGAGCCAGGATCGCACCACTGCACTCCAGCCTGGGTGACAGAGTGAGACGCCATCTCAGAAAGAAAAAAATTACGCGTGGTGGCCCATGCCTGTCATCCCAGCTACTGAGGAGGCTGAGGCAGGAGAATCGCTTGAACATGGGAGGTGGAGGTTGCAGTGAGCCGAGATGGCGCCACTGCACTCCAGCTTGGGCACCAGAGCGAGACTCTTGTCTCCAAAAAAAAAAAAGGGGGGAAATGACTTAAAGGTGATGCTTTTATACTTCTATTCTGCCTGTTTTCTGAGATATAAATTTAACTAGCTAATTCTCTCGTGTTTTAAATAGTAGACAAAGACAAGACCAAAAGAGAACCTTTTTCTCTGTGTTTCTTACTCCGTCTGCTTTTATTAATAGATGCTCACGGTGTGGTCTTCCACTCACTTCCCCTTTCATCTCTGAGCTTAACGAGCTCCTCGTATTATAGATTGTTACCATATCTGTGCCCGTGTATAAACGTGTGTTGTGTGTTACGCGATACTGTGAGATGAGTCTGCCCAGAGGGACTCTGAAGTCAGGACTGTGTCTTTTCCACACCTCTCCACCCCAGCTGTCATCATGCCTCTGAGAGAACCAGATTCAGAGTGTGGTGAGGGGAGGATGAAGTGGTTTGGGGTGGGCCGTGGGCCCCCATCTCTTTGCTGGAAATGTAGTATACCTCTAGGATATGTGTCCAAACTGTTGGCTGTGAGACCAAGGAGGAGAAGTCTTTTTTGGCAGGCTAGTCCCTGCGGCTTGAGGTCTCAGTGTCTGTAACTGCCAGGCTGCAGAGCCCCACCTGGCTGAGTCAGGAGTGTGTTGTAACCTGCCCACCTGCCCAGGCTGGTTAGAAGCAAGCGTAGGCGTTGGGTCTGCCTGTCCTGGTCCAGGCACCTCTCCTGGTTTGGCCAGGTTTTGGTTTGTATTTATTCCTGATGTTGACGTGTAAATGATATCGTTACAAAGCAGGTAGTTTGCTTTGCTATTCTACGAATAACCCAAGAACCTGAGGATAATAGGACACGTTAACAGTCTCCTAGTTAAGAGTTCTGTTTCTGTGACTTCAGGGGACATAGGACCATCCCGATTGTGGTGGGTTATTAAGGCTGTGACAAGTCACAGGTGGCTTTAGGGATGTCAAAGATAGGCAAAGATAGGTTCATTTGAATTTGATTTCATCTTTTGAGAATGGGTTGGTATACCTGAAATTGGCTTTGTAGTTTTGGTATTTTGATGTGAGAAGGCATTGGCTGAATTTTTTTTGTTCTCATAATTTGCATATTTTCTGTGTTTTCTCCATTGTTTGGCTCAGTTGTTTTCTTTTTCTTTTTTTTTTTTTTTTTGAGACACAGTCTCGCTCTATCACTCAGGCTGCAGTGCAGTGGCGTGATCTTGGCTCCCTGCAACCTCTGCCTCCCGGTTTCAAGCACTTCATCTGCCTCAGCCTCCCAAGTAGCTGGGACTACAGGTGCCCACCACCACGCCTGGTTAATTTTTAAATTTTTTTAGTAGAGACAGGGTTTCACCATGTTGGCCAGGCTGGTCTTGAACTCCTCACCTCAATTGATCCACCCACCCTGGCTTCCCAAAGTGCTGGGATTCCAGGTGTGAGCCCCCGCACCTGGCCGGGGTCAGTTGTTTTCGTGTTCCTTATCCCTCTTTAAACTTGGGAGAGCATTTTGTGTTTCGTAGAGATATCACAGCAAAGAACAGAATTTTGATTGTAATTGTTTGTTGTTGACTTGCTTTAGTACTGTTTTCAGACTTCCAGTGTGAACGATAAAAGATTGTCTTAAAATTTTAGGAAAAATTATCTCTTGTGTGGGTAGTGAATAAATAATTAGCATTAATGTTACCGATGTCTTCTACCTAGTTCTTTATCAAAATCTTTTCCTGACTGCAATATTTCATTTTAATAGAGAATAATTTTCATGTGAAACTGGTTGCTTTATATTTTCTTTCTGGTTGCTATAGAAACAGTGCAGCGTGGTGGGTTATGGGGCTTTTATGAGGGAGCTCTCTGGGAGGCAGCAGTCACCTGGTGACGAGGGAGGGGAATGGAATTGTCTTCTTTCACATCCCAGCTTGGCCACGGAGCCTCAGGAGCTGCATCATCAGAATGATTGGATTTTCTTGTCCGTCCAGCTTAAATGCTGTGGGCTTTGTTCTCCAGTGGAGTGGTCATTGTCTTTTTTCCTACCTGTGAGTTAGTCCATCTCTCCAACCCACTGACGACCCAAGAGCTCCCCAGCCTTTCTCTGCCCGTCACAGTCAAGAGGGTCTGTTGGAAAATTACTGACTGAACAACAGATGCCAGAGATTGCCCTGAATTGTGGAAGTCCCGGCTGCCACCCCCTTACTTGAGGTCCTCATCTCACTGCACCAGCAGGGGTGAGGAGAGGGCAGGGGTGGCCCTGCACAAAGCTGGGGAAGAAAGGAGGCAGCTCCCGGCCAGGCAGGGCCCAGCTTTCCTTCTAGATCATCAGCACAAATTTGTGTTTGAAGATTTAACTTACATTTTATTTTTTTATTTGGATGATACATCTTTAAGTTTTGGGTTGTTATGCAGTGTTCTGAGGATTGACGTTGGTGGCATATGTAACCTTGAAGGCAGCATTTTGTTAATTATAAAAAACTTGGAATATAGTGATTGAGTATGAAATAATTGAAGCTGTGAGTTCAGTTATGAAGAACTTGGTCTCGGAGTCTCTCTGAGCTTGGGAGGCTGCCTTGGTCTCAGTGGGGTTGGCATCATGTGTGTTGGTGGTAGGTTGGAAAGAGCATTTGGAGTTCTGAAGAGTGACCTGTGCTCCCTTTCTGGCAACCAGTCATTATTTGTGCATGGAAGGAAGTAGCATGGACGAAAGCTTTTCTTTCAAATGGGATGATGTGTGGGGGTGTATTTCTGGTCTTAAATTTTTTTTTTTTTTTTTTTTTTTTTTTACATAAGGTAGAGACAGGGTCTCACTGTGTTGCCCAGGCTGGTCTCAAGGTCCTGGGCTCAGTCATTCCTTCCACCTTGGCCTCCCATAGTGCTGGGATTACAGGCATGAGTCGCCATGCCAGGCCAGTGTATTTATTTTCTACTGCTGTGTAACAAATTGACACACAACACATTTATTATCTCACAGTTTCTGTGGGTTGGAAGTCTGGGCACAGCTTAGTGGGATCCTCTGCTCAGGGTTTCATCTGGTTGCAATCTAGGTATTGGGTGGGACTGTGATCTCATCAGAGGCTCGAGTGGGGGATGGTGTGCCTTTGAGCTCTTTCAGGTTGTGGCAGAAGTTATCTCTTGCTGATTGTGGGACGGAAGTCTTTGTTTTCTTGTTGACTGTCCCCTGAGGTCTCCTCTTGACTCTTAGAGGCCCCCTGTACTTGCTTGGCACATGGCCCCTTGCAGCTTGGCAGCTCACTTCAAAACAGCAAAGAGTCTTCTGCTTCAGTAGACTAAGTCTTACGTAACATAATGTAGTCATGGGAGTGACAGCGCAGCAACTTTGCCACCTAATGCAACCCAGTCAAGGGAAAGCCATTCCATTGTTTTCACCACATTCTGTGGGTTAGAAGCACGTCACAGGTCCCACCCGCCTTGCACTCCGGGCAAGGTGGCTACAAGGAGGCATGGACACTGGGTGGGGAGATGGCCATGCTCACCTAGGGTCTGTCTGCTGGCCTGGGGTGTTGTTCAGCACCCTCATTCCCTGGATACTGACATGTCAGTCTCTGGGAATTGGTTGCATCTCTCTCTCCTCCATGACGTATCAGTCTGTGGGAGAGCGGTGCGTCTCTTCTGTCTCCTCCATTTGCATGCATTCCCGGACCCACTTGTAGAACGGAAGTAGAATCAAGACTCGTGGCCACAGTTTGGGTGGATGGGACACTTGGGCTTGCCCTGGTACTATCAGGCTGTTTGCCCTGTGCCTTGCATTTCCCACTGTCCTGCCTGCCTCTCAGGCTTATGGTGAGGATGAGGTGAGATGAGATGATGGATGTGGTCAGTGAAGCAGCTGGTCAGGGCCTGGTGGAATTCTACTCTAGTCCAGTCTGCCTCTTTCTCCACCTCTATTCTCTAGGCAGAGATTGGTTATTTTCAGTAGTAAGTATGGACTCATCAGAGTTCTTGAGGTCTTTGCTTCCTGCCTCAAATTCCCTTCTCTCCTTTCCCTGACTGATGCCTACTCATCCTTCAGGCCTCCATGTTCCCAGTGATCCTTTTTTTTTTTTTTTGAGGCAGGGTCTTGCTTTCTTGCCTCGGCTGGAGGGCAGTGGTGTGATCCTGACTTATTGCAGCCTTGACCTCCTGGGCTCAAGCCAAGCCGTCCTGGGTAGCTGGGACCACAGGTGTGAACCACCACACCTGGCTAATGTTTGTACTTTTTGTAGAGTCGGGGTCTCACTGTGTTGCCCAGGCTGGTCTCCCAACTTCTGGGCTCAAGTGATCCTCCTGCCTCAGCCTCCCACAGTGCTGGGATCACAGACATGAGCCACTATGTCTGGCCCCCAGTGAGCCTCTTGATCTCATGGTTGAGCTCTTTTTTCACTTGTGACTTCTGCCGTTGGTTAGATTCTCACCTTTGGTCTTGCGGTGCTCTCTGCTCCCCTCTGTGGTAATAATTTATTGTTGTGTTTTAATTATCTTTTACTTCCTTTCCACTAAGTGATATTCGTTGGATCCTCAAATAAAAGGCTTGGCACACTTAGGGCAGATACCTAATAAAACAGTAACACCTCTGTGGTCAGTATTTAAACGGTGTGCACAGCCATTAGAATGGAATAAGCTGGGCACAGTGGAATGGGAGGTTGATGTTGCAGTGACCCATGAATGTGCCAATGCCCTCCAGCCTGGGGGACAGAGCAAGAGCTCATCTCAGATAAATCAATAAATGGGTCAGAGGAGTGTGATGTGCTGGTGACTCGGGTCCTGCTCTGCCGCCGGAGCTTTTCCAGCCTTGCTGCTCCTTTGCTTTGGATCTTTTCATTCCTAGGTTTATTGTTGAGTCTGAGACGGGTTTTTTCCTCCCTTCCCCTTCCCCTTAGTAAATGTGCAGATCTCCTAATATTGCACCTGACTTAGAGATCTTGGTACCGCCCCTACAGATCCACACAAACACAGAAGCACAGGTGATACTCAGGTTGGAACATGAAGATGCAAAGTCAGCATCCCCATTTGCCTCTCACTTTTCTGTCTTCCTTAGCTGTGTCCTGCGAGTGTTTATTGGGCAGTGTTGACAGCAGCTTCAGCCTCAGAAAAAGGATGGGAAATTGCTCTCAGACTCGGAACCCTAAAGCTTGGTCGGAATTAGGTTTCTGCCCTGATCCTGATGCTCTTTCTGCCCGGTGGAGAGCACCTTTAAAAGTAGTCACCTGAGGGTCAAGGATGGGTACAACAGCTTCCCATTTTATTCTAGGAGATGTGTCTGGAGATAAAATGAGCATGTGATGTTTGGCAGGGCTGCATGCCTCGAGGGTCATAGCCATTGTCCCTGATGTTCAGGACCTGGTAACTGGGGGAGTAAGGACTTAAGGTACATGTTTTCCTGTTTCCTCTTTGCTGTGAGTTGTATGTGAGTAGATTTGGGTGGTAAATGAAATCATTTTTTTTTTTTTTTTTTTTTGAGACAGAGTCTCACTGTCGCCCAGGCTGGAGTGCAGTGGCATCATCTCAGCTCACTGCAACCTCCGCCTCCTGAGTTCAAGCAACTCTCCTTCCTCATCCTCCCAAGTAGCTGGGATTACGGGTGTCCGCCACCACGCCCGGATAATTTTTGTATTTTTAGTAGAGAGGAGGTTTCATCATGTGGGTCAAGCTGGTCCTGACCTCAGGTGATCTGCCCACCTCTACCTCCCAGAGTGCTGGGAATATAGGCGTGAGGCACCACACCTGGCCATGAAATCATATCTTAAGTGTCTCCATGGTGGCCTAATTTGTTACCTGAAGCTTTTTCTCAGAGCAGCCTCTAGCAAAGAGAATCACTTCCTGTGGACTCCTTCAGGGCTGCAGGGTAACTTGATGAGTTCTTGCCGTCTTGTGAATTCCTGAGTGGTGAGAGCACCACTCCACACAGGACTTCGGGGCAGCAGGCTTTTAGGTTTTGCACACAGTTCCTCGAAAGCTGTGATTTGGAAATCGCTAGAATTTCCAGATAGTAACTAGTTTGGAGGGTCAGTAGTGCTTTAGTTTTATTTATTTATTTTTTTTACTTTTAAAACAGAGGTGGGGTCTCACTCTGCTGTCAGGCTGATCTCCAGCTTCTGAGCTCAAATGATCCTCCTGCCTTGGCCTCCCAGAGTGCTGGGATTACAGGAGTGAGCCACTGCGCCCAGCCTCAGTCATGCTTTTAAATTGAGGATGTAGGAAGGAAGGCTTTGGCTCCCATGCTTTCATGAGATTTCCTTTTTTTTCTGAGACAGAGTCTCGCTCTGTCGCCCAGGCTGGAGTGCAGTGGCATGATCTCAGCTCACTGCAAGCTCCGCCTCCCGGGTTCACACCACTCTCCTGCCTCAGCCTCCCGAGTAACTGGGACTACAAATGCCCGCCACCGTGCCCAGCTAATTTTTTTTTTGTATTTTTTAGTAGAGACGGGGTTTCACCGTGTTAGCCAGGATAGTCTTGATCTCCTGACCTCGTGATCCACCCGCCTGGTACTACCAAAGTGCTGGGATTACAGGCATGAGCCACCGCGCCCGGCCACGCCCGGCTAATTTTTTGTATTTTTAGTAGAGACTGGGTTTCGCCGTGTTAGCCAGGATGGTCTCGATCTCCTGACCTTGTGATCTACCTGCCTTGGCCTCCCAAAGTGCTGGGATTAGAGGCGTGAGCCATCGCGCCTGGCCGCTTTCATGAGATTTCTTAGAGACTAATACTTTAGTTTCCCTCCTTTCTCAGTCTATGGTGTTAACCAGTATTCCCTACCTACGTTTAGTCTGTACACAAAACACCCATGGCTGCCTCTCCTCAGACTGACCTGCGTTGAACTGGACCTGGATAAGCTCCTCACTGTCATCTGAGGGGTGTGTTTCCCCTTGTGTGCCTGTCATAATAGTGCATCCCATTTCAGCGCTTTTTCTACAGGGCAGGATTTGTAGAAAGGGTTTGAATCTTAGTGATAAGCTATGACCATGAGTAAGTTACTTCATTTTTCCTCGCTTTTGGTTTTCTTGTAAGAATTGGGATTATAGGCCGGTGACACTATAGGCATGGTGACTCACGCCTGTAATCCCAGCGCTTTGGGAGGCTGGGGCAGGCAGATCACAAGTTCAGAACGCGGAGACCATCCTGGCTAACAGGGTGAAACCCCATCTCTACTAAAAATACAAAAAAATTAGCCGGGCGTGGTGGCGGGCGCCTGTAGTCCCAGCTACTCGAGAGGCTGAGGCAGGAGAGTGGCGTGAACCCGGGAAGCGGAGGTTGCAATGAGCCGAGATCGCACCACTGCGCTCCAGCCTGAGCGACAGAGTGAGACTCCGTCAAAAACAAAAGAAAAGGAAAAAGTATAACTGACTTTGTTTTTCTGAGACGGAGTCTCACTCTGTCTCCAGGCGCGATCTCGGCTCACTGCAAGCTCCGCCTCCCGGGTTCACGCCATTCTCCTGCCTCAGCCTCCCGAGTAGCTGGGACTACAGGCGCCCGCCACCATGCCCGGCTAATTTTTTTGTATTTTTAGTAGAGACGGGGTTTCACTGTGTTAGCCAGGATGGTCTCCATCTCCTGACCTCGTGATCCGCCCGCCTCAGCCTCCCAAAGTGCTGGGATTACAGGTGTGAGCCACCGCGCCTGGCCTACTTTTTCCTTTCTTATTTGCATACCTTTTATCTCCTTTCTCTTGGACTAGAATCTCCAGTACGGTGTTCAAAAGAAGTGATGAGTGGAGATCAACCAGGTGCGGTGGTTCACGCCTGTAATTCTAGCACTTCGGGAGGCCAAGGTGGGTGGATCACCTGAGGTTAGGAGTTTGACACCATCCTGGGCAACACAGTGAAACCCTATCTTTACTGAAATGCAAAAAAATTAGCTGGACGTGGCAGTGTTTGCCTCTATTCCCAGCTGCTCAGGAGGCAGAGGCTGGAGAATCTCTTGAACCTGGGAGGCAGAGGTTGCAGTGAGCCGAGATTGCGCTACAGCACTCTAGCCTGGGCGACAGAGTGAGACTCCATCTCAAAAGAAAAAAAAGAGTGGATATCACAGGCTTATTTCTTTTTTTTCCTCTTTTTTTTTTTTTTTTTTTTTTTTTTTGAAACAGAGCCTCGCTCTATGGCCCAAGCTGAAGTGCAGTGCAGTGGTGGCTCACTGCAAGCTCTGACACAGGCTTATTTCTGATGGTAATTGAAAAGTGTCCACTTTTTCACCATTAACCATGATGTTTGCTGTGGGATTTCATAAAGGCACTTTATGAGGTTGAGGAAGTTCCCTTCTATTACAAGTTTGCTAAGTATCAGGAATGGACATTGAATTTTATAGTTTTCTTTTACATTTATTTATCATTTGGTTTTGTTTTTTGAACGTTTAACCAATCATGTATTCCTGGGTTAAACCCACTTGGTGACAGTGTTATCATTCTTCCTGTAGGATACATTGGCTGGCAGGGTGTCAGCTGAGCCCTGTACGTTTCAACATCCAGCAGGCTGGCCATTGGGGCTGCCAAGAACAGTAGGGCAGCAGAAGCAGGGGCCACATGGCTTCACTTTTGCTTCATCCTTCTTTTGTTTTGAGATAGCGTCTCACTCTGTTGCCCAGGCTGGAGTGCAGTGGCGCGATCTCGGCTCACTGCAACCTCTGCCTCCCAGGTTCCCAAGCAATTCTCCAGCCTCAGCCTCCTGAGTAGCTAACATTACAGGCCTGTGCCACCGCGCTCGGCTAATTTTTGTATTTTTAGTAGAGACAGGATTTCGACATGTTGGCCAGGCCAGTCTTAAACTTCTGGCCTCAAGTGATCCACCTGTCTCAGCCTCCCAAAGTCCTGGGATTACAAGTGTGAGCCATTGCGCCTGGCCAACTTTTGCTTCATTCTGTTGGTAACAGCAAATCGGTGAGTGAGACTGGGTTCAAGGGGTGCAAAATAGACTTTCCCCCCGACCTCATGATTGGAGGAGCTGCACTCACGTTGCAGGTGTGGGTGAGAAAGTGATAGAGTCTGTGCCATGTGGCATAGCTACTACAACAACTTAAACCCAAATCCTCTTAGTTTTGCTGTAGTCATCCAAATAATTGTTTAGATTTCTGCTTTGGTTTTCCTTTTCAAGTTAACACTAAGTTAATAGACCCTTCTTTCCAAGTTCATGATTACAGTGTCATAAAGTGATAAAAACTGCAGTCTGGGCGTGGTGGCTCACACCTGTAATCCCAGCACTTTGGGAGGCCGAGGTGGGCAGATCGCTTGAGGCCAGGAGTTCAAGACCAGCCTGGCCAACATAACCAAACCCCGTCTCTACTAAAAATACAAAAAAACTTACCTGGGTATGGTGGTGCGCATCTGTAGTCCCAGCTACTCGGGAGGCT
This sequence comes from Pan troglodytes, assembly GCF_028858775.2. NCBI lineage: Eukaryota > Metazoa > Chordata > Mammalia > Primates > Hominidae > Pan > Pan troglodytes. The sequence continues at coordinate 87,671,685 of NC_072416.2, read as the reverse complement.
GAGGCAAGAGAAACACTTGAACCCGGGAGGCAGAGGTTGCAGTGAGCCGAGATCACGCCACTGCACTTGAGCCCGGGCAACAGAGCGAGACATTGTCTCAACAAACAAACAAAACAAAACACTGTGGGTAGCAAGTCACCCAGTCATCTTGTCTTATTTTTAAAAACATATGCAGTATGTCTTATGGTATCTTGACTGGATTCACAACAGCATTTGGGATCAGCTGTGCAGTGCATCATGCGTGTTGAAGAGTGATACAGGGCCAGATGCAATGCCTGTAGTCTCAGCACTTTGAGAGGCCAAGGCGGGGGATCACTTGAGACCAGGAGCTCAAGACCAGCCTGGGCAGCATAGCAAGACCCCGTCTCTACAAAAATAAAAATAAAACTTAGCTGGGTGTGATAGCGTGTGCCTGTAGTCCCAGCTACTTGGGAGGCTGAGGCTGGATGGCCACCTGAGCCCAGGGTTTCTTTTTAGAGACAAGGTCTTACTCTGTGGTCCAGGCTGGAGTGCAGTGTTGCCATCACAGCTCACTGCAGCCTCAACTTCCTGGGCTCAGGCAGTTTTCCCGCCTCAGCCTCTCAAATAGCTGAGACTACAGGTGCGTGCCACCATACCCAGCCAGCTAATCTTTCTATTTTTTTTTTGTTTGTAGAGACGGGGTTTAGCCATGTTGCCCTGGCTCATCTCAAACTCATGGGCTCAAGCGATCCACCTGCTGTGGCCTCCCCAGGTTCTGGGATTATAGACATGAGCTGCTGCTCCTGGCCTGATTGCAGCTTGTGGGTTTGGCAACTTTGGTCAATAAAAGTTTATGTGGTCTTTTTCTCCCCGCGCCTTCTCACTCCTGGCACAGAGTTCCTGCAACCATTGGAATTTCTTATATGATAGGATGTCATTTGTTATTCATAACTAGCTCCTTTCAGATCACACCAGAGTTTAAGCTAATGAACTGACAGGGTAGGGGTGGTCACCAGGAAGACCAGATGATTATTAGAGGGCTAGGGCTTTCATCTCCAGCCACTGACCTCCAGGGAAGGGAGCAGGAGCTGAAGATGGAGCTCTAAAAACTCTCGAACATGCCCGAGTTGCGGGAGGGCCCCTGCCGCCCACACTGGGCTCTTTGCATCTTTTGTTTGCTGCTACCGAGTTGTCTTTTTTATGTTTTCCATGTCGAACATGTGGAATACAGTTCAACAGCTTTTAATGTCTTTGTCTACTAATTTTAACACCTGTTTCAGTTCTATGTTGGTTTATTTCTTTTTCCCTCATTATGGTTTGTATTTGTGTTTTTTGAGCACTAATCGTCGTTCTCTGAGGCTTGTATTTTTTCCTTCTTTGCCTAGTGATTTTGTTGGATGCCAGGCATTAGGAATTTTACCCCGTTGGGTGATGACTTTCTTTTGAAAAATGAACGAGATCTGGTTCACAGAATACAAAATTTACCATTTACAGCTCACAGTTTAGTGATTTTTAGTATATTCGTTATATTGTGCACCCATCACCACTGTCACATTCCAGCAAGTTTCCATCCTCATGCGGTCCCCTGTGTCGCCAGTCCTTGTCCCCCTTCCCCCTTTCCCTGACAACTGGTACTCTCTTTTCTATCTCTCTGGATTCGCCTATTGTGAATGTTTCCCATAAATGGGGATTAAGTCTTTTGGGTTTTAGATAAATAAGATCATCATTTCTTCTTCAGAGAATTGAACTGTCAGCAGATGGGGGCTCGTTGCTTGGGCGGGGTGGGCTGTATGCGCTCTGGTGTTTACCTGGTGTGCCTGAGCCCACGGCCAGTGCAGCAGGTTCTGCCAGCATCTTTTTCTGGGCAGCTTGTTGAGTTTATGACACAATCTCCTTTTACTGGTCCCTGTTGTGATTGGCACCCTGACCTTTTAGAAAGTGTGATGGTGGCCAGGCGCGGTGGCTCACGCCTGTAATTCCAGCCCTTTGGGAGGCCGAGGCGGGCAGATCATGAGGTCAGGAGATCAAGACCATCCTGGCTAACACGGCGAAACCCCATCTCTACTAAAAATACAAAAAATTAGCCGGGCATGGTGGCGGGCGCCTGCAGTCCCAGCTACTCGGGAGGCTGAGGCAGGAGAATGGTGTGAACTCAGGAGGTGGAGCTTGCAGTTAGCTGAGATCGTGTCACTGCACTCCAGCCTGGGCGACAGAGCAAGACTCCGACTCCGTCTCAAAAAATAACAAAAACAAACAAAGTGTGATGGTGGCTGTGGAGCAGAGGAGTCTTCTTTAGCTCGTCCACGTGACGTGCAGGGGTACATGGGAGTCGTGTGCTGGTGGACACACAGAAGCGACTTTTTCCTTTGTCTCATGGTGGAATGCTGGAGGAGCAAGTGTTCCCACCTGCTGAGCAGCTGAAAGCAGGCTTTCCGCGGATGTGTGCGGGCGGGCGGTGTGGCACGGAAAGGCCTCGACGGACTGTCTGCTCTTCACGGCAAGAGTGTGCTGCCCCTGTTCTCTGTCGTGGCCTCTGCTGTAAAGATGAGAGAAGTCCGACGCCAGTCTAATTCATGATTCTTTTTTAGTTAAGCTTTTTAGGATTTTGTGGAAACTTGTAGGATTTTCTTTTGATATGTGGGAGTCTGACATTTTGCTATTTTTAGGGTTTAGATTGTGACTTTTTTATATTGGTTAGCATCTTGAAGCTCTTTTAGTATGCAGACTTGTCTTTTTAACTCCACCTCAGTTTTTCTGTCAAGGGCCAGTTAGACCTTGTGGCCGCATGTTCTCTGACAGCTCTTCAGCTCTGCTGTTGTATCATGGAAGGAACCGGGGCCACACTTAAAACGAGCCTGGCTGTTTTCCAGTTACAACTATTACTAACACTGAAATTAGAATTTCATATAATTTTCACTTACCACAAAATGTTATTTTCTTTTTCAACCAGGTATAAATATAAACCTCATTCTTAAGCCTGTGGACTGTCTAAAAAAGACATTGGGCCAGATTCGGCCCCTGACCCCCAGGTGGTTTCCCCATCATAGTAATCATAGTAGATGAACTTGGAACTGTGTAGCTTTATTGGTTTTTCGTCCTTGAAGCTTGCTTTTCCTCTGCAGCGGTCCTGACTTTCTGTAGAGTTTGATCTCTGCGGCTTCTTCCTTCTGTAGAGTTTGGTCTCTGTTTTCTCTAAACTTATTTGTCTGATTTCATTTACTTTCTGTTAATTTAGGTGCTTAATTCTGGTCAACTATTGACATATCGTTCTTCTGTTTTCCAGTGCTGTTACAGATTTATTCTTTTCTTTTTTTTTTTTTTTTAAGATGGAGTCTCACTCTGTCTCCCAGGCTGGAGTGCAGTGTTGCGATCTTGGCTCACTACAGCCTCCACCTCCCAGGTTCAAGCGATTCTCGTGCCTCAGCCTCCTGAGTAGCTGGGATTACAGGTGTCTGACCCCACGCCCAGCTAATTTTTTGTATTTTTAGTAGAGATGAGGTTTCACCATGTTGGCCAGGCTGGTCTTGAACTCCTGACCTCGTGAGCTGCCTGCCTCGGCCTCCCAAAGTGCTGGGATTACAGGCGTGAGCCACCACGCTCTGCCAGATTTATTCTTTTCAAAATGTTTGTTACTTTAAGAAATTTTAGATAAGAGGGTTAGATTCCACCATTGTGATCTTTTTTTTTTCTTTTGAGATGGAGTCTCGTTCTGTCACCCAGGCTGGAGTGCAGTGGTGCAATCTTCGCTCGCTACAGCCTCCACCTCCCAGGTTCAAGTGATTCTCGTGTCTCAGCCTCCCGAGTAGCTGGGACTACAGGTGCCCGCCACCATGCCTGATTAATTTTTGTATTTTTAGTAGAGACGGGATTTCACCATGTTGGCCAGGCTGGTGTTTAACTCCTGACCTCAAGTGATCCGCCCACCTCACCCTCCCAAAATGTTGGGATTACAGGTGTGAACCACTGTGCCTGGCGTTAGCGTTGTGGTCTAATAGTACTACAGTACTATTATTTTTTGTAAATAGAATTGCAGTCTGAACAGGAAGAACTTCCACCATAGGTGTTTTGAAGAAGTTAATTTTTTGCATAAGTAGAAAGCCGTGGGAACATTAAACTTAATAACAGTCTTTTGCTTGTGTGGTAACGTAGGGAATTAATTTTGAATTAAATGTGAACTAGACAATTTGCCGTGGAATACTACGTTGAAATTATTGAAAAACACTTATCCAGTGTGAGGCTTTTTTTAAATGAAGCTCGTGACAGACGGAAGTATACCAGTGATTAAGAAGATGCTGGGATGGGCTTTTTCAATAGATGCTCTGCAGGTCTCCAAAATGAGTGCCAGAGGAGGGGAGAGGGCAGTGTCAGAGTCTTCTGAACATTCTGAGAGCTGAGCTGCTGGGAGACAGGCTTAAATGAGAGCCCTAGTTTTCAAAACTTAATGTTTTAATGGAAATGACCATAGTTATTAGTGTTAAAAGATACATTTCTTCTTATTTATTTAGAAGATGAAGTTCAGAGAATTTAGGTAGCCTAAATAAGATGGCGTAGTTAATAATTCTATGAACTTTTCCTTGTTTAGTAAATCGGTATTAAAATGGAATTATTAAGTGGGGTGTGGTGGTTCACGCCTGTAGTCTCAGCACTTTGGGAGGCCGAGGGAGGCAGATAACGTGAGCACAGGAGTTTGAGACCAGCCTGGGCAAATGATGATACCCCGTTTTTACAAAAAATACAAAAGTTAGCCAGGCGTGGTGGCAGGTGCCTGTGGTCCCAGCTCCTCAGGAGGCTGAGGGGAAGGATTGCCTGAGCCCAGCAGTATAAAATTGACCATTTGTACCATTTTTGAGTGTGCAGTTCTCTGGTATTAGAGTCACACGGTGCAAAGCCATCACCACCATCCATCTCCAGAACTTGGTCTTCCCAGACGACACCGGCTACCCATTAACACTAACTCTTCATCCCTCTCCCCATAACCTCAACTCTCCCCATAACCCCTGACCACCAATCTGCTTTCTCTTATGAATGTCACCACTCAAGGCACCTCTCCTATAAGGGGGGGGGGTCATACGATATTTGTCCTTTCTTCTTTTATGAATGTCACCACTCAAGGTGCGTCTCCCATGGGGGGGGTTCATACGATATTTGTCCTTTCTTCTCTTATGAATGTCACCACTCAAGATGCATCTCCTATGGGGGGAGGTCATACAATATTTGTCCTTTCTTCTCTTATGAATGTCACCACTCAAGGTCCATCTCCTATGGGGGGAGGTCATACGATATTTGTCCTTTCTTCTCTTATGAACGTCACCACTCAAGGTGCGTCTCCTGTGGGGGGATGTCATACGATATTTGTCCTTTCTTCTCTTATGAATGTCACTGCCCAAGGCACCTCTCCTGTAAGGGGGGGGCGTCATACAATATTTGTCCTTTTGTGACTGGCATATTTCCCTTTTGGATCAGTTTGTTCCTGTGGGTCAGAATCTTCAATTGAACAATTTGCCCCACAGCTCAGATTCCTCAATTGTGACTACCCCCTGCAGGTCAAATTCAATTTTTGTTTACTTATTTTTGAGACAGAGTCTTGCTGTCTTGCTCGGGCTGGAGTGCAGTGGTGTGATCGTGGATCACTATAGCCTCGACCTCCTGGGCTCAAACAACCCGCCTGCTTCAACCTTCCATAGTGCTGGGATTACATGCGTGAGCTGCTGTGCCCAGTGTCAAATTTAATTTTTGTTTTGTTTTGTTTTTGAGACAGAATCTCGCTCTGTCACTAAGGCTGGAGTGCAATGGCACTATCTTGGCTCACTGCATCCCCCACCTCCCAAGTTCAAGCAGTTTTCCTGCTTCAGCCTCCCGAGTAGCTGGGATTACAGGCACCTGGCACCACGCCCAGCTAATTTTTTGTATTTTTAGTAGAGACGGGGTTTTGCCATATTGGCCAGGCTGGTCTTGAACTCCTGACCTCAGGACATATAGGATACATTTATTATTTTTATGACCAAAGCATGTGAGTTTTATTTTTTAATTTTAATTTTAATTTTAATGTTTTTTGTTGTTGTTGTTTTTGAGACGGTGTCTTACTCTGTTGCCCAGGCTGGAGTGCAGTGGCGCAATCTCAGCTCACTGCAATCTCGGCCTCCCAAGTTCAAATGATTCTCCTGCTTCAGCCTCTCGAGTAGCTGGGATTACAGGCGCACACCACCACGCCCAGCTAATTCTTTTGTATTTTTAGTAGAGACGGAGTTTCACCATGTTGGGTAGGCTGGTCTCAAACTCCTGACCTCAAATGATCCACCTACCTCAGCCTCTCAAAGTGCTGGGATTACAGGTGTGAGCCACCGCACCTGGCCTTTGTTTTTGGATACAGGGTCTTGCTTGGTCACCCAGGATGGAGTGCAGTGACACGAAATTGGCTCACTGCAATCTCGACTTCCTGGGCTCAAGCGATCCTCCAGGCTCAGCCTCCTGAATAGCTGGGACTGCAGGCACGACCACCATGCCCAGCTACTTTTTTGTTGTTTGTAGACATGGGGCTGGTCTCAGACGCCTCAAGAAATCCTCTTGCCTAGGCTTCCCAGTGTGCTGGGATTACAAGCATGGGCCACTGTTCCTGAATTTTATTTTTTTAAACCTTTTTATAGAACACGATCAGTTGTTTGATAAATACTGAAACAGTACTAGGAATCAGTTTTTTAGTTGTTTACCAAACATATTATGCGGGAACTGAATTCACAAAAAGTTGTTTTGAAATTTGGTCCACAAATTCACTTAAGGTTGGAAATAAAAAACTTGTAAGAGGCCGGGTGTCGTGGCTCAAAAAGAAAGGAAAGGATACTTTCAGGCTTAGAGTTAGTCTTTTTTGTTGGAAATTTTCACAACTTCAGAAAAACTTCATCAACAGGTTTAGAAGCATCCGTTTTATTGACTTTCCCGATTTCTTCGTATGAGTCAGTAATTGTTTTTGTGAACTTGAAGATGGGTCTGAATTCTCTTTCCCAAGCTCGCTCTGCTGGCTTCATTCTTCCACTGTTCCCTCCTCTCAAGACATCCTTTCATGTAGATCTCATTATTATGGTCAGAAAACAGAACCAGATGCACATCTGCCTTTCCCATCCATGCTCTTGGCCCAACCTTGAAGGTTGTCTTGATTTCTTAGAAATTCATCAAGAATTTATTCTTAGCATTGGCAGCCATTGTCTGATCCATTTCCCATGTGAATAAATGCATGTATGGTTATTTCATCTAGCACAGTCTTCCCTTGTTTAGTATAGTTTTCGAAGAGTTCACCACTGTGAATCTGGGTTCTTTCATCACAGAGAAGTTTTCCTGAAGACAGGTGTATGTGACCAGGGTCACGACGGTGTGGGTTTGCTGCGTCCCCTTGCCAGTGCCAGGACCCCTGAGGAACCACAGGACCAGTGGGCAGCTTCATGAGGCCGGGGCCGCAGAGGAGATGCAGGCAGCCAATCAGCAGCAGGAAGCTGAGGCCTAGGGCACGCAGTGGCCAGCAGCAGGCTGGCTCCCTCTTTGGGAGGTTAAATCAAGTTTTGGTTACCTAAGGCAAAGCAGGCTTGGATTTTGTTTAAGGAGATGCTGTTGAATGAAACAGCTTCTTTGTAGCAAGCAGCCTTGGAGATGATTAATGGAACATGTCTGAAGTTGCCAGAGTGATGTTCAGCCTTCCAGTGGAACTGCAAAATCATGAGTGAAAGCGTGGCAAAGTATTTTCTTTAATGTAAAATGTTATTCCTAAGAAATGAAATTACGTGGCCGGGCGCGGTGGCTCATGCCTGTAATCCCAGCACTTTGGGAGGCCGAGACGGGCGGATCACGAGGTCAGGAGATCGAGACCATCCTGGCTAACATGGTGAAACCCCGTTTCTACTAAAAATACAAAAAATTAGCCGGGCGTGTTGGCGGGCGCCTGTGTCCCAGCTACGCAGGAGGCTGAGGCAGGAGAATGGCCTGAACCCAGGAGGCGGAGCTTGCAGTGAGCTGAGATCGCGCCACTGCACTCCAACCTGGGTGACACAGTGAGATTCCGTCTCAAAAAAAAAAATGAAAAAAAAAAAAAAAAGAAATGAAATTACGTAAAGCAAGTGCTAAAGTACAACAAGAACAGGAGTTTATGTTTTGAAGAAAATTGGTTGAGTTTTATTTTGATTAAACCTCTAAAACACCATTTCAGAAAGCTTTTTTTTTTCTTTTTGTGTCACTGCTTTTCTGGGGTCACCCCACAGCAGTGGTGTCTGAGAACAGAGTTGCAGGTGGATGGCTGCGGTCTCCAGTCCCCAGGTGTGGGGTCTCCAGGGCTCTGGCCAGAACATCTTTCTTTGGGAGCAAGTCATTGCGAGGTGCCGTCTCAGCTGGGGTCTGGGTCTGAATCTGACGATTGTGTATTGGTTCGCGTGGCTCCATTCAGCTCCACACTTGTGCGTTTCACATGTACCTGGATTTCTTCAGTGATGTTTATACCTGTATACTTTATATAATAAAGGCAGCCATTTTAGAAGGTACAGTAGGATGAGTTTGACAGTTTTGATACCCCAGGTATTAAGCACCAGCTTGACACAAGACATTTCCATCACCGCAGAATGCCCATTTGTAACCAGAACCCTCCACTGCCCCAAGCACTGCCAGCCCACTTTCTGTTATTATGGATTAGTTTTGCTTATTTTAGAATTTCATATGAATGGAATTTGTAGTCTTTTTTTTTTTTTTCTTGAGACGGAGCCTTGCTGGAGTGCAGTGGCGCGATCTCAGCTCACTGCAGCCTCCGCCTCCCGGGTTCAAGTGATTCTTCTGCCCTAGCCTCCCGAGTAGCTGGGATTACGGGTGCCCACCACCACGCCTGGCTAATTTTTGTATTTTCAAGTAGAGACAGGGTTTTACCATATTGACTGGGCTGGTCTTGAACTCCTGACCGCGTGATCTGCCCACCTCATCCTCCCAAAGTGCTGAGATTACAGGCGTGAGCCACTGCGCCTGGCCTGGAATTTGTAGTCTTTTGAGTCTGACATACTACTTTAATTTTATTGAGGTAAGACTCACATAACGAACACCCCACCACTCTGACCATTTGAATGTGTACAATTCCATGGCCTGTAGCACATTTACAACTTTGTGCAACTAGCACCATTATGTCTAGTCCAGGATATTTCTGTTCCCCCCGAAGGAAGCGCTCCACTTCTCCGCAGCTCTTCAGCCACTGTTGACTCTGTGCCACTGTGGATCTGTCTATTTTGGAGACTTCCTAGGAATGAGTTCATATAATATATGGCCTTTAGTGTCCGGCTTCTTTCACATAACGTGTTTTTGGAGTCCATCTATGATGTATGTCTTGGAACTGTATTCCTGTTTACTTGTGAATAATGCTGCATTGTCTGGGTGTAGGCAGGGTGTTTACCCATCCTGTCTTGATTGACACTTGGCTTGTTTCCATCTTTTTTTTTTTTTGAAACGGAGTCTTGCTCTGTCACCCAGCCTGGAGTGGCGCGATCTCGGCTTGCTGCAACCTCCGCCTCCCGGGTTCAAGCGATTCTCCTCCCTCAGCCTCGCGAGTAGCTGGCATTACTGGCACATGCCACCACGCTCGGCTAATTTTGTATTTTTAGTAGAGACAGGGTTTCTCCATGTTGGTTAGGCTGGTCTCGAACTCCCGACCTCAAGTGGTCTGCCTGTCTTGCCCTCCCGAAGTGCTGGGATTACAGGCATGAGCCACCTTGCCTGGCCCCCGTTTCCACCCCCTTTTTTTTTTTTTTTTGAGACCGAATCTTGTTCTGTTGCCCAGGCTGGAGTATAGTGGCGCAATCTCGGTTCACTGCAACATCCGCCTCCTGGGTTCAAATGATTCTCCTGCCTTAGCCTCCCGGGTAGCTGGGACTACAGGTGAACGCCACCACACCAGACTACTTTTTGTATTTTTCAGTAGAGACAGGATTTCAGCATGTTGGCCAGGCTGGTCTCAAACTCCTGACCTCAGGTGATTGGCCAGCTTCAGCCTCTCAAAAGTGCTGGGATTAGAGGTGTGAGCCACCACGCCCTACCTGTTTCCACCTTTCTGTTTTCAATAGTGCTGTGAGCATGTGTGCACAGGTTTCCATCTGAACACTTTTTGGGCATATACCAAGGAGTGGAATTGCTGTGTTATATCATAGTTCTGTGTTTACCTTTTGAGGAATTGCCAAAGTATTTCAACAACAGCTGCACCATTTTACATTCCTACCAGATAGGTCAAAATGTACAGCCCAATTCTTTGAGAATGGAGTCTGCGGCACTCTTTTGTACCAGCAATGGGGGCTGCTGTCTCCAAGGATGGGGTGTGTGAGCAGGTAAGTTCCTCACCACAGCTCTCTCCTGCCCAAATCGAGCAGCTTTTTCATTAGGCGTTCTCTGCTTGTTAGAAGTTTTTTATTAGACTCCACAGTTCTGAAGAGTTGATTCTGACAGTTTTTGCAGCTTACTCATGCAGTTTTGGAAGGAGTGAGTTTTGGGGCTGTTTTCAGTGACATCCCCACCTGGTGTGTTTTGAGGTTTGTCCATGATGTGGCGCGTGTAGCTCCTGTGTGGTTTTTCTTACTGAGTAGCTTATATAGCTATGTGGGCTCTGCAGTGCTGCCACAGCACTTAAGGGGAGATAGCATGAGGAACCCTAACAGCACCCATGGGAGCAGCTTGAGGAACTCTAGAAGCACCCAGGGAAGCAGCTTGAGGAACGCTAGAAGCACCCAGGGGAGCAGCTTGAGGAAGCCTAACAGCACCCAGGGGAGCAGCTTGAGGAACCCTAACAGCACCCAGGGGAGCAGCTTGAGGAACCCTAGAAGCACCCAGGGGAGCAGCTTGAGGAAGGCTAGAAGCACCCAGGGGAGCAGCTTGAGGAACCCTAACAGCACCCAGGGGAGCAGCTAGAGGAACCCTAGAAGCACCCAGGGGAGCAGCTTGAGGAACCCTAGAAACACCCAGGGAAGCAGCTTGAGGAACCCTAACAGCACCCAGGGGAGCAGCTTGAGGAACCCTAGAAGCACCCAGGGGAGCAGCTTGAGGAACCCTAGAAACACCCAGGGGAGCAGCTTGAGGAACCCTAGAAGCACCCAGGGGAGCAGCTTGAGGAACCCTAGAAGCACCCAGGGGAGCAGCTTGAGGAACTCTAGAGGCACCCAGGGTGCAGCTTGAGGAACCCTAGAAGCACCCAGGGGAGCAGCTTGAGGAACCCTAGAAGCACCCAGGGGAGCAGCTTGAGGAACCCTGGAAGCACCCAGGGGAGCAGCTTGAGGAACCCTGGAAGCACCCAGGGGAGCAGCTTGAGGAACCGTAGCAGTGGTAGCTGCTGAGAGTCTCGCCTAGAGCCGCTTTCATAGTGGCTTGGTTTAAGACAGAGTTATAATTTGTGAAGGTGAAAATTGGCATTAATATATGAGCAGTGCTTATTAAAAATTAATCGCTTATATGAGTGTAGTATGATTGTTTTAGAAAGTTGCCTTTTCTTAGGGTTTTTTTACCCACTAGGTCAAGGACGTAAGATTTGCAACCTGCAGTAGAAGCCTTCTGTGCCCATGTGGGTCGGATCCTTGCTGTGGGACTCAGCGTAGGCCTCAGGTGCTCCCCTTATCTGCCCCTGTGTCCCAGGCAAGCCTGCAGAAGTTGTGGTCTGTGGCCTTGGTCTGTAAGCTACAGCTGCCCACACTTGCTGGGCAGTGACTGAGAGCAGCTCTTCAGGCTCTCTTGCTTGTGGCGTGGCTGTCGTTGCGTTGGCTGTGGTTGTGTTGGCTGTGGTGTGCCAGGGGGTGTTGTGAAGCACTCCCCCATGATGAGTTTAGAGTGTATGTCATTTGCATTGTAGAAGGATTATTGTGAAACACGTACTACCTGCCGGGTGCTCTTCTGTGTGCTCCATGTAGGTCCACTCAGACAGTCTTGGGAACTCCCGAGGTGCGGGTGCTCCTCTGCCCCTTGTGGCAGAGATAAGTCAGTTGACGTACAAGGAAGTTGGGCCACTTGCCCAGGGAAGTTGGAAGTTGGAAGTGGACGCCAGCACTGGACCCTGGGCAGGCTGGCTCCAGAGTCCTGCCTCGAATTCACAAGTTCTGTCTCCAGTCATGTTTTACTTCCTGTTCTCCTTCATGTAATACTTCCTGTTCTTCTTCTTGGACAGGTCAATGGCATCTGGTCTCTTTTGTTTGCCGCTGTGTCTTCAGCACATCACATTGTCCTGAGTGTCCTGTGCTTGTATTTTCCCATATGTTTTTTCGTGCTTGAACAGATGCTTTGTGCTTTTATTTAAATAACATCTGTCTTGCCTCCTTTTTGTTAGCCACACTTTTTGAAGTATGCAATACAAGTGATGGTCAGCTGGCAAGCAGCTTTGTCCTAGGGGACACCTTGGCAGGCAGGACGTGTTCCTGTGAAACGTGGTTTGGCTTGTAATAGTGTCTGGGAGGGAAGAGAATTCTGTCTTGTCCTACTTAAATTAGTACTTTAACTTAGTTGAAATTCCTATTAGAAATTTTGAGGAAACTTCCATAAGGAAATGTGTGTTCTCCAAGGGATTCCTCTTCCATTTTAAGTTGGAAGTTGTTATAAACATGGTTATTGACCTCGAACAATAATTTTCTTATTTCTGGGTTGTGAAACGTTGATGTAAGCAACTGAAACAAAATTTAATGTCAGAGAAGTAGTGAGTATCTAAGAAATGCACTTAATCCCTGAAGGGCAGGGCAATAAAAGCAAAAAGGAGCCAAGATATTTATCTTGTTAAATACTATTATGAAAACGTCAACAACAACAACAAAAAAGAAATGTGCTTAAGATGTTCTGTGCAGCCGGGTGTGGTGGCTTACATCTGTAATCCCAGCACTTTGGGAGGCCGAGTCAGGAGGATTGTTTGAGCCCAGGAGTTTGACACCAGCCTGGGCAACATAAGGAGGCCCTGTCTCTATTTAGAAAATAAAATAAAAGATGGTATGTGTTTATCCACGCATGTGTGATTGTATGAAAAAGCGGGCGTGTGCAGTTTCTTTCAAGAAGACCATGTGAAAAGAAGAATCTAAAAGTAGTGGGGGGAATAGGACCTCTTAACTTTCAAAGATACCATCAAAGTATTCTTTTTTTTTTTTTTTTTTTTTGAGATAGAGTCTCTCTCTCTGTTGCCTAGGCTGGAGTGCAATGGCATGATCTCTGCTCACTGCAACCTCTGCCTCCCAGGTCTGGAGATTTTCCTGACTCCTGCCTCAGCCTCCTGAGCTGAGATTACAGGCTCCCGCCACCACACTCGGCTAATTTTTGTATTTTTAGTAGAGATGAGGTTTCACCATGTTGGCCAGGCTGGTCTCAATCTCTTGACCTCAGGTGATCCACCCGCCTCAGCCTCCCAGAGTGCTGAGATCAGCATTCTTGATTAAAAAAAAAGTAAACAGCTGTGTCCTCACCCGCTGTGGTTTCTAACAGAAAGGTGTTACTAGTTTTAATCACGCCCAGGGTGTGGGAGAGAACTTGGGGTTCCTGGAGCCATTGGTGGCAGGACACCAGGCATGGTTGGTCCTCCCTACCTTGCCCTCTTGGCTTGTGGCTCCAGGGGAGTGGGGTAATGGGTGCACTTGGCTGTAATTCCTGTCTCTAAATTGCAAATGAGTTTTTTTTGTTTTGTTTTGAGACAGAGTCTCACTCTGTTGCCCAGGCTGGAGTGCAGTGGTGTGATCTCGGCTTACTGCAACCTCCACCTCCCAGGTTCAAGCGATTCTCCTGCTGCAGCCTCCCGAGTAGCTGGGATTATAGGCGTGTGCCACCATGCCCGGTTAATTTTTGTATTTTAGTAGAGATGGGGTTTCACCGTGTTGTCCGGGCTGGTCTTGAACTCCTGACGTCAGGTGATCCACCTGCCTCGGCCTCCCAAAGTTCTGGGATTATAGACGTGAGACACTGCACCCAGCGCAGATGAGCTATTTGATACCAGAGGTTAAATTTTGAACGTCTGGACACATGTTTTAAAGATTTTTTAGGATTTTATTTCAGCTTGTACCCTAAACTTTAGGTCTTAGATTACCAAAGTACAATTATACAGATAGTTGACTTTTCTTTTTCAGTTTTTAAGATTCACTGAAATACTTTTTCCGTCATAAATTGATGCATTTTAAGTATGCCGTTCAGTCACTTTTAGTTAAGTTTGCTTACTAAAAGTAATTTGTGAAATGGGCCAGGTGCGGTGGCTCTAGCCTGTAATCCCAGCACTTTGGGAGGCCGAGGCGTGCAGATCACCTGAGGTCAGGAGTTTGAGACCAGCCTGGCCAACACTGCGAAATTCTGTCTCTACTAAAAATACAAAAATTAACCAGTCTTGATGGCATGTGCCTTTAGTAATCTTAGCTACTTGGGAGGCTGAGGTGTGAGGATTGCTTGAAAACTCGGGAGGCGGAGTCTGCAGTGAGCTGAGATCACACAACTGCACTCCTGCCTGGGCGTCAGAGTGAGGCTTCGTGTCAAAAAAAAAAAAAAAAAAAAAAAGTAATTTGTGAAATCATCACCATAATCCAATTTTAGAAAATGTTTGGCACTTCAGTAAGATCCCTCCTGTCAATTTACAGTTAATCTGTTCACACCCCAGGCAACCACTAATCTACTATTTGTCTCCATTGATTTGTCTTTACAGATAATTAACTTTTAAAACAAAAACCCGAAACACCCTTAAAACTATTAGCACTTGACCCACTTGTTAGGCTAGTCTGTAGAGATGTAGTTAGGATTCTGACATAGGCCGGGCATTGGCAAACTTTTTCTACAGAGGACCAAGTGGTAAAGAACTTTGCCAGCCATAGGTTTCTCTGTTGAAACTACTTAACTTTGCCATTGAAGCAGAAGCATGGCTGTGTATGGCTGGGTTCCAATAAAACTAAAACTTTACAGAAACAGTGCTTTGCTCACCTCTGATCACCCCGATCACCTCTGATTTAGGCCATAACTCTTAGCTGGGTGGTGAGCCAGCTGGTCTTCCCATGGAAACCAGGATTGGGCCACGTGGTCATTTACATTTTCATTAGTCATTTTCATGGCTGATGGAAGGCATATTTAGTTTCTGTGTGATATTAAATTGAACAAAATAGAATTTAGAATGTCTTGACAGGCCAGGCATGGTGGCTCACGCCTGTAATCCCGCCAGTTTTGGAGGCTGGGGTAGGAGGATTGCTTGAGGCCAGGAGTTAGAGACCAGCCTGGACACCATAGTGAGACCCTGTCTCTCTCTGTAAAATAGAATGTTTTGAGAATTTGGAGAAAGTAGGAGTTTAGGAATGTATGCATAGCGAAAGAGAGTTTGGGAATGATAATCACAAGAAAGGCTTAGAGCTTGGGATTGTCAGCCCTCGTCTGCAATCAGTACTAAAACAAAGCGGGTCTAGAAGTTAAAACGAACTTTATACTTGCAAGTATTTGTTGAGGGTCACAGGAAAGTCCTAACTCCTTGTACACCGTCGGAGGGAGGCACAAGTTTGTCTTGAGGGCCCATTAGGGTGTTGCTGTCCCTGTAAAAGCTGTTCTTCCAGCCAGGTATACTTCGTTGTATTCTTACATTCTGTCTCTGAGTCTTATGTTTTTGTTTGCTTTTTTACAAAATGGGGGTGAATGCCTTAGGTACTTGAATTTTAAGTGAGTAGAAAGAATTGATGGCATATTTTCAGGCAGCATCTGGCTCCCCGGTCTGAGCCAGCTCCATGCGCAGGTCTTGATTTGGGTATGGAGGTTAAGAGGAAGTCAGGGTCAGAGTCAGAATCATGTACTCTCATCACTCAGGTTCTTCCCTGCAGCTGGAGCAGAGTGTGACACATTCAGTAACACAATTGTTTGCAAATCCTGAAGTCACTGGGTCTCTGAGAAACTGAGGGGAAAGAATGCCTTTTCCTGTTGTGAGATAAAGTGCTCCCCAGTGCTTAGGCAGGGCTCCCCTTGCTTAGGAAGGGCTCCCTCAGGGTGCTCAGTGAAGCAGGAGCTGGGACTTGTAGCCAGGACTACGTTCTTCAGTGTGGCTCTGCTTGTCTATGTGACTTTGATCATGTCACCTGCTTTCTGTTGCCAGTATGTGAGCACCTTACCTAGCTCACCAGGTTGGTATGCACACTTTTCTTTTTTTTGAGATGGAGTTTCGCTTTTGTTGCCCAGGCTGGAGTGCAGTGACACGATCTCGGCTCACTGCAACCTCCACCTCCCAGGTTCAAGTGATTCTCCTGCCTCAGCCTCCCGAGTAGCTGGGATTACAGGCATGCACCACCACGCCCTGGTAATTTTGTATTTTTAGTAGAGACGGGGTTTCTCCATGTTGGTCAGGCTGGTCTCGAACTCTCGACCTCAGGTGATCTGCCTACCTCGACCTCCCAAAGTGCTCGGATTACAGGCATGAGCCACCACGCCCGGCCTGCACACCCCCTTTCTAAGTATAGAAGAATGTGGAAGGGGTGTGTGGGTATAATTTTAAAAAAAATAACGCATTTCCAGAGATCCTTGTTTAAATTTGCCCCATGATAGCTGCCTTCTCTCTCCATGTCTGTGTTTCTTTTTTTCTGAGACAGGGTCTCATTCTGTCACCCAGGACGGAATGCAGTGGTGGGATCACGGCTCACTGTAGCCTCGACCACCCCACCTCGAGTGATCCTCCCACCTCAGCCTCCAAGTAGTTGGGACTACAGGCATGCACCAACATTCCTCATGCCTGCAAATTTTTTTTTTTTTTTTTTTGTAGAGACTGGGTTTCACTGTGTTGGTTAGGCAGGTCTTAAATTCCTGGGCTCAAGCCTCCCTCCGGCCTCAGCCTCCCAACATGCTGGGATTACAGGTGTGAGCCACCACACCTGGCCCATTTCCATTTCTGTGTTTCTATTCTTGCATTTTCTTTTTCATGTGTGATTTGAAGTAGCAAAGAATAAAAGAAGCTGCTTTATGATGGTTGATGGCTGCTACCAAGAACTAAATACAATGGTGATATGGGCAAGTAAAACATGAACAGATGCCAGGTCCGGGGCGCTGCTTTGCTTGTGCTCATGGAGTGAGCCAGAGGTGGGTGGGGATAGAAAGAGCTCTCCTGCCCTGCCCGCATGCCGGGACTCACGTGCGCTCCGGTGGACGGGGCGGTGCTGGTGAGGGTTTTTCTAGGACTGCTAGTCCAGCACCGTCTCGTCTTGGACTTTGAAAATGATTTTAGGGTACTGTAAGGCTTCAGAAGCAGTTTAACTTTACTTTTAAATGTTAAATTCATTAAATTTGTGCAATTAAATGCCTACTTTTAATTAGGCGTATTTGAAGATTATTTGGAAGGTATTTTTGTGCTTATGTCCTTTATAAAATACTTCAATTTTTAGTTTCAACTTTTGGTTTGAGAGTTTTAATAATATAGCAGTAAGGCTAATTTAAGAAAAAAGAAAATGGAGATTTGTGTTTAGATGCTGTAGTAGGTTTGCTTTGGCCAAGACTTTGAGTACTTTGGTGTGATTTGGAACTCATGGTGTGAATTCTGACACATCAGGGAGAAGTTTTTCTTGAGCACTGATATAACTTGTCCTTTCAATTCAGATTTTCGAGAAAAGATTTCACCATTGGACTGTTTATGCTTATTTTACAGTTGAGACTTTTTCTTTTTATATTACATGGAAATAATTTGCACATATATTCTCCCTAACTAAAAACATCACCTATCAGTCTTACTGAATTCCTGTGCCCAGTGTCTGCAAGGTGCCCACTGTCTGCAGGGTGCCCAGTGTCTGCAAGGGTGCATGTGACAAAGTCATCCCTGCTTCATTGAGAGAATAGATGGCCCAACTCTCCATGCCTGTAATCCCAGCACTTTGGGAGGCCAAGGTGGGCGGATCACCTGAGGTCAGGAGTTGGAGACCAGCCTGACCAATATGGTGAAACCCTGTCTCTACTAAAAATACAAAAATGAGCCAGGCGTGGTGGTGGGCGCCTGTAGTCCCAGCTACCTGGGAGGCTGAGACAGGACAATTGCTTGAACCTGGGAAGCGGAGGTTGCAGTGAGCTGAGATTGTGCCAGTGCACTCCAGCTTGGGTGACAGAGTGAGACTTTGTCTCCAAAAAAAAAAAAAGAAAAAGTTATTGTATTTTAGGAAAATATGAGATAAATGCTGGTACATGTAATAAATACATGATGTTGGGCCAGGCGCGGTGGCTCACGCCTGGAATCCCAGCACTTTGGGAGGCCGAGGGCCTGCGTGTCCGGATGCAGTGTTCTTAGGGCCAAAGGTGGCTGTGTAGGAGGAGTGAGAACAGGTGGAATGTGGGCACTTAGGGTACGAGGCCAAGAGTGGAGCATTGTTGTAGGATTGTGGACCACAGCAGGGAGTGTGAGTGCACGGATGGGGATCACGAGGACCCTCTGATTCGTAGGATTGTGGACGACAGCCGGGGTGTGGGTGCATGGATGGGATCACGAGGACCCTCTGATTTGGGTGTTAGCTGTGTGGTTGCTACACTCTAGATCGTGCTATGTGATGTTTCTTTGGCACCTCAGGCCCCCTTGTTGAGGTTCAGTGATATCTGATGGAGAGAAAAGGGTGTTGGGGTGTTTGTGATAAGTCGCTGGATAGGGAAGAGAGGGAGGCATCTAGGGACCACTGTCTTTAGGAGTTTAATGAGGGCAAGGAATGGGGTAGTAGGAGACAGGGCAGCAATAGTGATTAAACTTTTGGTACTAATGGGTTGCAAATATGCATTGGGGGTGAGGAGGCCACTGGTGTTGGACGTGGAGCTTTGTGGTTGGAACGATGGACGTGCCCTTTGTGTGGGGGTCATGCAGTCACGTGCTTGGTGGCTTCCATGCAGTGTCTTCGTAGGGTGGGGAGGGATGGCAGGCATTCAGTTGGTGGCAGGTTGTGTTGGGTCCTTTCCAAGCTTTGCTTCATTCAGACTTTAAGCAGGACCTGGCCCGTGAGGCACTTGGTGCAGAGTGAGAACACCTCGGCTGTCCCTGGAACTGCAGGGACAGAGGGTGTGTGGCAGGGTGACAAGCGGAGAAGCAGCTGTGGGGGCTGGCGAGAGCCTCTGTGCCCCAGAGTGGAGGAGGAGAGAAGCGGATGCTCGAGGTGTGAGTGGGAGGCTGTGTGTGAGAAGGGCCCCTTGGTGCTCACTGAACAGGAAGCTGCTTGCTGGGCATGGCTGTGGTCGGTGCCACTGTCATTGTGTGTCCAGGGTCCTGCCACAAAGATCTCAGGGCTTCACCTCACAGCCCTTGATGGCCTGGCAGCCAGAATTGAGTCTGTAGGTTTTTTTTGGTTTTTGTTTTTGTTTGAGACAGGGGCTCGCTCTGTCACCCAGGCTGGAGTGCAGTGGCATGATCACAGCTCACTGCCGCCTCTGCCTGTTGAGCTTAAGTGATCTTTCCTTCTTAGCCTCCCTATTAGCTGGGAGTACAGATGCTTGCCACCACACCCGGATAATTTTTGTATTTTTTGTAGAGATGGGGTTTTGCCATGTTGGCCAGGCTGGTCTCGAACTCCAGGGCTCAGGCGATCTGCCTGTCTGGGCCTCCCAAAGTGTTGGGATTACGGGCATGAGCCACTGCGCCCGGCCACCTCTGTGTTAAACTGTTTAGATGCAGCTGTCACAGAAGCTTTAGGAGAACCTCATCTGTTTTCATATTAGAAGCTGTTTTCTTGTTCTCGACACTCTGTATCCCAATAGCTCATTCATGGAAAACACACCCAATTAGGGACTGATCAAGGATTTTCTACCCACTGCCTTCATGAAATGCAATTAGAAGTCCTTTTTAAACAGTTTTTTTTTTTTAAAAGATGGTGGTTCTAAGTGTGGATCCATCTGAAGAACAAAACAAAGCTTCATATTCTCTTAGGCAGGAACATATACTAGGCTGGTTGTGTTTTTTTTTTTTTTAAACAAAAATTTTTTTTTTTTTTTTTTTTTTTTGAGACGGAGTTTCGCTCTTGTTGCCCAGGCCAGAGTGCAATGGCACGATCTCCGCTCACCACAATGTCTGCCTCTTGGGTTCAAGTGATTCTCCTGCCTCAGCCTCCTGAGTAGCTGGGATTACAGGCATGCACCACCTGGCTAATTTTGTATTTTTAGTAGAGACGGGGTTTCTCCATGTGGGTCAGGCTGGTCTCGAACTCCTGACCTCAGGTGATCTGCCTGCCTCAGCCTCCCAAAGTGCTGGGACTATAGGCGTGAGCCACAGTGCCCGGGCTCAAAATCGTTTTTTTAAAAAAATACAGTTATTTCCTGATTTTATTGAAGAGGATGTTGAGATATCAGAGTAAGAATTCAGGTGTCAGGCAGGACATTGTCCCTGTGCTTGTGGTGATTGCTGTCTTTGTTTCCTGCTTCAGAGTAGCCTGAGCATTTGGAGGAGGACGGATCATCCTCAGCCTCTGTGGCTCCTTGGGGCTGGGGCACTGGTCCTAGGTATGTTTGCAGGTTGGGGTGGAGGATGATAGTGACATCCATGAGAGGTGTGATGTTGCTTCAGGGGTAGCATCTTACGCCCCAAGGAGATGACCTCTTAGTTTCCCTGAACCTCACAGAGGCTGAATTTGCTCAGCCAGTGGTTCGTAACGGCTGAGCAGTGGTTGAACTAGGGTTGGACCTATATATATTAGTTAAAGAAAACAGCTTGCCCCCCTTCCCTTACTAATACATTGGTTAATGCCATGTCCAAACAGCCTGTTTTACTTTTGTAAACAAGCCACATGGATAAGGGCTTAGCTTTCTGGGAAGAAATCAGCCGTTAACATTTGCCTCCTCTGAGCTGGGCCTGCCGTGGAGAGATGGGGACTTCAGTTGGTGAGTGCCTGGGCACCCTCACCCAAGGGGCCAGCACACCTGGATGCTGAGCCTCCAGGTGGGTGGTGCAGGGCAGGTGCTGAACGGGTCTGTGTGGTAGGTTTGCAAGGGTGGCAGTGTGCCACTGCCTGGGTGGGAGCCTGCCTGCTCCTGTGGTGATGTCCTCTGAGGTCTCTGCTTCTCTCTTTAGGTGGTGGTTCCCTGAGCTTAAGCCCCTCATGCATTTCTCACACTGTAGGGTTACTTGGTTGTTACATCATAGTTGATCTTTATTTGGTAGAATTTTTCTTTTTTTTACATTTTATTTATTTATTTATAACAGAGACGGGATCTGGCTGTGTTATCCAGCCTGGTCTTGAACTCATGGGCTCATGCCATCCTCCTTCCTGTTTTCCAAAGTGCTGGGATTACAAGCATGAGCCACTATGCCTGCAGTAGAATTTCTAAAAGCAGTCTTGTATGCTGCTAGACCCTGAAGGGGCTCATGATAGCTTTTCTTTTCCTTGCTTTTGGAGAAGAAACAGTGGGCAAAGTTTGATGATTGGATTTCAGGTGATATCGAAGTCCAGGGCTGGACTAGCTCCAGGGTAACGCTGATGGCAAACCCTACACAACACCCCCCCCACTCCACCCCCCGCCCGCCCCGTTGCAAAAGTAGGCCGTTAGTGCTTTCTGGAGCCCAAAGAAAATGTTTAATACTCACCTGCTCTTCCCAGCAAGTCTGTCATGTGCAAGGAGTTGCAGTGAGTGGCAGCCTGTTCAGAGCTGTGGTTCAGGGAGGAAGCATTGCTAGAGTGGGCTTTGGGCAGGAGCGTTTATCTCATGGAGACAGTTTTCTGCTGACTGCATTTCCACCTGGAAGGGCATACAGAGTGTTGTTTCTTCTGCTTGTGATTTTAAAACTTGCATATCAGTATCTACCTGTTTTGAGTCTTACTAGTATTTTATGCAGGAACACAAAAAAAAAACTTAACTACCTTTTTTGTAAAATACCGAAGTGAGTTGTTACTTATTTCAGATTTGAACTTTTCATTAACCTTTGTCCCAGCCTTGGTGAGTTACAGGGTACTATGGAAACTGTATTCTTGGTCTGCGGAGTTTCTGCCTCCCTGTTCAGCCCGACAGGCCGCTTTGTCTCTGCACACCTCTCCTTCGGTGTTGACGCCGGCCCGGCACGGCAGCTGTAGTTGGCACAGGCTTTGTTGGCACTTTCCTCCAAGACAAGCCCCTGCCCTCCCAGCAGGCTTGCTCTGCACTCACGGGCCTTGTTCCACCTTCCTGTGCAGATCTGTTTCTTAATGCGTCTTGGTCATGGGTCATCACTGTTCACCCCTATTCAATTCATCCAGCTTGTGTATCTTTACATGTAATAAAGGGGTGTTCCCGCTCTTAAGAATTGCATTTCTCTTGCTTGCAAAAACTGGTTGAAAAGGCTTAACAGGTCTGGTAGCCTTCTGGGTGCGGAGGGTATTGCCTAAAGAATTTTCCATGCGTGGCAGGCAGCTAGTAGGTATGTGTCTGGCACCCTTCCATGTGGGTGGTGCTAATACTAGTGGTGCAGGGTGGTGCTTGCTGTGGGAATGGGAGCACCCTGTGTATCTCTTGTCTCTTACTGACTGGAAGGCATCTGATGCCTTGCAGTGCAGGTCCCAATTTGTGTGTGTTTTTTTTAAAGTATGGAATGCTTCACAAATTTGCATGTCATCATTGCACAGGGGCTATGGTAATCATCTCTGTGTTGTTCGAATTTTTAGTGCATGTGCTGGCCAAAGCGAGCATGCCATGCTTGCCTTGACTGTGAACAAGTTCGATTTGAAATACTTCACATTTGAGGCCGGGTGTGGTGGCTCACACCTGTAATCCCAGCACTTTGGAGGCCAGGGCGGGCAGATCACTTGAGGTCAGGGTGAAACCCTGTCTCTACTGAAAATATAAAAATTAGCTGGGCGTGGTGATGCATGCCTGTAATCCGAGCTACACGGGGGCTGAGGCAGGAGAATTGCTTGGGCCTGGGAGGCAGAGGTCGCAGTGAGCCAAGATTGCACCATTGCACTCCAGTCTGGATGACAGAGCGAGATTCTGTTTCAAAAAAATAAGAAGAAAAAAATGAAATACTTCACATTTGAAAAACTTCCTGGCTAGAAGAAAAATCCTTGCTTATGTCTAATGAAAGAGGCAGAGCCTGGGTGCTGTGGTGAGGTGTTGAGTGACAGTGTCAGGGCCCGTGGGAAGTGGTGGCTGGCTTGTGCTGTAAGGGGCAGGAGCGCCGGAGGCTCACCAGGCTGTGATGGGGTTGGAGTGAGAATAGGGCACACACCTTCCTGCCACCGGGGAGCAGGGTAAACAGCAGAACCTTGCTGTGCGTGTCTGGGTTCCAGCAACATTCCTGGTGGGTGGTGGGGAGGAAAGGACTAACCGTGTCAGCACCTGGCCTTTGTGCGACACAGGCCTCCTCCCTGGAGCTTCAGCTTTATCTGGAAATGAGTCTTTGATGCGTAAAACCATTCCTGAATGATACTGTCCAGCTGGTGGAAACAGGTTTGTTTTGACCTAAAATCTAGGGGTATTGAGAGAGAGAGAAACAGAGACAAACAGCATGTGAGGGAAGCTGTGCATAAAGGGGCGTTTGTGGGATTGTCTTTACTCAGGATCCAGCTTGAGCCAAAATGGAGGAAGAGACTTGGTCTCTACAAAACAGGTGGTTTTCTGAGACAGATTCAAAACATTTTCTAGAGAAGCTCTACTGCATCCCTCCATCACATTCAAAACATTGTTTCTAATTATGTTTTGAGAGTGTAGAGTTAGATTGTAGAATACTGAAATTAAATCCTTAGCGAGGAAAGCGTAGACATGACCCGGCATGTTCTCCAAAGCACTGGCACCAGTGGGCGTGCGTTGTCAGCTGGGGTGTCCTCCCTCTGCTGAGCCTCCTCCCCCTGCGGCCTTCGCCTTGGCCCTCGGTGCACTGCATCGGTGTGCCAACTGCTCACTGTGCACAGACCTTTTTCATACTGATGAATTCATGTTTATTACTTTTTAAAAAGTTTATTTCTTGGATCTTAGTCACAGCTAACCCTGATTTTGCTTTCAGTACAAGGATTTTAAATTTCTAGACCGGATTTGAGTTGTTTGAACGGAGGTCTGGTGGCTTTGGGAAAGGTCTTTGCATGGATGATGGGGGAAGGTGCCTTTTTGGTGAGTGCCATAGTCGGCTGCCACCTTGCCATCCAGAGAGATTCCTGCTTGTGGACACTGTTCAGTTATGCAGGGTATGTTTAATTTTTTAAGAGTCAGGTTTGCGTTTTTTTTTTTTTTTTTTTGTAGGCGGAGTCTCGCTCTGTTGCCCATGCTGGAGTGCAGTGGCACGATCTCGGCTCACTGCATAGTCCGCCTCCTGGGTTCATGCCATTCTCCTGCCTCAGCCTCCCGAGTAGCTGGGACTACAGGTGCCCACCACCACACCCAGCTAATTTTTTGTATTTTTAGTAGAGGTGGGGTTTTACCATGTTAGCCAGGATGGTCTCCATCTGCTGACCTCGTGATCCGCCCGCTTTGGCCTCCCAAAGTGCTGGGATTACAGGCGTGAGCCACCACGCCCGGCCAGGTTTGCGTATTTTTTAATAATTCTTTTTCTGAAGTTTTTTTCCTGACTGCTTTTGTTGCTGGGTGATGGAATATATTCTGACATTGGATGTGCAAGATCTTAAAAAAGTCTGTGTAATAGAGTCTGTGTAAGAGAGCCTGTGTTGAGAAGTTCTGTAGTCTCTTCAGAATGAAATTCATTTAAATATTTTAGGACTTTACTCCAGAGGGTTTTAGCGCATGCATAGCGAGGAAACTTTTTTTTTTTTTTGAGACGGAGTCTCACTTTGTGGCCCAGGCTGGAGTGCAGTGGCTTGATCCTGGCTCACTGCGATCTCTGCCTGTCAGGTTCACGCCATTCTCCTGCCTCAGCCTCCCGAGTAGCTGGGACTACAGGCGCCCACCACCACGCCCGGCTAATTTTTGTATTTTTAGTAGAGACGGGGTTTCACGGTGTTAGCCAGGATGGTCTCGATCTCCTGACCTCATGATCTGCCCGCCTCGGCCTCCCAAAGTGCTGGGATGACAGGCGTGAGCCACTGTGTCTGGCCGCAAGGAAACTTATTTTTTATAAACCACGATGCGCTCTCTCTTTCCGTTTTGACTGTGACACACACCAGCCACACCAGGATTCATGCACACTCACACGCATTGCCACACAGCCACAGATGTGCCTGTTGATGCCACATGGATTTATTTTCAGTCCCGGCAGGCTTGGAGGCAGGTGGCCCCCTTTCTGTAGCGCCTTGCTGGGTGGTGCCTGGATGTCCTCTGGCTTCTCCAGGGCTCTGCCCACGTTGCTGTGAGTTGGATGTTTTGGGGCCCTTAGTTTGTGCTTGATATTTTCTTCTGCTTTCTTCCTTTCCCTCTGACCTCCTCCTCCCCCTCCTTTTGAGACAGAGTTTTGTCATGTCATCCAGGTTGGAGTGCATTGGTACTCACAGCTCACTGTAGTGCTGACCTCCTGGTCTCAAGCAATTCTCCCACCTCAGCCTCCTGAGTACCTGGGACTACAAGTGCACACCTCCATGCCCAGCTAAGTTTTTATTCTGTTTTTATTGTTACAAAGTTGAGGTTTCAGTGTGTTGCTCAGGCTGGTCTGAACTTCTGGCCTCAAGTGATCCTCCCCCCTCAGCCTTCCAGAGTTCTGGGATTACAGGCCTGAGCCACCACGCTGGACCGAGACATTTTCTGGTGGTCTGCTTTTCCTAGTCCCACTGTTATTTATCCCTCCCCCCAGGGGAACATGTACATTTTACGTGAACATATTGATAAAATGTTCATTTCTAATTACAGCACACTGAATTCTTCCGGAGGAAGCCTCCTGATGTGAACCCTGCCATTGTCCCCTTGAGGACTGGAGAAGTAGGAAGAGGCAGGGAAATGGTTGCGGGTGAGCACTGGGCTAGAGGTTCTGTGTTTTAGACCTCAGTCCTGAAAGGCTGTGATCTCCTCTGAGTCTCTGATTCTTTGTCAGATTCCTCATAAGAGCCAAGTCACAGATTATGGAGTTAAGGTAGTGGGCTGCAGCTCAGACCCCACACCTGTGAGAGACGCAGGCCTCTCCTGCTGTGGGTGTGTGCAGTAGAGCTGGAGTCCTTGACTTCTCCGGAGGCCGCCCATCAGTCTAGGTCAGCTGCACTGTGGGTAGTGTTAGAGTTGAGCTTACAGCTGGCTCTGTTGGTGATCATTGGGAATGAAAACGTTCCACAGAGTTCTGAGGGGGACGGAGTTGTGTTGAGAACACCTTTGGTGTTGTGTGTCAGTGGTGTAGATGAAGAATAGATCTGAGGTGGACGGACGTGTGCTGAGAACACCTTTGGTGTTGTGTGTGAGTGGTGTAGATGAAGAATAGAACAAGCTTTTCTTTGCTGATTGTGTGGTTGTGTTCACAACCTCAATTGCTGAGGCGCTGTGGTGTGTTTCAGCTTTATCCTAAATATCACATTGCATTTTAGATGGGTTTTCTCACCCATATCCCTGGATCACTGTTTTACATGGAGAACTTTGACACTTGTTTTTTCTTTGGTGTAGTTTTTAGCACTGAAAGTGTATACAGATAGTCCCTGACTTAACGATGGTTCGACTTAGGATTTTTGACTTTACACTGGGTTTATTGGGAGGTAACCCCATTGCAAGTCAAGGAACATTTTATCTCCTTAAAAGTAAAATCATTAATTTAGTGTTGTCTGCTTTTAAATTTTTACATATTCAGAGGTCCTATATATTTGTGCTTAGGATTCAGTTGTCTATACTGGAAAACAGCATTTTCCAAAAAAGTTTTCAGTTTACTGAAAACAGTGGGACTTCCTTGAACCTTCGGTGCTGCGGGTAGGAAAGAAGACTCTGGGACTGTGCATGCATGTGGATTTGAACAACATGCCACACAGAGGGAGTTTCCCATTGTGATGTTTATCTTCTATATGAATGGAAGAATACAGTTCTTTTTTTTTTTGGTTTTGTTTTTCTTAAGAGAAAGGTTAAAATTTTTGTTTGTTTTCGTTTCTGTTTTTGTTTGAGGCAGGGTCTTGCTCTGTCGTTCAGGCTGGAGTGCAGTGGTGTGATCACGAACTCATTGGCTCAAGCAGTCTCCCATCTCAGCCTCTCCAGCAGCTGGGATCACAGGCATGCAACCCCACCCCTGGCTAGTTTATTTTAAACTTTTTTATAGAGATGTGGTCTCACATGTTGCGCAGGTTGGCCTTGAACTTCTGGGATCAAGCAGTCCTCCCACCTCGGCCTCCTAAATGCAGTAACATTTGATGACTTGAGATTTGAATACTTTAGGTTCGAAGGGACTGTGCTTGGTTCTTGGGGGCAATGCCTTCCAAACTGTCCATCATGACCTAGTATGTCTTTTTTTAGAAAATTTTCTTGGATGGGCACGGTGGCTCATACCTGTAATCCCAGCACTTTGGGAGGCCCAGGTGGGTGGATCACCTGAAGTCATAAGTTCAAGACCAGCCTGGCCAACATAGTGAAACCCTGTATCTACTAAAAATACGCACACACACACACACACACACACACAAATTAGCTGGATGTGGTAGCACACGCCAGTAGTCCCAGCTACTCGGGAGGGTGAGACAGGAGAATTGCTTGAACCCAGGAGGCGGAGGCTGCAGTGAGCCGAGATCGCACCACTGCACTCCAGCCTGGGCAACAGAGTGAGACTCTGTCTTGAAAAAAAAAATGTTCCCTATCCCAAGGCCATAAAGATAGCTTCCTACGCCTTCTGCACATTTTGTACTTTTGCCCTTTGCATTTACACCTTTAATGTATCCTAAATTGATGTTTGTGTATGGTGTAGATAAGAAGCCAGCTGTTCCTAGTCTTCATGCAGACACCAGTTGTGCCAGCCTCCTGGGCTGCGCACGCGGTTCGTGGACCCATCTCCAGTGCCCCTGCTGTGTCCAAGCTTGCGGTGCCCTCCTGGCCAGCGGGCTCTCCTTGGGACACTGCCACCTGCCTTCATGGTGGACTCTGCCTGGTGTTGGTGTCTAGAAATACAATGGACTTGTGTATATTCATCTTATATTTTGTATCCAGGAATTTTTCTTTCTACAGATGAGGAAACTAAGAATGATTTTAACCATGGCTGCCCGACTCCACAGCCCCTGGGCCTAGTTTGCATCATGCATTGCCCTGCACTGACCCATAGGAGATTGAACTGGGCATAGCGTCGAGATGCCCTGGAGGGTGGGTTGCTGGAGCTGGGAGTGGCATTAGGAGCAGTGGAGAGGCATGGCAGAGGAGCGGATGCATGGGAGGTGCAGAGGCCAGAGAGAAATGAGAGTGGCCAGGGCACCACAGCCTCCCTACCAGACAGGAAGAGCCGGAGAGAGCTGGTCTGAGGGACAGCGTCTCTAGCCTTGAATCCATGGCTTTCATAAACCCCTTGGACATCTGGTGAGTGGGCTCTCGGGAGAGATGTCAGGTTGGAGAGAGCTCTGGAGGACTGTCTCTGGAGGACTGTTTGCTCAGGGGAGATGGTGGCATGCTGGGAAGTGAGGGGCTGCTCAGTGAGAGAGTGGGAGGCACAGAAGAGCAGAAAGAAGAGGTGAATGAGGAGAGAGGAAGTAGGGGTGTGGAGGAGTCAGTGGGAGGCGGGAAGAGCCAGCCCGTTTGCTGCACTGGTTTGGGAACATTAGAGTGAAGAAAACAGATGTTGGGGCAAACAATACAGTCTTTCACTTTTTGGTATTTTTTTGGTGGCTTTTTAAAAAATTCTCTGTCATATTAGCATCATGCTTGGTTCATGGAATGAGAGTCCACTGTTGTTGGCCCTCTTCATAAGTGGACGTTCCTTCTCCATTTCTAGGTTAGAAGGTGTGTGCTGCGCTTTCAGTGATGGATCTGTTCGCTTCGTTCCCTTCCCTGTTGTGAAAATGGTCACACACAGGCTGATGCCGTTTGGGTGTGTGTTGTCGTTTTCTTCTGTGACGTCTCCTTCCTCGTATGTCACTTTTTAGGATATTGGTGACAAATGTTCTAAATTCATCAACTGTGACCATCTTTTGTTTAAAGGAAACTACTTTGAGTTTCCTACTTTTCTCTCTTTTTAAAAGATGTGGTTGATAAATGTATATTAAATTTTATTCAATTAGCTTAAGAAAGTAGATAAGTTTATTGAAGAGCAAAACACAAAGCTTCGGCAATACCATTGTCCAACCTTCAGGGGTCTCTAACAGTTCTCTAGTTATTAATTCCCTCACAGTTACCTCAGGGGATTAGAACTTTATTAAAACAAAAATATAGTAAAAGTTTTTTGGTTTTTCAGGTGTCCTCCGTTGACTTGTCAGTGTTGAGAGTTACTTTTAATTTTGTATCTGAAGGAGCAGCTTAGAGGAATAGTTATTCCAGGAAGAAGACCTCTGATGGCTGATGCCCCTGCGTCTTCATTTCCGCCTGCTTCAGTCCTGCTCCTGCGGAACAGCCGTCCTGTTTGCTATGTCCCGACACCCAAGGCAGACGTCGCTTGAGGCTCTTGTATAATACTTGCTGTTAGAGACAGTGGTCTTTTCTGCTTGAATCTCTTGTTGATGAATGTCATCTGTCAGGAGAAACTCGGATTATCATTTTTTTTTTTTTTTTTTTTTTTGAGACCGAGTCTCACTCTGTTGCCCAGGCTGGAGTGCAGTGGCATGATCTTGGCTCACTGTAACCTCCACCTCCTGGGTTTAAGCAATTCTCGTGCCTCAGCCTCCCATGTAGCTGGGACTACAGGTTCTGAGC
Source organism: Pan troglodytes (assembly GCF_028858775.2). Classification (NCBI taxonomy): domain Eukaryota; kingdom Metazoa; phylum Chordata; class Mammalia; order Primates; family Hominidae; genus Pan; species Pan troglodytes. The sequence goes on along the minus strand of NC_072416.2, from coordinate 87,642,117 downwards.
CATCACGCCCAGCTCATTTTTGTATTGTTAGTACAGATAGGTTTCACCGAGTTGGCCAGGCTGGTCTCGAACTCCTGACCTCAGGTGATCCACCCACCTCCGTCTCCTAAAGTGCTGGGATTACAGGTATGAGCCACTGTGCCCGGCCGAATTATCATGTTTTAATAGAAGAAAATTTTAGTCTACTTTCCCAAATGGGGAATCTTTCCTTTTGCTGGGGGTCTGCAGTCATATTGTTGGAAGAATGTGTGACCCTGCAAAACCCTCTGCTCTCAGCAGCACCTGCTGGGCTGGTGGGCGTGCTCAGCACAGCTCCAGGACACAACTGGCTGTCCTTGAAACTTGCGGTGATTTAGAGGTGATGGGCGGCACCAGCACATTGAACTGAATGCAGAAGTTGAAGTGAAAAAGGCTCCCTGTTCCTTGAGCGAACAGACTGAAAGTGTGTGTGTGTGTGTGTGTGTGTGTGTGTGTGTGTGTGAAGAGCTGGTGGCTGTGGGTGCGTCAGTTGGTCTGTTCCTTGAGTGGACAGTCAGTTGGTCTTGGACTCCCAGCAGGACAGAACGAAAGCACATCTGTGTGTGAATGTGTCTGGAATTGGTTCCTTCCAGTGGGTTCTCGGTCTCGCTGACTTCAAGAATGAAGCTGTGGACCCTCGCGGTGAGTGTCACAGTTCTTAAAGATGGTGTGTCCGGAGTTTGTTCCTTCAGATTTTCAGATGTGTCTGGAGTGTTTTCCTTCTGGTGGGTTCGTGGTCTCGCTGACTTCAGGAGTGAAGCTGCAGACCTTCGCGCTGAGGGTTACAGCTCATAAAGGTAGTACAGACCCAAAGAGTGAGCAGCAGCAAGATTTATTGTGAAGAGTGAAAGAACAAAGCTCCCACAGCATGGAAGGGGACCCCAGTGGGTTGCTGCTGCTGGCTCATGTGGCCAGCTTTTATTCCCTTATTCGGCCCTGCCCACGTACTGCTGATTGGTCCATTTACAGAGCGCTGATTGGTCCATTTTACAGAGTGCTGATTGGTCCATTTTTACAGAATGCTGATTGGTTAGTTTATAAACCTTTAGCTAGACACAGAGTGCTGATTGGTGCGTTTTTACAGAGTGCTGATTGGTGAGTTTACAAACCTTTAGCTAGACAGCGCTGATTGGTGCATTTGTACAGAGTGCTGATTGGTGCATTTACAGACCTTTAGCTAGACCGAAGAGTTTTCCAAGTCCCCACCCGACCCAGAAGCCCAGCTTGCTTCACCTCTCATGAAGAGCTGGTGGCTGTGGGTGTATCGGTTGGTCTTGGGCTCCCGGCAGGTGAGTGTTCACACCTGGGCCTGCGCCCTGCTTCACCTAGCCATCCGCATGGACACTTCAGTTTGTCGTGGGTTTTCTTGTGCCTTGGTGCAGTCTCACCAGTTAGAGCATAACTTCCTCAGGGCGAGGCTGCCGCAGACACCCAGTGTCCTCGCCGCGTCTCCATCCAGTGCTTTCCTGTCTTTGTTATTAGATGCTCATCAAACATGAGGCCACTACAAACTAGAAGACCTTGGCTAGAGTCCTGAGACCTTGTGTGTGTGGTGTGGCTGTGTGAGTCTGTGCCCATCCCACACGCCACTCTTTAATAAGAGCAGATTTTGGACCTCAGGAGACATCTGTTGTGGAATTTATAGGCATGGATTGTCGGGCCAGCTTTCCTTCTGCTGATTAGCTGCTGACCAGCCGCATGCTTCTGCGGCCTCGCTGTGACAGGTGGGGCTCAGGTGGCCTGGGCAGGGGTGAGGCACAGGACTGCGCGGTGCTGCTCCTCCTGGCTGCAGCGACTTCACTGGATTCTCTCATTTTTATGGCTTTCTTTCTCAGACTAGGTCTTTCCGACTTGCGTGGAGAAGAAGAGTGTGAGAATTCTCAAGTTAGAGAAGAATTGCTTTATGGTCATTATTTCGACAACTGTATGACTGGGAGTTTGGGTGAGGAAGGGCTAGATCAGTGATTTATTTTTTAATTAGATTTACTTGGAAAACATTTAAAAAATTGCAGTCTTCACCCCCAGACACACAGAATCCATAGTGTCTTGAGGAGGTGAGTGTGTGTAGGGCGCACCATGGGTGAGTGACGTCTTGGAGGCACTGGGGTGCTGCTGCCGTATGGCCCTTCTCTTGGTCCTGTTTGCATTTGGGGCCTGTTGTTTATTTCTAGTGGGCGGTGCAGGCCAGGCAGGGTAGGTGGGCATCCTCCCTTCTCTGTAGGTGACACACTAGGGGCATCTTCTCAGAGTAACCAGCTGGGAGCTGGAAACTTCTGTATTTAGAGGCCAGTGTCCATGTCCCCTTCTCTCTTATAGTGTGGTTAAACAATCAAATGTTAATACCAGATGTCGATGTAGCTGTTTTCTCAGGAGTTCTTGGATTCTGAGGCAGAGAGCAGCCCCTCTTCTCTCCACAGTGGGGCTCTGGGGCTGGAGAAGGTGGTGTGCCCAGTCCCCGCGTCCAAGTCCGTTGCTTCTCTCTTACTCTGGTGAAGGTGGCGTGCCCAGCCCCCGCGTCCAAGCCCGTTCCTTCTGTCTTACTCCCGTGAAGGTGGCGTGTCCAGCCCTGCTGCGTCCAACCCTGTTCCTTCTCTGTTGCGCTCCTGCTGCTCCTTTAGGGAGGCCTTTTAGTGTTGCTGGAGCTGGGACTGGTGGCCAATGCCGTGTCTCTGTTCTGAATAGTATGTTTGAAAGCCTGTCGGTGGTAGTGAGGTGCAAAGAAAAAGGAGTCTGAACTTGGCATGCTGTTAGGTTCCTGTGCTGTCAGGAGGTGGAAAGTCTGCAGAGGAGACAACGGACACTTTCTTCCTAGAAATGGACTAATTAACTTGTAGGTTAGCAGACTGAAAGAGCCTGGAGGGATCCATATGTAAGGGCCAAAGGATCCGGCCAGTCATGGCCACTCAACTGGGCCTTGTCATGAAACCCTCTTGAAGGGGAGGCCTCCTTACTGTCTTCCTTTTTCATTTCCAAATTACTCGTCCATAAACTACATCTTATGGTGAATATCCATCTGTTCCAAAGAAGCTGAATGGATCAGAAGGGTAAAATGCTCAGAGGCCAAGGGAGAGCTGTTTTTATTATGGCAATGCTTGTATATAATGTGGCCTGTGTCCATATATTTTGTGTGTGTGTGTGTGTGTGTGTGTGTGTGTGAGAGAGAGAGAGAGAGAGAGAGATAGGGTCTCTGTCACCCATGGCTGAAGTGTGGGGCTGTGATAAAGCCCCCTGCAGCCTCGACCTCGCAGGCTCAAGTGATTCTCCTGAGTAGAGACTCAAGTGGTTCTACTGAGTAGCTGGGACCACAGGCGTGTATCACCATGCCAAATTTTTAAATTTTTTTGTAGGGATGGGGTCCCATTATGTTGCCCAGGCTGGTCTTGAACTCCTGGGCTCAAGATTATACTGTGATAGAATATGAATGGGGGTGAGTGTGTGACTGGTAAGTCTCGGGTATGGTGGTGACATAGTATAAAAATATAAAAGCAATACATATCTCTGTAGAGAATTTGAAGAATATTGAGAAGTATAAGGAAGAAAGTCAAGACCTGAGCTTGACTTTAAAGAATGAATAGGAGTTTGCCAGGTGGACACAGTAGAAAAGGGCATTCTAGGAAGATGGAGAGGGACCCTCCTGAACTGGAAGGTGTTTGCGGTTGCTCAGAGGCTGGGGAGGCAGCCAGACAGCAGCCCTCAACACAGTGCATGCCACGGGCTCTGGGAGGCGGCTGCCACGGCGATGGGTCCTGAGGTCACAAACAGCGGCTGCCAGCCTGGGAAAACACTGGAGTGTGTCCCATGTAGGAGTGGGAGCTTTCGTCCTGTGAAGCTTTTATTTTCCAGGGGTGTGTGTGTGTGTGTGTGTGTACTGCGTCACGATGTACAACATGAATATATTCCATGTTAGCCCAGTGACTTCTGCACACCAGACTGAGGTGTAAATAAGAAGTGAATCAGATGTGGCAAATTCTCCCCTTAGCACTGTGGGGAATAAGTTGATGGTGTGTGTGGCTGGAGGTGGAGATAATTAAGTTGTTATGATGATGTAGGTAAAGAAATGCTGAGACACTCTTGAACTAGAAGTCAGAGCGGTGGCAGTAGGGAGGAGTGACAGTGATGGGGAGGAGCTGGAAATGGACAGGATTTATAAGTGGGCTTTTGATAGGGAGGAGGAGGCAGCTGGTTTCTGCCTTGGAGGGTTAGACAGTGGTGCCCTGCAGCAAGGCAGGGGATACAGGAAGGAGTGGGGTGAGGGCTCTGTATGTGCACAGCCTGTGTGAGGAGAGCCGAGCAAGGTGGGAACATTGTCTCTGATTGACAGTGTCTCTAGTTGGACATTGTTGCAGTGGGTTCAGTGGGTTCAACTCTGATTGGCAGAGCTGGGATTCAGCCGCACGTCGTTAAAGCCAGAGGCAGGTGAGAGTGCCCCGGCAGTGGCTGAAGACAACATTGAGGGAGGAGGTGGAGGAAGGAGATGTAGCAAGTGAAACAAAATGGAAACAAAGTTCACAAGAGAAACCGGGAATGGTGGGGTGGAAGCCTGGGAAGAGAGTGGTTTGTAGGTTCAGTGCTACTGCGAGCCCATGCTAGATGAGTGCCAGTTATGTTCCATGTTTCTCACAAGAAACACAGAGGTGGCATCTGTTAAGGGCTGTGGTGGGGGTTGAATGAGGCGATGCGTGGAGAGCACAGAGTGGGCGTGCCTGGGTGTGTGATCATCATGGTGTGGCCAGTGGTGGTGATGGGAGGGGCAGCCACTCACCAGCTCGCTCTCTCTCCAGCCCGTGCAGCCTGCCAGGACTCTTCCAGACACGGGATTTGTCGCTGAACAACGCAGAGCTGATGCAGACATGTGGGTAAAGATGTTGTCCATCCAGTCGCACGCACCGGCCAGCTTGCTTTTATTTATCTTCTGTACTTTGCCTTTGCTGCTTGAGAGTTCTGTAAACAATTATTAATAAAGAAAGAGGCAGGTTTTATGTGGAAACTGCTGGGAGAGGAGAGGATTTCACTGAATGCAAACAGGAGGAAGGAGCAGATGTTAACCCTAGGCGTCCGGAAGCAGGGTTGAGTCAGCAGCGCCTTGGTCTTAGGAAGAGGCCGGGATGGATAGGTTGAGCCCGGAGTGGCCGTTTCTGTTTCTCCGCCTGCACACCCACTTCCCAGGCTCACAGGGGTTTCCTTTGTGATGCAGGAGGAAGCACAGTGGGAAGAGGAGAGCACAGGCAGGGCTGACGAACATGATGATTCTCAGACAGAAACTGCATAAGGTCATATGTGAGGAGCAAACTCCCTTTTGTCTTAAGGAAGAAACAATTCATTTTGGTGATGTTTCTTTTGTTACAGTGGCCGGCCATCAGGTTGCATTAATGAAATGGAAAAGTAGTGTTTCAAGATAGGGGACAAGTCTGCTGGGCGGGGACAGAGCCTGCAGTGTGGAATGCTTGCCAATCAGCCATTCATCCAAGGGGCGTTTGTTGACCTTTGTCCTTGTTAAAGGACAGCGCACCTGCTGTGTACTAGAACGTCTGAGCGTGAGAGTTGAGAGTACCTGCTGTGTACTAGAACGTCTGAGCCTGAGAGTTGAGAGTCCCTGCTGTGTACTAGAACGACTGTGAGAGTTGAGAATCCCTGCTGTGTACTAGAACGTCTGAGCATGAGAGTTGAGAATCCCTGCTGTGTACTAGAACGACTGAGCGTGAGAGTTGAGAGTCCCTGCTGTGTACTAGAACGTCTGAGCCTGAGAGTTGAGAGTCCCTGCTGTGTACTAGAACTTCTGAGCCTGAGAGTTGAGAGTCCCTGCTGTGTACTAGAACGTCTGAGTGCGAGAGTTGAGAATCCCACGCTGCAGGGACGTTGCTGTTCTCTCAGAAGCTGTGTAGTCCCTTCCCTCCCCCCAACCTCCATTTACATTCCGTTCATTGCATCTTAGATGTTGGGCTGTACAAATCATTGTGGGCTCACATTCTAAATTAAAAGAACAGTGCACATTCAGGGACAGTGGTGTATTCTTATTTTTTTATTTTTATTTTTTGAGATGGAGTCTTGCTCTGTTGCCCAGGCTATAATGCATTGGCACGATCTTGGCTTACTGCAAGCTCCGCCTCCTGGGTTCAAGTGATTCTCCTGCCTTAGCCTCCTGAGTAGCTGGGACTACAGGCGCCCGCCACCATGCCTGGCTAATTTTTGTATTTTTAGTGGAGACGGGGTTTCACTATGTTGGCCAGGCTGGTCTCGAACTCCTGACTTCGTGATCCATCCACTTCGGCCTCCCAAAGTGCTGGGATTACAGGCATGGGCCACCATGCCTGGCCTATGACAGTGGTGTATTTTTAAAGGAAATCATGTTATGTTGGTTATTGAAGAATTTTATTCATTCATTCATTCATTCATCATTCATTCTTTCATTTTGAGATGTAGTCTCGCTCTGTCACCCAGGCTGGAGTGTAGGGCGCAGTCTCGGCTCACTGCAAGCTCCGCCTCCCGGGTTCACAACATTTTCCTGCCTCAGCTTCCCCAGCAGCTGGGACTATGGCGCCCGCCACCACGCTTGGCTAATGTTTTTGTATTTTTAGTAGAGACGGGGTTTCACCGTGTTGGCCAGGATGGTCTCGATCTCCTGACCTTCTGATCTGCCCGCCTTGGCCTCCCAAAGTGCTGGGATTATAGGCGTGAACCACCGTGCCCGGCCAAAGAATTTTATTTTAATTAATTAATCTATTTTTTTGAGATGGAGTCTTGCTCTGCTGCCCAGGCTGTAGTGCAGTGGCACGATCTTGGCTCACTGCAACCTCTGCCTCCTGGGTTCAAGCAGTTCTCTTGCCTCAGCCTCCCAAGTAGCTGGGATTACAGGCATGTGCCACCACACCCAGCTAATTTTTTTGTATTTATTGTAGAGATGGGGTTTCGCCATGTTGGCCAGGCTGGTCTCAAACTCCTGACCTCAAGTGATCCTCCCGCCTTGGCCTCCTAAAGTGCTGTGATTACAGGCGTGAGCCACCACCCCGGCCCCTAGACATTTTAATTATGTCTTTTCTACTCTGAAAAAAGTTTTAAGAAAAAGTTGTATAGTTCCGTAAGTTGTAGTATGTAAGAGGTTTACAATTCCATGTAGATTTTTGGATCACTTTTGAAAAAAGGCCATTGGAATTCTGATAGTTACTGCACTGAATCATCAGGTCACGCTGGGGGGTGTTGCTGTCGTAAAGACACTGTGTCTTTTGATCCGTGAATATGGGATTTTTTCCCTCCACTTATTTAGGTCTTCGGTTTCTTTCAACAGTGTTTTGTGGTTACAGGGTACAAGTTTTACACTTCTTTGGTTAAATTTGTTGCTAAATATTCTTTTTCATGCTGTTTTAAATGGAAATGTTTCCTTAATCTTTTTCAGATTGTTCATTGCTTGTGTATGATGATGATACAGCTGACTTTTGTATATTGATCTTGTATCATGCAGCTCTGCTGAATTGATTGACTGACTGACTGAAGACCTTGTTGCATACCACGAGATGGTTCTTCATGGAGTTGTATCTCATTCTGAGGTTCCTACTTGGCAAAAGACAGGCTGGTAACAGGTGTCCTGATGTCTACTGCCACTTGGATTATTCATTTTGTAGAAACAGAACAGATGAGTGTTGTGAGAGGTCACAAATAACTAAGCGATTGTTGAGTAGGAGCTTCACACTGAAGTGAAACAGCCGCTTCCCGGATTTCTCCGTCTTCTCTGTTTCCCAGTGTCCATGACGCTGATCATAAAATGGTGAGGCCAACAGTGAGCTCGAGACAAGTAGATCACAATATATTCATGTTTCCTTTTGAGTTTTGCCATTAGACTGTGATGCTGATTTGGAATTCTGTGGGTTTACTAAGAGCTAGAAATAAATTGGTCATCTATATGCGCCTGATTTAGGCTTTCTGAAAGGTTGGTCTTATGTCTTCATTGGTCAGGATTTCAGATGTGTGTGTGTGTGTGTGTGTGTGTGTGTGTGTGTGTGTGTGTGTGGTGTTTAAGTGACCATCAGAGCCTCTTGTTCCCTATCAAGGCTTGTTTTAGTGAAGCCACGCAGGGAGTTGGTGTTTGTTGCTCAGGGAGCTTGTGAACTCGGCCAGCGCTGGTTGGGGTCTTGTGGAGCCGGGCCTCCTGCGGGAGGGAGGCAGGTATTGCACAGTCCAGCACTGTCCTTCCTCCACCTTCTCCTGTGTGTTATTGGGGCTGTTTTCACTGTTGGCTTTTGTGTCACTTTCTCTAGTTTGATTTCATGCCTTTGTCCTCCTCTAATTTTCAGGTATTTCCCAGTTTCTGATCTACAGCTTCCTTTGTTTTTTTGTTATAGCTGTGTATCTGTTTACTTTCAAACACGAATTGTTTTTGCCATTCCCCTGGATCCGGTGAGGAAGGGAAGGTTTTGGCAGGAGTCGGATGCCTTCTCTGAGGACTGAAGGTTCTCCTGCCTTCCATAGTTGGCTTTTGTTCTTTAGCAAAGGAGTTTGATTCCTATCAGGGCAGGCATTATGGAAAGGGAAGAACGGTTGTGTGAAATCGTTCCCTCTTGTTCTCGTTCTGCATTCATCCACTTTGCACCTTCTTCTGCTAAATGGTATAAAGAGAATTGTTTGGGAACATTCATTTTGTTTCCTGTTTCGTTTTTTCCTGTAGTAAAAAGAAACATTTGCACTGAAGAAGGAAGCCTGGTTTTCCTTCTAGTTCCTCCTCAGGCTCACCTCAGTTCTGAAGTTTGCTTAGTTGCCTTTATTCCCTGGAGCCTTCTCTTTCACTTTAAATCAGAGAAAACGAAATGAATAGCACCCCACCCTTAAAAAAAAAAACACCAAAAACAGGAAACAAATAACTGCACCTTCTATGCCCCCAGCCCGAAAAAATCGAAATAACCGGCCCACCTTGTCCGCCCCCAACCTGAAAAAACGAAGGAGACCAAGGTCAGGAGAATGGTTTGATCAGAGTGGATAGGTGACCTGTCTGCACCAGCTGGCCTTGGGATTGTGGGGCTCCTGGCACCATTGTGGGAGTGGAATCCAATTGGCTGTGTCTTTTTTTGACTGAGAACTAAAATGAGATGAGGCTGGATGGTAGGTCTTTAGTGTTCCCTTTAAGTCCTCTAAAGTTACATTGTAAGATTTTTAAGCCATAATAATAGCAGATTCATGTTCATGTTTTCCATTTCCAGTTTCAAGACTGATCGTGGTGAAGAGTGTGGGCCCTGGAGCCAGCCAGCCTGGTTTCAAGTCTTGGCCCCACCATTTAAAATGTGACCTTGATTAAATTTCTCACACTTCTAGGGCCTCAGTTTTCTCATGTGCAAAGGGGAGATAATAATGATACCTACTCTGTGGGATTATTGTGAGGATAAAGTGAGTTGATGCTAGATAAAACCATATGAAATTGTCAATATTGGACTCTTTCTTTTTTGGACTTTTTTTTTTTTTTTAAATAGTTTGAGCTTGTGTTTTGTTGTAAGAAATCCTTGAGAGCCCTTTGTACACTTCGGCCAGTCTCCTCCTCTCTTCGAATGGTAACACATTGGAGAACTGTGGCCTTAATAGAACGTCACAGCCAGGATGTGGACACGGTATCGCTGACCAGTCTTACTCAGGTTGCCTGAAGTTTACTTGTACATGTGTGTTAGAGAGAGAGATTGATTGATTTGAGTTCTGTGCGTGTTCACCACTGGGGGCCCCCGTCCCTGCCGTGTTGCGGTGCTGAATAGTTCCATAATCGCAAGGATCGGCCCTTTGCCCTTTTCTAGCCACATTTGCCCCTTCCAGCCCATCTCCCCACCCTGGTCCCTAACCCCTGAGAACCACTAATTTGTCCTCCATTTGAAAAATTTGTCATAAGAGTGTCATATAAATGGAATCGTAGAAATGTAACCTTTTCGATTGGCCTTTTTGCTCAGCGTAATGTTTGCTCTGTTTTGTTGCTGAGTGGTCTCTGTGGTGTGGGTGGACTCAGCTTATTTATCCATGGTGAGAAACACACATTCACCCGTCCACACCCAAAGACTGGGCTTGGAGACACACAGAACAGCAGAAATGAGACTTTTTTCTTTCTCTCTCTCTTTTTTTTTTTTTTTTTTTTTTTTGAGACAGAGTTTTGCTCTTGTCACCCAGCCTGGAGTGCAGAAGTGTGATCTTGGCTTGCTGCAACCTCCGTCTCCTGGGTTCAAGTGATTCTCCTGCTTCAGTCTCCCGAGTAGCTGGGATTACAGGCGTGCACCACCACGCCTGGCTAATTTTGTATTTTTAGTACAGACGGGGTTTCTCCACGTTGGCCAGGCTGGTCTCGAACTCCCAACCTCAGGTGATCTGCCTGACTCAAAGTGCTGGGATTATAGGTGTGAGCCACTGCGCCCAGCCAGGAAGCAAGATTTTTAATGGCAGTCTTGCAAGATCAGGTGCCTGGTAGGCAGGTACACCCGGGGCAGTCACAGCAGGTAGTTTATCTCCTCTAATGCAAGTCCCTCCCCCAGTTCCTCACTGGTCGAGTACTATGGGGTTACAATCTTCCCGGAGGTCGCCTGAGTTTCATTATCCCGTTGTACCCTGTCCCCTTACCCGCTTACAAGGTTGTACCCCGTCCCCTTACCCGCTTAAGTTTTGATTTCCCAATACTGAAACTTTCTTCCCATTTATGGGCTGACCCCTCTTCTACTTTTTGTTCGCTTATTGTGACCTTCTAGGTGCACGAGCCGTGTGGTTTGTTACATCCACAGGCTGGCTGCCATTGCGTAGATTTATCATGCCTGGAAAATGGACCATTTAAAACGTTTTCTTACACCATCGAAGCACATCTGGGCTGATTCCAGTTTCTGGTGCTTATGAATAAAACAGCTATGAACAACTGAATGGAGGTTATTGGACCATTTTTGACCTCTAGTAATGGTGGGCTCACATGTTTGAGTCGAGTTGGGTCAGGTGCTGAGTGCCTGCTGCTGCAGGCACCACCTTGTGCTTTCAGGTTAACTCTAACCACACATCTCATGCCTTCTCTGTGCATGTATTTGAAGTTACTGAAAAAGTATTTATCAAGAAAGCCACAGCTCCGCACTAGTCTCTTAAAACCCATCCGTATGCTCCTGTACTCATGAAAGGAATGCACTGCGGGCCGTTCTGTGGGAAGCAGGGAAAAGACAGACCTGGCCCTGAGACAGGCTGGTGTGACTGCCGTTCGGAGCCCAGGGTTAATGATGCTGGTTAGTCAGCCAGTGTCGGGGGCAGATGCCCATCGTCAGTGGCTCCCCTGTGGACCCTCCCACCCAGCCTAACGCGAATGAAAATCATTGTTTGCATAAGGTCATAGCTCTGGCTAGCAGCGTTTTGAGACCAAGGCCAGTGTAGGGACCTGTCTTTGCTAACATGGACTCCTGGGCTCTGAGGGTGTTGGGAAGGTGGCTCACGGGAGGGAGCTGAGGGGCCTGAGCTCACAGCTGTGAAACCAGCGTGGCCCTTGGTTGTCTGAAGGAGCAGCGGTGTGGGACAGCCACAGGCCTCGTGGTTTTTCTCTGCTGTCAGTTGGGGTTAGTCAGTGTGGATGGAAAGAATTGCTCATCTTAGCGGATTGAAGACTATGGTTAGCAAGCAGTTGTAGATCTCCTGATTGAAAAAAGTGATTATTGATGTGCTTTGATATAAAGAAAGAGAAAAAGAAAAAAGTGATTAAAGTGGGAGTGAATTAAACATTAATACAGTTGTGTCAGTCAGAGTCTCCTGAAACTTGTGATTCTCTTAGGGGAGAAAAGGGAGACTGTAATAAAAACATGAGCAATCTTGAACTTCCGTTCCTTTCCAAAAATAAGCATCAGGTCTGCCCAGCTTCCTTCCCAGGGAGGCTGTGATTCTGTTTCGGACGGTGCTCGTGGCTGTGACTGTTCGTCGAGAGCAGTGAGTAAAGCAGCTCTCATGCAACAAAGCGAGGGGAGAGCCCAGGGCGTTGGAAGAGGTCGGGTGCGATTGGGTCAGCGCGAATATCGTGTTATTACTTGACATATTGAAAAGTGTGTTTATTACTGACCCATAGTCGCACCTGTTAGTGGAGTCCGGTAGGATGCCTCAGTCCGTGGATGCCTTGTTTACCGATGAGACCAGGGTGGTTACTGTGTCCATCCCCTCAAATACCACTTCTTTTTGGTGATAACATCCAAGTTCCTTTTTTTTAAAATTGCTTTTTTTAAAAGAAAAATTCTGTAAAAAAATTCTTTTAATGGTTTGGATATTCTTAGGGTCTCAGTCGCTGGCCCAGGTGGAGTGCAGTGGTGCCGCCCAAACTGACTGCAGCCTTGGGATATTCTTAGGGTCTCAGTCGCTGGCCCAGGTGGAGTGCAGTGGTGCCGCCCTAACTGACTGCAGCCTTGAGCTTCTGTGCGGAAGTGATCCTCCCACCTCGGCCTCTTCAAGTTCTGGGATTATAGGTTTGGCCTAGAGCTCTTTCTTCTTAGGTAACTTTAACTTTTTACCCGTTGATTGTATTAAATAATTTTCTTTCCCTATCCCTAACGTGGCAACTAACCCACTTAAAGGGGTTGATGAGAGTAAGGAGTCCATAATGGTAAGAGCATTTAAAACCTCGCATTGCTCCACCATTCAGAGAGAGCCGCCATTAGTACCTCCTGGGTTTCCTAACACAGAATGTGTGTAGCCGACTCCTTAGCACCTGGGTTATCATCTTGTCCTGTTGCCATTTCCATAGGTAGAAGCAACTCCCTGTTGTTTTAACTGGATTCTGGTTTCGGTTACCCCCACCCCTGCCCCAAGACATGGATGGGCAGTGGTCCTGTCATCACACACTGACCCTTCGTGTCTCACCTCCACCCCCAGACATGGACGGGTGATGGTCCCATCCCTGACTCCGTCATCACACACTGACCCTTCGTGTCTCAGCCCCACCCCCAGACATGGACGGGTGATGGTCCCATCCCTGACTCCGTCATCACACACTGACCCTTCGTGTCTCACCCCCACCTCCCCGACATGGATGGGTGATGGTCCCATCCCTGACTCCGTCATCACACACTGACCCTTCGTGTCTCAGCCCCACCCCCAGACATGGACGGGTGATGGTCCCATCCCTGACTCCGTCATCACACACTGACCCTTCGTGTCTCACCCCCACCCCCCGACATGGATGGGTGATGGTCCCATCCCTGACTCCGTCATCACACACTGACCCTTCATGTCTCCATGGTCTCTGTCTGCACTCAGCCTCCACAGGCCTGTTGATTCCTGAGTTGCTGTAGGCAGGAGCTGACAGTAAGAAGTGTAGCCTGGTGCTTTTCTGTTTGACAACATAGCTTGTTTATAGTCGTGGTGGTGGTTTTGATGTGAACATGTATTCTAAATGAAGCTTTTTTTCACACCTTAGAAAATGTCTTTACTTGGGAGGCTGAGGTGGGAGGACCCCTTGGGCCCAGGAGGTTGAGGCCGCAGTGAGCTGTGTTTGCACCACTCCATTCCCAGCCTGGGCAACACAGTGAGACCCTGTCTCTTAAAAAAAAATCTGTAATGTTTATTCCAAATATTTTAGAGGCTCTGGATTGGTACTGTCTTCCAGAGATAATGGGATCAGTTACTGAGATTGTCTCTCAATCAGAAAGAAAAGACCTTCAGACCAGAATTTTCTCTTCCCAACTTGCTTTCTATACCCTGTGGGACCCTAAGACAACAGAAAACTGAGTTTTGTTTCACTTTTAACTGATGTTTTTCACTTTCACCTGATTTGGGCCCAGTTTCTTCATACGTGGGAAACAGCAGCTGCATTAAAGCAGCAGTTCTCACCGGCGTGTTTTGCCCTTTAGTGGACATCGTCTGGAGGCATTTTTGGTTGCCAGGATTTGCTGGGTGGCCTTACTGGCATCTAGAAGACCGACGCTGCTCAACCCTGTTGGCGTGCTGAACCCAAATGCCAGTGGCACTGAGCTTGCAAATCGTTGGACTCATGATGCTTTGAGTGCTCTCAGGACTCTGGAGGTCGATGCTGGGGTTCCTCGCTGGCTTCCTGCTGCTGATGCTCTTCCCCTCTCTGAGCTCTTTTACGGAAAGCTTCGTGGCACACTTGCTGCTTTTCACTGAAACCAGGCTGTGTGGTGACTAGAAGCTGCGTATTCACATTTATTTTTATTGATTGATGGATTGAGGCTGCTGTGCAGTGGTGTGAGTAGCTCCGGCTACAGGCGCACGCCACCATGCCCAGCTAATTTTTTGAATTTTTTATAGAGATGGGGACTCGCCGTGTTGCCCAGGCTGGTCTCCAACTTCTGGGCTCAAGCAATCCGCCTGCCTCAGCCTCCTGAAGTGCTGGGATTACAGGCGTGAGCCAGCACACCCATCACACACTTATTTTTAATGGTCCTTGAGGTTAATGGCAGCTTTGAACAATCCTGTCCAGGAGTGTAAGGAGGAGAAACCTCACTCCATCTTCCAGGAGTGTAAGGAGGAAAAACCTCACTCCATCTTTGCAAAACGCACGTACCAGGAGTGTTGCTCAGGAAACACGCGATTCTCTGGGATGCTAAGTGCAGAGCCGGGGAACCCTGCACCAGCAAGCCCTGTCCTGGGAGCTGCCTTCAATCCTGTCTGTGCTTCCTTCCCTGGTTCTGCACACGGAAGTGTTTGGAGTTGGAGGAGAGCCTGATGTTTGGATGGGACTGAAGTAACATGGGTATAGATTTTTTTCCCCCCATTTAGACTGGTTTGTTTTATTCTTGGAGTCCCCAGAGCTCTTCAGGGAAATTATATAGTTTTATTCAGCTGCCCTTTTTTTTTTTTTTTTAAGACGAGTTTCGCTCTGTCACCCAGGCTGGAGTGCAGTGGTGCAGTCTCGGCTCACTGCAACCTTTGCCTCCCAGATTCAAGGGATTCACCTGCCCCAGCCTCCCAAGTAGTTGGGGTTACAGGCACAAGCCACCACACCTGGTTAATTTTTTGTATTTTCAGTAGAGACGGGGTTTTGCCCTGTTGGCCAGGCTGGTCTTGAACTCATGACCTCAAGTGATCCGCCCACCTCGGCCTCCCAAAGTGCTGGGATTACAGGCGTGAGCCACCATGCATGGCCTTATTCAGCTTTTTAAAAAAATGGTACTGCAGTATAATCTTTTCCTCTTAAAATACTCAGTGGAAATGAAAACCACCTTATCTTTTTTTGCACCTTTTATGTAGTTTAAAACTTAATATGCTTCTTAAACTTAAAATTAGCCTTTTAAGGCTGGGCATGGTGGCTCATGCCTGTAATCCTAATACTTTGGAAGGCCGAGGTGGGTGGAACACCTGAGGTCAGGAGTTCCAGATCAGCCGGGGGTGGGTGGCGAGCGCCTGTAATCCCAGCTACTCGGGAGGCTGAGGTAGGAGAATCGCTTGAACCCAGGAGGGGAGGTGGAGGTTGCAGTGAGCTGAGATCACGCCACTGCACTCCAGCCTGGGGGACAAGAGTGAAACTCTTGTCTCCAAAAAAAAAAAAAAAAAAGCCTTTTAAAAACTTAGCTTACTGGTAATGTTTTGTTTCTGTGGCGAGATTGCCCACTTGGGTTATTTGGTTTCTTACGTATAAAAAGCCCCAGAGCCTCTAAAATCTGGTTTTATGGTGATTTCACAAGATTGTATCAGTGTCATCTACTCTTTTTTTGTGCTGGACTTTGGATTTACCTTTAAGTAGTTGTAATTGCTGCATTTTGACGTAAAAGTATTTGATGAATGAAGTAAGTTTTGGCCTTGGCACAGTGACCAGGAGCTCAGCAGTGGGTCATGGGAGAGGAAGGGCGATGGAATAAACCGTGTGGACCAAATGGAGGGAGACGAGAGCGATGAAAGAACTGAGGCTGAAAATATTATTGACATGAACTAATCTCACTCTCTTGTTTCAGAATATATACAGCCCTGCTCTGGGACACACCTCCATTGGATTTAAAAGACAGTCCTCGTCAGCACTGACTTTCAGCTATGGAATCGGTAAATACTCATTGCATTCTCTATCAATTTATGTTTTTGTCATTGATTTGTAAAAATAAGTATCAAAATAATGTGTGAGTGTCCAGGTTGGTTTTCTTGGACTTGATAGAGTTTTGTCGAAATGTTGTGAATTTTGTTCTGGATTTCACTTAGAGTGTATTCAGAGTGGTAACAGGTAAGCGTTTTTGGATTAATGAATGGGATCCTTGGTGTCACAGTGAGAAGAAATCTGCTGAAAAATTAAATAGGTTGTTAATAGCCTATAAAAGAAGTTTATTTCCTCTCGTCCTCCTTTAATTTTCTTCATCCTCAGATGGTCTGGTGATGACTGAGACCCCCACCCCATGCTGTGTGTTGTGTGCTCTGAGCATGTTGTGTTAACAGTTTGCGTGAGGATTCTGTATTCTGGGAGCTGTTCTGCTCGTTAGGATCCTGGTGGTCTTCCCGGGTTGTCCTTGGATGAGGATTCTGTATCCTGGGAGCTGTTCTGCTCGTTAGGATCCTGGTGGTCTTGCCGGGTTGTCCTGGGATGAGGATTCTGTATCCTGGGAGCTGTTCTGCTCGTTAGGATCCTGGTGGTCTTGCCGGGTTGTCCTGGGATGAGGATTCTGTATCCTGGGAGCTGTTCTGCTCGTTAGGATCCTGGTGGTCTTGCCGGGTTGTCCTGGGATGAGGATTCTGTATCCTGGGAGCTGTTCTGCTCGTTAGGATCCTGGTGGTCTTGCCGGGTTGTCCTGGAATGAGGATTCTGTATCCTGGGAGCTGTTCTGCTCGTTAGGATCCTGGTGGTCTTCCCGGGTTGTCCTTGGATGAGGATTCTGTATCCTGGAGGCTGTTCTGCTCGTTAGGATCCTGGTGGTCTTGCCGGGTTGTCCTGGGATGAGGATTCTGTATCCTGGGAGCTTTTCTGCTCTTGTTAGGTTCCTGGTGGTCTTGCCGGGCTGTCCTGTGCTTCTGGGCATAGTGCTGCTGCTGAACCCTCTAGATGGCTATTCTGGCTTTTCCTAGGAGCTGGAGACCAGTGTGTATGGTTGGCAGGTAAGGAGTGGGAGCTTGGTTCGCCAGCCCTGACTCGTTGCCTCCTCCTGGGAGTCACTGGCATGTTTTTTGAGAGGAGCGGCAGCAGTCTCCAAAAAGACTTTGGCCTTGGCTCTGAGCAAGCACGTGTCGCTGTAGGGCAGAGTCCTCCCTCCTTCCAGAGACGCATGGTGAACTGGCAGGTTATTTTCTCTGATATGTGGATTGACAGCAGTTGAAGAGAAAACTTGGCTAAATTAAATTTTCATATTTTGGCCAGGTATGAGTCATGGTTTTAAAGTGAACAGTCCAAAAATACATAATCTGTTTTGTGTTGTCACTCCTAGCAAACGTGAAAGAACCTTTCCTGCAGCTTCTTTCGGGAGCTTCATAGTTTGGTGTATCTGTCCTTTATCTCAGTCGCCTGGAGTCAGGCCACTTTAAAATACACCTGACTGCTGTCTTTCATATGACTGAATTCTTTCCTTGGAAATAGAGGTGAGGTTTGAAGGAAAGGGAATCTGAGATATCCTTGAAAATAGGTCTAGAATTGTCTTCTCTTAATCTGTGGGATGGTTTGTAGTTAGAATGAAGCCAGCCTGGGTAGTGGGCATGTTCGTGATCAGGTGAGACATTTTTCAAGATCTGGAGGTGGACTGAGCCTGGTTGTGATAAAAGGGGTGCCATGGAGGGGCCAGGTACATGGGAAAAGGGGGGCAGCGATGAGGGAGCACCCCACACCCCAGGGTCTGAGCTGTGCCTCTTTGTGAAAAGGATACTGCTGACCTTAATGTATGACAAGGAAAAGCAAAATGCTGCATTTTCTTTTTTAATTTTTTTTTTTTTTTTTGTAGAAACAGAGTCTTGTTACGTTGTCCAGGCCTGTCTTGAACCCCTGCTCTCAAGCAATCCTCCTGCCTCAGCCTCCCAAAGTGCTGGGATTACAGGTGTGAGCCACCACACCTGGCCAAAATGCTGCTTACTAGTGTGAAAAATAAAAGTATTAATCAGCAATTAGTGGCCAGGCACAGTGGCTCATGCCTGTAATCCCAGCACTTTGAGATGTCAAGGTGGGTGGATCACTTGAGGCCAGGAGTTCCAGACCAGCCTGGCCAACATGGTGAAACCCCATCTCTGTTAAAAATGTAAATATTAACCGGACGTGGTGGCGAATGCCTGTGATCCCAGCTAGTTGGGAGGCTGAGGCAGAAGCGTTGCTTGAACTGGGAGGCGGTTTCAGTGAGCCAAGATCACAGCACCGCACTCCAGCCTGGGCGACAGAGCAAGACTCTGTCTCTGGACAAAAAAAAAAAAATCGATGGATTCAAAATACAGGCTTCTCTGATTAAAGGGGAGCAAGCTATCAGCAACTCTGCTGACAGGACCTGGAATTGGCCTAAATGTCTAGCACTCTAGTGGATTGAGAACAATAGATGTACTGATACTTAGGTTTAATGACATAGGAAATGTTGGCATTTTTGACCATGCCACAGTAATAATCTAAGGTGTTTAATGCCATTTGTCACTTTTGTGAACTATAGATCCTCAGTATTGATTTTGTCTTTTGTTTGCCTGTGGTGGTTAGATTGAATACGAGGAAGACCCTTAGCATGAGGTCTGTTGTGGCCTCCCATCAGGGAGACTGCAGTGTTGCTACAGAGAGGCCCTCCTGAGCAGAGGTTGGGCGCAGTGTGACCAGAGGCGCCATGACCCACATGGGCATGTGAGGGCCTCCTGAGGACCTCATTGAGGCTGGTTCTCCTTTTTTTTTTTTTTTTTTTTTTTTTTTTTAAACAGAGTCTAGCTCTGTTGTGCAGGGCCTGGAGTGTAGTGGTGCAATCTCGGCTCACTGCAACCTCCACCTCCCAGATTCAAGAGTTTCTCCTGCCTCAGCCTCCCGACTAGCTGGGATTACAGGTACCCACCACCACACCCAGCTGGTTTTTGTGTTTTTAGTAGAGATAGGGTTTCACTGTGTTGGCCAGGCTGGTCTTGAATGCCTGTTCTCCATTGTTTTATCTGGCATTAAAATGCAGGGTTTAAAAAAAGAATAGCTCGCCGGGCACAGTGGCTCACACCTGTAATCCCAGCACTTTGGGAGGCCGAGGCGGGTGGATCATGAGGTCAGGAGATCGAGACCGTCCTGGCTAACACGGTGAAACCCCATCTCTACTAAAAATACAAAAAATTAGCCGGGCGTGGTGGCGGGCGCCTGTAGTCCCAGCTACTTGGGAGGCTGAGGCAGGAGAATGGCGTGAACCTGGGAGGCGGGGCTTGCGGTGAACCGAGATCGCGCCACTGCACTCCAGCCTGGGCGACAGAGGGAGACTCCGTCTCAAAAAAAAAAAAAGAATAGCTGGCCAGGTGCAGTGGCTCCCGCCTGTAATCCCAGCACTTTGGGAGGAAGGGGTGGGTAGATCACTTGAGCTCAGGAGTGCGAGACCAGCCTGAGTAACATGACAAGACCGCATCTCTACAAAAAATAAAAAAATGAGCCAGGCATGGTGGCATGCATGCACCTGTGGTCTCAGCTACTTGGGGAGGCTGAGCGGGGAGGAAGGATCACTTGAGCCCAGGAGGTTGAGGCTGCAGTGAGCTATGATCACACCACTGCACTCCAGCCTGGGCCGCAGGGTGAGACCCTGTCCCAAATAAAGAAGGAGAAGAATGTTACAGGTGCTCTGATATTTTTCATGTTGGTATTTGTGTCGTTCCCGTGTTTCACTTTGGTTCCTTGGGGTGGAATGTGAGCCGTTGAGATGAGCTCCACCGTCGCTTCTTCAGTACACGCTGCTGTGCTCTTTTCTCCCATCCGGGCATGACTTAGGTGCCCAGCTTGGGTGGATTCTAGGCTGGTCCTGCCCTGAGGTTGGGCCAGGTGTGGCCGCAGTGACACAGGGTCCCCGATAGCCTTGTGTGATGGGCTGACTGGTGCTAGCTCTGTGGCCCTGGCCCCTCCCTTCCCCTCTCCGAGCCTCAGTCTCCTACCCAGGACAGTGGTCACGGTCATATCTACTGTAAAGACTTCCTTAGAGATTAAATAACACTTTACAGAAACAAAACTGCATGAAAATAGAGGCTTTAAAACAATTTTAGTTTGTAAATTGTTTCTCCACTATAAAAGTAGTTGAAGCTGACATCTTTCTTGGCAAAACAGAAGGGTTAGTCCTCTCAGGCGGTGCGGCTGCGTGGCCCCCGATGACCCCAGCACGCGGTTCCCAGTGAGTGTGGCCGTGAGTGACAGCGGGCTGCTGACCCTCACAACATGTGGGTGTTCCATTTGTGCTTGCTGTGAAATGGGACTTTCAAATTACCTTTCCCAAAAATTGGGGGTTTTGAAAGTGGTTTGTTAATGATAACAAAGGCAGTGTTGTTCATATGAAAAGAGGCTTGGACTTAATGTTTTACATTTTTAATTGACATCTCTATTCAAGATAGAAAAGTAATCAGGTTCTGTCTTGCTGAAATGTTGAACTTGTAAGGCAGGTGCGATCGTGCGCCTCGGTGTCCCCGAGTGCGCAGTTCGAGCAGCTGTGCCTTTGGCATCCTGGAGGGTGTGCAGGCCCGTGGCGGAGGGTGTGCAGGCCCGTGGTGGTGGCTGGGCTGGAAGTCGGCTCAGCCAGAGCCAAGCCCCCTCTGCTTGCTGTTGGTGTGCTGGGGTCCCTGTCTGGGTGGCCAGGTTGGAGGTGGGGAGGGGCAGGGCTGCTGTCTTTGGTACCACCCTCCTGCCTCCCCCCAGTCTGGCCTTGAAAGCAGAGAGAGGCTCTTTCTGGGCAGGCCCCTGTGCACCCTAGGGTGTTGTGGGAGTGCAGAGTCTCCCTGGCACCCTCACCCCCTGGGGTGCTTGTCGGCTGTTTCTGTGTCCAGCCGTAGAATGCTCCAGGGGTTCCTCGCGGCTGCTGACAGCCACAGGACTAGGTTTGCAGGCCTGTAAGGGATTTGTAGGTGCCAATGTGAGTTCACTTCCATTTCCTTTTTTTTTTTTTTTTTTTTGAGACAGTCTGGCTGTCGCCCAGGCTGGAGTGCAGTGGCTCGACCTCGGCTCACTGCAAGCTCCGCCTCCCGGGTTCACACCATTCTCCTGCCTCAGCCTCCCGAGTAGCTGGGACTGTAGGCGCCCGCCACCACGCCCGGCTAATTTTTTGTATTTTTAGTAGAGACGGGGTTTCATCGTGTTAGCCAGGATGGTCTCGATCTCCTGACCTCGTGATCTGCCCACCTCAGCCTCCCAAAGTGCTGGGATTACAGGCATGAGCCACTGCACCCGGCCCACTTCCATTTTCAACATAAGTTTTTGTTAGGATTTAGAAACAGGTAACACCATACTTCCATTATTATCAAAGAAATATGCGTAGTAATTATGCCAAGATAAATAACTCCACTGTTTAGTAGAATCAGTTTTTTATTTTAGAGTTCGGAGGAATTATCTGTGGCTAGGCCTCTTTAAACTGCAATAACTTATAGAAGATGCTGTGTCATTTAAGTTAGACTTGTTCATGTGAAAACGGGCACTTGTGGCTGAGTGGCGCCCCCTCCTACTCCCTCCCCCTCCAGGCTCTGGTTGATGGGCAGAGAGTCCCAGGGCCTGGGGGAGGGTTTGGAACATTGGAGCTCCCCATTGGGAGCTCTGGCTGTCAGCTGTTTTCTCTCATGTGTGCTTTTAGCTGGAATCCCTCTCTGGGTGCTGGGACCTCTGCTGACCTGTGACCTCTGCTGTCCTCTGTCCTCTGCTGACCTGGGAAGCATGGAGAGGTCCTGCTGGGGGACTGAGAATGGCTTTTTGTTTGTAGGTTATAATATTGCGGTTATTGTATTTCTTTTGTTAACTACAGTGATTCTCATGGGGCCAGTGTTTTGTTTTTTTAATACCATCATTTTTTACAGCTGGCTTAAGGGAATTTTTTCCTCTATGTTTTTGTATCTGAGGGTGAAAAACATTTTGCCTGGATCTAGCATAAGAGTACTCAGTAAGTTCTGTTTAAATTGAAGTGAACTTTATGGATGCAAAAACACCAATGTACCTTTTTCCTGTCCCGCTTGTTTCTTCCCAGATGTAATTGGGTTCCTGTAGCAAATGGGGTAAGGGCTCTGCGTGTCTTAACACATCATTGCCACCAAAAGGCCCATTTACAACTTGCTTAGATTTTGTTGAGAAGAAGAGGAAGGTAGGAGGAAGGAGATGGAGGGTCCGGTGTGGCCTGAGCACCCCAGTACCTGGCTGAGGGGAGGGATGGGGCACGGCCAGGAGACTCTGGGAGGCATCTCAGCCCAGTACCTGGCTGAGGGGAGGGATGGGGCATGGCCAGGAGACTCTGGGAGACATCTCAGCCCGGTACCTGGCTGAGGGGAGGGATGGGGCACGGCCAGGAGACTCTGGGAGGCATCTCAGCCCGGTACCTGGCTGAGGGGAGGGATGGGGCACGGCCGGGAGACTCTGGGAGGCATCTCAGCCCGGTACCTGGCTGAGGGGAGGGATGGGGCACGGCCGGGAGACTCTGGGAGGCATCTCAGCCCGGTACCTGGCTGAGGGGAGGGATGGGGCACGGCCGGGAGACTCTGGGAGGCATCTCAGCCCGGTACCTGGCTGAGGGGAGGGATGGGGCACGGCCAGGAGACTCTGGAAGGCATCTCACCCCAGTACCTGGCTGAGG
This sequence comes from Pan troglodytes, assembly GCF_028858775.2. Classification (NCBI taxonomy): domain Eukaryota; kingdom Metazoa; phylum Chordata; class Mammalia; order Primates; family Hominidae; genus Pan; species Pan troglodytes. Next base: position 87,619,477 of record NC_072416.2, on the reverse strand, counting down.
GGAGGAATGGGGCACAGCCAGGAGACTCTGGAAGGCATCTCAGCCCAGTACCTGGCTGAGGGGAGGGATAGGGCACGGCCAGGAGACTCTGGGAGACATCTGAGCCCAGTACCTGGCTGAGGGGAGGGATGGGACATGGCCAGGAGACTCTGGGAGACATCTCAGCCCAGTACCTGGCTGAGGGGAGGGATGGAACATGGCCAGGAGACTCTGGGAGGCATCTTCGTTACTGGCCATTGGATTCCTCAAGTTCTGCTGAGAATTCTAGTCTCTTTTTTTCCCCACTCTAGAATAAGGATCTTAATTATTTATTTGTGTTGTCCATTGGGAAAAATGATTTGGGATGTGCTTACTGTCAACAAGGGGGTAGTGGTGGGTTCCGAATGTAAACTGGCCGGGCACCATGAGATGGCGTCTGTAATCCCAGCACTCTGGGAGGCTGAGGTGGGAGGATTGCCTGAGGTCAGGAGTTCGAGACCAGCCTGGGCAACGTGGCAAGACCCCATCTCTCCAAAAAATACAAAAATTAGCCAGGCATGGTTGTGCGTGCCTGTCGTCATGGTTACTCGGGAGGTTGAGGTGGGAGGATCTCTTGAGCTCAGGAGGCAGAGGTTGTAGTGAGCTATGATCACACCGCTGCACTCCAGCTCTAGGTGACAGAAGGATTACAAGAAAAAGAAAAAAGGAAGAAATGTAGACCATCTCGACAGCAAGATGTGTAGCGTCTGGCCCAGCCAGGGTAGCCTGCTCCTCTTCCGGTGCAGTCAAGGTTTCCCACCGCTTGTGTGCAGGGATTCTGAAGGCAGTGCTGGCTGCTGGCACAGGGCTGCAAGTTTGAAAGAGAAGTAGAACAAAAAGGTCTCTGGGCCCCCATGGTGGCACCAGCACACACGAGAGGGGATGTGGTGGAGGGCACCGTCATGGGGGCGTGGCCCTGGGTGTGGACAGCCAGCGTGGGCCCGAGCCCCTGTGCTGCTGCCTTCTGCCCTGGCCACCCTTCTCTCTGCAGGCAGCTTCAGGATCCTGCCTCCTGCACTGGCCGCCCCTCCCTCTGCAGGCAGCTTCAGGATCCTGCCTCCTGCCCTGGCCGCCCCTCTCTCTGCAGGCAGCTTTCAGGAAAGCGCCTGTGGAGGCCGGGCAGCCTGAACATGTTGACTTTGGCAGCAGGAGCTGCCCGGCTCTGCTTACTCTGTGGCCCAGTACATAAGGCTCTGTGTAGAACACGTGTTCACGCACATGTGGTTTCTGTCTTGCCCTGGCCACAGTTGGCCACTCCCCACCCCCTTCTGTTAAGCTTCCCATGGGCTTAGAGGGCTCTCTGCCTGGGCATGGGAAAATAAGGGAAATGAGGAGCGAGGGTTCTTTGTAAATCCAAGGATGCTTTGATAGCTTTTGGTATCGTTGACGTTTTGCTAAATGGATGATTTATTTATTAGGAAAAATAAAACTGGGATTCTTGTTCATATCTGATGGTGTCAGCACGTCAGCAGGATAGCAGCTGCTTTAGGGACCTGCATGTGTCTGGAGGGCAGAACCAGAGCAGTAAGCAGAGGGCAGAGGGTGGCCTTTGTAGCCCGGGGCAGGTGTTTCCCTTCCGTGGCTCTGCGTGGTTCCTGACGGCCTCAGCTCTGCAGGGTGTCTTAGTCTGGTCTGAGGGCTAAGACCATCACTCCCAACACCAGTGTCCATGAGTCTTTTTCTGTTGATTCTCTCCATTTCCTTGGTACAGTCAGCCTTTGTTTAAAATTTATTCTTGCTTGTTTTTTGTTAGTGGGATAAGTTTCTAAATATCAAATCCTGGTGGCTTACTAACTACAGCTTTTGGGGATGGGCTTGGTGATGATTTTATGAGGCTTTAGGTGACACTCAAAGGGCCGTACCCACCGGGTTGGCATCTGTGAGGTGCCTGCTCCGTGTGAAATTCCGCCCTGTAGCTGAACAGCAAACTGTGTTTTAAATTTAGATTGAGGCTGGACGCGGTGGCTCACGCCTGTAATCCCAGCACTTTGGGAGGCCGAGGCGGGCGGATCACGAGGTCAGGAGATCGAGACCATCCCGGCTCACACCGTGAAACCCCGTCTCTACTAAAAATACAAAAAATCAGCCGGGCGTGGTGGCGGGCGCATGTAGTCCCAGCTACTCAGGAGGCTGAGGCAGGAGAATGGCGTGAACCCGGGAGGCGGAGCTTGCAGTGAGTTGAGATTGTGCCACTGCACTCCAGCCTGGGCGACAGAGCGAGATTCCCATCTCAAAAAATAAATAAATAAATAAATAAATTTAGATTGAAATTGAGAAGTGAGCAGAAAGATGCCAGTTTAGATGTGATCAGATTTTGTTAAAGAAATCCTATAAAATGCCAGGATATTTTGGCCTAGTAATAGTGTATTCTAAACTTCAGTGTTGTAATGGAAACTTTTAGTAACACGACAACCAGTTTTCGTGTGTGTGTGTGTGTTTTGGTACAGCAGGATCTTGCTATGTTGCTCAGACTGGCCTGGAACTCCTGGCCTTAAGCAGTCCTTCCTCCTCTGCCTCCCAAAGCTGTGTGATTACAGGCGTGAGTCGCAGCACCCAGCCTTTCCTGCTCTTGTGAAAAGCTGGCTGTCTTTCTCATCTCCCTCACACCTGTATGTTTTTATGCTGTGGGCAGGGCCGTGACGTGCGCAAGACGACCCACGGGAAACCCTGGCTGCAACCCACGGAGGAAGAATGGCCTAAGGATGGGGACCACCTTCCCACCCCACCCCTGTTGATAGGTGGATCTTGAACAGACTTGTGTTGGTGGCTAGGGGTGCTAGAACCTGTGGGGGTTTGAGCTTTCTTGTAGCCTAGTGATTTATTCTAACACCAGGACTTGGTCTGAGTCCTGTGGAGGCGGGTGGAATTGCTGAGGGAAGCTGTCATCAGGTGTGTGAGCTCATCTCATTTCCTCAGACTGTCGGCTTCACCTAAAAAATGTTTTCTGCTCTTTGAGGGGCCTGATACCTGGCCCCAGGGCTCACTGGCCTGGGCCCCCAGCTTCCCTTGGCTGCTCTGGCCTTTTGTGCAGGTGGCTTTTCTGAATTCTCTGCTGTGGCTGTGGCTCTTTTTGGTTTTGCTCCCAGAGGCAGGGTTGGGGCCGCCTTTTCTGTATTCCTCCTACTTTTAGAAACCGCACTCCACAGCGGCCTGTTCACTTGTATTTCCCAGTAACTCCTAAGGTCTGTGAGAGGCACATGCTCTGCTAGATATCTTCACTTATGTTCTCTTTTTTTCCTACAAAATCCCAGAAAATTGCATTTTCCTTATTTTTATTACAAGAGGAATGTAGGCCTCAAAAGATGTTTAGGAAGTAGGGTTTGAATTCAGGATTCCACGGCTGATCAGTGAAGTGAGTGAGTGAGTCCCGGGGACTCTTGAGGCCAGAGGCGGTTGTATTAGCGCTGGACTCTAGGGAGGGTGGCAGGGGGTGCGAGGAGGGGCTGCTGTAGCTGTGGGCACGGCTGGGACGTCTTTCATGCTCATCCTGAGGGTCTGAGTGTGCGTGGGGCAGTGCTCACGCTCGTCAGCCTGGGCACTGGCTGTTACACTCCTGCCAGATGCAGCTGGCCTGCGGTGTGCCAGAGCAGGGTGAGGGAATCTGGGTCGGCCAGTTGCCACCACGCTCAGGGTCAGGGTGAGGCCGTTTCTAACGGCCTGTGTACCTGCCATCCTCTTCCTCCTCTGCCCAGGCAACTGGGTGCTGATGCTGGCCTTTCCGTGCATCAAACCTGGTGGTTTTGCCAGCTTCACGCCTCTTTGTCCTGGTCACCATGTCTGTGGTAGCCCAAGGCTAAAGTGAATGTGGAAGGGCTGCCACTTCTCTAGGGTGGAGAACTGGGCTTCCGAGGGAACAGCGCTGGTGTGAGCTCTCTCAGGGAGTTTCTTGGCCGAGTATCTATATGCATCCAGTGCTTGCCACATAGTGCAGCCTTCTGGGGCCATGCGCAAGTCCTTCGAGCTGTCTTGGCCTCTCTTTGCCTGGCCAGTGGTCACACATGTGCAGTGGCTTCCTGTTTGAGTCTGGGACCAGCTTGAGGGCAGGGGCACTACCACTGCATGGCAGCTGTAGCCGGGGAGTGACCACAGTGATTTTCCACACTTTGCTATAGATGTGTTTGTTCTTTACTTAAAAACTTATCAGTTTGGCTTTTTGAAGTTAATGGAAGACTGAGTTTTACTATGTGGACAAAGGAGTTAATATTTCTTATTCTTCTTTTTTTTTTTTTTGGAGGGAGACAGGATCTGACTCTCACTCAGGTGGGAGTGCAGTGGCCGGATCACGGCTCATTGCAGCCTCTGCCTCCTGGGCCCAAGCGATCCTCCTGCTTCAGCCTCTCAGCCTCTCAAGTAGCTGGGACCGCAGGGGCACACCACAATGCCTGGCTAATTCTGTGTGTGTCTATGTGTGTGTGTGTGTATGTGTGTTTGATAGAGACGGCGTCTCGCCGTGTTACTCAGGCTGGTCTTGAACTCCTGAACTCAAGCAATCCACCTGCCTCGGCCTCCCAAAGTGCTTGGATTGCAGGTGTGAGCCATGTTGCGCGGCCCAGAAGGAGTTTGTTTCTTAGGTGTGTGCGGCTGTCGTGCAACAGCCCTGACGAGGTGAACGTGGTTCCTTTTTGGCTTGGGGCCGGGGCCCTGCTGGCAGGAAATGCTGGGAAGGGCCTGGGGAGGCAGCCCAGTGTTGCTGGGGCTTCCTTCTTTTATCTCATTGTCTCTTTCTTTAAACCTCTGGCCATATCATCTATTAATCTTTTCCTTTTAATTTTTTTTTCTTTTTCCCCCCGTGTTCCTTATATAAAAATATGAGTCTTTTTCTGTCAGTCCTTTCCTTAAGATGCTGATGTTCCTCGTATGCCTTCTTAGGTCATTCTTTTCTGTCTGCGTGTTCTTTTTTTTTTATCTTTTTGAGACAGGGTTTCGCTCTTGTTGCCCAGGCTGGAGTGCAGTGGCGCGTCTCAACTCGCCGCCTCCTCCGCCTCCTGGGTTCAAGGGCTTCTCCAGCCTCAGCCTCCCGAGTACCTGGGGTTACAGATGCCTGTCACCATGTCCGGCTAATTTTTTGTGTTTTTAGTAGAGACAGGGTTTCACCATATTGTCCAGGCTGGTCTCAAACTCCTGACCTCAAGTGATCTGCTCCCCCTTCCCCCGGCCTCCCAAAGTGCTGGGATTATGGGCGTGAGCCACCACGTCCGGCCTGATGTTCTTAATGTTGCTGATTTGTCTCCTGTTCCCTTTTCCTTTTCCCCTTCCATATTCCACAGCTGTCCTTTCTGCTGCCTCCCGGAGGGCACCCTGTCCTGGACACAAGGCTTTGTCCTGTGCTGTGGGTCATGCTTGGTGGGATCGCTTATCAGCGTGAAGCAGGCACTGAGGTCCATCTTCTTCAGAAGTCTGTCCTTCCTTCCTCCAGGCAGATGCCGGCATCACAGTCCTGGTTAACTAAAACCCTGTGTCTGATGTCCTGCCCTGGGCCTTCCTTGTCTCTTTTCTGTCCCCACCCAGACCATAAGCACTGGGGAAGCACATCTGTCTTCCTCGCTGCAGCCTCTGGTGCCTGTGTGTCTGCGTGCTGACACCGGGCATGGCCAACGAACATGTTGTCTTGTCACGGTGCACGGTGGCTCCTTTGCCCGTGCGGTCTTCTCAGCAGCTGCTGCTTCTCCTCTAGGACTGACCGCAAGTCTCAGAGCGCGCCGGCTGGTGTTTTGTCGCCCTCAGGAGTGTGGCCGAGGCCCAGGTGTGGGTTTCCCGTGTCCGCTGTGACCTGGCGGTGAGGGTCTGTGCTTCTGTCAGTGCCGTTGGCCTGAGACATGTCTGTCCTGGAGACCAGCACATGTGGGCGCCAACTCTCAGAGAGCCCCTTGCTCACAGCACCAAACCCCTTGCTGTGTTTTTATTATTAAGAAATAGAAAACAAAGGGCATAACCAGACTTAGGACTTTGGTGATTTTCTGGCTGAAGGTTTTTTTTTTTTTTTTTTTTTTTTGAGAGGGAGTCTCCCTCTGTCACCCAGGCTGGAGTGCAGTTATGCGATCTTGGCTCACTGCAGCCTCTGCCTTCGGGGTTCAGGTGATTCTTCCGCCTCAGCCTCCTGAGTAGCCGAGATTGCAGGTGTGTGCCACCACGCCCGGTAAGTTTTTGTCTTTTTAGTAGAGACAGGGCTTTACCATGTTGGCCAGACTGTTCTCGAACTCCTGTCCTCAGGTGATCTGCCGGCGTTGGCTCCCAAAGTGCTGGGATTATTCTTGCTGGAGCTAAGTTGGGATTGACTGCAGTGCATCCTTTGTGAGGAGCGCTGGGGGAAGGTGTGAGGAATTTGACCCCTAAGCCCCAGGGTCTGGCTGGAAGGAGGAGCTTCGTGGACAGGCCTTGAGGACACTTTGGTGCATTTCCTGAATTGTCCCTGTGAGAACATGCCTTACCTGCAGCAGTCAGGAAGGCTGATAGGAAAGTTACCTAGAAAGCCGGGCATGGCGGCTCAGGCCTGTAATCCCAGCACTTTGGGAGGCTGAGGCGGGAGGATTGCTGCAACCCAGGAGTTCGAGACCAGACTGGAAAACATAGTGAGAACCCTGTCTCTACCAAAAAAAAAAAATGAGCCAGGTGTGGTGGCACGTGCCTGTAGTCACAGCTAGTTGGGGAAGCCGAGGTGGGAGGATCACCTGAGCCCAGGAGGTCGAGGCTACGGTGAGCTCATATCACACCACTGCACTCCAGCCTGCGTGACAGAGCCAGAACTTGTCTCAAAAACAGTTACCTATGTGACTAGAGGAGCTGTTTTGCAAATGTGCCCTACAGAATACAGTCATGCCCCACGTAACGGCATTTTGTTCCACAACAGACCGCATCTGTGGTACCTCCTTCCACAAGATTTTTTATTTATTTATTTTTTTGAGATGGAGTCTTGCTCTGTCGCCCAGGCTGGAGTGCAATGGCGTGATCTCCACTCACCGCAACCTCGGCTCCACCGTGACACCAGGTTAACTGGTGTGGGCAGTTGTCCTGTGAGAGCGTGTGACGGGGCGTCGGGCTGTGTTGTGGGCCATGGCTCTGGTGGGATGGGAGAGGAGAAGTTTTTAGATGTTTCTTTTTGGAAGTCTGATTTCAGTTTTATTTAAAACAACAAACTACATTTATGGTGGTCTGTGGACACGATGTTTGTCCACGAGTTCACTTTACTGTAAAGGAAAGAACATCAACCAAGCAAGAGTCAATAGTGTGATTTACAGTGGTTCTTTTATTGTGTAGTACATTCAGCCTCAAGGTGGCATTTGGATCCATGATGCCTTCATCCTCAGAATGACCTTGCGAGGTAGGTGTGGCTGAGCACATGGCCAGCTGGGCCTGTCCCTGCCTGTTCTCCAGGCTTCACCTCTGTGTGCTTGTAGGAAGGTTGAACATGCCACTTCGTGGCATCCAGAGTTTCTCGCCCTCAGGATCCATAGTAGTGACTGCGTCTGTCTTCTCCTGACCTAGGCATTAGCCTGATAGAGTGCTGGTAACTTTGCGAGTCAACAGTGTTTTCAAAAGCAGCTTTTCCTTCTCTTCTCTTTACCCCATACCCTTCAAACTGTTGGCTCATTTTCTGGAGGACACCAGAATAACAAAATAATATTTTGTGGCTATTAATCCTTTAAAAGCAGAGGAAAATTTTTCCTAGCAGGAGACATAATAGGGTTGTACCTTTTCAGTGTTTTCAGCAAAGGCAATTTTTTTCATGCCCTTTGATTACAAAAATGTATTCCTTCCTGCACTTCCATTTTCTTTAGTTACACAGATGTTGATGTTCTCAGAGTCTTTGCTGGTGATTTAGTGCCTTGGTGAGGGTGGATAGGAGACTAGAACAGGGTTCTACAGTAGCCCAAACTGGGCTTCCCCTCTCAGCCCCATGCTGCCTGAGGCTGGTGGGTCAAGCCACCTGTGGGCTGTGTCCATGACTGTCTGTTGGTGCTGAGAGGACTCCTGATTCTTCACAATCATGTGCCGGGCTAGCAGCTTATGTGGTGCAGCGTTTGCTCTGAGAGTTTCTTGTAGTTTGGAATTTTAGTTATAAGTTTGCCATAGTTCTGAGTCTCTTGCATTCTTTCACCCTATTTTAGTTTTATAATCTTGCTCCTTTCTGTGCCCTATAATATAAAGATGTGTTGTTGTTTTGCTTTTTTAAGAGACAAGTCTTGCTTTGTTGACCAGGCTGGAGTGCAGTCATGGCTTACTGCAGCCTCAACTCTGGGACTGAAATGATGCCCCTTCCTCAGCCTTCCGAGTAGCTGGGATTCCAGACGCATGTCACCACACCCGCCTAATTTTTTTATTTTTACTTTTTTAGAGGTGGGCTTGCTCTGTTGCCCAGATTGGCCTCAAACTTATGGCCTCAAGTCATCTTCCTGCCTCAGCCTCTTGAGTAGCTGTGATTAAAGGCACGTGCTGTCGTGCTCACCTAAAGAAGTGTTTTGAAACCCCTTCCCTGGGAGGCAGCAGGGCTTTTATGTAAGTGGTCTCTGGTCTTTGTCTGTTTGGTGGTGTACTTTTTTTTTTTTTTTAAGCTACCGTCATTGCCCAGTCGTAGTTGAGCATGTGTCCAGTTGCTTTATGTGTGGGTTTCCTGGGGGTGCCCTCCCAGAGCGTGGGGCCTCGCTTACTGAGAAACTTCCTCGGGACTTGGGTTCCCCGCTCTGCCCTCACCTGCGTGTGCTCTGCTGCTCCCTATCCTCAGACAGATGAGCTCCTCCATGTTCTTCCACACGGTGCTGGGGCCAGTCAGGAGGGGCCGGTCAGGAGTGGGGAGCAGGCCACACAGGATTGCTCACAACATCTGCGTGGCTGGTGTGAGTGAGTGGCTGGTGTGAGTGAGTGCGCATCAGATACTTCCTGTCAGTGCCCGTAAAGCAGAAGAGAGGGAGCAGATCAGGCCCTAGGGAGTGCGGGGTCCACCTGCCAACAGGAAGTTTCTCTGTAGTGTTTTACCTGAAAGCACGAGGGCACGTCACGCTGAGAGGTTGATGATGTGTCCACGTGCAGTGATGACAGCAGTGTTCCTGGCCACCCGCCACCACGTAGTTGAGCGACCTCCTAGGGCAGTGCCTACGTGGAGCCTGGTGTTTGATGGTGGGGCTGAGGTGACTGGCCTTGCTCTAGAGCTGGAGCCCAGGCGGAAAGGAGGTCTCCACTGGAAGGCTAGGGTGCCTGCTTTGTTGGGAGTGGCGCAGTGCTGGCCCTGATGGGGCTCCTTCCCCCGGGAGAGCCTGGAGGGTCTGCAGGCCCCACCCCGCCCACCTCCTCCCGCAGTGCCGCCCCCCCAACCTCATTCCGCAGAACCCCCACCCCACCTCACCTCATCCCACAGCGCTGTCCCCTCACCTCACCCCGCAGAGACCCCCCATCTCACCCCACAGAGCCCCCGCCCCCTCTCCTAACCTCGCAGAGCCCCCTCACCTCCTCCCGCAGAACCACCCCCTTCACCTCACCCCGCAGTGCTGCCCCCCCCCACCCACAGCTCACTCAAGGCTTGAACTCCCAGGCTCAACCAATCCTCCCACCTCAGCCTCCCGAGTAGCTGGGACTCTGCTGGTGTGCGGCACCATACCCAGCAATTTTTAAATGTTTTTCTAGAGGCGGGGTCTCCCTGTCATTCCCAGGATGCTCTTGAACTCTTGGAGTCAAGCAATCTTCCCGCCTCGGCTTCCTCATGTGTTAGGTACAGGCTGAGCTACTACCTAAATTTAAATTGATGTGCGTACCAATTTAAATAAGCGCTCAATCCCAGATACCTTATTGTGGCTGGCTAAGGTTAGGAGTTCATGTGAACTGTACATTAGTATCACTGAGACAAGCCTCATTCTTTCTACAAAGAACTGGCGTAAGTCACGTGTAGGCACCCAGATATAATTGGCTCCACATTTCGCCTGCCTTTGTTGGAAGGGCTGTGCTTTCATGCAGTGAACTGAAGGTCGTCCTCCTTACTCTAAAAGTTACACAGATTCAGTGCCTTATGGAAAAGTCAGGATTTCCATTAAAGAGGTCCATGGACAGAGAGTGAAACTTGGTGTGGGGGTCTTTCGGGGCTGCCGTGATAAATCACCACAGACCAGGAGCTTCCACAGCAAGGATCTGTTCTCCCACGGCTCTGAGACCAAGCTGTCTGCAGGGCCGGTTCCTTCTGCGGTGCTGGAGGGGTGGGGGCGGGCATCTGCTCCAGGCCTCCCTCCAGGTTCTGGGGGATGGGGGAGTCTCTGGTGCGCCCGGGCTTGTAGACGCATCACCACGATCTCCGCCTCCCTCTTCACCCAGCGTTCTGCCTGCGTGCACAGCTCAGTGTCCACGTCTGCCCTTTCTAGAAGGAAGCTAGTTCTGTGGGGTGAGGGCCCACCCTAGCGATCTCACCTGGATCATCTGCAAAGACCCTGTTTCCCAGGAAGGCCATCGTCTGTGGTGTTGGGGGGCTAGGACTTCAACATACCATTCTTGGGGGACACATTTCAACTCATAACACCAGTAAATAAAGCATAGAGAAGAAAGTAAAAATCGCCTGTAATCCTTCCACCCAAGATAAAACATGTAAATCTAAAATGTTGAATATATCATGTACTTTTTACAAAATAAGGATTACTCTGGATATAAGGCTTTACATTCTGCATTTTAAAGCTTAGCATTAATTTCCCATTATCCCAGCGTGATATTTAGTGGCTGCATAATCAAGAGAGAAATTTAATGCCAGACGCAGTGGCTCGTGCTGTAATCCCAGCACTTTGGGAGGCCAAGGTGGGTGGATCACGAGGTCAGGAGTTCGAGACCAGCCTGGCTAACATGGCGAAACCCGGTCTCTACTAAAAATCCAAATGTTAGCCGGGCGTGGTGGCGGCCGTCTTGGAAGGCTGAGGCAGGAGAATTGCTTGAACTTGGGAGGCAGAGGTTGCAGTGAGTCGAGATCACACCATTGCATTCCAGCCTGAGCAGCAGAACAAGACTCCCTCTGGGGAGGGGGAGGGCGGGTGGGGGGAAGAGAGAAATATATAACATCACTGAGAAAACTTGAGGGCCAGCGTGTTGTGGATTTGTCCACCCACACGCGGGGCCTCCCTTTCCATCTTGGTCTTGGGTGCCATGCCAGGCAGCACCGGGGCAGACGGGGGATGTGTCTGTGAACCTGAGCAGGGTGGAGCCTGTGAGAGGGTGTCTGCAGAGGGTGGAGGGTGACAGGCGTCCAAGGTGTGTGCAGCTGGTCCAGGTGGCTGCAGGGGTTCCCGTCAGATGACCATCCCCCAGCGCAGGGAAGCCTGGGGCAGCAGATGACCGGCCCCCAGCGCAGGGAAGCCTGGGGCAGCAGATGACCGGCCCCCAGCGCAGGGAAGCCTGGGGCAGCAGATGACCGGCCCCCAGCGCAGGGAAGCCTGGGGCAGCAGATGACCGGCCCCCAGCGCAGGGAAGCCTGGGGCAGCAGATGACCGGCCCCCAGCGCAGGGAAGCCTGGGGCAGCAGATGACCGGCCCCCAGCGCAGGGAAGCCTGGGGCAGCAGATGACCGGCCCCCAGCGCAGGGAAGCCTGGGGCAGCAGATGACCGGCCCCCAGCGCAGGGAAGCCTGGGGCAGCAGATGACCGGCCCCCAGCGCAGGGAAGCCTGGGGCAGCAGATGACCGGCCCCCAGCGCAGGGAAGCCTGGGGCAGCAGATGACCGGCCCCCAGCGCAGGGAAGCCTGGGGCAGCAGATGACCGGCCCCCAGCGCAGGGAAGCCTGGGGCAGCAGATGACCGGCCCCCAGCGCAGGGAAGCCTGGGGCAGCAGATGACCGGCCCCCAGCGCAGGGAAGCCTGGGGCAGCAGATGACCGGCCCCCAGCGCAGGGAAGCCTGGGGCAGCAGATGACCGTCCCCCAGCGCAGGGAAGCCTGGGGCAGCAGATGACCGTCCCCCAGCGCAGGGAAGCCTGGGGCAGCAGATGACCGTCCCCCAGCGCAGGGAAGCCTGGGGCAGCAGATGACCGTCCCCCAGCGCAGGGAAGCCTGGGGCAGCAGATGACCGTCCCCCAGCGCAGGGAAGCCTGGGGCAGCAGATGACCGTCCCCCAGCGCAGGGAAGCCTGGGGCAGCAGATGACCGTCCCCCAGCGCAGGGAAGCCTGGGGCAGCAGATGACCGTCCCCCAGCGCAGGGAAGCCTGGGGCAGCAGATGACCGTCCCCCAGCGCAGGGAAGCCTGGGGCAGCAGATGACAGGCCCCCAGCGCAGGGAAGCCTGGGGCAGCAGATGACCGTCCCCCAGCGCAGGGAAGCCTGGGGCAGCAGATGACCGTCCCCCAGCGCAGGGAAGCCTGGGGCAGCAGATGACCAGCCTCCAGCGCAGGGAAGCCTGGGGCAGCAGATGACCGTCCCCCAGCGCAGGGAAGCCTGGGGCAGCAGATGACCAGCCTCCAGCGCAGGGAAGCCTGGGGCAGCAGATGACCAGCCTCCAGCGCAGGGAAGCCTGGGGCAGCAGATGACAGGCCCCCAGCGCAGGAAGCCTGGGGCAGAGGCTGCCCTCTCTTGTGTCACTCGGCTTACTCTGCTTCTTGGTCCTGGTGCACTGGACCTTCCTGTGCTCTGGGAGCCGATTCTGTGCTGTGTGAATCCAAGCCCTGTGCTCTGGGACCATTTTGTCTTTCTGACAGGATGGTCACTTTAAAAAAGTAGACTTTATTTTTTATATTAGCTTTAGGTTCACAGCAAAATAGAACATAAATTACAGAGGGTTCCCCCGCACCCCTGGGCTCAGCATCCCCACAAGAGCGGCCATTTGTTATAGTCGCGACCGCCCTAGAGACAGTGTCATCATCACCCACAGGCCACACGACCTCAGGGTCCACCGGGTGCTGTGCAGTCTATGGTTGGATGAACATATCCTGATGTGGACCCACCGTTGTGGTATCATACAGAGTAGTTTCACTGCCCCAGGTCCCCCGTGTTCCTTCTGCACATCCCTCCGTCCCTCCCTCTCCCCAGCCCCTGGCATTCGCTGATCTTTGTGGTGTCTGCACAGTTTTGCCCTTTCCTGGATGTCAGAGTCGGAACCCTACAGTGTGTAGTCCTTGGAGACGGGCTGCTTTCACCCAGCAGCATGTGTCTATGGTCCTTTTTTGTCTTTTCAGGGCTTGGTAATATTCTGTTGTCTGGATGGACGCCGGGTGTTTAATCCACTCACCTATGAGTGTCTTGGGTCACTTGTAGTTGTCTCTCTGGGCTTCTCTTACGGATAAATGAACAATAAACAAAGCCAGCCACTGGCCCCTGAACTCGGTTCTGCCTCTGACTTGTCTTGATGAGGAGGTGTCCTTGTGTGGACTCGTGCTGTGTCATCATGCTCCTGCTCCGTGTTCGGAGCCACCTGGGCTGTGACAGGAGGTCAGTGTTCAGGGATGATGCAGTTTCTGTTGAGGCAACACTGAAAATGCCTTGCTTGGAAACTGCATCTCACAGAGCATGGAGCTTTTTTAACAATTTTAAAAAACTGATGATGCTGATGGGAGAGAGGGATGATGGGAGTCTGTCTGGGGTCTTTCAGGCCTTGTCCAGAGACTGCCCCAGGATCCTGGGTGGCTGTGCACAGCCAGCTGAGCCATGTGCCTGCCACTGCATCTGTACTCCTGGGCCAGAAAGCACCTTTGCTTAGCCCACCTGATTTTTCTGTCAGAGACTAGACGAGTAATTTCTAACCTGGGCTTGAGACACTAACAGTGTATTGGGATTTTTTTTTTTTGGACACACAATCTCTCTCTGTCACTCAGGCTAGAGTGCAGTGGCACAGTCATACAGCTCACTGCAGCCTCAACCTCCCAGGCTCAAACCTTCCTCCTGCCTCAGCCCTCTGAGTATCTGAAACCACAGGCAGGTGCCAACACACCCAGCTATTTTTGTTTTTTTATTGTTTTGTTAAAAAAAAATTTTTTTTAAGAGATGGGGTCTCCCTGTGTTGCCCAGGCTGGTCTCACACTCCTGGGCTCAAGCAGTCCTCATGTCAGCCTCCTAGAGTGCTGAGGTTACAGGTAATCTTCAGCTGTTTCACACTGTCCCTCATGTCAGCCTCCCAGAGTGCTGAGGTCACAGGTAATCTTCAGCTGTTTCACACTGTCCCTCATGTCAGCCTCCCAGAGTGCTGAGGTCACAGGTAGTCTTCAGCTGTTTCACAGTGTCCCTCATGTCAGCCTCCCAGAGTGCTGAGGTCACAGGTAATCTTCACCTGTTTCACAGTGTCCCTCATGTCAGCCTCCCAGAGTGCTGAGGTCACAGGTAATCTTCACCTGTTTCACAGTGTCCCTCATGTCAGCCTCCCAGAGTGCTGAGGTCACAGGTAATCTTCACCTGTTTCACAGTGTCCCTCATGTCAGCCTCCCAGAGTGCTGAGGTCACAGGTAGTCTTCACCTGTTTCGCAGTGTCCCTCATGTCAGCCTCCCAGAGTGCTGAGATCACAGGTAGTCTTCAGCTGTTGCACAGTGTCCCTCATGTCAGCCTCCCAGAGTGCTGAGGTCACAGGTAATCTTCACCTGTTTCACAGTGTCCCTCATGTCAGCCTCCCAGAGTGCTGAGGTCACAGGTAATCTTCACCTGTTTCACAGTGTCCCTCATGTCAGCCTCCCAGAGTGCTGAGATCACAGGTAATCTTCATCTGTTTCACAGTGTCCCTCATGTCAGCCTCCCAGAGTGCTGAGATCACAGGTAGTCTTCAGCTGTTGCACAGTGTTCCTCATGTCAGCCTCCCAGAGTGCTGAGGTCACAGGTAGTCTTCAGCTGTTGCACAGTGTCCCTCATGTCAGCCTCCCAGAGTGCTGAGGTCACAGGTAATCTTCATCTGTTTCACAGTGTCCCTCATGTCAGCCTCCCAGAGTGCTGAGGTCACAGGTAATCTTCACCTGTTTCACAGTGTCCCTCATGTCAGCCTCCCAGAGTGCTGAGATCACAGGTAGTCTTCAGCTGTTGCACAGTGTCCCTCATGTCAGCCTCCCAGAGTGCTGAGGTCACAGGTAGTCTTCAGCTGTTTCACAGTGTCCCTCATGTCAGCCTCCCAGAGTGCTGAGGTCACAGGTAATCTTCATCTGTTTCACAGTGTCCCTCATGTCAGCCTCCCAGAGTGCTGAGGTCACAGGTAATCTTCACCTGTTTCACAGTGTCCCTCATGTCAGCCTCCCAGAGTGCTGAGGTCACAGGTAGTCTTCACCTGTTTCACAGTGTCCCTCATGTCAGCCTCCCAGAGTGCTGAGGTCACAGGTAGTCTTCACCTGTTTCACACTGTCCCTCATGTCAGCCTCCCAGAGTGCTGAGGTCACAGGTAGTCTTCACCTGTTTCACAGTGTCCCTCATGTCAGCCTCCCAGAGTGCTGAGGTCACAGGTAATCTTCATCTGTTTCACAGTGTCCCTCATGTCAGCCTCCCAGAGTGCTGAGGTCACAGGTAATCTTCACCTGTTTCACAGTGTCCCTCATGTCAGCCTCCCAGAGTGCTGAGGTCACAGGTAATCTTCATCTGTTTCACAGTGTCCCTCATGTCAGCCTCCCAGAGTGCTGAGGTCACAGGTAGTCTTCACCTGTTTCACAGTGTCCCTCATGTCAGCCTCCCAGAGTGCTGAGGTCACAGGTAGTCTTCAGCTGTTTCACAGTGTCCCTCATGTCAGCCTCCCAGAGTGCTGAGGTCACAGGTAATCTTCATCTGTTTCACAGTGTCCCTCATGTCAGCCTCCCAGAGTGCTGAGGTCACAGGTAGTCTTCACCTGTTTCACAGTGTCCCTCATGTCAGCCTCCCAGAGTGCTGAGGTCACAGGTAATCTTCAGCTGTTTCACAGTGTCCCTCATGTCAGCCTCCCAGAGTGCTGAGGTCACAGGTAATCTTCAGCTGTTTCACAGTGTCCCTCATGTCAGCCTCCCAGAGTGCTGAGGTCACAGGTAATCTTCACCTGTTTCACAGTGTCCCTCATGTCAGCCTCCCAGAGTGCTGAGGTCACAGGTAATCTTCACCTGTTTCACAGTGTCCCTCATGTCAGCCTCCCAGAGTGCTGAGGTCACAGGTAATCTTCACCTGTTTCACAGTGTCCCTCATGTCAGCCTCCCAGAGTGCTGAGGTCACAGGTAATCTTCAGCTGTTTCACAGTGTCCCTCATGTCAGCCTCCCAGAGTGCTGAGGTCACAGGTAATCTTCAGCTGTTTCACACTGTCCCTCATGTCAGCCTCCCAGAGTGCTGAGGTCACAGGTAATCTTCAGCTGTTGCACAGTGTCCCTCATGTCAGCCTCCCAGAGTGCTGAGGTCACAGGTAATCTTCACCTGTTTCACAGTGTCCCTCATGTCAGCCTCCCAGAGTGCTGAGGTCACAGGTAGTCTTCACCTGTTTCACACTGTCCCTCATGTCAGCCTCCCAGAGTGCTGAGGTCACAGGTAGTCTTCACCTGTTTCACACTGTCCCTCATGTCAGCCTCCCAGAGTGCTGAGGTCACAGGTAATCTTCAGCTGTTTCACACTGTCCCTCATGTCAGCCTCCCAGAGTGCTGAGGTCACAGGTAATCTTCAGCTGTTTCACAGTGTCCCTCATGTCAGCCTCCCAGAGTGCTGAGGTCACAGGTAATCTTCAGCTGTTTCACACTGTCCCTCATGTCAGCCTCCCAGAGTGCTGAGGTCACAGGTAATCTTCAGCTGTTGCACAGTGTCCCTCATGTCAGCCTCCCAGAGTGCTGAGGTCACAGGTAATCTTCACCTGTTTCACAGTGTCCCTCATGTCAGCCTCCCAGAGTGCTGAGGTCACAGGTAGTCTTCACCTGTTTCACACTGTCCCTCATGTCAGCCTCCCAGAGTGCTGAGGTCACAGGTAGTCTTCACCTGTTTCACAGTGTCCCTCATGTCAGCCTCCCAGAGTGCTGAGGTCACAGGTAGTCTTCAGCTGTTTCACACTGTCCCTCATGTCAGCCTCCCAGAGTGCTGAGGTCACAGGTAATCTTCAGCTGTTTCACAGTGTCCCTCATGTCAGCCTCCCAGAGTGCTGAGGTCACAGGTAATCTTCACCTGTTTCACAGTGTCCCTCATGTCAGCCTCCCAGAGTGCTGAGGTCACAGGTAGTCTTCACCTGTTTCACACTGTCCCTCATGTCAGCCTCCCAGAGTGCTGAGGTCACAGGTAGTCTTCACCTGTTTCACAGTGTCCCTCATGTCAGCCTCCCAGAGTGCTGAGGTCACAGATAATCTTCATCTGTTTCACAGTGTCCCTCATGTCAGCCTCCCAGAGTGCTGAGGTCACAGGTAATCTTCACCTGTTTCACAGTGTCCCTCATGTCAGCCTCCCAGAGTGCTGAGGTCACAGGTAATCTTCATCTGTTTCACAGTGTCCCTCATGTCAGCCTCCCAGAGTGCTGAGGTCACAGGTAGTCTTCACCTGTTTCACAGTGTCCCTCATGTCAGCCTCCCAGAGTGCTGAGGTCACAGGTAATCTTCAGCTGTTTCACAGTGTCCCTCATGTCAGCCTCCCAGAGTGCTGAGGTCACAGGTAATCTTCAGCTGTTTCACAGTGTCCCTCATGTCAGCCTCCCAGAGTGCTGAGGTCACAGGTAATCTTCACGTGTTTCACAGTGTCCCTCATGTCAGCCTCCCAGAGTGCTGAGATCACAGGTAATCTTCACCTGTTTCACAGTGTCCCTCATGTCAGCCTCCCAGAGTGCTGAGGTCACAGGTAATCTTCACCTGTTTCACAGTGTCCCTCATGTCAGCCTCCCAGAGTGCTGAGGTCACAGGTAATCTTCAGCTGTTTCACAGTGTCCCTCATGTCAGCCTCCCAGAGTGCTGAGGTCACAGGTAATCTTCAGCTGTTTCACAGTGTCCCTCATGTCAGCCTCCCAGAGTGCTGAGGTCACAGGTAATCTTCAGCTGTTGCACAGTGTCCCTCATGTCAGCCTCCCAGAGTGCTGAGGTCACAGGTAATCTTCACCTGTTTCACAGTGTCCCTCATGTCAGCCTCCCAGAGTGCTGAGGTCACAGGTAGTCTTCACCTGTTTCACACTGTCCCTCATGTCAGCCTCCCAGAGTGCTGAGGTCACAGGTAGTCTTCACCTGTTTCACACTGTCCCTCATGTCAGCCTCCCAGAGTGCTGAGGTCACAGGTAATCTTCAGCTGTTGCACAGTGTCCCTCATGTCAGCCTCCCAGAGTGCTGAGGTCACAGGTAATCTTCACCTGTTTCACAGTGTCCCTCATGTCAGCCTCCCAGAGTGCTGAGGTCACAGGTAGTCTTCACCTGTTTCACACTGTCCCTCATGTCAGCCTCCCAGAGTGCTGAGGTCACAGGTAGTCTTCACCTGTTTCACAGTGTCCCTCATGTCAGCCTCCCAGAGTGCTGAGGTCACAGGTAGTCTTCAGCTGTTTCACACTGTCCCTCATGTCAGCCTCCCAGAGTGCTGAGGTCACAGGTAATCTTCAGCTGTTTCACAGTGTCCCTCATGTCAGCCTCCCAGAGTGCTGAGGTCACAGGTAATCTTCACCTGTTTCACAGTGTCCCTCATGTCAGCCTCCCAGAGTGCTGAGGTCACAGGTAGTCTTCACCTGTTTCACACTGTCCCTCATGTCAGCCTCCCAGAGTGCTGAGGTCACAGGTAGTCTTCACCTGTTTCACAGTGTCCCTCATGTCAGCCTCCCAGAGTGCTGAGGTCACAGGTAATCTTCATCTGTTTCACAGTGTCCCTCATGTCAGCCTCCCAGAGTGCTGAGGTCACAGGTAATCTTCACCTGTTTCACAGTGTCCCTCATGTCAGCCTCCCAGAGTGCTGAGGTCACAGGTAATCTTCATCTGTTTCACAGTGTCCCTCATGTCAGCCTCCCAGAGTGCTGAGGTCACAGGTAGTCTTCACCTGTTTCACAGTGTCCCTCATGTCAGCCTCCCAGAGTGCTGAGGTCACAGGTAATCTTCAGCTGTTTCACAGTGTCCCTCATGTCAGCCTCCCAGAGTGCTGAGGTCACAGGTAATCTTCAGCTGTTTCACAGTGTCCCTCATGTCAGCCTCCCAGAGTGCTGAGGTCACAGGTAATCTTCACGTGTTTCACAGTGTCCCTCATGTCAGCCTCCCAGAGTGCTGAGATCACAGGTAATCTTCACCTGTTTCACAGTGTCCCTCATGTCAGCCTCCCAGAGTGCTGAGGTCACAGGTAATCTTCACCTGTTTCACAGTGTCCCTCATGTCAGCCTCCCAGAGTGCTGAGGTCACAGGTAATCTTCAGCTGTTTCACAGTGTCCCTCATGTCAGCCTCCCAGAGTGCTGAGGTCACAGGTAATCTTCAGCTGTTTCACACTGTCCCTCATGTCAGCCTCCCAGAGTGCTGAGGTCACAGGTAATCTTCAGCTGTTGCACAGTGTCCCTCATGTCAGCCTCCCAGAGTGCTGAGGTCACAGGTAATCTTCACCTGTTTCACAGTGTCCCTCATGTCAGCCTCCCAGAGTGCTGAGGTCACAGGTAGTCTTCACCTGTTTCACACTGTCCCTCATGTCAGCCTCCCAGAGTGCTGAGGTCACAGGTAGTCTTCACCTGTTTCACACTGTCCCTCATGTCAGCCTCCCAGAGTGCTGAGGTCACAGGTAATCTTCAGCTGTTTCACAGTGTCCCTCATGTCAGCCTCCCAGAGTGCTGAGGTCACAGGTAATCTTCAGCTGTTGCACAGTGTCCCTCATGTCAGCCTCCCAGAGTGCTGAGGTCACAGGTAATCTTCACCTGTTTCGCAGTGTCCCTCATGTCAGCCTCCCAGAGTGCTGAGATCACAGGTAGTCTTCACCTGTTTCGCAGTGTCCCTCATGTCAGCCTCCCAGAGTGCTGAGGTCACAGGTAGTCTTCATCTGTTTCACAGTGTCCCTCATGTCAGCCTCCCAGAGTGCTGAGGTCACAGGTAGTCTTCATCTGTTTCACAGTGTCCCTCATGTCAGCCTCCCAGAGTGCTGAGGTCACAGGTAATCTTCATCTGTTTCACAGTGTCCCTCATGTCAGCCTCCCAGAGTGCTGAGGTCACAGGTAGTCTTCACCTGTTTCACAGTGTCCCTCATGTCAGCCTCCCAGAGTGCTGAGGTCACAGGTAGTCTTCAGCTGTTTCACAGTGTCCCTCATGTCAGCCTCCCAGAGTGCTGAGGTCACAGGTAATCTTCACCTGTTTCACAGTGTCCCTCATGTCAGCCTCTCAGAGTGCTGAGATCACAGGTAATCTTCACCTGTTTCACAGTGTCCCTCATGTCAGCCTCCCAGAGTGCTGAGGTCACAGGTAATCTTCACCTGTTTCACAGTGTCCCTCATGTCAGCCTCCCAGAGTGCTGAGGTCACAGGTAGTCTTCAGCTGTTGCACAGTGTCCCTCATGTCAGCCTCCCAGAGTGCTGAGGTCACAGGTAGTCTTCAGCTGTTGCACAGTGTCCCTCTTGTCAGCCTCCCAGAGCGCTGAGGTTACAGGTAATCTTCAGCTGTTTCACAGCGTCACCAGATTCTCCAAACACAATTTAATTTTATTCACATAGACAGTGCTACACTGTCACTGGTGACAGGCGCTTTGTGGTTGTTTTTGGTGGGTGAATATTGCACCGATTCAACAACAGGCGATCAGTGTCTGAGGGTCCTGTGTTGCCACCAGAGGCACCTGCTTTGACCAGGGATGGAGAGTCCCATGCCCAGGACGAAGGTTTGTGTGCTGGTGGTGAGCTAGCTGGGAGACGTGGCACGGGCCGCTTGTCCCTGGCCACCGCCTGCTGCCAAGGGCTCCACTCCAGTCCCTTGCCTGTCAATCAGAAGATGTTCAGAGGAGAGGCTTCTGCATCATCTTCATCTTGACATTCCAAGAGCAGTACCGGGTCAGCATCCACAAAAGCACACTGTAAAACTGGGAACTGTGTCTTACTCTTCCTGAGTGAAAAGGGAAAGTTTATGCCTCAGCCTGAGGCAGGTGGACCCCTTGCCATGCACACCTTTGTCCTGCAGCCAGGGATCCACTTTGCTGGGCTCAACCCTTCCCCGTCGGGGACGACTGCACAGAAAGGAGCGCGGATAGCAGCAAGGCCCGCCACGGGGAAGGCCTGCTTCCTGTGGGTCCCCCTGTGTGGCTGGCAGGGAGTGGTACGGCGCTGGGAGTCCAGAATCACTGAGGACACGGAAAGCTTCAGCTTCTTTGAGAAAACTCAGATTTTGTAAATGCGCATCCAGTTGACAGCACTTACGGTGGAATCCGTGGAGTTGGACTTGTGAGAGGCCTTGCCGTGAGGGGGTTCTTGGCTGGTGTCTGTCCTGGAGGTGGATGCCTTGATGGCTGTGTCTCCCGTGCTCCCCTCGCCCAGGTCCTCATCCTCAGGACTGTGAGATGCCGTTGGACGTGGAGGAGCCTGAGGAGTTCTGGCTCTGTGGGTATGTCTGCTGGTATTTGCCAGTTGAAACCTGAAGGATTGGAAAATGTCTGTATACCAATTCCAATTAACAACAGGAATAATAAGCCGATTGCATATAAGCAGCACATTCTTTTAAAAAAAAAAATCCTGTATTTTCCAGTATAAAAAATTAGTGATCTGGTCAAGTCCCCTGGCTCATGCCTATAATCCCACCAGTGCTCTGGGAGACCGAGGCAGCTGGATCACCTGAGGTCAGGAGTTCGAGACCAGCCTGACCAACATGGTGAAACCCCGTCTTTACTAAAAATATAAAAATTAGCCGGGTGTGGTGGTGGACACCTGTAGTCCCAGCTACTTGGGAGGCTGAGGCAGGAGAACGGCGTGAACCTGGGAGGCGGAGGTTGCAGTGAGCCGAGATGGCGCCATTGCACTCCAGCCTGGGCGACAGAGCAAAACTCCGTCCCAAAAACAACAGCAACAACAAGAAATAGCGATTAGAGGAGCATTTCCTTAAAATTTTACAAACCCCATTAATGTGTGGCTTCATAGAAGACAGCAGGGTTCTCCTCGCTGTTCCTGCATCAGTCTGTGGTAAATATGTTGTTCTAGTTGAAGTATACAAAAAAAAAATCTAGTGGGAAAATGGAAGCATATTTTTAATAAATAGCTTTTTGATATAATTATGGAGATTTTCATTGATACGACACCAAAACCCAGCAGGTGTTTGTGTTGTGAGCGTTTCCAGCAGCAGGGGAGTCTCAGGGCTTCCCTTTGGTCTCTCTTGCAGCGAGTGCGGCTCCGTCGCCTGTGTGTGGGAGTGTGCCTGTGTGTCCCCATCTGGAGGTGACCCAGGTCAGCACACAGTGTGCACCCAAGGGCCGATTGGGTGCCCTGGACTTGTGTGCATCTCCTGACGTGGATCCACTTGATTTTACTACATCAGAAAGCAGCACCTGTCTCTTCAAGGGAGACTTTTAGTTCTTCAGAAGCTGTCTGCTCTTGGAGTTTTCCAAAATTCTTATCTTTGAAAGCTTGAATTTTCACATTGACAACAAGTTGTTGAGGTGTTCTGGCTGAACTTGCAGCCGTCTTTCCTTCATTTTTCAGAAATGATCTGCCAGTACTCATGTCCGAACAACCAGAGTTTGCATGTCGGTCGGTCATTCTTTGACTGAAGATTGGTGCTTCCTGTCCAGAGGCCGCTGTGTCTGGTGTGCGGCAGCAGTGCTTTGTGCATACTTGTTTTGTCATGAAGGATATGCACAAGATGAATGCTGCGGGCTCGGGACGTAGTGCGTTGAAACATTCTTGCCGCACCACCCCAGCAGTCCTCCAGTGAACTGCTTATCAGTGCGGTGTCACCCAGCTGAGAAGGCATTGTTGTTAAGCAGGTAGTTTTACACCTGGGAAGCAAGTGTACCAAGCTATTCAGTCTGTGTGCTGGGTGAGAAAATGTCGTTGAATGAATCAGGTCAGCCTGTGTGCTTATTGACAACTTTTCAAGCATTTCACACCCTTAGAAGAGTCTGTATCACTTACCTCCCCTGATACCTATGCTTGCAAATGTGTGTGCAGTTTCAGAGGGTTCCAATGTGATGGCCCATTGGTCCCCTCCTGGGATTCTCATGGACAAGTAAGATTCGGTTCCCCGTTCGGGTGGGTCTGTGCGTCTGTTCCTGGGCGCATGCTCACAGATGCAGCACGTGTCCCAGCCGTGGGATGGCATCCCAGCGCTGTCTCCTCTCTTTGATCTTTGCATGCCAGTAGCAAGCGGACCATGTCCCCGCAGTGCAGGACTGGGCTCTTACGTAACAGCTCGCCGTTAGGGTTCCTTCCACACCGACGCTGCTCCCAGGATCACGGAGCTGGAAAGACTCCAGCCCATTCCTCTGGCAGTATGCAGCCCTTCCCTGGGGCTCAGCCAGTTTACTTTGCTTGCATAATTCTTCCTGTTAAGACGCTGCCTTAAAATTGACCAAGCCTCTCACTTGTTAGACCAGGAGTCTCTTGGATGGTTTGAGTGCTGTTGTTGCCTGTTCTTGGCCCTCTTTCATCTTGTCCTGTGCTTCAGCCTGGTCACTTGGTTTAATAATTTGTCTTTGTTTTTCCAAATCCTGCAGAACTTTTAAGATGATCTGGATTGCAGTGACTTAAAAACATACCGTGATGTATTTGCTGGTTTGGAGATCTTTTTAACAGTTAGGGAGTTCTCTCATCAGCTCTAAGTAGCCTTGGAAAAACTGTCGCCTCTGAAGGCTGCAAACAAACCTTTAGGCTTTCCAACAATGCTACAGCCAGCCTGCCTTAATTGGAAATGAGGACTCTGGACGTTTGAAAAATAACTCAATAACCTCATGTGTTTAACTCTTGAGGCCATATATTATGGAAATGGCTATGTATAATTTTACAGCATCCTTAATGAAGCTCTTTATCATAAAATACGACTCCTGTATATGAAAGTAGTCTTCGCAGGTTTTATTGAGACGAGGAGTAGAAAATACACTTGTTTTTCCACAAAAGGTTGTTTGTTTTTTTTATTGGAGACAGAGTTTTGCTTTTGTCGCCCAGGCTGGAGTGCAGTGGTGCGATACTGGCTCACTGCAACCTCCGCCTCCTGGGTTCAAGCGATTCTCCTGCCTCAGCCTCCCGAGTAGCTGGGATTACAGGTGCCTGCCACCACGCACAGCTAATTTTTGTATTTTAATAAAGACAAGGTTTCACCATGTTGGCCAGTCTGGTCTTGAACTCCCGACCTCAGGTGATCTGCCTGCCTTGGCCTCCCAAAGTGCTGGGATTATGGGCGGGAGCCACTGTGCCTGGCCCACGAGCTATTTTTCTGATGAGAAGTTTCCTGATGAGTGAGAGCAGTGTGGCAGGTGTGGAGGAGAGGCGGACGGCTGCTTTCCAGGGACGTGGGAGACCACTGTGGAACTGCAGTCCCAGAACGTGCCCGTGTCGTGGAGGGAAGCAGGTCAGAGGCTCCTGCCACCTGCCCGTTGACCTCAGGAGGACATTGTGCTCGCAGCAGCTGAGTGGCCTGGGAAGCCTGCCTGGAACCTGGGACTGTGATGGGTGGAGTCTCCAGGAGGGCTAGGGAGGCGGGGAGGAGCACCCTGTGAGCTGCAGGCACTGCTGTGTTGCAGTCAGCAAACACTGGGGTCTGGGAACCCACTTTCATTTTTGGCACATAGTGGTTTGAGCTTCACTTATTCGTAGCCCTCACAAGTAAACTAGTCTCTATTACAAGCACTTTCTTCGTGACTTTTTGGCTTTTGTTTTTTGACACATTTTCCTCATGCAGATCAGCATGATTATTCCCACTGTCTGACATGTCTCCTCCTATTCATTAAATATTTAGAGCCTGTTTCATGCAAGATGCCATGCAGAGCTCTGCCAGATTCCAGAATGAAGGGCAATAGGCCCAGCTGGGATAGTTCCTGCATGTTTCCATCAGCCCGGCTGCTTCCCCTTCTAACCCTTACAGATCCTCTGAGGTGGACGTGATTACTCCACCTAAGAGGAAACTAGGCCGGGCACAGTGGCTTCCTCCTGTAATCCCACCACTTTGGGAGGCTGAGGCGGGCAGATCACTCTGAGGTCGGGAGTTCGAGACCAGCCTGGGCAACATGGTGAAACCCCGTCTCTATTTATTAAAAATACAAAAAAAAAAAAAAAAAAAAAAGCAGCTGGATATGGTGGCACACGCCTGTAATCCCAGCTACTTGGGGGACTGAGGTGGGAGAATTGCTTGAACTCAGGAGGCAGAGGTTGCAGTGAGCCAATATTGCGCCACTGTACTCCACCAGCCTGAGTGGTCTCGCACCACAGAGCAAGACTCCGTCTCAAAAAAAATAAAAAAATAAAAAAAGTAAAAAAAAGAGGAAACTAAAGTTTAATGTGTACAGTGGACTCTCTTGGTCCCAGGGTGGGAGCCATGTCACCTGTGGGAACAGGTGAATGAGGCTGGCATCGTGCTCTCAAGGTATTTATGATGTAGCAAGAAGGTGCCAGGTCCTGAGGGAGACTTCCAGAGGCTCCTGTGAGAGAAGGTGTGCAGGTGAAGAAGAGGGAGGGAGACCGTGTTTCCCGGGGACTGGGGAGAGGCTCCACTGAGGGTTAGCAAGAAGAGGGAGGGAGACCGTGTTTCCTGGGGACTGGGCTTGCCGGAGGCTCCACTGAGGGTTAGCATTTGCATAGGCTTTGAATAAGAAGTAGAATGTGAAGAAATAGGCTGGAGTTTAGAAAAGGAATTTTTGGGGAAACAGAAAGGGCTTTGGTGACTGTAGATCACTCACTCATTTCAGATGCAGGCAGGTCCCAAGGTGGTGATTAGACACAAGTTCACTCTCAAAGGTGCTTTCTTATGTAGTTGATGGAGTCGGTTAAATGTATTCCCAGTTTTCTTTTTTCCTAACCTAGTGTTTAGAGAAAAGCAGCCTTGGGGGACTTCCTATCCACGAGTTTGCTTAAGTGCAGGTTCTGGGTGTGCCGGACATCCTAGACATCGTTGTCTGTGAACTCAACCATGTTGATTGGGTGTGCTCTTGTAGGCTGACATCCGAAGTGCATTACAGATGCTGAGTTGAGCATTAACTTCTGTAGCTGGGCTCTGAGGGACAAGCAAGACAGGTCTGCTTCAACACATCACGACCATGTTCTTGAACTGCATGGACCCTGGAGCATCTCAGCGTGGCATCACAGTGCTGCTCATGGAAAACATGAACTGGCAGACCCATTGAGACATTTTCAAAACATAAACATTGTTTTTCTTATTTCCATCGTTTACCCATTGTAGAAAATGTAAGAAAACATGAAAAGGGTGAAAATCTAACTTAAACTCCCTTATACAGGTAATGAATTTTAGCTTCTTGTGATCCTTCAGGAATGGGCCATCAGTGTGTTTGAAATGCTTGCTCCCTGGTGCCGTAAAGAATTAGTACTTGAACGTAAATTTAATTTCCTCAGCAAGGCCATTTTTTATACTTTCTGCAGAAAGGGTACACTCGCCAGCAGTTCTGCCACGAGAGTACACCGAATGAAGGAGACCAGGGTCATTTATAACCTGACGCTGTGTCCGGTTTTTTTATACCTACTGCTGTGTCCGGTTTCCATTGGCTGGAACGGGACCTCACATTCTGTATTTGTCCCGACTGGCTGACAACTTAGAACTTTTTCAAAGAGGCAAAGGCAGAGGAGAACAAGGGAAGGAGGAAGAAATGTGTGGAGTGCTGAGAAAGGTCAAAACACCTTCAAGTAAGGAAGAGGAGCAGGCCGTGACCTAATGCTTGCTTCGACCAGTATAAGCACGCCAGGGCAGATATTTAGGCTAAACTGTGGGAGCTGAGAACATAAAGTACATTGATTTCTTTATTAAGGCTAGCAGATATTGAAGAATGTCAGCACAGGTCTTTGAATAAATGTTGCTTTTAAGAGAAGTTACTGTTTATTCGTAATTAGACGGGGAGGAAAGTGTCTTTGAAGAGGAACCTCTGCTTTACTTCTTACAAGTGTGCTTACTGATTCTCTGTCAGCTTGTCCTCTCAGTGATTGAGAACAGGGTATTAAAATCATTACTGAGTTTGTGGTTTTGTGTATCTGTCTGTGTAGCTTGACTTCATGTATTTCTAAGCTCAGTTAGTAGGGGTTCTGAGGGGGAAAACTCAGATTTTTCCTTTGCTCTCATGCCACAGCGACAGTCAACACAGAAAACACAAAAGACGTCTGTGACCAGTTGTGTGGGGTTTCTCCCCAACAGCAGGGAGGCAGGCAGTTCTGTAGCGGACACCAGCTGGGTGTCCCACAATCCCGTGCAGCCTGGACACTGTCTAACTGGAGACAGCACGGGATCCGCCAGGGAGAGGACTGAGTCCCGCAAGACTGCCAGCACTCCCAGCACCCACCGCAAGCCCTGGGTTCCTGTGGCTGTGCTTCTCACCAACCTGCCCTGAATCTGGGGTTCCGTGACCCCTCCTTGGGTTCAATCATTTTTTTTTTTTTTTTGAGACAGAGTCTCACTCTGTTGCCCAGGCTGGAGTGCAGTGGCGCGATCTCGGCTCACTGCAAGCTCCACCTCCCAGGTTCACACCATTCTCCTGCCTCAGCCTCCCGAGTAGCTGGGACTACAGGCGCCCACCACTGCGCCCGGCTAATTTTTTGTATTTTTAGTAGAGATGGGGTTTCACTGTGTTAGCCAGGATGGTCTCCATCTCCTGACCTCGTGATCCACCCGCCTCGGCCTCCCAAAATGCTGTGATTACAGGCGTGAGCCATGGCGCCCAGCCAGGTTCAATAATTTTATGAGAGTGGCTCACACAAATCAGGGTGACACTTACATGTTCACCAGTGTCGTGGAAAGGATTTTGCAAAGGATATGCACAGTCAGATGCGGAGGGCAGGGCATGTGGGGAGCAGCGCAGAGCTCCAGGAACCTCCTCCCCAGAGTTAGACAACCATTACCAGCACCATTGTTTTTGAAAGATTTTCACAGGTGTTTTTCTGCAGGACTTAACGGGTGCTGGCCCCTGGCTGTGTGCTCACTGTTTCCCCGAGAACCTGTCGTCCCCTTTGCCTGTTCTTCTTTACCTAGTTTCTCACCTTTGACTGCCTTTAAGATTTTCTTTTCACCTCTGTGATGTGCCTTGGTCAGGTTCTCCATGTTTTGTGATTGGGATTTGTTGAGCTTCTTGGATCACTAGAGTTTACAGTTTTCATCCAAATGTGGAAATGTTCAGGCTTTATTCCTTCACGTATTTTTTTCTGCCCTCCACCTCCTTTGGGAGCACCCCTTACTGTTGGTTAGGCTCCTGCACCTCACCCACGCCACACTCGGGGTTTGATCCAGTGATCTTCTCTGTCTCAGTGCTTCCCGCCACACTCGGTGTTCGCCCCAGTGATCTTCTCTCTCTCGGTGCTCCCCGTCACACTCGGTGTTCGCCCCAGTGATCTTCTCTCTCTCGGTGCTCCACGCCACACTCGGTGTTCGCCCCAGTGATCTTCTCTCTCTCGGTGCTCCACGCCACACTCGGTGTTCGCCCCAGTGATCTTCTCTCTCTCGGTGCTCCACGCCACACTCGGTGTTCGCCCCAGTGATCTTCTCTCTCTCGGTGCTCCACGCCACACTCGGTGTTCGCCCCAGTGATCTTCTCTCTCTCGGTGCTCCACGCCACACTCGGTGTTTGCCCCAGTGATCTTCTCTCTCTCGGTGCTCCACGCCACACTCGGGGTTCGCCCCAGTGATCTTCTCTCTCTCGGTGCTCCACGCCACACTCGGGGTTCGCCCCAGTGATCTTCTCTCTCTTGGTGCTCCCCGCCACACTCGGTGTTCGCCCCAGTGATCTTCTCTCTCTCGGTGCTCCCCGCCACACTCGGTGTTCGCCCCAGTGATCTTCTCTCTCTCGGTGCTCCACGCCACACTCGGGGTTTGATCCAGTGATCTTCTCTCTCTCGGTGCTCCACGCCACACTCGGGGTTTGATCCAGTGATCTTCTCTCTCTCGGTGCTCCACGCCACACTCGGTGTTCGCCCCAGTGATCTTCTCTGTCTGTGCTCCACGCCACACTCGGTGTTTGCCCCAGTGATCTTCTCTGTCTGTGCTCCCCGCCACACTCGGTGTTTGCCCCAGTGATCTTCTCTCTCGGTGCTCCCCGCCACACAGTGTTTGCCCCAGTGATCTTCTCTGTCTGTGCTCCCCGCCACACTCGGTGTTTGCCCCAGTGATCTTCTCTCTCGGTGCTCCCCGCCACACTCGGTGTTTGCCCCAGTGATCTTCTCTCTCGGTGCTCCCCGCCACACTCGGTGTTTTTGCTGATGTTTTAGTTGTTGACATGCCGTTTCTCTGAGTTCACAGATCTTCTGAATGCCTGTTCTTCTGTGAATCCCACCCAGTGTGGTTTTCGTCTCACACAGCGTCATCTTCATCTCTAGAGGTTCATTCCAGTGTCTTTTCCTAGCTTCCGTGTTTTTAGTTTTTGACCGTGGGGAGGAACTGAGTTACACGATTTCATGTCTGCATCTACTAATTTTGCCTTCTGTGTCAATTCTGGGTAGCTTTTGATTGACTTTTTTTTCTCCTATGTAATCATATTTTCTTATTTACATGCCCAGGAATTTTTTTCAATATACTTTTTATTTTTGAAAAATTTTAGGTTTACAGCAAAGTTGTAGGTCGGGTGTGGTGGCTCACGCCTGTAATCCCAGCACTGTAGGAAGCCAAGGTGGGAAGATTGCTTGAGCCCAGGAGTTTGAGACCAGACTGGGCAACTTAAGGAGACCTCATCTCTACTAAAAGTAAAAAAAAAAAAAATTAGCCAGACGTAGTGGCATGTATCTGTCATCCCAACCACTCAGAAGGCTGAGGTGGGAGGATTGCCTGAGCCCTGGAGGCTGTCTTACCACTGCACTCCAGCACTGTAATCCATTGCTGTCCTATTTATTTTTTGCTCAAATTGTTCCACCTTCCATGCCTGAGAATATTTGATGGGATGCTGGACGTTGTGAATTTTACCTCATTATGTGCTGGATAATTGTATATTCCTGTAAGTCATCTTGGGCTTTGTTCTGGGATCCACATAGTTCCTTGGAACCTTTTTGCCCCTTTCAGCTGTTGCTTTTAGGATTTGTGAGACAGGCTGGAGCTTGGTTCAGTTTTGGGTTCATCATTCCCCGGGCTGTGGCAGCGCATTCCAGAACCTTCTTCCCAGGGCTGCGGACAGGGATCTGGCTGGGCAGTGGCACCATTCCAGACCTGTGTGAGCCCGGGACCTGCCGGCTCTTCTTTGTGTGGATGACGTCCTGTCCGCTAAACCTCCAAGGGGGTCCCCGGCTCATCGCAGGGCTCCTGCTCTATGCAGCCTCCTTCAGCCCCATCTTCTCAGGTGCAAATATTTTGCAGTGATCCTTATTCCCAGTCAGAGATACATATGCAGCATTCAGGCTTTTTCGTCATCTCGTGGGCTTTTTTGTGACGTGTGTGTGTTCGACAGCACCATAGGGAAATGCAAATCTTGCTTATTTTCTATTCCTTGTCGATTTTCAAGACATTAAAAATCAACCTCATGGAGGCTGGGCGTGGTGGCTCACGCTTATAATCCCAGTACTTTGGGAGGCCAAGGCGGGCGGATCACGAGGTCAGGAGTTCAAGACCAGCCTGACCAACAGAGCAAGACTCCGTCTCAAAAAAAAAAAAAAAAAAAAAATCAGCCTCATGGAGAGAAGAGAGCACCCGGCACCACCCGCGTGGGCCCTGGAGCAGGGTGACTGCGTCGGAGTCAGGTCTTTGTGGTGGTGAATAGTCTGGTGTTAGTGCTGATTTTGGAATTAGATAATTTTACTGTGGTTATGTTATGTATGATGTTAGCATTAGGGAAGCTGGGTAAGGCTGTGCAGGGACTCTGAACTATTTTTGCAACTTTTTTGTAAGTCTGAAGTTTAAAAAAGGAACCTAACAGATGAGCACAGTCCTTTTTTTTTTTTTTGAGATGGAGTCTTGCTCTGTTGTCCAGGCTGGAGTGCGGTGGCACCGTCTCGGCTCACTGCAGCCTCTGCCTCCTGGGTTCAAGAAGCGATTCTCCTGCCTCAGTCTCC
The DNA here is from genome assembly GCF_028858775.2 of Pan troglodytes. Classification (NCBI taxonomy): domain Eukaryota; kingdom Metazoa; phylum Chordata; class Mammalia; order Primates; family Hominidae; genus Pan; species Pan troglodytes. The sequence goes on along the minus strand of NC_072416.2, from coordinate 87,588,537 downwards.
CCAGTAGTTGGGATTACAGGCACCCACCACCACGCCCGGCTAATTTTTTTTAATTTTTAGTAGAGACGGGGTTTCACCATGTTGGCCAGGCTGGTCTTGAACCCCTGACCTCAAATGATTCACCTGCCTCAGCCTCCCAAAGTGTTGGGATTACAGGCGCGAGCTACCATGCCTGGCCAAGCACAATCTTTTTTTTTTTTTTCTTTTTCTTTTTTTATTTTTGAGATGGAGTCTCGCTTTGTCGCCCAGGCTAGAGTGCAGTGGTGCAGTCTCGGCTCACTGCAAGCTCTGCCTCCCGGGTTCACGCCATTCTCCTGCCTCAGTCTCCCGAGTAGCTGGGAGTATAGGTGCCCGCCACCACGCCCGGCTAATTTTTTTGTATTTTTAGTAGAGACGGGGTTTCACTGTGTTAGCCGGGATGGTCTTGGTCTCCTGACCTCGTGATCTGCTCGCCTCAGCCTCCCAAAGTGCTGGGATTACAGGAGTGAGCCACCGCGCCCGGCCCAAGCACAGTCTTAATAGAAACTTCACAGACCTGCGGTGCAGAGTGGGAGGCCTGACTATCCCTCTGCTGTCCCCTCACCACAGATGCAGCCCCTTCCTTCTGTTCGAGGGGCACTCCCACCATTCAGGCCTCTCCCTTGACAGATGCTTTTTTTTTTTTAAACTTGGCACTCCAGATCTTCCTGTGTGTTTCCTTGCTGAGCAGTGTCCTTAGTGGGCCTTCTTCACCATTGTTTGGTGGTGGCTGTGTGACCTACCTCTCCCACCCTCCCTGCTCTTGGCAGGGCAGACACCTCCTCCATGTCACTGGGGCCTTCTGTGGCTCCTGCACCTTCCAGGATGTCTGAAAGCAGCCCTGGCCTGTCACCACGGGCGGCCTCCAGAGCACCCAGTCGATACAGGGCTCCCAGGGTGGGGCCACCCTCCTGCCCTCACTGCCAAGCGCTTCATGCCCTTGACTCGGTGGTCGAGGCGTGGGGAGCTGGGGCAGGGTCTCTTGCTGGCACACTTCTCAGGGCTTGTCCGTTTGCACGCAGCTCTGGCTGTGATAGGACTGAGTCTTCAGGCTTCTGCTTTATGGAGATGCTGTTTACAAGTCATTGTGCCATCTGGAAGGATTCTACAGTGCTATTTTGGATTGATGCAATCCAACAGTCAATGGTTTTAATAAAAAACTTGAGTAGCTTATAAGCGTGTCTGCTTTTCCACCTAGCAGAAGGTAAGGGAGTCAAGTTTCCTGGACGAGATGAGATTTGTGATTCTGTCTTGACTCGTGTCCTGTAGGGTGCTTTTGGATACACTCCCCCCCGCGGGCATCTTGCAGGATGCAAGGTCATTGCGGGCCACTGCCATCCTTCCAGAGAAGAGCCCCCTTTCCCCCACACCCTCATGCTGTGTGCCGGGCTCTATCCTCCACTGTCCCTGGTGAGAAAAGAGGGCCTCTTGCTAGGGACTAGTGGCTGGGTTTCTGGCGTCTCCTTGGGTAAAGGGTGGGGCAGCAGGGCAGTGTGGACGGTCCCTGGACACACGAGTAATGTTGGGAATTGGTCGTGCTGCCCTCAGAAGGGAGAATTAGTGCATTGTCTGTCTTAAGAATCAAGCTTTAAAAAAAAAAAAGTGACTGATTTTTAACATGGAGTCATTTTTTATTTGGTCATTATGTTAATGGAAAACTTGTAGTGTGGATTTCCATTTTGTTTTAAACTTACATTAAAAGATAAATTGTTCATTGGAAGCCGGTATTGTATTTTCTTAATCTGTAATGACTTTACTTAAAAACGAAAATCTGAGGAATAGGAGAAGCCCTGGCATCCCCTTTGCTTCTCTTGCAGACAAATTGGACCCAGTTTGCGGGCATGGCGGCGCACACCCGTGGTCCCAGCTACCTGGGAGGCTGAGCGGGAGGCTGGCTTGAGCCAGGGAGTTCTGGACTGCTGTCCGCTGTGTGCTAAGTTTGGCATCCATGTGGTGACCTCCTGGGAGTGGGGACCACCGGATTGCCTACGGAGGGAACGTTCACAAATGGAGCTCTTGGCGAGCCGCTGGTGTCTGGCCTAATCCCCGGCCTCTGGCTGCGCAGCGGCGGGGGTGAGGCAGGCAGGCTCTGGCACGGTCTCACTGCCACTCACGTTAGCTTTCTGTCGTCAGACGTGAAAGTGGTGCTGAGTGGGGTTTTCTTTGCAGACTGTACGTGTTGGATTGTACCTAAAGTGAATTCGTAGTTTTGAAATCTTTAAAGCATTTGAGTGAAATGTGGAAATGCATCATCGTGAGTGTGTTGTGTTGGGAATATGGTGACTGTCTTCTTGCTCACTCAGTAGAGTTGGAGAATTGGTATGGAGCAGCTTGAGGCTCTGACACAGGGATACCCACAGGGTCTCGGTGTCTCTGGTGCCCTTCCCTCTGCCCGGTGCTGGCTTGTGGATGGGCTCATTCTGCTCTGCAGGCTGGGGCGGAGGTGTGCTCCATTAGCAGGTGGCCCTGGCAGGAGGTTCTGGTGGTGCTTCAGGCTCCCTTTGAGTTCTCTCTTCTCTCTTACATACTCTGCCATAGAAAACCATTTCTGTCTGCTGGGTCCGGTGGCTCACACCTGTAATCCCAGCACTTTGGGAGGCTGAAGCGGGTGGATCACCTGAGGTCAGGAGTTCGAGACCAGCCCAGCCAACATGGCAAAACAGTGTCTCTACTAAAAATACACAAATTAGTTGGGCATGGTGGCAGACACCTGTGCAGTGAGCTGAGACGGGCCATTGCACTCCAGCCTGGGTGACAGAGGGAGACTCCATATCAAACAAACAAACAAACAAAAAAACACCATTTCTCAAGGCCAGGTGCAGTGGCTCACGCCTGTAATCCCAGCAGTTTGGGAGGTGGAGGTGGGTGGATCACCTGAGGTCAAGAGTTCAAGACCAGCCTGGCCAACATGGTGAAATATCGTCTCTACTAAAAATACAAAAATTAGCCTGGCATGGTGGTGTGTGCCTGTAGTTCCAGCTACTTGGGACGCTGAGTCGGGAGAATCACTTGAACCCAGGAGTCAGAGGTTGCAGTGAGCTGAGATTGTGCCACTGCACTCCAGCCTGGGCGACAGAAACTTAGTCTCAAAAAAAAAAAAAAAAAGATAACTATTTCTCATTGTGTGCTCCCACACACATGTTCTTACACACGTATGTTCTCACCTCCAGTGGTTCTGTTGTTGGGCTGTCTAGTGGGCCTGCTTTTTCTGTAGGTGTTAAATACAGGTTGCCAAAAATGCAGTAAGACCAAAAGGCCACCTGATTGAGGTAAAAGGAGGGAAGAATTGAGTTCTATTCTTTCTGTAGTTTGTGTCTTCGCAGCTCCTTTGAAGCCGTCAGTGCCACTGCCAGTGCAGAGGCTCCTTCTTGCAGAAGCTGCCCTGCCCCGTCCTGCCCCATCCCGTCCCGTCCCATCCTGTCCCATCCTGTCCCATTCCCATCCCATCCCATCCCATCCCAGTCCCATCCCATCCTTTTCCATGTCGTTCCATCCTGTCCCATTTCCATCTCGTCCCATTCCCATCTTGTCCTGTCCCATTTCATCCCATCCCGTTCTGCTCTGCCTCAGCCCCCCACATAGCTGGGATTACAGCCATGCACCACTACGCCCAGCTAATTTTTGTATTTTTCATAGAGATGGGGTTTCGCCATGTTGGCCAGGCTGGTCTCGAACTCCTGACCTCAGGTGATCCACCCAACTGGGTCTCCCAAAGTGCTGGGATTACAGGCGTGAGCCACCGTGCCCAGCCTTGAGAAATGTTTGTTTTTGTTTGTTTTTGAGATGGAGTCTTGCTCTGTCACCCAGGCTGGAGTGCAGGAGCACATCTCAGCTCACTGCAACCTCCACCTTCTGGGTTCAAGCAACTCTCCCTGCCTCGGCCTCCTGAGTAGCTGGGATTACAAGCGCCTGCCACCACGCCCGGCTAATTTTTGTGTTTTTAATAGAGACAGGGTTTTGCCATGTTGGCCAGGCTGGTCTTGAACTGCTGAGCTCAGGTGACCTGCCTGCCTCAGCCTCCCAGTTTCAGATTCTTTATCTTGCTAGATGCTTTTGTGAAGCGCCTTCGTCAGTGGGAGGTGAGTTTGACAAGGCCCTAGCGGGTGTTTGTGAGACAGAGGTATGACTGGAGCTTGGAGGTGGTGTTCGGGAAAGGTGGGAGTGAGGGAGGAGTCTGCACCTTTGCCCTCTGGGTGCTATCATGATTGGGCTCTTGGCATTGGGCCTTCTTGGCTTTCCGTCTGCTGCGTTGCTGGTCCGAGGGCAGGGGCTGGACGTGACACCATGGGAGGCTCTTCGGCTTTGGCCATTCCTGGCCGTGCTTTGTTCCATGGGAACTTCATGGCTCTTCCTTCTTGCAGACACAGGAGGCAGCAGCGTCCACTGGACATGGCCCCGAGGTTTTGAATGAGACAGAAATGAGCCCATCAGGGAGGGTAGATACAGCGCCTTTCTGAACTCACATTATCCCAGAGTGTGGGGACAGCCATGGCACAGATCTCCTCGTCTTGTTCTCTCAGGAGGTCAGCGTTGGTATGGGGCTGCTGCTGCCCCTCCAGAGCGGCCAGGCAGGCATGGCTAGGAGGGGTTCCCTGGAAATCCTAATGGCAGTGCTTCTGGCGGAGCCGGTTATCTTGAGCTTTCAGCCAGCTGAACACTTTGCTCTTGTGGCTCCTCCCTCTTCCTCCCTGAGGTGACCTCGCACCGCTCCCTTTACTCAGCAGCACAGGCGGCTGTTTGGCCTTAGGCTGTGGGTCCGCATGAGCCAGCACACCCAGCTTTTAAAACCTATATTACAGTGGTGTGAAAGTTGAATCCAGACGAGAGAGGTATATGACATGGCATAATTGAATAACTACCTTTATTAAAAGTTACGCTTTACAAGCCGGGCGCGGTGGCTCACGCCTGTAATCCCAGCTCCTCGGGAGGCTGAGGCAGGAGAATTGCTTGAACCTGGGAGGCGGAGGTTGCAGTGAGCCGAGATCATGCCGCTGCACTCCACCCTGGGCAACAAGAGTGAAACTCTGTCTCAAAAAACAGACAAACAAAGGAAACTGTACTTTTGTTTCTTGGATATGATGTCAAGGTGGTGGTTAAATGTTTATTTCAGCTGAACACAGTTGACTCACACCTATAATCTCAGCACTTTGGGAGGCCAGGCAGGAGGATTACTTGAGCCCAGGAGTTTGAGACCAACCTGGGCAACATAGTGAGACCCCATCTACTGGAGGGGGGGAAACGTTTATTTGTCGGCCGAGTGTGGTGGCTCAGGCCTGTAATCTCAGCACTTTGGGAGGCCGAAGTGGATGGATCAAGGTGGATCACTTGAGGTCAGGAGTTCGAGACCAGCCTGGCCAACATGGTGAAATCCCGTCTCTATTAAAAATACAAAAAATTAGCCAGGCTTGGTGGCACGCACCTGTGATCCCAGCTATTCAGGAGGCCGAGGCAGGGGAATTGCTTGAACCTGGGAGGCGGAGGTGGCAGTGAGCCGAGATTGCACCATTGCCCTCCAGCCTGGGTGACAGAACGAGACTCTGTCTTTAAAAAAAAAAAAAAAAAATTATATATATATATATATATATATATATATATATATATTTCTAGACTTCGGGTGCCCGGCTGCCTAGTTTAAGATGCAGTTAGAGGCTCAAGGAATTTCTAGATACCTTTTAACTTTGCTTGGGTCACTCCTGCCCTGGTCAGTGGCCTTAAATCCATTTGATGGGTTCAAGGGCTCCAGGGGAAAGAGGAGATGGGTGGGAGCAGACTCTCTGTCCCCTGGGTGTGCCCAGCTGCTGGGAGGCCGCGTCCCCTCGCCCGTTGTGGTGGCGCCTGCCTGGGCCCCAGTCACTGGCTCCTTCCCATCACCTTCCCTGGGCCTGGACAGTCGTGCTGGCTGCTTGCACGGTTTGTAAAGCACTTTTAATTAAACGATCTCAGACACACGACATTGAAGATAGAACTAGATACAGTCTGAGCCCCGTGGAGAGGTCACAGCCTGAGAGTGCAGTCGGCTGGACTGTGGTCACCACGTGAGTGGCCTGTGGCAGAGGCTGTAAGTTATGCCCTCCTAGGTCTCATCTGACCTCTGCTCTTCCCCCCATTCGCGTGGGGTCAACGTGCTCGGGGAACACTTGTTCACAAAGTGTATAAATTCGGTAAGGAGGGGTGTATATGCTGACAGGTATTCTCCAGTCTGAATGTGAGTAGCAGAGGGCATCTGTTTCCTGATGAGAGTTCTGAAGGTGGGTTTCTGTGATGCGCATTTGTGACAGGCATGTTGGGGGATGTTGACACCTTTCATTGTTCTCCTCTTGTTGGAAAGTGTATCATCGCATGTGAGTTACTTGTTTGGATAATTAGAAAATCATAGTGCATGTTTTATAAACTAGAATGCTTACCCTCATTTTGCTTTTTATTGATGATTTAATGTTGGGGCTGTTACAATGTGAAAAGCTCTTGCTCCTTATACAATAACCCTAAACTGGTAGGTGTTGGTGTCTGGGAGTTTCTTGGTGTCTTGCTTCTAATAGTCTGAACTCTTGCTTGCCCTTCTCACCCCTTTTTGTTTTTTGTTTGTTTTTTTTTTTTTTTTGCAGCAGAGTCTCGCTCTGTAGCCCAGGCTGGAGTGCAGTGGCGCATTCTTGCCTCACTGCAACCTCCGCCTCCTGGGTTCAAGCAATTCTCCTGCCTCAGCCTCCCCAGTGGCTGGGATTACCGGTGCACACCACCATGCCCAGCTTATTATTTTTATTTTTTAATTTTCAGTAGAAATAGGGTTTCGCCATGTTGGCCGGGCTGGTCTCAAACTCCTGATCTCAAATGATCCACCTGCCTCGGCCTCCCAAAGTGCTGGGATGACAGGCGTGAGCCACCTCGCCCAGCCGCCCTTCTCACCCCTTTTTGGATCGATTGTTTACCGTGTGCTCAGGGGCTTCACTCGGAGCCCCTTAGAACCTTGCCCAGCAGAGTGGGCCCACACTGGGAAGCAGGGATGTGTGCTCCGTCTGCCTGCCTCAGCTGTCCGCTGCCCACGACCTCTGAGCTGCATTGCCCCGTGTAGGCCTGGTCACCTTTGGGGCCGGAACTGCACACACTCCTTCCTCCCATAAGCCCCAGTGCTCGTGGTGGTTACGCAGCCCTGCTGCCCGTGCAGGAGACGCCCCACGAGGCCTCCAGCTTCTCCTCTGCCTTTGCTCACTTCTCTTCCCTGGAAAGCAGGCAGGTACTCGTCAGGCTTTCCTTCATTTATTTCTAGAGTTTCTGCAGATCTAGAAACCTGTCTCCTATTGGTTATTGTCTTTTAACAAAGACCTGTTTGGCATTACACAAAAAATGCTTTCACAAGTCCCAAGGCAGCGGGCAGGGTCCTGGGGCTGCTCTTCGTGCCCTGTGTCCCGTTTCTTATGCAGGTGGAGACTGCTGGTCGTTCTCTGGAGTAGCCCCAAGGAAGCTATCTGAAGGCTCAGGGAGCTCTAATCCACTTAGGAGAAAAGGAGTTAAAATGGCATCATTGGGCTGGGCGCAGTGGCTCACACCTGTAATCCCAGCACTTTGGGAGGCCGAGGTGGGTGGATCACCTGAGGTCAGGAGTTTGAGACCAGCTTGGCCAACATGGAGAAACCCCATCTCTACTAAAAATACAGAATTAGCCAGGCGTCGTGGCACATGCCTGTAATACCAACTACTCCGGGGGCAGAGACAGGAGAATTGCTTGAACCTGTGAAGTGGGTGTTGAAGTGAGTCGAGATCACGCCATCGCTCTCCAGCCTGGGTGACAGAATGAGACTCTGTCTCAAAAAGAAAAAAAAAGGCATCATTGTTTTGCAACTGGGGTACCAGAAATAACATCTTTCCATAGTGAATTTCTGGTGGCAGAGGAGCTTCATATATACCCATTGATACTTGGACCTGGATTGAAGCTTGAGGGGTTTGGAGATGCAGAAAATAGTGTTTGGTAAATAGAGATGAAAGTGTGTGTTTTGAGAAATGATGATTGGAAAACTGAAAAGGTCAGTGTCTGCAGCCGTGTATTTCTTTCTAAATTTTTTATTTTTCTGCATTTTCAAAAATTATATTTTTTGGGAAATTATTATATATACTCTTCTTGCTGAACAGAATGTTAAGAATACAGCTGACATCTTCTTTGCCCGTTGTACTCAGTCCAAGTTCTTTGTGAATCACAAGAACCAACACGTTCTTCGCAAATCTGTGCACTGCACGGAGCTCTTCCGTGCTGCTTGGGGCGCTCGCGTCCCAGTCACCTGGAGGTGGGAGGCAGAGAGCAGTGGTGGAGCAGAAAACTGTAAGCTCAAGTTGGAGCCAGGAGGCTGAGGCAGAAGTGTCACTTGAGCCCAGGAGGTTGAGGCTGCAGTGAGCCGTGACTGAGCTCTGTCTGGGCGACAGAGCAAGACTTTGTCTCTTTAAAAAAATGTTCAAGTTGGACTCCTGGAAAGCAGAGTTACATGAGCTGGTTTTGGATGCCCTGACAGGGTGTGGAGCAGGAGGCCCCTGTGGGCCTGTTCCCCATGGTCAGCTTTCGACATATAATGAAAGCCCCGTTCACTGGTAACACTTGATTTGAGCCATTTAAAATTATTTTATAAAATTGTTGTTCCACTTAGGAACTGGCACAAGGTCTTTGTGAGAAAGCCCTAAGTTTTCAAGATAGGATTAAAAAAGCATGAGCCTGTGACGCACATACAGACGGTGTGCACCCCTTCTAGCCCGCTGGCTGCCAGCAGCTCCCAGAATGGCCGTGTGCCGGGGCAGGCATGGGGGCCGGCCCCACCTTCTAGAAGCCAGTGAGAAAGGCCTTCCTGGGGCTGGTCCGCACTGCCGACGTTTTGGGCATGGACGACCCTAAGTTTTCAGTTCTAAGCGACAGTGAATGCCTCAGCCCGGCTTGTCTACGACTGCAGGAGGCGTCTTGACGCTCCCCAGTGTGCCGTCAGAACCTTGACCCAAAAAGGTCTTCAGCCTTGGAAAGCCCTTCCCACCTCGCCCCACCCACCAACCCCTGAAAAGGTTTTCAGCCTTGGAAAGCCCTTCCCCACCTCGCCCCACCCATCAACCCCTTAAAACATGGATAAAAGAGTTTTAAACCACAGCGCCTGAAGTTTGAGAGCAGCCTGGCCAACATGATGAAACCCCGTCTCTACTAAAATACACAGACAAAAAATTAGCCAGGCATGGTGGCACAAACCTGTAATCCCAGCTACTCGGGAGGCTGAGACAGGAGAATTGCTTGAACCCAGGAGGCAGAAATCTTTGTGTACACCAGTGTCTTCAAACAAGAGAAGCTACTTGAGCACTTGCTAGTCATGCTGGCCAGTTGTGTGTTCTCAGCCAGACTATTTCCAGCCTGCTGTATCTGTAGCCTTATAGCACATACATTTAGCTTAATATCTTTAAAGCTCTACGTTTTTGCTATTTTCTGAGGAGGTTTTTGTGGTTAGGCTTCAATGCCATGATTTGAAATTATTATCAAGAATTACAAATCAATATTGACCTAATCAATATGGTTGACATACACGTTGATGAAATCATTATATATGTTTGGTCCTTGAACAACTTGGGGATTAGTGGCACTGACCCCTGGTACAGTCAAGTCCACATATAACCTTTTATACCCCGAGTATTTAATTTTGTTGACCAGAGCCTTCCTGATCACATAAACAGTCAACACATTTTAATCCAACACTGACATATACAAAGCACTTTTTTTCCCCGCTTCTTCAAGAGACAGAGTCTCGCTTGCCATGTTGCCCAGTCTGGTCTCAAACTGCTGGGCTCAAGTGATCCTTCCGCCTCGGCCTCCCAGTGCACTGGGATTATAAGTGTGAGCCACCATGCCCCTCATATTTTATATGTCGTATGTATTGTATACTGTATTCTTACAGTAAAGTAAGCTAGAGAAAAGAAGGTGTTGTTAAAATCATAAGGAAGAGAAAATATGTTTACTATTCATTAAGTGGAAGTGGGTCATCATGAAGGTCTTCATCCTCATCATTTCATTGAGTAGAAGGAGGAGGGGGTGGTCATGCTGTTCTCGTGGGACGGGGGTGGAAGAGGTAGAAGGGGAGGCAGGAGAGGCAGGCGCATTTGGTGTAACTTACGAAGTGCTTCGTCATTTCTCTAGAAATGTTCCTGTATGGTCACAGTCCTCCCTCACTGTTGGCTTTAGTTTCAGTGCCCATGTCACAGACAGGTGTGTGTTGTACAAGAAGTTAAAAGCGGGTGGGAGTCGTGGGAACCCCTCCCCTCTGCAGGAGGGTCTGATGTCACTTTGTTTTCTGTCACTGCTGCTACCTCCTCCTCGTCACCTGGTGTGGGTCAGAAGCACTCATCGCCACCAGGTTGTCTTCTAATTTCTCTGGTGTGGTATCTCTTAGCTCTTGAGTTTTGAAATGAAACCCTTCATCCCTCCCTGCCCCCCAGCCCCCCTGCCCCGGCCCACATGTCCGCAGTCTCTTCATGATCTCCTTGATTGGCTGTTGTAAACCCTGTGGAATCAGACACAACCTCCACACATGGTTTTCTCCAGCAGGAGTTCATTGTTTTGGGTTTGACAGCTTTCATGGCTTTCTCTATAACAATAATGGCATCTTTCATGGTGTCATCTTCCAGACACTCATGATGCTCTCTCTCTCTCTCTCCCATGTTGACAATCCTTTCCATAGCATGCTGTGTGTAATGAGCCTTACAGGTCCTATGACCCCGATCTAGAGGCTGAATTAGATACGCTGTGTGTGGGGACAGGAAGACCACGTTGACGCCTCTGCTGTTGAACTCACGGGGTTCTGGGGGACCAAGGGCATTGTTCATTGTCAAAAGAAAATTTAAGGCAGTTCCTTACTGGCAAGGCAAGGTACTTCCTGACTTCACGGACAAAGCATCAATGGAAGCAGTCCGGAAAAAGGGGTTCTTTCTAGCCTTGTTGCAAAACCAAATACCTGGCAGCTGGTGTTTATCTTTTCCCTTCAAGGTTCTGAGGTAGGCAGCTTTATAGATAAAGGCAGTCCTTATCATAAACCCTACTGCATTTGCACAAAACAGTAGCATTAGCTTATCCCTTCTTGCCTTCTATCCCAGTGCTCGCTTCTCTTTCTTACTAACAAATGTTCTTACAGGATTTTTTTCGCCAGAATAGGGGAGTTTCACCTGCATTCAAAACCTGTTCAGGCAGGGCCAGGCGTGGTGGCGCACGCCTGTAATCCCAGCACTTAGGGAGGCCAAGGTGGGTGGATCGCTTGAGGCCAGAAGTTTGAGACCAGCCTGGCCAACATGGTGAAACCCTCGTCTCTGCTAAAAATACAAAAATTAGCCGGGCATGGTGGTGGGCGCCTGTGGTCCCAGCTACTTGGGAGGCTGAGGCAGGAGAATAGCTTGAACCCAGCAGGTGGAAGTTGCAGTGAGCTGAGATCATGCCACTGCACTCCAGCCTGGGTGACGGAACAAGAGTCTGACTCAAAAAAACAAAAACAAAACCCTGTTCAGGCACATGTCCTTTTTCCTCGATGATATTCCTCATGGTGTCTGGGACCTCATCTGCTACCTCTTGGTTGGCAGAAGCTGCTTCTCCTGTTCTCTTGACATTGTTAAAGCCAAACGTTCTAAAACTATCAAACCATCCTTTGCTGGCATCCACTTCTCCAGCTCCTTCCCCTTCCTTTTACTTTCAGTTGTTGTATAATGGCTTCACTTTTCTGGAATCAGACTAGAGTCTATTGGTATTTGCCTTTCTTATAGCAATCCTGCACCCACACATTTTCATATATCCGTGCTGTTTGGGAATTAATTTTAAAGCTGCGTTTTCAGTGAGATAAAAAGGTATTTCACAAAAAATTTTTCAAGCCTGTTGCTGTAGCTGCGGTGATGGCTTCACGGATGTCCTGTTCTTTTTTTGTGATGGCCCTTCTGCTGGATTTATCCATTTTGAAAAGCATCCACAGCAGAGCACAGGCTGCGGCGCGTCACGCAAGTTTAGCTTTTCCTAAAGTCACAACTCCTGGGAGCTCTGCTTCTTGGGAGCACTGCCAGCATCGCTAGTGGCACTTTGTGTGGGTCTGTGGTGTCATTTAGGGTTTATGGTATTGAGTAAACACAATGAAAAAGACTTGAGAACTGCAAGAGGCTTTTTTTTTTTTTTTTTTTAAGAGACGGAGTCGGCTGGGTGCAGTGGCTCATGCTTGTAATCTCAGCACTTTGGGAGGCTGAGGCTGGGCGGATCACTTGAGGTCAGGAGCTTGAGACCAGCCTGGCCAACATGGTGAAACCCCTGTCTCTACTAAAAATTCAAAAATTAACTGGGCGTGGTGGCGGGCGCCTGTAATCACTCGGGAGGCTGAGACAGGAGAATCGCTTGGGCCTCGGAGGCAGAGGTTGCAGTGAGCCAAGATCGTGCCACTGCACTCCAGCCTGGGCGACAAGAGTGAAACTCCATCTCCAAAAAAAAAAGAGATAGAGTCTTGCTGTGTTGCCTGGGTGGGAGTGCAGCGGCTTGTCACAGGCATGACCATAGTGCCCTGCAGTCTTGGACTCCCGGGCTCAAATGATCCATTTATCTCAGCCTTCTGAGTAGCTGGGACTCCAGGCCCATGCTACCGCAACTAGCTTAAGGCTTGAGATAATTTGTTTACTGTGATACACAATTTCTGGAGAGACCAGCTGCTCACGCGGAGACGATTAGTGTCACACGGTGTTTTAAGCGGATACCGACGCACTTGAGCTCACCGCGGTAGCACAGGCTGTGGCTGTGAGATCATTACAGCGTGCAATGTGGTATGTCCCGCACTGAGTTGTATACAGTTCTGCTTGAGCCTGCGACGTTACGTTTGTTTACGTTTCCCTCTGCTGAACGATGCCATGTACAGACTGTAAGTATTTATAGGCTTTTAATTTTTTATAATTTGTGTATAATTTATGGTAGGAAATGATAGACTAATATCTATATATATTTTGTACATTCATGACATACTTTTTCTGACTTTTTTCGGTATTCCTGGGCTGTATGGTTTGTAATTCTTTCCAAATGGTCACAAATCTCTAATAAGTTTTTCAGTGTATTTGTTGAAAACAAATCGATGGGTGACTTGCTGTGTGCAGGCAAGCCGTGGTGTTCGGGGTCAGCTCTGTGCACACGTGTGTGTCCATGTTCATCATGGAGTTCTTCAGCTGGCATGTTTTAGTTCCTGTTTTTTTCTGGTCCTTACCTGAGCAGAGTTGAAGTGCTTTTCCCGATGCTCTCTGGAGGAGCTTTTCTCCTCTGATTCTAGCACCCGGGAGATGGCCCGAGCAGCTGTTCCCACAGCTCTCCTGAGGTTGCTCTGTAGATGGCGCATCCTGGAAGCATAGGACAGAGTGTAGCTCACACACACAGCGGCCAGCAGAGGCCATCGGCTCTGAATTCTCTCACAGAGCAGGGCTTGACAGGCTTTTTCTGTACTGGGCCGATTAGTAGTATTTTAGGCTTTTCTGGATGTACAGTTCCTGTTGTATTGTTCAGCTCTGCCCATGTAGAACAGAAGTAGTCATAGATTTTATGTAAACAGGTGAGTGTGATTATGTTTTTTTTTTTTTTTTACAAAAACACATGGTGAGCCATAACTCGCTGACCTCGGCTCTCTAGGAATATTTTTTAAGTGAAGAGAATTACTAGGTTCAATAAGCATAAAATCTCATTGATTTCTATGAAAATACTGTAAATCTTTAAAGTCTGATATTAATGTTTTTAAAAAGAATTGCCGTGAATAAAGGATCTCTTTAAGGGATGTCATGGGGAGAGGGGAGGGTGAAGAAAATCACCAGTAAAACTATTGATCATTTTTGTCTCGGGTTAACACCCCTCTCTGCGGGCCTCACACTTGCGTGTTGTCTCCACTCTGGCTTTGCAGAAGTGCGGAGCTCCTGTCCTGCAGGTATTGTGGTCGTCAGACCCTTCTGGAGATGTCGAGTGGGCCAGGGCCCCAGCCTGCTTGGTGGTCACTCCTGATGACCCTGTCCCGTGTGGACCGCCTGCCAAGACTCAGGCCCCACCTCTGTGTCAAGTGCAATTAATAGCAGCTCTAACTAAAAGTAAGAATAAGGTTCTACCAATCTTGTAACCCTACACAGGCGTCTGTCAGGTGTCCCTGGGTGCTGGGTTCCTGGGGCATCCCAGGTAGGTGTGGGAGGGGTGTCGTGTGCATGCCTCCCGCGTGGGGTTGTGTCTGCAGCGTTCCTGCAGGTCTTCCTTATGCATCAGCGAGAGTTACATGATGTTTTCATTTCGTAAAGTAAAGCAGCTCGTGGGAATGTGAACTTCCGACGTCAGCCTCAGTCAGATGCCGATGTTTTCTCTTGAATCGCTGGTGTCTGTTACTGCTATGAGCCATATTTAGCCTCCCCTTGCAGCCGTCCACTCAGCAGAACTGGGCTTTTCCTGTGACTCAGGCCGTGCACGGCTCGAAGGAGCAGCTGGGTGGACTGCGGTGCTGGCGTGGCTGGAGAGGGTGGCCTGGCTCCCTGTTGGGGTTGCCCCCGGTGGAAGGCGTGTGTTTTGGAATGAGCTTCCTGCGCGTCCGTATCACTGTGTGGGTTATTCTAGCCAGGGGTCCGGTGTTGCTGTGTTGGATGCTGCCGCTTACCACAGCCTTACCACTTATCTGGGGATAATTTTGGAAATAGGTGTTTTTGTTCAAGTTCAGCTATTAAATTGCTTCACAATCTTGGGTAAACGTCTTAGTTTTCCATTTGCATTGGACGATCTGTGAAGGCCTTTTCCATTGCTTCTGTCATTCCCACAGGGCATCCCTCAGAAGGGCTTTATTTGAACCCCGGTGATATGCAGCGGGAGAAGAGTTCTTTATGACAGCGACAATGGGGACAGAGGAACGGTGACTGGAAGATTCTTTCCTTGCAGTGAACGCACGTACTGTGGGTGCTGTGCCTTCCTCGGGGTGTATGTACGTAGGCAGGCACACACCAGTCAGCTTGCATTCTGTGGGTGATACTCTCTGAGGTGGACTGGGTCACCTGGGAGCTTCCGGGGTCCGTGGACGGGGACCACTGATGAACGGGTGGTGCAGGAGCTGTAGGAAGTAACTTTCAGTGAGTCCCTGCCACAGGGTAACTTTCTGACTCTCAACATTTGTTTAACTTTGCGTGGGGAATATCTTCAGTCACAAAATCTGAGAGAACAGTGTCCTGGGTCCCCGGGCTCAGCGTTTACTAGCATTTGACCAGCTCGGGTTGATCCATCTCCTCCTTGCACTTGTTCATGTTTTCAAAAAAATTTTGTTCTTTCTTTAAACATTTTTTAATTTCAGTATTTTAATTTTTAGTATTAATATCTTAATGTTAGTATTTTAGTAAATCTCCAACATCATCTTGTTTTACCAGCTCATGTTTCAGTGGCGTCTCTGTCAGCTGGAAACCTTCACAAGCCTTGGCCTTCGCTCTTCTCACAGTGACTCAGTGGGCAGCTGGTGCCCTGAGCCGTCTCTCACTCCGCCGGCCACTGCCTTGCTGACCCCGTCCGTGCTGTGAGGGGCAGCATGGGGCTCCGTGACTCGGGCTCTCCACACCGGCGGCAGGCCCTGCAGTGGTGGCCGCATCCATCGCTGGGCGCTGCCGCCGCCCCCGCCTGCCCCAGAGCCCCTCTTAATCTCAGCGAGAGGCTCGGGCTGCAGGAGGACGTGTGGCTCTTTCCCCAGCTCTGAGTGTCAGGATCCATCTTGCTGTGCGCTGCCGCTGCTTTTCCTCCTGGGAGTGGGCGCCGGTCCTTCTTCCCAGGCCAGGTTGTAAAGTTGCCCGTGTGTGCATGTGAGGGCCGGGTGCCCGCCGTGGTGGTCCTTGTGGTTCCTCAGTCCACCTGGGGACCCACTGGTTTCAGTGTGAGTGCTCAGTCCTGGCTTCACCATGTTCTTGGCCCGTGACAAACCGGTCCCATCTTTAGAGCCTCTGTGGGTTCTTTCTTCCAGCTGATTTCTATGGAGCAGCCTCCTGTTCTGTAACAGGCCAGTCAGTAGAGTTCCTCTTGATGCCAGTGGAGTCACACGGTCACCAGGTCTACCTCCCTTTCCTCCTGTGGAAGAGCTCGGTTTGCTCAGGAACATGATGGACATTGCTGGCCTGGGCAGAGGGCGTGGCCTTGATGGAGACCACCTCTCCTCTCCGTCATCCTGAGGGGATGCAGGAGGGGATGCAGGAGGGAGTCCGCATCGCCCTCCACACCCGAGACCACCTCTCCTATCCATCTAGTCATCCTGAGGGGGTGCAGGGGGGAGTCTGCATCGCCCTCCACACCCCTCCTCGGGTGTCGTCATGTGGGCAGGGAGTGCACAGCACCCTTGAATGTGGGGAGCGGCGCCTGCCTGGACCTTCCTGCAGCATGGCGGAATCTGAGCTGGTCCTTGAGAGAACTCATCTGTGGGTGGTGCACAGACTACAGACCACATAGCCTGGGCACCAGAGAGAAGCTGCTGGCGTCAGCGGCCCCTTCTGTGGCTCTGGCCTCCATGTGCCGAGCAACTGGACACCTGGCTGTGCAGGGAATGACTTGATTTAAATGACATAAAACGACACCAAATGGTAGAATGGACACTGGCGGTGCTTGTCTGTCATCTCTTTCTTATTCTTTATTTGTTTCTGTTCTGTGAGAATTGCCCAGTGGTGTCATGCTGAACCTGCCTCTCTGTGTAGGTGGCCTTTCTTCAGTGAGTATTTGCGAAAGTGTTGGGAGGTAGTGAGAGTCGTTGCATCTTTTTCTGGCACTTCCTTGGTGGGACCAGCCACTTACGTGCACCCTGAAAGTCAAGACGCTCGTCCCGTCTTCCCCCTCGGCGGTTTTCAGTAAGCGAGCACGTAGTTGAACATTTCTCACCTGAACAAGTCTCCTTTGTCATGAGATGGGGCAGCTATAATATTGCCAAACACATTTTTCTCAACTAGGAGATCTCAAGCAAGGGACGGAGCCCTAGGGTTGTCTCGTGGTGTCCGCAGGGCTTGGTTCTTGGGTGTCTCGTGGCGCCTGCAGGGTTCTGTTCTTGGGTGTGTTGAGTGCCGTGGGGTGAATGGAGGCTTGGCCTTTTGAGAGGCTTCTGTACTGAGCACTCAGGAGCCGGCCTGGGGGTCGTCTGGGGCTGACATCGGCAGGGAGGTTGCTGCCATCTTCGGCTGCCTCTGACCAGCATCATGGAAACCTTTCCCAGCAGAGCAGTCACCGTGATGAAAGCTCCCTTCTGCTCTCGGGTCCTGCCGTGGAGGAACAAGGCCAGGTGGGTGCAGGTCAGGGGAGGATGCTGAGCTCACCTGGGCGTCCTAGGCTTCAGTTGGTCATTTGTCAAATCTGTGCGGTGACGCTGAGCTGCCTGGAAGGCCCTGTGGTCGCTGCTGGGCTGTTTCCATCAGCAGGAGGTGTGCTCCAGCCTCTGGTCTTCTCTTTGCTTGGTTGGGGGAATTTGCCTCAAGGCCCTGGGTGTCATCTTGCAGGAGCTATTTGCCATCTTTGCCCTGGATAACAGCAGGAGGGCTCAGGATCCTGTAGGATCCTAACTGGGCCCAGGGTGTGGCTGGGGCAGGTACCGGGCACGCCTGTCTCCCCTTCTGGACTGCACTGTGGCTCACAGCTCCTTCCAGAAACATCTTCTCATCCTCAGAGCTGCCACATAGTTGGGCACAGGCCCACACTAAAGTGCAGGCTGGCTACCCCTGGACATGGGCTCCCCTCGCCTGAGTCCTGAGAAGAAGAAGCTCCACCCCAGCTCCAGGGCGTGGAGGGGCGTGGGGAAGAATGAAAAGAGCATTTTACTGAGTCTGATCCTTTTCCAGTTGAACAGCAGTGTGTCTTCTTCCTGCCATGCCTGAGATTCTTCCTCAGTGAGAGCTCTGAAGCCAGACGGTTTGCGTTCTCGTTACTGGATGGTCTTGCCCTGGCTCTTCCTGAAGGGGCCAGGCCCCCAGCCTCTCTGAGCTTCCATCCTGCAGCTGGGGTTTGAGGTGGGCTGGGCCCCCCATGTTTGGTTTTTGTTTGTTTTCTTCTGAGATAACCATAGATGACATGAGATGTAAGAAAGAACAGGGAGCAGTCCCTTGTACACATTGCCAAGCTTCCCCAGTGGTGGCATTTTGCACACTGAACAGTATCACCCCTAGGGTGTATATCGGCATTGATGAAACCCTCTGGTCTTAGACACCTGTTTCACCCTTACTTGGAAAGGGTATTGAGTTCTGTACAGTTGATCACAGATGCAGATTCCTGTGTCCCACAGTCGGGACCTTAAAACCCTTGCGTCACCACAAGGATCCCCCTGGTTGTCCTTCTGTGACCACACCCCCTCCCTTTCCAGGATCCTCTTTCCACCCTGGCAACCACTAGTCTTGTTTTCTGTCTGTGGATTTATCTGCCTATTCCAGACGTTCATGTGAAGGACAATCTGTGGGCCTTTGTGTCTGATACGGCAGAGCTTTGTGCTGTTGCGGCGCACCCATGCTGCGGCAGAGTTTGGTGCCCTGGAGGCGCACCCTTGCTGCAGCAGGCATCAGAGCACAGCCCTCCCTGTGGCAGGGTCATGCGGGTCATGCACCCATTAGCTGATGGACACCTGAATGGTCTCTGTTTGGCCCTTTGCAGCGCTGCTGTGAACACAGACCTGCGAGTGTCGTGGAGACGTGTGGGCATTTCTCGGGCGTACCTAGGTGTAGGTCGCTGCACTGCCTTTTGTTTGGAGACCAGCCCTTTGAAGATAATTGTTTCATATTCTCTCTTGGGAAAACTTCTTGGGTTTGGGGTGCTTATGCTGTGATCTGGTGTGGTTGGTCCTTTCTAGGGTAGATTGTCAGGCCAGAGCTTGGTAGTGATGTGATCATTGTAGGGCAGCTGTGGGCTTGCTGTGGAGGAATGGGTGCCAGTGGGGGGTCTCTCAGTCTGCTGCTTACATCTTGGTTGACTCCCAAGTCCCTATGCAACCCTTGTTCCCTCCAGGCGAGCACGAAGACCTTCTCTTAGAGTCCCACTGCCTCTTTGTTCTGTGTGCCCTTTTTTTTAATTTTTGGAAACAGGGTCTTTCTCCTCCCCCAGATTTGAGTGCAGTGGCTTGGTCAGGACTCACTGTGGCCTCAACCTCCTGGCTCAGGCGATCCTGCCTGCCTCTGGAGTAGCTGAAACCACAGGCGTGCACCACCACACCTGACTAATTTTTGTATTTTTTATAGAAACTGGTCTCACTGTGTTGCCTAGGCTGGTCTTGAGCTCCTGGGCTGAAGCGATTGTAGCACTTCAGCCTCCCAAAATGTTGGGATTACAGATGTGAGCCATGGCACCCAGCCCTTTTTTTTTTTTTTTAAGAGCTGTGTGTTTTTATTGCTGTCTTTTCCCTTAGAGCAAGAAATTAAATTGAGAGCAAGAGAAAATGCTGCACAAAAGAAGCTCTGGGCTGGGCGCGGTGGCTCATGCCTGTAATCCCAGCACTTTGGAGGCCGAGGCCGGTGGATCACGAGGTCAGGAGTTCGAGACCAGCCTGGCCAAGATGGTGAAACCCCATCTCTACTAAAAAAAAAAAAAAAACACAAAAATTAGCCAGGCACGGCGGCAGGCACCTGTAATCCCAGCTATTCAGGAGGCTATGGCAGGAGAATTGCTTGTAACCTGGGAGGCGGAGGTTGCAGTGAGCCGAGATTGTGCCACTGCACTCCGGCCTGGGCAACAGAGCAAGAATCTGTATCAAAAAAAAAAAGCTCAAAAACATGTTAAGAGTGGACAGAGTATGTTGGAATTGTTGGAATCTGGTTTGATGTAGGACTTATTTTTTAAACCAATGAATAGCGTAGTGAGCACTGTGAACAGGACTAGAAATCAGATAAACAGGGTTTTCAGATAAACGGAGCACAGCAGTTGGTTGCAAGGACAATTTCTTTTTTTGTTTTTTGTTTTGAGAGAGAGAGTCTTGTTCTGTCACCCACACTGGAGTGCAGTGGTGCAGTCATGGCTCACTGCAGACTTGACCTCCTGGGCTCAAGTGATCCTCCCACCTCAGCCTCCGGAGTAGCCGGTACCACAAGCACACCACCGTGCCTGACTGATTTTTGTTTTTTGTAGAGACAGGGTTTCGCCATGTTGCCCAGGCTCCCCACCTGCTTTTGAACAAGTCGTAGTTTGCAAGAGGCAGCAGCAGGTGCACATGCAGCCGCTGGGGGTAGTCAGGATGGGATGCATGGAGCTGTACTCACCAATCTGCAAAAAACCTGCAGCTGTTGCTGCTTGGAGCCTTTGGGAGCTTTCCTGGTCAAGGGAGGTTTTGTGCCATGGAGGATTTATAGAGGCCCCCAAGCAATGTGGACTTGTCAGGCTGAGGAGGGACGAGTCAGGAACAGGGTAGAGGGGAGCAGGCGGCAGGGACTGGTGTGTGCCGTGGCCTGAGAGGGAGCGTGGGTGACCATGGCAGCTGTACACTCCGGGTTGTTTGAGAGCGTCGCTCCCCTGAGACTCCCGGTCGTTTGAGAGTGTCTCTCCCCTGAGTTGCTGGCTAAGGTTGCGTTGAGCATCCCCGGCCTTTCCCCAGTGGAAGCAGTGGTGTGAGGTCTGCCTCTCTGGGCGCCGCCACTGTGCTCAGGAGGAGGGGCTCCCGGTACTGCTGGGCCAGCACTGGCCCCTGCGGCAGGAATCTGGAGCGGCGCTCTACCCACCCCTGAGAGAACGCTGAACTCCCACGTGGAGTGGACTGTTGTGTTTCGATGGGAAACACGAAGGGGGATGTATGGACTGTCCCCCTGAGGTGTCTGCTCTTCCTCACCGATGGGTGCGGGGTGGAGAGTTGAGGTAGTGAGTATCCGGTGAGCCTCGGGGTGGCATCTTGGAGTCTGTCATAGAGGAGAGGGCGTCCTAGCAGAAGGAGCCATGGCTGGGCATCCAGCCTGCACACTGGCAAAGCTCCAGGCCAGGGGCTGGCAAACCACAATCAGCAGACCTAATCCAGCCTGTGGGTCTGTCTTTGTACAACCAGATTGCGAAGGATGGTCTTCACATTCTTAAAGGGTTGTTCACAGCAGCAACAGGATGATGTGACAGAGGCCGTAAGTGGCTTGCAAAGCCTAAAGTGTGTGTCATCTGGACCCTTCCAGAAAGCCTTTGCTGACCCCTGCCCTGGGTGCCCCCGGAAGTAGGACTCGGTGTACCCATAGCACACATTCAAGAGAGCTGCTTTGTTAGGGCCAAGTCATGGATGGTGTCCAGTTGACTGTGCCGCACCTCTGTCTAGACATGTCTCAGCACCCTCATGACAGATACAGGAAACAGCTCGGGTTAGCCAAGGCAAGATGGCAGCCTTTTCAACAAGAGTCTGCTGATTTCAGCGAGTGGAAACTAGCCGATCATGAAAACTGGGTTTCTCACAGCGAGCCACCACCTCACACCAGTCAGCATGGCTGTTACAAAAAGGTTAAAAAATAACAGATGCTGGCGAGTCTGTGGATTAAAGGGAGCACTTACACACTGTTGGCAGGAGTGTAAATTAGTTCAACCCTGTGGAAAGCAGTATGGCGATTCCTCTAAGAGCTAAAACCAGAACTACCATTTGACCCAGCAGTCTCATTACTGGGTATATACCCAGAGGAATAGAAACCATTCTACCATAAAGACACATGCGGGCGAATGTCCATTGCAGCACCATTCACAGAAGAAGACATGGAATCCACATGAGCGTCTATCAGTGACAGATTGGATAAAGAAAATGTGGTGCATATACACCGTGGAATACTGTGCGGCCATGAAAAAGAATGAGATCATGTCTTTTTTTTTTTTTTTTTTTTTTTTTTTTTGAGATGGAGTCTCACTTTGTCACCCAGGCTGGAGTGCAGTGGCGCCGTTTTAGCTCACTGCAACCTCCACCTCCCAGGTTCAAGTGATCAGATGTCTTTTGTGGAACATAGATAGAGCCTGGAGGCCCTTATCCTTAACAAACTAATACAGGGACAGAAAATCAAATACTGCGTGTTGTCACTTATGAATGGGAACTAAATGATGAGAACACATGGACACAGAGAGGGACCAGCAGACACTGGGCTCTGCTTGAGGGTGGGGGGTGGAGGAGGGAGAGGAACAGAAAAAATAACTGTTGGGTACTGGGCTTAACACCTGGGTGATGAAATAGTCTGTTCAACAAACCCTGATGACACAAGTTTACCTACATAACAAACCTGCACCCCGAACCTAAAACAAAGTTAAAAAAAACACTGGGTTTCTGCGGAGAGACCACCTTCCACGGACACTGCCCAGGAAGAATTGCAGTGAAAGGCCCCCTACTTGGCTTACTGCTCTTCCCTTTCTTGAGTGAACATACCTATTTTTCAATTATTAAGGCATACACAAGACATGAGAGCTTGGAAATATTTTGAAAGCGAGTTTCAGAAAATCCTGGAGCCATTTCTTGGGCAGAGTGTCTCAGCAGCACGGTAAGGCTACACCCTGTGGGACCAAGCACAGGCCTCTTATCTGGGAGGCTCCCCTGCACCCTGGTTGGGCTCAGTAGCTCTCACTCTTGTGTGGCCAAGGATGTCTGTGTTCTGTGCTTTGCAGCCAGTGATTTGGGCTCATGCTCTTTAAGGTGAGAGCTCTGCCTCTGCTGATGGAAACGTCAGGAGGTGATGACACAAGGGTTTAGACTACGTGATAAGATGGCCTGGGATTGAAAGAATCTGAGGTTTTCTACAAAAACCAGCTCTGGAACTTCCCCTTCTGACCAGCCAACAAAATAGTCATCACTGGACAGGATTGTTGAAAGAATTGAGTTAATCATCTAGTAAAAAGGAAAGCAAACATGGTCTGTCATAAGGGAAGGAGAGTCTTGTCACTTTTGAGGCCATTTTATTAAATCTTGATTATTTTGGCTTCCAGACTTGTTACCTATAAAACAGAATTCATAGCATCCTCCACAAAGCTTGGGAAGCGTCTTAGAATGTGATTTCCACGCCAAAATTTGAAAATTAACATAGTGTTGTTCATTTGGCTTCGTAAGAAATGATCTCACAGGTATTCAGCATTCGATGAGGCTTTTCCCTGGGCCGTCTGCGTGCCAGGCTGTTGGAACATCTGCAGTGGGATCAGGTTGGCCGTGGTGCTGAGCAAGCTTCCACTTGGAGCCGAGATGAGATTGTGTGATTCTGAGTAGTGTTTACAGTCTGACAGGGAACAGGGTGAGATAGGGCAAGCTTGTCCAGCCCGCGGCCCATGGCAGCTTTGAATGTGGCCCAACACAAATTTGTAAACGTTATGAGATTTTTTTCTAAGCTTATCAGCTGTTGTTAGCATTGGTGTATTTTATGTGTGTCCCAAGCCCGTTCTTCTTCCAGTGTGGCCCAGGGAGGTCAAAAGATTGGACACCTCTGCTTTAGGGTCTGACTGCTGTGCTCAGCGCTGTTTTGAGGGCGAATAGGTTAAGAAAAATACATGGAAAGGCTCTGCTCTGGAGTTAAATCTGTGTTTAAGTAGCATCTCAAACAACTTTCCATATTTCTGCTTGTTCTTACCGTGAGTAGGATGTTTCAGTTACCTATTGCGGTGTAAGACAATACATGGTGTCTTAAGAAAATAATGATTTATGAGTTCTCTTAATTCTTGTGTTGCCTGGTGGTTTTCTGCTGGTCATACCTGGGATCACTCATGAGGCTGCAGTAGCCTTATTGGGTCTGAATCCATTTCATACTTCAGTCTGTGTGGGCCCCCACATGTTGCCTGAGGGCACAGGTGGAAGTGGCAGGGTCCTCGTGGGCCCAGCAAGTCTGGGGTACACCGAGGCTCCAGGGCTGGAAAGAAAGGCTTCATGTCTTTTTTTTCTTCCTTTTCTTTTGCCTTCCATTGAGTGTGTGTGTGTGTGTGTGTGTGTTTTAAATCAGCGTGTCACTTGGTCGGCTGGGCAGGAATGCAGTGGCACAAAGATAGCTCACCACACCCTCCAACTCCCGGGCTCAAGCTGTCCTCCTGCTCAGGCTCCTGAGTTGCTGGGACTACAGGCATGTATGCCATCATACCTGGGTAATTTTTTTTTTTTTTTTTGTAGAGACAGGGTTTTGCCACGATGGCCAGGCTGGTCTCGAACTTTTTGCCTCAGTCAGTCCTCCTTGCCGCAGCCTCCTGAAGTGCTGGACTCCAGGCATGAGTCACCGCATAGGGCTAGCACTCCACTTCCTGACTGGAACCTGCAGGCCCGTGTTCTTCCAGTCTACCACAGAGAGTGTGTGTGTTTCACGGGGGCCTGGGCCACATACACGGGAAGCAGCGTGTGGTGCTTGGTGGACATAAAGTGAGTGAGGCTTGGCACACAGAGTGCGTTTGAATTTGACAGAATGCAAAGAAAGTTTTGGTGGTTTCTCCTAGATTCTGGACTCAGAATTGTGAACTATGTAAGGTTTTTTTTCCCCCTTTAGAGATTTCAAAACTTTGCAAGACTGAATCTTTTTTTTTTTAATTTTATTATTATTATACTTTTAGGGTACATGTGCACAACGTGCAGGTTTGTTACATATGTATACATGTGCCATGTTGGTGTGCTGCACCCATTAACTCGTCATTTAGCATTAGGTATATCTCCTAATGCAGCCTGAATCTTAATCCTTGACTGGCATTTAAGCATAAATAACAAATTCGCATGCACCTTCAAATACAGGGTGAATTTAGAGATTGCTTCAGAAGGCAGAGTGTAAGAAAAAACTTTAAATGAAAACTTACCTATTTCTGATCAGAATTCTTTTATCTGGAAACATCGTATATTTTTTTTTAACAGGGATAGGCGTGTTCCCAGCTGTTTGAAATGCTTGTGCCCTGGTGCCATAAAGAAATAGCACTTGAACATAAATTTAATTCTCTCAGCAAGGCCATATTTACTTTCTGCAGAAAGGGTACACTCGCCAGCAGTTCTGCCACGAGAGTACACCGAATGAAGGAGACCAGGGTCATTTATAACCTGACGCTGTGTCCGGTTTTTTTATACCTACTGCTGTGTCCGGTTTCCATTGGCTGGAACGGGACCTCACATTCTGTATTTGTCCCGACTGGCTGACAACTTAGAACTTTTTCAAAGAGGCAAAGGCAGAGGAGGACAAGGGAAGGAGGAAGAAATGTGTGGAGTGCTGAGAAAGGTAGAAACACCTTCAAGTAAGGAAGAGGAGCAGGCCGTGACCTAATGCTTGCTTCGACCAGTATAAGCACGCCAGGGCAGATATTTAGGCTAAACTGTGGGAGCTGAGAACATAAGGTACATTGATTTCTTTATTAAGGCTAGCAGATATTGAAGAATGTCAGTACAGGTCTTTGAATAAATGTTGCTTTTAAGAGAAGTTACTATTTATTTTTAATTAGGTGGGGAGGAAAGTCTTTGAAGAGGAACCTCTACTTTTTACACAGCTGAGATGTGTGCTCCGCCCAGTATCTCTGGTGCTGGACACATGGGTTCAGTCACGTGGGATTGAGTCTTGTCCCTTCCGGCTTCAGTGCTGTTCACTTCATTCTGTAGCTGTGCAATTTAGGTTTGGGTCTAAATGGAACTTTCGTGCACTCTCTCCAGCTCAGGTTTTGGTTCTGCTTCCAGTCAGCAAGGACTGCGGGCTGTGCAAGGTGTCGTGAAGTTTCACTCAGGCAGACAGAGGAGCACTCTTCATCCCTAGCAGTGGGAGCTGCTTACGTTGGGATCCCGAAAAGCATATGTGCCGTTCAGTTTGTCCAGTGGTTGTTTCAGAAGGGGAAGAAGAAGGGAGTTGGTATTTCAGAAGAATAAAACATAAATTCCCTAATCCACTCACATTTGTTAAGCCACATGTCAGATTGGGCAAATAATTGTATCTCATGTTGAAACTTGCATCTTTTACAAAACTTTCAGTGCATTTAATGAAACGTATCTGAGGAGCACTTGAGGGTTAGTCTTGCCCCCTCCCATAAATTCAGGGTCCTCCTGCCTGGAGCCACTCTCACAAGCCCCTGGCCACCCATCCAGGGTGTTGCAAGGCTGTGCCAGCTCATACCCCATTGCTGCCCCGTCTGACCTTTACTGTCCCTCTGACAGGCATGCTGTTTTGAAGGTCTTATCTAGAGTGCGGATTTTTTTTGTTTCTTTTGCTTTTAAATGTTTAGGGTTAATTTTCCCAAGCTTAAATCTTTTTACTTTGTACTTCTCCCTTAGTCTTTAGAGACATTTATCTTTGTAACTTGTGATCCTTAAGCTTGAAAGTGATATTTCTGGGTGGTGATCTTCTACTGATTGGTGTTTCAGCAGGAGTGGAAGGTCTCCCTGAGCCTGTGTCCTTTGCTGGCAGTCCCACTGCCCTCAGAGCGGCATTCTCCCAGCAGGATGGGCCTCAGTGCTGCCTGCAGAGCCTTCTGGTGATGCGGATGTTTCTCTGCTGATTCTGTAGCATCATAACCAAAGAAGAAAACACTTGTTAATGGCTTGGGATATGTAAGTATGGAACATAAACAGGTGGACTGGCACAAAGCCTATGTTTCAAAGTTGAATGATGACGAAGACAGTCACCTGGCCTGAATGAGGCAGCTCATGCTCAGTGGTCTGTGCTGGCCCCCAGAGAAGTGCACAGCTGGAATGTGTCCCTGCAGCCCCCTCCCCGCCCCCGGCGCTGTGATGGTTCTGTGTGTGCTGAGGCCAAGGAAGGCCTGTGTCACCCCTTTTCCTGCTGCTTGGGGCAGGCCCTCTGCAGGAGGAAGAAGGGGGATGTGCTGCTGGGGTTTCCTAAGGGGAGCGCAGAGGTGGTGGTTTAGGGTAGCTGAGCAGGGTTTCAGACTTACAGGAAGAAGTAGGGGCCTAGCCAGGGTGTCTGTAATTGGGTTAACAGGTTTCCACAATGAGAGTAGGAGGTGCCATTGCAGCAGGGGCTGGGGTGCGCTGATCCTGGAGCCCAGGGCTGCCCAGGTTTGGAGTCGTTCACTGTGTGAGTTGGATCGGATCCATCTGGATGTGAGAGACAAGGAGCCTCTCACCTGATGTAGAGCAGTGGCCAAGTCCCGACACAGGCTCAGTGCAGGGGCAAGAGACCGTGGATTCTGTTGAGGTTTGCAGGTCTTAACCACATGCAGAGAGGCTTCATGCAGAGAGGCTGTGACTGACCAGGTATTTGATTACTTGGATCTTTCTTGGAGGCTTAACAGGAGTTTTTAGTGAATCGAAATCTTTTCTTCTCCTCCTCCTCTCCATAGCCCCACGACAGACACACACACCTGGAGTTTTGAAAGGGAGTCCGCGTATGACAGATGAAGCTGCCTAGTGTTGACCATCGACGTTCTAGGTTCCGAACATACCATGAATTTCATCTCAGGTGCACCGGCTTCTAGAATGCTGTCATTCCCGACTTCATGCTTTCGTGCCATTTTAGTGAAAGTAAATATTGAAACCACTGACATTGGCTAATGCACATAACAATAATCCATGGTTTTTTAATCTTTTAAATTTTGTAGGATTTGTGGTATATAGTTTCTCAGAATTTTGCTATGTGTAATTTAATGTCATTCATTATAAATGTTTATCAAGTGATGAAGATGGAAAAGTTGGGCATGGTGATGTTCACCTGTAGTCCCAGCTACTTGGGAGACCAATTCGAGAGGATTGCCTGAACCCAGGAGTTTCAGGCCAGCCTGGGCAGCATAGTGAAGCCCCATCCCTAATACAAAATAAGATAAGATAACATAGCCATAAAAATGAACGAGATCATGTCTTTTGTGGGAACATGGATGGAGCTGGAGGCTTTTAGCCTCAGCAAACTAACTCAGGAACAGAAAACCAAATACTACATGTTCTGACTTACAAGTGGGATCTAAATGATAAGAACTTAAAAACACAGGGAAGGAAACACCAGACACGGGGGTCTACTTGAGGGGAGAGGGCGGGAGGAGGGAGAGGAGCAGAAAAGATAACTGTTGGGTACTGGGCTTAGTACCTGGGTGATAGAATAACACGTACAACCCCCCACCCCCCCGCCCACTGCCGACATGTGTTTACTTATGTAGCAAACCCTCACATGTGCCCCCGAACCTAAAAGTTAAAAAACATATAAACTATGTGATGCTAATTTTGGCATCCATAGCACTCTCTTTTCTTAGGGTTTTGTAGCTTTTACACAAGAATTGAATAAAAACTATCTTATCTTTCTGCATCACATAGAATGTAGTGTAGACTAAAATGCAAAGATCTTCTGCTGGCTGTTGAGACTCAGATATGAAGACCGTTGAAAATGCCTCTTGTACAGTTACCCAGTTCCTGCTTCAGTGTGGAGAGGCAGAGAGGTGGACAGCCGGCTACCTTCGTGGTAAAAGAAGCTGAAATGAGAAGCTCTGTGCCATTAATAACAGTTTCGGCCAGCAGCCAAGGCTCAGAGTGTGGGATTAGCCTGAACAATCAAGACTGCAGGGCCGGAACAAGGAGGTAGGCACAGTGAGGTCACAGTGCTGCCATCTGCGTCCCGAAGCAGTGGGGGCCGAGGGGCTGCAGCAGACGCGTGCGCTGCTCCTTGGCGCAGGCTGGAAGGTCTTCCTGCTCCTCTGCTGGGGCTGGCTCCAGGAGCTGGCTGCAGTTCCCTGGGAGTCTGCTTTTAAAGGGCTGTACGTGCGATTGAGTTGTATGGGAAATGGCTGCTCTGGGATTTTCTGGAGTCTTTACTAAAAATAAAGAAGCATACTCAAGCAGTTTGCATCTAGCATTTGTTCTTTGGAGGCACCATTCATGTTAAAGATGGTGTGTGTGGGACAGATCGCATTTCCGTGATCTTGTTTCAGATTGATTTTTTTTTTTTTTTTTCCAGAATCAGTCTTTTAGATGAGGACAGTGACAATGATGTTTTACATATTTTGGAATATTAAAATTTGAAGCAGAGAAAGGCTTTGCACTGTCAGTGTTTAATACTGACGATTTAGACATATATAAGAAATGTATAGCCTTGTCTTTACAAAAAATAGAAAATTAGCCAGGTGTGGTGGTGCATGCCTGTGGTCCCAGCTGCTCTGGAGGCCGAAGTGGGAGGATCACTTGAGCCCAGGAGGTCGAGGCTGTGGTGAGCCATGATCGCACCACTGCGCTCCAGCCTGGGCAGCAGAGGGAGACCCTATTCTCAAAAAAAAAAAAAAACCTACACGCAAAAAACAAACTATAACTGAAATGTGAGATGTGGGTTTTAGCGGCACAGGGGAAGTGGTTTGCACGTGGGGTTATCTAGGGCTGGGTGCAGATGTCCCGTCCTCAGCACACAGGGCCAGCGAGGGCAGCTTTTGGGTTGTCACTGAAATGAGCTGCAGGCAGCATCCTGGGTAAACAGTTGAAATCTTAGTCATTCTATTTATTTATTAATTATTATTTTTAAAGTTTTTGTGAGTACATAGATGAATGTATTTATGGGGTCCATGAGATGTTTTGATATAGGCATGCAATGCGTAGTGATGATATCATGGAAAACGGGGTATCCATCTTCTCAACTAGTTATCCTTTGTGTTGTAAACAATCCAGTTACTAACCCAACCTGGAAATTGAGTACCAGTAATACAGGCAGTTATCCACGTGGCTCTTTGAAACGTGGTCGCTAAGCTGTGCATGTTTGCAAACGTGGAAGCTGTTGTGTAGATGATGTTCACTCCCGTGAACGTGCAGCTGTGATGTGGCCAACAGTAGGGAAGGAACATGCCTGTGTGCTCTATGTCTTCTGCAAGCCGGCACAGCTCCATGCGGGACCAGTGCTGATGCCAGAGTGAGGTGTGGGGGCTGTGGCCTGTGTCTGCCCGCACATGGTGGCATTCTAGCAAAGCCACGTGGGTGGGTGCAGCATCTCCAGCAACCCTGGTTGTTAACTGTCACAGCTTGACCTGTGTCCTTGGGTCAAAAGTTGCATCTGGTGCCTCACTCAGTTCCTCCATTGTTCAAAGCAGTAAGAGGGTTCAGTCTTTGGAAAGGAAGCATTTACTGGCTATTTGAAAGGATTGATTTCAGAAATTGAGCATCATAACTAAATCTGATTGTTTTGAAAGGATTTACTACTTTTCATTACTTTCATCCCAGTGTTCAATAAAAATAGGAAAAGAAAGGAAAGGTGTCCCCAGAAAGGGGCAGCCAGCACCCTGGCTTCCAGTACCTTCAGCAGCGTTGTCCTGCGGCCATGGATTGGCTTCCCGATGAGCAGTGGTTCCTCCCAGACTCCTCCCTCAGGGCCCTTCCTCTTGTGCAGCTGCTGTTTGTCCCTGGACCATGTGAGTGGAGTCCGCAGCATTGGCTGTGACAGGCTGCAGCATGTGGCCTTCCTCGTTAGGGCTGAGTCGCGTTATGCTGTGTGTAGACGCATTCTGCTTCTCTGTCACCCGCCAGGGGACACTTGGGTTTGCTGTTGGGAACTATGCTGTGTGAACTGTGAACGTCGAAGTACAGCTGTCTTTTGGGGGCCCTGCTTTCAGTTCTTTTGTGTATCTACCCAGAAGTGGAACTGCTGGATCATATGCTTAGTCCTTTTGTAATTTGTTGAGGAATCGTCACACTGGTTTTTTTTTGGCAGTTGCACCATTATATGTTCCCACCAGCAATGCACGAGGATTCCTGTTTCTCCACAAGCTCACCTGCCCCCTGGTTCCCTGTGAGGTGCTGGAGACTGGCAGCAAGTGTCCTGTCCCCGGGACACGTGAGCACAGTCCCCGACTGCCCTTCCTTCATGGTGTGACTTTTATCAGCAGATTTGACAGATGAGAGGTGAATCCTGGGTGTGTTGAAGCTGACTCACCCCGCCCCCAAGCCCACTCGTCTTCGAAGGTGTGTTGTAGCTCTGGCCGAGCCTACCTCTGAGCAGTGCCCCTAGATGGCTCCACCTTCCTTACACTGTCCCTCCTACAGACTCATCCTCATCCCCACCACTGCCCTTTGGCTATTCTGTGGTAGATTTTTAGAATAAAAGATGTCAAGCCTGGCTGTTGAACCATTAGCATTGGGACATGCCCTGCTGACAAGGCAGCCACCAACCCCTCCAAGATGGTCACAGGTCACTTGGGAGCTGGCCCTTCCCAGCAGCAGGATGCCTGGGACTCCGGGAGATTACAGCCACAAGGCCTGGGAGAAGCGTCAGGCTTTTGTTGTTTATTATGTGCATTATCCTTTTGGGGTCCTCAAAATTGTACCATTACATTCTTTTTTTTTTTTTCTTTTTTCTTTTTTTTTTTGAGACGGAGTCTTGCTGTGTCGCCCAGGCTAGAATGCAGTGGTGCGATCTTGGCTCACTGCAAGCTCGGCCTCCCGGGTTCATACCATTCTCCTGCCTCAGCCTCCCAAGTAGCTGGGACTACAGGCGCCCGCCACCACGCCTGGCTAATTTTTTTTTTTTTTTTTTTTGGTATTTTTAGTAGAGATGGGGTTTTACTGTGTTAGCCAGGATGGTCTCAATCTCCTGACCTCGTGATCCGCCCGCCTCGGCCTCCCAAAGAGCTGGGATTATAGGCGTGAGCCACCGCGCCTGGCCCCGTTACATTCTTTATAGAGCTGACATTGGAACAAGCTGTGTCTGCTTGAAAGCACTGTTCTGAATGTGTCCAGTTGCTCCATCTGGCTTCCGGAGCCGATGTCATCATCTAGGCAGGGTTGGCTGATGGATCACATCCTTCTCACCTCAGCGGATGGCTTGCCACCGAGAACTGTGCATGTCTCTGGAATTCTCCACTTTACTCCCTTGACAAAGATGTCTCCTTTGGACGTCCTGAAAGTCTGTAATCAGTTTTTAAAAACCCACAATAGTTCATTGTTTGTAACCTATAAATGTTATAAACAAAGATGATCAGAAATGTGAGAATTAAAAAATACTTGTGTTAGTGAAAAGCACTAGTTCATAGTAACTAAGGTTTTCCAGATTCTTTCTTGTATTTGTTTTGAGACAAGTCTCACTCCAGTGCCCAGGCTGGAGTGCAGTGGCGCTATCTGGGCTCACTGTCGCCTCAGCCCCCAGGGCGGGGCTCATGTGATCCTCCCACCTCAGCCTCCCAATGCATTTCTGGTGGTCTTGGGCGAGTCACTTAGCGTTCCTGAGCCCTGGTCTCCCGAGCTGTGCTCGGGGGAGCACCCTGTTCCTGTGGTGTTTATCTCATCGGTCACTCTGCCTTTCCATTGGGCTGCGCACAGGAGAGCGCACAGACCCTTGCCGTGAACCACCGTGGCAGGGCCTCGGTGCCGATGCGATTGTCAGGCTGCGCTCAGTAACACAAGACCTGCCCTCGACGGGCGGATGCTCATAACAACATGAAGTTCAAGTGAGCATCTTTGGGTTTTTCTTGTTTTACTTATTAATGGAAGAAACCCTTTATTTTTAAGAGACCTTCTTTTGATCCTGGCGATACTGTGACATTTCAGTCTATTTTTGAGTTGGTTGTGATACTCGATGTCTGGGGCCATCCCTGCTGGAAGAGAGAGCGTTCAGAGCAGAGCATGTGCCGGACATGGGGCCACGTTCACCCCTGAGGAGCACTTTGAAATGGCTTTGAATTCTTGTCAGCCTTGATTAGGTCTTTCAGGCAAACAGTCTGGCTGATGAAAAGTTTATGGTACAAGCAGCAGAAACTTAATCAGCTCTTCTGTTCTGCCATCATCCTCCGTTTGTGCTGGAGTCGTGCACGTTCCTCTTTGGTCCTTGTGGGTCTGTGTGAGCCCTCCGCCCTCCTTCCGAGCCTCAGGGTGTGAGCCCTCCGCCCTCCTTCCGAGCCTCAGGGTGTGAGCCCTCCGCCCTCCTTCCGAGCCTCAGGGTGTGAGCCCTCCGCCCGCCTTCCGAGCCTCAGGGTGTGAGCCCTCCGCCCTCCTTCCGAGCCTCAGGGTGTGAGCCCTCCGCCCTCCTTCCGAGCCTCAGGGTGTGAGCCCTCCGCCCTCCTTCCGAGCCTCAGGGTGTGAGCCCTCCGCCCTCCTTCCGAGCCTCAGGGTGTGAGCCCTCCGCCCTCCTTCCGAGCCTCAGGGTGTGAGCCCTCCGCCCTCCTTCCGAGCCTCAGGGTGTGAGCCCTCCGCCCTCCTTCCGAGCCTCAGGGTGTGAGCCCTCCGCCCGCCTTCCGAGCCTCAGGGTGTGAGCCCTCCGCCCTCCTTCCGAGCCTCAGGGTGTGAGCCCTCCGCCCTCCTTCCGAGCCTCAGGGTGTGAGCCCTCCGCCCGCCTTCCGAGCCTCAGGGTGTGAGCCCTCCGCCCGCCTTCCGAGCCTCAGGGTGTGAGCCCTCCGCCCGCCTTCCGAGCCTCAGGGTGTGAGCCCTCCGCCCGCCTTCCGAGCCTCAGGGTGTGAGCCCTCCGCCCTCCTTCCGAGCCTCAGGGTGTGAGCCCTCCGCCCTCCTTCCGAGCCTCAGGGTGTGAGCCCTCCGCCCTCCTTCCGAGCCTCAGGGTGTGAGCCCTCCGCCCTCCTTCCGAGCCTGAGGGTGTGAGCCCTCCGCCCGCCTTCCGAGCCTGAGGTTGTGAGCTCTCCGCCCTCCCTCCGTGAGCCCTCTGCCCGCCTCCCGAGCATCACCAGCATAGGTTCGCCTGGGATGGGAGTATGTTGGGAGCAACTGGGTTGAGGCTCCTTGGCCAGACTGGAGACCACAGGGCAGCTGCCCAGGAAATGTCAGCAACATTTCGACTCTTTCTGATGTTTTTAGGTGAAAGCAAACATGTTGTTCTGGCGTTTCCTTCCTGCATCTGGTGGGTCTTCAGCATGTGAATCTGTGCATTTCCTGGGACTTGGAAAGTCTGTTGCCCTCACTCCTTTGGGGGCATTTTCTTTGCCAAAGGAGCTAGAAGAACGAGCTTCGAGGCCACTCACAGCCTTTGTTTGAGAGTGTCTCACTCTGTCTCCCAGGCTGGAGTGCAGAGGTGTGATCTCGGCTCACTGCAACCTCCGCCTCCTGGCTTCAAGCGATTTCTCCTGCCTCAGCCTCCCTTATGAGTAGCTGGGATTACAGGTGCTCGCCACCATGCCCGGCTAATTTCTGTATTTTTAGTAGAGACGTGGTTTCACCGTGTTGGCCAGGCTGGTCTTGAACTCCTGACTTCAGGTGATTCACCTGCCTCGGCCTCCCAAAGTGCTGGGATTACAAGAGTGAGCCACCGTGCCCTGCCAGCTTTTGTATTTAAAGCATGCTTTGATGACACACAATCAAATCTCTTGAGTATTCCAGCCTAGAAGTGCCCTCCCTATCAAGAGCAGGTGCTGGGCATGCTGCCCTCTGCCCTCTGTGACATTTCCACTGGTGCAGGGAGGTGGGCTGGCTCTGCACTGCGCTGGCATAGTGGACCTCACTGCTGCAGTGTTGACTGTGTCAAGCACTTTTTATATTTGGGTATTTGTCTAATGTTAGTAAAATCATTTTTGAGACTTCAAAAAAGATTGACAGTGAGAAGGAAAAGGAGGCTTTTCAAATTCTAGGGTGAGATACAGTGTTTCAACATGAAGTTTTCTTTTTTTTTTTTTGGCTGAATGCAAAATTTAGTTATATATATGTAAAATTTGTGAAAATGCGTGCCTTGGAAGATTTGAAGGGTAAAGGTATACTTTCCGCCATCTGTGCAGTGCATTATTTAGAAGCAGTGGAGTGACCTTGCAGGCGGCACCTGAGGGAGTGCCAGGCATGGGACTGTTGGGCGGGCAGCTCCCGAGAGCCCTGCAGGGCTGGGTGCTCCGGCTCCCATCAATTATTTACAGACTTGGGGCATTCAGCCGGGCTGGTTCACAAGGCTGGAAGCCAGCTCCGCCTTTATGTCTCCAGCTCTGCCCGCCGCCCCTCACCCTGTGGCAGACATGCCCCACGCTCCCTGCATGAGAGGCTACAGAGGCTGCTGTGTCTTGTTTCGGGTGTCTCAGGGCTGATGTGTGTTGTGTTCCCATAGTGGCCGTTGATCATGAAAAACATTATGTTCCATAAAATATGTGACCAGTTCGGGCGTAGTGGCTCACGCCTGTAATCGCAGCACTTTGGGAGGCCCAGGCAGGCAGATCAGCTGAGGTCAGGAGTTCGAAACCAGCCTGGCCAACATGATGAAACCCCGTCTCTACTAAAAATACAAAGAAATCAGGCAAGTGTGGTTGTGCATGCCTGTAATCCCAGCTACTAGGGAGGCTGAGGCAGGAGAATTGCTTGAACCCGGAAGGCGGAGGTTGCAGTGAGCCGAGATCGCACCACTGTACTCCAGCCTGGGTGACACAGTAAGACTCTGTCTCAAAAAAATGAAAAAGTGACCAGTTCCTTCTAGTTGCCTTGGACTGGTGTTCCTCTTACTGCTAGCATTTTCAGCTCTACTTTTGAGATCCTCTGGAGAAATAAATAGAAACTTTGTTTACTTCCTCTCTCTCTCTCTCTTTTTTTTTTTTGGAGTTGGAGTCTCACTCTGTCACCCAGGCTGGAGTGCAATGGCGCCATCTTGGCTCATTGCAACCTCCGCCTCCTGGGTTGAAGCAATTCTCCTGCCTCAGCCTCCTGAGTAGCTGGGATTATAGGCGTCTGCCACCATGCACGGCTAATTTTTGTATTTTTAGTAGAGACGGGGTTTCACCATATTGGCCAGGCTGGTCTTGAACTCCTGACCTCATGATCCGCCTGCCTTGGCCTCCCAAAGTGCTGGGATTAATTACAGGCGTGAACCACCGCGCCCAGCCCTACTTTCTCTTGTTATAATTTTAACTCAGTGTTAGGGTGAAGTAAATGGATCCTGTAAAGTTAATATATTCAAGGTTTAATGTTTTCCATAAACTTTTCTGAAGTATGTTTGTTTTAAAATAATTTTGTTGTAGTGACCCCCTTTGCTTAAACATGCCGTGAAGTAGAACAAGCCGTGAGAGAAAAGAGGGAAAGGACAAGATGCTGACAAAGCAGGTAGGGGCCCGGCTTGGGGGCCCATGTGGTCATCTTGAAGGAGTGCAGCAGCACATAGGAAACCCACTCAAGAATCTGCCTGGCTGAGCACACACATTTTCAGAGGCAAGCAGGACTCACCCAGCTGAGGCTTCAATAAACTGGTGAATTGGGTGGATAAGGGCCAGGCACAGAACACTTTGGTGCTGATGAGTGGAGCGGACAGAGCTTTTACCCTTCAAAGATCTACCACAGTGTGTGTGAGATCTGGATGGGCCAGGGCGAGAGGAAGTGGCCCTGACAAGGGCCTCACTCTTGGGGGCAGGGCTTGCTCACTGTGTTGAGCTTGCCAGAAGCTCTGAAGGGTGTGAGCCCTGAAGATCTGCCCTGACATTCCTCTGTGCCCAGCATCAGCAAGTGCCCTCCTGCCGCTGACCTGAGAGCAGGAGGGCGTCACTGTGGCCTTCTGCTTGGTTTTCTTGGGGGGCTGCCTTGAGACATTGCGGTGCCTAGACCCCTGGCTTCTTGACTTGCCTTCCCCCAGGGCTCCGCACCGCGTGGCGTGATGCATACCTGGCCACTGTGAGATCCAGTCCTTAGGACAAGTCTTGTCTCGTGTCCAGCATTCCATCCCTACGGAAACGTGTCTCATGCTTTTCCAAGAAGATAATCGGCCAGGTGCAATGGCTCACGCCTGTGATCCCAGCGTTTGGGAGGCTGAGGCAGGCGGATCACTTGAGGTCAGGAGTTTGAGACCATTCTGACCAACATGTTGAAACCCCCGCCTCTACACAAATTACCTGGGCCTGGTGGCTTGTGCCTGTCATTTCAGCGGAGGCGTGAGAATTGCTTGAACCTGGGAGGCAGAGACTGCAGTGAGGCACGATCGCACCACTGCACTCCATCCTGGGCGACAGAGTGAGACTGTCTCCAAAAAAGAGATAATATCAGCTTGATTGAGAGGATTGATAGACCGTGGGCTTACCCAGATAAAGCGCACAGTTCAAAGGTTGTTAGTGTATTCACGGGTCTGTTCAACCACCAGGACTGTCAGTTCTAGAACATTGCTGTCACCTCAGAAAGAAACTTGGACCTTTAATCGTCACTCCTTGTTCCCCCTGCAGCCTCTGCGTCCTCTCTGAGTCTGCTGTTCTGGTCATTTTGTGTCCATGGAATTGCATGCTGTGTGGCATGACACGAACCTGTGCCCAGGTCACAGGGCCTATGTCTGCAGTGCCCACAGCAGCATTGCCTCAATGCCAAACACAGAAGCTTCATCTCCATGCCTTAACTTGCAGACATGCCCGAGAGTCTGTATCCAGTGTTTTCTTGAAAAAGTTCGCTAGGATCCTCTTTGAATACGTATATTTATGAAATGAGAATCAGTTATTTGGTGTAGTGGGTAATGAATGCCTGGAGTGATTTGCGGAGGTAGTGGAGGGTGTGTGGTGAAGTCAGCCACCTGCGCACCACATCCCTCCAGGCCCTGGAGACCATCCTGGAAGTGCTGCCTGCTCAGTATCAAGGACAGCCTCATCCTGCTCCTGTTGGGATCTGGTCTTCCTTCCCTAGGGCCATGGATGCCATCCCCTTCAGGAATGTATTCTGCTTTTCCAGATGTGTTTGGTGGCCTGTGGGCGTGGGGTGATGGGCATTCAATTTCATTCTTTGCCGTGGAACCCCTCGCCCATGCCCACCACCAGCTGCCGCCGCCGCCTCTCTGCTTTTCTTTGCAACAGTGCTCTTGATGAGCTCTTGTGCCCGCCATCGTCCACTCCCGTGCATTCTCTCTGAGAGCTTCTTTGAGGTACAGTTTAAATACTTTGGAACGCATCGATTTTAATAGCGGTCGGGGGATGCATCCTGAGAAATGCGTTGTTAGGTGATCTTGTCCTCTGAGCATCACAGAGTGTGCGTACCCAGATCCAGAAGGCAGAGCCTCCCACACACCTAAGCTACATGGTAGAGCCTGTTGCTGAGTCACCCTGCTGAATCGTGTAAAGAAATCGTAACACAGTGGTAGGTGTTTATGCCATGGGACCCGTTCCGCTCCATTAGCATCTTATGGTAGCACATACCACCATCATGAATGTGGCCTGTTGACCACACTCAACATGAGCATCATGTTGCTCATGACTACAGATGTGAGAGTTTTAAGGAATCAGTTGGAACTATCTTGTTCCCACCATCACAGTCATGATACAGAGTAGTATTTCCATCACCCCAAGAAAGTTCCCCCTTTCCTCTTTGCAGCAGCACGTCCTCCTATTTCCTGGACCCAGGATGCTGATGTGCTTTCAGTCACTGTAGCTTTTGCTTTTCTAGAATTTAATATGAATGGAATCATTGAGTGTGGAGTCTTGTGTCTGGTGTGTTTCATCTTCCTTTTGAGATTGATCTGGGTTCTGTGGTGTATGTCAGTAGTTTACGGAGTAGCTTTTTAGGGGGTAGATACGTCGCATGTTCATCCAATAAGCAGTTATAGACATGTCCGTTGTTTCCTAGTTTTAGCTGTTGGGAGTCAAGCTGATATGAGTAGTTGCATGCAAAGCATCAGATGGCTGGATGTGGTACCTTTTCTGGGTCTGGGTTTCTCGGTCACATGTTACATGAACAGTTTTGTGTTCCCACCAGCATTGAATGGGAATTCCATCTGCTCTGTCCTTGCCGTTACGTGGTGTAGTCCATCTTTTCCATTTTAGCCATTCTAGTGAATTGCGGTTTTAATTTCCAGTGCCCTAGTGACAAATGATGTTGCTTGTCTTTTCATGTGGCTTTTTTGGTGGGGGGAAGGGACTATCCATGTATTTGCTTTGGTGAAGCATGTGTCTTCACTTTCATATCTGCCATTTGCTCATTTCTAAAAATCGGGTTGTCTGCTGATTTTTGAGAGTTCTTTATGGATTCTAGACAGAGGTCCTTTACCAGCTATTTGTTGTTTGAATGTGTGTGTGTGTGTGTTTTAACAAGTATTTGGCCTGTATTTTTATTTCTTAATAGTGTCTTTCGAGCAGCTAAAGTTTTTAGTTTGATGAAGTCCAACTTCATAGTTTTGTCTTGGGTACTTTGTGCTTTTTGTGTCTTTAAGAAATCTCTCTAAGCCAGCATCGTAGAGCAAGTTTTCTTCTACAAGATACATAGTTTTCAGTCATATTTACTTCAATTATGAAATAATTTTTGTGTATGGCATAAGGTAAGGTTAGAGGTTTTTGTTTTTTGCATGAGGATATTCAATTATTTCCAGCATCATTTGTTGAAAAGATTATTTTCCCATTCAATTTCTTTACATTTGTTAAGAAATTAGTTGACTATATATTTATGTGGGTCTATTTTTGGTCTTTTTTGAGATGAGTCTCGCTCTGTCGCCCAGGCTGGAGTGCAGTGGCGCGATCTCAGCTCACTGTAAGCTCCGCCTCCCGGGTTCACGCCATTCTCCTGCCTCAGCCTTCCGAGTAGCTGGAACTACAGGCGCCCGCCACCACGCCTGGCTAATTTTTGGTATTTTGAGTAGAGATGGGGTTTGACCGTGTTCTCCCAAAGTGCTGGGATTACAGGCGTGAGCCACTGCGCCTGGCCTGTTTTTGGTCTTTTCTGTTCCATCACTCTATTTATTGATTCTTTTGCTAACACCACACTGTCTTGATTACTATAATTATTATTCTTTTTTTTTTTTTTTACTTTTTGAGACAGTGTTTTACTCTGTCCCCCAGGCTAGAGTGCAGTGGTGCCATCTAGACTCACTGTAACCTCCGCCTCCCAGGTTCAAGCGATTATCCTGCCTCAGCCTCCTGAGTAGCTGGGATTACAAGTGTGCTCTACTACTCCCGGCTAGTTTTTGTATTTTTAGTAGAAATGAGGCTTCACCATGTTGACGAGGCTGGTCTTGAACTCGTGATTTCAGCTGATATGCCCGGCTGGGTTTTTTTTTTTTTTTTTTTTAAGACAATAAAACTGGTAGCCCCTTAGCCAAATGGATCAGGAGAAAAAGAAGCAACAAATTTTTAGTATGGACATGAGAAAAGGGACATTGCTGTGATCTTATAGCCATTCAAAGTACAATAAGGGAATTTTGTTAACTTTATGCCAATAAATTAGACAGCTTAGATGAAATAGACAAATTCTTCAAAAGACTTAAACTACTTCAGCTTACTGAAGAAGAAATAGATAGCTTAAATAGTCCTGTATCTATTAAAGAAATTGAAATTTTAGTTAACACCCTTCCCACAAAGAAACCTTCAGTCCCAGTTGACTGACTTGGTCATTTGTACTATACATTTAAAGAATAAGGAAAGTCAGTTATATAGAAGCCCTTCCACAACAGAGGAGGGTACACATCCAGTCTTTCTATGAGTCAGGGACACCTTGATACCAAAATTAGAGAAACACCCACATTAATACTGACGTAAATTAAGTTATAGGAGATAGAAAGGATAGCGATACCTCATGAGCAAGCGGGGTTTATCTCAGAAGTTCAAATTTGGTTTAGCATTTAAAAATCAATGTAGTGTACCATATTGACATAAGAAAAACGAAATGCCATAAGATCATCTGAGAAGATTTTTTTTAAAAATGGTATTTGAGGCCAGATATGGTGGCTCATGCCTGTAATCCCAACATTTTGGGAGGCTGAGATGGGAGGACTGTTTGAGTCCAGGAGTTGCAGAGCAGCTTGGGCAACATGGTGAAACCCTAGCTCTACAAAAAATACAAAAATGAGCTGGGCAGGGTGGCGCGCCTGTAGTCCCAGTTACCCTGGAGGCTGAGGTGGGAAGATCCATTGAGCCCAGGAGGTAGAGGCTGCAGTGAGTCGAGATCATGCCATTTCACTCCAGCCTGGGTGATGGAATGAGATGCTGTCAAAAAAAAAAAAAAAAAAAAAAAAGACAAAATCCCATACCTATTCATAAGGAAAGTGCTCTGCAAAGTAAGAACAGAAGGGAGTTTCCTCAGTCTGATGGAGGACGTTCTGAGAAACACCCACTGACTGACACCATTCTTACTGGTGAAAAACTGAATATGTTTTTCCTAATGTTGGAGATGCCTAATGTTGGAGATGTTTGTGGTCATCTCTTTGTATTCTTTTTAAAAAAGTAACCTTTATTACTGAAGCAATACTCAACCTTTTAGAAAATTAGGAAAAACCGATAAGGAGAAATAGAATGTAAAATAGTCACATTTTCACAACCTGGAGAACAGAACTTTTTTTTTTTTTACGGAGTCTCGCTCTGTCGCCCAGGCTGGAATGCAGTGGCGCGATCTTGGCTCGCTGCAACCTCCATCTCCCAGGTTCACGCCATTCTCCTGCCTCAGCCTCCCTAGTAGCTGGGACTACCGGCGCCTGCCACCACGCCCGGCTAATTTTTTTGTATTTTTTAGTAGAGACGGGGTTTCACCGTGCTAGCCAGGATGGTCTTGATCTCCTGACCTCGTGATCCGCCTATCCTGGCCTCTCAAAGTGCTGGGATTACAGGCATGAGCCAGTGTGCCCGGCCGAACGGAACTCTTTTTATGTGTACATGTTCACGTACACACATACATGTACACACATGTGCGACAGTCAGA
This sequence comes from Pan troglodytes, assembly GCF_028858775.2. Lineage (NCBI taxonomy): Eukaryota > Metazoa > Chordata > Mammalia > Primates > Hominidae > Pan > Pan troglodytes. Next base: position 87,547,174 of record NC_072416.2, on the reverse strand, counting down.
CTTATGTGTCAGCTTGTCAAGGCTACACTGCCAGAGATTGAAAGAAGCCCTCACCCAGGTGCTGCTGTGGCAGTGTTTTCATTCACATTTCCATTTCAGCAAGCTGCTTGCTGCTTCCTCTGACGCCCGGACCAATGAGAGACACCTCCAGGGGCCTAGGAGCCCAGCCCATGTGCTCAGTCACCCCCTGTAGCTGGCCTTTCACCCAGCAGAGCCTTCTCTTCCTGCTACTGACCAACCTTGGGGATTGGGCCATTTGCTTCGCAGACAGTTCGCGCCTTCCTATTTTGTCTTGTTGCTTTCCTATTGTGTCGTGTAGCTTGTTCTCTGTTTTATAGGTCATTTAAAATAAAACTCACCTTTGACTTTGTTTAGTCTCTGTTACATGTTTGCTTTTTGTTTCGTTTATGTTTGTACATTTCTCATGTTTTTCTTCTATTCTTTTGGTTGTATTCTAACTTTTAGAGTCTCTTTATTGGGATGCCTTCTAGCGATAAATATAAATACATTTCCCTCTAACAACCACTTTACCTGGATCTCCCACCTTGCTGTATAGCATCTCTGTCATTTCCAGTTTTGAATATTCGAAATTCCTACTCTGGTTTCCCTCCTCCCTCATCCTTAGAAATGCATTTCTTAATTCCCAGATTGAAGGCTGTGTTTTCTGGTCACCATCCTCCCATCTGAACTGCACTGTCACTTCAGAAGGTGACTCTCATAGTTTTTAGGCGTGCGGTGTAGTTGTCTGTGTGATCGAGTTTGGATGACTGTTGTTCCCTGGGAGCTTGAAAAATGGATTGCGTGATTATTGTGTTATTTTCTATGTGATTATTGGATGATTTTATATGTTTAGCTCCAGCTTGGTCTTGCTTTCAGATCTTCTGTCTTGTAGTCTGGGTTAGGGTTGTCTCCTTGTCTGTTCTTTACTGAAAGGCACTTTAATATCTGCTCCGTGGCTGAGGCGCATTTTCTGTGTTATGTTGATTCTTTTTTTTTTTTTTTTTTCTGAGACGGGGTCTCCCTCTGTCGCCCAGGCTGGAGTGCCGTGGCGTGATCTTGGCTCATTACAACCTCACCTCCTGGGTTCAAGGGATTCTCCTGCCTCAGCCTCCCGAGTAGCTGGGATTACAAGCGCCCGGCACCACGCCCGGCTAATTTTTTTTTTTGTATTGTTAGTAGAGACAGGGTCATTCCATGTTGGCCAGCCTGGTCTCAAACTCTTGACCTCAAGTGATCCGCCTGCTTTGGCCTCCCAAAGTGCTGGGATTACAGGCATGAGCCTGTGTCTGGCCTGTTGTGTTGATTCTTGTTCTTTACTCAGAGGCTTTTATTTGCATAAATGTCGGACTGTCTTAGCTCTCTTGTGAAAGGAACTTTTTGCCATATTATAGTGGCTCACCTTACCTCCTGGAATGCATTCTGGCCTCAAGTCTGTACCTAGCATTGATAGAGGAAGCCCAGCCTGGTGTGCACAGCATGTACCTGGTGTGCACAGTATATACCTGGTGTGCACAGCATGTACCTGGTGTGTGTTTTCTGAAACGTTTGTTCATGGATTAAACATCACTCAGCTCGTGCTGAGCCAGCTGGATTACTTTTTCCATTCCAATCTGACAAACTTGGTCTTGTATTTCTTAGTCCGTTTACTTTTTTCCCTTAGCCTGTTTATGCTGCTGTAACAAAATGCCTGAGACTGGTTCATTTATAAAGAACAGAAATTTATTTCTCACAGTTCTGGAAGCTTGGGGCTGCGTCCTTCCGTGGCTGCAGGGACAGAGGAATGGACGGGACTGCCTCCCAGTGCTAGCCCTTAATAGCAGCCAGCGTTCGTCCACCCACGAGGGCAGAGCCTCCCCACACGGGGCACCAGGTGCCGGGGGGGTGTCGGCACTGAGCTCTGTGGTGTCGAGTGCTTTCCATCCGTTTGTCGCAATGGGTCTTCTCTCTCTCCTTTTGCCGGGGGGTGGGGCGGGGGGGTTTGTAATATGTTTTTTTGCCGCTCCATTTTTTTTTTCCATCTTTACAGTTTGGATATTGTACAGTGTCTTTTTGTGGTTATGTTGGGAGTTTGCCTTTTCCATTTCCTGATGGATGCTCCCAGATTTTAGTGCCCTTTCAGGCCGTGAAGCAGTTTTTAAGCAGGGAGTGGTTGAGAAACCATCCGAGCTGGGCTTCCCTGGAGCACCTCTTGGCCTTGCCGTTCCTCCTGCCTCATCTGCGCCTGCTTCTGCTGTGTGCTGTGTTTGTGCTTTTTCCTGAGATTTTCAGTTCTGCCAACCATTCTTTTTCACTGGTATTTTCTACAAGGAGCCTGGTAATGAAACTAAGGAAAATATAGTTTGAGGTTCTCTTGAAGATGAAGAGAAAACTTGGAAGGTGGTTGAGAGTCTCACGCCTCGTCTGCTATTGGGTGGGAGCTGCTGCTCCAGCCGCCTCTGGCCTCACGTCTGGCCCTCCGCTGTGCTCCCGTGCCCTCCGCTGTGCTCCCGTGCCCTCCGCTGTGCTCCCGTGCCCTCTGCTGTGCTCCTGTGCCCTCCGCTGTGCTCCCGTGCCCTCGTGCTTGGGAGCTCTTTGTTCTTCCCAGTCTGAAGGTGTCGGCAGCTCCCAGCATGCGTGAGGGTGCCCTCATTTCTGGCCCTCTTTCTTCCTGGGCCCCTCATCCTGGAGTGTCCTCCCGGACGCTTGCATTGTGGGGCTTATCCCTCAGACGCTGAGGCAGCGTTCAGACAAGGAGGAGCCTTTATTTGTGGGTCATTTTGGCAGATGGGATTATTTTATCCTCAAGAGGGTAAAATCTGTGTCACTCGCTTCAGACAGACGGATATTTTCCAGGAGTGTGTGGACAGCAGTGGCCTGTGTTGGCCCTGACGGGGTCTGGAGTTGCTGGTCCTGCCTGGAGGCCTGGCCAGGCATTCATAGCAAAGAGGTGTCTTTGGATGGTTGCAGCTCCTGTCTCTTTGTTTGCCATGTGGAAATAATACCATCTGTTAGCTGAGGCTCGTTAGAGGCTCCAAATAAAATAACATATGAAAGTAAAGCACCGTGCAGATGTAATTTGAAATGGATCGTTAAGCCCTAGTAATGACTTAGGGGCTGGGAAGCTGTCCTGAGCCAGGGTTGCCCGTGTGTGCTCCTCCCAGAGCACAGACTCCAGGGTTTGTTCCCAGCCTATAGATGAGGAGATTGAGGCCCGGGAAGTCCTGCACCAAAAGCTTCCGCTGGGAGCAGGAGGGGCGGGGCCGGGCTTGAGGAGTGGCTGGCCGCCTGCACCGATATTTATGTCTGTGATGTGCCCCTGGGTTCAGACGGTCAGAGCTGGCCGTGAGTGTGGGTGGGTGGATTTCCCACACCCAAAACAGCCTGTGATCCGTAGTTTCCAACGTGCCTTCGTTTTCCCTACTCTGTTGGTCCATGGGAGTGAGGAGCGGAGCCTTACCGCCTGCGAAGCATAAACTGTGTCAGACATGGGCGACGCGGGGACCGCTGGAGGGAGGCGCGCCCTGACGCACGCTGCACTGGTGACTGCTCAGTTGGAGACCCTTCCTTGAAAACATGAGCTGTGACTCATCTGTAATAAACCTGTTAGTCGTGGTCTGTGAAGGTAATTGGTGGTTTATGGATGTGACTGACCAAGTTCCGGCCAGTTGCTGCCTTGTGTTTTCTGACTGGGGTGAGGTTCTGAACGAGGTGAATTCTGGCAACTCCAAGAGGAGGCACTGTGTTTCGCGTGCACCCTCACATGCCTCCAGCCCACCTCGAGCTCTGTCTCATTTGCTCGCTCACTCACTCACACATACATTATGTGTTAGGAATACCTGTGTACCCTGGCTTTTAAGAGATTACACATAAAAACACAAATCTGAGCTGATTTTTACTTTGAAATAATTTGCCACAAATTCAGTTTAAGCAATTAAAGTGTTGGAGCTTATAACTAAATGTCAATTTTTCTCTTTTTGGGAACACAGGTATTGCTTTTTAAAAAATGCGCTCAGGCCCAGTGCGGTGGCTCACACCTGTAATCCCAGCACTTCGGGAGGCCGAGGTGGTTGGATCACTCTTGAGGTCAGGAGTTCGAGACCAGCCTGGCCAACATGGTGAAATCCCGTCTCCACTAAAAATACAAAAACATGAGCCAGGTGTGGTGGCACACACCTGTAATCCCAGTTACTCGGGAGGCTGAGGCTGCAGTGAGCCGAGATCGCACCACTGCACTCCAGCCTGGGTGACAACAGCAAGACTCCGTCTCAAATAAAAATTTAAAAAGCGTTTATATTTGCAAACAGACATGAGCACATAGTCTTTATTGGTTTATGCATCCCAAATGCGGAATTAGGAAGCGTGTAAATGATGCCTGTTTTGGGCTCTGGGATATGAACCTTCTTTTCATTCACCTCCGTCCCTTCCCCACTCCTTTGCCAGTTGGGCATAAATGATCACAGAAAGGCACTCTGAGGGAACAAAAGTTTGGTTATTCTGTAATAATGTTTTTCATGTTTTAACATGCAATTGTGTGTTTCCTTAGAGTATTTAGTATTTAATTTTAATGAGGACTATAGTGAGAAGTAATTCTGTAGGGCCCATAAATAGATTTTTACACCATGAAGTATCAAGTTTGTTTTTTCTCTTAGGAATGTCAGCTCATACTTGGGGATTTATTCACCCAGTTTTCCATATAATGCCTCAGAAAGATGATAGAGGGGAAATAAGGAAAAGGCATATCCTGCTCAGGCACGTGGTGTGCTAGGAGAGAGCCATGCAGGCCGCAGCGAGTTCACGCTGGCCTCTCCCTGCCCGTTCCTCCTCACGCTTTGCCTTGTTCCTGTTGGGCGAGTTCTTTGCAAACCTGGTCCAGAGTATTGCTGGTTTATCCTAGACTGAATGCTGTCTTCCCAAGGCCTCAACATCTCTGGGGAGTTCAACGTTTTCCGACTCTCAGGTGAAATGGGCTGCATCCTTCAAAGATAGAAGCTGGTTCTGAGGTCTGAGCCTGGGCTGCCGCTCTCCTTCACCAGCAGCTCTTGATGTTCCACGTGGAACCTTTGCCCAGGCAGTTGACCTCATCTTTTTCTCTCTCATGGTGGAGACCTACCTGTCAGTACCTGTGTTGTGCTTTGAGGCCCAGACGCCAAGATCTAGAAGGGCCCTGAGAGAAGGGACCAAGTGCCCATGGTGGTGTGAGGTGGAGGGTGGGAAGCAGAGCTGTGGGCGGTGGAGGTGCAGCACTCCCGCCGTGGGCCGTGGCCGCTGTGGGCGGCGGAGGTTCAGCACTCCCGCCGTGGGCCGTGGCCGCTGTGGGTGGCGGAGGTGCAGCACTCCTGCTGTGGGCCGTGGCCGCTGTAGGCGGTGGAGGTGCAGCACTCCCGCCGTGGGCCGTGGCCGCTGTAGGCGGTGGAGGTGCAGCACTCCCGCCGTGGGCCGTGGCTGATGTGGGCGGTGGAGGTGCAGCACTCCCGCCGTGGGCCGTGGCCGCTGTGGGTGGAGGTGCAGCACTCCCGCCGTGGGCCGTGGCCGCTGTGGGTGGCGGAGGTGCAGCAGTCCCGCAGTGGGCCGTGGCTGCTGTGGGTGGAGGTGCAGCACTCCCGCCGTGGGCCGTGGCCGCTGTGGGCGGTGGAGGTGCAGCACTCCTGCCGTGGGCCATGGCTGCTGTGGGTGGAGGTGCAGCACTCCTGCCGTGGGCCGTGGCTGCTGTGGGAGGTGGAGGTGCAGCACTCCCGCAGTAGGCCGTGGCTGCTGTGGATGGTGGAGGTGCAGCACTCTTGCTATGGGCCGTGGCTGCTGTTCGTGGAGGAGGTGCAGCACTCCCGCCGTGGGCCGTGGCTGCTGTGGATGGCGTAGGTGCAGCACTCCCGCCGTGGGCCGTGGCTGCTGTGGGTGGAGGTGCAGCACTCCTGCAGTGGGCCGTGGCTGCTGTGGGCTGGTCCATCCATGCCAGACTCTGCCATCTCTTGGCCACTTTTTGTTTGTGCACATTTGTGCAGAGAGAGTTAACCCAAGGACCTTATTTTGCTTTTGTAGGTGTATATCATTATGCAGATGAAGAGGTGTGTGAGGGGATTAAAGCCACGTTTGCATACGTGGCATTGCTCCCAGTGTTAATGGTGGGATTTATGGGCTGGATGGGGTGGGAGAGGAGGCAGTGGGTGGTCCTTTAATCTGGAATTTTTTTTATGCCATTATCCTCTATTTACAGCTTTCAGAAATCAGCTGGTGTCACTGCACATATGTTCAGAGCCGTTGCTAAGGTGACGAGCCCAGCAGCCCACACAGGCCTTCTGGAACCTTCTGGAAGGCTGGGACGCTGCTTGGTGGGGTCTGTTCACGATGGGGCCTTATCCCTCCAACCCGTGAGAGTCTGCAGATTGCCCTGTTACAACTTAAATTGTCTGCTTCCTTTTGGTGTGATTGCCTGATTAATAATTTAAAACGAAAAACCCTGTGGTGTATTTAATGCAGAGAGAAATGGACCCACAGCATTGTTTCCAAACCGGGTCTGCTCGCCATGATGGCAGCAGAAGTCCAGTCTTCTCCGCGGATCTCACCCATCTCATTCACCTTAGAAACAGAGCTGTGGGTTTCAGGCTTTTCGCAGTGGAAACCTTGATTTCTTTTCTAATACTGCATATAAACGGTCCACATGACTTGGGTTATGACTTATTAATTTTTTCCTGGGCATATGTTAAAGGATTCTGAAGCCATTTATATTTTAAAAATGTTCTTTCCGGGTGTGTTGGTGAGTCTGGTCTGCTTTGGAAGGTAGAATGTCCGTCCAGGACTCTGTTGGCTGATGTTCACTCCCACATCACTGCCCACGTTTGGACATTGAAAAGGTGCCTTCCTAAACGTTTTTCAGGTCTGGACTCTCTGAGAACTGGGCAAAAGCTGTGCATCCTCTCCCCAGGACTGTCCACATACCTCTACATTTTCTGTGTGATTTCTGGGGTTTCAGAGCTCTCTGGGCCCTTGTGCCTCTTCCAAGATTTTGTTTTGCCAATGAACAGCCTCCTGTTAGCACTTGAGTTTATAGTTTTTATTTAAATGAAATTTGTTAATTATATTGTCTTTTTGTAGAATGTAATCGTGTTAGAAAAAAAGATGATGTGCAAAGTACTGTTTCCCCTTTTCTAACCAAGATCTCTTGATAAAAAATTTACAACAGGACTGGGCGCTGTGGCTCACGCCTGTAATCCCAGCACTTTGGGAGGCCGAGGCAGGTGGATCGCCTGAGGTCAGGAGTTCAAGATCAGCCTGGACAACATTGTGAAACCCCATCTCTACTAAAAATACAAAAACTAGCCGGGCGTGGTGGCGCATGCCTGCAATCTCAGCTACTCAGGGGGCTGCAGGAGAACCGCTTGAACCTGGGAGGTGGAGGTTGCAGTGAGCCGAGATGGTGCCACTGCACTTCAGCCTGGGCGACAGAGCGAGACTCCGTCTCAAAAACAACAACAACAAAAATTACAACAGAAGACATCTGCCCTAATCAAAAGTGAAAGATGACATGTTTGTGAATGACTGAATACACTGTGAATACACACTGAATAGAGTGTGACATTTCATCAGATATTTTACAAAGCATTTTACAGTTTCTTGCTAGAAATTCCATTTCTAGTTATAAACTTTAGATATGTAAAGAAACAGACATATACTCATTTTAGTGTTGTTTGTATTCGCAAAAAGTTGGAAAAAACAAATATTAGTCAACAGGAGAATGGATTTTTCAGACAACGAGGAGCGCACACTGCAGTTGTCATAAGAACAGTAGAACTGCCTGTATCCACACAGATAGACCCCAAAGCACAACTTGAAGGGAAAAGGTACGGCAGGAACCGTCCAATGCGTTACCTGCAAAGACAGCAGCCGGCTTTGGTGTAGGCTTATGTGTAGCGTGAGTATCAAAGCGCCGAGAGGAATGCTTAGCCCCAAAATCAGATCGACGCTGAGGAGCAGCCACAGCAGGGTGGGGCTTATATAAGGGGCTTCAACCATTATGTAATTTTTAAATGTTAGAATTCTAAAGCAAATATGGCACAATGAACAGATGGCGGATGTGTGTTTGTATTCTCCTTCATCCTTTTCTGTGTGCTTGAAAAATTTTAAAGGAAACATTAGCTATTGCTAATTTGTTATAAAATGATACGGTTAGAAAATATTTTCTGTGTAGAAATTATAAAATATAATAACCCATTCTAAATAAATGGAGGGTTCGTCTAAATTTCCGAAATGGTTTGTGAAAGAGCCACCTTTATATCTGACTCTCCACATGCGCTGCGTGCGCTCAGGGCAGGATGGGCTCCTCGGACCGTGGGGCTTTCAGATCTGACCTGTGTGGTGCTACCGACCAGCTTTCCCAGTTCTTGGTTTCTCTTTGTTTGTTTGTTTGTTTGTTTGTTTGTTTGTTTGTTTGCTAGTGTAAGCCTTCAAGCAAACCTGCGCCCCTCTTCCTCCTTTGGTTGTACTGAGGGGGAATTCAGACATCTCTAGGTCGTTTTATTGCCTAATGCATGATTTTGACCTAAATAGCAAAACTTCACCTTCATTGTGATAATGGACTGAAAAATGGACCTTTTGGCAGGCATCACAGGAAGAAGTTTCTAGATGGGATATGGGTTCTGGTCTTGGTGTGCTTGAGAACCTATAGTTACAGGGATCCTGGGGGTGCAGCGCTCACCCATCAGCGGTTACCCAGGACGTCTGTCCTCCTGGTTTAGAGACTCAGGTCACGAGCAGATGGACTCATCATTCCTTCCTGGGTCCTAAGTCCAGTGAGGCCCTCGGTGGTGACTTTGAGGGAAAGGAGGTCCTCATGTGCTTTCATTATGGGTTTCAATTACGCATTTATATCTGGATGATTTGGTTGTTACTAATTAGGCTTATTTTGCTCCAAGTATTCACTTGGCAAACCTTTTAGCTAAGAAAGGGAAATTATTGTTTTGTCTGGCTGATTTTCTAAATGCTGAAAAGAGCAGAGATGATTTTTTTCTTTTAAACTTGTTTCTGCAAAAGCTCGCTCTTTTTTTTTTTTTTTTTTTGAGACGGAGTGTTGCTCTTTGCTGCCCAGGCTGGAGGGCAGTGGCCTGATCTTGGCTCACTGCAACCTCCGCTTCCCAGGTTCAAGCAATTCTCCTGTCTCAGCCTCCCAAGTAGCTGGGATTACAGGTGCATGCCACCACGCCCAGCTAATTTTTGTATTTTTAGTAGAGACAGTCATCATGTTGGCCAGGCTGGTCTTGAACTCCTGACCTCAGGTGATTGCCCGCCTCGGCCTCCCAAACTGCTGGGATTACACAGGTGTGAGCCACAGCGCCTGGTCTTTCTTTTTTTTTTTTTTTTAACAGAGTGTATGTTAAGTACAGGATTTCCACTCAGGCCCTTTTCAAACCCATGTTTTAATTTTGCAGGTAGTCAGTATTTGTCAGCACCCCTGTAAGCAGGTGGCTGTCCTGGCTTGGTAGGGAAGGGAGTAACAGAGACCCACATCCTGGAGGACACAGTGTGGCGCTCATGGCAACACATGGACGCTGAGTGGACATGCTGGGCTGCAGAGGTCCCATCCCCCGGCACAGTGAGAGTGCATCTCGGGGCAGCACACCCACTGAAGCTGGGTGCTTGGGGCAGTGTCCTGGGAGCCTGATGGGCAGCGTCCTGGGATGGCCATAGTGGGGGCCCCTGGGGCTCCTGAGTGGCAGAGCGCGACACAGTGGTCCTGGTGTGTAGGGAGTCACCGTGATACTGGCACCAGCTGATGTGGGAGGCAGGTCACTGTGTTGCTTGTCACCTGTGGGACAGTGAGCTTGGAAGCTGGACCCTCATGCTCAGCAGGTGCTTGCAGCCCAGGAGCTGTGGTTCCAATAGAGGGGGATTCCACACACAGTAGACTGAAGGCCACACCATTAGAGAACAGAAGGAGAGGAACAGGCATTGCTGACTCCAGCCTTGCTCGTGCGACTTGGGCAAACTTGCTTTCCACCAAGGAAAGACCTGCACGTTGTCTGCATGGTTAGAATTGCTTAGACCAGGCCGGGCACAGTGGCTCACGCCTGTAATCCCAGCACTTTGGGAGGCCGAGGCGGGTGGATCCCGAGGTCAGGAGATCGAGACCATCCTGGCTAACACGTTGAAACCCCGTCTCTACTATAAAAAATACAAAAAAATTATCTGGGCATGGTGGCAGGCGCCTGTAGTCCCAGCTACTCGGGAGGTTGAGGCAGGAGAATGGCGTGAACCCGGGAGGCAGAGCTTGTAGTGAGCTGAGATCGCACCACTGCACTCCAGCCTGGGCAACAGAGGGAGACTGTCTCAAAAAAAAAAAAAAAAAAAAAAAAAAGAATTGCTTAGACCATGTTCATGTATTGTGCAGTAGGGTTAACAGTGACGAAAACTGTGAGTGTCTGATGGCAAATCCAATGAGACCCAGTGCTCAGCTGTGCTTGGTCACGTGGCGGAGGACTCCGAGCCACCTGAAGTCCTCTCCTTTCTGACGTTTCCTTGGGAGCATTTGGGCATGGGGCTTCATCCATTAATCTGTGTGTTTGGCGTTTTAATTTGCAGTTTTTTGTTTTTTGAGACAGGGTCTCACTCTGTTGCCCAGGGTGGAGTAGAGTGGTGTGATCTCAACTCACTGCAGCCTGTGCCTGCCAGGTTCAAGCAATCCTCCCACCTCAGCCTCCCAAATAGCTGGGACTGCAGGTGTGCACCACCACACCTGGCTAATTTTTTTTTTTTTTTTTTTTTTTTTGTAGAGCCAGGGTTTCACCATGTTGCCCAGGCTAGTCTCCACCTCCTGAGCTCAAGCAATCCACCTGTCTCGGCCTCCTAAAGTGCTAGGATTACAGGCATGAGCCACCGCACCCGGCCTCCCAGAGTGCTGGGATTACAGGCGTGAGCCACCGCGCCTGGCCTGCAGTTGTTTTCTAATGGAAAGATATTCCTTTATATTTAAAATGTTACACTTGTATTGAAACCCTTTTATCATCTCTCATGTAGTCAGAACATTAGAAGCAGATAGGTAGAGAGTGGGGACTCCTTGTAGGGCGTGCTTTTAGGGCAGGCCGGGTGTCCTAGTGCCTGTGCTCCCTGTCGTGGCCCACCCGGGGGGTGTGGTGCCCACAGGTGGCTTTCCGTCCTTACAAAGCGTCACTTCAACCTCGTGTCTCATTGAAGTGCTGGGTTCCCACCAGTGCAGAAGGAACAGTGGTTGTGCTCTTAATTGTAGAGGACATTGTGAGAAATCTGGGCAATGTCCTGCTACAGGACTCCTCCTGGACCCCATATGGCGCCTCCTTCAGTGTTTACCTGGTCCCTAGCACCACAGAAGCCCACAGTAAACACACTCCTTCCTTCCTGGGTCTTTGAATCCAGTGTGCTGTTTCCTGGGTCTTTGAATCCAGTGTGCTGTCTGTGGACGCACACCCCCCTCTAGGTCTGACGACGATCTTGGAGGTGCAGGCAGTTGTGTGCCCTGGCGTGTGTGCATTTGGTGGCTGCTCCCCAGCACCTGCTCCCAGCCAGGCATCAGGTCCAGCTCTGTTGATGTGGCTCTTGCCTCAACCCCTCAAGTCTTGAGTAGCCCACAAGGACAGTGGCTCTGAGCTCCAGAGGTATCCTGGACAAGTGGCCAGAGGCCTGGGTTCTGTGGATTACATGGCAGAAAACCGTGTGGCTGAAAACTGGATCAGCAAATTAACAGTTAAAGCTTTTTCAAACCAACTGGCAGGAATAGTATCTAAGGTTTCCTGTGATGTTGGCCATCACTTCTTTATTTAGAAACTCTAATAAAAGACCCATCTGAGAGAGTCACAGGGCATCTTGAAGCATGTTGCACGGTCATGTTTGTGGCGGATGCCTCAGCACAGGCAGGGGTCTGGCCAGCCAGCTGCTGGCGTGTGGGGATCCTGCCCTGCGTTTCTCCTAGCCCTTTAGAAGCACCGGCTGTAGGGGAAACTCACAGGTACTCTCTGGGTCAAACCGTGAAACAAGCTTGTGAGAACCCACACTGGGGCCTCTCACGGTCACACACTGGGGCCTGTCACGGTCAGTGATGCCTTGGTCCTTGCTGTTTGCAGGCCCCTGGGCGCTCATGTGCTGTGTCCTGAGGGCTCAGCTGAGGTGCAGAGACACAGACTTGTCATCTTACCTCAGCTTGTAAACCAAAGGTTCCCTGCCAAAGTGACGTCACTCGCTGTTCTGCTACAGGGTCCTGAGGCAGCACGCACAGGCTTTCATGGGAGTGGTATAGCGTTCATAGGGAGAGGAGGGAGAGCACCTGCCCTAACCCACTGCGTACTGTGTGCTAGGTGGGAACCCACTCATCCTGAAGCTCAGGACGGCAGAGACCCCTGAATGCAGAGGCTTCAAGCTGCTCCCATGCTTCTGGGACCTGTGGGACTCACGGATGCCTCGGTGTGGGTTTGTTCCTGTGCTGGAAGGAACTGGAGCCCTCTGTGCAGCCCTGTTGCAGCCCCTGCTTGGGGGTGCACTGGCCTCTTCTGGGAACAGGGGTGGTGTGAGACTGTCACCCGCATCTCCCAGCCTGCATGGAACGCCAGGACAATGGGGAAGGCACGCACCGAGCTCACTTCCTGTGCTTTCCACAGTGCCCCCACAGGCCGGACATGGGGCATCAGGGTGTGTCCTGGTTAGTTATTTGGGGAGGTGGTCAGCAATCAGTTGTAGTCGTTTTTTATTGTTCTTTGCGGTATAACATCCGTGCAGGAATGGCACACATCTTAGGTGCACATACGATAGAGCTCCTGTCACATGTACCTGTGGGATCTCCTCCTAGACCTCCCCTCCCCTCCGCTGCCTGACTGTCTGCCTGGCGCCCAGCACCATGCGGCCCTCATGCATGCAGGAGGCCACAGCAAACACACTCGTGCCTGGCTCTTCCAATCCAGTGTGCTGTCTGCGGACACGTGCGCCCCGTGTGTTGTGGGCCACCTGGACTCATTTGCTCTTCTGCTGGTGGACACGTGGGTGGCCTTTTTGCAGTTTGAGGGTGTTTTGCACAAGTGAGTGTGGTATGACGTGGTTGGCGGCCTGTGCTGCTCATCCCTGGGGTGTGCCTGGGATGTTGCTCCTGGGCCCTCATGGATGTGGCCCCTCATGGAGTGTGGCTGAGCCTGCACTGGGCTCTGCTTGCTCTGGGTCAGGGTCTGGCCTACCCACCTGGCTGCTTCTCATGGCCCCATAGCATGCCACATGCCCGCTGCCCACATGGGTGGGGTGTTTTCTCATCACTTTGCCAGCCTGGGGTTGGACGTGATGGGACACTCCCCCTTTGTGAGAGGAAGCAGAGCAGTGGAGGAAGAGAGGACTCCTCAGAGAATGGCAGGCTTGGAGGGGTAAGAAGAGCTGGACCCACTCAGAATCTGAGAGGAGATTGTTTCCGTTCAGTCTTGGGGTACCCTCAGATGTCACCAACTTCAGAAACTTGGCCGTATTGGCAGTACACTCACTGGGGGTTGACTCCCAGTCAGCAGGGATTGTGAAGGCCATTGATGAGGGCTAGGCCAGGCATCAAACATTGTCCTGAGCCCGCAGCTTGGGAACAGTGTTTTTTCTTTCTCTCTCTCTCTGTCTTTTTTTTTTTTTTTAAGACACAGGGTTTCATCATGTTACCCAGGCTGGTCTTGAACTGGGCTTAAGCTTTAAGATCCACCCACCTCAGCCTTCCAAAGTGCTTGTTTTACAGGCGTGAGCCACTGGACCTGGCCTTATTTCTGTATTTTATAGATTGAGAAACTTAGATATATCTGACCACAGATTGAGGGCTCTTAACCAGTTAGGCCAGCATTTGAATTGTCCTGACTGCTTCCAGTGGTGAGAAAGTAGTTTATCTCTCTGTTCACAACACACGCCCACATACTGGGAACATACTCACAGAATAATACTGTCTCTTTCCGTGATGGTGTGCAGTGCCCCCTAATGTTTCCTGTTCTGTATTATTTCACTTTCACAAAATGGCTTTATTCATAATTGCCAAAACTTGGAAGCAGCCAAGATGTCCTGCAGGGGGTGAATGGATCAGTCAACCAAGGTCCATCCAGACGACAGACTATTACAAGGCCCTAAAAACAGACGAGCTGCCAGGCCTGAGTGAAAGCAGCCCGTCTCCAAGGACTACACACTGTAGGGTTCCGACTCTGACATCCAGGAAAGGGCAAAACTGTGCAGACAGCACAAAGATCAGTGACGCCAGGGGCTGGGGAGAGGGAGGGACGGAGGGTTGTGCAGCAGGAACACGGGGGACCTGGGGCAGTGAAACTACTCTGTATGATACCACAACGGTGGGTCCACATCAGGATACGTTCGTCCAACCATAGACTGCACAGCACCCGGTGGACCCTGAGATCGTGTGGCCTGTGGGTGATGATGCTGTGTCCGGGGGGGTCTCAGCTGTAACAAACGGCCACTCTCGTGGGGATGCTGAGCCCAGGGGTGCAGGGGAACCCTCTGTACTTCATGCTCCATTTTGCTGTGAACCTAAAGCTGCTTTAAAAAATAAAATATGTTTTATTTTCAGTGTCTGTTTAACATGCTAAAATGATTCTGGAATTGACCTTAGGCATGACCCAAAAGTTGTGATGCATCTTTGACTGGAGTTCCCAGAGCATTGTTGAGCTTGGGCACTGAGTCCGTGACCTCACACCAGGGGGCAGGCGTTTTTCTGCATGCCCCACAGGGGCCCTTCTTCCCTGGGGGTTCCCTGTCACTCTGGGGGACCACGTGTGAAATTCCCCGGGTGCACAGGATGGGAAAGTGGCTGAGAAGCGTGGGGCAGCCCCTCTGTTCTGTTGCGGCTCGTTTCTTGAGTTTGTCATTACGTTCTCAACTGTGGTCCCTTGCGTTAAAAAACAAAGCAGCCCTAAGGAGTAATAAAAAATTTGAGCATAAAGGAAAGAAATGGACGTTTCTAAGTGAATTGCTTGCTTTCTCAGTTGTACCAGGATAACCTCCTTGGAGGTGTGGAGGTGTGAAACTAGGGAGGTCAGGGCAGCGGGGCACTTTCCTCAGAGAGGGCAGTGAGACCAGGCCCTGCCGGAGGAGAGCCCTGCCTGGTCTCAGCACCTCTCTCGTTGTGTTTGTCATTTGCTTTTTTCTAAAGCCATTACAGTGATGATAACTTGGATTTAGATAGTGCTTTTTCATTTAATCCCCACAAAATCCTTTAGGAGAATGGGTTCTTGTCCTCATTTTATAGAGGAAGTTGGTGAGAATCAGTGAGCAGACGAGGCTGTTTTCTTGCATTTGTCTTGGCCTGCAGGTGTCATTTCTCCCCAGAGCTGCGGGTGCAGGTGCAGGTGCTGCCATTGTGGAGGGACGTGTGGAGCTGTAAGGCATCTCTGTCCTCGGGGACTTGGGCTCGGTGTTTCCTTCTGAAAAGGTACAGCCCACCAGAGGTGCTTGGGCCATCCCAGGACTTCACGGAGCTGAAGAGCGTTCACCAGGTGTTTCTCATGAGTTGGGTTTTTAGTTTTTTGTCTGTTTCAGTGTTTATAGTCTGCTTGTAAAATGATCCTTTATTGTGAGGATTCTTTAATACGTAAGGAAGTCATTTCTGTGACACATTCTGCAGCTTCTGGAATTGTGTCTTTTAAGATTATTATTATTTTTTTAATATGGAGATGGAATCTTGCCATGTTGCCCAGTCTGGTCTCAAACTCCTGGGCTCGAATGATCCCTTCCACCTCAGCCTCCCAAAGTTCTGGGATTAGAGGCATCAGCCACCGCACGCTACTGAGTTTTTAAATTTTTTTTGAATGTTTTGTGTGCCCTTCTTAAGAGAGAGTGTGGTGAACACAGTGGTGATGACGGTTCCCAGCATGTGGGGCCCACGTGCAGGAGCCACCCCAGCCCGTTACCCGGAACCAAACCCGAGACCACACCATTGCATCCGCCGAAAACATTCAAAACCATCACCGTATCTTACACTAAATGAAAATAACAGTAGCACACAGGCTAGGTGTGGTGGTTCATGCCTGTAGCCCCAATATTTTGGGAGGCTGAGGCAGGAGGATCCCTTGAACCCAGGAGTTCGAGGCTGTAGGGAGCTGTGATTATTTAATTACACTGCAGCCTGGGCGACAGAGGAAACCCTGTACCTAAATATATATCTATACATCTCTATCTCCTGAATCGCTGGGTGCCTTGAACTTCCTCAGTGTCACCACACACCCAGCGGTATCAAAAGGCTCTGTCCTAAATGTGCCATTTTCTTCAGCAGTTCTTTGTTTGAACTGGTTTCCAAACAGGGTCTACACACTAAGATTCTTTGATGTCTTTTAAGTCTTTAATCTGTAAATTCTCCGTTTGTTCTTTTCTCTGGGATTTTTGCCTGTTTGTCAGAGATCAGGGTCTTCTGTCCCATAGAGTTGTTCTGTCCATGAGGTATATGATGTGAACTGTGCATCTAATTTTAAATTTTCTATTAGCCTCATTATAGAGTAAAAAGAAACACATAAAGTTAATATTAAGAATGTATTTCATCAGGCCGGGCGCAGTGGCTCATGCCTGTAATCCTAGCACTTTGGGAATCCAAAGCAGACAGATCACCTGAGGTCAGGAGTTCGAGACCAGCCTGGCCAACATGGCGAAACCCCGTCTCTCCTCAAAATAGAAAAATTAGCTGGGCATGGTGGCAGGCACCTGTAGTCCCAGCTACTCGGGAGGCTGAGGCAGGAGAATTGCTTGAACCCGGGAGGCAGAGTTTGCAGTGAGCCGAGATGGCACCATTGCACTCCAGCCTGGGCGACAGAGTGAGACTCCGTCTCAAGAAAAAGGAAGGTGTTTTGCTTATAATATTTTTCAAAATTTTAATTTTTGTCCTCAGGGCATATGGCACTAACTAGAACTGTACAGTCAAATTACCAGGTTTTAATCAAAAGCCACTGGGGGAAGTTTAAAGAGTGTCCACAGAATCTTTGATCTGCCTCCCTTCAGAAGTGGAGCACCGTTCTCTGCAGAGTGTGGGCTAGAGGTTGTAACTCGCCGAGGAGGAACAGGATGAGGTGGAAGTGAAGCCGTGGGACTTCCGATACAAGAGGTGCCGCAGCTTCCTCCGCCCCCGCCCCCCTCCCCAAATCACTGTACTGGGGAAACCTACTGCCGTGTCACGAGGACCCTCACGCAGCCCCTTGCTTCCAATACTAGGTCACAGAGGTGCCGTGGCTCCCCCCACACCACCCCATCAGTGACTGCACTGTGGAAACCCGCTGCCACGTCACGGGGACCCTCATGCAGCCCCACGGACATGTCCACACATCCGCAGCCGTGTCTGTGCACCAAGGAATTTGGGCCTTCTGCCAGAGCCAGCAGCAGCCCTCCCGGTGTGCGAGCGGCCGCCTGGGAAGCAGCCCCTCCCTCTCCACTGGCTCCCCTAGCACCTGACTCACATCCTGAGCCAGGTCTCCCGAGCCTTCCCACCCACCCAGAAGCTGCGTGCTGTCAGGAATGCTCCTGGTGTGGTGGTGGCTGCATGGTCATTGTTGACAAATGCTTTGTGTCCTGCCCCTGACCGGACACACAGCTAAGTGTATTGCTTCCTCTTCCTTTTTGAAGTTGTAGAGATTGCTTTTTGTATTTTTATATTGAATGCTTTAAATCCTTTAAATGTTTAATGTCATTCAAGTATATTTAAATCATTTTAAACATTATTAAAATGTTTATATTTAATGTGAATACATAAAATTTTATGTTTTTACATTTTATTTTATTTTATTTTATTTTATTTTATTTTATTTTTGAGACAAGGTCTCACTCTTGTCTGTTGCCCAGGTTGGAGTGCAGTGGTGTGATCTCCGCTCACGGCAGCCTCTACCTCCCAGTGCCTCAGCCTCCCAAGTAGCTGGGATTACAGGCACGCACCACCATGCCCGGCTAATTTTTTGTATTTTTAGTAGAGAGTTTCACCATGTTGGCCAGGCTGGTTTCGAACTCCTGACCTCAAGTGATCTGCCTGCCTGGGCCTCCCAGACTGCTGGGATTCACTGCACCCAGTCTCATTTTATATTTAATGTTTTAAATGATGTAAAATGCATGATTCCAAAGCCAAATACACAAAACAAGGTTTATGAAAGGAAGCTTACCTCCTACCTCATACTGTTTTTTACTTTATTCCTTCTTTCTATGGGAATTAAAATTTTTTTCTGTTTCTAGTTAATTTTTTAACAGCTTTATTGAATTACAATTGACATAAAATTCACTCATTTTAAATTTACAGCTCAGTGGGTTTTGGGAAATGTATACCGCTGGGGAAACACCATCACCTAAAAGTATAGAATATTCATCACCCATGGGAGTCTCCTTACACCCCTTGTGTTTTTTCTCCCTTTTTTTTCCTTTTTTCTGTGAAATCATTATAGACTCACAGGAAGTTGCAAAAATAGCAGCATCCCTTGTGCCCTTCCCCACCTTCGCCCAGTGGCCGGGAACATGACATTGGAAGACAGGGTGACCGCCCTGCAGACTTGATTCAGATCCCCCGTCTTATCCTGGATACCTGGTCCTAGAGCCTCCTTGACAGCCACCGACAGACATGAGCCCTCCTCACGGAGTCCCCGCCTGTTTCCCCGCGGTTGGTGGTTTTGTCCTGGAGGAAGCCGTGGGAGTAGAGTCCACAGGGAGTGACCTAAGAGATGGGCTTTGTGCACTCACTCAGCAGGGGCCTCCGCTGATTCCCCCCCGTGCTCCTGGGTGTGTCCACTCACTCAGCAGGGGCCTCCGCTGATTCGCCCGTGCTCCTGGGTGTGTCCACTCACTCAGCAGGGGCCTCCGCTGATTCGCCCGTGCTCCTGGGTGTGTCCACTCACTCAGCAGGGGCCTCCGCTGATTCGCCCGTGCTCCTGGGTGTGTCCACTCACTCAGCAGGGGCCTCCGCTGATTCGCCCGTGCTCCTGGGTGTGTCCACTCACTCAGCAGGGGCCTCCGCTGATTTTGCCTGTGCGCCTGGGTGTGTCCACTCACTCAACAGGGGCCTCCGCTGATTCGCCCGTGCTCCTGGGTGTGTCCACTCACTCAGCAGGGGCCTCCGCTGATTTTGCCTGGGTGTGTCCACTCACTCAACAGGGGCCTCTGCAGATTCGCCCGTGCTCCTGGGTGTGTCCACTCACTGAGCAGGGGCCTCCGCTGATTTCGCCGTGCTCCTGGGTGTGTCCACTCACTCAGCAGGGGCCTCTGCAGATTCGCCCGTGCTCCTGGGTGTGTCCACTCACTCAGCAGGGGCCTCCGCTGATTCGCCCATGCGCCTGGGTGTGTCCACTCACTCAACAGGGGCCTCCGCTGATTCGCCCGTGCTCCTGGGTGTGTCCACTCACTCAGCAGGGGCCTCCGCTGATTTCGCCTGTGTGCCTGGGTGTGTCCACTCACTCAGCAGGGGCCTCTGCAGATTCACCCGTGCTCCTGGGTGTGTCCACTCACTCAGCAGGGGCCTCCGCTGATTTCGCCCGTGCTCCTGGATGTGTCCACTCACTCAGCAGGGGCCTCTGCAGATTCGCCCGTGCTCCTGGGTGTGTCCACTCACTCAGCAGGGGCCTCCGCTGATTTCGCCCGTGCTCCTGGGTGTGTCCACTCACTCAGCAGGGGCCTCCGCTGATTTCGCCCGTGCTCCTGGGTGTGTCCACTCACTCAGCAGGGGCCTCCGCTGATTTCGCCCGTGCGCCTGGGTGTGTCCACTCACTCAGCAGGGGCCTCCGCTGATTTCGCCTGTGTGCCTGGGTGTGTCCACTCAGCAGGGGCCTCCGCTGATTTCGCCCGTGTGCCTGGGTGTGTCCACTCACTCAGCAGGGGCCTCCGCTGATTTCGCCCGTGTGCCTGGGTGTGTCCACTCACTCAGCAGGGGCCTCTGCTGATTCGCCCGTGCTCCTGGGTGTGTCCACTCACTCAGCAGGGGCCTCCGCTGATTGGCCCGTGCGCCTGGGTGTGTCCACTCACTCAGCAGGGGCCTCCGCTGATTTCGCCGTGCTCCTGGGTGTGTCCACTCACTCAGCAGGTGCCTCCGCTGATTTCGCCTGTGTGCCTGGGTGTGTCCACTCACTCAGCAGGGGCCTCTGCAGATTCACCCGTACGCTTGGGTGTATCCATAGCCATCCCTTTTACTGCTGAGGGGATGCCGTGATGTGAATGAAACCCAGTTTCGAGAACACCGTTGGGACACCTGTTGAAGGGTTTTCCCTATTGTCTATTATCAGTGAAAGTTCTATGAACATTCGCAAACAGGTCTTTGTGTTCACATGAGGTTCCATTTTCTCAGATAAATGTCCTGGGGTGCAGTTGCTGAGTGGGGTAGCAAGCGCACACTTAGGTTCGTAAGGCCGCCTTGCTGTTCTCCAGAGCAGCAACACCACTTCGCGTTCCCACAGCAAGCGAGAGAGTTCCAGCTTTTCTACATCCTCTCCAGCATCCTTGAGTATTTTGTATTTTAGCTGTTCCGATTGGTGTGCAGTAATATCTCATTGCGGCTTTAAGTTGCGTTTCTCTAACGGCTTAGGATGTCGAGTGCCGTCATGGCTTGTTCACCACGTGCACCTCTTCTGAATGTCTGTGTCTTTTCTCTTATTTTCTAATTAATGTTTGTTACTTCTTTCTTCTACATACAAGCCTGCTATCTGACTTGTGATTTGCAGATATTTTTCCCTGTCTGCAGTTTGTCTTTTCACTCTTTAAACTCGGTCTTTCAAAGAGCAAAAGTTTTTAATTTTGTCGAGGTCGTTTATCAGTTTTTTCTTTTATGGATTGTGCTTTTGTTGTCATGTCTGACAACTCTTGGCCCTAGGTCCTAAAGATTTTCTCCTGTTTTTTCCTAAAATGTGTATAGGTTTTTCTAGTTTTGTTCCATGTGAACCTAAGCATTTATTTTTATTTGGAGCACCTATAAATGGTACTGTGTCTTTATTTCATGTTTTTATATGATTATTGCTAGCATGTAGAGATAGAATGGTACTGTGTCTTTATTTCTTGTTTTCATAGGATTATTGGTAGCATGCAGAAATAGGATGGTACTGTCTTTATTTCTTGTTTTCATAGGATTATTGCAGAAATAGGGTAGGTGTTTGTGTGTTGATCTTGGATTCTGTGTCCTTGCTGAACTCTATTAAATAAAGTTTCTTGGAATTTTTGATAGATTCCTTGTGATTTTCGACATGGACACTTACACCATCTTCAGAGAGAGACAGTTTTATTCCATTTCTTCCTTTCTGCCCTGTATGCCATTCCATCTGCAGCCCTCAGCACGTCACTCTTGATCATGTCAGCCTTGAGTTCTTGGTAATTGGCCTTTATCGTGTTGAGGATGTTTCTCCACACTCCTGTTTTCCTAGGAATTTTTATCATGAGTTTTGAATTTTATCAAATGATTTTCTGCACCAGTTGTGATTATGTGGTGTTTCTTCTTTAGCTTGTTGGCATGCTGGGTGACGTTGACTGATTGCTGGTTGAGCCAGCCTTACATATTTCGCTGTCATCAGAAGTGTAGGTGCCCTTTGCATTTCCAACCTCTGCATTTCCCACCTCTGCATTTCCCACCTCTGCATTCCCCACCTCTGCATTCCCCACCTCTGCATTCTCCACCTGTGCATTCTCCACCTCTGCATTCCCCACCTCTTCATTCCCCACCTCTGCATTCCCCACCTCTGCATTCCCCACCTCTGCATTGCCCAGCGGACTTCTTGCTGTACCCGCTTTTCTCTGCGTCTCCGCCTGGTCGTGTGTCTGTGGAACCTCCTTAGTCCTGTCAGCCCCACGTGCAGATGTGCCCGGATGCCACCAGCAGCCCCTGGCGGGCGGGCTTTGTGTTAAGCCCCTTTCTTAGGAGATGCTGTGGGGCACTGCTCTGGGCCAAGCACTTTTTCATGCCCCGGTTGTGTTTTTTTGGTTTGGGGTTTGGGTTTTTTTCACACAGGGTCTTGCTCTGTCACTGAGGTTGGAGTGCAGTGGTGCAATCTTAGCTCACTGCAGCCTCGACCTCCTGGGCCCAAGGGGTCTTCCTGCCTCAGGCTCCCAAGGAGCTGGGATTACAGGTGCGTGCCACCTCGACTGATTAATTTTTTGATATTTTTGTAAAGATGAGGTTTCCCTACATTGCCCGGGTCTCGAACTCGTGGGCCCAAATGACCCCCCTGCCTTGGCCTCCTGAGTAGCTGGGACCACAGGGGTGAGCCACCGTGCCTGGCCCTATTTGTGTAATTTGGGGGTAGATCGAGCAGTGGGTGGGTGGTTGCTGAGTGGTGTGCACCTTCTGCGGCGGGGTGGGAGGGGCGGTGGCTGCGTCCCCTTCTGCAGACCGTCCTCCTCTGCATTCCCAGCAGCGGTGCGTGACACCCCTGACCTTTCTAACCTTCCTCTTCCCTGCGTGTTTCTCTCTGCTGGTCACTTCTGTGTGTTTATTTCCACCCTTGCAAGCCTTGGAGGAAATCTGCTGAGTCACCCTCCATCTGCCGTCCCTGCCTTACGGCCATGATTATTTTTAGCTGTGCAATTGTACCTTTAACACACACGCCTGCTTTTCTTTGTCCTCATCACATTTAGTTTGTATCTTGGCGCCTTCTGTGTAAAAGAAGCATTTTCCTTGCTCCTCCTCCCCTTCGTCTTCACAGAGCTGTGTGTCTCCTTGTCAGGCTCCAAGCTCCCTGTTGCACTCTGCAGTGGGTGCCCTGCAGCGTGTATTGGGCATGGCTAGGCCTGCCCGACATGCTGGGAAGCCTGAAGCTGCTCCCTCGTCATGCTCATGCCCCTGAGGGTCCCAGTAGGGCCTGGCAGGGCGATGGGGCCCTCCTTCCTCTAGGAGACCAAGACCCCTGAGAAGAACAGGTCCTGCAGCAAAAGGTCAGTGACACCTCTGAGGCCTTGCAAGGACATAGTGTGGCCTTTATCTCTGTCACCTTCTGCAAGACTGCTTCAGCTGAAAACCCAAACGTCCACCCAGTAAAAGTGTACAACTCAGCAGACCACAAAGCAGACGCCTCCGCCGCCTTCACTTAGAACCCGTTTCACCGTCCCTTCCAATTCCATCCGCCAGGCAGCCATTTTCCATGCTTCGCGGATGTCTTGTCAACTAAGTATGCATCCCTAAGTACTGTAGTTGCTGTTTTCAGAAATTTATGTAAATGTATCATGTATTTTGTCCCCAACATTATTACTCTGTGTGTGTGTGAGAGAGAGAGAGGAGAGGGGAGAGGGTCTGGCTCTGACGCCCGGGCTGGAGTACAGTGGCCATGATCTTGGCTTACTGCAGCCTCGACCTCCTGGGCTCAAGTGATCCTCCTGCCTTAGCCTCCCTGGTAGCGAGACTGCCAGCATGCACCACAGTGCCTGGCTAATTTTTAAATTTTTCGTAGAGACAGGGTTCCTCAACATTATTTGTGAGATTGACTTATGTTGTGATGTGTTTGCCTCCTCTGCTGTGTAGTGTTCCACCCTCACATCCTAGTGGCACGCTGCAAACCCCACTGCTATGAAGCACTTCACACGTGTCTCTTGTGTCTGTGCACCTGCTTTTCTTTTGGACGTGTATGTCCAGAATGGCATTGCTGGGCTATAGGGCATACTTGTGTTCAGTATGAGTAGAGATTGCCAGGTGCGTGAGTTGGCCCTGATGAGAGTGGACTAGTTTCCTTTGCTCCACCTCTTCACCAGTACTTGTGTGTATGAGTCAGGGTTCTCTAGAGGGACAGCACTAATAGGATAAATGTATATATGGAGGGGAGTTTATTGGGAGTATTGACTCACACAATCATGAGGTGAAGTCCCACAATAGGCTGTTGGCAAGCTGAGGAGCCAGGAAGCCAGTCCGAGTCCCCAAACCTCTAAAGTCGGGAAGCCAACAGCGCAGCTTTCAGTCTGTGGCCGAAGGCCCAAGAGCCCCTGGCAAACCACTGGTGTAGGTCCAAGAACCCAAAAGCTGAAGCACTTGGAGTCTGATGTTCGAGGGCAGGAAGTATCCAGCATGGAAGAAAGATGGAGGCTGGAAGACTCAGCCAGTCCAGTGCTTCCGCGTTCCTCTGCCGTGCTGGCAGCTGATGAGATCATGCCCCCGCAGATGGAGGGTGCGTCGGCCTCTCCCCGTCCACTGAGTCAAAGTGAATCTCCTTTGGCAGCTTCCTCAAGATGCTCCCAGGAACAGTTACACATCCTTTAGTCCAGTCAAGTTGAAACTCAGTAGTAACCCTCACACTTACCTTGGTTTTAGTTTGCATTTTCTTGATGACTAACGAAGCTGAGAACTTTGCGCCCTCGTGCCGCCCTCCTGGCTTTTTCCCTCTTCTGTGAGGCACCCACGTTGCCCCGACTGCTGTGTCCGTGCTCCTGTCGGGTGGTCCGTGTTCCGGAGCAAGGGGCTTCTGTATGTTCCACAGCCCAGTGACCAAGCATGTGTCTGAGGGGCAAAGCAGAGGCCAGTAATGCTGACCGCGCTCTCGGTGCTGCCACCCCCCCGTGATAACAGAAAATGTGAGTGGAAACGGCTGCAGTAGAGAGCGTTGTGCCGTGGGGCACTTTGGGAGGCCGAGGCCGGCAGATCATGAGGTCAAGAGATGGAGACCACCCTGGCCAACATGGTGAAACCCTCTCTCTACCAAAAATACAAAAATTAGCTGGGCGCACTGGGGGTTTGGTTTGAACCTGTGAATTTTGGGGTGCGGGGGAGGGGCCGACACAAACCTTCAAACCGTAGCAAAGAGATTCTACCTCGCGTTGTGTGGTGCCTGCCTGGCCTTGGCCAGTGTGGCTTATGGGGTGAGACGGAGGACACCCATGTTAGGAGTCCTTTGCACAGAGTGATAGCTGGAACCCCACAGTTGGTGTGGCCCTGAGGAGGGGAAGGAGAGAGAGCTGGTGCGGCCCTGAGGAGGAAGGAGAGAGAGTTGGACTCTTGGGGAGGGCTCTTCAGAACGTACAGGCGTGTGTGGAGGCTGGACAGAGACGCTGACGTGGACTGTCAGGCAGTGTGTGGGAGGGCCTGGTTCCTGTGAGGGCCTCTGTCCCTCGGCTCTTCCCCTGCCCCGGGCTCAGCCCCCCTGCCCTCAGCTCAGACCCCCTGCCCTCGGCTCAGCCCCCCTGCCCTGGGCTCTGCCCCCCTGCCCTCGGCTCAGCCCCCCTGCCCTGGGCTCTGCCCCCCTGCCCTGGGCTCAGCCCCCCTGCCCTTGGCTCTGCCCCTGCCCTGGGCTGCTTGCTCTCCCCTTGCCCACTGAGATGGTGAGAGGTGAGAGGCCAGTGGTGCTTCTCTTCCATACCTGGGATCGCCACAGTGCTGTGGGTCATAGGGTGTGTCACTCAAGGGCTTTGCACACAATAGGCCTGCCAGGTATGCAGCTCTTTTTCCTTTTCTCGTTTTTTCTTTTTTCCTCCGTTCAGTCCGTTGGAGACTTCTCTCCCTCTGAGGTGTGCACAAGGCACCACTCCTGACGCAGCCGCTGGAGAGCGTGCTTCTCCGTTTCCACGGAGTGCACAACAGCTGGCAGGGCTCAGCTGGAAAAGGCAGGGGTTGCTGTAAAGCATCCTTCAGACACTAGCCTGGGAAGCATGGCGAAACCCAACTCCACAGAAAATACAAAAATTAGCCGGGCATGGTGCCACGGGCCTGTACTCCCAGCTACTTGGGAGGCTCAAGTGAGCGGATAGCTTGAGCCCAGGAGGCGGAGGCTGCAGTGAGCTGTGATCACACGGCTGCACTCCAGCCTGGGCAACCCAGCTGTCTCAAACAAACAAACAAACAAACAAACAGAAGAACTCTTCAGATAAAGCTAAGGTATCTGGAGCATGGCCGTGTGCTGCAGGCAGGCCACACCTCATCACCATGCGGGGCTGTGCCCAGGGCCGAGGTGGGAGCAAGCCCCTGGTGCCACACAGGACTGCTGCTTCCAGCTCCTCCTCACTCCCCCTTCCCCACCCTCCCCAGTGTCCCCCTCAAGGCAAACAGGCCTTTGGTGTTTGATCCTGTCAGTCATGAGTGTGTTCCTGTCTTTGGAATTGGAGCTGGGATTGAAGGTTCTTGGAGAGCTTCCCTTGAAGGGCTTCCCTCCCCTTTTCCACCCTGCTGCTGACTTCCTGTCTTCCTCCTCCTGGGCCTCTGAGGCCATGTGCCTGCGTGAGGGGAGGGGCTGAATCACATCCCTTCTCAGGGGCCTTGGGCACCATTCGATATTTAAATGGTCATTACACAAACTATTGGTTGGTGGAGTTGTTAACTTACATAAGGAGAGGAGCATTTGCCCAGGACGTACGTAAAGCCCTGTGCTATCAACATACTGTGGAAGACAAATCTGAATTTGAAGTGTTCTCTTTCTCTCTGGGAGTCTTCGGAGGGTAATGTTGTCACATCTGTTCAGGGAGAGAGACTTGCCCAGGTGTAAGGGGGCTCGGTGTTTTAATACAAATTACAGCAAACCCTTGAACAACACAGGGGTTGGGGGCGCCAGCCTCCTGTGCAGTTGAAAATTTGTGTAGAACTTTTAACTTTCCCCAAACTTAACTAACAGCCTTCTGTTGACCAGAGCCTTCCTGACCACATAAAGCCAGTCACACACATTTTGTATGTTACGTGTGTTCTGCTCTTACTGTTAGGGTAGAGCAAACTAGAGACGTGAAAATACTGAGATCATGAGGAGAAAATAGACTGAAGCCTCGCGCAGCAGCAGCGGGTCTCCACGAATGGCTTTTGTCCTCCTGGTTTTCACGTTGAGGAGGCTGAAGAGGAAGAGGAGAGATGGGTCTTGCTGTCTCGGGAGTGGCAGAGGCGGAAGAAAGTCTGCGTGGAAGTGAGCCCACGCAGTGCAAACACAGACCCAGGTTGTTCACGGTCAGCTCTGCTTACATTCCATCCCTTTATTGAAGGTGAATTTCAACCCCAAAGAAGTCTTTTTTTTTTCTGTGAGTTTTAAGATTAGTTGTGTCATTACAAGTTTTTTCTTATACGGTCCTTCTCAGGTGTTAGTGTGCAGAACAGAACATGCTTAAAATGCAGGTTTGGGTTCAGAAGGCCCGAGGGGACCCGTGAGTCTCCATGGTCCACGGACTCCCTGGTGATGCCAAGGCCTCTGGCAAGGAGTGCTCCTGGGCAGCCCCTGCCCCGCAGCTGCGGCTCCCTACCCGGCCCCACAGTCCCCGCCCCGCAGCTCCCACCCCGCAGCTCCCGCCCCACACCCTGCCCTGCAGGCCCCGCCCACACCCTGCCCTGCAGGCCCCGCCCCACAGTCCCGCCCTGCAGCCCCAGTCCTGCCCCGCCCGACAGGTGTCTCAGGGTTGTCCTGGCCCAGCTCAGATCCTAGAAGCCGGGGAGAGGCAGCGCCGGATTCCCCACCAGTGCCTGCTCTTGTCAGCTGAAGAGACCAGATAGGCTGAAATTCCGGGGGTTTTTGCCAGACTGACCCTGCCGTAGTCAGTGTGACCGCTTCTGCATCAGGCTTGATCCTGGAGGAAGGCTCTTTGGTGCGCGCTGCAGCTCCTGTGGAGCAGAGGGAATCGCAGCTGGGCTCCTGTGTGTGCGGAGGGGGAGGGCGCGGTGCCTGGAGGGTTCAGGCGAGGGCTCTGTGCTCGCTGGCGCGTGGTGGGTGCTGGGAAACCTGCCCTGTGCCTTCCCTGGGCCGGTCTTGACAGCATCTGTCACCTCCTGAGTGCTCTTGAAGCCACCTTCCGGGAGGAGCAGGCCATCGTTGTTCCTGTCACGTCTGTCCTGCCAGCCCCGTAGAAGGATTGTCTTTTGAGCCCCATTGCAGGGGAGGTGGAGCCCCTCTGGGCTGCAGGGCCTCTCGCAGTGTGGAGAGGCACAGGGCAAGTACGGCTGTTCCCAGCATCAGCTGGCCCTGGATCCCAGAGCTGGCCGCAGACACTGTCCACTCCGCTGGGCTGAGTTGTGTCTTACTTTGGCGCAGATGCAGGGCTGCCAGGTAATGGGCAAGTTCCCTGAGCCCACAGCCTTGGCGCCGTGGCTTCTGCCTCAGGGAGTGTGCCAGTGGCTCGTGTGGGGGACTCCCGCCACCCTGGACTCTCGGTGACCCTGACAGTCCACGAAGCTGGGACGGTTGCCATCCACCAGGAGGTGAAGTAACAAGGAATGCGTGGCCTGGGGGTGGTCAGGGCCAGGTGCTGGCCGGCCCTCGGCTCTGCGTTTACCTTCCCGCGGCTGTGCCTTGCCGCTCAGCACAGGGTGTGAGTCAGCCCCAGTGGCCTGAGGCGTGTTTCAGTCTCCTGCTGGCTCAAGGGTCGTGAGTTTAAAATAGACTTTGCCTGATAACTTGGAAATGAGGGAGATTTAGGCTGCACTTAAAATGAGTCTAGGCAGGGACAGCCAAGTCACCTTCCAGGGAAGAGTCTCCCCCAGGAGTGAGACCCCGTGGCTTCTGTTGTGTGGTTGGCTGTGCAGCATCGTGATGAGAAGGCACAGGGGCTGCGGAACTGTCTAAAGAGGGGACTCCCAGCTTCAAGGACTGTTTTATGTGACAGCCCTGCCAGGGAGGCCTGGGGACATCATCACAGCCCCCACCCTCAGACAACACCCATGAGTCAGCAGAGCCTGTTGGCCTGACTCCTGAGTGCCGTGCAGCCCCTGGGAGAAGTCACTGACACGGCTGAGTAACGGTTCCTCGGCCCTCGGCTGGCTCTGCCATTTCACAGCAAGGGGTGAGGCTGACCAGCCCTGAGCCTCGTGGAGGGAACACAGGGCAGTGTGGGGGCCAAAGGTGCCAGAGGCATCACCAGGGCAGCTTCCGGGGGGACTGGGATGGCCAAGTCTTGGAACAGAACAAAAGCAACTGGAGCCTCTGTCCTCATCTGGTCTCTCATTGAAAAAGACTGTAGAGTGGGCCGCGTGCTCCACGCCTGGTGCCTGCAGGCGGGTCCTGGGAGGTGTGGGCCGCGTGCTCCATGCCTGGTGCCTGCAGGCGGGTCCTGGGAGGTGTGGGCCGTGTGCTGCACGCCTGGTGCCTGCAGGCGGGTCTTGGGAGGTGTAGCCTGGGCTAGATGGCAGCTACATCCAAACCAGCTTCATCCACATCCAGCAGATGCTTCAGCAGGACATCTCAGCTGTCACCATCTTGATGACTGTGATGAGGGTGGTGGTTCATGGAGAGGCTGGGGCTGGGGTTGCAGGGCCTCGAGCACATCGCTGCCATCGGTAACATGTTGTAGCCAAGGCCAGGCGGACACGAGGGTCCTGGAAGGGCCGCGGCCTGGATGGTCTTAGCTGTCATCATGCAGGTGGCTGGAGAAACGTCTCCAGAAAACACAGCGTACACCTGGGACAACACTCCCGAGCCCCCAGAGTGTTCGCTGTGATGCAGGCCGTGAAAAGTATTCTGCCTGGTGGGTGCGACCCACTTCCTCCACCTCCTGAGTGGACTCCCAGATCCCTGGTCCATTGGGGAAGGTGCCTGGGCAAAGCACCAAGCTAGGGACATGGAGAGAATCAGGTGTCTCAGGAGTGAAGTGATAAGCCCCACACTGTCGGGGCCCAGACACCGTCCGGAGGCTGTGGGGTCTGCGCCCTGACCACGCCAGAGCTGTTGAGTGTGTCCATGGGCCACAGACTCACATCTGGGATCAGGACGGTGGACTCTACGTGGTGAAGGCCCCATTTTTCCATCCTGAGAGCAGGCAGTCTGGATTTTTTAAAATGTTATTTCCAGATAATCGTTAAACTTCTAAACATTACCACTGAGTTTCTAGACAGCCATGAACTTGAACAGCCTTCCGAGTCAGGTGCTGAGATGCCCTTTCTCCAGGCTGAGACATTCCGGTTTTGTGGTGGAAAATTGGAAGAGAATGTAAAATTCATTGGTTCAGGTAGAGAGAGAAAATATCTCTGGCCTCAGCCATCAGGGATGGTGGATGGAAACACCTGCTCACCTGCACCGCGGGTGGAGGTGTCAGGCAGTGAATACGTTGACCCGACCTGTCCCTCTCTCCAGAATAACTTTACCTGTGTTCTTGTGCCAGTTAAATACCAAGACAGCACTTGGTGGGATTTTATCATTTATTTTAGAAAGACAAAGCAGGTCATGAGATGGTGTTGGAGGAGAAGCATCTTGTGGTCTCAGCCAAGCCTGCGTCCAGGGGCAGGCGGCATGCAACGTATCCGGGGTGGAGGTGGGAGAGGCTCACAGTGGAGCTGCCACTCACAGATGGGTCTGCACGTCGTGTTTCAAAAGCCATACTTCGTGCATGAGCGAGATGGGTAAATGCAGGGGAGCGAGTTGCAGAAGCTGCTTCTCCCAGCATGGTCGCGCACAGAGGTGCTGCTGTGGCGGAAAGGGCAGAGACGTGCACACAGTTCCATTTGTATGAAATATTTTCTAACTGATGGTGTGGCGAGGACATGATGGGGGGACAGTGGCTTTGGGTGTGGGTGTGTAGGTGTGTCCACCATTCCTCTCGTGAGTGCACCCGGGAGGCCTGGCTGTGATGGTGAACAAACCTAGAAGGCCCACAGGCAGGGAGGAGGCCCATGCTCCGAGAGTGTCCATGCCAGGCGTGGTGTGGGGAAGTTGGCATCGCCACAGAAGAGACCAGGACGAGGCTGGGAAGGAAGAAGTGCGCTCGCACCGTGTGTCGCAGAGGGGCAGCCTCACACCACGGGGGTGGGAGTCGGAAGCAGGGGCTCGGGGAAGGCCTCCCTCAACTGCCTGTTGGGTTTCCTGCAGAAAGAGAGGGACGGGGCAGAGCAAATAGTTCGGGAGTGGCTGCTTCGGAAAGTTCTTGCAGGCTTTGTGCTGTAGGGACACTTTCTAGTTTCCTTTACCTGGCTCTGCGCTGGTTTCAGGCAGGGCTTGGCCTGGGCGTGAACTTGGGTAAGAAGGTGATTGGGTTGCATGGGAGCCCTTGGCTATCTAGGAATTTGCCAGCCCTGAGAGAGGGGCAGTCTCTCCCTGGCCAGAAACTTGTTAAGATGGCAAAATTTCCTAAAATAAAACATGATTAATAAATAAAAATAATGCACAATTAATACAGTATGTATCCTCGGATTTCCTGGGAAACCCAGGAGCTGGAGCCTGAGGCCCGAGGGGGCGTCTGCTTCCATGGGCGTGGAGTTGGGACCTCCGAGCTGCTGGGACTCCCTCAGAGACACCCCTTGCCTACCAAGTTAGGGAACTGGGTGTGCAAAAAGCACAGGCCTGGTGGGGACAGGAGCTCCTTCCCAGGTGGTGAGTGGGGCGTGAGGCTGGGGCTGTGGACATGACCTGCCAGACCTGAGGGCTGGGGTACTGCACTGCGTGTTGTGACCTTGCCTGTGATGCGGGGAAGGGACTGCCTTGTGGTGCCTGACCGTTTTGGGTGTAGCCTGTACCAGGTGGGACCCAGGATCCAGGTGCTGCTGACTGCCACCCAGAACACAGCCACACCCTAGGCCATGCGTCCCTTTCTGCCACTACGAAGTGCTTGACCCTTCTCTGTTCTCCTTCCTGCTCAAAGCTGCCATTCCTGTTGCTGGTGACCCCTTTATGGGAGGCGTATCCTGAGAAGTCCCTTCCTGGGCCTGGCCCGGGCCCCAGCCCTGATCAGAACAGCTGCCTGCCTTGACCAGTTACTGAGTCTGTTGAGTGCGGTGTGAGAGTGGATGAGTTTTGAGCTGCCTCTGAATTCAGTGAATTGTGTGTCTTCTCTTTTGAAGCAGACGGTTGATGATGAAGCGCCGGCCGTGTAAATGAAGATCGGGTGAGCAGCAGGACGATGCCCAAGGGTGGGTGCCCTAAAGCACCACAGCAGGAAGAGCTTCCCCTCAGCAGCGACATGGTGGAGAAGCAGACTGGGAAAAAGGTAATGCTGCCCCCTCCCAGCCCTGCATGCTCACCGCACCCAGATGGGGATGAGGTGGGAATGGGGTGCTGCCCGCCTGTGGCCTGTTCTCCGCCCTCTGGCCCTTTCCTCGCGCCTCTGTCTGCAGCCAGGAGTGGAGAGGGTGGTGAGGAGTGATCTTTCCCAAAGTGGCCTTGCTTTTTTTGTATTTGTTATTTGGGGACCGAAGTCAAGCGTTAAATAATAGCTTTATGTACAGAAGTTGGCCTGAGCCTCAATGTGGCAGCACGTTTCTACCCCCAGAAGTCCAGGATTTCTGTCCTGGCTCCTGTTAGGCCTGTCAGGCATTCAGATATCCTGACTGCAAGCAATGCTGGGCCACGTTACTTCCAACTGTGGTTTATTCTAAACGTGAATAGGAAAATGGGATCTCAATCAAAACCACTGCATTTTATTAATGTGCGGTTAACGCTGATTCCTGGTGTGCAGACTTCCTGCCTTGCAGTGTGGGGGGTGATGCAGTTTCCTGGGGTGCAGACTTCCTGTCCTGCAGTATTGGCGGGTGCTGCTGGGTTCTGGGGTGTTAGGAAGTACAGACTTCCTGTCCTGCACTGTGAGGGGAGACGCCGAGTTCTGGGGTGTGCCCAGCGAATGTGAACTTGGACAGATCCAGGTTCAAGTTCAGGCTTTGCCATGTGTTATCTTTGTGACCCTCAACAAGTCAGGTGTCTTCTGAGTCAGCTTCCTGTCTCTGCAGCAGGCACAGTATCGTGTCTGGTGGAGTGAATGGTGAGGCAGGGCCTTGCTGTGCAGGATGTGTGTCAGCTCCTGCCATCCTGTCGCTGTCGTCCTTTGATCCTCGTGCCTCCTTGCTCCTCCTAACTGCTTGGCCAGTGTGGCAGGCCGTTCATCTGTGACCTGTCTGACCCTCGGTGGTCCCTGGTGGGCAGGGTCCCCTCAATGTGTTCCTGGTTGCCGGTTGCTCTGGGCCGCCTTCTGGTCCCCAGGTCACTACCTGTGAGGCCTCTTGCTGCTTCCTGTGCTGCTGTGCTGCAGCCTCTCTGCTCATGTTGTGGGTTTGGTGTGGTGTGAGCTCAGCAGGGGTTCCACACGCGAACATAACCAGCAAGACTGCCTTCCCCTCAGCAGCAACATGATGGCGACTCAGTCCACTTCTTTTTGGTGAATCGTGAAGCATTTTGTGGATACGGACACGTGCAGGTGCTAAACGACAGCAGCTCTGAGACCCTTGATGTCTGGGCAGCATCCAAGTGTCTGCTCCCACTTGCTCTGTCCCAAGCTCCTCGTGCCGTGTGCAGGGCTGGGTGGGTTCCATGGCTTGCAGCCACCAGCGAAGGATGAGCTGAAGCCAGTGCTTGGTCAGCACCACACTGCCGAGCTCACAGGCGGGGACACACGTGTCTGTGAAGCCTACGGAGAGTCAGGGTTTGGTGGTTGTGATGGGCGTGTCCTGCTGAGCTCCTGAGGAGGTGGGTGGTCAGGGTGCTGATGTGCGGCCTTCAGCAGTGAGGCAGAAAGGCGCAAGCGCAGGTCACGCTTCCCGGTGGTCCCTGCTCTTCTGTGGCTAAGCAGTCAGAGTGTTGGGATAGCTTCACGTCGCCGCCCTGGCCTCATCTTCCTCATCTCATGGGGTTGGGTCCTGGGACTCAGCATTCACGGGGAGCAGCCAGCTCTGCAAGGGTGCAGAATACTTTGCATACAGCTCAGGCCTCGCCCCCATCCTCTTGAGCTCCTGCCACTGCCACCAAGCTTCGGCTTCAGCATGCTCCATGCCTCCACTGAGCATTGGCTCCCAAAGAGGTCGTGTATGGTGTGGTTTCACCCCGAGAGCGTGGAGGCGTGAGCCGTGTGTTTGGATCAAAAACCTGTCATGTTCACACGGGTGATGTGGGTGGGGGTCCCAGGACCTCAGAACGTCTGTGAAAGGGCTGCTTGGCTTCTGCACCTGGGGTGTGCTCTAGGAACAAAGAGATTTGGGTTGTGCCCTTGAGGGTCTGATGCTGGAGTTCTGGAGCAGCTGTATGAACAGACTGCTGAGTGAACCTGGCCTGCGCTTCATAGAGGATCCCAGCCTCTGTGCCCGCAGGTTTTAGGGTAAGGGTGGTAGTGGTGGCCTGGGTAGGATGCAGAAGGTATGTGGGGAAAGGAGATCCTGGCCCTGGCATTGATGGCGAGGTGGCACCTGTCACTCCTGTTCTCTGTGCCTGGTCTGATGAAGATCAGTAAGCAGTGGAGGGAAGAGGGAGCTCTCCTGGCTCAGGTCTCAGATATGCTTATTGAGGAGGTGGTTCTCTGAGCCGCTTGACACACCAGCAGGCTGGGTGTGGTGGAGCCCTGTGTCATTGGACTTGCAGGGAAGGCAGTCTCGGCAGGGTAGCACGAGACGAGAAAGGCCGGAAGAGCCACAGAGAGCAGGTCGTGTTGGCGCAGGAGGCAGGGTGTCCTGATTTGCCGGCAGCCCCAGCGCTGATATGTGCGCTCAGCTGCTTTGAGTTGTTCTCTTGTTTAAGGAGAAGAGAGACTTGATGAACTGGCCTGATACTGTTGATGCGAGCTCTGTTCACACGTGTGCTGTGAGGGACGCGTGGATGATTACTGGCCTGATACTGTTGATGCGAGCTCTGTTCACACGTGTGCTGTGAGGGATGTGTGGATTTCACTCTGGGCTTTTCCAGTAAGGTAGCTGTGTTATGGGTTCAGTTGTATGTGTGGTTTTTTGTTGTTGTTTGTTTGTTTGTTTTTGAGACAGGGTCTGACTCTGTCACCCAGGGTGGAGTGCAGTGGTAGAGTCTCAGCTCCCTGCAACTTCTGCACCCCTCCATAACCCCCCACCCTGCCCCACCCTGCCCCACTGCCCCAGGTTCAAGCAATCCTCCTACTTCAGCCTCCCTTGTAGCTGGGACCACAGGAGCATACCACCACACCCGGCTAATTTTTGTATCTTTTGTAGAGATGAGATCTTACCATGTTGCCCAGGCTGATCTCAAGCTTCCGAGCTCAAGTGATCCTTCAGCTTCCGCATCACAGGCATGAACTACCACACCCAGCCTGTCCTGTTTTGTTTGTTTGTTTGTTTTTCCAACTACTCACAGTAAAGCCAGGCATTTTCCTCATGGAGGCAGACAAATTTTAAACGCATTACAGGGAGTAGGGAGCTCTCAGGCCTGGTGGAGCTTTCTTAGCTTGAACAGTAGCTTGAAATAGAATGCCTGGGAAGACGCACTCCTGGTTGCAGCTGCTGTTAGAAGAGGCTGTATTCCTTAGGGAGGAAGTGAGCCCCAAGTGCCAGAACTCAGGTGCACACATCTGACCTGCCTTCTCCTGGTACAGGCTGAAATGGTTTCTGCTCAGTCTTCTAGCATAAACTCCCTTTTCTCCAGATATAGCTTTATGTTATCAAAAACAATATATTTTTAGATTTTTCCAAAAGAATCGTGATCTCAGTGACATATACGTGGAAGATGGAAATGGAGCCCACGACTCTGCAGTGCATCCTGATGCCGCGCTGACCTGACGGCTTGTGCGTGTCCCTTTGGCTGCACCAGTGAGCACAGTGGCAGGCGTGTCAGAGAAAGGGCCCCTTCTGCAGACGGTCTCTCACCATTGCCGACCACGGAATCCCAGAACCGCTGAGCTGCCTCGGGAAGAACCAGCAGGTGTCTGCATCGCTGAGTGTGTTCTGATCCAAAGGTGTGCAGGGCTACAGAGAACAGTGTCGTTCCCACCCCATGGGTCCCCTGTCGTCCCCACCCCATGGCACAGTCACCCTGTCTCATTGTGCTCCATGCACGCCACTCAGAGCACTGGCAGCCTCACAGCCCCCTGAGCGTCACTTGGTGGTTCTCAAAGTGTGTCCTCCGACGAGCAGTCACCTGAGCTGCTGGAGCTTGTTAGGAACCCACATTCACAGCCCCACTGAGACCTGGCGAGCTGTGTGGAGGCCGAGAGGCTGGAGATGGCGTCCATGGGCATGGAGGCTGCAGTTGAGACCTGAGCATGTGAGCCCTCCAGCGAGTCTCAGCAGAAACCCCCCACAGTCTGTGCCAGTTACAGACTCAACATCTGGTCTGAGGCCCCTCCCCGAAGATAGCTTTGTCAGTGCTGCAGGTGGGGAGCTGGGAGCTACGTCCCTCAAGATAAGTATTCCAGAGTGACCTTAGCTGAGAAGCTGGGAGGCGCATGGCTGGGCCTCGGCGTGTCCCACCTCAGGCTGTGGTTTCACGAGCCAGTCTGGCATGGGGTCTGTACTCAGAACAGAGCCCAGAACTCCCCCTCATGCTTCGGGAGGAGCAGGAGGCCGTGTCTGATGGCGAGAGCACAGGAGGGCGAAGCTGGGCTCACACACCACTGAGACCGCTGTGGGCCCACATGGGCTCCTGGAGAGGGTGATTTCTGTCCATCTTTTCACTAAGGCAGAAAAGGACATAGAGCAGCATCACAGAGGAAGCCAGACTTGCTGGGCGTGCTGGACTTGGATCCGCTTCTCTTCCCAGTCTTAGGGCTCAGAGCACACGGCCTGTGGCCCGCCAGCTCCTACCATTTCTGCTTACCTGACAGTTGGGCTTCCCCCACCACCCAGTTCACATGCCTGCATGCTGCCTCCGCCCTGCCTTGCCCCTCCCCTGCGTGATTCCTCTCTGTAGAACACACTGTCCTCATCTCCTCCCACTGGAGGTTTAGCTCTGAAGCAGCGAATTTGCATTCTCTGCATTCTCAGCTCTGCCACATGCCGTCTGCACTGAGGCTTACCTGATGCTGTGAACGCCGAGCTCCTCAGGTTCTCACATCACGTTTAAGAAGTGGAAGTTCCTGGCCAGGCGCGGTGGCTCACACCTGTCATCCCAGCACTTTGGGAGGCCGAGGCACGAGGATCACCCGAGGTCGGGAGTTCGAGACCAGCCTGGCCAACATGGCAAAACCCCATCTCTACTAAAAATACAAAAATTATCTGGGCATGGTGTTGCATGCCTGTAATCCCAGCTACTCAGGAGTCTGAGGCAGGAGAATTGCTTGAACCCGGGAGGCATGGGCTGCAGTGAGCTGAGATCGCATCACCACACTCCAGCCTGGGTGACAGAGTGAGAATCTGTGTCGGGGAAGAAAAAAGAAGTGGAAGTCCTTCCCTGTGTTCCTGATTTTCATTATTAGAATAAAGCAAAAACTTCCCACTTTAAGAAAGAAAAAGCCAAGAAAATCCCCTTGGCTCTGGGTCCTTAGACAGTGTTGTATAGGGTGCTCTGAGCAGCCTCCATGTCTTCACTCTTGCCCAACTCCCAAGATAGAGGTCCATTCTATTTAATATTTTCTTCGAGAACTCGTGCTCTCTTTTAAAATCCTATCTTTGGCAAACGAAGGTCACAGAAGTTTTTCCTGTGTTCTGTAAGTTTGATAGTTTTAGTTCTTAGATGTAGGTCTATGATCCATTTCTAGTTAATTTTTGTATGTGGTGTGAGGTAAGCATAGATTTTCATGTTTTGTATGTGGTGTGAGGTAAGCATAGAGGTTCATGTTTTGTATATGGTGTGAGGTAAGCGTAGAGGTTCATGTTTTGTATGTGGTGTGAGGTAAGCATAGAGGTTCTTGTTTTGTATCTAGATAGACAGTTGTTGTGTCAGTACTATACTGATACCAAAGCCAGACAAAGGTACTACAGGATAAGAAAACTACAGACCAATGGCCCTCATGAACACAAACATACAAATTTTAAAAAGAATTTTAGCAAATTGAATTCATC
Organism: Pan troglodytes; assembly: GCF_028858775.2. Taxonomy (NCBI): domain Eukaryota; kingdom Metazoa; phylum Chordata; class Mammalia; order Primates; family Hominidae; genus Pan; species Pan troglodytes. Next base: position 87,509,703 of record NC_072416.2, on the reverse strand, counting down.
AGCTTATAAAATAAAATGAATAATGTACCATGACCAACCAAGTAGGGTTGATTCCAAGAATTCAAGGTTGAACCTCCAATATCAATCAGTTCAAGTTGTTATAAGACTGAAAAAACCATGTGATCATACCAACTAATGCAGCAAAAACATTTGACAAAAGTCAACACACATTCATTATTTTAAAAAAAATTCTGCAAACTAGGAATAGAGAGGAATTACCTCAACCTGACAGAGAGCATCTGTGAAAACCTGCAACTGACATCATATTTAACGTCAAAGACTGAATTCTTTCCACCTAAAATTGAGAACAGACAAAGAAACACTGGCCATCTCCACTGCAGTCAGCATCGTCCTGCAGACTCCAGGCAGCACGAAAGTCAGACTGAAGAGGAAAGAGGAACACTGTCTTTATTCACAGACATCGATGGAGGAAAGCCCAAGACATCTGCACAAAAGCTACAAGAATCAGTGAGCGTAGCATGGTGTTCCAGTGCAAACCCAGTATGCAGAAGTGTATTTCTAAATACTCGTAAATAATAGAGGGCTGAAATTGTAAAAATGTTTGCAGTAGTATAAAAAATACGGATTATTTTGGGGTAAATTTGACCGAAGATGTGCTGCAAAACCTGTACCCTGAAAGCTGCAAAATATTCCTGAGAACTGAGAGAAATTCAGAAACACCTAAATGCAGAGTTATACAATATTCATAGATCAGGAAACCCTCAAAACTGGATGCCATCTCTCTCCACATTGATGTACAGATTCAGTGTAATGCCAGCCAAAATCCCTGTGGGCTTTTTTGGGTAGAAATTCATAAGACGATTCCAAAGTTAATAGGGAAATTGAAAAGACCTAGAATAACCAAAGCCACCTTGAGAAAGAACAGAATTGGAGGACGCAGACAGTGTAGTTTCATCGCTTCCTCTAAAGCTACAGGCATGAGGTAGTGTGCTTCCTCTTGGTAGCAGGACAGACCCATGGGTGAGTGGAACAGAAGAGAGCTCACAGGCAGACCCTGCACCCCACACACAGGCAGACCCCGCACCCCACACACAGGCAGACCCTGCACGCCACGCACAGGCAGACCCCATACCCCCACGCACAGGCAGACCCCGCACCCCACACACAGGCAGACCCCGCACATAGGCAGTTTGGATACCAAGGCAGCTGAGCTGGGGATGGAACTGGAAGGACCGGATGGCACCTCTGTGCTGCAGTCAGTGGACAACACGACTCTCATTCTTACTAGAAAGATTGAGCTCCAGGGGGAGGGTGTCAACTAGACATGGCCATTTTTCAGTTACTACAACTTTCTCTTTCCTCTGTGTGTGCTTCCCATGAGTGGAAGTCGTGATGTGATAGGGAATCTGCATATGACATGTGCAGAGCCTACCTCGTGTCATAAGGAGGAGAAGCCAGGTGGCCGGCAGGCTGGTGGGGCCCGGCAGGGTCATTGTGCCATGGCTGTCACTATCTGGTGGTCCTTGGGGCATAGTGGGGCTTTACAGGAGGTGCCTGGTAAGGATTGGATTTAATGTTCGAGATATTTGCATTTAGGAAATGAGAACATTCTGTAGCATGTGCACGTGGTTCCTGCTAACAGTCCTCTTGTGCTGGTGAGGAAAGCTTAGAGGGGCCGAAACAGGGCCTGTCCCACCCCAGCTGCCCAGCAGGCTCTGAGCCCAGGTGGATGGGAGCCGCCTTCCTGGTGGCTGTGCCACGCTCCCTGTTGTAGGCAGCTCGGGGCGAGCCTCGTGTCACACAGGCGCCTTGCCCATGTGTGCTTTTCCTTGCGCAGCTCGTTGAGGTGTAAGGAGCTGGGAGGTGAAAAAGAAATTTGTGAACTTTTAAAGTGAACTATAGATAGACATTATAGCTGGCATTTCATCTGTAAAACCAGGGATAATCACCACCCAGATGAGAATACACAACATTCCAGAGTGCTAGGGGCCTTCAGTAATGTTCCCCATTCGAAAAGTCACCTCTGCCCTGACTTCTGTCTCCACTGGTAGGTTTTGGCTGTTGAGATTTCCGTGGGAGACAACAGTTGCTCCACAGTGTCTGACTTGCAGGATTTTTCTCCTGTTGGCATTCTCTCCCTTCGTGGCTGTGGCCATGCCCAGCATTTGTGGGCTCTTCTGTCGATGAGCCAGTGTACCCCAAGAACCACCAGGGAATCCACATCCCTGCCAGGGCTCAGTGTGTGGGCCTGACATCTGTGTGGTTGGGCGTGTGGTGGCGTCACATGGTGGTGTGGTGTGTGTTCTCTTGTCTTCTGGTGGTGAACATGTCCTCCTGTGCTGTCTTCTAGAAGCTTCCATGTGTGAAGAAAGGGATTGAGCCCAGTCTTATTCCAGAGGAGGGCTGATCTTTGGGGTACAGATGTTCCCACCTTGGTTGCCCGCTGCATCTGCCACTGTATGCATGGGGCTCCTCCATGAGGCTGCGCGCACCTCCTGTGTTTACTGCACGCACCCCATTTTCTTGGCGCTCACCCTCAGTGTTGATGCCGCGCACCCCCGTTCTCATGGTGTGCACCCATTGTTCACGGTGCGCACCCCCTGCGGTATTCCATTTGTATTCTAGAATTGTTCATTTGCCTTTGGACGGGCAGCTTAGTTGTGTCATTTTTTTTGTATTACGAACAAAACTGCCTTGAACATCCTTGTGCTTGTTTGTGAACACGTCATGGGAAACGCACCTGCAGCTCTCCCTCAAAGCCTCCCGGGCGTTTGCTGGGGTCTGCAGAGCCTGTCTTCTCCCAGCTGTCCTGGTGGGGGTGCTGGTGTGCATCTCCTCGTGGCTGTCATTTGCATTTTCCTGATGAGAATCACCTTTTCAGGTGTTCGTTGTCTTATTTGGATATTTTCTTTTGTGAAGTGCCTGTTGGGTGGTGCCTGTAGGCAGTCTTGCCTTGACCATGGACCTGGGGACAGTGTTCTTCTGTCCAGGCTCCCTGGAGGCCTTGATCAGTGTGGGGCTTTCCTCCTACATCACAAACAGTGTGAAATTTTATCCCAGGCCTTTTCTGTAGCTGTTGACATGAGCACGTGGTTTTCTTTTCTTTATTTTCTTAATGTGGTGAATTACATTGCTTTTTAAATGTCTTGCATTCTCGAATCTATTCTTATTCCTATCATTTGTGTTGTCTTTTTTTATATATCCTGTCTATGTTCATAAGGTATGTTGGTTTATCATTTTCTTTTCATAGAATGCCCTCATCAGGTTCTGAGATGAGGGTGATGGTGGCCTCTTCACATGTTTGGTAGAACCTTCCCCTCATCAGGTTCTGAGATGAAGGTGATGGTGGCTTCTTCACATGTTGGGTAGAAACTTCCCCTCATCAGGTTCTGAGATGAAGGTGATGGTGGCCTCTTCACATGTTGGGTAGAACCTTCACATGTTTGGTAGAACCTTCCCCTCATCAGGTTCTGAGATGAAGGTGATGGTGGCCTCTTCACATGTTGGGTAGAACCTTCACATGTTTGGTAGAACCTTCCCCTCATCAGGTTCTGAGATGAAGGTGATGGTGGCCTCTTCACATGTTTGGCAGAACCTTCCCCTCATCAGGTTCTGAGATGAAGGTGATGGTGGCCTCTTCACATGTTGGGTAGAACCTTCCCCTCATCAGGTTCTGAGATGAAGGTGATGGTGGCCTCTTCACATGTTGGGTAGAACCTTCCCCTCATCAGGTTCTGAGATGAGGGTGATGGTGGCCTCTTCACATGTTGGGTAGAACCTTCCCCTCATCAGGTTCTGAGATGAAGGTGATGGTGGCCTCTTCACATGTTGGGTAGAACCTTCACATGTTTGGTAGAACCTTCCCCTCATCAGGTTCTGAGATGAAGGTGATGGTGGCCTCTTCACATGTTGGGTAGAACCTTCCCCTCATCAGGTTCTGAGATGAAGGTGATGGTGGCCTCTTCACATGTTGGGTAGAACCTTCACATGTTTGGTAGAAACTTCCCCTCATCAGGTTCTGAGATTAGGGTGATGGTGGCCTCTCTTCAAATGTCTGGTGGAACCCTCCCCCTGGGCCAGGAGTGTTCTTGGAGGAAGGAGTTTAAGATTGGAGCTTCTTGCTGGTGTGTGCCATTCTTTCCTGGCGTTCCCCAACCCCAAGGAAGATGCCTATCTCATTCCAGGTGGGGACTGCACTCCGAGGGGGCCATAGAAAAGCTCAGTGGAGCTGCAGCCAGGCGGCGGGGGAGCTGCATCTGGGCACCCAGGCCGAGGGCCGGGAGGACCTGCACTGCTGGGGTGGGTGTTAACACTCCCCAGCCCCGGGAGGGACCTGCACTGCTGGGGTGGATGTTAACACTCCCGAGGCCCGGGAGGGACCTGCACTGCTGGGGTGGGTGTTAACACTCCCGAGACCCGGGAGGGACCTACACTGCTGGGGTGGGTGTTACGTTCCTGAGGCCCTGTCTCCCCAGAGGCCCGTCTGGCACCCTCCTCCTGTCCCCGTGTCTCACTGGAGAGGTGGGCTCCGGTCTGCTTGGCAGCTTCTCTTTGACTCCAGTTGCACTCTGAGCTTGCAGCATGTTCTGGAAAGCTCTTTCATGGTCACTCAGGGATGTCTCAGATTAACTGCCAGGTTTGGTGGATGCAGGTTGGGTGGATGCACGTTTGGTGGATGCAGAGCGACTGAGCTGGAAGATGTATCAGGGTCCCAGGAGGCAGGACCGTGGCTGGGGATGCTTGGGCTTCTCCCAGGAACAGTTGGGCATCTCAGCCCTGGAGCAGCTGAGGCCTCCGGTGCTCTGAAGGCTTCGCTGACCACTGCACGGTATTTGCCGGCAGCTTACCTAGGGAAAGTTACAGAAAGAAGGCTTACTGATGGGGAAAGGCAGTGTGTGTGTCACACCGTCCCTCTCCCCATGTCCCGAGTGCTGTGTGTGTCGCACTGTCCCCTCCCCACGTCCCGAGCGCTGTGTGTGTCGCACCGTCCCCGTGTGTCGCACCTTCCCCTTCCCCACGTCCCGAGCGCTGTGTGTGTTGCACCATCTTCCTCCCCACATCCCGAGCGCTGTGTGTGTCGCACCGTCCCCCTGTGTGTCGCACCTTCCCCTTCCCCACGTCCCGAGCGCTGTGTGTGTCGCACCATCTCCCTCCCGACGTCCCGAGCGCTGTGTGTGTCGCACCGTCTCCCTCCTGGGAGGTAGCACACATGTCTGCGGAGTGGGAGGTAGCGCGTGTCTGCGGAGTGGGAGGTGGCGCGTGTCTGCGGAGTGGGAGGTGGCGCGTGTCTGCGGAGTGGGAGGTAGGTGGCGCGTGTCTGCGGAGTGGGAGGTGGCGCGTGTCTGCGGAGTGGGAGGTAGCACGTGTCTGCGGAGTGGGAGGTGGCGCGTGTCTGTGGAGTGGCAGGTAGGTGGCGCGTGTCTGCGGAGTGGGAGGTAGCACGTGTCTGCGGAGTGGGAGGTGGCGCGTGTCTGTGGAGTGGCAGGTAGGTGGCGCGTGTCTGTGGAGTGGGAGGTGGCGCGTGTCTGCGGAGTGAGAGGTAGCGCGTGTCTGCGGAGTGGGAGGTGGCGCGTGTCTGCGGAGTGGCAGGTAGGTGGCGCGTGTCTGTGGAGTGAGAGGTAGCGCGTGTCTGCGGAGTGGGAGGTGGCGCGTGTCTGCGGAGTGGCAGGTAGGTGGCGCGTCTGTGGAGTGGGAGGTAGCGCGTGTCTGCAGAGTGAGAGGTAGTGCGTGTCTGTCTCCTCTGCTTTCTCCAAACACACCAGCGATTTCTTGAGTGTCCCTCCGGTGCGCAGGATGAGAAATGGGCCAGAGTCAGGGCTGAGCCACAGCCCGACCCCGGGCTTCTGGGTGAAGGTTCTGCGGTCGGTGACCAGCCTCACACAGCCACGCCCTGGGGTGCAGGGAGGGTGTTCATTGCCCAAATAAGAGAGGTGCTTCTCCTGGCACATGAAACAAAATCTTGAGAGCTTGAGAATGTAATTTGGGCATCACGACTGAAAGCATCCCTTTCTTTTCTAGGATAAAGATAAAGTTTCTCTAACCAAGACCCCAAAACTGGAGCGTGGCGATGGCGGGAAGGAGGTGAGGGAGCGAGCCAGCAAGCGGAAGCTGCCCTTCACTGCGGGCGCCAATGGGGAGCAGAAGGACTCGGACACAGGTACCAGCCCGCGGCCCCTCCTGCAGTCAGCCCTCCACAGGCAGCCCGGAGCAGCCCAGGCAGGGCGTCCCCGGCCCCCGCACCTCCGGCTTTGCACTGGGACGCACTCTAGCACCCTGCACGCCGTCCAGGCAAGAGGCAGCAGGGGCGGAGCACAGGCCCCCACATGCCACCTCCTTTGCACCCGAGGCTCAGGCCCATGGGGCTGATTGGAGAGCTTCACTCTTGGGTCCCACACACGTGGAGATGCACCCGGTGCATGTCCAGCCCTGGGCGAGGTATGGGGCTGCTCACCTGTGGGTCTTCTGACAGCTGGACACGGGAGGGAGACAGTGGTTCCCCTCAGGGCCACAAAGGCACAGGAAGAAACTCCATTGCTTGTAGTAAAAACCAAAGGGAGCCCTAAAAGTGAGCAGGAGGCAGGGAAGTCTTCCCAAGCACAGGCGGGGTCTGAGGCTGCAGAGCAGGAATGTGTGTGCTGTGTGCCTTTGCCAGAGTGTGTGCCCAAGTGTGTATGCCCGTGTGTATGTGTGCCCATGTGCACATGCCCGTGTATGTGTGCATGCCCTCATGTGTGTGCCTGTATGTATGCCCGTGTGTGTGCCCGTGTATGTATGTACTTGTGTGTACCCATGTATGTGTGTGCCCGTGTGTGCCCGTGTATGTGCTTGTGTGTACCCATGTGTGTGCCTGTATGTGTGCCTGTGTATGCGTGCCCGTCTATGCCCGTGTATGTGTGCCCATGTGTGCCTGAGTATGTGTATGCTTTTGTGTGCCCGTGTGTGCCTGTATATATGTGCGCTCGTGTGTATGCCCATGTGTGCGTTTGCATGTATGCATGTGCATGCCTGTGTGTGCGCCCATGTGTGTGTGCATGTGTGTGTGCCCATGTGTACGTGTGTGCCTGTGTGCCCATGTGTGCATGCCTGTGTGCCCGTGTGCAAGCCCATGTGTGTTCATGTGCACACGCTCCTGGTGGGGTCAGCGCCTTCTGCAGTGACACCTTCCCAGTGGATTCTGTCTTGAGCTACTTGCAGGGAGCCCAGAGGCCTCTGCGCTGGCCGTGCTTGCTCTTTGGTGATTCTTGTGTCCAGAGGCCTCCTTGTCCTCCTGGTCGTCCAGCTTCTCTACAGCCCTGCTGGGGAAGGTTGGAGGCAGTAGAGCACAAAGCCTGGAGTGAACCGGGAGAGTGCTGAGTCAGGCCCTCGGCTCTGTCCCTGGCTTCCTGAGACTTCTTGAATGCAGCCATAGCACAAGGCGTAGAGGCTGTGCCAGGATGCGGGCTTGAGAGCAGATGGGGGAAGTGGTCCAGGTGAGAGGAGCTCGTGATACTAAGGAGATTATTGAAGAGGAACGGCAGCAGGCACAGCCAGTAAAGAGGATCCACGCCCCAGCTTTTGTCAGCACAGCTCAGCAAGCTTCAGCCTTTATGATTGTGTGGCTGCCGCAGGCCTGTGGCCCCTCCTGTCCTATGTGGGGTGCTCCAGGGATGTGCTCACAGTAGCCAGGTGGAGACTCTGCCGAGTGAAAGGCCAGCAGAGAGGGCTGGTTTTCCCAGATGGGAAGTGAGGGGCAGGTGCAGTGCCAGGCACATGGCTCCTGTCTCTGGGCCAGCACATCTGGGGACAGGAAGGCTGCAGGGACACCAGCACAGGCCCAGGAGGACTCCTCTTCCCAGCAGCGGACAGCTCCGAGGAAGAACACTGGGAGACACGGGGAAGTGAGTGGACAGAACGTGTGGATGGGTTGTGTGAGGGACCTCAGCCCCCAGAAGGGAGGGCCTGGGTGACTCCCTGGAGCTCCCAGCGGTGCTGTGTACTCTCAGGCTTTAGGCCTAGAGAAAGTCAGTCCAGGCCTGAAACCCTGTGTTTGCCGTCTTTGGTCCCCATGCTGGTTTTTGTTGTAGAAGGCCGTCATGTTGATACGTAGCTGTTAGCTCTTTGCACAGTGGCCATGCGGGAGTTGGCCTCAGACCTTTGAGGTGTTTCTGTGATGTCTCTGGAGGTGTTGCTGAAAGGGTTAATGAGACAAGCATCTGCTTCTGCTTCCTGGGAGAATGATCCCACTTGGTAAGGTGGCGTTCCCAGGGCTACCTGGTGCCCACCCCATCTGGCTGCTCAGGTCTCTTTGTGGTGGCCGTTTCGTCATGGTGCAGAGAAGCTCTCACCCAGGGCCCTGTTGTGTTGTCAGAAGCTTCTGGGGTCTGTCTGTTGATGGTTAGCGCCTGCGTGGTGCCAGCCGTGCTGGCCCACTGAGGCCATTCTCGCTCTCTGTGGGTCTCTGGGATATTTTCTGCCACAGCCCTGCGCACTCCTGGAACTGCGTGTTGAACACCACGTCCTTACTCTGTGAGGGGCCGGCCTAGGTGAGGACAGGGTAGGTGAAAATCCTTGTGAGGTGGAAAAACAGTAAAGAACATTTTGAAAATAGAATTTTCCAGGCAAGGATTGTAACAAAAAGACCTAAGAAATGTAGTATTTGTTCTCCTGTGTTTATCACCCTTTCGGGGCCAATTTTAATAACTTCTTGTTTAATGTTGCAAAACTAGATTTCCTAGGAAGATTGTTCTGATGTATGAGTGTGGAGCGTTGCTTATCCTAGAAGCTTGCATTTTAACTAGGACCCTCTTAAAGTAGCAAGTCCACAGCCGGGCGCGGTGGCTCACGGCTGTAATCCCAGTACTTTGGGAGGCCGAGGCGGGCAGATCACAAGGTCAGGAGTTCGAGACCAGCCTGACCAACATGAAGAAACCCTGTCTCTACTAAAAATACAAAAATTAGCCAGGTGTGGCGGCGGGTGCCTGTAATCCCAGCTACTCGGGAGGCTGAGGCAGGAGAATTGCGTGAACCCAATAGGTGGAGGTTGCAGTGAGCCAAGATTGCGCCATTGCACTCCAGCCTGGCAACAGAGCAAGACTCCGTCTCTAAATAAATAAATAGTAGCGAGTCCAACTCCAGTGCGTTCGGCCCCACCCTGGGCCGGGAGGCTGCTGGGCGCTGTGGCTCTCACACACGCCGCGTCCCCTCCTTCCCCCAGAGGAGCCGTTCTTGCTCCGAAATGAGTGGGGTGGAGGGAGAGGCGCACACCAGCAGGGATGAGAAGAGAAACACTGGTGCAGGGTTGACTGACACGTGACAGACAAGAGACTCTTCTCTGGTCCCCAGCAGGCAGGCCTCTCTGGAGGGGTGTGGGTGCCCCCAGGCATCCCTGCCAGGCCCTCCTCCTGCAGTGCCCCTGCAGCGCCCTCTGCTGAGAAGGCGCAGTCAGTGCCCCTTGCCATGGTGGGAGGGATGCAGGGTCACCACCATGCCGGATACCTTGGCTGTGTCCAAGTGGGAGAGGCTGGCACGCCTCCCTCAGAGACCTCCATGTTGCTGTGGGGATGGCTTCCCGCCTCCCAGATGCAGGGTTGAGTCGGCCCTGCCCGCGGTCCAGTCCCATGGAGATGCGGCCTCTGCGGTGCTTAGTCAGGGCTGGGGGCCGCCTGCCAAGAACAATGTGATTCTGTCTGTTGTGAATCAGCCCAGTTTAAAGCAGTCCCCGAGGCTGTGCATCCGCGTGGTCCCTGCACAGCAGCCTGGAGGCTGTCAAGGCAGACGTGAGCATGTGACAGCATCACCTCTGTGTCTTCCAGAGCGCTGGGCAAGAGCCCGTCCCAGGACCAGGCCTCTGTAAGGGCTGTGGGTGCAGCAAGGAGTGGGAAGGCACCTGCCATGTCCCGGCCCCAAGACAGCTCTGCCCACCGAGCCCTCTCAGACCAGCTTGCCCTGGGACTTCTAGCCCATCTTGCCTGCCCTGCTCTGCCTGCCCTGTCTGCCCGGGGCCTCTTGTATCTGCTTTTGAAGTCTGTCCTCTACCACCTCAATGGTGGTCTCAGTTTAAAAAGCCTTATCACTGAAAGCATTCATATTAAATTATATGATATCTGGGATTTGCTTCAAATGATACTACTTTGTCTACTTTTTTATATGTGTAAATTTTCCCAAAACTTAAAAAATCTAAAAGTAGCCAGGCACAGTGGCTCACACCCTTCACCCTTCCAGCACTTTGGCGGGAGGATCCCTTGAGGCCAGGAGGTCAAGGCTGCAGTGAGCCGTGATTGCGCCACTGCCCTCCAGCCTGGGCGACAGAGTGAGACCCTGTCCATAAAAAATAAAATAGATAAATAAATAATCAGTCAACCACCGAATGTTTTTGAGGTTGCTGTGCATCATTGCCTGGCCTCCCTGGGGTTCTGGGGAGCCTCCTGCCCCGCTGTTTCTCCTGCGCCTTCGTCTGTGACCCTGAGTCTCGCTTCTCCCTGCCTAGGACCGCCGGGGTCCTGCTTGTCCCGGGGCAGCCACGAGGGAGCCCTCGTCAGGAGCGCCATGGGCCGAAGCTGCCTGCCCTCTGCACGTGGATGTTTCTTTGGAACAAGGGGAAAAATGATGATTTTCTTACTTTGCTTTGACCTGTGAATGACACCCTGGTGTCTGGTGCCTGGGGTGTGCTCTCTGCAGTGCTGCCGGGCACATGCTGGTTCCTTCAGCGTTAGGTGCTTGGCACCTTCAGTCTTTTCCTGACGTCATGTTTGTTCCTGGTGCCTCAGATAGGAGACGGCTGCTCTGACGGCTCCTGCTTCCCCATTCCTGGAGGGAAGACAGACTTAGCCACTGGTATCTGTGGGACTTCTTGGAACTCTGAATGCCAGACCTTGCCCAGTGCTAGAGGCGACAAGTGTGTGAAGTTGAAGAGGCTTCTCCCACCCGCTCCGCTGCAGTGGACCCGAGCGGGCAGAGAGAGCAGAGTGCAGCAGGGGCCAGGCTGTGCCCGCAGGCGGGGCAGGTGCCTGGAGAGCATGGTGCCCCTGGGAGCCTCTGGCCAGGAAGGGCATGTGCACTGCAGTGTGCCGTGGACCAGTGGCCTCAGCTCAGTGTGTTGACGAGGGTCCCAAGGCACTCGTGTGTGGGGATGTTAGCAACACACGGCGGGAAGCCCTGATGCAGTTTCTCACCAAGCATGTAGCAGACCCCACGCACCCGACACAGGTCAGGCACCCCACACAGGGCACAGACCGCACGCACCCCACACAGGGCAGGCACCCCACACAGGGCACAGACCGCACGCACCCCACACAGGGCACAGACCGCACGCACCCCACACAGGGCACAGACCCCACGCACCCCACACAGGGCAGGCACCCCACACAGGGCACAGACCCCACGCACCCCACACAGGGCACAGACCCCACGCACCCCACACAGGGCAGGCACCCCACACAGGGCACAGACCCCACGCACCCCACACAGGGCAGGCACCCCACACAGGGCACAGACCCCACGCACCCCACACAGGGCACAGACCCCACGCACCCCACACAGGGCACAGACCCCACGCACCCCACACAGGGCAGGCACCCCACACAGGGCACAGACCCCACGCACCCCACACAGGGCACAGACCCCACGCACCCCACACAGGGCACAGACCCCACGCACCCCACACAGGGCAGGCACCCCACACAGGGCACAGACCCCACGCACCCCACACAGGGCACAGACCCCACGCACCCCACACAGGGCACAGACCCCACGTACCCCACACAGGGCACAGACCCCACACACCCCACACAGGGCACAGACCCCACGCACCCCACACAGGGCAGGCACCCCACAAAGGGCACAGACCCCACGCACCCCACACAGGGCAGGGATCCCACGCAGGGCACAGATCCCACGCAGGGCAGGGCCAGCCCAAGGCCAGGCCCCTCCCCTGTAGATCTCCTCCCAGGCAGGACCAGAGCCACAGTCACTTCCACACCATCTCCTTCCCTAGAAACCTCTGCAGACTATTCCTCCTCTCCTCGCTACACAGGGGCCCCTGCCGCAGCCTGACTCTCTGCCACCTCGTGAGTCTCCGGAAAGCAGGGTCGGCCTCTGAATACAGAGGACTTGGGTCCTGCCGGAGGATGCTTGGCCAGTGGGTGCTGGCACGTGAGCAGCCCCCGGGGAGTCAGAGTGGGGCTGCAGCGAAGGCCGTGGTGGTCGAGGTGAGGGTGGTGGCCAGGTCTTGTTGCCGTAGTGAGGATTCTGGGGTTACCCTAAGAGCCACCACGTTCAGGCACTCAAGAAAAAGCACGTCAAAATAAAATATTTTCACATGATTAAGAACTCCGCGTGATTGGTCTCTGGTCCTCCTATTTCTCAGCCATTTTTCCTCTCTAGACGTAAGCAGTTTCTCATACAAAGGGAAGCTTGGACTAGCAAAGGGAAGTTTCTTCCTGTTTAAAATTCTGTATTCCCCGAGCCGCAGCAAAGGCTTCCCTGACGCCCCTCAGAAGTGCACTTAGGCCGGTAGCCAGGCCCATGTTGTCAACACAACACAGACAAGCTGGGGTCCACAAGACCACCCGAGGCTCAGCGATTTGATGGAGGACCCCGGGACTCAGGATAAAGGTGGTGGCTGCCGTGGGAGCAGTCAGCCAAGTGAGGGGGGCGGGCAGGGGCCGTCTGCTACCTCCTGGCTCCATGCTGTGGGATTTTGGGCCCATTTCTCAGCCTGTCTGTGCCTCTCAGCCCTTTCATCCATAAAGCTCTGCTGTGTGAGGAGCTGTGGCCCCTCGACAGAGGGGTCCCCCCAGCCCTGTGCTCTCACCGCCCATGCATTCGGCCAGGCAGGCCTGTGCCCTGCAGGAGTGACGGACACAGCTCAGGCCTCAGCGCAGGTTTGGACATTGATCTTGTTTGTTTTAAAATACCCACGATGCTGTGTGTGTGGAAAGGAGGCCCAGGGTGGGAAACCGTTCTGTTTGGTTGTCATCTGAGCCCTTTTGCCGACATTGCTTCCTTCCTTCCTGGCTTCTTGTTCACCATGGTGACCGCTGGATGCTGGTGAAACCACCATGGGGCTCAGGCCCTGCTCCTTCCCACCCTTGCCACATAACCCTGTTTGCCTCCACAGGCTTCCTGTGGTCCTTCCGCCCCACCCCACCCTACCCCTACCCCACCCCGGCCTGGAGATGGGGAAGGCATGGAGGTTGTGCAGGCAAGGGCTGGACGCACAGCCTTACCTCTGTGTGACCCCTTCACATACACTGCAGAAGAAGCCAAAGCTGAAAGGCGTAAGAGATGACCCAGCTCCCATCGGCAGGCGGGAGGGCTGAGGTCACGCGGCAGACAGGGGTAGGCCCTGTCTTTCTTTAAGTGATCAATGACGGTAACTGACAGAAAGAAGGCAGAAACAGAGAGAAACCTGGAGATTGGAAGGAGAAGCCAGTCTCACCACAAGATGGCTCACAGTGCTCAGCGGGCACCCTGCCAGCTTCTCTTGTTGGCCCAGGACAGGCTGTTCGGAGCTTGTCTTGCTGCCCCAAGGAGGATGTCAGTGGGAATATGGTTGCGCCCTCGTTTGGAGTTGTGCGAGCGTTGAGCTCAGTGCCCGGGTAGGAACTTGGCGTTGTGGACCATCCGCCTCGTGTAGATCGGCTGTGATTTAGACTTCTTGGCCAGAAGTGCTGTATTTCATGGCTTTGAACATCCGGATGAGGCCAGATGTTTGGTGTGGACAGCATGGTTTTTAGTCAAATGGAACAGAATCTGTGAGCAGCAGCCGTGCTACAAAGCTGCACCCGGCCCTGCCCATCAGTTCCATGAGCTGTAACCGCCATTGGCCGTGAACTTTCTGTTGTTTGAAAATATCGCCATGGAAACATCCCTTTGTGGAGCAGAATCAAGAATGTATTTTGACGTCTTCGAGTTTTACGGTGGGACGCAGGAGTTGCACATTTTCCTATGTTTGTTGACAGTATCGTGGCCTGTGTCTCCTAAAAGACTCTTGCTAGAAAAGCCTAGAAATTAGAGGTGCTAAATGATTGATACAAAAGGCATTTGTTCAGATGAGCAGCTGAGGCCACACACCTCCACGTCCCTGGGGCCCAACCTCAGGGTCTCTGCCTTGGAGCCCAGCTTCAGGCCTCCCAGGGAGGTAGAGGAAGGGGCTTTGGGCCCAGACCCCACGGAAAGCTTGTCCCCTCGAGAGGGCCACACTTCCTGGACACTGGGCTATCAGGGTAGACACTGTCCCCCCAGCTAAGAGGGACAGGTGCTGAGGAGGGATGAGGGGCTTTGAGAGGTCACCAATGAGACTTCTGACCCATTCCTGCCCTCTGGTGGGGCTGGCATTTGGATTTGTGCTGTTTTATGCTGCTGGAAGTGCCCCACACTCCCTGGGGCCCCCACCACAGCAAAAGCAAACCCTCCCTGGAGAGACACACCTTCCTCATCCCGGCCTCCCGGCTCCCAGAGTGTAGACAGACGAAGAGCCTGGTTGGAATTACAGACGTTGAGGAAGAAAGCTGTTCTGAGAGGGTCAGCAGGGGTCAGCCCCAGGGACCTCACGTGCTGGGATGGTTAAATGCACAGTATTCATCAGGGGAGTTAAAACCATGGAGTATCATGCAGATGTTTTTAAGGCATATGGAATATCTGGAAATGAAAACTATAATCACTGAAATAAAAAACCCAGTGGGCAGATGATGTAGCTTATTAGACACAACATAAGAAAGTATTGGTGAATTGGAAGTTCTAACAAAAGAGATTGCCTAGACTCTGGAGCACAGAAAGAAAGTGAGACAGGAAGCCTGCAGGAAGCGGGGAGCTGTGGAGGAGAGAATGCAGCTTAACAGGCACCTCGGCAGAGGAGAGAGCAGGGCAGGGAGACGGTGGCTCCAGAGGCCGGCAGCAGAGGGCTTTTCAAGGTTCATAAAAACACAAGCCTCAAATTCAAAAAGTATAATGAATTATAAGCAGGAGAAAGAGCAGTAATTACACATTTAAATATGACTCTGACGTGAAGTTTTCAGAACAGCAAAGGGAGGATGTTAAAAGCAGCCAGAGGCACACCCACCTGTGGTCCCAGCTACTCCTGAGGCTGAAGTGGGAGGGTTGCTTGAGCCTGGGAGGTGGAGGCTGCGGGGAGCTGAGATTGCGCCACTGTGCTCCATCCTTGGCTACAGAGCAAGACCTTGTCTCAAAAAAAAAAAAAAAAAAAAAAAAAAAAAAAAAAAAAGGCAGCCAGATAGAGAAGACACTCCCTGCAGAGCACCCCCAGGCGGGTCACAGCCCCCCCCAATCCCACCTGCACAGAGCACCCCCAGAAAGGTTGCAGGCCCCCCACATCCCACCTGCACAGAGCATCCCCAGGAAGGTCACATCCCCCCTCCGATCCCACCTGCACAGAGCACCCCTCGGGAAGGTCACAGCCCCCGCTCCGATCCCACCAGCACAGGGCACCCCCAGGCGCGTCACATCTCCCCCCATCCCACCTGCACAGAGCCAGGTGCCACCGCCGTTTGCCTCGGGATGCTCGCCTCCAGTCTCTGCTGCCTCAGAAAGGCCCTGGCTGGATGCAGGGGCAGGAAGTGGGTTCCAGCTCCCAAAAGCATTGTCCACTGTAGCCCCTGCTGCCCCAGGCCAAGGCTGTGCTCCAGCAGCACCAGCACCAGGAAGGGGCATGGGGCTCATGGAGGGGTCTCAGCTCTGTGCTGAGGAGGAGAGGGTTCCGTGGAATCTTCCACTGGCCAGCTGGGTAGTGAGGTGTGCTGCCAGCCTCAGAGGGCTGGCGAGGTGGATGTGGTTTGAAGAAAGGCCCTACGGGCCTTGTTTCTTAAAGATGAGGTGGGTGGCCGCCCAGGCTCAGGTCAGCGGACACAGGTGCCACCGCCAACATGCTTGACTTGGGAAGACACAGCCTCTCCTGGCGCCCTCCACCGCTCTCCCTGGACCTCTGCCCTCAGCCCCAGGCTGCCTGAGCCCACAAAGCCCTCAGAGCCTGCAGGGCAGGGGTGGAAGGGGGCTTCTGAGTCCTGTGGAGTGGCTCCCACCCCCCACCCCGGCATCAGAGGCACCCAGGGCCACATCTGTCTGTGGTGCTGTAGCCGGACTTAGTCCCTAGATTTGCCAGTTTTCCACTTTGCAACTTGGTGAATACCATTTGGTGCAACTTGGTGAATACCATTTGGAATTCATAGAAATTGTATTTGGCTTCCATTTGGACGGTAGAAACAGGAAATTTGCAGAATGCTACAGGAACTTGCTGGCTGTCCTAGGGGTAGCTCCAGATGCTCTCACCCTTTTCTTACCTGCAGACAACACCCTGCGCCTCCTGCGCTCTGCACTGTGTGGAGGGCAGGGAGCAGGTTTTGCAGCCTCTCCTCTCAGAGGAGCGTTTCTCAGGGGCACACGGCTCCAGGTCATCCCAGGCCTGGGGTAGGAGGGGCAGGCAGGCAGGCAGTGCGGGACCCACTTGTGTGGTGCCTGACAGTGCAGGTACAGGTACGGGCTGTGTGTGTGCACGTCAAGGACCCGCTCAGCTGCTCTCAGACCATGGTGTCGCTGGGCTGGAATGGAGAGCAGGCATTGTTGAGCCATGGGCTGTGGCACATGGGGGTCTCGCTCCGTGGGTGGGGCTTTCCCTCTACCCCAGAAGCCACTGGAGTGGCCAGTGTCTCAGAGCTGACAGACGTGCAAGTTTGCTGGGCTCCGGAGCTTGGGTGGTGTCTGGCGCGTGTTGTGGGCCTTGTAGATGCTCGTAGCTGCAGGTGCTTGTTTCACAGTGGAGAGATTGGCATCCCGGGAGATCTGGTTTCATATTGGACTTTTTTGGTGTCAGGACAAGTAAAAAGTCCTGTTTCAGGACGGGGAGAGCTGGGTGAAAAGTTGCTGCTTCCTGGGAGCAAGCTTTTCCTGAGTGTGGGGCAGAGTAAGGTCCCTGTGGTGGCTCCAGGCACCAGAATTCACCAGGAGGTTGGCAGCACCTTCCATGCAAATTGCTGGGAGCCAGCCCTGTAAAGCTGTCCTGGCCGCGTAAGGGAAGCCAACTCAGGCTTTCTTCACCAAAGCTCAGAGCAGAAGCAGAGGGAGGGCCTGGTGGGGAGCGGGAGGGATGTGGCCCTGACCCTGAGGCTCAGGCCCTGGAGCCCACCCAGGAAGTCCCTGGGGGCACCGAGTCCTGCCCATTCTGCACATGTTGGGTGTGAGCTGCACCTGAGATGGCCGCCCTGCAGGAGTGGGACATGTTGTGTTTGCCACAAAGCAGCTCTTTGCTGCCCCTCAGAGCGGGGACGCAGCGTGGGCTCCTGGCCTGCCAGCCTAAAGACTGACTTCTAAGGAACGCCTTTGCCTCTGCCTGTTCCTCTGACACACGCCTCCTAGGGTCCTTTGATAACTTAAGGGCATGGCAACGTCTGCACTTCGGGATGTAAACATACTGCAGCCCCAACACCGCCCCAGCTCCTCCCTCCGCAGCCCCAATACCGCCCTGCCTCCTCCCTCCGCAGCCCCAACACCGCCCCAGCTCCTCCCTCCGCAGCCCCAATACCGCCCCGCCTCCTCCCTCCGCAGCCCCAACACCGCCCCAGCTCCTCCCTCCGCAGCCACAACACTGCCCCAGCTCCTCCCTCCGCAGCCACAACACTGCCCCAGCTCCTCCCTCCGCAGCCCCAACTCTGCCCCAGCTCCTCCCTCCGCAGCCCCAACTCTGCCCCAGCTCCTCCCTCCGCAGCCCCAATACCGCCCCAGCTCCTCCCTCCGCAGCCCCAACACCGCCCCGCCTCCTCCCTCCGCAGCCCCAACACCACCCCCGCTCCTCCCTCCGCAGCCACAACACCGCCCCACCTCCTCCCTCCACAACACCGCCCCACCTCCTCCCTCCGCAGCGCCAACTCCGCCCCAGCTCCTCCCTCCGCAGCCCCAACACCGCCCCAGCTCCTCCCTCCGCAGCCCCAACACCGCCCCAGCTCCTCCCTCCGCAGCCACAACTCTGCCCCAGCTCCTCCCTCCGCAGCCCCAACTCCGCCCCAGCTCCTCCCTCCGCAGCCCCAACTCCGCCCCAGCTCCTCCCTCCGCAGCCCCAACACCGCCCCGCCTCCTCCCTCCGCAGCCCCAACTCTGCCCCAGCTCCTCCCTCCGCAGCCCCAACACCGCCCCAGCTCCTCCCTCCGCAGCCCCAACTCTGCCCCAGCTCCTCCCTCCGCAGCCCCAACTCTGCCCCAGCTCCTCCCTCCGCAGCCCCAATACCGCCCCGCCTCCTCCCTCCGCAGCCCCAACACCACCCCCGCTCCTCCCTCCGCAGCCCCAACACCGCCCCACCTCCTCCCTCCACAACACCGCCCCACCTCCTCCCTCCGCAGCGCCAACTCCGCCCCAGCTCCTCCCTCCGCAGCCCCAACACCGCCCCAGCTCCTCCCTCCGCAGCCCCAACACCGCCCCAGCTCCTCCCTCCGCAGCCCCAACACCGCCCCAGCTCCTCCCTCCGCAGCCACAACTCTGCCCCAGCTCCTCCCTCCGCAGCCCCAACACCGCCCCGCCTCCTCCCTCCGCAGCCCCAACACCGCCCCAGCTCCTCCCTCCGCAGCCCCAACTCTGCCCCAGCTCCTCCCTCCGCAGTCCAATACCGCCCCACCTCCTCCCTCCGCAGCCCCAACTCTGCCCCAGCTCCTCCCACCGGAGCCCCAACTCTGCCCCAGCTCCTCCCTCCGCAGCCCCAACTCTGCCCCAGCTCCTCCCTCCGCAGCCCCAATACCGCCCCACCTCCTCCCTCCGCAGCCCCAACTCTGCCCCACCTCCTCCCACCGCAGCCCCAACTCTGCCCCAGCTCCTCCCTCCACAGCCCCAACTCTGCCCCAGCTCCTCCCTCCGCAGCCCCAATACCGCCCCAGCTCCTCCCTCCACAGCCCCAACTCTGCCCCAGCTCCTCCCTCCGCAGCCACAACACTGCCCCAGCTCCTCCCTGTGTCCACCCCTAGTGGCCACATGCAGCACAGAAGTGGGGCCCACTCGCTTTTCACTTCTGATGGTCAATGGAATAAGGAGATGCCGTCTGCTCCCAGGAGTCTCCTGTGCTGTGTGCAGCTTTGCAAAGTCTGTGTATCTCGGGGATTCTGCTTTCCTCGTGTTCTCAGGGGGCTTCATGTCTCCAAAACATTAACTCCCCTGCTCTGGGTGACGGAGGGAGCAGGCCTCTGAATGTGCGTGGCTAGGTCTTGGGGATCAGGGCCCTGCAGAGGTTCTCAGCTGCTTCTCCAGGCGACTGTGGGCAGACCAGCTGCTCGGTGAATGTGGGCCCCTCCTGGAGAGAGGAGGACTTGAGGGCTATCGGTGGGGGAGCTGGGGTTTCTCCAGCAGCTTCATCGCCTCTTTGCTAGAGGGAGGCAGCCGCAGGCCTGCTTCTGTTGTTGTTTAGAGGTGGCTATGAGAAGCAAGCCTGGGGAGGGCCGGCCTCCGGGCAGCATGGAGGGTGCAGGGAAAGCATGGGGCGCACGCAGAGACCCACAGCCAAGCGCCTGTGACCCAAGCTCACTGCTAAGGTGTGGCTACGCCAATGATGGCTGTAGGCTGGGGCTCATTGGCCGGTGGCGAGGCTGCCTCCCCAACCACCGTGTTTGCCAGGTTCTATGAGGGGCTGGCGCCAAAGCTCAAGTGCTTTCTCAGATCTGTGCGTTGAGGACTGTTTACAGACTAGCTGGTGGTGGCGATGGCAGCCTGCAGTACTTGGGGTTTTGCCCATGAGTGTGACGCAGGTCGATGTGGCCAGGTGTGTGCCTTCCTGCAGGCTTGTCCCATAGGACATAGGAATCCACATTCTCAGCATGCCCCAGACCGAATTCCTAAGAAATCAGCCTCAGATACCTTGGAAAGAACTAGAGTGGGTGGGCAGCGTCCTCTTAGGAAATCGACGGGCACATTCACGGGGACCATGGTGGTGAACAGCAAGAGAGTCGGGCCCTGGGAGCTGAGCCGAGGACTAGTTAAGACCGTTCTGTGTTCAGTGACCGGGCAGGTGTGGGATCCAGTTACTCCGCTGTCAGAGATGTCTCCCACCTCTCTAGGCTCAAACACCAGCCGAGGGAGAAGTCCTGAAGAGAGGCTTCTTGGATGTGCTGAATGGAAGGGAAGGGAGGTGCCTCAGAGGAGAGCTTCAGAGGCCCACGTCTCCCTGGTGGCCCTTCTTCCCCAAGTCAGGCCTTGGCAGAGCCTTGCCTCTGCGCTGCACCTCTGCAGTTTCACCCCATGACCTAGAAAACCCCAGAACCCGCAGGGCAGCTGGAGGAGGATTCAGAGGTGTCTGGCCCCTGATTTCCATCCACAGGAGGAGGGCACTGGTCAGGCAGAGGACCCTGATTTCCATCCACAGGAGGGCACTGGTCAGGCAGAGGAGGAGGCATCTTCTGTGCTCCCGACTCTTGGTGCTTGGGGTCTTCTCTTCCCCGCCCCTGCCTCCTGCCTCTTTTAAAAGACACAGCACGTGAGTTGCATTAGACGCCAGCCGAGTGTTCTGTAACGGGTCAGATGAGTGCAGGGTGTGCTTGTTACGAGGAGGCTGAGGTGGAAACAGCCGAGCTCTCACACCGTGTCTTGTTAGTGCTCTGTGTTGATGCCTTCAGATGCCTCCAGCCCAGTCCCTGTTGTGGTGCTGCAAGGCTGGTACGCTCCTCGAAGCACCATGGCATGAGATGGAGGTTCCTAGAAGCAAGAAGAAAGGTACAGTACTGACCAGTTGGCCTTGATTTACTGATGTGTTTTAAACTGTGTCTGCCATTTTATATCTGCACTGTTTGGAGGAGGGACGGGGAAGGTGGAATTGAATTACAGACACGTGTATTGAACAGAGACCTGTCCTGTGTGAGCCAGGTCACCGGTGCTAAGCTGTCCCACCGCATTCATGTGTGGTACGAGGTCTGGGGAGGCCCAGGAGAGGTGCCTGGAGTGAGTGGATGCTCGGTGGAGGCCCAGGCTTAGCAGACTTGAGGGGCTGGTAACGAGGTGTTTAAATGGTCTCACAGTCACTGCTGAGAGGTGAGATGGGCGGCACCAATGCTCCCAGCACCGCTGTGCTTTCCCCATACACAGACCTTCCTTTCTGCTCTGTCAGCTGTCAGGTGGACGCAGGGGGCTCCATAACATTAGGTAAGGACCTAGCTTTGGAGGACACCATGGCATGAAATCTCTCCTCCCTCTCTCCCTCGCCCGCCTCACAGAGAAGCAGGGCCCTGAGCGGAAGAGGATTAAGAAGGAGCCTGTCACCCGGAAGGCCGGGCTGCTGTTTGGCATGGGGCTGTCTGGAATCCGAGCCGGCTACCCCCTCTCCGAGCGCCAGCAGGTGGCCCTTCTCATGCAGATGACGGCCGAGGAGTCTGCCAACAGCCCAGGTGAGCCTGGCCTGTGGGTGGTCCCTGGCGCAGGGAAGGGGCTCTGCCTGGTCGCAGCCTCATGGCTGTGCTGAGGACAAGCCCTGTGCAAAGGGACCTCGTGATGGTGGCCTGGGCTCTTGAGGATTGGACAAAGCAGGACCACCCCACAGTAATGCCCACTTGTCCCCTCCTTGGCCTGCAGTGGACACAACACCAAAGCACCCCTCCCAGTCTACAGTGTGTCAGAAGGGAACGCCCAACTCTGCCTCAAAAACCAAAGATAAAGTGAACAAGAGAAACGAGCGTGGAGAGACCCGCCTGCACCGAGCCGCCATCCGCGGGGACGCCCGGCGCATCAAAGAGCTCATCAGCGAGGGGGCAGACGTCAACGTCAAGGACTTCGCAGGTGGGCACCCTGTGCCTGGCAAGGGCCAGAGAGCCCCACTGGAGCCCTGAGCCTCCCCCATTGGAGCCCTGAGCCTCCCCCCATTGGAGCCCTGAGCCTCCCCCCAGTGGAGTCCTGAGCCTCCCCCGCTGGAGCCCTGAGCCTCCCCCGCTGGAGCCCTGAGCCTCCCCCCATTGGAGCCCTGAGCCTCCCCCCATTGGAGCCCTGAGCCTCCCCCGCTGGAGCCCTGAGCCTCCCCCCATTGGAGCCCTGAAATTCCCCCCATTGGAGCCCTGAGCCTCCCCCATTGGAGCCCTGAACCTCCCCCATTGGAGCCCTGAGCCTCCCCCATTGGAGCCCTGAACCTCCCCCATTGGAGCCCTGAGCCTCCCCCATTGGAGTCCTGAGCCTCCCCCATTGGAGTCCTGAACCTCCCCCATTGGAGCCCTGAGCCTCCCCCCATTGGAGCCCTGAGCCTCCCCCCATTGGAGCCCTGAGCCTCCCCCGCTGGAGCCCTGAGCCTCCCCCGCTGGAGCCCTGAGCCTCCCCCCACTGGAGCCCTGAGCCTCCCCCACTGGAGCCCTGAGCCTCCCCCCACTGGAGCCCTGAGCCTCCCCCATTGGAGCCCTGAGCCTCCCCCCATTGGAGCCCTGAGCCTCCCCCGCTGGAGCC
This sequence comes from Pan troglodytes, assembly GCF_028858775.2. Taxonomy (NCBI): domain Eukaryota; kingdom Metazoa; phylum Chordata; class Mammalia; order Primates; family Hominidae; genus Pan; species Pan troglodytes. The sequence goes on along the minus strand of NC_072416.2, from coordinate 87,487,362 downwards.
CTGAGCCTCCCCCCATTGGAGCCCTGCGCCTCCCCCCGCTGGAGCCCTGAGCCTCCCCCCATTGGAGCCCTGAGCCTACCCCCACTGGAGCACTGAGCCTCCCCCATTGGAGCCCTGAGCCTCCCCCATTGGAGCCGTGAGCCTCCCATCGGGTTGGATGGGCTGTGGCCTCGTGGGGTGCGTGTCTGCTCTGCAGGGCTCGGGGTGTTCACAGCCACACTCACTCCAGTGGGGTTCCCTGTTGCTGAGAAGAAATCAGTGTTTCTTGGAAAGTATTTCAAAGTAAACTTGTTTGCTGGGTTTTATTGTTGTTTTTATTTTTAGATAGGGTCTCGCTCTGTTGCTCAGGCTGGAGTGCAGTGGCGTGATCACGACTCACTGAAGCTTTGAACTCCTGGGCTCAAGCGATGTTCCCAACTCAGCCTTCTGGGTGCAGGCACACGCCACCATGCCTGGCTAATTTTTTTATTTTTTGTAGAGATGGGGTCTTACTAAGTTGCCCAGGCTGGTTTGAACTCATGGCCTCAAGCAGTCCTCATGCCTTGGCTTCCCAAAGTGCTGGGATTATAGCTGTGAGCCCCCATGCCTGGCCTATCTGTAAGAGAACTGAGGAATTTTAAATTTTACTCTGCTGTGTTCCATAAACCTCACTCCAGGCCCCTGGAGGGACCTGTCCCTGGTGTGTCTAGCACATGGCTGCATTCTCCAGCAGAGGGCGCCTCTGAGCCGGGAGGCCGGCTGGGTCCACACCCTGGACTGGACTCCCTCACTTCACAGGGCTGGGTCCTGGGGCTTGCCTGGGACCCGGAGAGAACTGAGCGAGCCTCCCCAGACCTGATACGGCCCAGGGGCTTAAGAGCTCCATGATTAGAGTTTAATATTCCCTTTCTTTACATAAAATACCCCCATCAAACCATGAGTGGTCCACATATCCCAGGACTGTCTGTCCACAGTGTAAGGGGAACAGATGAGCAAAATCGTGTGTGTAGAATCCTTCTAGATTTCTGCAACTGCCCTGGTTTATAGCTGTCTGACCCAAACCTAATTTAGCACCTTTTTTTTTTTTAAAGCGTTTTTCTAAAAGAAACTTCTCTAGAGCAGTGCCGTGTGCTTCCGTGGGGCCGAGCTCTGTTTCCACGGATGCGTGCGGCCACACCGTCCGATGGTGGGCTCCAAGCTCCCCAGCCAGGAGCTGCCTGCCCGGGGTGGCCTTCGTCGTGCAGCCCGAGCCTGGGCGCCCCTGGAGCTCCTGCTGTAGCAGCTCTTCAGCCTTCAGGAGGCTCTCAGCCTTGGTTTCCCTGTTTCCGACACGGGAGGTTTCCCCTCCGTGTTTTGCAAAGGCACATACGCCTCCAGATCGGTGAGGATGAGGCTGCTGTTTACTACACTGTGTGTTCACTGATTTCCTACCCTTTTAGGGTGATTGCCGCAGATTAGCCCTGCAGGTTGTCAGTCCGTAGGGTTAATAAGCTAGATATGGATCGTGCTAACGAGGTGCCACAGTAAAGAGAATTTAGGGGTTCTCTGGGCCAGCACCTGCTTCCCTAAACTGCAGCCCTCACTACAGGGCAGCTCCCCACCTGGCTTGTCCCCGCCCTGTAGCACATCCTCAGGGCGCTGCCTCCAGAGACAGGAGGGAAGTTCTGAGGATTAAATAACGTACGTCCTGAGTGTCTGTTTCCAGGCTGGACGGCGCTGCATGAGGCCTGTAACCGGGGCTACTACGACGTCGCGAAGCAGCTGCTGGCTGCAGGTGCGGAGGTGAACACCAAGGGCCTAGATGACGACACGCCTTTGCACGACGCTGCCAACAACGGGCACTACAAGGTTGGCATCCCCCCGTTCTTCACACATCCGGCCTGTCCTGGCATCTGGGTGGTTCTGTAGCTTTGTTTCCCCGTAGCTAGCCGGTTCCATGATGTGGGGCACAGGAAAGCGAGTTTTCACCTTGCCCACCCTGAAGGCCGAGCTGTGCCCTCTGTCTGCCCCCAGCTTTCCCCTCCTGGGTCAGCCTGGACGGCCTCTCACAGGTTTCCCAGCAAGTGCCATCTATGAAAGGCTCGTATCCGCCAGCCATGTAGGTCTGGTTGGATTTGAGCAGGTGAAGGATTACACCAAGTGGAAGGAGGCCTGCAGGAGTTGTTGCCGGTCCCCGTCACCACTGTGGGACTGTTAGACCTGCAAGGCAGACCCACCCTCGTCCGGAATGAGGTAACACCAAGAGGTGTGGCCAGTGCACAGAACCATAGACTCAAGCTTTAGAAAGTGGCCATTGCGGCCGGCCCAGGAGCAGTGGGCACTGAGAGGTCTCAGCCTCTGTGGGGGTCGAGAGAGGTCGTGGTGTGCCTGACAGCCCCGTCCTGCCGGAAAGCAGGGGTGCTGCCTGGAGATGCGGCGGGTCTCACTGATGTCTTCACCAGAGCTCCGTGGAGAGCCCCTGGTTGCAGGCAGGACAGCAAGGCTGAGGGGTCACACGGGGCCACATCTGCCGGTGCCCGTCGTGCTCCTCTGCAGCAAGCCCAGCCTGGCCATTGCGGGAGGTCCTGGAGCCCACAGTGCCTTGGCCTTAAAGAACTCACTTGAGAAACGGCTTGTTCCGGTGGGGTGGGGGGTGGATTGAAGACTCTGAGACGAGCAGGGAACTCAGAACACTGAGTCCCTATTTGATGTTAAAATATGACCGTTAAACTTCTGGGTAAGATAATGAATGGCACTATGGTTTATACTGTTTCTGTTTTATGGGCTCTTCCAGAGACGTGAACTGGAAAAGGCTCTGCAGTGTCTGGGATTCGCTCAGTGCTGCAGGGGAGGGCAGGTGTGAGGGGAATGGCCCTGGAGGGTGATGGGGCTGGGGCATCTGATGCAGCTTTATACTTCTGTAATTACCACTTTTAAACTTTTTATTACGAAAAATGTCAAGGACCCTGGAATTACGGTGAGGTAGGCAGGATAATGGCCCCCAAGATGCCCGTGTTGTGACCCCTAGACCTTGTGAGTGCCTCACATGGGGAGATTGTCCTAGGTCATCTTGCAGGCCCAGGGCAGCCCCATGGGCCCTTAAAGCTTGAGAGCCTTTCCTGCTGAGTCTGAGAGATGCCAGAAGCAGGAGAGGTTAGAACCCGAGGAGGGCCGCACCTGCGCTGCTGGCCTTAGAGGAGGGCCGAGGAGTGTGGTGGCCCCTAAGCAGCTGGGACTGGGGACCTCCGTCCCAGCCCTGCAAGAAACTGAATTCTGCCAGCAGCCCCCATGATGGAGGAAAGGAAGGACCCTGCCCTGCCAGCACCTTGACCTCTGACCTCCACAATTGTAAGCCTGAGGTTTTGTGTAGTCACCATAGAAAACTCACACACATAAGAACTCTGTACTGATTCAACAATAGAACATGTCACACACGAACTGGAAACTGATTCTGTGGGCGACAAGAGTCTGTAGTAAACGTTATGACAGATTCTTTGAATGCGCTAATCTCAGACTGGACTAAAGTTGGGATTAAATTTAATTTGTACTTGAGTTCAGTGCATTGCTGTTCTGGGCATAGGAAATCCAGGTTGCTGGTGATGAACAGCTGAAAAGAGCTGTGCAAGTGTCACCATGGTTGTCTCTGTCATTCATGTGACCACCCTTTCCCTTGTAAAATCAAGCAAGGGAGAGATTATTTTCTAATGTAAATGAAAATAAAAAATAAAGCAGCTTGCAGAAACTTGGTCTTTGTTTTCTCTATTCTGTCCCCCCCACCCTTTCCATAACACTCTTCTCCCTAACCTCTTGCCTGAGCCCTCCACGACCACTCCGGGACCACTCTGCTGAGGAGCTCACTGTTGGCGGGAGGGGAGAGCCTTCGTGAGAAGATTCCTGGGAAGTCGTCTACTCGCGGCAACGGAGAAATGGTGGAAAAAAATCCAAAGGAGGCAGAGCCCTTCTGAAGGAGAGCACAGGAGGGGTGCGGGAGCCCCCGCGGCTGCAGCCCTTCCCACAGAGGAGTCACAGCCTCGCCCACCACACCCAGAGCCTCGCCAGGCAGTCCCTGTGCACTCGGCTCCCACACCCTCAGACCGTGAGGGGCTGCTCTCGGGTCGAACCCCAGGGTTCTCGGAAGGGGCTGCCGTGTTATGCGGAACGGTAGAGGAGTTGTGCTTCTCCAGCAGTCCCTGACGCGGGTGTTACTGTCTTGTAGGTGGTGAAGCTGCTGCTGCGGTACGGAGGGAACCCGCAGCAGAGCAACAGGAAAGGCGAGACGCCGCTGAAAGTGGCCAACTCCCCCACGATGGTGAACCTCCTGTTAGGCAAAGGCACTTACACTTCCAGCGAGGAGAGCTCGACGGGTAAGTCACGGCCACCTGAGCTGCCTGTTCTTTTATGCAGGGATGGTAGGAGCTGCCCTGTGGTGTTTGCACAGTGTTGCCCCTCTGATCAGCTCCTCCTCGGATGCTGGGGGCTTACAGGAGCTTCTGGACTGTGGGAGACCCCGCCCGGGTGTGTCACTGCCGAGAAGCCTGCAGTCTTACTTCTAAGATGCCAGCCCTGTCTGTCAGCTGAGCTCTGTCTGGTTTCCTCCTGCCTGTGGCTGGTTTCCATGAGTCGAGCAAAGTGTCTCTGCAGAGGCAGGGTGGGAACCTTCCCACAGGCACATCTGCAGAGCCTCCCTCCTCTGCCATTCTGGGGAGAGCTGTTTTGAGCCTGCCTGTGACCTCTCGCTTCCTGCCTCCAACAGAGAGCTCAGAAGAGGAAGACGCACCATCCTTCGCACCTTCCAGTTCAGTCGACGGCAACAACACGGACTCCGAGTTCGAAAAAGGCCTCAAGCACAAGGCCAAGAACCCAGAGCCACAGAAGGCCACGGCCCCCGTCAAGGACGAGTATGAGTTTGATGAGGACGACGAGCAGGACAGGGTTCCTCCGGTGGACGACAAGCACCTATTGAAAAAGGACTACAGAAAAGAAACGAAATCCAATAGTTTTATCTCTATACCCAAAATGGAGGTTAAAAGTTACACTAAAAATAACACGATTGCACCAAAGAAAGCGTCCCATCGTATCCTGTCAGACACGTCGGACGAGGAGGACGCGAGTGTCACCGTGGGGACAGGAGAGAAGCTGAGACTCTCGGCACATACGATATTGCCTGGTAGTAAGACACGAGAGCCTTCTAATGCCAAGCAGCAGAAGGAAAAAAATAAAGTGAAAAAGAAGCGAAAGAAAGAAACAAAAGGCAGAGAGGTTCGCTTCGGAAAGCGGAGCGACAAGTTCTGCTCCTCGGAGTCGGAGAGCGAGTCCTCAGAGAGTGGGGAGGATGACAGGGACTCTCTGGGGAGCTCCGGCTGCCTCAAGGGGTCCCCGCTGGTGCTGAAGGACCCCTCCCTGTTCAGCTCCCTCTCTGCCTCCTCCACCTCGTCTCACGGGAGCTCTGCCGCCCAGAAGCAGAACCCCAGCCACACAGACCAGCACACCAAGCACTGGCGGACAGACAATTGGAAAACCATTTCTTCCCCGGCTTGGTCAGAGGTCAGTTCTTTATCAGACTCCACAAGGACGAGACTGACAAGCGAGTCTGACTACTCCTCTGAGGGCTCCAGTGTGGAATCGCTGAAGCCAGTGAGGAAGAGGCAGGAGCACAGGAAGCGAGCCTCCCTGTCGGAGAAGAAGAGCCCCTTCCTGTCCAGCGCGGAGGGCGCTGTCCCCAAACTGGACAAGGAGGGGAAAGTTGTCAAAAAACATAAAACAAAACACAAACACAAAAACAAGGAGAAGGGACAGTGTTCCATCAGCCAAGAGCTGAAGTTGAAAAGTTTTACTTACGAATATGAGGACTCCAAGCAGAAGTCAGATAAGGCTATACTGTTAGAGAGTGATCTTTCCACTGAAAACAAGCTAAAAGTGTTAAAGCACGATCGCGACCACTTTAAAAAAGAAGAGAAACTTAGCAAAATGAAATTAGAAGAAAAAGAATGGCTCTTTAAAGATGAAAAATCACTGAAGAGAATCAAAGACACAAACAAAGACATCAGCAGGTCTTTCCGAGAAGAGAAAGACCGTTCGAATAAAGCAGAAAAGGAGAAATCGCTGAAGGAAAAGTCTCCGAAAGAAGAAAAACTGAGACTGTACAAAGAGGAGAGAAAGAAGAAATCAAAAGACCGGCCCTCAAAATTAGAGAAGAAGAATGATTTAAAAGAGGACAAAATTTCAAAAGAGAAGGAGAAGATTTTTAAAGAAGATAAAGAAAAACTCAAAAAAGAAAAGGTTTATAGGGAAGATTCTGCTTTTGACGAATATTGTAACAAAAATCAGTTTCTGGAGAATGAAGACACCAAATTTAGCCTTTCTGACGATCAGCGAGATCGGTGGTTTTCTGACTTGTCCGATTCATCCTTTGATTTCAAAGGGGAGGACAGCTGGGACTCGCCAGTGACAGACTACAGGGACATGAAGAGCGACTCTGTGGCCAAGCTCATCTTGGAGACGGTGAAGGAGGACAGCAAGGAGAGGAGGCGGGACAGCCGGGCCCGGGAGAAGCGAGACTACAGAGACCCCTTCTTCCGAAAGAAGGACAGGGACTATTTGGATAAAAACTCTGAGAAGAGGAAAGAGCAGACTGAAAAGCATAAAAGTGTCCCTGGCTACCTTTCGGAAAAGGACAAGAAGAGGAGAGAGTCCGCAGAGGCCGGGCGGGACAGAAAGGACGCCCTGGAGAGCTGCAAGGAGCGCAGGGACGGCAGGGCCAAGCCCGAGGAGGCGCACCGGGAGGAGCTGAAGGAGTGTGGCTGCGAGAGTGGCTTCAAGGACAAGTCCGACTGCGACTTTGGGAAGGGCCTGGAGCCGTGGGAACGGCATCACCCAGCACGAGAGAAGGAGAAGAAGGACGGCCCCGATAAGGAAAGGAAGGAGAAGACAAAACCAGAAAGATACAAAGAGAAATCCAGTGACAAGGACAAAAGTGAGAAATCAATCCTGGAAAAATGTCAGAAGGACAAAGAATTTGATAAATGTTTTAAAGAGAAAAAAGATACCAAGGAAAAACATAAAGACACACATGGCAAAGACAAAGAAAGGAAAGCGTCTCTCGACCAAGGGAAAGAGAAGAAGGAGAAGGCTTTCCCTGGGATCATCTCAGAAGACTTCTCTGAAAAAAAAGATGACAAGAAAGGCAAAGAGAAAAGCTGGTACATCGCAGACATCTTCACAGATGAGAGTGAGGACGACAGAGACAGCTGCATGGGGAGCGGGTTCAAGATGGGAGAGGCCAGCGACTTGCCGAGGACGGACGGCCTCCAGGAGAAGGAGGAAGGACGGGAGGCCTATGCCTCCGACAGACACAGGAAGTCTTCTGACAAGCAGCACCCTGAGAGGCAGAAGGACAAGGAACCCAGAGACAGGAGAAAGGACCGCGGGGCTGCCGACGCGGGGAGAGACAAAAAAGAGAAAGTCTTTGAAAAGCACAAAGAGAAGAAGGATAAAGAGTCCACAGAAAAGTACAAGGACAGGAAGGACAGAGCCTCAGTGGACTCCACGCAAGATAAGAAAAATAAACAGAAGCTCCCCGAGAAGGCTGAAAAGAAGCACGCTGCCGAAGACAAGGCTAAAAGCAAACACAAAGAGAAGTCGGACAAAGAACATTCCAAGGAGAGGAAGTCCTCGAGAAGTGCTGACGCGGAAAAAAGCCTGCTTGAAAAGTTGGAAGAAGAGGCTCTCCATGAGTACAGAGAAGACTCCAACGATAAAATCAGCGAGGTCTCCTCTGACAGCTTCACGGACCGAGGGCAGGAGCCGGGGCTGACTGCCTTCCTGGAGGTCTCTTTCACGGAGCCACCTGGAGACGACAAGCCGAGGGAGAGCGCTTGCCTCCCTGAGAAGCTGAAAGAGAAGGAGAGGCACAGACACTCCTCATCTTCATCCAAGAAGAGCCACGACCGAGAGCGAGCCAAGAAAGAGAAGGCCGAGAAGAAAGAGAAGGGCGAAGATTACAAGGAGGGCGGTAGCAGGAAGGACTCCGGCCAGTACGAAAAGGACTTCCTGGAGGCGGATGCTTACGGAGTTTCTTACAACATGAAAGCTGACATAGAAGATGAGCTAGATAAAACCATTGAATTGTTTTCTACCGAAAAGAAAGATAAAAATGATTCCGAGAGAGAACCTTCCAAGAAAATAGAAAAGGAACTAAAGCCTTATGGATCTAGTGCCATCAACATCCTAAAAGAGAAGAAGAAGAGAGAGAAACACAGGGAGAAATGGAGAGACGAGAAGGAGAGGCACCGGGACAGGCATGCGGACGGGCTGCTGCGGCATCACAGGGACGAGCTCCTGCGGCATCACAGGGACGAGCAGAAGCCCGCCACCAGGGACAAGGACAGCCCGCCCCGCGTGCTCAAAGACAAGTCCAGGGACGACGGCCCAAGGCTCAGCGACGCCAAACTGAAGGAGAAATTCAAGGACAGTGCAGAGAAAGAAAAGGGCGACCCAGCGAAGATGAGCAACGGGAATGATAAGGTAGCGCCATGCAAAGACCCAGGCAAGAAAGACGCCAGGCCCAGGGAGAAGCTCCTGGGGGACGGCGACCTGATGATGACCAGCTTCGAGAGGATGCTGTCCCAGAAGGACCTGGAGATCGAGGAGCGCCACAAGCGGCACAAGGAGAGGATGAAGCAAATGGAGAAGCTGAGGCACCGGTCCGGAGACCCCAAGCTCAAGGAGAAGGCGAAGCCGGCAGACGACGGGCGGAAGAAGGGTCTGGACATTCCTGCTAAGAAACCGCCGGGGCTGGACCCTCCATTTAAAGACAAAAAGCTCAAAGAGTCGACTCCTATTCCACCTGCCGCGGAAAATAAGCTACACCCAGGATCAGGTGCAGACTCCAAAGACTGGCTGGCAGGCCCCCACATGAAAGAGGTCCTGCCTGCGTCCCCCAGGCCTGACCAGAGCCGGCCCACTGGCGTGCCCACCCCTACGTCGGTGCTATCCTGCCCCAGCTACGAGGAGGTGATGCACACGCCCAGGACCCCGTCCTGCAGCGCCGACGACTACGCGGACCTCGTGTTCGACTGCGCCGACTCGCAGCACTCCACGCCCGTGCCCACCGCTCCCACCAGCGCCTGCTCCCCCTCCTTTTTCGACAGGTTCTCCGTGGCTTCAAGTGGGCTTTCGGAAAACGCCAGCCAGGCTCCTGCCAGGCCTGTCTCCACAAACCTTTACCGCTCGGTCTCTGTCGACATCAGGAGGACCCCCGAGGAAGAATTCAGCGTCGGAGATAAGCTCTTCAGGCAGCAGAGCGTTCCTGCTGCCTCCAGCTACGAGTCTCCCCTGCCACACTCGATGGAGGACAGGGCGCCCCTGCCCCCGGCTCCCGCGGAGAAGTTTGCCTGCTTGTCGCCAGGGTACTACTCCCCAGACTATGGCCTCCCGTCGCCCAAAGTCGACGCTTTGCACTGCCCGCCGGCTGCCGTTGTCACTGTCACCCCGTCTCCAGAGGGCGTCTTCTCAAGTTTACAAGCGAAACCTTCCCCTTCCCCCAGAGCCGAGCTGCTGGTTCCTTCCCTCGAAGGGGCCCTTCCCCCGGACCTGGACACCTCCGAGGACCAGCAGGCGACGGCCGCCATCATCCCCCCGGAGCCCAGCTACCTGGAGCCGCTGGACGAGGGTCCGTTCAGCGCCGTCATCACCGAGGAGCCTGTTGAGTGGGCCCACCCCTCCGAGCAGGCGCTTGCCTCTAGCCTGATCGGGAGCACCTCTGAAAACCCTGTCGGCTGGCCTGTGGGCTCGGACCTCCTGCTCAAGTCTCCACAGAGATTCCCCGAGTCCCCAAAGCATTTCTGCCCCGCGGACCCCCTCCACTCTGCCGCCCCAGGGCCCTTCAGCGCCTCAGAGGCGCCGTACCCCGCCCCTCCCGCCTCTCCTGCCCCGTACGCTCTGCCCGTCGCTGAGCCGGGACTGGAGGACGTCAAAGACGGAGTGGAAGCCGTCCCCGCCGCCATCTCCCCCTCAGAGGCGGCTCCCTACGCCCCTCCCTCCGGGCTGGAGTCCTTCTTCAGCAACTGCAAGTCACTTCCGGAAGCTCCGCTGGACGTGGCCGCCGAGCCCGCCTGTGTAGCCGCTGTGGCTCAGGTGGAGGCTCTGGGGCCCCTGGAAAGTAGCTTCCTGGACAGCAGCCACGGCCTGTCTAACCTCGGCCAGGTGGAGCCGGTGCCCTGGGCAGACGCCTTCGCCGGCCCCGAGGACGACCTGGACCTGGGGCCCTTCTCCCTGCCGGAGCTTCCGCTGCAGACTAAAGATGCCGCAGATGTTGAAGCGGAACCCGTGGAAGAAAGTCTTGCTCCTCCAGAAAAGATCCCTCCAGGGGCCCCCGTGGTCATAAACGGTGGGGATGTTTCCACCGTAGTGGCTGAGGAGCAGCCGGCACTGCCTCCTGACCAGGCCTCCGCCCGGCTCCCTGCAGAGCTCGAGCCTGAGCCCTCAGAGGAGCCAAAGCTGGACGTGGCTCTAGAAGCTACAGTGGAGGCAGAGACGGTGCCGGAAGAGAGGGCCCGTGGGGATCTGGACTCCAGCGTGGAGCCCGCGCCCGTTCCCCCCGAGCAGCGCCCACTGGGGAGCGGAGACCAGGGGGCCGAGGCTGAAGGCCCCCCCGCCGCGTCCCTCTGTGCCCCTGACGGCCCCGCCACGAACACTGTGGCACAAGCTCAGGCCGCAGACGGTGCCGGCCCCGAGGACAACACTGAGGCCTCCCGCGCTGCCGCCCCAGCCGAAGGCCCTCCTGGCGGCATCGCGCCGGAAGCCACAGAACCAAAACCCACGGCCGAAGCCCCGAAGGCCCCCAGAGTGGAGGAGATCCCTCAGCGCATGACCAGGAACCGGGCGCAGATGCTCGCGAACCAGAGCAAGCAGGGCCCGCCCCCCTCCGAGAAGGAGTGCGCCCCCACCCCTGCCCCGGTCACCAGGGCCAAGGCCCGCGGCTCCGAGGACGACGACGCCCAGGCCCAGCATCCGCGCAAACGCCGCTTTCAGCGCTCCACCCAGCAGCTGCAGCAGCAGCTGAACACGTCCACGCAGCAGACGCGGGAGGTGATCCAGCAGACGCTGGCCGCCATCGTGGACGCCATCAAGCTGGATGCCATCGAGCCCTACCACAGCGACAGGGCCAACCCCTACTTCGAATACCTGCAGATCAGGAAGAAGATCGAGGAGAAGCGCAAGATCCTGTGCTGTATCACGCCGCAGGCGCCCCAGTGCTACGCCGAGTACGTCACCTACACGGGCTCCTACCTCCTGGACGGCAAGCCGCTCAGCAAGCTCCACATCCCCGTGGTGAGTGCGGGGCCCGGGAGAGCCACTGCGTTCTCTCTCTGGGATGCGTCTGGGGCCCCTAGTCACGGCTTCCTCCAGCCCATCTTGTCCCACTCATGGCCCTTGACCTCTCTCGACCTTCTGCCACCTGAGTAGACACAGCCCCATTTCTGCTGTGGAGGCAAAAGCCGGAAGCTGCCCAGCTGTTCTGCAGACCCGAGGTCCTTCCTCCAGCTGGTCCGTGCCAGGCCTCGGTCTCCTGACCTCCCCCTCACCCTGGGTGCACCCCGGTCCCACTCGTGTGGGGCTCCCCCTTCACGCCGCTCACTCTCCCCTCTCCACTCCCCGTCCACCAGGACGGCCTCAGGAGAGCCACCCCCTCTGTCTCCTGCCCCTGCCCCGCCCCTTTCTCCCTTGGACCCGCGTGGGTTCCCTGAGCCTCCATACCTGCACGATGAGTCCCTTCCCCCACCTCCTCCCTTGGGCTTCTGGGACAGCAGAGCTGCAGCTCCCTTGGGGCAGCTTGGTCCTCGGCCCCCAGCCTCACCTTGTTCCACCTGACCCTGTCAGCCCAGTTCCCCAGGCATCATCCCTACCTCTGCAGGCTCAGGTGAAACATCTCGGAATCACCCCCACTCCCCCAGCTCCTTGCGCTACGTCTGGGCCCAAAATAGATCCCTCCAAATGAGGCCCTGCTCTGAGCACATTCCCATGAGGGCTGCCTGCCCTGTGCACTCTCTGCCCTGGGCCGCGGGGCCTGACTGGGTTCCCACCTCCTCCTGCCCACTGGGGTCTTTCCCAGCAGGCACAGGGATTCCTCGTGGGGGAGGCAGAGCCCACCCGTCTGTCCTCGGTGACGGCCTGAGCTGTGCACGGCCTCCCCTGCCCTCCTGTTCTCAGGCCCCCCAGGGTCCATCCAGCCCCAGCGTGTGGCGTTCTGGCCCTTCCCTGGAGTCTCCTCCCAGACCACGCGACTCCACTCACACTGTGCCTAGCGGACTGTGTGGTTGATGCAGCCGTCTCGCTTGAGTGTGTTGTGTTATGCCCAGAACAGGCTTGCCGTCACCAACGGCCATTTCCTTCTGGGGATTCCTGGGCACTGAAACTCGCAGGTGGCGTGAGGTACAGCCAGGGGCCCTCCACACGCGTTGGCTCTGTGGGCCCAGGCCGCCTGAGAGCCCCTCGCCGTGCTGGCCCTGACCTGGCTCAGCTACCCAGCACCCCCCTGGTGAGGATGACGGGGTCTGCTGAGCTTGCCCTGAGGGTGAGGCTGGGTCTGTGCTGCTGGCCGACATGTCAGGGACGTTGTGCAGGATCCAGGAGCGGGCGCCCTCGGGCCCCACCCTGCCAAGCTCTGAGCTCTGCTCCCAGGGAGCACGAGGGGCACTGCACCCACCGTGACCTCGGCGGTCTTTCCCTTCTCCTCGAGCCTGACCCCAAGCCGTCCCCGGGGAGGCTCATCCACAGAAGACAGAGGCGGCAGTTGGGTCATGACATTCAGAAAAACCTGCCCCAGGATCTCTCCTCAGTAAGACCTTCTGATCTTCTGACCTTCTTTTGTTGTTTTGTTTTCTCGTTTAATGGATCATAACACTAGTCTGACTGCTGTAGAAAATTTGGAAAATACAGGGGAAAAAAGCCACTAGAATCCTGCCAATCTGAGTAGTCCTGGGAATGTTCTGTGCACCTCCCACCTGGTCTTTTGAGTACCCCCCAGACCTAGACCCAGGCAGGCCCAGGTGCCAGGTGCTGCCTGAGGCCCAAGGCACAGCTCCTGCTGTAGCTGCCGGCCCTGGGGCTGAGCCAGAGGAAGGGGTGGTGCCGGGTCCTGGGCTGTGCGTTCGCCTGAGCTCGCATCAGTCCCACCTTGGAGGTGGCCCACAGAATCCCTGCCACCGACGGGCCCCATCTCAGCAGAGCCCTCACTGGGGGGCTGGGCTCGTCGAGGCAGGGTGGATGTGGTGCTGAACAGAGTGAGGTCTGTGGACTAGAGGGACTTTGCTACATTTTTTAATCAATTTTTTTTTTTTTTTTCAGACAGAGTCTCACTCTGTCGCCCAGGCTGGAGTGCAGTGGCGTGATCTCGGCTCACTGCAAGCTCCGCCTCCCCGGTTCAAGCAATTCTCCTGCCTCAGCCTCCTGAGTAGCTGGGATTACAGGCGCCCACCACCACGTCTGGCTAATTTTTGTATTTTCTGTAGAGACGGGGTTTCACCATGTTGGTCAGGCTGGTCTCAAACTCCTGACCTTGTGATCCGCCTGCCTCAGCCTCCCAAAGTGCTGGGATTACAGGTGTGAGCCACTGCGCTCAGCCTAAATCATTAATTTTGAACTGATTTTAGATGGGCAGAAAAGTTCAGAAACAGCAGAGATAGGTTTATGCACCTGCTGCACGCCCAGCCTCCCCTGAATGTGCCTTAGGAGCCGTGGAGGTGACGAGACCCTGCCGTGCGTCCACGCTGTGGCAGGCCCTCCCGTGCCCTGTCTCCTGGCTGGGAGCTTCTGGGCAGTGTCGGTCAGCAGTGTGGTCAGAGGCCCCAGGCCTGGCCTGCGATGATGGTTCTTAGGCAGGAGCCTATAGGCGTGAGGCGGGGCCTTCTGCTCCTGGTGTCATAGGTGACGTGACCTGGAGGCCTGGTCAGGCCCGTCCACCATGAGTTGAAGTCTCTCCCTCTGTGGTGTGTGTGTGTCTTGGAAGAGACGTGGAGACTGCGTGAGGCTGTTTCTCTCAGCCCATTGTCCATGCGCATCGCTGTCCACGGCTCTCGTCTGCAGCAGTCACTCCTGTGCGCTGGGCCTGTCTCCCTCTCCTGTGTCCGCTAACTGGAGCTCTGCTGTCAGGAGCCACCCCTTCCGCCTGCAGGTGCCCGGCATCGCCAGCGTTGGTCTCATGCCATGAGTCGCCCCAGCCTTGGCTGTCAGGAGCTCTTCCTGGTCTCCCTCTTGTGCGTCCACCTGCCCATCTGCCCCGTGCGCTCCTGTTGCTGAGTGGCCCCCGGATGTTCCAGCTGGTCTTGGCCACCCGGCTCCGCCTTGCCATTACCGTGTGGGTCCACCTGTGGGGAATGGTGGCCCTGGTGCGACTGCTGTGGCCCCGAGCACACGGCCATGCTTTCTGGGTCTGCTTTGGAAACCTGACTCCCTGTGGGCCTGAGGTCTCTGCTGCACCGCGGGGCTCAGCCTGGCTCCCCACTCCTGTGTGGCCCTTGTTTCTCCAAGAGTGTGAGGCCTCATCCTGATGGTCTCGGCTGTCTTTACTTCCTCATTCACTTCCAGCATGCATGTAGTTTCAGAATGGCCGACCCACCTCTGTGAGAACCGTTCTGCTGGTGGGAGTGCAGTGCCTGCGCTTCCGGCCCACAGTCCCCCAGCCCCCACGGGGACCTGGGCCAGTGCGTGCTTCCCTCCCCCGAGCCACTGCAAGACCACCGGCTCGGTTGTCAGCTTTCATATTCCACTGTGCACGTTACAGCCTGGTTGAAAGGCTGATCTGGGGTGCATGGGCCCTCCCTGTGAACACAGGAAGCTCAGCCTACCCCCAGCCCCCTCCTGCTGTCTCGCTGTATCTCCTCTGCACAGTTGGGTGCTTATGCCGGTGTTTCAGGCCCTCCTTGGCACACGATGGCCCACAGATACTGTCCCGCGCCTCTCCCTGCACTATCTCTTCACTGCGTGGTGCTGTACGGGGCACCGTGGAGGTGTCCGCTCTCCCGTGTCCAGCACATAGTGGTTTCTAGAAGCTTCCTGGTGTGTCTGTTGCTGGGACTGGAGGAGGCCTCCAGGGCAGGCTCCTAGGAGTGGGGAGGCTGAGTCGGGACCCCCGTGAACTCCAGACTATCTCCTTCGTGCAGTTCCACAGCCCCAGCTGACCCCTCACTCCCCTTTTGCCTGTAGATCGCACCCCCTCCCTCCCTGGCGGAGCCCCTGAAGGAGCTGTTCAGGCAGCAGGAGGCCGTCCGGGGAAAGCTGCGTCTACAGCACAGCATCGAGCGGGTAAGTGGGCTGGCACAGGCAGGGGGGGCGCCACGGCCAGGGCTTTTCACGGCGCAGGCCCCAGGGGCTATCGTGTTGAGACAGTGGGGCCTGGAGCGTGGCTGTGTCCCGGCTCACTCTACTCCTCTCCTCCTTCAGGAGAAGCTGATCGTCTCCTGTGAGCAGGAGATTCTGCGGGTTCACTGCCGGGCGGCCAGGACCATCGCCAACCAGGCAGTGCCATTCAGCGCCTGCACGATGCTGCTGGACTCCGAGGTCTACAACATGCCCCTGGAGAGTCAGGTAGGGCCCGTCTGCATGCCAGGCCCATGAGTCCAAGTGCCTGCACCCCGCCCCCTTCCCCTCCCCTTGATAGATTCTGCACTTTGACCAGGAGCTTCCCGGGTGCTCAGCACCTTGCAGGGGCTACAGAGTCCTTTGCATGCCTCTAGCCTTGGGCGAGCCTCAGAAAGGAGCCAAGAAGGCTGCAGCAGACAGCAGACAGCTCCCCGCACAGGCAAGGCCCTCAGGCCACTGGGCTGGGCCTCAGCAGCTCAGTCCCTCCGTAACACTTGTCCATGCAGTTGGAGCACCTGCCCCTACCTACCTCTCACGGGTGTCAGGGCTGGCATTATTTTCTGTTTAAACTGCTGGGCTCGACCTGCTGCTCTCAGGCACCCCAGGGCTGCCACATCGAGGGCTTTCACAGCACAGGCCCCAGGGGCTGTCATACGGGGACAGCAGGGACACTGGGTGGCTAAGGGAACACGGGCACCCAGGTGTGCCGCTCATCTGGGCCAGGGCGGGCCGGACTCAGGGTTCCAGAACTACAGTCACTGTCATGCCCATCTGCTGTGGGGCTCCCGCCCACCCCTGCAGCTCCCGTGCCTTTGACCTGCTCTCTCCACTGGTACATAGGATGTGGGCGGCCAGGGCCCCGTGGCTCTCCCAGGGGCAGCTCTTCCTGTCTCAGAAATCATCCTCCAGCCACCACTGACCTGTCCATGTGGGACCCCTGGCTCTCCCGTTGCCTCGCCTGCATCAGCCCCTCCCTCCTCCTCGGAGCCCACTGTGCTCAGGTTGTGGGCTCCCTGGACCCCAGGCCCCACATCCTGTGCAGTGGGACGTGCCTAGAACACATTCCTGCCTTGGTGTCCAGATCTCGCACCGAGAGCCCTCGTAATATGTGCCCCCCTTGATGCCACCCCAGCCCTGGGCACTCTGAGCAGTGCACTAGGCTTTGCTGTGTGGTGACAGCCGGGGGCTCCCAGATGTTTAGTTGAAAACATCTCTTTGTGCATTAAAGATCTTCCTTTCTTTGGGGATGCATTTTATCAATGTCTCTCATACACACAATGACAAATTTTATTTTCCTTTTTTTTTGTGACGGAGTCTCGCTCTGTTGCCAGGCTGGAGTGCAGTGGTGTGATCTTGGCTCACTGCAACCTCTGGCTCCCGGGTTCAAGCGATTCTCCTGCCTCAGCCTCCCGAGTAGCTGGGATCACAGGCATGCGCTACCATGCCCGGCTGATTTTTGTATTTTGAGTAGAGACGGGGTGTCACCATGTCCAGGATGGTCTCGATCTCTTGACCTTATGATCCACCCGCCTCAGCCTCCCAAAGTGCGGGAGTTACAGGCGTGAGCCACCACACCCGGCTGACAGATTTTCTTTAAAGAAAACATGAGTTGGACCAAATGGTGCTTTGGGGGCTGGATGCTGATAAGTTTGCATTCTTGCACCGCAGTTGAGAGGCTGTGATGGACAGGCAGTCAGGACAGCTCTGTACAGAGCAAAAATGAGGAGGACCAGCTCGTGCCTCTAACACCTTCCAAGGAAGCATTGCTTCCCTCTTTCTTTCTCCCATGGGTGTCCATCCCCTCAAGCATTTAGCCCTTGAGTTACAAACAATCCCGTTAACACTCTTTTAAGTTATTTTAAAATACACAATGCAGTTACTATTGACTACAGTTACCCTGTTGTGCTGTCAGATAGATAGTAGGTCTTATCCATTCTTTTTTTTTTTTTTTTTTTTTTTTTGGTACCCATTAACCATTTCTACCTCCCTGCCAGCCCCCCACAACCCTTCCCAGCCTCTGGTAACCATCCTTCTACTCTGTGTCCATGAGCTCAATTGTTCTGATTTTTAGATCCCACAAGTGAGAGAGAACATGTGATGTTTGTCTTTCTATGCTTATTTCACTTAACATCATGACCTCCAGTTCCATCCACGTGTTTGCAAATGACAGGATCTCATTCTTTTTTGTGGCTGAATAGTACTCCGTTGTGTATGTAGCACATATTCTTTATCCATTCATCTGTTGATGGACACAAGCCTTAGCTATAGTAAATGGGGTTGCGTTAAATATGGGAGTGTGGACACCGTTTCAATATACTGATTCCTTTTCCTTTTTGTGATTCTGAGTCTTCCTCTGTCACCCAGGCTGGAGAGCAGTGGCACAATCTCAGCTCACTGCAGCCACTGCCTCCCGGGTGGGTAGCTGGGATCACAGGCGCACACCACCACACCTGGCTAATTTTTGTATTTTTAGTAGAGATGGGATTTCACCATGTTGGCAAGGCTAGTCTGAAACTCTTGACCTCAGGTGATCTGCCCGCCTCAGCCTCCCAAAGTGCTGGGATTACAGGCGTGAGCCACCGTGCCTGGCCCCCGATTTCTTTCTTTTGGGTCTATACCCGGCAGTGGGATTGCTGGATCCTATGGTAGCTCAATTTTTAGTTTTTTGAGGAAACGCCAAACTGTTCTCCACAGCGGCTGTTTTAATTTACATTCCCACCAACGGGGTACGAGGGTTCCCTTTTCCCCACATCCTCGCGAGCATTTGTGATTGTCTGTCTTTTGGATAAAGGCCATTTTAACCGGGGTGAGGTGATGTCTCATGGTAGTTTTGAATTGCATTTCTCTGATGATCAATGATGTTGAGCTCCTCTTCAGATACCTGTTGGCCATTTGTGTGTCTCCTTTGAGAAACGTCTATTCAGATCTTTTGCCCGTTTTTTTGATGGGATTATTAGATTTTTTCATATCGAGTTAATTGCATGCCTTCTATGTTCTGGTTGTGAATCCGTGTGAGAGGAGCGGTTTGCAGGCGTTTCCTCCCATTCTGTGCGTGTCTTTTCACCCTGTTGACTGTGTCCTTTGCTGGGCAGAAGCTTTTGAACTTGATGTGATCCCATTTGTCCATTTTTGCTTTGGTTGCCTGTGCTTCGGGGTATTGCTTGAGAAATGTTTGCCCAGGCCAATGTCCTGGAGATTTTCCCCAGTGTTTTCTTGTAGTGGTTTCATCGTTTAAGGTCTTGGATTCCAGACTTTGATCCATTTTGGCTTGATGTTTGTATGTGGCGAGAGCTAGGGTCTCGTTTCACTCTTCTGCAGATGCGTAGCCAGTTTTCTTTATATGTGGCGAGAGCTAGGGTCTCGTTTCACTCTTCTGCGATGCGTAGCCCGTTTTCCTTATATGTGGCGAGAGCTAGGGTCTCGTTTCACTCTTCTGCGATGCGTAGCCCGTTTTCCTTATATGTGGCGAGAGCTAGGGTCTCGTTTCACTCTTCTGCGATGCGTAGCCCGTTTTCCCAGCACCGTTTATGGCAGAGACTGTCCTTTCCCTGTGATCGTTATTCTGTTCTTGGCACCTTTGTGGAAAGTGAGTTCCCTGCAGGTGAGTGGGTTTCTGTCGGTGCTCCACATGTTCTGAGAAACAGACGGCATTGTCAGCTTCACCATGAACCCGTCAAAAAGGGGAGGAGCCTGGACATCTTATCCGTGTCCACCCTTCAGGACACAGGACGGTGACATATCTAGAAAGTCTCGCCCAGGAGAAACCCCGTCTCTACTAAAAATACAAAATTAGCTGGGCGTGGTGGCTGCCTGTAATCCCAGCTACTCAGGAAGGCTGAAGCAGGAGAATCGCTTGAACCCCGGAGGTGGAGGCTGCGGTGAGCCAGGATCGCACCATTGCACTCCAGCCTGGGCAACAAGCAAAACTCTGTCTCTAAAAAAAAAAAAAAAGTCTCTCCCAGGAGTTGGCAGTGGGCTGAGCTCTGACTGTCCCATGGGGGCAGGGCTGGGGACCGGCTCACAGGTGGGGCCCGCGGGCACCCGGTGCCCAGGAGACAAAGGCCCAGCTGCCTCCACGCGCATTTTAGGGAAGCTGTTTAGGGAGATGGGCAGGGTGCGCCTGCCATGCCTTGAACGTGATTCAGTGTGTGCGCGGTGGAATGAGGCTCCCCCTTTGGTTTTCCCTTGAGAACGGTCACTGCAGCATCGCCCAGGCTGGCATGCCTTCCCGTAGCGGTCTCTGGGGCTCCTGATGAAACTCCCGTGTTTGGTTTCCACAGGGTGACGAGAACAAGTCAGTGCGCGACCGTTTCAACGCCCGCCAGTTCATCTCCTGGCTCCAGGATGTGGATGACAAGTATGACCGCATGAAGGTCGGTGTCGCGCGTCCCTCAGTTCTGCCTGGGGGAGGCCGCTGCCCAGTTCTGTGATGGGCGGTGACAATTTCAGATTCTCTTAATCTGGCCGATGCTTTCAGGGAGGTGAGGTCCTGTCCCTGCTTGTGGCCTCCTCAGTCTTCCCTTCTGTCCCGGTGTGCAGGGAGCGGCTCCTGTCGCCAGCTGAACAGGACCCTAGGCTTGATGGTCAGAACTCCTGGGACTGCCCTGTGAGCCCCCTCTAAGGTCCCAGCATTCACCCTCCACTGCTCTGGAAGTGCTGGCCAGGGCGGCGGGCAGGGGCAGGGCAGGTGCCGGGAAGGGCAGCACACCCTTATCCCGGTCGCGAGGGCTGCTCACCGGGACACCCTGGAGGATCCGCCAGGAGGCAACGGAAAGCGGAAACTTGCCAAGTTACAGAACTTTACAGTCAGCGTCACCCTGTACAGTCACCAGCCAGGCCTGGGAGCAGGCAGCCCCGGCTACCTGCAGTATCAGGCTCAGCACCACCCAGGTCCCTGAACCAAGCACCCGTGTGTCATACTACAGCTCTCAGAAAGGTGCTGATATGGGCACAGATGAGAACCACCAGCCCTACCCGGTGGGAGCCGTGGGTATTTGGGGAGCGTGGCCCCTGGGGGCTTGTGCTGAGGAACTCAGGTCTGAGGTGTAGCTGAGTGTGCATTTCTGGCCAGCCCTAAGATGATGGTGCAGGAAGTCAATCACACCACACCCTCCCCAGGCCACTAGGCCCTTCCTAACCAGAGCCGTGAGAAAAAACTGAAAGCTTCATAAAGACACATGGAAGACTTTCCTATAAGAAGATAAATGTTTGACTACATTAAAATGGGACTTTGGGCCGGGTGCGGTGGCTCACACCTGTAATCCCAGCATTTTGGGAGGCTGAGGTAGGTGGTTCACCTGAGGTCAGGAGTTCGAGAGCAGCCTGGCCAACATGGTGAAACCTCGTCTCTAGTAAAAATACAAAAATTAGCTGGGCGTGGTGGTGCGTGCCTGTAATTCCGGGAGACTGAGGCATGAGAATCATTTGAACCCGGGAGACAGAGGTTGCAGTAAGCCAAGATTGCACCACTGCACTCCAGCCTGGGGACAAAATTTAAAAAAAAACCTTAGGGATATGTATAAAAATATTCACTGGAACAAAACTGGAAACTCAGAGGCCCATCAGTAATTCAGTGACTCACTGGAGTTTGGAACATCCAAAGGGTATTATATGATTCCATGTAACAATTTACACTGGTGATGTCTGAGCTGCCGAGTAAAAGCTATAAGGCCCATTGAGGAGGATTGTGAATCCATCCTGAGCTTCGAAAACGATTTCATACATATATATATGTGGAGAAAAATTTAGAGACAGACATTATCACACTGCAGCTCGCCAACATCGCAAAACCCCATCTCTACAAAAATCAGCTAGGCGTGGTAGCACTTGTAGTCCCAGCTACTCGGGAGGTTGAGGAGGGAGGATCCCTTGAGCCCCAGAGGTCAAGGCTGCAGTGAGTCATGATTGCACCACTGCACTCCAGCCTTGAGACGGTATCTAAAAAAGATTCTCTACACGGTTGCTTGTGACATACCAGTACTCCCTGGCCACGCTTCCATTTCTCCATTAGTTCCCAAAATATGTGCTACCCCAGTCCAGTCCCCTTATGTGCACTTTTAAATGGCATAGTTTCTACTAGAAATACAAGTGAAACTATCACTGGCCGTAAGTAATTGTAAAATGACAAAAGCAAAGCTGTTCGATTCTAATAAGCTGCAGTGGCTGCTGGAGGTGAGTCCCAGGCCCACGCAGAGCAGGGCAGGGCCCCCGGGCCAGGGTGAGCCCCAGGCCGACCCAGAGCAGGGCAGGGCTCCCGGGCCAGGGTAGAGGTGGCACAGACAGCAGTTATGGGGACAGACATGTAGCACAGCTGGCGCTACCTCCACGTGTAGTAACTAGATGCCAGGAGTGGGTACAGCTGGGCCTGGCCCATACCAGGGTAGGTTCACGGCTGTATCACGCCCTTGGCCCTGCTGGCAGCTGAGGTCGGCAGAGTTTCTGGGGCTCTCCCTTCACTCCTCCTCCCTCCTCTCCCCGCTGTGTGTCCCGCAGACTTGTCTCCTCATGCGGCAGCAGCACGAGGCCGCGGCCCTGAACGCCGTGCAGAGGATGGAGTGGCAGCTGAAGGTGCAGGAACTGGACCCCGCCGGGCACAAGTCCCTGTGCGTGAACGAGGTGCCCTCCTTCTACGTGCCCATGGTCGACGTCAACGACGACTTCGTATTGTTGCCGGCATGACACCGCGGGACGGCCGCAGGACGCAGGCGAGGGCCGCACGGCTGCCCAGGGCTGCTGCTGAGCCCCAGGGGCGGAGGAGGGAGCGCCCTGTCCACCCGGGCGGGGAGAGACCCCGAGAGAGACTGCACTTGGCCACAGCGTCTCCATCCCTTCCAGACTGGTCCAGACGTCGGGGAGGTGAAACACGTCTCTTCTCTACCAGCTGCCGCGGCGGGGGCAAAGCCCCCAGAGTCTCACTGGCCCCGGCGGGATGAGGAGACCATGCCGGGCGCGCACACACGGCAGCTTCTGTTTGAAAACGGCGACCTTCGGGCCCTTTTCTCCAGCAACTGCAGAGGCATTTCAGGAGTTGGAGAACGGAGTACATTTTTAAAATTTTTTGTTCCATTCTGATCAACTGAAGAAAATTAAGGTGTCCACCTCTCACAAACAGTGACCTGCAGGTCGGAGGGGCAGGAGCCCCATCCCAGCCGTGGTTCTGTTGCCGCCGAGCTGCGACGGCCTCAGACTGGGCTTCAGACCTGGTGCGGAGCCAGGCGGAGGGACACAGAGCCAGGACTCCCAGCCGTATTGAAATGGAGTCAAATCCGCGTGGTTTGTATCTTCTTTCCTTTAATCTTGGGCATTTTGTTTCTCTTTCTGAGAACGTAACTTGAAACACTACAGAGCCAATAATCATATAAAAAGTGTATCCGTAAACGCTGTACAGTTTTATATACCTTCACAATGTACTTTTGCTGCCTTCTAGATAATTTATTTTGCAACACATTACTGCACAGTTGTAAATAACTTATGTACTGTAACATCACTTTCAGTTATGTGTAAAGAAATAAATAAATTAATTAAAATGCTCTTTGTACAGTATGTCCCTCCAGGAGAGGGGCTGTGTGTGGGACTGACACAGTGTCGCCCCTCTCGACGACCTTCTTACTCCCAGGACAGACTTGGTGGCTCACGCCTGTAAACCCAACACTGGGAGGCCGAGGCGGGAGTCTGAGACCAGCCTGCCCAACATGGCAAAATCCCCTCTCTACTAAAAATACCAAAAATTAGCTGGGTGTGGTGGCGTGCGCCTGTAGTCCCAGCTACTCCGGAGGCTGAGGCAGGAGAATCGTTTGAACCCAGGAGGTGGAGGCTGCTGTGAGCTGAGATCACGCCACCGTACTCCACAGCAGACTCTGTCTGAAAATAAAGAAAACCTTTTTCCTACCAAGTTGTTAGCTTTTAATTTTGAAACAAATTATCTGTTCCCCTCGTCCTCTGCCTTTGCACAGACTGGGAATGCTGTGGAATTACTGCCTCCTGTAGGTGAAGGCAGCTCCTCGGGGACAGGACCCTGTTCCTCACAGCCGAATGCAGGTGCTTGTCCTGCACTTGGGGTGGGCAGGCTCAGGGGAGCCTTTATCTTGCTGCAGGGTCGTGCAGGAAAGTAGAAGGGGCCAGCCCTGGGCCATCCGTCCCCCAGGGCCTGTGAGAAGCTGGAGAGAAACAGGAGCATCACTCCCCACGGATCTGAGCACTGCAGCCGTGGCCAGACCCCGTGGCCAGCTGCGCACGCCCCTGAGCTTCAGCTTGTGGCTGGCTGGCTTGTGCCCCTGCCCACAGTTCCCTGGCAGCTGCAGCTGGTGAGGGTCCCCGCTTTGAGAGCCCTGTCCTGGCTGGAAGGCAGCTCAGGCAAGCATGGAGACGCGAGGCCTCTGCTCAGAGGGTGTTGTGCTCTGCTGGGTCTTGGCACAGAGGATGCCTGCCAGGACCCTCCAGCAAGTGTGGCTCCAGGAGACTGTTGGCCCCCGGCGTGACAGGAGGGTGTCACCTGACAGGAGGCGTGGAGGCGCCTCACCCTTTTCCTTCTGAGCTGTCTGTCCCCTGTACCTGGGGGCTGGGGAAGGAAACTACAGCTACAGAAACAACCCCCACAGAAGAGCAGACACTGCCCGTGCATCAGAATCAACAGGGTCCTGGTCACTGGGTCCCCTGCAGAGGAGCCTGACGTGGGAGGGTCCCTGAGCCCTGCCAGGCTGAGCCAGTGGCGGGGCAGTGGCTTCATTCCCCCAAAGGCTGCTGTGAGCCCCCTCGCCAGCTGGGCCCCTGCGTGGGGTTGGGGGTAGGCGTGGGGCCATGCCCCCTCTCCCATCTTCGATCTGTGAACAGAACTTTTGTGGATTCCCTCCTGTTCCCTTCAGGGCTGAGCCCGAGGAAAGGCAGGGTGGTCCACCTCATTTACGGGCTTGGGGTGGGGGTGTGGAGAAGCCAGAAGGTTCCAGTCTATTTTTCTGGGTTCGGATTAGCTGTGGTTTGTTTTGGGGGCTTTGTGGGTTTTTTGGGGTTTTTTGCTTGCTCTTGAGATGGAGTCTTGCTCTGACCCCCAGGCTGGATGGAGCACAGTGGCGCAATCTCAGCTCACTGCAGCCTCCACCTCCTGGGTTCAATTCTCCTGCCTCAGCCTCCGGAGTAGCTGGGACTACAGGCGCCCGCCACCACACCCGGCTAGTTTTTGTATTTTTAGTAGAGATGGGGTTTCACCATCTTGGCCAGGCTTTTTGTTTTCTCCACACCCCACTCAATCACAGAACTGTGGTCACACTAAAACTTCCTTTAAGCCCTGCTTTAAAAGAAAAACCTGAGTCAGCCTGTGTCACACAGAGCACGCTGCGGTTCCAGCCCACAGTGGTGATGACGTCCCGGCCACCATGCTGTGCCTCCCTGTCTCGGGTGCCCACGAGGGGTGTCAGGCGAGAGCAGCTCCCTTCCGACCCCCACCCTGGTCTGCTGGGGTCTCGGCTCCCGTGCACCTGCCAGAGATGCCGCACATGCGACTCCCAAACAGCCTCCTGCCATAGGGGATGAGAGACAGCCTGCCGCCCCTCAGAGAGATTTGTGAATAAACACTGAGAAACGTCAGAGTACCCAGAACCGCAGGAGCCTGCGTGCCAGCCTGGAGACCCTGCTGCCTGGGGCCACCCATGTGGGCATCAGACCGCTCTCGGGAGTCTCTGGCTGGAGCTGGAGGAAGATGGTGTAACCCCACTCGCTCAACTACATCCATGGACCCCAGCGCTACCCAGCTCCTGCCTGGGAGCCCGGGCTCTGGAGCAGGCTGGCTCTGAGGGTCCACCACCTGTAACTCAAGCCTTCCTGATGCCTTCCCTTCCGGAGGCTCTGAGGACTGCCATTAGCAAAAAAAACAAAAACAAAAACAAACCCAAAGCACAGAGCAGGTGAGTGCTCGGACCCTAGGCACTTCAGGGAAGCCAGCACCCCTCCCTGGCACAGGGTCCCCCTCTCAGGGAAGCCAAGTCCCCCTCTCAGGAAGCCGACGCGCCTCCCCGGCCCAGGGTCCCCCTCTCAGGGAAGCTGGCGCCCCTCCCCGACACAGGGTTCCCCCTCAGGGAAGCCGGCGCCCCTCCCCAGCCGAGGGTCCCCCTCTTAGGGAAGCTGGCGCCCCTTTCTGGCACAGGGTCCCCCTCTCAGGGAAGCCGACACCTTGCCAAGGCGTAAGGCCCCAGGCTTCAACAGAAAAAGGAAAAAATATGGCGGCTTTTTCTGCTGTAGAAGAGAAGCTGGTGGCTTTTGTAAAACCTGGAAGGAGGTGAGAGGTTTTTGTGGAAAGCCCGTGAGCCGTCAGCTCCCCGCACAGAGAGCACCTGCTCTGCCCAGGAGACCGTGCAGCATCTGGCAAGACAAGTCTCCATCCAGGGGTCGCCATTTCCAAGCGGCAGCTGGGCCTGGGCCTGAGCCTGGCAGGAGGGGAAGGGCCCCAGCACGTGGAGCCACACACAACCTCCACCCACCTCCCCCCACACCAGGGAGCTGCTTTCCTCCCTCCCGCTGGGGGACAGCGAAGACAGTCTCACAGGAGAGTAGAAGGAACTGGGCCCAGCTTGGCTCTGTTGGAAAGCAGAATGAAATACTGAAGCTAGAGAGAGGGACCCACAGGCAGTGAGAAGGCAGCCGTGGCATCAGCAAGAGCTCAGCCGTGGCATCAGCAAGAGCTCAGGGACGAGGTGCAAGTTGTACACCACAGCTGGGGGAGTGCGGTGGTATAAACCCCAACAGCCCCATTACTGGGCACAGAACTTCACTCACATCTGAAATTACCTGTGATAAACTGGAAACATGGCTCACACCTGTGGTCCCAGCTGCTTGGGAGGCTGCAGCAGGAGGATCACTTCAGTCCAGGAGCTCACGGTGGTAGTGCACCGTGAGTGAGCCTGCCAACAGCCATTGCCCTCCTGCCTGGGCAGCTCAGCAAGATCCTGTCTCTAAAACCAAAAATCAGGCTGGGTGTAGTATTTCACACCTATAATCACAACAGGAAGCCAAGGCAGGAGGATGCTTGAGCCCAGGAGTTCATGTCCAGCCTGGACAACATAATGAGACCCTGTCTCAACAACAACAACAAAGAACACGCATGGTGGAGCGCGTCTGCGGTCCCAGGTACTCGGGAGGCTGAGGCAGGAGGATCGCCTGAGCCCAGGAGGCTGAGGCTGCGGTGAGCTGTGATGGTTGCTCCAGCCTGGGGGACAGAGCAAGGCTCTGTCTTCAAAAAAAAAAAAAAAAAAAAAAAAAGATACCAGCCAGGTGTGGTGGCTCACGCCTGTAATCCCAGCACTTTGGGAGGCTGAGGCAGGCGGATCACGAGGTCAGGAGTTCAAGACCAGCCTGGCCAACATGGAGAAACCCTGTCTGTACTAAAAATATAAAATTAGCTGGGTGTGGTGGCACAAGTCTGTAATGCCAGCTACTCAGGAGGCTGAGGCAGGAGAATCGCTTGAACCCGGGAGGCGGGGAGGGAGGTTGCAGTGAGCCGAGTTCGTGCCACTGGACTCCAGGCTGGGCCAGAAGAGCGAAACTCCGTCTCCAAAAAGAAAGAAAAAGGAAAGATACCAAGTTAAAATCGCAGCAGCCAGAGCCATTTACCCTGCAGTCAAGACCCCCACAATTAAGAAAAGGAGAAATAAATGACAATTCAAAGCAGCTACATAGAGACTGATTATGTCCCAGGTCAGAACCTCTAAGGGGGTGAGCTGATATGACAGAAAGGACGCAGGACTTCCAGGGTAGCAAGTCCCTCTGAAAATCCCTCCTCGAGAAAAGCAATGACACCACTAGGGAAAAAATTGTCAAAATTAACTTTTTCAGAACTCTGGAAATTATTAACTAAGGCTTGTAATTATTTAATGAATGTTTATTAAAGAAAAACAGCTGAGGCTTGGCATGGTGGTTCATGCCTGTAATCCCAGCACTTTGGGAGGCCGAGGTGGGTGGATCACCTGAGGTCAGGAGTTCAAGACCAGCCTGGCCAACATGGTAAAACCTTGTCTCTACTACAAATACAAACAGTAGCTGGGCATGATGGCACATGCCTGTAATCCCAACTACTTGGGAGGTTGAGGCAGGAGAATTGCTTGAACCTGGGAGGTGGAGGTTGCAGTGAGCCAAGATTGCACCAGTACACTCCAGCCTGGGTGACAGAGCAAGACTCCGTCTCCAAAAAGAAAAAGTAAAAAGAAAAACAGCTGAATCTTGGTACAGAGAGCTTTGTCATTTTAACTTGCCCTGTTTCATTCTCCTTACTCCAACTCTCTGGTGCTTTGAAAACTAGCAGCCCAGAGAGGCAGGCTCAGTATGAGCCCCCAAAAGTCCCACCCCAGAGAGAGCTGTTGCCATCTTGATGGGGACAGGAGGCAGACAAATTGTAGGCAGACAGGGGCAGGTTCCTGGTGAAGCCCCACCCTCAAGCTGAAATGCCTGAGACCATGGCCCACCTTGAGAACTGCCATCCCTGCTTTCCTGCCCTCATGTTGCCTGTTCCTAAACCACCATGGTCCCACCCTGCCCCCCGCCATCCTGTGTCTATAAAGGCCCCAGACTCAGCCAGCAGAGAGGAGAAGCAGCTGGATGTTAAGGGACAGCTTGACGGTGTCACTTCAGAGAAGAATCCATCTGCAGACACAGATGTGGCCAGACTTCAGGGGAAGATTACCTTCCCGCCCCATCCCCTTTCCAGCTCCCCTTCCTGCTGACAGCCACTTTCATCAGCAATAAAATCCCCCACGTTTACCATCCTTCAATTCGTTTGCGTAACCTCATTTTTCCTGGATGCCAGAGGAGCTCTAGAGCCACAGGTAGATACAAAAGGCAGTCACACTGGCCCTTTGCCTCTCACCGGCAGCCTCACGCGAAAAGGCAGAGGGTCCACTGAGCTGTTAACACTTCAGCTGTCTGTGGATGGCAGAGCTAAAGGAGCCCCGTAACACGCCCTCTGGGGCTTTGGGGGGCACAGGCACCCCGGCCCTGGATGCTGCATGGGGCCTGCACAGAGTTCACTGCTGCCGGCACCCAAAAGCACCTACTCCAGCTCCTGCACCTGCTCACCCTCCTGCAAGGGGTGGAGCACAGAGGGTCCAAGTGAGTGGAGTTTGAACCCACCGGTGCCTAAACAGCCGGCCAGTTCCAGCGCTCCTGCACTCCAGTCCTGCCTCATTGGCCCACACACTCCCTCCGCGAGGGGTTGAGGCCGGCAGGCTGAGTAAACCAGGCACCCCATTACGACTCCGGTGAAACAGCCTGCTTCAATCTCACTTCTGGCAGCTCCCTGGAAAGCATTCATAGGCCTGTGATATCTGGCCTGCCCTGCAGTTCGCTCAGTGAGAAAAGCCCCCTTTCCACAGCATTGGTCAGAAACAATCAGTGGCACCGTTTAACCACACAGCTGTCCAAGGCACTACCCACTGGGGCAACCGGCACCTGCCCAGAAAGGACGAAGTGAGGAACGAGGCACCTGTGGGGACCCGGGCAGCACTGACATTTTCCTGGGGACACGGAAAGCCCTGTGCACGTGTGGGTCTGTAGGCACGGCCAGGAAGGGACAGAACATTCTCTGATCTCTCCTTGGCTGATTGAGGCCTTGTGCAAACAGAAAGCGAAAGCTACAGCAGAGCTGGAAACTGCTGGAAAAGCCTCCCAGCCAGGGAAAAAAGACTCACTGAATCGAGGCATTTAAGGAAACTGCACAGTACAGAGGGTTCACAGGTCACACAGCAAAGGGAGTAGAGAATTAGTCCAGAAAAGTCACTAAACACACAGAAGCAGCAACCAAACCACAAAGTAACAAAACCTGGGGGATAAGAACAAGTTGTCTCATCATGTTGCTTTAAATGTCTACTTTTCAGCAAAAAAAGCAGAGAAACAGACTATCACCCATAAATGGGGGGAAAAGCCATCAATAGATACCATCCTTGGGGAAGCCCAGATGCTGAACTTACTAAAGACTTTTTTTCTTTTTTTGAGATGGAGTCTCACTCTGTTACCCAGGCTGGAGTGCAATGGTGCAGTCTCAGCTCACTGCAACCTCCACTCCCCAGGTTCAAGCGATTCTCCTGCCTCAGCTGCCTGAGTAGCCGGACTACAGGCGCATGCCACCACGCCCGGCTAATTTTGTATTTTTAGTAGAGACAGGGTTTCACTACATTGGCCAGGATGGTCTAGAACTCCTGACCTCGTAATCTGCCCGCCTCAGCCTCCCAAAGTGCTGGAATTACAGGCATGAGCCACCGCGCCCGGCCGACTTTTCTTTTTTTTCAGAGAGAGTCTCGCTCTGTTGCCCAGGCTGGAGTGCAATGGCACAATCTCGGCTCACTGCAACCTCCACCTCCCAGATTCAGGCGATTCTCCTGCCTCAGCCTACAGGCACACACCACCATGCCCAGCTAATTTTTGTATTTTTAGTAGAGACAGGGTTTCACTATGTTGGCCAGGCTGGTCTTGAACTCCTGACCTCGTGATCCACCCACCTCAGCCTCCCAAAGTGCTAGGATTACAGGTGTGAACCACTGTGCCTGGGCTTTTTTGCTTTTTTGCTTTTTTTTTTTTTTTTTTTTTGAGACAGAGTCTCACTCTGCCGCCCAGGCTGGAGTGCAGTGGCGCTATCTCAGCTCACTGCAACCTCTGCCTCCCAGGTTCAAGCAATTGTTCTGCCTCAGCCTTCCGAGTAGCTGGGATTACAAGTGCCCACCATCAGGCCTGGCTAATTTTGTTTGAGACCAGCCTGGCCAACATGGTAAAACCCCATCTCTACTGAAAATACAAAAATTAGCTGGTTGCGGTAGCGGGCGCCTGTAGTCCCAGCTACTTGGGAGGCTGTGGCAGGAGAATCACTTGAACCCGGGAGACGGAGGTTGCAGGGAGCCGAGATTGCGCCACTGCACTCCGGCCTGGGCAACACAGCCAGACTCCGTCTCAAAAAAAAAAAAAAAAATTCACCTACTATCAATTGAAACTAGATTTTAGTTCATTATAATCCCAACAGCAATCCTTTTTTTTTTTTTTTTTAAACTCAGAAATGTCGTAAAAGAAACAAGGGAATGTAAATGGAATACTAGAAAATATTTGTTTAACACGAGAAGGCAGTAAGTAAGAAGAGGCGAGAAATAAGTGATACAACAGCCGGGCGCGGTGGCTCACACCTGTAATCCCGGCACTTTGGGAGGCCGAGGTGGGCGGATCACAAGGTCAGGAGATCGAGACCATCCTGGCTAACACGGTGAAACCCCATCTCTACTAAAAAAATACAAAAAAAAAAAAAAAAAAATTAGCCAGGCGTGGTGGCGGGCGCCTGTAGTCCCAGCTACTCTGGAGGCTGAGGCAGGAGAATGGCGTGAACCCGGGAGGCGGAGCTTGCACTGAGCCGAGATCGCGCCACTGCACTCCAGCCTGGGTGACAGAGCGAGACTCCGTGTCAAAAGAAAAAAGAAAAAAATAAATAAACAGCAAAATAGCAGAACTCCTTAACAGCAATTAACCGCAAATGGATTACACCTTCCAATTAAAAGGCAGAGATCGGCAGAATGGATTATAAAAGGATAACCATTCAGGAAAACCCAGACTCAATAAAAAAATAAAAATAAAGAGGATAACTGAACAGTTCAAGAATAATGGCTGCAGACTTCAGTGCCTTCACTTTCCATCGTGGATCTAACAACAGGAAGAAAACACACCGGGAAACAGAAGACCTGAAGAGCACTAACTGCTCCTGAGATGCCTCCAGCCCACTCCACCTGGTGACGGAAAAACAGACTTTCCTCCCAGTGCACAGGATTCTTCTCCAAAAAGACTCTGTGTTAGGCCACAGATCACACGTTGGAGAATTAAAACGGACGGCAATAATACAAAGCGTGCTCTCCAACCACAGCAGAATGAAATTAGGAATCAATAACAGGAGAGAATTTGGAAAATTCAAAAACATGAAAATTAAGTACCACACTCTTAAATAACCAATCAGTCAAGAAAGAGATCACGAGGGAGGCGGGCACGTTGGCTCACGCCTGGGATCCCAGCAGTCTGGGGGGCCGAGGCAGGAGGATCACTTGAGTCCAGGAGTTCGAGACCAGCCTGGGCAACACAGCAAGACCCGGTCTCTACAGAAAATACAAAAAATAGCCGGGGCGTGGTGGTGATACGAGAGGGGGGCAGGGAAGTGCTGGGTAGAGAAAGGAGGGTCCCTGGCCTCGCTGAGGACAGGCTCTCCTGCCCAAATGTTGCATTTCCCAAGACCACCCTGGCCCGCCATGCCCCCATCCTGGTACTATAAAAACCCAAGACCCCAGCAGGCCGACACAGGCAGCCAGACGTGGAGAGGAGCAGGTCAGTGGAGGAAGACGCCAGCGGCTGGTCGGCAGGAAGACGGCGAGGGAGCAGCAGCCACCGGCCGCGGGACCAGGCGGGGTTTGGCCGGGGCCCTTGGAGGAGAGCCGGGGCCGCCGAGCAGCCCACGTCCAGGGCAGAACCGTCTCCCTTCTGGCTCCCCCAGCCGCTGAGAGCTCCTTCCACGCAATGCGACCTTGGGCCCATTCTCCAGGCCACACGTGATCAGATTCTTCCCGTACACCAAGGCCAGGACCCGGGATACAGAAAGCGTCGGTCCTTGCGGTGAGGCAGGGTCCGAGCACAAACCACCCACAGACGGCAAACTAAACGTGCAGCCCGGAACCCACGCCCACTGGGGCTTCAGGGGCCGTGAGCGTTCGCCGCGAGACGCTGCCGCGGGGTCGGAGCCCTACAGCCCGCCCGTCCCCGGAGGCGGCCACCGCCCGTCACACCCCCGCGAGGGGCACGAGGGAACTCTGCGGTGTCAGCGCCGCACGCGTGTCGTCCCAGCTACTTCGTGAGCCTGAGCGAGGAGGAGGTCTGAGGCTGCACTGAGTCACCGCACCCCTGCGCCCCTGCACCCCTGCGCCCCAGCGCCCCTGCACCCCTGCGCCCCTGCGCCCCTGCGCCCCTGCACCCCTGCGCCCCAGCGCCCCTGCGCCCCTGCGCCCCAGCGCCCCTGCGCCCCTGCGCCCCAGCGCCCCAGCGCCCCTGCGCCCCAGCGCCCCTGCGCCCCAGCGCCCCTGCGCCCCTGCGCCCCAGCGCCCCAGCGCCCCTGCGCCCCAGCGCCCCTGCGCCCCAGCGCCCCTGCGCCCCTGCGCCCCAGCGCCCCTGCGCCCCTGCGCCCCAGCGCCCCTGCGCCCCTGCGCCCCAGCGCCCCAGCGCCCCAGCGCCCCTGCGCCCCAGCCCGGGCGACGAGAGCCCGTCCCAACAACAACAAAAAGACGGCGAGGAAGCGGAGGGGCTGTGAGGGGACCCGAGACCTCGTGGGGTATTTTGACGACGGAATGCGCTTTCGGAGGTGACAGTGGTGACAACGCAGATGAGGTGACGTGCAGTGGGAGCGCCCCGAGCACCACCCTGGGCCCGCACACGACTCGGTTTTGCACAGAGCGCGCCTGTCCCTGCTGTTTGGCTTGGCGGACAACGAACCATTTGGTCAGGGCCCAGGTGACCTGTGTGGTCCTGGGGAGGGGCATGGAGATGGTGACAGGGTATCTTCTCCACGCCTCCCTCCCTTCCCCCACTGCCACCTCCCGTTTCCTGGAAATGGGGCGAAGGGCGACATCTGAGTCACTGAAGCAGGAAGCAGAGTTGGAAGAGGAGCCGGGATGGAGAGGGTGGTGTGAGCACAGTGACCAGGACTGATGCCAGGTTTTCTTCTGTTGTTTTGTTTATTTAATTAGTTCGTTTTGTTTTGTTTTGAGACGGAGTCTCGCTCTGTCGCCCGGGCTGGAGTGGCACCATCTCGGCTCACTGCAAGCCCCGTCTCCCAGGTTCACACCATGCTCCTGCCTCAGCCTCCCGAGTGTCTGGGATTACAGGTGCCCGCCAACATGCCTGGCTCATTTTTGTATTTTTAGTAGAGACAGGGTTTCACCACGTTGCCAGGATGGTCTTGAACTCCTGACCTCAGGTGATCCGCCCGCCTCAGCCTCCCAAAATGCTGGGATAATAGGCGTGAGCCACCCCGCCTGGACTGTTTTATTTTTTAAATTTTATTTCTCTTGTCCCGCCAGTTTCATATTTTCAAATAAAGTGTTATTACGTCAGAAAAAAAAAAAAAAAAAAAAAGACTAGACCCTCAGGTAGCTGCAGAACAACAAAAGGCCTGACATTCCTGTCTTTGGAATTTCAGGAGAGGAGAAAGACGATGGTGTCAAGGAAACGTGTGGACCCCAGGTCTCCGGCACGTAGGAAGTTTGGAACTGGCCATATTCTATCCCAACAAGTAAAAGGCTAAACAGGCTGGAAAATATTGACGGTCCTTCTTAGGTCTGTGAGAGAGGAGAGGCCACAGGGCAAACCACTGCCCCTGATCAGGAGACAGACTCAGCAGACTGGGGCTGACACCTCCACAGGATCCAGGGCTGGAAAACCTGAACCAGATGACGAAGTGCTGGGGCTGGGTGTGTGTGACCTGGTGCGATGCCTGCGTTGCTGAACTTCTACCCTTTGCCAACTGTGTTTAAGAAACAGGACACCCGGCTGGGCGCGGTGGCTCATGCCCATAATCCCAGCACTTTGGGAGGCCGAAGCGGGCGGATCACGAGGTCAGGAGATCGAGACCATCCTGGCTAACACGTTGAAACCCCGTCTCTACTAAAAATGCAAAAAAATTAGCCGGGCGTGGTGGCGGGCGCCTGTAGCCCCAGGTACTCGGGAGGCTGAGGCAGGAGAATGGCGTGAACCCGGGAGACGGAGCCCTGCAGTGAGCCGAGATCGCGCCACTGCACTCCGGCCTGGGCGACAGAGTGAGACTCCGTCTCAAAAAAAAAAAAAAAAAAAAAAAGAAAAGAAAAAGAAAAAAAGAAACAGGATGGCTGTGATAAAAAGTTCCTCTTTTTACCCTAACAGTTGAGACTGGTTAGAGCCACGACAACTGACAAAAGCAGCCCAGGAAAGGGAGACAGCAGGAAGTTCACCGCCCATTTCCAGAAGACATGAATATTCTTCCCCTTGCTGTTCACCTCCAGCCCCTTCAGTACAGAAACCCTACATTTAACCCCTGACCGCTCACCTGTTGAGAAGCTGAACTGTGGGCCAAGCTCCTGCTTCTCAGTCCGTGGCCATTGAATAAAGTCGGCTTCGGTTTCACGTATCGGCTTCGTGACACCAAACAGGGAAGGACCCCATCTTTTGGGCAACCGGCTTTCTCAGTAGCATGTGGACAAGTCTGAGAGCTAAGGACTCCCGGGAGGACCCACTCACAGAAGGTCTCCATGCTCTTGTGAATTTTACTTCCTGGAATGCTGCCAGGTTCTCACAGCGAAAATCAGAGAAAACCCCCTCAGGGCTCTAGCAGAGACAGGGGAGAAGGGACCATTTTGAAATACGCCAGAGCGCTCTGCTCTCTTTAGGAAAAGAATGGGTTCATGTCCTTCGCAGGGACAGGGATGAAGCTGGAAACCATCATTCTCAGCAAACCAACACAGGCACAGGAAACCAAACACCCCATTTTCTCACTCATAAGTGGGAGTTGCACAATGAAAGCACATGGACACAGGGAGGGGAACATCACACACCGGGGCCTGTCGGCGGGTGGGGGCAAGGGGAGGGCGAGCATGAGAACAAACACCTAATGCGTGCGGGGCTGAAAACCTAGATGACAGGTTGAGAGGGGCAGCAAACCACCATGGCACGTGTGCACCTAGGTAATAAACCTGCACGTTCCGCACACGTGTCCCAGAACTTAAGAAAAAAGAAATCCGCCCTCAGGAGAACCAGTTTAACCAGAGTCTAAGCTATTGGGGTCTTGAGGGCCTAACTAACCTGGGGAGGGAAATACAGCAAAGTCCACTGTAGCCATTCTCTGCCTCTAAGGGTGGTGGCGGGGGACAGCTGAGAGCTTGTGAAGGGCAAGGCTCATCAAAGATGGAGGCCTGATCACAGGGCTACAGAACACCTCTCCTCCCCGGACCTCACCACTTCCTCATTATGGGAGACAGGGACTCGCTCTGTAGCCCAGGCTGGAGTACAGTGCTTCCATCATGGCTCATCGTAACCACCGACTCCTAGGCGTAAGCAATCCTCCTGCCTCAGCCTCCTGAGTAGCTAGGACTAGAGGTGCACACCACCATGCCTGGCTAATTTTGTTATTTTTTGTAGAGACGGGGTCTCACTATTCAAGACGGGCTAGTCATGAACCCCTGGGCTCAAGCAATCGGCCCCCCAAAATGCTAGGATTTTACAGGTGTGAGCCATCACACCCGGTCCAGCTGATTTTTAATTTTTTCTAGAGACGGGGTCTTGCTATGTTGCCCAGTCTGGTCTCAAACTCAAAATCCTGGGCTCTAATGATCCTCCCACTTCGGCCTCCCAAAGTGCTGAGATTACAGGCATGAGCCACTGCACCCAGCCTCGCCACCTCCTTATTAAAGACCTGTTTACAACAGCTTTTTTTTTTTTTTTTTTTTTTGAGAGATGGAGTCTCACTCTGTTGCCCAGGCTGGAGTGCAGTGGCGCAATCTCAGCTCACTGCACGCTCCGCCTCCCGGGTTCACGCCATTCTCCTGCCTCAGCCTCCCGAGTAGCTGGGACTACAGGCACCCCCCACCACGCCCAGCTAATTTTTTGTATTTTTAGTAGAGACAGGGTTTCACCTCAATCTCCTGACCTCGTGACCCACCCGCCTCAGCCTCCCAAAGTGCTGGGATCACAGGCGTGAGCCACCTTGCCTGGCCGAAATGAGGGAAATATTTAAAGTGCTTGGACAAGATAACCACCAGCCCAGGAATCTATACCCTGAAAAATTATCTGTCAAAACTAAAGGACAAATAAAGACTTTCTCAGACATAAATTTAAGAAATTTGTTACCAGTAGGCCTGTGTTGCATGACGTGTTAGAAGAACTTGTTTAGAGAGAGCTATAGGGAGAAACAGATGAATTCACTGTTATAGTTGGCGTCTGTGCCCCTCTATCAAAAATGGGTGGATCCAACAGGCAGAAATTCAGTAAGAACATGTTGAACTCAACAGGACCATCCATCAACTGGATATAACGGACACCTACAGACTGCTTCATCCAACGACAGAACACCTGTTCTTCTTAAGCCCACCTGAAACAGTCACCCACACAGGCCACATTCTGGGCTGTAAAAACGCACCTTAACAAATTTAAAACAATAGAAATCATGCAATGTCCATTCTCAGACCACAAAGGAATTACACTAGCAATCAATAAGAGAAAGATAGCTGGAGAATGCCAGAATACTTAGAGATTAAATAACACACCTCTAAATAACCATGGGTCAAATGAGAAATCTCAGGAGAACTTTAAAAATATTTTACATGAGGCCGGGCGCAGTGGCTCACGCCTGTGATCCCAGCACTGGGAGGCAGAGGCCGGCGGATCACCTGAGGTCGGGAGTTCGCGACAAGCCTGACCAACATGGTGAAACCCCGTCTCTACTAAAAATACCAAAAATTAGCTGGTGTGGTGCCGCATGCCTGTAATCCCATCTACTTGGGAGGCTGAGGAAGGAGAATCACTTCAACCCAGGAGGTGGAGGTTGCAGTGAGCCAAGATCATGCCCTTGCATTCCAGCCTGGGCAACAAGAGTGAAACTGTGTCTCAAAAAAAAAAAAAAAAAAATTGTGTGTGTGTGTGTATGTATGTATGTATGTGTGTGTGTGTGTGTGTATATATATATATATAATTTATTTCTGGCTGGGCGCGGTGGCTCACGCCTGTAATCCCAGCCCTTTGGGAGGCCGAGGTGGGTGCATCACGAGGTCAGGAGATCAAGACCATCCTGGCTAACACGGTGAAACCCCATCTGTACTAAAAATACAAAAAATATTAGCCAGGCATGGTCGTGGGCGCCTGTAGTCCCAGCTATTCGGGAGGCTGAGGCAGAAGAATGGCATGAACCCAGGAGGCAGAGCTTGCAGTGAGCTGAGAACACACCACTGCACTCCAGCCTGGGTGACAGAGCGAGACTCCATCTCAAAATAATAATAATAAATACATATATATATATATTTTAAATGAAACTAAAACACAACTTATCAAAACTCGTGGGATGCAGCAAAAGCAATGCACAGTGGCCAAGTGATAGCACGGAATGTATGTATCAGAGAAGAGGTGAGATCTACAGTCAGTCATCCAAACTTTCACCTTGGGAAGCAACAAGAGCAAATTAACCCAATGAACGCAGGAAGAAGAAAAGATAAATAACTAAATAAAAATTAGAAGAGAAATCAATGAAATTGAAAACAGGAAATCAATAGAAAAAAATCGAGCGGTGGCCGGGCGCGGTGGCTCACGCCTGTAATCCCAACACTTTGGGAGGCTGAGGCGGGCAGATCACGAGGTCAAGAGATTGAGAGCATCCTGGCCGACATGGTGAAACCCCGTCTCTACTAAAAATACAAAAATTAGCTGCGTGTGGTGGTGGGAGCCTGTAATCCCAGCTACTCAGGAGGCTGAGGCAGGAGAGTCACTTGAACCCAGGAGGCAAAGGTTGCAGTGAGCTGAGATTGTGCCACTGCACTCCAACTTGGGAGACAGAGCAAGACTCCATCTCAAAAAGAAAAACAGACAGACATTTAGAGACATATAGACCAGTGGAATAGCACGGAGAGCGCAGAGAGTAACAACCTTTGTGAGGATGTACAGACGCTGCGGGTGGGAGGTAAAATGGTGCAGCTGCTGTCCAAAACCCCGTGGTGATTCCGAATTAAAAAGGGAACTACTGCATGATCCAGCAATTTCATATACAAACTGAAAAGAACTCAAAGCAGGGTCTAAGAGATGTTTCTATACTCATGTTCATAATAAGATCACTTGAGGTCAAGAGTTCAAGACCAGCCTGGCCAACATGGTGAAATCCCGTCTCTACTAAAAATGCAAAAATTAGCCAGGCGTGGTGGCATGTGCCTGTAATCCCAGCTACTCGGGAGGCTGAGGCAGGAGAATCGCTTGAATTCGGGAAATGGAGGTTGCAGTGAGCCGAGATCGTGCCCTTGCACTGCAGCCTGGGCGACACAGCGAGACTCTGTCTCAAAAAACAAAAAAGGAAAAAAAGAGACGTGGTTGATAGTTGCACAAGATGACATATTATGTATTTAATACCACTGAACTGCACACTTAAAATCACTTAGTAAGTTTTATGTTGCAAGTATTTTACTACAATAAAATGTAAGAAAACATTTTAAATGGTCCTTTTTTGTTTTTTTTTTTTTTTTGAGACTGAGTCTCGCTCTGTTGCCCAGGCTGGAGTGCAGAGGTGGGATCTTGACTCACTGCAAGCTCCACCTCCCGGGTTCACACCATTCTCCTGCCTCAGCCTCCTGGAGTGCAGAGGTGCGATCTCGGCTCACTGCAAGCTCCGCCTGTTCCTCAAGTCTCCGAGTCCATTCCTTGGGTTTGGACGGGTGAAAGTGTGTTTCTCAAATAAAATCACTGAAAATGGGAGGTAAGCGACGGCAAGGCTGTGGGGAAACCGCGCCCCCTGTACTGCTCATGGGAATGTAAAGAGCAGCCACCTCGGAAACCCATTTGGAGGTTCCTCTGACTGTTACTGAGTCACCCCATGACCTCAACAGCCTAAAATTAGGGGTTTTTAGCAGGGAAGAAATGCATCTGTGTGTGAGAAAACAGGAATTAGGGAGGGTAAGGAAGAGCTGGTCAATGGGAGCAGGTGGCCAGCTGGGCAATCATGAGGGGTGAGGGGTCTCGCATCTCATTGTCCAGATGCTGTGATCTGGTGGATTTCAGCTTCTTGGTGCGATCTGGAGGCCCAATGGTTGGTTTCCTGAGAAAGGAACTCAGATAGGACAAACGTAACTTTCTCAAGTTTTAAGATTCAGAGGGCCAATTTCTATCTTTATTTAAAAGAAACCATAAACATCAGTTCTATGGGACAATTGGGCCAGTTTCAATATTCATAAAATGGAACCAATTATGGAAAGAGGCTGCAACACAGATGAATGAACCTTGAGAACATGAGGCGAAGGACAAATATTGCAATATTCCACTTACACAAGGTCCTCCCAGGAGGCAAGTTCAGAGACAGAAGAGAGGTTAACCAGGAGTGGGTGTGTGGGGGGAATGAGGAGTTACTGCTTAAATGCATGCTTTTTTTTTTTTTTTTTTTTTTTTTTTTGAGACAGAGTCTTGCTCTGTTGCCCAGACTGGAGTGCAGTGATGCGATCTCGGCTCACTGCAAGCTCCGCCTCTCTGGTTCACACCATTCTCCTGCCTCAGCCTCCCGAGTAGCTGGGACTACAGGCGCCTGCCACCACGCCCGGCTAATTTTTTGTATTTTTAGTAGAGACTGGGTTTCACCATGTTAGCCAGGATGGTCTCGATCTGCTGACCTCGTGATCCGCCCACCTCGGCCTTCCAAAGTGCTGGGATTACAGGAGTGAGCCACCACGCCCGGCCTCATGCTTTCTTTTTGGGAAGAAAAAATTTGGAAATAGACCACCATGATGGTTAGGTAAGTTTAATGCCACTGAATTGTTCAGCTAAAAATGGTTTAAATGGTAGGTTTTATGTTATGTATATTTTTCCATCATTTAAAATATTAAAATTTAAAAGTACTTTAAAAGAAAAAGTAAAGGGTACAAAGGTTTAAACACAGAATTACCATAGGACCTCCCAATTTGAACCGTAGGTTTATACCCTAAAGAACTGAAAATAGGAACTCAATGTTCCTCGTGGCACCGTCAGAGAAGGCAGAGTGGAAACCACCCACGCGTCCATCCAGAAAGAAAGGGACAAGCGAAATCAGTCTCCATGCTGTTACTGCTGCAGGTTCTTACCTTGCCACGCAACAGAAACTGACAAGAGGCCAGACAAACTTCTCCCAGATAAGGTCTATTAAGGCCGGCGTGGTGCTCATGCCTGTAATCCCAGCACTTTGGGAGGCCAACGCGGGTGGATCACCTGAGGTCAGGAGTTCGAGACCAGCTTGGGCAACATGGTGAAACCCCATCTCTACCAAAAAAAAAAAAAAATTGCAGGATGTGGTGGCGGGCACCTGTAGTCCCGGCTACTAGGGAGGCTGAGGCAGGAGAATTGCCTGAACCCGAGAGGCGGAGGTTGCAGTGAGCCTGGGCAAAAGAGCGAGGCTCCATCACACACATACAAAGTTTATTAAGAATGGCGCCCGGGAAGGAGGCTCTCGGGCTCCCGAAGACGGGTCCTGCGTGGCTTCCCAGGAGGGTACTGCTGTCAGCGAGCGTCAGCGCAGGTGCAGGCGGTGCTGGCTGCGCAGGCGCACTAGAAAGGATGCCGACACGTGCGCGGCGCGCGCGGAAGACACCGGCGAGTTCCGCCCTGGGTGCAGATTTCCGCATTAGGAGACGGCGCAGGCTGCGGCCGGCACCTCCCGGCCCCACGCATGCGTCCAGACTCTGCTCAACTCCACTTTCTCACGGCACCTGCGAGGTCTCCGTGGGGCTGGCGCCAGTGAGGGGGTGGGCGGGAAATAATCAGAGGGGGTGGCCCAGGTCCTATCTCAGCTTGGTCTCCATACCAGGGAATATTATTCACTCCTGAAAAGGAACACGGGCCTGAACCCCGCTCCACCGCGGACGAACCTTGAAGACGCGATTCTAAGCGAAAGGCGCCGGAACACAGAAGCCACAGCACGTAGGGCTCCATTGAACGGAGGTCAGAATAGGCTGGTCCGCGGAGCAGGGCGGGGGCTGCAGGGCCCGGGAGGGGCGCGGAGAGCGGCCGCCGACGGGCCGGGCACTTCTCGGGTAGAAGCTGTTCCGGAGCCCGGGAAGGTGCTGGTCCCGCAACACTGTGTGGGGGACCCCACTAAGCTGAGCCTTGCTACCCGGTTTATGTGACGTGAGTTCCACCTCAATCTAAGTGTGAGGAAGCGAACAGCGTTCTTAAACGCAGAAACGTGCCCATTCGAATTGTTAACGCGAGCGCAGAGCCCACTGACAAAGCAAAGTAAGACAAACCGGGAGTCAGAAAACTCAGCGACCCACAGGATCCACCGTGATGTTTCTCACAAATGTTACAGCGAAAACAATCGGACTTGAAAATAAACGCGACCTACCTGGTTCTCGGAAGGGGAGAAGGATCCGGGCGAAAGGCGTCAGTTCTCCCTCGCTCGCCCCGTAGACGCCGCGCAGGCTCCGAGCTCCCGAGCGGCGGTTTCAGAACCCGCGGGTCACCTGGGAGCTCCTCCCGCAGAACCAGCTAAAAGCTCCCAGTGCCGAGGAGGGCGGGCAGCTGCCCTCCCCGACCTCGCCCCGCCCGCGCGGACGCCCCCGGCCCCACGCGGGGACCACCCCGGGACTCCCGCCGGACCCCGCGCGCCCGCGGCCAACCTGCGTGCACCTGCGCCCCGCGCTACGCCCCCGGCGCCCCACGTTTAGCCCTCACTGGGTCCCGCCTCTTAGTGGCTCTAAGCCCCGCCCCCTCGCTGGTCACCGCAAGCTCCGCCCCTCAAGGCCCCGCCCCTGCAAGGCCCGCCCCTTCACGACTCAGGCCCCGCCCACCACGGCCAGCCCGGGTCTAGGCCCCGCCCCGACACGACTCAGGCCCCGCCCCCGGCCAGCTTCGCTCCTCGCTGAACCCCGCCCAGTTTCCCCAGCGCTGCTCCACGCGGCAGCCCAGCGCCTGGAGTCCGCGCGCCCCGAGCCCCTGCCCGCTCATGCGCAGCTGGGTCACCCAGGTGCACCCACTTCCTTGCTGTCCCGCCGCCCTCCCTGCCCCAGCCCGCCTAGGCCCTGGGTCTCCCTTCTCCATCCTCCCTGGCGCCTCTGCCCCGGGCCACCTGGCCGTCCTCCTGGGCTCCCCGCTCGGGGGCGGCCCCTGGTCCGACGGTGCCGCAGACGCGCGCGCACAGGCCAGTCCCGCGGAGAGGCTGCTCCCAGGGGCTAGGCGGGGGGCTGAGTCACAGCCCGGGGCCTGCCAGGAGCGGGGCGGCCTGGGGCGCAGCAGGATTGGAGCTGAAGGCGAGGGCGGCCCGCGCCGGTTGGGGAGCAGGGCCTAGAATTTACTTCACGACTACCAGCGTGGAAACTGCAGAGGGGCTGCCACATCGCTGCCAGGGCCTGCCCTGAGGCCTTGGATCCCGCCGGCTTCTCTCTCCACCCGCCTCTGTCCCACGTCTCCACCTGCCGTCCTGTTTGGTGTTTGGATCCACTAATGCCCAGTCAGCTTTCACGAAACGTCGGATTTATTTATTTTTTTTTAATATCTGGGGTACACGTGCAGGATGTGCAGGCTCGTTGCATAGGTAAACGTGTGCCATGGTGGTTTGCTCCACCTATGAACCCATCGCGTAGGTATGAAGCCGGACATGCATTAGCTATTTTTCTTAATGCCCTCCTGCCCCCGCCCTCCCCCAACAGGCCCGAGTGTGCTTTGTTCCCCTCCCTGTGTCCATGTGCTCATGTTGTTCAGCTCCCACTTATAAGTGAGAACATGCCGTGTTTAGTTTCCTGTTCCTGCGTTAGTTTGCTGAGGATAATGGCTTGCAGCTCCACCCATGTCCCTGCAAAGGACATGATCTCGCTTCTTTTTTATGGCTGCATAGTATTCCATGGTGTATATGTACATGTAACACATTTTCTTTATCCAGTCTATCATTGATGGACCCTGGGGTCGATTCCATGTCTTTGCTATTGTGAATAGTGCTGCAATGATCAAATCACAAAAAGCAATTGCAACAAAAGCAAAAAATGACCAATATGATCTAATTAAACTAAAGATCTAATTAAACTTTTGCACAGCAGAAGAAACTATCATCAGAGCTAACCAGAGACCTACAGAATGGGAGAAAATTTGTGCAGTCTATACATCTGAAAAAGGTCTAATATCCAGAATCTACAAGGAACTTACAAATTTACAAAAAAAAATTTTTTTAAGTGGGCAAAGGACATGAACAGACACTCCTCAAAAGAAGACATACATGCAGCCAATAAGCAGATGAAAAAAAGTTCAACATCACTGATCATTAGAGAAATGCAAATCAAATCCACAGTGAGATACCATCTCACGCCAGTCAGAACGGCAATTTTTAAAACGCCAAGAAACAGGCCAGGCATGGTGGCTCATGCCTGTAATCCTAGCACTTTGGGAGGCCAAGGCGGGTGGATCACCTGAGGTCAGGAGTTTGAGACCAGCCTGGCCAACATGGCGAAACCCCATCTCTACTAAAAATACAAAAGTTAGCCAGGCGTGGTGGCAGATGCCTGAAATTCCAGCTACTCGGGACCCCACTGAAGCAGTAGAATTGCTTGAACCTGGGAGGCTGAGGCTGCAGTGATCCAAGATGGCATCATGCACTCCAGCCTGGGCGACAGAGCAAGACTCCGTCTCAAAAAAAAAAAAAAAGTCAAGAAACAACAGATGGGCTGGGCGCAGTGGCACACGCCTGTAATCCCAGCACTTTGGGAGGCAGAAGAGGGCAGATCACTTGAGGTCAGGGGCTCAAGACCAACCTGGCCAACATGGTGAAACCCCGCCTCTATCAAAAATACAAAAAAATTAGCCGGGCATGGTGGCGCATGCCAGTAATCCCAGCTCCTTGGGAGGCTGAGGCGGGAGAATCGCTTGAACCCGGGAAGCAGAGGTTGCAGTGAGCCGAGATCGCATCACTGCACTCCAGCCTGGTGACAGAGTGAGACTGTCTCAAAACAAAAGAAAAAAAAAAAAAAAAGAAGCAAAGTAACAACATAGGCTGGCAAGGTTGTGGAGAAAAAGGAACACTTTTACACTGTTGGTGGGAGTGTAAATTAGTTCAACCATAGTGGCAGACAGTGTGGCGATTACTTAAAGATTTAGAATCAGAAGTGCCATCTGACCCAGCAATCCCATTACTGGGTATATACCCAAAGGAATGTAAATCATCCTATTATAAAGATACATACACACATATGTTCAAAACGTTAGATTTT
This sequence comes from Pan troglodytes, assembly GCF_028858775.2. Taxonomy (NCBI): domain Eukaryota; kingdom Metazoa; phylum Chordata; class Mammalia; order Primates; family Hominidae; genus Pan; species Pan troglodytes. The sequence continues at coordinate 87,443,122 of NC_072416.2, read as the reverse complement.
AAAGTAAAAACTCAGGGATAGCACGGCCCCCAGCAGTAGATTAAGCTGGATAAAAAGAGCCAGGAACTGGAAAGGGCATGGGGAGGCGCAGAGCTGAGGCCAAGGGTCAAGCACCTCGCTGGGAAATGCCACTGAGCACAGTTCTCCAGCCGCTGCCCAAGTCCCTCTTGAAATGGGCAGGACAGGGAGGGTGCGGCCGCAGGTGCTGGGGTTCATTTCTTAGGCCTGCGTCATGGCTATGGCCCTTAGCTGGGTGGTGTGTGGGCTGTGTCTATGATGCCACCGAGGACGTGGGTATCCCTGGGGTCCCTTAGAATAGGAGGTGGATCCTGTGGCACTTTGGTGAAGCCAGCGGTGGTCCCATCTGGCCCTTTGCTCCAACCCTCACGGGTGCCCATACATGTCTGCCAGCCGGGCGAAGCTACCTACATCTTTTTTTTTGAGACTGAGTCTCGCCCAGGCTGGAGTGCAATGGTGGGGTCACTGCAACCTCTGTCTCCCAGGTTCAAGTAATTCTCCTGCCTCAGCTTCCCGAGTAGCTGGATTACAGGCATGCACCACCACGCCCGGTTAATTTTTGCATTTTTAGTAGAGACAGGATTTCACCATGTTGGCCAGGCTGGTCTCCAACTCCTGACCTCGTGATCCGCCTGCCTTGGCCTCCCAAAGTGCTGAGGAGTGAGCTGCGGTGCCCGGCCTTGTTTGTTTAAAAAAGTCCTCCTCTGTCGCCCGGGCTGGAGTGCAATGGCCTGATCTCAGCTCACTGCAACCTTCGCCTCCCAGGTTCAAGATTCTCATGCCTCAGCCTCCCAAGTAGCTGGGATTACAGGCATGTGCCATCAGGCCTGTCTAATTTTTTTTTCTGTATTTTTAGTAGAGATGGAGTTTCACCATGTTGCCCAGGCTGGTCTTGAACTCCTGTCCCTCAGGTGATCTGCTCACCTCGACCTCTCAAAGCGCTGAAATTACAGGCGTGAGCCACCGTGCCCAGACAAACATTCTTCTAAATCTAATAACCTGATTTGTCTCCTCTTGCCTTCAGGTCATCAAGCTCCAGGTGGTCCTCAGTGAGAGATAGGTCCTCTCAATATTCAAGAGCCACCCTTCTACAGGGGACCCCTGGACTGCCTGCCCATCAGGGGGACAGGACAGAGGCACAATCCTGCCCGTCTCCCTGGATACCGCTCCCTGGCTGGCCACCACTTTCACTAACCCATGGAGCCAACCGTGCCCTGACAGCAAGAGGCCAAGACTCACAGAACCACCACCGCCGCCCCTCTGTCAGCAGACAGCAGTTACAGAAGACTGACCTTTGTCCTTTTCCCTCAAGAACTGGGGTCCTGGACTCCTGTGGGGGGAAATGTTAGTGTGGGTAGCTAGGGGGTATGAGCAGGGCAGGAGAGGGCCCCCCACCACCACACACACACAACAGGCGTGCTGGCCACCATGAGGTGATGGTCAGTAGTTGTTAACTGTCTCTAAAGTAATAATTGGTCACAGCCAGCGCCAGGGAAAGACAGCCTCCTAACAGATAGACAACAGCTGAAGCTGGTGATCAGCAGCTTCCCGTTAAGATCTCAGGAGCTGGGTGGGTGGGGAGAAGTAACACAGGACCCCGCATTATGTCACTGTATCAAACCCCAAGTCAGAAGGTCAAACCACACACTGGTCTTTCAAGGTGCCCTCCTAGCCTTCTTCCAGGCGTACTTTCCTTCCTGCTTTAAAGCTTTTTAATAAACTTCACTTCTGCTCTGAAGCGTGCCTCGGTCTCTCCCTCTGCCTTATGCCCCTCAGTTGAATTCTTTCTTCTAAGGAGACAAGAACTGAGGTTGCTGCAGACCCGAACAGATTCATCACCAGTGACACTCCAGCATCCCCTTGTTCCCCGAGGCCCCCTGCCTGGAGCACCTTCCTTTCCACTGCTGCCTACAGGACTCCTCATCCCTCAACGCCCAAGGTCAACACTGCCTTCTCCTCCTGGAGCCTCCTTGCCACCTCGGCCAGAAGCCCTCCCTCCTGTTGACTATGGCACCTGCTCTCCCCTTCGAGACCCCGCCCCCTGGAAGGGCGTGGGTGTGGCTCAACACCTGCACAGGCCCAGCGCACGGTCAGGAAGGTCCTGGAGGGAGGGTGGAGGGGGCTGGAGGCAGGAGGACCCTTTCTTTTGAGCAGGCAGGGTGGGGAGTGGGGGTTGCTGACCAGCCCAGAGCTGGGCTGGGGAGCCCGTTTCTCTCTGTGTTGGGAGCAGGCCTGGTGCCTCTGCTCTCCTGTCGACGGTGGGTGGCTGCGCAGGTGCAGGCAGCATCTGTGCCCTTGGCCCGCTTGGAACTTTTGTTAAAGATTAGACGTTTGAGGCCGGGCACAGTGGCTCACGCCTGTAATCCCAGCACTTTGGGAGGCCAAGGTGGGCGGATCACAAGGTCAGGAGATCGAGACCATCCTGGCTAACACGGTGAAACCCCGTCTCTTCTAAAAATACAAAAAAAATTAGCCAGGCTTGGTGGCGGGTGCCTGTAGTCCCAGCTACTCGGGAGGCTGAGGCAGGAGAATGGCGTGAACCCGGGAGGCAGAGCTTGCAGTGAGCCGAGATCGCGCCACTGCACTCCAGCCTGGGCGACAGAGCGAGACTCCGTCTCAAACAAAAAAAAAATTAGACGTTTGAATCTAATAATGTAACTCTGAAAGTCAGACTCTCCCCATTCCCCAGGGTTTGCTGGGTTTTGGTTTTGTTGACTGTTGTGTTTTTTGTTGTTGTGGGCTGCCTCTGTGCTGATGCTCAGCCTGAGGTGTCAACTGAAGACATTCTCACGTCTTTCCTGATCATCTATCTATATTTATATATATAACATATATAAATACATAGTACAGTAAATATATATGTATATACACACACACATACGTGTGTGTGTATATATATATATATATATTTTTTTTTTTTTTTTTTTTTTTTTGAGACAGAGTCTAGCTCTGTCACCCAGGCTGGAGTGCAGTGGGGCGATCTCAGCTCACTGCAAGCTCCGCCTCCCGGGTTCACGCCATTCTCCTGCCTCAGCCTCCAGAATACTGGAAGCACAGGTGTGAGCCACCACATCCAGCTAATTTTTTAAACTTTTTTTCGTAGAGACACGGTCTCCCTGTTTCCCAGGCTGGTCTCAAACTCCTGGACTCTAGCGATCCCCCCAGCTTGAGCTCCCAAATTGCTGGGATTCCTGTCGTGAGCCACCATGTCCAGTCTGTCTTTTAAAGAAGTTTAAAAATTACTCTCTAGCTGGGCAAGGTGGTTGGTGCCTGTAATCCCAGCAGTGTGGGAGGCTCTGGTGGGAGGACCACTCGAGCCCAGGAGGCTGAGGCTGCAGTGAGCCACGATAGCGGCACTGCACTGCAGCCTGGGCGACAGAGTGAGATCCTGACTCAAAAAAAAAAAAAAAGAAAAAGAAAAGAAAAAAGAAGAAAACACTTAAAGGATGACATCATTTTCGGGCGTTTCGTCCTTTGGGATTTGCCGTTTTCAGGATTTCACACCGCAGGGATTTTGATCTCTTGTGACTTCAACACTCCGGGTTCTGCTCTTCAAGACTCTGGCTGAGGTCTGCTTTAAACAGAGCCCAAACACGCAGATCTGTCGCCATCTAGGTCCCGGCTGCCCTGTGTACCCTGTGAAATGGTGCCAAACATCCGCTAGCCACAGAAAAACCGAAACCTGAGAGCTGTCGGTCCCCCAGCCCCGGCTGCCCTTCAGACGGTACCGACCGCGGCTCCCGCCGGGCTGCTGTGTGTCACTGTCGCCCAGCACACGAGCCCCTCTCCGATCCCCCGAGTTCCTCACCGAGTTCCTTCCCCCCGGAAGTCCCTCGCTCTCCTCCCCTTCTGAGTGGTGACCCCCACCCCGAAGCCGGCGAGGCACCGCGGAACCCGGCCTGCCTGCGCTACCGCCCCCTGCTGGCCAGGCCCTCTAACCAATCGCCCCGAAACCATTCACATCACCCACGTGTGCACGTTTTGTCCACATTGAGATCCCTGATCCATTTGGAGCTTATTCCTGTGAACGGTGTAATTTTTTTGGTTGGGGGGGGGGATGGCAGGGTCTCGCTCTGTCACCCAGGCTGGAGTGCAGTGGCGCCATCTCGGCTCACTGCAAGCTCCACCTCCCGGGCTCAACCAATTCTCCTGCCTCGTCCCCCTGAGTAGCTGGGATTACAGGCCCGCACCACCATGCCTGGCTAATTTTTGTATTTTTAGTACAGATGGGGTTTTTCTTTTCTTTTCTTTTGAGATGGAGTCTCACTGCTGCCCAGGCTGGAGTGCGGTGGCGCGATCTCGGCTCACTGCAACCTCCGCCTCCCGGGTTCACGCCATTCTCCTGCCTCAGCCTCCCAAGTAGCTGGGACTACAGGCGCCCGCCACCACGCCCGGCTAATTTTTTTGGTATTTTTAGTAGAGACGGGGTTTCACTGTGTTAGCAAGGATGGTCTCGATCTCCTGACCTCGTGATCCGCCTGCCTCGGCCTCCCAAAGTGCTGGGATCACAGGCGTGAGCCACCGCGCCTGGCCGAGATGGGGTTTCACCATGTTGGCCAGGCTGGTCTCGAACTCCTGATCTCAACTGATCTGCCCCCCTTGGCCTCCCAAAGTGCTGGGATTACAGGCGTGAGCCGCCACACTCGGCCTGAATGGTGTAATTTATTCATGTAAAACCATCTTGTTCAGACAGCTCACCAGTTGTCTTAGCACCTTTCATTACAAACTGCATTTTTGCCCCACTGATCTGAAATACCCACTTTATTAACTAAATTTCCATGTTGCTAGGGCTATTTCCAGATATTCCATTTTTGTCCATCTGTCTGCTTCCTGGTCATGTGTCACATACCTTAATTACAGCGGCTTTAGAGGATGCTGCAGTGTCCACAGGGAAGCATCAGTTTTGTCTCCTGGGTTTTCTTGGGCACCATCAGACGTCTGTGCCCCCACATGAACTTCAGCGTCAATCTGCATTAACTCCACAAAAAGCTTTTGGTGCTGTTGTAACTGGGATTATGTTTCATTTCTGAATTAAGAATTGGATTTTTATGATGTTGTCATCCCATCAAAGAACAAGGAATTTGCCCGTTTGTTCAAGTCTATGTGTGTCTTTCTTTTCTTTTTTTTTTTTTGAGACAGTCTTGCTCTGTCACCCAGGCTGGAGTGCAGTGGTGCGATCTTGGCTCACTGCAAGCTCCACCTCCTGAGTTCACACCATTCTCCTGTCTCAGCCTCCTGAGCAGCTGGGACTACAAGCGCCCGCCACCACACCCGGCTGATTTTTTGTATTTTTCATAGAGACGGGGTTTCACTGTGTTAGCCAGGATGGTCTCGATCTCCTGACCTCGTGATCCGCCCGCCTCAGCCTCCCAAAGTGCTGGGATTACAGGCGTGAGCCATCGCGCCTGGCCTAGAAGTTTTTAATTAGCCTGGTGTGGTGGTGTGCACCTGTAGTCTCAGCTACTTGAGAGGCTGAGGAGGAAGGATCGCTTGAGCCCTGGAGGTCGAGGCTGCAGTGAGCTGTGATCACACCACTGCACTGCCTGTGGGACAGAGCAAATCCCCGTCTAAAAAAAAAAAAAAAAAAAAGTGTTTTAAAGTTTCCTCATGGCCAGGCACGGTGCGGTGGCTCACGTCTGTAACCCCAGCATTTTGGGAGGCCGAGGCGGACAGATCATGAGGTCAGGAGTTTGAGACCAGCCAGGCCAACATGGTGAAATCCCGTCTCTACTAAAAATACAAAAATTAGCCGGGCGTGGTGGCAGGTACCTGTAATACCAGCTACTTGGGAGGCTGAGGCAGGAGAATCACTTGAACCCAGGAGGTGGAGGTTGCAGTGAGCCGAGATCATGCCACTGCACTCCAGCCTGGGTGACAGAGCGAGACTCTGTCTCAAACAAACAAACAAACAAAAAGTTTCCTCATTTAGGTTTTATACATTTCTTGATAAATTTATTTCTAAGCATTGTTTTATTGCTATTATAAATAAGTTTTCTCTACTATCATATCACCTCACTGGTTATTGGTTGTGTAGATGAAGACCATCTATTTTTTGACTGCAATTTCAGCTCCTCTTACTAAATGTTTTTACTGATTCTACAGGGCTTTCCATGTATATCATATAATGCATACAAGAGATAGTTCACTTTTTTGCAAATCTGTTTTGCCCAATTGCATTAGGTAACACTTCCAGTACACACACACACACATATAGCTACAGACACAGGCGTCCTAAGAAAGTATTCACCAATTCCTATTTTGAGTGCATCTATCAATAATAGGTACTACATTTTCCCAAAGGCTTCATCAACACCTATGGATACAATCACATGCCTTATCTTCTTAGATGGATTCACATGGTGTAGTATTTAATAGGCTTTCTAATAACTGAACCAGTTGCAGTCTTAAATTCCACTTGGTCATGGTTTATTATTTTCTCAATGTGGTTTTGTATTATTTGCTAATATTTAACATAACTAATTTGAATCAATATAATTAACACTGTAATTTTTCATTTTTGTGGTCTTTTATCACATTTTGCTTTTAACTTTTATTTATGAGATGGAGTTTTGCTCTTGTTGCCCAGGCTGGAGTGCAATGGCGCTATCTCGGCTCATTGCAACCTCCACCTCCTGGGTTCAAGAGATTCTCCTGCCTCAGCCTCCCAAGTAGCTGGGATCACAGGTGCCTGCCACCATGCCCGGCTAATTTTGTATTTTTAGTACAGACAGGGTTTCACCATGTTGCCCAGGCTGGTCTTGAACTGCTGGCCTTAAGTGAGCCAGCCACCTCAGCCTCCCAAAGTGTTGGGATTACAGGCATCAGCCACTGCACTCAACACCCTGTGGTAATTTTCTTTGTGCTGAAGTCATTTTTTCTGATGTTAAATACAGCCTCTCCACTTTATTATGTTTACATGGTACTATTAACCTATTTGCGTCATTGTATTTGAAGTGTCTTGTAGATGACATATTGATGGGTCACACTTTTTATCTGTCCTATCTTTAAATAGCATGTGTAGATCATGTTTTTTTTTTTTTTTGAGATGAAGTCTCGCTCTGTTGCCCAGGCTGGAGTGCAGTGGCACGATCTTGGCTCATTGCAACCTCCACCTCCTGGGTTCAAGTGATTCTCCTGCCTCAGGTCCTGAGTAGCTGGGACTACAGGCATGAGCCACCAAACCCGGCTAATTTTTGTATTTTTAGTAGAGACAAGGTTTTACCGTGTTGGCCAGGGTGGTCTGGAACTCCTGACCTCAAGTGATCCACCCGCCTCGGCCTCCCAAAGTGCTGGGATTACAGGCGTGAGTGCCCAGCTGATCATGTGCACTAATGTGTTTGATTATCTAGGATTCAGCTCTACCAGTTATTTTTTTTTATTTTAGACAGAGTCTTGCTGTCACCCAGGCTGGAGTACAGTGGCGCGATCTCAGCTCACTGCCACCTCCACCTCCCCGGTTCAAGTGATTCTCCTACCTCAGCCTCCCACGTAGCTCGAATTATAGGCTCCCACCATCACCCCTGGCTAACTTTGTATTTTTAGTAGAGACAGGGTTTCACTACGTTGGCCAGACTGGTCTGACTCCTGACCTCAAGTGATCCGCCCGCCTCGGTCTCCCACAGTGCTGGGATGACAGGCCTGAGCCACTGCACCTGGCCACCACTTCGTTACCTACTTGTTCTCTTTTGTTCCCAGTACTCAGTTTCCCCTTTATCACCATTCTTGCAGGCTATTTAACACTTTTTTTAGTAGTATGTTTTAATTAACATATTGGACCATTTTAGTATATCTCATTGTCCTTTTTTTTTTTAGACAGAGTCTTGCTCTGTCACCCAGGCTGGAGTGCCGTGCCACAATCTCGACTGACTGCAACCTCCACCTCCCGGGTTCAAGTGATTCTCCTGCCTCAGCCTCCTGAGAAGCTGAGATTACAGGGGCCCCCAACCACACGCAGCTAATTTTTGTATTTCTTAGTAGAGATGGGGTTTCACCATGTTGGCCAAGCTGGTCTCAAACTCCTGACCTCAAGTGATCCACCCACCTCACTCTCCCAAAGTGGTGGGATTACAGGCGTGAGCCACCACACCCAGCTGTACACTTCTTTAGTAATTAAAATATACAGACTTAGCTTTTCCAGTCCTTCTGGAATGGTATTTTGCCACTGAAATGGAGCACGGAACCTCCACGCCGTCCAGCCACGTTGCCCCTCACCTTCATGTTGTAGTTGTCTTATGTATTAAATATACATCAGTTGAAACCCCATGTGATAATTTGTGCTTTTGACAATAATATATATTTTAAAGATCTCAAGAGTAGAATGATCTGATCTATTTACTCAGGTATTTACTCTTCTATTGCTTTTCCTTTGTTCCAGGTTTCCTTAAGAGTTTCCTGTAACCATTTATTTAAACCAGGTCTGCAGGCAACTCTTTGTATTGCCTCATCGTTACTTCTGTTTCATTCCTAAAGGATATTTTGTTGGATATAGCAATCTGGGTTGGCATTTCTTTTTATTTCAGAACTTGAAAAATGCTCCTACATTTCCTGTTGGCCTCTGTGGCTTCCGACGAGAAACCCGGTCAATTGAATTTTTCTTCTGGAAGCACTGTGTCCACTTTCTCAGCCTCCTTCCAAGACTTTCACTCTGTAGCTTTCGGCAGCTTCATGGTGGCAGGGGCTTGGTTTTCTTTTCTTTCTTCTTTTTTGAGACAGAGTCTCGCTCTGTCGCCCAGGCTGGAGTGCAGTGGTACGATCTCAGCTCACTGCATGCTCTGCCTCCCGGGTTCACGCCATTCTCCTGCCTCAGCCTCCCGAGTAGCTGGGACTGCAGTCATCCGCCACCACGCCCAACTAAATTTTTGTATTTTTTTTTTTTTTTTTTTAGTAGAGACGAGGTTTCACTGTGTTGGCCAGGATGGTCATGATCTCCTGACCTAGTGATCTGCCCACCTCGGGCTCCCAAAGTGCTGGGATTACAGGCGTGAGCCACCGCCCCCGGCCTGGGCTTGGTTTTCTTTAGGTTTATCCTGTCTGGGGCTCATGGAACCTCTTCAAACTTAAGTTTTTATCTTACACCAAATATGAGAAATGTTTCATCATTATTTTTTCAAGTGGTTTTACTACATCACACTTTCTCCTTTTCTTCCAGGATTCTGAGGTCATGAATGTTAGCCATTTGGTATCATAACACTGCTCCCCAAGGCTGTTACACATATGCTAAATAATTTAAGATTATAGTCTACACTTTTGAATTTTAGGTTAATACGCTCTGGGTCTGTCAGTCCCATGGGTGATGGAGATACTGGCTCATCAGGCGAGTAACCTAGTCAGGTTCAGGAGGCAAGTTCTATTGAAACCGTGTGGGTCGTGCTTTCCATGTTGATTCCATCTTAAAGCCTACGCAGAACTGCTCATGTCTCTTCTGGGGCGAGGCTCGTCCACCTACAGAGTGGTCAACCTCACAGGCCAGCTCCTAAGGCTGATGACGTGTTTGCTGCTGCAGGACTGCCTTGAGGCCAGGGCAAGTGAATGGGAAAAAGTAAACTTTGGGATTTTTTCTCTCACAGTGTTAGCACACCTGTTTCCCACTGGTTGTGTGAAAACAGAAGTCACCATGAGGCTCCGATCTGGAGCCTAGTGGGTGCTGGTGCCAAGCTTCTGGGACCTCCAGGCCTTCAGAATTGTGAACAAAATAAACCTCTTTTCTTCATTAAACAAAAAGAGGCCTCGCAAACATTGTATGTCCATAGTGGGAAAAATGACATTAGACTCTACAGATACTGTCAACAAAAATCAACTCCAAAGGGATTAAGCAACTTGGGATAAAACATAGAAACTGTGGAAGCCAAAATAGTACAGCATATTTAAGGCCTTAGGGGAAAAGAAATTTCTGATGAAGATAAAGGAAAGGTTGTATAAATTTGAGTATCCCAAAATTAAGAAATATTTTTCCTTTTTTTTTTGAGACAGAGTCTCTCTCTGCTGCCAGGCTGGAGTGCAGTGGCGCGATCTCGGTTCACTGCAATCTGTGCTTCCCATGTTCAAGCGATTCCCCTGCCTCAGCCTCCCGAGGAGCTGGGATTACAGGCATGCACCACCACATCTAGCCAATTTTTCTATTTTTAGTAGAGATGGCGTTTCACCATGTTGGCCAGGATGGTCTTGATCTCCTGACCTTGTGATCCACCCACCTCGGCCTCCCAAAGTGTTGGGATTACAGGCCTGAGCCACCGCACCTGGCACAATCTTTTTCCTTAAGGCATCATCACAAAAGTGGAAACAGGTGAAGTGAAAACCACTACAATCTTCTAAGTCACAAGTGGTGACTCACCTCACAACAGCCTCACTATTTCTAAAAAAGAACAAAGATCAAACAAACCAGGAAAAAACAAGACCAGGTATTTCATCCAAAAAGGAAAATAGCCAGCATAAGCAAAACCATGTTCATACTATCGGTAATGAAGAGAAGTGCAAACCAACACCCCAAGGAGATGCTGTTTCACAACCACTTTGGAAAAAATGTCACTCCCTAATAAGGTTGAACGAGTAGAGAGAAAGAATAAAACTGCCCAGGAGTCAACATGGCAGTTCCTACAGATAGTTCAAGAATCCCTGGGCTGGCTAAGACCTTGTCACAGACATGTGCTTAGGTAGAGAGACTATGAGGAAAACCACACCACTGGTGGGGCCTAGACGCGGACTTGTCAAGGTGAGTGACACACACAGGTTCCTGACATGGAAAGTTTATCACTCACAGTGTCAAGAGAAGGCGGCACATCACTCCAGACAGGGCCCAAGGGGAGCTGCAGAGCTGGGCAGGAGGCAGAAGTCAGAGCCAGGGGAGGCAGAGGCCACAGGGTTTTCACAGGAAAGGCAGGACAGGGCAGGATGAAGTCTGGGGCTGGCTAGTCTGCATACTTCCAGCAGGCCCAAGGGCATACAGCATGTCCTGCTGTCTAGTGCCTCATCCTGGGCTGACTTCAGGGAGGAGAAATACTGGCTTGGTGTGGTAGTTAGAAAAAGGAAGTGGCCGGAAATAAGTACTTGCAACAGTTGAGTTGCATACGCAGCGCGAGCTGAGTTGCATACGCAGTGCGAGTTGAGTTGCATACGCAGTGCGAGCTGAGTTGCATATGCAGTGAGTTGATTTGCATATGCAGTGCGAGTTGAATTGCATATGCAGAGAGAGCTGAGTTGCATACAGTGTGGAGTTGCATACGCAGTGTGAGTTGAGTTGCATTGCATACGCAGTGCGAGCTGAGCTGCATATGCAGTGAGTTGATTTGCATACGCAGTGCGAGTTGAGTTGCATACACAGAGCAAGCTGAGTTGCATACGCAGTGCGAGTTGAGTTGCACACGCAGTGCGAGTTGTTGCACACGCAGTGCGAGTTGTTGCACACGCAGTGCGAGTTGTATATGCAGTGCGAGCTGAGTTGCATACGCAGTGAGTTGAGTTGCATATGCAGTGTGAGTTTCATACGCAGTGCGAGCTGAGTTGCATAGGCAGTGAGTTGATTCGCATACGCAGTGCGAGCTGAGTTGCATACGCAGAGCGAGCTCAGTTGCATACGCAGTGTGAGCTGAGTTGCATACGCAAAGCGAGCTGAGTTGCATACGCAGTGCGAGCTGAGTTGCATACGCAGTGCGAGCTGAGTTGCATACGCAGAGCGAGCTGTTGCATACGCAGTGCGACTTGAGTTGCATACGCAGAGCGAGCTGAGTTGCATACGCAGAGCGAGCTGAGTTGCATACGCAGAGCGAGCTGAGTTGCATACGCAGTGCGAGCTGAGTTGCATACGCAGAGCGAGCTGAGTTGCATACGCAGTGCGAGCTGAGTTGCATACGCAGTGCGAGCTGAGTTGCATACGCAGTGCGAGCTGAGTTGCATACGCAGAGCGAGCTGAGTTGCATACGCAGTGCGAGCTGAGTTGCATACGCAGAGCGAGCTGAGTTGCATACGCAGAGCGAGCTGAGTTGCATACGCAGAGCGAGCTGAGTTGCATACGCAGAGCGAGCTGAGTTGCATATGCAGTGAGTTGATTTGCATACGCAGTGCGAGTTGAGTTGCATACGCAGTGCAAGTTGATTTGCATACACGGTGTGAGTTGAGTTGCATATACAGTGTGAGGAGTTGCATATGCAGTGAGTTGATTTGCATATGCAGTGAGTTGATTTGCATATGCAGTGAGTTGATTTGTATGTGCAGTGCATGTTTCCAGCAAGTTGTTTACCATCTTTAGGAATGATCTAGCCTGAGAGGGACGGTCTAGCCCCCACAGCAAGACCCCAGGATGAAAATGTACCCTAACAACAACAACAAAAAGAACATAATTAATACAATTGGTCCTTTAATATTTTACCTTATGCTGAGGAACCCTCAGACATTGGGAGTGGAGATTTTCACACAGGAGGGCATAAGTTGCCCTAAGTGACACAGAACACGTTCTGAGAGTTAGGAAGAGAAATACAGGTATCTGCCTAACCAGTACTTGCAGTCCTGCCCATAACCCAGTTTTCCATCATGCATGGTGTCTTAGTCTGTCTGTGTTGCTACATATCTGAGGCTGTGGGTAACTTAGAAAGAGGCTTATTTGGCTCATGGTTCAGCAGGCTGTGCAAGCATAGCACTGGCATCTGACCTGCTTCTGGTGAGGACTATTTGCTGTGTCAAACAGGGCAGAGAAGGTCAAGGGCAGTGAGCCAAACCTGAGGGACGGCTTGGCTTTATCACAACCATGCTCCCGGTAACTAGTGCATTCCCCTACAAACCAATCCAGCCTTGACACAGCAAGAATGAATGGTATCCAACCATTCAGGAGGGTGCCCCCATGACCCAAACCCCCACCAGGCCCCCTCCCAGCACTGCCACACTGAGGGTCAAAGCTCAACATGAGACTTGATGAGGGCAAACCAATCACATCCACATCACAGCATATGGTATTACTCAAGAAAATCACTTTGAAATGTTGGGGGTCCAATGATAATATCCTTGAGGAGTTATAAAGGTGATAAAGGGATGAGTTTGACAATTATCAGGATGGCAGGTCTGTAGTTCTGCTGCAGGAGGGTATGAAGCAAACAGTTAGTATGTGTAAAGAAGAGGCTCTGTGTGAAGCCAAGTCAAGGGAGTAAGGAGATGAGATGGAAAGCTGCAGCGGAGGAGAAGGCACTGAGGAGACAGTGGCCTTCCCAGAGGCTGATAGGAGGCGGGCGCCTCCTGGCGAAATGAAACATTTTGGTATCAATTATCGAGACTTCACAGACATTACTAACTCCTACCAGATTTTCCTACAGGCAAGGGGTGCAGGGCTGTGGGTTTTGGTTGAGATTACACCAGGATTACGGGTTAGCGGACAGCAAGCTCAGCTCATCACAGAATCTCAAATATCGAATTTGTGCCTTAGGAACCCCAGTCCATGGGCATCGCTGCTGAGGAGGTTCTGAAGAAGTGCGTGAAGTCACCTCCAGTGAAGGGAGGGGGAGTCGTCGGAGGGGTAGTCATCTTAATTGAGGTCTGGGCTGGGGTGATGTCTCCACCAGCAGTGGGCATATCAGGCAGGGTGGTGTCTGGGCTACCGCCTACTCAGGATGCTGTCACTAGGAGTCTGAGCACCAGGATGATGCAGTCCTGGCGTCACCTGTGACCCACAAGTTCTGGACTCAGGCAACTGTGAGTCAGTTCTAGCAGAGACCTGCAGGACTTATTTCAGCCAATCAGGATGTCACCTGAGACCAGTCCAGGAGCCGCTACAACCCCACAAGCTGGTTCCCGCTAATCTGATGACCTTTAGTGTCAATGCCAACAATTAAAGGTGGCAACAGATGAGCTAAATAGCCACACTCAATCCCACAAGAGAAACATGGCACAACCCACTCCTCTCCACAACAAACACGTAACATGAAGGCGCATGGCTCTGTCCATCCAGAATTTCAAACACGTGACATGAAGGTGCACGGGTCTGTCCATCCAGGATTTCAAACATGTGACAGGAAGGTGCACGGGTCTGTCCATCCAGAATTTTAAACACGTAACATGAAGGTGCATGGGTCTGTCCATCCAGAATTTCAAACACGTGACATGAAGGTGGACAGGTCTGTCCATCCAGGATTTCAAACACGTAATATGAAGGTGCACGGGTCTGTCCATCCAGGATTTATTGTTCACCTCGTTGTAGATTACCTTTATACCGTGGGGATTCAACACCACAGAAACAGTCACCAAGCAGCTGCTGCCCTGATGGCCACAAAAAACATAACCCAGGATTGCTGCAGCCAGAGGACACACATTCGTGTCACTCACACGAAGTCTTGCTCTGCCGCTGTGTGTGTTTAAGGGCCTCATCCAGGAAGCGCCAGTGACAGTGCCAAGCGCCACGGAACATCAGGACCAGCCGTGTCCCTGGTCTGTTTTCATGGTACACAAAGGAGCAGCACACACACAAGCAGCAGCTGCCCCAGGAGTGCCGGATTGCAGCAGCTGCCAGGACCGCTCTGCATGCTGTGAAGAGGATCTGGAGGTCAACAGGGACACTCAGGGCTCTCACCCATCCGGCACTGCCTGAGGTACAGGAATTCCCTCCTCCCCACGTGGGGGGTGGTGGTTCTCCCTCCACGGTCATGAAACGGGGGCATCTCAGGGTACTGACCTTGCCCCTCTCCACTCTGCCTCTCCTTGCACCCTGGTGTTTTATCTGAAGGGATCAGGTATGGGAGAGGAACAAGGGCATTTTCATAAAATGTAGAGCTGTGTTATGCCCCAACATTGGCCAGTGTGGGACCCTACAGGTGGGTCATGCCTAAGAGCATGACTAACCAACCAGAGCCTACACTGCTCATACAGGATCCCATCGGGATACTTAAGACTAACCAACCAGAGCCTACACTGCTCACACAGGATCACATCTGGATCCTCAAGACTAACCAACCAGAGCCTACACTGCTCACAGAATCACATCTGGATCCTCAAGACTCACCAACCAGAGCCTACGCTGCTCACACAGGATCACATCTGGATCCTCAAGACTAACCAACCAGAGCCTACACTGCTCATAGAATCACATCTGGATCCTCAAGACTCACCAACCAGAGCCTACGCTGCTCACACAGGATCACATCTGGATCCTCAAGACTAACCAACCAGAGCCTACGCTGCTCACAGAATCACATCTGGATCCTCAAGACTAACCAACCAGAGCCTACACTGCTCACACAGGATCACATCTGGATCCTCAAGACTAACCAACCAGAGCCTACACTGCTCACAGAATCACATCTGGATCCTCAAGACTAACCAACCAGAGCCTACAGTGCTCACACAAGATCACATCTGGATCCTGAAGACTAACCAACCAGAGCCTACACTACTCACAGAATCACATCTGGATCCTCAAGACTAACCAACCAGAGCCTACGCTGCTCAAAGAATCACATCTGTATCCTCAAAACTAACCAACCAGAGCCTACGCTGCTCACACAGAATCACATCTGGATCCTCAAGACTAACCAACCAGAGCCTACACTGCTCACACAGGATCACATCTGAGTCCTCAAGGCCTACTGTTAGCCAGGCTGCGACTTGGACACTGTAGCAACCAGACTGGAGGATTTCTACAGGGAACAGAGTCCTCACTCCAAGAATGATCAGTGCAGCATCATAAAGATTCAAAATACGTCTATAGAACCCCCAGAAAGACATGTCTCAAGTTAGCCCACAAGGTTTTAGAACACAGGGAAGCGACTGCTATCTTCCATACATTCACAACACTTCAAGTGTCAATCACCACGTTTACTAAAGGGTGAGGAAAGATGTAATGTAAAAAATGACTTCCCAACAATTCTCACCCTCCTAAGGTTTTTCTTCATTGTGAGATCACAAGGGATCATCAAAGTACTGAGCAGAACAGCAACAACGCTGCTGCATATCACACATCAATAGAGTTCTCTCCACTGGATACCATCCATATTCAGCAAGACCTCAGAGAACACTGAGGGCTTTCTCTGTGTCTGCTGCATAGGGCTCCAGGGTGAGTTCCTGCCTGCCGGGTTGTGATGAGATGCTGATTGCCTGGCCACATTCCTCAAGTCATGGGCATCTGGAGAACGAGAGGTCTTTCATGTCTTCAATGTGAATGAGTGTAGCTGACAGCTTCCCCACATTCTTTACATTATTAAGGTTTCTCATCAGTGTGAATTTGAGTGTGATGGTTAAGGCATGAGGAATTCTTAAAAGATTTTCCACAGTCCTTACATACAAAAAGCTGCTCTTCAGTGTAAGTTTTTAAATGTTCTTTTAGTAGATAAAACCTATTGTATGCTTTCCCACATTCCTTACATTTATAGGGTTTCTGCCCAGTGTGAATTCTTCCATGTTTACGCAGGTGAGAGGAGGCACGGAAGGCTTTCCCACACTCATTACATATATAAGGTTTCTCTCCTGTGTGAGTCCTTCTGTGTTCGATAAGGTGTGAGGAGGAAGCAAAGGCTTTCCCACACTCCTTACATATGTAGGGTTTCTCGCCGGTGTGGGTTCTTATGTGCACGATAAGGTGTGAGGATGTGGTGAAGGCCTTTCCGCATACTTTACATTCATAAGGCTTCTCTCCAGTGTGAGTTCGTATGTGCTCGGTTAGGCTCGAAGAAACAGTGAAGGTTTTCCCACAGTCCTTACATTCATAAGGTTTTATTCCAGTGTGAATCTGAATGTGCTTATTCAGGCACGAGGAATTTCTGAAGGATTTCCTGCATACCGTACATATAAAGGGCTTCTCCTCTGTGTGAGTTTTCACATGCTCATTCAGTAGATAAACCCTATTGTAGGCTTTCCCACAGTCCTTACATTCATAGGGCTTCTCCCCGGTGTGTGTCCGCATGTGTTTAGTGAGGCCTGAGCGCCCTGTGAAGGCTTTGCCACACTGCTTACATTCGTAGGGTTTCTCTCCGGTATGGATTCTCGTGTGCTCAGTCAGGCTTGAAGAAACAGTGAAGGATTTCCCACAATCTTTACATTCATACGGTTTCTCTCCAGTGTGAGTCCTTACATGCTCGGTAAGACCCGAGGACGTACAGAAGGCTTTCCCGCAGTCCTTACACGTGTATGGCTTCTCGCCCGTGTGTGTTCGTACGTGTCTAGTAAGGCCACAGCGCACAGTGAAGGCCTTCCCACAGTAGCTGCATGTATAGGGTTTTATTCCAGTGTGAATTCGAACATGATTATTAAGGCATGAGGAATTTCTAAAATATTTTCCGCAAACCACACATGCAAAGGGCTTCTCCCTCGTGTGAGTTTTTCCATGCTCATTCAGTAGATAAAACCCACCGCAGGCTTTCCCACAGTCCTTACATTCATAAGGCTTCTGTCCAGGGTCTGTTTGGACGTGTCTAGAAAGACCTGAGAGTCCAGTGAAGGCTTTTCCGCATTCTTTACATTCACAGGGTTTCTCTGCAGCATGAATTCTTACATGTTGAGTTAGGCTGGAAGCAACAGGGGAGGCTTTTCCACATTCTTCCAATTCACAGGGCTTCTCCCCAGTGTGGACTTGCACACGACCAGTAAGGTAGGCAGTGTACCTAAAGGCCTTCCCACATTCCCTACATACGTGGGGATTCCTGACGGCATGCATTTCAACAGGTGTGGCACAGCCCATGGAGTGAGTTAGAGCTTTCCCACACAGCTTCCATTTCCATGTTCCTTCTCTGTTGTGACTTCCCGCACGTGCCTGAAGGTATGACTGATTAAGGAACACTTCCCCACAGTTGCTGCAGTCAAGAGATCTGTCCCGAGCGCATGCTTGCTGGGAAACAACATTTGGAGTAGAGCTGAAGGCTTTTCCACACTGACCCAACACGGAAAATTGCTCTCCAATTTTGAACAAGGTTTTCTGGCATGGAATAAAAAAGTCTCTTTCATAATGATTAGACACACAACTGTCTCCTGTATTTTGAGTTCTCATGTGTGTGCTGAGGCCTGAGTGTTCACTGAAAGCTTCTCCACACTGCGTGCGGTCACAGAGCTGCCCTCCATTGTGGCTTCTTGCCTGTTGGTGAAGAATGAGTGGTGGTCAGGGGGTTACTGAGGCTGATTCATAGATCTCACCCAGCTGAAGACAGAGTATGACGATGATGATTACGATTTTTGCCATTTTCATAACATGCAAGCAGCTCCTGCCCTGTAGATGTCTTTCAAGTCAAATGAGGAGCCCCACTGCAAGAATCCTGTGCCATCAGGACGGGCGCAGCAGCTCATGCCTGTAATCCCAGAACTTTGGGAGGCCGAGGCGGGCAGATCACCTGAGGTCGGGAGTTCAAGACCAGCCTGACCAACATGGAGAAACCCCGTCTCTATTAAAAATACAAAATTAACCAGGCATGGTGGCGCATGCCTGTAATCCCAGCTACTCAGGAGGCTGAGGCAGAAGAATGGCTTGAACCAGGGAGGCAGAGGTTGCGGCGAGCTGAGATTGCGCCGTTGCATTCCAGCCTGGGCAACAAGAGCAAAACTTCATGTCAAAAAAAAAGAATCGGCCAGGCACAGTGGCTCACGCCTGTAATCCCAGTACTTTGGGAGGCTGAGGTGGGAGGATCACAAGGTCAAGAGATCGAGACCATCCTGGCCAACATGGTGAAACCCCGTCTCTAGTAAAAATACACAAATTAGCTGGGTGTGGTGGCACATGCCTCTAGTTCCAGCTACTTGGGAGGCTGAGGCAGGACAATCACTTGAATCCAGGAGGCGGAGGTTGCAGTGAGCCAAGATCGTGCCACTGCGCTCCAGCCTGGTGACGGAGTGAGACTTCATCTCAAAAAAAAAAACAGAATCCTGCGCCATCTGCTCTAACTTCGAAAAGTCTGTGCGCACAAAACAGCTCTGCGATCTCAAGACCTCGCCACGTGCGCTGATGTGTGTCTGAAGCACCAAGTTTCAAGACAGGATGAGGTCCTCCCAAACTCCGCACATTCAGAGTGTTCTCTACAGACAACCCCTGCCTGAGTGAATCCTGCTTCTCTAAATTCTCTCAATTTTGCTCATTTTCTTTAGTGGAATTCCCAATCTTTTATGAGTGTGATAAATAAAAAAATCTCTCTTGTTAATCTTACCATCTGTGTCTCATTTGATGCTCTGAACCAAGATCCATCCTGCCGAAGTGCTGGCCCTTTGGTTTTAAGTCGCCATTCTGAAAAGAAAAAAAAATGACCTAAAAACGTTCAAACTCATTGGTATTTGTTTTCATATAAGACATGGCAGAAAAAAAAATAAAGCAAAGATAGATTTAAGGAGTTTGGCTATGTGTAAAATTTGGAATCATAGGAACTGGGAGTCATAATTTAGAAGATTTTAAAATACATTTGGTCCATAAAAAAGAAATGTGAGGTGAACAGAAACAATATTATCAATGAAAGAAAGCAGAAAAGAGCTGGACAAAGGGCTTACATTCAAAACACAAACTTGGCCAGGCGTGGCAGCACGCACCTGTAATCCCAGCTACTCAGGAGGCTGAGGCAGAAGAACTGAGTGAACCCAGGAGGCCGAGTTTGCAGTGAGCCAAGATTGTGCCACTGCACTCCAGCCTGGGCAACAGAGCAAGACTCTGTCTCAAAAAAAAAAAAAAAAAAAACCCACAAACTGAAAGAACAAAACAGCAGGTTTTTTATGAGATCACAAGAAAGGGAAAATCCAGATCAGATGGAAAATAAGGAATTACGGGAAGCTCAGGATACCCAGAGCTTTTGAGTCCAACAGCCTCATGTTCTGTGCCAGAATGCATCTTAAAACGTGCACTCAGGATCCTTCCACAGCCGCTAAACTCGACACTCAGGATCCTCCCACAGCCGCTAAACTTGACACAATCCTTCCATAGCCGCTAAACTTGACACTCAGGATCCTCCCACAGCTGCTAAACTTGACATCGACCAGGCGTGCTCTTCACACTTACTCACCTTGGAGAACTGCTCTCCGCCCTGCCCTCAACTCCTCTTCCTGCTCCAGCCAATAGATCACACTGGGTTTGAACAGGTGATGTCCTGTACACAGGGAAAGAGACATCGATGGAAGAGGCTCAGGCAGGGGATGACAAACCTACCCGTGAACAGGAACTACATTTCCTTTTTTTTTTATTTTTTGAGACAGTGTCTCGCGCTGTTGCCCAGGCTGGAGTGCAGTGGTGCAATCTCGGCTCACTGCAACGTCTGCCTCCTGGGTTCAAGTGATTCTCTTGCCTCAGCCTCCTAAGTAGCTGGGACTATAGGTGCCCGCCACCACGCCTGGCTAGTTTTTTGTATTTTTAGTAGAGATGGGGTTTCACCGTGTTGGTCAGAATGGTCTCAATCTCCTGACCTCGTGATCCGCCCACCCCGGCCTCTCAAAAGTGCTAGGATTACAGGCATGAGCCACTGCGTCCAGCGTCCCAGAGTGCTGGGATTACAGGCGTGGCCACCACACCCTGCCTCCCAGAGTGCTGGGATTACAGGCGTGGCCACCACACCCTGCCTCCCAGAGTGTTGGGATTACAGGCGTGAGCCACTGCACCCAGCCTCCCAGAGTGCTGGGATTACAGCCCTGAGCCACTGCACCCAGCCTCCCAGAGTGCTTGGATTACAGGCATGAGCCACCGCGCCCGGCCAGGAACTACGTTTGTTTTTTTTTTTGAGACGGAGTCTCGCTCTGTCACTCAGGCTGGAGTGCAGTGGCACGATCTCGGCTCACTGCAAGCTCCGCCTCTTGGGTTCAAGTGATTCTCCTGCCTCAGCCTCCCAAGTAGCTGGGACTACAGGCGCCCGCCACCATGCCCAGCTTTTTTGTATTTTTAGTAGAGATGGGGTTTCACTGTGTTAGCCAGGACAGTCTCAATCTCCTGAATTCGTGATCTGCCCGCCCCGGCCTCCCAAAGTGCTAGGATTACAGGCGTGAGCCACCACGCCCGGCCAGGAACTACATTTTTTTTTTGAGATGGAGTCTCGCTCTGTCACCCAGGCTGGAGTGCAGTGGTGTGCCAGGAACTACATTTCTAAAGAATGCAGTGAAATTGTTTCAAAAGGGCTCTCGGTGCAAATACTCCATCCTTCTGCGCCCCAAAGAAACTGGTTATCTCTGATTCCTGAAGCCCACATTCAGGCTTAAATATACATGTAAAAACCACAAAGACTCTTACTCAAATAGGAAATAATAGAAGTGCAAAAAGAGATCTTCATTCACTTGGGAAACTACTACCCAGTGGTTCTCAGTGTTAGAGTGAATTGGCATCATCGGGAGGGCTTGTTACAGCAGAGATGACAGGCCCACCCCCAGGAGACATTCTGATCCAATGTGTCACAGGTGAAGCCTCAGAATGCATGTTTCTAGAGGAGTGACGGTGATGCTCATGACCCCAGGACCACATTCTGGAAACGACCACACTAGCATCAAGCCCATTAGCGCAGCCGTTATATCTGTTACTTCCCATGGTACTCAGCTTTGCCGTCACCAACCCTGGAACACAGTAAGGACACATCAAGTATTGGTTCCACAGAAGTTGCAAAGGACGGTGGCAGCCTCACCTACTGAGGCCAGGTTCTCGTAGTTTTCCAGCATCACATCTCTGTAGAGGTCTCTCTGAGATGGGTCCAGTAAAGTCCATTCCTCCTGGGTGAAGTCCACAGCCACGTCGTCAAAGGTCACCGTGTCCTAAATCATCACACATGACGGTTGGAGCCTTCCAACGTGTCCATCGGTATTCACTGGAGAATGAGGAGGCGGGGCCCTACGCCTATGGGACTGTGAGGCCTCCTACTGTCTACCCCATGGCCCAGTGGTCCCGGGAACCCTTCTCTGCCCGCACACACGCCCTGTCGCGCTCCTCCAGTCACGCGGCCGCAACGACACCTCTAACATGTGAGCTTCTCTCACCACGCTCACTGGGCGCTCCCCTCGCCTTATGTCCCTCTCCTGAGCACACTACAAACAAGTGATAACTCGTGATGTGGAAATAAGTTCCCAGAGAGGATACCTTCCCCTTCCTTACCATGTGTCAGAGCACTCAGCAAAGTACGAAACACGCATTTGGCACAAGGGTGAAAATAATGAGTAATGTTGTGGCCGGGTGCAGTGGCGCAAGCCTGTAATCCCAGCCCTTTGGGAGGCCAAAGCGGGTGGATCACTTGAGATCAGCAGTTCAAGACCAGCCTGGCCAACATGGCAAAACCCCGTCTCTACTAAAAATACAAAAATTAGCCAGGCATGCTGGTGGGCACTTGTAATCCCAGCTACTTGGGAGGCTGAGGCAGGAGAATTGCTTGAACCTGGGAGGCGGAGATTGCAGTGAGCCGAGATTGGGCCATTGCTCTCCAGCCTGGGCGACAAAGCGAGACTCCATCTCAAAAAAAAAAAGTAACACTGAAATACGGGGAGGATTTTCACAGTAACACCTGACCAGCCAGGCTCTTCTCCCTGGGGGCGTTCAACTAGGGACTCAGTCCTTGAGTGAGGCTGTGCAGACAAGTCTGCTCAGACAGAAACTTGTCTATCTGCTGAATACCAGTATGTTATTTTAAGAAAAATACAGTTTTGGCATACCTGGTAACAATTTATCAGCCAGCCAGCCACCATCCCTGCTGCCTGTGTCTGTTCTTCATGAAGGCAGACTGAGTCCCTAGAAACATGACCTCCTAAAAAACAAAGAAGGCAAGAAGGCATGAGAACCCAGAGCTGACCCTAATTCCATGCTCATGGACCCGGAAGTCATTCCATCCTAGCAGGAAATTATCCCGTACTCCTGCACACTCAGGAAAACACACACACACAGATATACAGTGTCAGGGAATTCCCACATACACCTCCACACTCAGGAAAACACACACACAAAGCCATACAGTGCCTCAGGAAAACACACACACACACACAGCCATACACTTCCTCAGGAAAACACACACACACACAGCCACACACTGCCTCAGGAACACACACACACACACACACAGTCATACAGAGCGAGGGAACTCCCACGTAATCTTGCACACTCAGGAAAACACACACACAGCCATACACTGCCTCAGGAACACACACACACAGTCATACAGAGCGAGGGAACTCCCACGTAATCTTGCACACTCAGGAAAACACACACACAGCCATACAGTGCCTCAGGAAAACACACACACACAGCCATAAACTGCCTCAGGAAAATACACACACACACACACACACACACACGCACAGCCATACATTGCCTCAGGAAAACACACACAGACACACACACAGCCATACAGTGCCAGGGTAGTCTATCTCGCTTGGTGACACAAAATGTTTGTGAGCTATGCTGCCCGTCAAGAAATGGTAAAAGGCTCCTATTGCAGATATGGAATGGTACGCCTTGAGGAACGTGACTCTTCATTTGCCCGTGGTGAGAAAACTCATGAAGGAGTTTACACATCATCCCTCCCCAAAGCACACACCCTGGGGCTGACTTACAGGTCAGCGTTCTCTGGCTCACTCCAGCAGCTGCAATAGGAACCCGGAGCGTGACTACTCAGGCCCCGTCCATGGGACTCACACTGTGTATCAGGACCTAGAGCAGAGGCTCTGAGAAGGAGCCCCACCAGGACTTACCGTGGGCCAGGTCAGGGGCTGCCATCCTGGGAGGCTGACGGAAGCGTCTGGATGCTCCTTTCCTGAAGCCAAGGCCACTGCAGGGCAGCTTGTGAATCTATGTGGAAGGTGCAGTCTCCATTCCTCCTGACCCACGGATGGTTGGATCCCTATTTCCTAGCAATCATGATGAAGAAGCATTACTTCCCAGTTATCAAACCTCACGCATTAGCTTGTTTCTGCAGATGACATATGTGAAAGCCACTATATCCACTTTACTCTCTTGAGGACTAGTAATATCCACGTCACCTACTGAAGAGCAGCATATAGGTCAGAAGACACAGCAGAAGCCTTATTTAATTATCAGAACAGCCATTCACAGATTTCACCTGTGTTTATACCTAAAACAGCCTGGATTCAGATAACATGAACTGGTCCACATCATCCACTTAGGAAGTGGTGAACCACGACGGTTAGCTGGTACAGGTTCGACCATCTTGTCACAGGTTTTGTTTGCTTTTGAGATGGAGTCTCGCTGTCACCCAGGCTGGAGTGCAGTGGTGCGATCTCGGCTCACTGCAACCTCTGCCTCCCGGGTTCAAGCAATTCTTCTGCCTCAGCCTCCCAAGTAGCTGGGACTACAGGCGCGTGCCACCACGCCCAGCTAATTTTTTTGTATTTTTAGTAGAGGTGGGGTTTCACCATGTTAGCCAGGATGGTCTTGATCTCCTGACCTCGTGATCCGCCCACCTCGGCCTCCCAAAGTGCTGGGATTACAGGCGTGAGCCACCGTGCCCTGCCCCGGTCTCGTCAGTTTGTACTCCTGAGTCTGCCGTCACTCCCCAGCAGGACAAAGGTAGGTCTAGAGTTGTACTTTCTTATTCTACCGATGAGGTGACTAAAACAGTAAAGTTTCACATGTCAGAAAAACATGTCCATTCTCCTTGTATAAACTGTACTTACTACTAGGTGTCTGAAACAGGGCGGGGGCGAGGTCTTTGGGCTAAAAGACCCACAAATGTGTTGAGTTTGTCACCTGCACAGGCTCTTTTCCCTCCTTCAAAAAGGGATGTAATATTCAGTTCTCCACCTTAACATCATCCCCAGACGACCTGACCCTCAGACTGCACTCATACACTATGTTGACATGAGGCTGGTTGCATACAGTGAACAGGAAATGAACACATTTTAGATACCTTCATATGAAATATACACAACAGAGAGCTTGTGATTCAGGGGCCATAGTTTCTACGAGTTCAGTAGCCTGGATTACATAAAGACATCCCCTCCAATATGCACCTCCAAGTTACTGCACCTCATGACACCTATAACCAAAAAAGAGGCACAACACTCTGCAGATCTTTTAATTTTAGGGGCAACGTATATAACAGCGTTAACGCTCTACACAGTGGCCTGTAAGGCTGCCAGTGCCAAGTGTGGATCACTGCACGTTCAGGGTGCAGGACAAGCTTCTGAGGCACTTGGTGGAAAGGACCCAGCAGACCCACTGACACAGCGTCCATGGTAAACAGGATGCCGCTGGATGCCTCTGGCAAGTACTGATAAGACTCAGAGCACAACCCTCTGGGATTTCAGAGTAAATCTACACCCTCTAAACGGTCGTCTATGCAGCTGACCACTTACCTTTTCAGAAATAGGCTGGGGCTTGGAACCAGGACAGAGTAGAGAAGGAACAGCTAACATGGGACATGAGGTGACTAAGGCTGAACTCAGCCGTCTGAGACCTCGTGGACCCAAAGGCATAAGGTGCTTACTATCCGCCCTTTGCCAGCCTCTCCTCTGAATTCAATTACAAGTTCATAGGAAGCAGCAAGAAATGGAGGAATATTTAAACGTATCACGAGAAAACAATACCAAAGTCAATATGATAGAGAAACCACAGGGGTTGTTCTAGGTGAAAAGACATAAACGATGGGAACAGATAAACCTTGAAGGGCTCTTAGTCCCCAAAATACCCAACAGCGCAATGTTGGAAAAATGTTGAGAATCCTAGATATTACACAAAGTAGACAGTGGATGACCTCCTTCTTCTTATTATTTTTTGAGACGGAGTTTTGCTCTTGTTGCCCAGGCTGGAGTGCAATGGCACGATCTTGGCTCACCGCAACCTCTGCCACCCAGGTTCAAGCGATTCTCCTGCCTCAGCCTCCCGACTAGCTGGGATTACAGGCATGCGCCACCATGCAAGGCTAATTTTGTACTTTTAGTAGAGACGGGATTTCTCCATGTTAGTCAGGCTGGTCTTGAACTCCCGACCTCAGATGATCCACCCGCCTCGGCCTCCCAAAGTGCTAGAATTACAGGCGTGAGCCACTGTGCCCAGCGGACCTTATTATTTTTAATTATTATTATTATTTTTTGAGACGGAGTCTCGCTCTGTGGACCAGGCTGGAGCGCAGTGGCGCCATCTCGGCTCACTGCAAGCTCCGCCTCCCGGGTTCACGCCATTCTCCTGCCTCAGCCTCCAGAGTAGCTGGACTACAGGACCCGCCACCACGCCCGGCTAATTTTTTGTATTTTTAGTAGAGACGGGGTTTCACCGTGTTAGCCAGGATGGTGTCGGTCTCCTGACCTCGTGATCCACCCGCCTCGGCCTCCCAGAGTGCTGGGATGACAGGCGTGAGCCACCGCGCCCGGCCTATTTTTAATTTTCTTAGATGAAATACTAATATTGTGGTTTCAGTAGGATAATGTCCTTATCCTTAATAGACGCTTTACCAAGTATTTAAAGGTTAAGTATCATGTGTGCAGTTTATTTTCAACTTACTTACACTCAAATAATAGTTCACCATAAGGTTTATTGGGGGAGAGAGAAAACATGGCCCAAAGCTAAAAAGGAGTAAAACGATTGCAGTGCATATTCCTTGTAGCAGATGTTCATATTTTTATTAGATTCAGATTTTCTAAAGCAAAACGTGAGAAAAAATACAGTTAGTCGAAACACACTGTTCACCGTGGATTCGATTACTCCAAGACCAGCGGGATAACGGCCGCATCCCTCCTCCCCCGAGGGCCGGGCCTGGAAGTCCCGGCGGCGAGGGACGCGCGCTCCCGCTGGCCCCCACGGGCTAACTTTCACAGCGAGCTGCACGCCCGGGGCGCTCAGGGGTCTACCTTACGCTTCGGTCCCAACACAATGTGCCAGAAACAAATAAAAAACGTCAAAGCCGAAGCCAGATTCTCACAGAAACACGCCCTGTTCAAAGTGAAGGAAGCAGAGGGCCCCTCTCTCACCAGCTCCGCGGAATGGAAGCGCTGCCCGGGTCCACCGCGAGCGGCGGCGACTTTCCCTTCTGGAAGCGGTGCCGGGGGCGCAAGGCGCGAGGCAGGCGGGCGGGCGACCACTCCCGGACCAGCTTCCCCGCGGACAGCCCGAGGACACGCGCGGAACTCTCCGGCGCCAGCACGCACCGCCGCAAGAACCGGATCAGCTGTAAGACAGGCGGAGGCGGGGCCGGCGCCGGAAGAGGTGCCGGCGCGTCTTTGGCGTCACTTCCGCCTCCAGCCTCCGGGCGGAAGCTTTGGTCTACGGTGCGGAGAGGTAGTAGTTTCTTCCGCGAGGGTGCGGGAGGGCCCCGGGGCGCCCTTGGGAACCGGGCTGGAGGCAGAGACAGGCCCGGAGGACCAGGCGGACGTACGGATCAGGCCTCTGGACCCAACTGCGGAGCCGGAACAGACCAGGAGGGCGAGGTTGGGCGGGTACAGCCAGGAAGTGCTCGTCGCGAGCGCGGCCCGCGGTTCGGCCACAGCGAGAAGCCCGCGGGTGTCGGGAGTGCTCGGTCTTCTCTCGATCTCTGCAGGGAGTCACTGGCCCCGTTCCTTTTTATCTGTCTGAACATCACGCCGAACTCTTTAACAGTTGATTCCATTGCATTTTCAATGTAGTATTTTTTTTTCCGTAAATGTTCATCTATTTTTCGCTTCAAATATGCGTTTCTGTTATTTTTCTAATGTACCGTAGGGGCCAAGACCACCTATACTACGTTGCAAAATAGCACTGATACCAGGGGTTCTCCCAAGGTTCATTCAGAAATGTCACATGATTCCAGTAACAATACGAAAAGGGTTTTTTTTTGGAGCCAGGCATACTGATCCTGGAGTTCACATGGAGGAACAAATGTCTCATAACGAAGACGACGCGGACAAACAAAAGCGCAATGCCCGACAGATACGAAAACAGCCTCTGTCATTAAAACTGTGTGCTACTGACACATGAACAGGAAACAAATGGAATATCCAGACATCAACCCAGTAACATGGAAATTTGGTTCATAAACATAATTTCAGAGCGGTGGAACAAATATGCAGTTTATAATGAAAGGTGCTAAGACAAATGGTTAGCCGTCTGAGAAATGATGAAATTAATTCTGGACCTCACAGGGATAAACTCCAAACGGATCAGGAGTCTAAATGTGAAAAACAAAACAAAACCACATGTCAAGTGTTCACGTGAGTTCGTGGCTGATTAAGAAACAAGATGTGCCCAGGAGGTGGCAGTGGCGCACAAGCTGTGACAGGTTGGAGGGTGAGGGAGTCTCACGCACCATGAGATTATCCACAGGCTTCGAATTGGGGGTCACTACTCAGAAAAGAGAAAAAAATGGGCTTGGGAGGGGGGGCGCGCAGAGAACTCCCAGAGAAGAAGGAGATCAGACAGGGGGAGGGCTGATGTGACTAGATCACCTTTCTCAGCAGCCTGACAGGTGTCTGAGTCACAAAGCTCTGAAGGGCAGCAACGGCTTGCAGTCTTTAGAGCCCTCGGATTTATCTTATCTATGGCTAGCAGAGATTGGACACAATTTCACGAAGTATACAAAGCAACCACATGCTAAATGATTCAACACTATGCGTGTTTGGGATGTGTTTTATTTATTATTTATTAATTTTGAGACGGAGTCTCCCTCTATCGTCCAGGCTGGAGTGCAGTGGCACGATCTTGGCTCACTGCAACCTCCGCCTCCCAGGTTCCAGCTATTCTCCTGCCTCAGCCTCCCAAGTAGCTGGGATTACAGGTGCCCACCTTGTAATTTTTAGTAGAGATGGGGTTTCACCATGTTGGCCAGGCTGGTCTCAAACTTCTGACCTCAGGTGATCCGCCCGCCTCGGCCTCCCAAAGTGCTGGGATTACAGACGTGAGCCACTGCAGCCACCGTGCCTGGCCTTGGGATATGTTTTTTTTTTAATTTTGTTTTGTTTTTTTGAGACGGAGTCTTGCTCTATGTCGACCAGGCTGGAGTGCAGGGGTGCAGTCTCGGCTCACCGCAACCTCTGCCTCCCAGGTTCAAGCGATTCTCCTGCCTCAGCCTCCAGAGTAGCTGGGATTACAGGCACGTGCCACCAAGCCCAGCTAATTTTTGTATTTTTAGTAGAGATGGGGTTTCACCATGTTAGCCAGGATGGTATCTATCTCTTGACCTCGTAATCCTCCTGCCTCAGCCTCCTAGACTGCTGAGATTGCAGGCGTGAGCCACCGCACGGATATGTTTTAAGTAACTGAATGTATTAAAAGTTGACTTTGGCACCAGCAGGCTATTGTGAATAATGTTGCTATGACCATCGTGTGCAAAAATATCCGGGACCCTTGTTCTCAGCACTTTTGGATACATATGCAGAAGTGGAATGGCCGGGTCACATGATAATTCTGTCTGATGTTTTCAGAAACCACTGTCCTGTTTTCCAGAGCTGCTGCACCATTTTGTATTCCCATGAGCAGGTGCACAAGGTTCCAACTTTACCACATCCAGCCAACAGTTAACCTCCTATTTAATGGCTAAGAGCCATCACCACCGGGGTAACGTGATCTCACTGTGGCTTTTGTTTTCATTTCCCTAACGTTTAGTTATGTTGATCATCTTTTCATGTTCTTATTGGCCATCTGTTATCTTCTTTATTACAAGTCCTTTTTTGAATTAAATTGGTTTTGTTGTTATTCTTGAGTTATAGGAGTTCTTAATAAACTGAATATTAATCCTTAATCAAACACATGAGTTGCAAATATTTCCTCCCATTCTGTGGGTTTCCTTTTCACTCTCATGATTGTCCTTGGATGCACAAAATTTGTAATATTGATGTAGTCCAATTCATCTAGTTTTCTTCAGTTGCCTGTGTGGGTGATTTCATAACCAAGAAATCATTTCCAATTCCAGTGCCATGAAGTTTTTTCTCTATGTTTTCTTCTAAGAGTTTTATACATTAGCACTTACATTTAGGTTTTTGATTCATTTTGAATTAATTTTTATATGTGGTATAAAGTAATGGTCCAGCTCCACTGTTCTGCATGTAGATATCCAGTTTTCTCCAGCACCATTTCTCCCCCAGGCTCTATTGAGGTACAACTGACAGATTTAAAAAAATCATATATACTTAAGATGTGCAATGTGATGATTTGATATATGCACACACTGTGAAATGACCATGATGAAACAGATCCATCCCCTCACCTAGGCACCTTCTTTTGAGTGTGTGGTGAAAATAGTTAAGATCTACTATCTTAGCAAATTCCAATCATCATACAGTACAGTATTATTAACTAAAATCGCCATGCTATACATTACATCCCAGATCTTACTCATCCTTTAACTTAAAGTTTGTACCATTTGACCAACATCTCCCCATTCCTTCCACCAACCCCATCCTCTGGCACTCAACATTGTACTCTCTGCTTCTAGGAGTTCAGCTTGTTTGGATTCCATGTGAGGTTACATAGGATTTCCTTTCTTTTTTTTTTTAAAAAAAAGGCTAAATAATAATCGTATGTGTGTGTGTGTGTGTGTGTGTGTGTGTCATAGTTTGGTTTTGTTTCTAGAGATAAGATCTCACTCTGTTGCTCAGGCTGGAGAGAGTGCAATGGCACAGTCATGGCTCACTGCAGCCTTGAACTCCTGGGCTCAATCATCCTCCTGCCTCAGGATCCTGAGTAGCTGGGACTACAGGCATGCACCACCACACCTGGCTTTCTTTTTCAAGATTGGTTTAGCTAATTGAACTCCACTGAGATTCCATATGTGCGTTTTATTTCTTTTTTGTTGTTGTTGTTTTTTGAGACAGAATCTCGCTGTTGCCCAGGCTGGAGTGCAGTGGTGCAATCTCGGCTCACTGCAAGCTCCGCCTCCCAGGTTCACGCCATTCTCCTGCCTCAGCCTCCCGAGTAGCTGGGACTACAGGCGCCCACCACCATGCCCGGCTAATTTTTTTGTATTTTTAGTAGATACGGGGTTTCACTGTGTTAGCCAGGATGGTCTCGATCTCCTGACCTCATGATCTGCCCGTCTCGGCCTCCCAAAGTACTGGGATTATAGGCGTGAGCCACTGCGCCCGGCCCTCATTTTTTTAATTTATGTTTTTTGAGATGGAGTCTCACTCGGTTGCCCAGGCTGGAGTGCAGTGGCGCCACCTTGGCTCACTACGACGTCCACCTCCCAAGTTCAAGCAATTGTCCTGCCTCAGCCATGCAAGTAGCTCAGATTACAAGCATGTGATACCATGCCTGGCTAACTTTTGTATTATTAGTAGAGACAGGGTTTCGCCATGTTGGCCAGGCTGTACTCCTGACCTCAAGTGATCCTCCTGCCTTGGCCTCCCGAAGGGCTGGGGTGTAGGAGTGAGCCGCCGCACGCTGCCTGTGCGTGGTATTTTAAAGCTAATTTTGGAAGTACTTTAACCTCACTTCTGTCATATTCTGCTGGTCACAGAGACCAACCCTACTATGATGTGAGAGGACTACACAGAGGTATAAATCTCAGGAAGCAGGAATCACTAGGGCACATCATCCTCCTGGAACAGAGAAGAATTTGGCAACATCCAACAAAACTACAGGTGCAATCCAGCAATCCTACTTCTCAACATTTTCCCTGAAGGCAAATCTCTTAACAATTCAAAAATGCCTTAGATGACCAATTGCAGTCAAGCAGTCGGGTAGCTAAGCGTAGCATGGTGCCTCCAGCAGTGGAGTGCTACGCAGCTATGGAGATGAAGGTCTCTATGAGCTCCTATGGAGTGATTTCCAAGATACACTATTAAGTGAAAATGTAAACTGCAAAACAGTAGCTACAGTAGGAAACCTTTTCTTTGGAAAAATAGACTGGGCGCAGTGGCTCATGCCTGTAATCTCAGCACTTTGGGAGGCTGAGGTAGGCACGAATCATTTGAGGTCAGGAGTTCGAGACCAGCTTGGCCAACACGGTGAAACCCCGTCTCTACCAAAAAATGCAAAAATTAGCTAGCCATGGTGGTGGGCACCTGTAATCCCAGCTACCCAGGAGGCTGAGGCAGGAGAATCGCTTGAACCTGGGGGGTGGGGGTTGCAGTGAGCCGAGATCACGCCACTGCACTCCAGACTGGGCGACAGAAGGAGACTACATCTCAAAAAAATAATAAAAGGAAAATAGACAATAAAATATACATGTATATTTATCTCTTCATGTTGAATACAAGGAAATACAGATAAGATTATTCAGAAAATAATAACCCACAGGTTGAGAAGGATGGTAGGATGAGAACAAGGTGGAAAGGAAGGGGACAGGGAAGGCTATCTAAAGATGACATTCTGTTCAGTTCTGATCTCCAAACCGAGTTATTTCTTTACATTCTTAATGTTAAAAAATCAACATAGGGCTGAGCGCGGTGGCTCATGCCTGGATTCCCAGCACTTTGGGAGGCCAAGGCGGGAGGATCACTTGAGGCCAGGAATTCAAGACCAGCCTGACCAACGTGGTATAACCCTGTCTCTACTAACAATACAAAAAAGCCAGGCGCAGTGGCTCACGCCTGTAATCCCAGCACTTTGGGAGGCCGAGGCAGGCGGATCACGAGGTCAGGAGATAGAGACCATCCTGGCTAACACGGTCAAACCCCGTCTCTACTAAAAATACAAAAAATTAGCCGGGCGTGGTGGCGGGCGCCTGTAGTCCCAGCTACTCAGGAGGCTGAGGCAGGAGAATGGCGTGAACCCAGGAGGCGGAGCTTGCAGTGAGCCGAGATGGCGCCACTGCACTCCAGCCTGGTCCACAGAGCGAGACTCCGTCTCCAAAAAAAAACAAAAAACAAAAAACAAAAAAAATTAGCTGGGCATGGTGGTGGGCCTCTGTGATATCAGCTACTCAGGAGGCTGAGACAGGAGAATTCCCTGAACCTGAGAGGTTCTGGCTCACACTCCCTCACCCTGCTCCCCTCCCCTCCAGCTCTCTCTGCCCGACTCTTCCCTCATGGGACCTAGGGACAGAGGACTAACCTTTCCACTCCTGGACTCCACCCTGCCCACGGTCTGTAGGTAATAAATCTTTGAACGTGTTTCCTATTGCAGCAGTTGAATTTGTGCCTTCCACCGGAAGGGCCAGGGGGTGCCCAGTCTGCGTTTTCCTGGAGACCCGGGGCAGCAGGGGGGATACAAGGGCGGGCTCCCAGTGCCAGAGCCATGGTCAGGCAGGCACAAGCTGGACACAGGTCAGACAAGAGCCACGGGGCATCTGTCAGCATGAGCAAATTCCCAATGGGATGGACCCCAGATCGCAGGTTGGACAATG
Source organism: Pan troglodytes (assembly GCF_028858775.2). Taxonomy (NCBI): domain Eukaryota; kingdom Metazoa; phylum Chordata; class Mammalia; order Primates; family Hominidae; genus Pan; species Pan troglodytes. The sequence goes on along the minus strand of NC_072416.2, from coordinate 87,410,006 downwards.
AGGCATTGGGCCCTCCACCGTGTAAAAGCTGCGTCCCGTCACAGGTGCATGGCAAACGCCATGTCCAGCCCCTTTGTTTCCCATGAGCACAGGGCTGCCAGCTGCCTGTCACTGGAACCCAGTTTAGCTGAGGGCTCTCAAGACAGGGTGGAGGGAATCCTTGGAGGCTCTGCTGATATTCAGCATAACAGAGTGACAGATGGCAGCCTGGCCCCAAACTGCAGCTTGTGTGTGAGTCACAACCACAGTGAAGGGCCTCAGTAATGCGTTCCAGGTGAGGGCAAGCAAGTATACTTCGCTCATCTCTCCCGCTGAATACAACACCAAACCTGGACAGAATGTATGGAAAAGGTCACTGAAGACTGAGAAGTAAACAGCAGGAAGGAGAACTGGGAAAATACCAAATTTTGAAGCTCTGCCAAGATGATGCAGGGCAGGTGAGCCCCAAATTCGGGCTTGGCCCAGGAGAGTTCTTGGCTTCACCCAGGAAAGAATGTAAGGGTGAGCCTGGGGCAGGAGAAGGCAGGGTTACAGAGGCAGCCATGTATGGAAAGTGGCTGCTCCTTGCAAAGCACGGCTACCCCACAGGCAATGCATGCAGAGTAACTGTACATGGGCTATTGACAGCTGTATTTATTCATTTTTTTGAGACAGTCTTGCTCTGTCGCCCAGGCTGGAATGCAGTGGTATGATCTTGGCTCACTGTAACCTCCGCCTCCTGGGTTGAAGTGATTCCCCTGTGTCAGCCTCCTGAGCAGCTGGGATTACAGGTGCCCACCACCACGCCCGGCTAATTTTTTGTATTTTTAGTAGAAATGGGGTTTTGCCATGTTGCTTGAGCTGGTCTTGAGCTCCTGACCTCAAGTGACCCACACGCCTCAGCCTCCCAAAGTGCTAGGATTATAGGTGTGGGCCACCGCACCTGGCCAGCAGCTGTATTTACACCCACTTTTAATTATATGCAAATTAAGGGACTTTTTAGAACTTTCTAGAGTTTCTGGAGTTTCCAAAACCATGCAAGGTCACTTTCGGTCATCGCCGTGGCATGTGGCCATGGTACTTGATCTTCTTTGGGTGTGTGGTCTTATTTCTTTCGTTCATTTGTTTAGTTTATGGGTGCCCTTTTATTTATCAGCCAATCTGATAGCATGCTAGACATAACACACATCACATAAGCAAAGCAACCTAAACAAGAGAGCTGGATCCAAGTTATTTACAAAATTGGGACCTCTCTACCTGGCTAAACTTTGTTTGATCTAATGGGTGTGGAATACAGGGTGAGGCAGGGAAGGGGATCTCAGAGCAGCAAATAAGGAAGGGCGGGGATGATCCTGGCTCACCCAATATTGGCAGAACACACAGCAGGTACACTTACCTGTCCACAGGAGCCAAAATGGCACTGCCCGGTCTCCCTCAGGTCTCCCTGGTTTGGAGGGGTTCAGCCATTAGGAGGGGAGCAGCGTGTGGTTCTGCAACCAGCCGACCAGAGCAGTGGGTCTCACACGAGGTGGTGCTGTCGCCACTTGCCTGTCCCCTCGGCTCCACCACCTGTCAGGAAAGACGATGGCCCCTGAAAGAGCCTGTGGCTAGTGTCACAGGTCTGCAGTGTCACAGCGTTCCACTGTCCCAGCCGTGATATTTGCAGCTTTGATGGCCATGGCACTGGTCACTGTCTCTCACTGACCTGCCACCTTGCATCATTTGCTGCCCTGCCAATCACTGCCTCTCTGCCTCTCACTGTCTTCTCTTCATCCCTTTGTGGCCGCCAAGGTGATGTAGGGCAGGTGAGCCCCAAAATTGCAGCTTGGCCCAGGAGGGTCCTTGACTTCACCCCGGAAAGTATGCGAGGGCGAGCCAGCGGTGGAAGAGGCGGCTTTACTGAGCAGCCATGCACAGAGAGTGGCTGCTCCCTGCACAGAGAGTGGCTGCTGCCTGCACAGAGAGTGGCTGCTCCTTGCAGAGCAAGTCCAATCAACAGGCAGAGCACCCAGAGCAGCCACGTGGAGGCTGCTGGCAGCTGTATTTACCCATATTTAATGACACACAAATTAAAGAGGTTATTGGCCGGGCGTGGTGGCTCATGCCTGTAATCCCAGCACTTTGGGAGGCCAAGGAGGGCGGATCACGAGGTCAGGAGATGGAGACCATCCTGGCTAACACAGTGAGACCCCCGTCTCTAGTACAAAATACAAAAAATTAGCCAGGCGCGGTGGCAGGCGCCTGTAGTCCCAGCTACTCGGGAGGCTGAGGCAGGAGAATGGCGTGAACCCGGGAGGCGGAGCTTGCAGTGAGCTGAGATAGTGCCACCGCACTCCAGCCTGGCGACAGAGCGAGACTCCATCTCAAAAATAAATAAATAAATAAATAAATAAATAAATAATAAGTAACCTCTTTATTTTATTTTTTGAGACCAAGTCTCGCACTGTTGCCCAGTTTGGAGTGTACTGGCGTGATCTTGGCTCACTGCAGCCTCCGCCTCCCAGGTTCAAGAGATTTGCTTGCCTGGGTGTTCGGTGGCTCACGCCTGTAATCCCAGCACTTCAGGAGGCCGAGGTGGGCAGATCACAAGGTCAGGAGTTCAAGACCAGCCTGGCCAAGATGGTAAAACCCCATCTCTACTAAAAATACGAAAATTAGCTGGGCGTGGTGGAGCACGCCTGTAATCCCAGCTACTTGGGAGGCTGAGGCAAGAGAATCACTTGAACCCAGGAGGTAGAGGTTACAGTGAGCCGAGATCACGCCACTGCACTCCAGCCTGGGTGACAGAGCGAGACTCCATCTCAAGACAAAACAAAACAAAACAAAAACAGAAATACCTCAAATCAACTTAAACAACCAGAAAGGAACAACCTAAACCCAAAGCTAGTAGAAATAAGAAAATAATAAAAGATTAGAACAAAAATAACAGAAATGAAAAATAGAGGATGAAACCAAAAGTTGATTTTTTGAAAAGATCAACAAAATTGACAAACTTTTTGCTAAATGGACTAAGAAAAAAGAGAACACTCAAGTTACCAGTAGTAGAAATCCAACTGGGGACATTACCACTGATTCTACAGAAATAAAAAGACCGCAAGAGAGTGTTATGAAAAGAGTCGTACACAAATTGTAAAACCCAGATGAAATGAACACATTCCCAGACACGCTAAACATACCAAGACTAAATCAGGAAGAAGTTAGAAATCTGAGTGGACCTGTAAGTAGTATGGAAATAGAATCACTAGTCAAAATTCTGATAAAGAAAAGCCCTGGCCGGCACCGTGCTCACACCTGTGATCCCAGCACCGGGGGAGGCCGAGACAGGCGCATCATGTGAGGTCAGGAGTTCAAAGCCAGCCTGGCCAACATGGTGAAACCCCATTTCTACTAAAAATACAAAAAAATTAGTTAGGCACGGTGGCACACGTCTATAGTCCCAGCTACTCGGGAAGCTGAGGCAGGAGAACTGCTTGAACCTGGGAGGCAGAGGTTGAAGTGAGCTGAGATTATGCCACTGCACTCCAGCCTGGGCGACAGAGTGAAGCTGCATCTCAAAAAAAAAAAAAAAGAAAAAAAAAAGAAAAGCTCTAGACCTGATGCCTTCACTAGTGAATTCTACCGCATGTTTAAAGATGATTTAATGTTAAAAATTCTCAAACACTTCCAAAACACTTAAGAGGACGAAATACTTCTTAACTCTTTCTATGAAGCTTGCATTACTCTGACACCAAAGCCTGTCAGAGATATAAGAAAACTAGAGACTAATATCCCTTACGAACATTAACATAAAAACCAACAAAATAGGCCGGACATGGTGGCTCATGCCTGTAATCCTAGCACTTTGGGAGGCCAAGGCGGGCTGATCATGAGGTCAGGAGATTGAGACCATCCTGGCTAACATGGTGAAACCCCGTCTCTACTAAAAATACAAAAGATTAGCTGAGCATGGTGGTAGGCACTTGTAGTCCCAGCTACTCGGGAGGCTGAAGCAGGAGAATCGTTTGAACCTGGCAGGCTGAGATTGCAGTGAGCCAAGATCGCACCATGGCACTCCAGCCTGGGCGACAGAGCGAGACTCTGTCTCGAAAAAAAAAAAAAAAAGTCATATATGAAAAACCCAAAGCAACCGTCTTACAGAATGGTGAAAGAATGAACTTTTCCTTTAGGATGAGAAACGAGGCAAGGTTGCTGGCTTTCACCACTTGGACTCAGCATAGTACTGGAAGTTCTGACCAGAGCAATTCGGGAAGAAAATACAATAAAAGCCACCCAAATTGGAAAGCAAGAAGTAAAATCATCTGTTCGCAGAGGATATGATCTTATATACAGGAAATCCTTGAAGATTACACACACAGACAAAATGTGTTGGAACTAATAAATGAATTCAGCAAAGTAGCAGGATACAATGTCAAAATGCAAAACCAGTGCATTTCTATATACTATCAATTAACAATCTAAAAAAGCATTTACGAAAATAATTCTACTTACAATAGCATCTTGGCCAAGTGTGATGGCTCACACCTGTAATCCCAGCACTTTGGAAGGCCAAGGCAGGCGGGTCACTTGAGGTCAGGAGTTCAAAACCAGCCTGGCCAACATGTTGAAACCCCATCTCTACTACGAATACAAAAAAATTAGCCAGGTATGGTGGCAGGCACCCGTAATCTCAGCTAGTTGGGAGGCTGAGGCAGGAGAATTGCTTGAACCTGGGAGGCAGAGGTTGCAGTGAGCCAAGATGGTGCCACTGTACTCCAGCCTGGGTGACGGAGCAAGACTCTATCTGAAAAAATAAAAGTAAAAGAATAAAATACTGCTGAGGTGGATGGATCATGAGGTCAGGAGATCAAGACCATCCTGGCTAACACAGGGAAACTGCGTCTCTACTAAAAATACAAAAAATTAGCCGGGGTTGGTGGCAGGTGCCTGTAGTCCCAGCTACTCGGGAGGCTGAGGCAGGAGAATCACTTGAACCTGGAAGGCGGAGGTTGCTGTGAGCCGAGATGGCGGCCACTGCACTCCAGCCTGGATGACAGAGCGAGACTCCATCTCAAAAAAAAATAATAAAATAATAAAATAATAAAATACTTAATAACTAACTTAACTAAGGAGGTAAAATAATTGCAATAAAAATCTACAAAAAATTAAAGAAAGCATAAACAAATGAAAACACATCCCATGTTCATGGATTAGAATTAATATTGTTAAAAACGTCAACACTGCCCATATAAATCTACAGATTCAATGCAATCAATTTTGATTAATTCAAAACAGTATTAATTCTTCTATCAAAACATTTTGATAGGGAATTCGTATCAAAGTCCCACTGACATTGTTGTTACAGAAAAATTCATTTAAAAACTCACATAGGCCGGGCGCGGTGGCTCACGCCTGTAATCCCAGCACTGTGGGGGCCGGGCGCGGTGGCTCACACCTGGAATCCCAGCACTGTGGGAGGCCGAAACGGGCGGATCACGAGGTCAGGAGATCGAGACCATCCTGGCTAACACGGTCAAACCCCGTCTCTACTAAAACTACAAGAAAATTAGCTGGGCGTAGTGGCGGGCTCCTATAGTCCCAGCTACTCGGGAGGCTGAGGCAGGAGAATGGCGTGAACCCAGGAGGCGGAGCTTGCAGTGAGCCGAGATTGCGCCATTGCATTCCAGTCTGGGCAACTGAGCGAGGCTCCGTCTCAAAAAAAAAAAAAAAAAAAAAATTCATATGGAACCTTGTGGAACCCCAAATAGTCAAAATAATTTTTAAAAAGAACAAAGCTGGGCTGGGTGCGGTGGCTCACTCCTGTAATCCCAGCACTTTGGGAGGCCAAGCTGGGCGGATCACAAGGTCAGGAGATCGAGACCATCCTGGCTAACACGGTGAAACCCCGTCTCTACTGAAAATACAAAAAAATTAGCTGGGCGTGGTGGTGGGCACCTGTAGTCCCAGCTACGTGGGACAAAGCTGGAGGACTCACAGTTCCCGATTTCAAAACTTACTTCAGGCCGGGCACAGTGGTTCACGCCTGTAATCCTAGCACTTTGGGAGGCTGAGGCGGGTGGATTGTCTGAGCTCAGGAGTTTGAGACCAGCTTGGGCAACACAGTGAAACCTCGTCTCTACCAACATACAAAAAATTAACTGTGCTTGGTGGCACGTGCCTGTAGTCCCAGATACTCAGGAAGCTGAGGCAGGAGAATCGTTTGAACCCGGGAGGCAGAGGTTGCAGTGAGCCAGGATCACACAGCTGTACTCCAGCCTGGGTGACAGAGCGAGAATCTGTCTCCAAGAGAAAAAGAAAAAAGAAAAGAAAAAACTCACCTAAAATATTCAGTAATTGGGTTGGGTGCAGTGGCTCACGTCTGTAATCCCAGCACTTTGGGAGGCCGAGGCGGGTGGATCACCTGAAGTTGGGAGTTTGAGACCAGCCTGGCCAATATGGAGAAACCCGGTCTCTACTAAAAACACAAAATTTAGCCAGGCGTGGTGGCGCATGCCTGTAATCCTAGCTACTTGGGAGGCTGAGGCAGGAGAATTGGTTGAGCCTGGGAGGCAGAGGTTGCAGTGAGCCAAGATCACGCCATTGCACTCCAGCCTGGGCAACAAGAGTGAAACTCTGCCTAAAAAAAAAAAAAAAAAAAAAAATCTTCAGTAATCAAAACAGTGTAGTACTGGCATGAAGACAGCCATCTAGACCAATGGAATAGACTAGAGAGCCCAGTAATGAACACTCCTAAATATGGTCGAACGATTTTTGACAAGGGTGCCGAGACCAGTCAATGAAGAAAGGACAGTGGTTTTTCAACAAATGGTGCTGGGGAAACGAAATATCTTCATGCAAAAGAATGCAGCTGTACTCTTACCTAACACCAGATACAAAAATTACCTAAAAACGGATCAAATACCTTAATGTAAGACCTTAACTTATAACACTCTTAGAAGCAAACATAGGGCAAAAGCTTCATGACACCAGACCTGGCAATGATTTCCCGGATATGACACCCAAGGCACAGGCCAGAAAAGGAAAAACAGATTGACCTTCATGAAAATGAAAAAATTTTGTGCATCAAAAGACAATACCAACACAGTAAAAGGGCTACTTGCAGAATGGGAGAAAATATTTGGAAATCATTTATATAATAATGGATTAATATCTCAAACAAAGAGAGAACTGCTAATGCTCAATAACAACAACAACAAAAAAGGAACAGCCCAATTCAAAAATGGGTAAAGGACTTGGACAGATATTTCTCCAAAGAAGATATACAAATGACCAATAAGCACATGAAAACATGTTCAATATCACTAATCATTAGGAAAAAGCAAATGAAAACTACAATGAAATACCATCCCATACCTATTATTAGGATGAGTACCATCAAAAAAACAGAAAATAACAATGTAGGTGAGGATGGGAGAAATCGGTACCTTGCTGCTGGAAATGTACAATGGTGCAGTCACTGTAGAAACAGTATGGTGATTCCTGAAAAAGTTAAAAATAAAACTACCCTCTGATTCAGCAATTCCATTTCTAGGTATATACATTGAAAATAATTCAAAGCAGGGTGTCAAGAAGATATTTATATTTCATGTTCATAACAGCATTATTCACAATTGCCAAAAGGTGGAATCAACCTAGTTTACAGAAACAGATGAATGGGTAAACCACATGTGACATATCCATACAATGGAGTATTATTCTGCCTTTAAAAGAAAGGAAATTCTAACATATGGAAGGATATGAATGAATCTTGAGGACATTATGCCAAATGAAATAAACCGTTCACAAAAAGAAAAATGCCGTGTGATTCCACTTCTAAGAGATACTTAGCGTAGTCAAAATCACACACAGAATATAGAATGCTAGTTCCCTGGGGCGAGGAGGAGGGGCTATGGGGAGTTACTATGTAACGGGCATCGAGTTTCTGTTCTACAAGGTGAACAGAGTTAAGGAGCTGGACCGGGGTGACGGCTGCACCATACTGTGAATTTATTTGATACCACTGAACTGCACACTTAAAATGGTTAAGATGATACATTTTGTTGTGTTTTGTCACAATAAAATAACTGAAACAAACGGGAACATAAGTGTTGGCAAGGATGTCGGGGAACGAGCACCCTTCTGTATTGCTGGTGGTGAAATCGAGCCGCCGCTGCGGAAAACCGTTCTGTGGTTTCACAAACAGTTCACACCCTAAGGCCCAGCTATTCATGCCTAGGTATACACTAAAGATAAATGGAAACAGGCACCCAAATACTTGTACGAAAATGTTCATCGTGTCACTGGACGCAAAAGGCAAAAAGTGGAAACAACCCACTGTCCATCAACAGAGGAAGAGAGAAACGTGTGGGCTCCATCCACGGAATATTATTCACTCCTGAAAAGGAACGCGGGCCTGATCCCCGCTCCACCGGGGACGAACCTTGAAGGCGCGATTCTAAGCAAAAGACGCCGGAACACAAAAGGCCACAGCACGTAGGGCTCCATTGAACGGAGGTCAGAACAGGCTGGTCTGCGGAGCAGGGCGGGGGCTGCAGAGCCCGGGGAGGGGCGCGGAGAGCGGCCGCCGACGGGCAGGGCTCTGCTCGGGTAGAAGCTGTTCCGGAGCCCGGGAAGGTGCTGGTCCCGCAACACTGTTGGGGGGGCCCCACTAAGCTGAGCCTTGCGACCCGGTTTATGTGACGTGAGTTCCACCTCAATCTAAGTGTGAGGAAACGAACAGCGTTCTTAAACGCAGAAACGTGCCCATTCGAATTGTTAACGCGAGCGCGGAGCCCACTGACAAAGCAAAGTAAGACAAACCGGGAGTCAGAAAACTCAGCGACCCACAGGATCCACCGTGATGTTTCTCACAAATGTTACAGCGAAAACAATCGGACTTGAAAATAAACGCGACCTACCTGGTTCTCGGAAGAGGAGAAGGATCCGGGCGAAAGGCGTCAGTTCTCCCTCGCTTGCCCCGTAGACGCAGCGCAGGCCCCGAGCTCCCGAGCGGCGGTTTCAGAACCCGCGGGTCACCCAGGAGCTCCTCCCGCAGAACCAGCCGAAAGCTCCCAGCGCGGAGGAGGGCGGGTGGCTGCCCTCCCCGACCTCGCCCCGCCCGCGCGGACGCCCCCGGCCCCACGCGGGGACCACCCCGGGACGCCTGCCGGAGCCCGCGCGCCCCCGGGCAACCTGAGTGCACCTGCGCCCCGCGCGCACCTGAGCGCTCCCGGCCACGCCCCTGCCACGCCCCCGGCCCCCACGTGCCGCCCTCACGGGGCCCCGCCCCCTCGCGGTTCGGCCGCAAGCCCCGCCTCTCAACTTCCCCGCCCCTCAACCTCTCCGCCCTATGCCCCAGATCGGGCCCCGCCCCTTTACGCCTTAGGCCCCGCCCTCACACCGCCCGCCCCCACACCCCGCCTCCACTGGACTCAGGCTCCGCCCCTTAATGCCTCGCCCCAAAGCCCCGCCCCAGGAGCCCGCCCTGGTCCAGGCCCCGCCCCGTCCCGAGCGCAGCCTGCGACCGATGGAGCAGGAGGCGCGGGTGCTGAGAGCTGCGGGCGGCTTTGGCCGGGCCCGGCGCCTGCTGGCCTCCGCCTCGTGGGTACCCTGCATAGTGCTGGGGCTGGTGCTGAGCTCCGAGGAGCTGCTTACCGCGCACCCCGCGCCCCACTGCCGACCGGACCCCACGCTGTTGCCCTCAGCGCTGCGCGCCCTGCGCGGACCCGCGCTGCTGGATGCCGCCATCCCGCGCCTGGGGCCCACGCGAGCCGCGAGCCCCTGCCTGCTCCTGCGCTACCCCGATCCCGCGCCCCGCACCCGCCCCGGCCCGCGCCCCGCGCCCGCACGCAACGGCACCCGGCCCTGCACACGCGGCTGGCTCTACGCGCTGCCCAGCGCCGGCCTCCTGCAAAGCCCGGTCACCCAGGTGCGCCCCCGTCCCTGCTGCCCCGCAGCCCTCCCCGCCCCCAGTCCGCCGAGGCCCTGGGTGTCCTTTCTCCATCCTACCTGGCGCCTCTGACCCGGGCCCCCCGGCCGTCCTCCTGGGCTTCCTGCTCCGGGGCGGCCGCCGGCCCGACGGTGCCGCAGACGGGCGCGCACGGGCCAGGCCCGCGGAGAGGGGCCGGGCGGGGGCTGAATCTGGGCCTGGGAGCTGCCAGGCGCGGGGCGGCCTGGGGCGCTGGAGGATTGGAGCCGAAGGCGCCGGTGGGGGAGCAGGGCCTGGAATTTGCTTCATGACCACCAGCGTCTTGAGCAGACCGTGGCTTTGGGCTGGCTTTCCAAGGCAGAGTCTCTGCTTGGAGGGACTGACGTGGTCAGCACAGATTGGGGAAGGTGGGCTTCCCATCAGTGAGGCGCGCAGAGGCTGGGCTAGAGACCGCATTGCCTGAAGGGAAACCTTGACGGTCTGCGTGAGAAGAGATGGGGAGGCGGGCGGCAGGGACCTTCAGGCCCCTTTCATCCCTTTCCGCGCTGGGGCTGAGACCTGCACACCCCTGAGGCAGCCTTTACCCCGAGGCCCCCATCCCCCACCCTGGGAGGACTGGCCCCAGTGTGCAAACTGGAACGGGGTTGCCACATCTTCACAAGGGCTGCCTGGGGCCCAGGAACCCGCCGGGCTTCTCTCTCCACCCTGCTCCCTCCCACCTCCCACCTGCCCTCCTCCTGTTTGGTGCCTGGATCCAGGAATGCCCCATCAGCTTTCCCAAAACGTCAGGTTTGAAAGTAAAATCTCGGGCATAGCACGGCCCCCAGCAGTAGATTAAGCTTGCCAAGAAGACCCAGGAACCGGAAGGGGTGGGGGGAGGCGCAGAGCTGAGGTCAAGGGTCAAGGGCCTCGCCGGGAAATGCCGCTGAGCACAGCTCTCCAGCCGCTGCCCGAGTCCCTCTTGAAATGGGCAGGGCAGGGAGGGCGTGGGTACCAGCGCAGGTGCTGGGGCTCATTTCTTAGGCCTGTGTCATGGCTATGACCCTTGGCCGGCTGGGGTGGGGGCTGTGTCTATGACGCCACCAAGGCCCTGGGTGTCCCCGGGGTCCCTCGGAATAGGAGGTGGAAACAGGTCGGACAAGAGCTGGCCGTGGGGGAAGAGCAATGGTGTGCGGAGGTGGGGAGGCCCTATCTAGGGACAAGCAGAAAACTTAGGGTGGGCAGATCCCCCCGACCCCTGTGCAGGGGCTGCCAGAGACCAGAGAGGCTGCTGTGTGACCTGGACCAAGCCCCTTGCCCTCTCATGCCTCAGTTTCCCCTTCTCTCCACGGAGGGATTGAGCAGGACATGGAGGGCCCCTTCCAGTAGCCATTCTGGGACTCCCTGCACCTGTCCCCAGGGGAGGGTCCTGAGCTGGCCTCCACGTGGCTGCTGTTCCCCATAGTGGAACCTTGTGTGTGGAGATGGCTGGAAGGTCCCGCTGGAGCAGGTGAGCCACCTCCTGGGCTGGCTGCTGGGCTGTGTCGTCCTGGGAGCAGGCTGTGACCGGTGAGGCCCCTTCCCTTTTCCTGCTGCCCAGCAGCCCTCCCCTCCGCCCACTCTCAGGGTTCAGCTAGACCTGGTGCTGCCAGGATGAAGGTTGGACCCTGGGTTATCCTGACCCTGTCCAAGCATGTCCCCCGCTGCCCACCAGGTTTGGACGCCGGGCAGTTTTTGTGGCCTCCCTGGTGCTGACCACAGGCCTGGGGGCCAGTGAGGCCCTGGCTGCCAGCTTCCCTACCCTGCTGGTCCTGCGCCTACTCCACGGGGGCACATTGGCAGGGGCCCTCCTCGCCCTGTATCTGGCTCGTGAGTACCCTGGGGGCTGCTGTCACTGGGGGAGGGGCAGTGGGTGGTCCGCAGGCCTCTGAGGCTCCCTTGCCGAGGGCCCCGAGCTGCAGGGACAGTGAGCAGTGAGTCCCTTGGGCATCCCACTCCTGGGCAGGTCACCAATAGGTCCCCGCAGTTCCCAATGGAACTGTTCCAGTCCTCCCCGAGGCCTCCACTTCAACCTGTCTGTGTCTGCCCAGGCCTGGAGTTGTGTGACCCTCCCCACCGCCTGGCTTTCTCCGTGGGGGCTGGCCTTTTCTCGGTGGCGGGCACCCTGCTGCTGCCCGGCCTGGCTGCGCTTGTGCAGGACTGGCGTCTTCTGCAGGGGCTGGGCGCCCTGATGAGTGGACTCTTGCTGCTCTTTTGGGGGTAAGTGTGGTGGGAGCTGGGCCAGCAGCCCTCATGGGGGCTGACTATGTAGTTTCCCTCTGCACTGACGTATCCCATGCCAGGTAAACGGCTGGGTTACAGGGTCACAGAGAACTACAGTGATGTCCTGCCCCTGAGCCTGGGGGTGGGGTGGGGGCCCTGGCCTTTGCCTCTCCTTCCAGGAGGAGGTGGAGGGAGCCGTGGGCATCCTCACCAACCCTGCAGGTTCCCGGCCCTGTTCCCCGAGTCTCCCTGCTGGCTGCTGGCCACAGGTCAGGTAGCTCGAGCCAGGAAGATCCTGTGGCGCTTTGCAGAAGCCAGCGGCGTGGACCCCGAGGACAGTTCCTTGGAGGAGAACTCCCTGGCTACAGGTCAGGCGCCTGCCAGGGAGGAGGGAGATCCAGGTACTGGAGGAGGGCTTTGGAGAGGCACAGCTCCTCACCCCCCTCCCCTCACATCTCTGCGGCTACAGAGCTGGCCATGCTGTCTGCAGGGAGCCCCCAGCCCCGGTACCACTCCCTGCTGGGGCTTCTGCGCACCCAAGTCACCTGGAGAAACGGGCTTATCTTAGGCTTCAGCTCGTGAGTCGAGGAAGGGCTGGGGTCCTGCACCATCCCCCGGGGTGGGCATATGGTCCCCAGAGTCCCCAGCTCTGGCTGGGCCCATAGATTTGCTCTCTCTCCCAGGCTGGTTGGTGGAGGCATCAGAGCCAGCTTCCGCCGCAGCCTGGCACCTCAGGTGCCGACCTTCTACCTGCCCTACTTCCTGGAGGCCGGCCTGGAGGCGGCAGCCTTGGTCTTCCTGCTCCTGACGGCAGATTGCTGTGGACGCCGCCCCGTGCTGCTGCTGGGCACCATGGTCACAGGCCTGGCATCCCTGCTGCTCCTCGCTGGGGCCCAGTGTGAGCTTGGGGCCCCGCAGGCCATACAGGAGCCATTGTGTTTGGGCCGAGGGTCTGCCCCACCAGGGGGCCATAGTGCTGACAGGGGAGCAGCCTGGGGTGGCAGCCCAAGGCCAGCTGCTGTTTGTTTTCCTCTGATCCTTGTGGAAGGCCCAAAAGGATCTTTTGTGACTGGCCTAAAGTAAGGAACCTGTCTGAGCCTAAAACACCTGCCCCAGCCAGACTGCAGCACAGGCGTGAGAGGTCAAGAGGCCGGGCTGGGTAAAAGCTCTGCCCAGAGTTCCAGGTGGCCGAGGCTGGCCATGGACTGGTGTGGGAGGGCCCATATACTCAGGGCCAGCCACATGGTGTGTGGAGCTAGGTGCAAAATGAAATGCAGGCCTTGCTTCCAATGTATTCGAGATTTTAGGACAGTTCTCGAAATTGCAAAGACAGTGGAGAGCACAGCAGTAGCTGAGCGTGGGCCCGAGTGGAGGTGGTCGGTGTGGCTGCGGCTCGGGGTCAGGATTCTACCGTCCTTAGAATCTAAGCCAGGCTGGAATCAGGCTGCAGAGGACAGGTTCCCCCTCCAGGTTTCTCAGGGGGGCTGGAGAAGGAGGCTTGGAAAGTGGGTCCCCAGACAGTGGTGTGGTTCTCTGGGGAAGGGCCCTGAGTGGCCAGGGTGGAAGGCCTGGGGGGAGAGCCTGGGAACCCCTGTTCTTTGTCCCCAGATCTGCCAGGCTGGACTGTGCTGTTCCTCTCTGTCCTGGGGCTCCTGGCCTCCCGGGCTGTGTCTGCACTCAGCAGCCTCTTCGCGGCCGAGGTCTTCCCCACGGTGATCAGGTGAGCTTCAGGGTTGCCCGGCCACACAGCAGGGTCCAGGGCCTCTCATGGGGAGGAGGGGCCAGGGGGACAGGAGGCCCTGTCCCCATACCCCACCCAGGTTCCTGCCTGTGATTCCTCCATCCAGTAGGGACTCGGGGTAAAGCGCTGCCCTGCTCCTGGATGGTGGGGGCCACTGCTCACAGAAGGCTCTGGGCAGACGGCTCAGGAACTGAGAAGGGGAGGGAAGGCCACGCAGGCCTGAAGCCAGGGGTGCGGGGTTGGGGCAGAGATGAGGAGGCCTCCAGAAATGGCAGAATTCCAGGGGAAAGCATCACTTTTCGATCTTCTTCTTCTTCTTTTTTTTTTTTTTTTTTTTTTTTTTGAGACGGAGTCTCGCTCTGTCGCCCAGGCTGGAGTGCAGTGGCGCGATCTCGGCTCACTGCAAGCTCCGCCTCCCGGGTTCACGCCATTCTCCTGCCTCAGCCTCCCGAGTAGCTGGGACTACAGGCGCCCGCCACCACGCCCGGCTAATTTTTTATATTTTTAGTAGAGACTGGGTTTCACCGTGTTAGCCAGGATGGTCTCGATCTCCTGACCTCGTGATCCACCCGCCTCGGCCTCCAAAAGTGCTGGGATTACAGGCGTGAGCCACCGCGCCCGGCCCTTTTTTTTTTTTTTTTGAGATGGAGTCTCGCTCTGTCACCAGGCTGGAGTGCAGTGGTGCGATCTCAGCTCACTGCAGCCTCCAACTCTCTGGTTCAAGCGATTCTCCTGCCTCAGCCTCCTGAGTAGCTGGGATTACAGGCACGCACCACCACGCACAACTAATTTTTGTATTTTTAGTAAAGACAGGGTTTCACCATGATAGCCAGGATGGTCTCGATCTCCTGACCTCATGATCCGCCTGCCTTGGCCTCCCAAAGTGCTGGGATTACAGGCATGAGCCACTGTGCCCGGCCACTTTCCAGTCTTGAACAGAGCAAAAAGTGCTCCAGGAGAGGAAGGAGGTTTTTCCAAAACAATTTTTCAAATTATCCTCAGCCAGCAAACCTTAGGCTGTGCGGAGGCCGGGCCTTCCCCCTGCTCACACTGGAGTCACATGTGTGTCCCCCAATCTGTTGCCCCACCAGCTGCCCCCAACGCACTCTCTCCCACAGGGGGGCCGGCCTGGGCCTGGTGCTGGGGGCCGGGTTCCTGGGCCAGGAGGCCGGCTGCCCCCAACACACTCTGTCCCACAGGGGGGCTGGGCTGGGCCTGGTGCTGGGGGCCGGGTTCCTGGGCCAGGCAGCCGGCCCCCTGGACACCCTGCACGGCCGGCAGGGCTTCTTCCTGCAACAAGTCGTCTTCGCCTCCCTTGCTGTCCTTGCCCTGCTGTGTGTCCTGCTGCTGCCTGAGAGCCGAAGCCGGGGGCTGCCCCAGTCACTGCAGGACGCCGACCGCCTGCGCCGCTCCCCACTCCTGCGGGGCTGCCCCCGCCAGGACCACCTGCCTCTGCTGCCGCCCTCCAACTCCTGCTGGGCCGGCCACACCCCCGAGCAGCACTAGTCCTGCCTGGTGGCCCTGGGAGCCAGGATGGGACCAAAGTCAAGGCCTGGGGCATGGCTGAGTACCCTAGACGTCTGGTCCAGGGCAGACACATTCCTCTCAGAAGCCCGTGTCTCAGTGCAGGTGGAGCCGTGGGGACAGCGTGAAGGTGTCCCCAGCCAGGCCCCAGGCACTGGGAGGCCCTGGGTCTCCCCCCAGCCACACCCAGTAGGTGTGGATGATAAAGGCTTCTGTGGAATGTGGCGTCCTCCCTGGTTCTTCCCTCAGGCCACACCTGGGGCCTGGAAGGGTCTCACCTGTGCCTGCTCCCCACCTCTGGGCTCACCAGCAAGGAGCCAGGGTGTCAGCGGCTGCTCCATAGCCCCTGTCCAGGTAGTGGCAGCCCCCGGCCGCCTCCTGCCCCAGCCAAGCAGGGTGGTATGGGGGCCTGGCCCTCAGGTCCCTGCCAGGCCAGGCCTCACTGGCCCCATCCCCCTCATGGTCAGTGTGGCAGTGGGCGCCCGTCCTGCATGAAAGAGACTAGCACGTTTTTCATTCAGATTTACCCAGGAGGTTGCTGTCTTTCATACAAAGATGAGGTCCCCTGGTAGGAGGCAAAGGTGGGACTAGGGAGGTGACCCGCATGGGGCCGATGGAGAGAAACGCTTCCCACCCCGGCAGGAAGGGGCCTCTTCCTGGCCGCCCCATCCACACTCAGGTTCTGCCCCCAGACTTGGGCCCTCGCCTACAGGAAGGAGGCTGCCCCAGGCCCAGGGGGGTCGGGCCCAGTGACCTCAGGCTGCCTCAGCAGGGGCCCTCACGGCCACGAGGCCAGGGAGTGGCATGTCCAGTTGTGCCCCAGGGTCAGGCTGTCCGGCCTCTGTGTCTGGGTAGCAGTGCCCCAGGAGAAAGACCCTCCCTGGCCCGGTGGTCCCATCTGGCCCCTTACTCCAACCCTCACGGGTGCCCGTACATGTCTGCCAGCCGGGCGAAGCGGGGCCCCCAGTCTCTGAGGTAGTCGTAGTCCTGGTCCTCATCGCCCTGGCTGGACAGGATGGAGCTCAGGGTCCCCGCCACCGAGCCATCACCCTCGTAGTCATAGATGAGGGCTGTGTCGTAAGGCGGCACACTGGGGTCACTATCTGCAGCCTCCAAGCCCTGTAAAGAGGCCCGGAGAGCTCAAGACACAGGGAGGGGCCAGCGGGTGCCCCACCGCCGTGGCCACAGCCCAGGGCAAAGTCAGCTCAAGGCACGGGCTCAGGAAGGGGAAGCTGCCCACGTCCGGGGGCGAGGTCTGAGGGGAGGCAAAGCGTCCTGAGGGCACAGCAGCAGGGTTGTGAAGAGGGTGCCACGGACTACCCCCTTCCTCAGGATTAGGCCAGCGGCCAGCCCGTCCCCCGGGGCTCTGCCCTGCCCCAGCAAGGTGGGAAGGGGTTGCTCCCCATCACCCTGGTCTCTTCGTCCCCGTGGGCCTTGTCCACTCAAGGCAGAACTGGAGCCTCCTGGACACCCCCATCCGCAGAACGGCCCGCCCGCCTTTCGGAGGCTCTGTCTGCATGTCCGTCCTCTCAGCTCGTGGGGACACACGCTCCTAACCGGGGGTGTACACCTTTGCTGGGGGCTTTCTCTGAGCCAGGTGCTACAAGTGCAGACAGGCACAGAGAAGGGTTCCCTGTGCGCCCCACACCCCAGATTCCCCGTGTTCACATTCACCCTGTGGATGGCAGGGAATCATTAACGCTGTGTCCAGAGGGTCTTCTATGGAGGCCCTGATTCCGCTGAGAGCCACCAAAGCCCAGGGGATGCTCCCGGGGCTCCCCCACCCCCTCCATGGTGGACACGGGGCAGTGGATGGGTCTGTGGCCATCGCCACTCCATCTGTGCAAAGACCCGCGTCGTGGGTGGAGGCTGAGGGCCCAGTTTGGACGGTGGCAGCGGGGCTTCCACACTCCCGCCTGCACACCATCTTCCTCTGCGGTGCTCTGGGACGGCCCATTAAGTGCATGCAGGCGCCGGTTCTTGCATGCATGTGCAGGTGTGTACATGTGCATGTGTGTGTGCACCTGTGCGTGCCTGTGTGTACTGGGGTGTCCCCAGGAGCACCTACATCATTGATGAAGTCGGCGATGTCCAGGGGGCTGGTGGGCAGCACTCGGGGTGGCTGGGGGTGCAGGCGGCCCTGCGGGGCATCTCTGCGAAGTGGCGGCGGTCCCAGAGGCAGGCTCAGCGCTGTCGGGTGACGCAGCTGGCTGATGTCATAGGCGTCCTGTGGGCGAGGAGGTGGAACAGAGCCAGGCATCCCTCGGGTGGCCCTGGTGGAGGTCTCAGGTACAGGCTCCTGGCCAGCTTGTTGTAAGAAGGCCCGCGACCTGGGTTCCTTGGGGACGCCTCCCCACCCACACCTGCCTCCTCACCTGGTCCTCCTCCCCGCCTCCCTGCTCATCGTAGTTGAGGACATTGTCTCGAAGGTCGTCCTGGGGGCCGTGCAGCAGCCCCTTGCCCCGCGACTGCTTCCGGAACCGCGCCCGGAGTGCCACGAGCAGGACCAGTACTGGGGAATGAGGGGACGCAGGCTGGGGCCAGGCACAGGGCGCGACTTCAGGGGGCCGGGCTGCGAAGGAGGTGGGAGGATGGGGCGGGGCGGGGCAAGGCTGGTAAGCAGGGGTGGGGTTGAGGGGGCGGAGCTTGGGGAAAGGGCGTGTCTGGCATGGAGGAGCCGGGGTTGGGGAGGAAGCGGCGAGGTTAGGGAGGAGGGGGCGGGGTTGTGGAGGAGGGAGCTTGGCTGGTAAGGAGAGGCCGGCTTGGGGAAGAGGCGTGGCTGGCAATGAGGGGGCGGGGTTGGCGAGCAGGGGGCGGGTTGGGTGGAAGCGGCGTGGCTGGTAATGAGTGGGTGGTGTTGGGGAGGAGGTGGAACTGGGGAGGAAGGGGCGTGGCTGGTAATGAGGGGGCGGGGTTAGGGAGGAGGTGGAACTGGGGAGGAAGGGGCGTGGCTGCTAATGAGGGGGCGGGGTTAGGGAGGAGGCGGAGCTGGGGAGGAAGCGGCGTGGCTGGTAATGAGGGGGCGGGGTTAGGGAGGAGGCGGAGCTGGGGAGGAAGCGGCGTGGCTGGTAATGAGGGGGCGGGGTTAGGGAGGAGGTGGAACTGGGGAGGAAGGGGCGTGGCTGGTAATGAGGGGGCGGGGTTAGGGAGGAGGCGGAGCTGGGGAGGAAGCGGCGTGGCTGGTTAGCAGGGGACGGCCTGGGGAGGAGGGTCCGAGGGTCCAGCTGGAGGTGGGGCGCTCACTCACCCAGCAGCAGGAGGGCGCTGGCCAGCACGATGACCAGTGCGCCCAGGCTGAGGCCTGTGGCCCCCGCCAGCAGCGCTGCGGCCCCCGGCAGGCAGACGCCGTCCTGGCCGCAGCGGCACACGGTCACGTTCAGAGGCTGCTCGCGCTGCTGGGGCGGCTGCCCCGAGTCCCGGAGCAGCAGGCTGAGGCGGTGCAGGCCTTCGGGGACGTGGTGTCGCGGCCGCAGGCGCGCGTGGCTCACTGCGGAGGGCGCCTGTGGTGAGCGAGGGCCTCCCGAGGCCGCCCCCACTTCGCCTGCCCTCCTCGCGCCGAGACAGGGTGGGGATCCCGAGATCCTGGGCCTGGGTCCCCCCCACCCCCACCGTCCTCTGGGCACAATGAGTAACCCTGCCCCACGGGAGGATGCAGTGGTGGGGGGGGTGACGGGAGGGGACCTGTTGCAGGACCACGGGTTTGCATGCCCCTCGCCCTCCTGCCCCTGTGGGGGTGGGGGGAGCGTGGGGATGGGGGGAGCGCGGCGGTGAGGGGAGCGCACCGTTGACCTGGCTGAGGCTCCAGTTCCGGCCGAGCTCTGGGAGCCTGGGGCTCAGCTGGAAGTGGAAGGGGGCCCCGTGGGGGGGCAGGTCCTCATCCGTGGCGCCCAAGAGGAGGCCTGGGCCTTGGTGTGGCTCGCTGCACAGGCTGCCCGGCGGCAGCGGGGCCAGCACGGGTGCATGGTCGTTCACCTCCAGAATCTCGATGGACAGGGTGCCGGTGGCGGTGCGGGGCTGGGAGGCTGCGGGCGAAGAGGCCACAGCTTAGTGACCCCAACACCCCAGCCTGCCCCACCAGTCGGCTCAGAGCGGGTGCACAGCTCTGAGCCCCCGGGCGACATGGGCAGAGCCCTCGGACACTGGCAGGGGTGCTCAGCCGGGACAAGGCCAGGTCAGGGAGCCCCAAGCCGGTGGCGCCGCTCACCGTCATCCTGGGCCAGGACGATGGCTCTGTACCAGCCGCCCTTGAGGAAGGGGGACGCCGGGCTGAGCACGCGCTGGGTCTGGATCCGGCCAGTGGCTGCGTCCACTTGCAGCCAGTCTTCCGGGTCGTAGTCCTTGGAGTAGCTGATGCAGGGGAGGGGAAGAGTGGGATCTGAGTTTACCCCAGGGCCCCACAGGTGTGGTCAGGTATGGGTGTGTGACATGCACTGCACACACACAGGCACACACATACCACATGCATGCACACATGCACACAACATACACACACAGCCTTACATGCCACATGCATGCACACACCACATACACATACATGGGCATGCACAGCACACACACATGCACATATATACACATAGACACTCCCCCACACCTTGCACATACCACCCCCCACACACCTATACACCACACACATGTACCACACATGTGCACACACATATGCACATACACATGTACACACAACCCATGTGAATATGATGGGAGCTGCAGTCACCAGCACCTTCTGTGAGGTGAGGAAACTGAGGCTCAGGGAGGGCAGGCGAGCTGTCCAGGGCGCTGAGACAATTGTGTGGCAACCTAGTTAAGCCTCAGTTGGTGCTGGCCCTTCCCGGGCCCCGTGGACACAGACAGGGATACACAGGGCCAGGCTTGGAGTGAAATGAGATGTGAACGGCCAGTCCCTTGGGAGCAAGGGCCTCCTGGGATGGACACGGCTGGCAGGGACAGACTGGCGTGCACAGGCTGGAGTTGGGCCTGCCCTAGGGGGTGAGGTCACCCCAACATGCACACACGGGCATGCTCGGGACTCAAGACCCTCCAGACCTTCAGGAACCCACACAGCAAATGGCCCCTACACCCTCTGACCCTCAGAGCCCAGGGGTCAGGGGCACCTGAAGCAGGAATGGGGCCGTTAGCCTCCTCTACCTCTCCCAGGGCCTCAGGAGCCCCCACCTGAGCCTCTGCAGCTGCTCTGTGTCAGGGTCCCGGGCAGAGAAGGTGGCCACCAGAGTGCCTGGGGGTGCCCCCTCTGCTAGGCTGGTCCGAAGTGGGTTCTCCTGGAACACGGGGGGCTCGTTGGTGTCCTGCACATGCACGCGGACCTTGGCCTGGCCCCGCTCAGCCCTGAGGGCAGCCGCCTGCAGTGGGGCCTCATTCTGCACTGACACTTTGAGTTCGTAGTGTTCACAGCTCTCATAGTCCAGGGCCTGAGGGAAGGAAGCACAGCCCGTCATCCGCCCAACGCAAGTGTGGGCACCCGAGGGTGGGTGCCATGGGGGAGCCACTCCTTGGGTCTGTCCAGAGCGCCTGTACTTTCCTTCTGCCCCTTTTTAACCTTGAAAAAACAAATTATGCAGGACAAGAAGGCACAAATAATATTATTAAAATGCTGGTTGTGTGTGGTGGTGGTTGGGGAGCAGCCCAGGGTTCAAGCACCTACTCCGCAGGTATTTCAGCGAGGGCCATTGGGGGATGGCGCCAGCCCCTGCAGTCACTTGATTTTAAATAAAGGAGATCGTCCTGGGTGATGTGGGTTGGCTTTATCCACTCAGGTGAAGGCTTTGAGAGCAAAACTGCATTTTCTCTGCCTCTAAACTGCTGCATCGGCTCCGGCCTGTGGTCTGCACGTTAGACCTGCCCAGCCAGACCCCAGCACCGCATGAGCCAATTTCTTGCAGTAAACCTCTTACTGTGTCAGTATCTAAATACATCCACATCTACACATGTGGACATATCTGTGCATGTGTCTCCTATGGCCTCTTTCTCCGGTAGAACCAGGACTGACAGAGGTGTGCAGCTGTGTTTTTGTACATGGATTCCCTATGAAAGGAGGAAGGCTGGACAGAGCAGAGTGGTGTAGGGTGTCCCCTGCCTCTGGCCCTCAAGCCCCATGGGTAGCATGGCCTGGGACCCAGTCCTCAGGCTGGGGGGCTCCATGCCCTCCCCCACTCTCTCTCACCCAAGGACGAACACAAGGTCCCAGCTGGTCAGAGGATGTGAACCTGCCAGGAAGGGGCTCAGACCCCAGCGTGGGCATCTGTGTGTGGGCATCTGTGTGTGGGCATGTGTATGTGCCAGCATCTGTGTGTGCTGGCATCTGTGTGCGGGCATCTGTGTGTGCCGGCATCTGTGTGTGGGCACCTGTGCGTGGGCACCTGTGTGTGGGCATCTGCGTGTGGGCATCTGTGTGTGCCGGCATCTGTGCATGGGCATCTGTGTGTGGGCACCTGTGCGTGGGCATCTGTGTGTGGGCATCTGTGTGTGCCAGCATCTGTGTGTGCCGGCATGTGTGTGTGCCAGCATCTGTGTGTGCCGGCATGTGTGTGTGCCAGCATCTGTGTGTGCCGGCATGTGTGTGTGCCAGCATCTGTGTGTGGGCACCTGTGTGTGGGCATCTGTGTGTGGGCATCTGTGTGTGCCGGCATCTGTGTGTGGGCACCTGTGCGTGGGCACCAGTGCGTGGGCACCTGTGCGTGGGCATCTGTGTGTGGGCATCTGTGTGTGCCAGCATCTGTGTGTGCCGGCATGTGTGTGTGCCAGCATCTGTGTGTGCCGGCATGTGTGTGTGCCAGCATCTGTGTGTGGGCATCTGTGTGTGCCGGCATCTCTGTGTGCCGGCATCTGTGTGTGTCGGCATCTGTGTGTGCCGGCATCTGTGTGCCAGCCGGGGGCCGCTCACCTTCACAATGGACAGAACACCCTCGTTGGTCTTGGGGTCCGTGCGGATGGTGAACTGCCCATCGGGGTCGCCTTCCAGGATGGTGAACCTGGCCACCCAGTTGGGGGAGCCTGGCAGGTCCCTGTCCTCCACTTCCAGGCGTCCCACATCCACTCCGCTGACGGCCTCTGTGGCCTCCATGAAGAACTGGGGGGGGGGATCCCAGCCCCAGTTACCAGCAGGGCTGGGGGGACAGCATGGGTGGGGCCCTCAGGGCCCTCAGCCCACCCTCCCCTCCCACCCTCCCTCCTGCCTCCCAGCAGGAACACCCTCCCTTGCTCCTGTTGAAGCTGCTCCCCACCCACTGGGTGTCCTCAGGTTTGTCTGTTTTGTGAGTCACTGTCCCCCAGGTGCCCCCATGGTCCTCCCCTGTGGGCTCAGCTTCGTGCTCCCTTCCCATACAGCAAAGGCCGGAGGGAGACTTGCTCCCCGATGCTAGAGGGCCTCAGAGGGTCCCACGGGCTGCTTCTCCCCAAGGGCCTCTCTCCCAACTCTGACTCCATTCACACACTGCCACGCAGCACCCCGGGGCCCCTCCAGCTTGGGCTTCCACCCGCCCACGCGGAGTTCCTTCTCCAAAGCACACCATCCTCCTGCCCCATCATGAAGCCCGCTGCCTTCTGCAGGAGCCCAAGAAGGGAAGGCAGCTCTAAGCAGGGGCTACTTTCGAGGGAGGGACAGCAGCAGCACCTCATCCCTGGTGAACTCGGGGGCATTGTCATTGATGTCATCAAGGGTGATGATGGCTGAGGCAGTGGCTGTGAGGCCGTCTCCAGACATGTCCGCCACCTGCAGGGTCAGATTGTACACCGCGACCACCTGGGGATGTGGGGCACAGGGTCAGAAGATGAGGGCCCAGGTGGGGCACATGGGGACTGGTCAGGGGTGGGAGCCAGGCCACCTGGCCAGCTCAGTTCCTACGGGAGCGCCCAGTGGGTGTTGAAGACCCCACGTGGCCCGGAGAATCCTGCCCCGATCCTAAGTGCATGGGGCTGTGATGCTGCCCTAGCCTATGGCACTGGATAAGCATTTACAGAACACCTACTGTGCACTGGGTAAGCGTTTACAGAGCACCTACTGTGCGCTGGGTAAGCGTTTACAGAGCACCTACTCTGCGCTGGGTAAGCGTTTGCAGAGCACCTATTCTGTGCTGGGTAAGCGTTTACAGAGCACCTATTCTGTCCTGGGTAAGCGTTTACAGAGCACCTACTGTGTGCTGGGTGTTTACAGAGCACCTACTGTGCGCTGGGTAAGCGTTTACAGAGCACCTACTGTGCGCTGGGTAAGCGTTTACAGAGCACCTACTCTCTCTGGGTAAGCGTTTGCAGAGCACCTATTCTGTGCTGGGTAAGCGTTTACAGAGCACCTATTCTGTCCTGGGTAAGCGTTTACAGAGCACCTACTGTGTGCTGGGTGTTTACAGAGCACCTACTGTGCGCTGGGTAAGCGTTTACAGAGCACCTACTGTGTGCTAGGTAAGCGTTTACAGAGCACCTTCTGTGCGCTGGGTAAGCGTTTACAGAGCACCTACTGTGTGCTAGGTAAGCGTTTACAGAGCACCTACTGTGTGCTGGGTAAGCGTTTACAGAGCACCTTCTGTGCGCTGGGTGTTCACAGAGCACCTACTGTGAGCTGGGTAAGCGTTTACAGAGCACCTACTGTGTGCTGGGTGTTTACAGAGCACCTACTGTGCGCTGGGTAAGCGTTTACAGAGCACCTACTGTGTGCTGGGTAAGCGTTTACAGAGCACCTACTGTGCGCTGGGTAAGCGTTTACAGAGCACCTACTCTGCGCTGGGTAAGCGTTTACAGAGCACCTACTGTGTGCTGGGTGTTCACAGAGCACCTACTGTGTGCTGGGTAAGCGTTTACAGAGCACCTACTGTGTGCTAGGTAAGCGTTTACAGAGCACCTACTCTGTACTGGGTAAGTGTTTACAGAGCACCTTCTGTGCGCTGGGTAAGCGTTTACAGAGCACCTACTGTGTGCTGGGTAAGTGTTTACAGAGCACCACTGTGTGCTGGGTGTTTACAGAGCACCTACTGTGCGCTGGGTAAGCATTTACAGAGCACCTACTGTGCGCTGGGTAAGCGTTTACAGAGCACCTACTCTGCGCTGGGTAAGCGTTTACAGAGCACCTACTGTGCACTGGGTGTTTACAGAGCACCTACTGTGCGCTGGGTAAGCATTTACAGAGCACCTACTGTGTGCTGGGCACCTAGCACACCAGTGAGCTTGGGTCCCTGCCCTGGGGAACCGTGGTTAGTGGCAGGAACAGAAATGGACAAAGACCACGTAACAGTGTAACCAGGAGGGCTTCCTAGAAGAGCTGACTCAAGGGGGGTCTTCCGGGAGCACAGAAGTCCGACAGCAAGGGGCAACAGGGGCCCTGACAGAAGGAGTTAGTTACTTACCAGCGGGGAGCCGTTGCCATGAGGCTGAGAGGGGCGGGGCTGCTTGGGGAGCCCTGCCCTGTGCCGGGCCCCTCACGCTCTACTTGCACCAGACCCCTCCCACCCGGGCCAGCGCGGCTCCTGTCTGCGCATCAGTGGGTTCACCCCATGCCGTCTCCTCAGGAGCCAGGGCCACTGCAAGCTTTGCAGCGACGGCAGGGACAGGAGCGTCTGGGGTGGGCAGGCTGGGGGCAGAGGGACCCACAGGAGATGGGCTGCCCTGGCCGTGCGGGTGTGGAGCTGCCGGGGCACCACCTCACCTCGCGGTCCAGCCCCACTTGCACTGTGCGGATCTCTCCTGTGAGCTCGTCGATGCTGAAGAGCTCGGGGCTGCCCTGCTGCAGGATGGAGAACCGCAGCGCTGCGTTGTCCGTCTCGGGGTCGTCGGCATCTGTGGCCTCTGCCCTGGTCACATAGGTGCCTGGGAAGCACAGGGAGGCGTGAGGGCCAACGTCCACAGGGCCGATGGGCTGGGGGCATTGTGAGGGGCGCGGGGGCACCTCCTGTGCACAGGCTCCCCGGTTCCAGCACGGCTGACCCCAGATGGGGCAGTCAGTCCATGCTGCTGTTTGCGTCACCGAGGTGGCCAGCATGCGGCAACCCCCGAGTCCAGATGCTTCCCGCTGCCCCTGAAGCCCACCGTGCTGTGTCCAGGCCACCTATGTGGTCGAAGCCTTTTGCCCGGCTTGTGCTGTTTATGGGGTCGGAGCACAGGAGCATTGGATGCGACCTGGGTCAGGTGCTGGCTCCTGGGCCTGCCCAGTGCAGGGGCTAAGGGCGCTGGGTCAGATTGGGCTAGCTAGCGGGGGCCTCCAGGAGCTGCTGGCATCCAGGGTGACAGAGGATGCATGGGCAGGCTGAACAGAGGACACACGGGCAGGATAAAACAGAGGACGTACGGGCAGGATAAGACAGAGGATGCAAGGGCAGGATAAAACAGAGGACGCACGGGCAGGATAAGACAGAGGACACAGGGGCAGGCTGGGCAGAGGACGCAGGGGCAGGATAAAACAGAGGACGCACGGGCAGGATAAGACAGAGGATGCAAGGGCAGGATAAAATAGAGGACGCACGGGCAGGCTGGGTGCAGGACACACGACAGCCGAGCAGAGGACGCACACTGTGTCTGTGTAGGCCAGAGCCCCCGCCCCACCTGCTGTGGGAAGCGGTACTCACGAAGGTGCCGCTAGAGGGGCCACATGTGGCAGGACCAGGTTTCACCTCCCCCCATTTCCCTCTCCTGAGATTTAGGCCTGACCCCTCTGGCAGCTCAGGTGGACTTAGCCACCGAGGTGGGGTGGGAAGGATGGGCTTTGGGCCACCCTGGGAAGCAGTTCCTGGCCGGCTGTGACTTCCCCCCGGGACAGCTGGAGCTAGGACGTGCTGTCTGTCACCTGGGGCAGAATGAGGCGCGGAGGCCACTGCCACAGACACGGGAAGGAAACTGAGGCGGGATATGAGCCTCCAAGCCTGAGCCTGGGCCAGGCCTGGCCACAGTCCTTGGTACCCTCAGACACGAGGGGGCCTGTGCCTTTCCGCCAGGTCTTTACCACGGGCCCCCAGGGAGGTGGGAGCGAGTCCCCGTGGCTGGAGCTTACAGGTCAGCCTGGGTTTAGGGTGAATCACAACCTAGAGATGCCTGTGGGTGCTCTGGACCCCATGTGAGTACAGGGTGAGGATGGAGTGTGCCTGGCTCCAGATGGCCCCCTGAGCAGGAGGGAGAAGTCATTTGCTTTTGGGGGAGAACAAGACCCCTGAAAAACCTCCACTCCCAGGCTCAGATTTTTGGGTTTGAAATTTATGTTGGAATGGGAAGTGGCAGGAGTTGACCTGTGGAAACGGACCTGCCTCGGAGACTTGTTTACTTATTTTTAGACTCTCTGAGGGGCCTCTGGAATTCTTGCTTAAGGGAAATCCTGGACTTCACAGAGCCCTTCCTTGTAGCCCCTCCCGGCCCGGGGCTGTGGTCCTGTCTCACCTGGGACTGCACCCTCCAGCACGCGGCCAGTGAACGCCTCCTGCAGGAAGGCTGGCCGGTTGTCATTCTGATCCACAACTACAATCTCCAGGTCCGTGGGGTCCTCCAGGGTGGATCCTCCCAGGTCCAGGGCAAACGCTCTTAGCTGTTCAAACATAGAGCAAGGGCTGGCTCTGTGGCCCCCAAATTTCTGTGGCTCCCGTTAGGGCCATGCGAAAGAGACAGCACGTTCAGACTTTGTCTCCAGCTGGAAACACCAGCTTAAACAGGCGAGAAATAGCACAGGGTGGGGCATCTGTCACAGTGACTGAGGACGTCCCTGCACGGGAGCCACCTTCCCTTAGCAGACAGGGCAGGTGCCACTTTCCCTGCTTGCCTTGGCAGCCAGGAAGCTCACAGCTTCATGTGTGACTAAAGTAAGGCTCTCAGAGGGTTCCTAATCTCTCTCCCTCTCTCTCTGTGGTCTTTGTTCCTCCTGAAGTTATTTTTTTGTTTTTTGTTTTTTTTTTTTGAGACAGAGTTTCACTCTTGTTGCCCAGGCTGGAGTCCAATGGCGAGATCTCAGCTCACTGCAACCTCTGCCTCCTGGGTTCAAGCGATTCTCCTGCCTCAGCCTCCCAAGTAGCTGGGATTACAGGTGCACGTCACCACGCCCAGCGAATTTTTTGTATTTTTAGTAGAAATGAGGTTTCATCATGTTAGCCAGGCTGGTCTCAAACTCCTGATGTCAGGTGATACGCCTCGGCCTCCCAAAGTGCTGGGATTAAAGGGGTGAGCCACTGCGCCTGGCCTCCTCCTGAAGTTTAATTCCCCTGTGCACATGACATTTTAAACTGCCTCCCACCCTTTCGGAGAATGGGCACAATTACCGTTTCCAAGTGAGAAATACTCTCTAATAACTTTTGATGTAAGGGATCCAAGGACTGGTTCTCAAAGTCTAAAGGAGGATTTGGGGCAAATAAAAGGAAATTTTGCTTCCTGCAGAGGCAAAGGCAGGAAGCGTCCTTTCCCCACATCAAGTACAAAATTACTTTTCTTTTTTTTACCTTTTGAGATGGTGTCTCGCTCTGTTGCCCAGGCTGGAGTGCAGTGGTGTGATCTTGGCTCACTGCAACCTCCACTTCCTGGGTTCAAGTGATTCTCCTGCCTCAGCCTCCCAACTAGCTGGGATTACAGGTGTGTGCCACCACACCCGGCTAATTTTTTGTATTTTTAGTAGAGATGGGGTTTTGCCATGTTGGCCAGACTGGTCTCAAACTCCTGACCTCAGGTGATCCACCCGCCTCGGCCTCCCAAAGTGCTCGGATTACAAGCATGAGCCATTGTGCCCAGCCCAAAATGACATTTTGGAGAGGGCAGGCTGGGGGAGGACAGGCTGGGAGAGGGCAGGCTGGGGGAGGGTAGGCTGGGGGAGGGCAGGCTGGGGGAGGACAGGCTCGGGGAGGGCAGGCTGGGAGAGGGCAGGCTTGGGGAGGGCAGGCTGGGAGAGGGCAGGCTGGGGGAGGGCAGGCTGGGGGAGGGCAGGCTGGGGGAGGGCAGGCTGGGGGAGGGCAGGCTGGGGGAGGGCAGGCTGGGGGAGGGCAGGCTGGGAGAGGGCAGGCTGGGAGAGGGCAGGCTGGGGGAGGGCAGGCTGGGGGAGGGGAGGCTGGGGGAGGGCAGGCTGGGGGAGGGCAGGCTGGGGGAGGGCAGGCTGGGGGAGGGGAGGCTGGGGGAGGGCAGGCTGGGGGAGGGCAGGCTGGGGGAGGGCAGGCTGGGGGAGGGCAGGCTGGGGGAGGGCAGGCTGGGAGAGGGCAGGCTTGGGGAGGGCAGGCTGGGGGAGGGCAGGCTGGGGGAGGACAGGCTGGGGGTGGGCAGGTGCCTGAAGGGAGTGCAGACGGGGTTCTGGTTTTCTGGGCTCTAGGGCTTGCTCCCACTGCCCTTTTTCTTCTTCTTCTTCTTTCTTCTTCTCCTCCTCTTCCTCCTCCTCTTCTTCTTTCTTCTTCTTTTTTTTTTTTTTGAGACAGAGTCTCACTCTGTCACCAGGCTGGAGTGCAGTGGCGAGGTCTCAGCTCACTTCAACCTTCGCCTCCCGGGTTCAAGCGATTCTCCTGCCTCAGCCTCCTGAGTAGCTGGGACTACAGGTGCCCGCTAGAATGCCCAGCTAACTTTTGTATTTTTTAGTAGAGACGGGGTTTCACCATGTTAGCCAGGATGGTCTCGATCTCTTGACCTCATGATCTGCCTGCCTTGGCCTCCCAAACTGCTGGGATTACAGGCGTGAGCCACCGCACCCGGTCCTCTTTTCTTCTTTTTTTTTTGAGAGAGGGTCTTCCTCTGTCACCTAGGCTGGAGCGCAGCGGCGCAATCACGGCGCACGGCAGTGTCTTCCTCTGTCACCTAGGCTGGAGCGCAGCGGCGCAATCATGGCGCACGGCAGTGTCTTCCTCTGTCACCTAGGCTGGAGCGCAGCGGCGCAATCACGGCGCACGGCAGTGTCAACCTCTCGGGGGATCCTCCCACCTCAGCCTTCCAAGTAGCTGGGACCACAGGCACGCAGCAACACCGCTGGCTAATTTATTTTACCATTTTATCTTTTGTTGAGACAAGGCCTCACTTTGATGCCCAGCCTGGTCTTGAACTATTGGCTTCAAGCGATCCTCTGCCTCGGCCTCCCGAAGTGCTGGGATTGTGTGAGCCACTGCGCCCGGCGCTCACTGCCCCTTCTCTGAGAATCCCAGCCCCCAAGGGGCATCAGTGGTTTCTTCCCTGACTAACCCCACTGCCCAGAACAGTGGCGGCCACTGGGATCAACATTATTTTGGGGCCAGGTGTGGTGGCTCACGCCTGTAATCCTAGCACTTTGGGAGGCCAACATGGTGAAACCCCATCTCTACTAAAAATACAAAAATTAACTGGGCATGGTGGTGGAGCCTGTAATCCCAGATACTCAGGAGGCTGAAGCAGGAGAATTGCTTGAACTGGGGAGGTAGAGATTGCAATCAGCTGAGATTGTGCCACTGCACTCCAGCCTGGGCGGTAGAGTGAAGCTCCATCTCAAAAAAGAAAAAAAAAAAAAAAAAAAAAGGTCAGGCGCGGTGGCTCACGCCTATAATCCCAGCACTTTGGGAGGCCGAGGCGGGCCAAGGTCAGGAGATCGAGACCATCCTGGCTAACACGGTGAAATCCCGTCTCTACTAAAAATACAAACAATTAGCCGGGCATGGTGGCGGGGGCCTGTAGTCCCAGCTACTCGGGAGACTGAGGCAGGAGAATGGCGTGAACCCGTGAGGCGGAGCTTGCAGTGAGCCGAGATCGTGCCACTGCACTCCAGCCTGGGCGACAGAGCGAGACCCCATCTCAAAAACAAAAAACAAAAACAACACTATTTAGAGATTCTTCACGACACTCCTGAGCTCCCAGGACCAGTGTGTTGCTGGCTGTGGTTGAGCCACAGAAGCTACAGCAGCTGCAGCATGCTCCTCCCTGGCAGAACCAAGCCGCTCCTCCACGGGACCTCTGTCTGCCCTCCAGTTAAATGGGCACATAACCCTAAACAGTTGCCTCCTCCGGCTGCAGGGCCTCGGTCCCAAACCCCTGTACCTGCCCCCTCACTTAAGGGTGCCTGGATCTTGCAGTCTGGCCTGAAGCCCACCGAGCGGGGAGGAGAAGCCTGGTGGGGAGGAGGGGCACTGGCTTCCCACCAGGCCTGCTTGAGGGGCACAGGTCGGACCACGCAGCTCCGCACCCTGAAGCGATCAGTCTTCTCGCGGTCCAGCATGGCATTGAGGAAGACCTTCCCTGTGAACTTGTCGATAGAGAAGACGCCCCGGGGCTCCTCGTCCACGCCGGGTCCCTGGATGCTGTAGATGACGCTGCCCAGCTGCTGCTTGTCCGACTTGATCTGTGGGGCAGGAAATGGGGTTGGGGAGAGCTGCTCCGGGCGGGGGCCTCTGCCCTCTCTGCAGCCCCTCAGGCCCCTCCCCGGCTGACAGCAGGGCAGGTCTAAGTCTCCTAGGACTGGAGGACGGATCCTGGTACCCAATGAGGAGCTGGGCTGGGCTGGGGAGAGCTCAGCCTGTGGCCCCAAGGGTGCCCCGTCTTGCAGCCTCATTTCAGGCTCAGCTCCTGGTGTCCTCAGGGCCCTGGTCTCTGGGGTGATTTTGGGTACGTGAAGCTGAGGCCCACGCAAGGCAGTTCACCTTCACCTCCATCTACTCAGCGTCGGCGAACACGCACACAAAAATCACGCCCGAGCGTGCAGCCTAACATGGAGCATGTCTACCCCAGGCGCATGTGGGGTGGGAGCAGCTCTGGACTCCCCTGCGGCCTGGGGCAATGTGGAGGGTTTGAGCCCTGCTGTAGACCCAGGTTGGAAGCCCAGAGCCCTGGCAAGGTGGGCGAGTCCTGCCTCACCTCTGTCCTGAAATGGGGCCCCGCTGGCTCCCAGGAGACCTTTAGAGAATGAGGGAGGCCCACTGGGGACCAGCCTACCCCTTTCTCCCCTCCTGCCCCCTCCACCTGCTCACCTGAACCAGGGGGTAGGGGAGACGCTTGTGGTTCTCGGATACGCTGATCGGGGGGATGACCCAGGCCCTCCGCACGCGGCTCAGGGCAGGCGCCCGGCGCCAGGGGTACAGGGTGGTGGGCCTCCTCCATCCAGGAACCCCCAAAGACAGAAAGAGGCTCTGCAACAAAGACAGATGCATCCCACAGTACCGTCTCCCGGAGCCCTGGGCGGCAGCGTGCAGCTGGGAGCTGTGGGTGGTGAGGAGGCCACGGGGCGCAGTGTTTCCCTCAGCCCACGGGTCGGTGCCCATTGGCGCAAGGTGGCTTCCACACACGGGGCCGCGTAGCACAAGGGCAAAGGCACGTGAGCCCCGCCCCCGTCGGACTGAGCTGGGGCCTTGGTGGCCACACCCCAAGTACTGGCCCTCAAAGCCCCCATCCTGCTGCCCCCGAGTCTCCTACTGGGCCCACTCAGCAGCCAGGCTCTCTGCAGCCCCTGGCGAGTACATGTGGCTGCTGGGAGGTAGCGCTAGGGTTCCAGGCCTCTGGCTGGGAGGGACACCTGAGATTCACGCGGCGGGGACACAGCCTCACCCCAGGTGCCAGGGTACCGGTGCACACGGAAAGCCCCTGGGCCAGCCAGGGCTGGGGAGAGCGTGGGGTCCTGACACGGAATGACCCCAAGAAGCCAGTGGCGGTGCCTGTGGGCACAGTGGGCTGGCTGTGGAGGGTCCGGGGGAGCGGCAGGGGAGGTGCCTGCAGGAAAGTGCCCGTCCCCCTCCACCTCTCCAGGCTGCTTTGTGGGAACGGAACCCCGGGATGCGAGAGTTCAGCTCCAGTCCATCAAGAGCAGCTGGAGATGTATCCGTAATTCATACAGCGGCCCCCAACTGGACTGTGCTGTGTGGCTGAACCGGCCTGCAGCTGCTGCTGGTCTGTCAGGTCCCACCAGGTCAGGGCTGGGCAGCCAACGCTGGTGGTGCGGGTTCCTGAGACTGACTGGGCAGGGGCCAGGGCTGCCTCGGTGGGGCTGGGTGGGGTGGGGCTTGTTGTGGCTGCACAGCCAAGAGGGACATGGCTGGGGACAGAGGGGCAGCCCCACCCCCAGCCTCACTCTTCTTCTCCCAGAACAGGGTACCTCGGTAAAGTCTTCATCTCTTCACCCCAATACTTCAGCCGCTGGGACCCTGGTGTGCCCATCTCCTCCTCTCCCACATCAGGGGCTGGGACGCACTGTTTGTAATGCACACGGGAAGCCCAGGTGCTCGGGGATGGGGCCTGGGCAGAGTGTGGGGTACAGAGGGAGATGCTGTGCACCCCACCCTACTCCAGGGCCGGGATGACCCTCAGGCCGGTAAAGACCCCAAAGTGGAGGTGGCTGCCCCCAAATTCTCCCGAGGTCCTGACGGTCAGCAACTTTTGTGACCACAGATAGCCCCACACCCACCCCTCAGATGGGGAAACTGAGGCCTAGAGAAGGGACTCAAGTCCAAGAGCCAGGTGGAGAGGGGCACTCGTAGTGAACCCAAAAGCACATCCTGAATTTTCTGGTTTTAAAAATGGGGTCACCGTACCCAGCTCCTAGCCTGGGCCTTGGGCCTCCCTCCTGGGGTGCCCGGCCCCACCTTGGTCAAAGGGAAGCTTAGAGACGGTGGGTCCTGCCTGTCGTGGGATGCCCAGGACACCTGTGCTTGGGACCCCCGAGCCTGGGGAGTCAGTGTTTCTGGGTGGGCTGCATGGCTCTTCCTGAAAGACCCCTGACCCTAAAGCACAGCCTGGGGGAAGCTGCCGCAGCTGACAGGACATGGCTCTGGGCTGACCCCACTCGGCTCGGCACGGACATGGGGGTCACCCTCGAGCTCCCCGGACAGGCTGATGCCTGGTGCAGCTCGTTGGGGCACAGAGTCTGCCTGAACTCGGTGAGGGCAGCAGGGGCCAGGGCTGGGGGAGAGGCAGGGGAGAGGGAGATGAGGGAGGAGGAAACAGGGCTGCCCTCTCCCATCCCCTGTGCCCTCTCCCCGTCCCCTGTGCCCCGGGCCTGGCTAGGAGCTGTCTGTGCCTCCCTAGTCCTGGGGGTCGCCAGGCTCCCGGCCTTTCTCTTGGGTGACCCTCCTCCCCGGAGGCCCCCTCCCACCCAACAGCGCTCTCCTAGCTGCCAGAATGTTCTAGATTTTCACCATCCAAGACCCACAGGCCACATGGGGCTGCTGAGCTCTTGAAATGTGCCTGGCAAAAGTGAGGAGCTGTGTTCCCCTTTCACCTCATTGTGGTTAAGGCCCCATGTGTGGCCAGCACCCAGCACCACATGCCCAGCGCTCACAGCCCCAATCAGCCTTGGCGAGGGTACCCCGACCTTCCCAGCCCCCCACTGCAGGGCTGTGGGGGTGAGAGACCCGAGGCCCTTCCCGCCCCCCACCGGCACCACGTGTAGTGAGGGTGTGGCGTCTGCATCGTCCCAGTGACAAGAGCTACACAGGAAGATGCTGAGTTAGGGTGGGCAGGGTGGGAAGCTTCCAGGACCCCGTGGCCAGGGTTGTGGTGGGGGTGGCAGCAGCTCCCCAAGGAACAGACCCTAACGCAGAGACGGGGCAGCCTCCTGCACCACCCGGCTGGGAGGGGACAGAGACCCCCTACCCCGTGCCATGCTCTCTGGGGCACCCCCACCCAGGACAAGCCCTCAGGCTGCTGGGCTGCCATGTGGGGCAGGGGGACGGGTGGGAGGTGCTGGGGGTCCCAGGCAGGTGATGGGGAGTCTGGGAGCAGAGCAGACCCCAAACATCACCCACCACACACAAACTCCTCGGCTCCCCTTTCAGACAGGGCCCCCATCTTAATATCGTCTTCACGGCCTGCTCCTGAGCTCCTTCATCTGGACAGCAGGTGGGCTGGGGTCTAGGGAGGCTCACGGGACGCCCCAGCCGGCACCAGGTCCTGTGCCTACTACAGAGGTGTGCCGGCCACGCCACACCAACACCTAGAACAGCTCCCCACATTGTGCGAGCGGAGGGAGCACCGAGTTGGCCCTGGTGAGCGGGACCCTGCGTGGGAGGCCTCACCCAGCTCCCCGCTGGAAGGGGGCACCTGCTCCAGGCAGGGTGGGGCCCCATGAAATGGAGCACTGAGAACTGGGGGGTCAGAGCTGGGCCAGCCGGGCCGCCCCTCCCCCTGCAAAACCACAGGTGTCGACGGCTACTCTGACCACCACGCCCCTGCTGGCTCCGAGGCCGCCCGCTCTCCTCAGCCCCGTGCCAACGCCTCACCCTCCAGTGCCGCCTGCTCCTGCTGGCTTTGCCGAGACTTCAGTCTAGGCAGGGGCCGGGACGTGGGGGCAGGTGGCCTTGAGAGGAGGCAGCGGCTGGGGGCTGGTAAGTCTGAGTGGGTGGGGGCCGGGAAGGAGATGTTGGCATGGCCAGGAAGCCTGTCAGGCTGAACCCCCATTAGGCTTGGCCTCTGTCCTCCACCACCGGCCGCTTACCCTGTGTGGACGAGCAAGGCCCAGGCTGCCCATCTGCCCACCCTGAGATGGGGCACTGGGGCCTCTCGCTCTGACTGTGTCCTGTGCCCAGGGCTGGCCCAGGGCACAGAGGTCCCCACAGGCAGCGGCAGCAGTCTCCAAACCAGGCCACCTTCCCTGGGATTCTTGGTCCTCGGCCAGCAGGACCTGAGTCCCCTCCTCCATGG
This sequence comes from Pan troglodytes, assembly GCF_028858775.2. NCBI lineage: Eukaryota > Metazoa > Chordata > Mammalia > Primates > Hominidae > Pan > Pan troglodytes. Next base: position 87,375,087 of record NC_072416.2, on the reverse strand, counting down.
CCTCCTGGGAGTCCAGAGAGTAGCAAACGCTTTGGCAGGAAGCAGGGAGAGGATGGGGTGGGGGTTCCTCAGGCTCCCAGGCAGGGAACCCTGCCGGGGAAGCTCTCTGCCAGCTGACAGATGGCGGCCCTGGCCTCGGAGCCTGCCAGCACCCACAGAGCACAAGCCACTTCCAGGGCAGGGCAGCTCCTGCCAAGTGGAAACCTGCCTGCCCAGCGTGGGGCCTTCATCAGCCTCGGTGGGCACAGGGTCTGTTTCCGGCCCTGGCTGGGCAGCTTTGCACCTCCCTCTCCCCCTCCCCTTTGGTCCTCCCAACCCCCCGGGAGCCTGTGGTGGTCCCTTCACCTCCCAGCTCTGGGCAGTGAGGTTCAGAGAGCCTGAGGCATTTGCTCAAAGCCACACAGACAGAGCCAGGAGTCACGTGGGGTCTGAGACCCAGATTAGGCTCTGAACCGCATGCTCTGAAGGAAATCCAGCCACAGAGCCACACCGGCCTTGGGCTAGGCCTGGGCATGGGGCAGGGAGACCCCAGGCTCTAGGAACCCCACATGGCTGAGGTGGAGGGGCCACCCCCACCCGGGCAGACGTTTCCATCCCCTCCCTGCCCAGCTGCCACCAAACCTGGGCCAGCCCTGTTCACCCACCCTCCAGCTGCCTCCACCGGAGACCCTCCAGTCACGCTGGGCCGGGTGTGGTCAAGCCAGAGGCTGGGAGTCCTGGGCCCAGGCCTGTCCACAGCCTGAGTTCACCAGGTCACAGCGGCCACAGAGCCTTGGCAGGGCTCACTTGCCCAGATCACGGCCGATGTGGGTGTGGGTGAGCAGGCTGGCCACGGCCCACTTCCGGCTCTCGGGGACGTTCTCAAAGCTGGCTCTTTGTCCTCCCACCCCATCCCCGTCCCAGAAGACGTGGCCAGTGGAGGGAGGGCCTGGGAGCCGTCTTGGGGAGATCGGGACATCCGGTGCCCAGGACAAAGCCACATCAACGCAGCCAGCCCACAGCCCTGCACCTGGGGTAGGGGACGCAAGCACCCTGGGAGGTGGATTTTGTGGACACTCGTCCACTCCTCTCTGTCCCCCACCCAAGCCAGGCAAGACCCATGGACATTAGTGACCTGCTTCCCCACAGGGGGTCCCCAATGACACCCCCAAGCTCATCCTCGACCGGACCCTTAGCCAAGAGCCTGGAGGGAACCACCTCGAAGCCCTTGAGACGTCTGGGGCCACCGCCCTGCAGCCAAGCTCCTGGGACTTAACGCCTCTCTTGGGGTCTGCTCCTAGCCTGACACTCAACCCCAAAGGGCTGCTGTGTAAGAAAGCTCCGCACACACTGGGCGCTTGCTACAGTTTACAAACACCACTGCGAGGTGGGAATGGGGTTTACGAACACCACTGCGAGGCGGGAATGAGGAGCGGTTCTGGGGCCGACCTTGCACTCCTGCTCCCCCGATTTTCCAAGGAAGGGTGCTACGAGATTCTAGGAACACGCTTGGTGGCGTGTGGGTGGGTTTGCCTGGGAAGAGAGTGTGAAGGCCCCTCAAGCTTCTCAGGCTTCAACCCCTCCCCCAGGCTGGAATCTGGGGCCACCCCGTTCCTGGATGGCCAGGCATGCCAGGAATGGCCCCAGCTGTTGGCCTGGCCCAGAGCGGCTGGAGCATCTTCCCTGGGCCCCACCCTCTCTAGCTGCTGCGGGCTTCAGAGAAGGGATGTGGAAGAAGAGGCATGGAGGCAGCTGTCCCCTCCAAAGCACGGTGTCTGGGGCTGTCCTTCCACTGTGGGAAGAACAGTGGCCTGGGAGCCACTTCCCTTCTTGGCCTTGGTCACAGTCACCCGAGCTAAGAGCCCCTGCCTGGCCCCCAGGGTGCTGCTGACTGTCTCCCAGAGACCAAGGGGCTCCCAAAACCCAGATGCAGAAGTGGGGCCCTTCCCAGCAGGCTGGGGTTCTCCGTGAGTCAAGTGTGCTGCCCCAGACCTCAGCCGCCTCCCAGCTGGGGTGGGGTCCCAGGTGTAGAACCAGCAACTAGGGATGGTGTAGGTGCAGCAGGGCTGAGAGGGGCCAGTTCTGAAGACACCCTCCGGGTGGGGCTGAGTGAGCTCAGCAATCAGAGGTGGCCCGAGCAGGGGAGCAACCCCTCACTTGGAGAAGGCCCTGATGGGCCCACGCTGCCTGCCTGGGGGCTCACCAGGAGGCGGCCCAGGATCCCAAGGCTGCCCAGGAGAGCACACAGTCCTGAAAGCTGAGCTGGTGGGGGAGGGGCAGGCAGGGTCCTGACACTGACATATTTTGCCTCACAGTGGAGTGAATTTGAGCCTTGGCGATAGTCCCCTTGCCATCTGGCCCCCACCTCCACCACCTCCCCCAGCCTCCAGCTGTCGGGGGAGGGGGCTGTTGTCCCCCAGCCCTGGGCGAGAAAAGAAGGGACAGTGAGAGGGGAGGCTTCTGAGGAGGGAGAGGTCCTGCCTGCCTCCCCACCTGCCACAGAGCCCCCTGGGGCCTTTTGAAAGGCAGACACTCCCAAATCCAAAGGAAGAGGTCTGGAGGAATGTTTTCACAGGCGCCAGCCTCCCCACCACCATGCCCCGGGTTGGGGTGCCAGGGAAGAAACGCTGTCCCCAGAGCAGGTGGGGAAGGGCCCTGGAGGCATGGAGCCCCCCAGCCTGCGCTCCCCGGCAGAGGGCTGAGGGGTGGAGGGCCGGGGGGTGAGCACGCATGCTGAGCCACTGTCTCCCCCAACCACTGTCTCCAGATGGGGGAGTGGGGGATGGCAGGAGCCGTGGTGCCCCTCAGGGGCAGCTGCTGGAGGGTCTCGCTGGCCAGGCGCCTGGTCAGCTGCCAAGGGCTGAAATTGGAGCCAGCTGGAGCTGGGAGGCCTGTGGGAATGAGGGGACTCAGGAAGCCCCTTCAGTGGGGGCTGGGAAAGGAGTGGCTTCCCTTACTCACTGTGTCCAGCACTCCCTGACCACCCCAGGACCACAAGAGCAATGAATACTGCGAGCACCGCTAAGCCCTTTATGTGCATTCTCTCTCGAATTGGCCAGAGAGAGGCTGCCCTCTTGTACCCAGTGACGTCCCAACCACAGCCGGCCGCGCCCCAGCCCAGCCCAGTCCCTGGGGGCTGAAGCCACTGAGGCCACATCCTCCATGTCTAGGTCCCCCTAGGGTGTGAGGAGACGTGGCTCCAGCTAGGCAGTACCCATGGCGGGTGTGGGGGGCTGAGGCCTGTGCTTCCTTCCACACTGGCTTGCTCCCACGTTGGAGAGACCACGGTGCCAGCAGTCCAGAGAAGATTTTTAGGGGCGGAGTCCAGCAGCCTCTGGGGGCTGGGCCCCCAGGCCTGATCACCCCAGGCAGCTGCGGCAGGGTCCCAGGTGAAGCCCAGGAACAGAGCCCCCAGGGCTGCCACACGCCACTCTGCAAGGCCCTGTGTGTTGGGACCTGGCTCGGGCTGGGCCCTCCCAATCGAGAAGTAGCCGTGAGGGTGAGTTCCTGGGGGCAGGGCCTGCAGCCACCCCTGCTGGCCAGGAACTTGGGGTGGGGGGTTTGGACATCACCCAAGACTAGCCAGGGGTCCTGTGCCCACTGCAGGGAGTCCCTATGGAAACCTGGCCCCCAGCCCCCCAGAGAGGGGCACTCCTGCCGCTCCCACCTCTCTCTGCTCCACTCAAGACTGGCAACCCCCAGACCCTGGCAGGGGTTCCTCCAAAGAGAGGGCACGGCTACCTGGGTGGCCCCTGCCTGGGGTCCCTGACCCCAGCAGCACTCTGCAGTCCTGGGGGTGATTCCACCAGGTGGAGTGTTTGGTTACACTCACTCCCCACAACCCCTGGGGTGCTGCCCCCAGCCCAGGGACCCACCCGGGGCCACTCAGCTCACAGGCCCCCAAAGGCGACCAGGGCCAGTGGTTCTGGGGGAGACCCGTGCGGCTGCAGTTGAAGACACTGTCCCGCAGGGTCGAGGGAGGCAGCGGGGACCCCCGCAGGTGCCGATGCCTTACCTGGGCCAACAGCCCGAGGACGAGGAGGAACGCGGCGTCCATCGGGGCCGAGGCGGGAGCCGGGCCGGAGTGCACCCGCGACCCGAAGGAGCGCGTCCAGGCTGAGTGACAGCGCAAGTGCGCGGGGCGGGCCAGGGCCAGAGACAGCACGTGTGAGGGGGGCGGGGAGGGGGCGGGGCAAGGGCTGAGTGACAGCACGAAGGAGGCCTCTGACGGGCCGAGGGCCGGCCTGGGCAGGGCTAAGGCTGAGTGACAGCGTGTGGGCAGGCGGGTGGGGCGGAGCCTCTGGCGAGCTAGGGCGGGGCCGCAGGCTGAGTGACAGCCCGTGTGCGAGTGGGGCAGGCGGGGCGGGGCCGCGGCCGAGGGCTGAGTGACAGCGCAGGTGCGCCTGCGGGGCGGTGACCGCACGAGACTGGTGGGGCGGAGCCAGAGGAGGATGGGGCGGGCGGGGCGGGGCCGAGGGCTGAGTGACGCCTTGTGAGAGTGCGGGGTGGGGCCGGGGTGGGGCCGGGGTGGGGCCGGGGCGGGGCCGGGGCGGGGCCGGGGCGGGGCCGAGGGCTGAGTGATAGCTTGTGCGGGGCTCCTGCGGGCAGGGCCAGGGCTAGGTCGGAGATACCCCGGCTTGCTGCGTCGGGAGCAGAGCCAGAGGCCAGGCTGTGGGGAAGGCAGGGTAGGTGCGCCCGGGTCAGGGACCAGCTGGGATTCCTGGCTTCTTCATTTCCTGCTCCTTGGGCCCGGCTCGCCTCTGCTCCAGGGCGTCTGCACTGTAGTCCCTGCCGGGGGACACCTCCTGAGCACTTCCTTGGGCCCCTCGCCTCTCTGGCTGCGTTTCCTGCGCCTCCCCGCATCCCACTGAACGCTAGGCCCACCCTCCACGCACCTCCTCGCGACCTCATTTTGCCCAGCTCCTATTCAGTATGGAACTGCTCTGGTTCACACGCCTCTGATACCAGCGTGGCTCGTAGGACACCCCCAATTCCCCCAGTCCACGCGCCTCCTCCAGCATCCCCTTGTTCCCCGAGGCCCCCTGCCTGGAGCACCTTCCTTCCTACAGAACTCCTTCTCATCATCCCTCAACACCCAAGGTCAACGCTGCCCCCTCCTGGAGCCTCCTTGCCACCTCGGCCAGAAGCCCTCCCTCCTGTTGACTGTGGCACCTGTTCTCCCCTTCGAGACCCCGCCCCCTGGGATGGCGTGGGTGTGGCTCAACACCTGCACAGGCCCAGCGCACGGTCAGGAAGGTCCTGGAGAGAGGGTGGAGGGGGCTGGAGGCAGGAGGACCCTTTCTTTTGAGCAGGCAGGGTGGGGAGTGGGGGTTGCTGACCAGCCCAGGGCCGGGCCGGGGAGCCCGTTCCTCTCTGTGATGGGAGCAGACCCGGTGCCTCTGCTCTCCTGTCGACGGTGGGTGGCTGTGCAGGTGCAGGCAGCATCTGTGCACTTGGCCTGCTTGAAAGGAGGCCAGGCTGCCCGGGAGGCTCAGGCCAGGACTGTCCCTAGCGCTCACTGCTCCAAGATGAGAGAGGGCAGGGAGTCCATCTCCAGACTGGGAGACCTCTGGGGCTGGGGTGTAGCCTGTTGGGGACCACCATCCTGCCTCTGTGGTCAGTGACCTCAAAATAGGGGTGGAGAAGCCCTCTGAGTGCTTTTGGTTTTCATCCTCACGGGACTAGTGCAGGGGTGAGGTAGAAGTGCTCGCCCTCCCCCCAGAAAGAGGTCTGGGGAGGCTGCGGTCTGCCAACCCCAGCTCCTCTCCGCTTCCACCCTGCACCCACCTCGCTTCAGCCACCTGCCTCCCACCCACCTCGGGGAGAAACGGAGGCCAAATCCCTCCTCCATGGGATGTGGGGGTCTCTAAAGGAAAGGCTAAGCTGGGCCAGGTCCTGGGTGAGCCCCAAATGCAGGGCGGGGCCAGGGAAGCAGCCGGCTTGACCACTGCGGGTGGGCATGCTCCCTGGCTGGCGGGCTATCCCCCAGGGGCAGGTGCCCCCAGCAAGGGACCCTGCTCCACATGCTCCCAGAGCAGCAGGAAGGTCAGGAGGCAGGAGCCTGGGTCCAGTTCCAGCTCGGAGCCTTGGGCTGGAGGTTCTCCCCCGTGCCTCAGTTTCTCCTTGTGTCAGAGGTAGGTGGCAGGGAAGAGCTGGGTACCCTGAGTCTGGAGGTCCTGTGCAGTGGGGGCAGGGGTACATTTTCGGCTGCAGGACCCTAGAAGAGCCCTTCTCTTTCCTGGTGGACCTGGAGACGCCGGACCCTCCCTCAGCACCCCAAGCCTCCAGCTAGGACCCCACTCTGGGCCTTCTCCTCCTTTTTCCAGAGTCTGCAGTCCTGAGCCTTTGGGACTCACCCCCATCACTCCTGCCCTCTGCCTTGCCCACCTCAACTCTCCACCTCGGGGGATGCGCCTCATGGGCATGGGGTGGGGGTGGGGCCGGCCGAGATGCAGAGGGGGCTCCCTGGTCCACAGCCTCAGTTCCCATCCTATTTCCTCTCCCCAGTATGAGGAACGGGGGGACAACAAACAGGGTCCCGGACCCCCCAGGATCCTTGCAGTCTTGGATGTCCCAGAGGTCCCCCCATCCCCCAGCCCTCGGCCGCTCCTCCCGACACCGCAGGCAGTGGTCCAGGGTGGGCTGAGGAATTTCCAACTTTCTCACGATAGATGCAGGCGGGTGCCGGTTTTCAGCTGGGACGCCATGGTGTCTGCTCTGGAGTGATTCTGTAATTGCACAGTGCAGTAACGGCACTTGACCCTCGATTATTAAATTGTATTTATGTAATTACAGTGTATAAATATACACGCACACCCCAACCACTAAGGGGCAGGCGTGATGCAGAACGCTGGGGTTGAGCAAGGTGGGCTGGACAGAGGCCCTGTGGAGGCCCAGGGCTTAGGCCAGACGCAGCCCCATTACCGGAGAGGCAGTGGGGGCTGGAGGGCAGGGGTTAGCAGCTGTGAAGGCGGCTCCTACCCAGGGTGTGGGGCGTGGAGGGCAGAAGGGTGATGTCCAGGGAGTTTGGGTGACACCCAGCACCAAGGGAGGGGACCCCGGTGTGAGGAGGCCCTGGTCTTGGTCTGGGGGCTGTGTCCATTCCAGACCTGACCTGAGGCTGGGGTGCCTGTGGCAGGGGCTCTGGGGGCTCGCTCTGCAGGTACCAACTGCTCCCTGAGGAGCCCCTGGGCAGGTGCCCCTGTCTGACAGGCAGGGCCTGAGGCTGGAGGAGGCCGGGGTGAGGAGACAAACACAGGTGGGCCCTGGCCTGGAGCCTGGTGTCGGCCATGGGCCATGCCCTTCCAACATTCTACTCTGGCCGGGAGGCCGCCAGGGTGCTGGGGTGAGGCCGACACCCAGTCCTGGGGCCGTCAGAGCACAGACCAGCCCATCTAGGCAGATGAAGGTCCCCATGGAGTGAGTGAGGGGTGGGGAGTGGATCCAGAAGGGCTGGGGCTACACCAGCCCCCACGGACCCTGAGCCCTAGCCTGAGTGCATGTGGCTGGCTCTGGGTAGTGGGCCCTGCAGAGGGACTTCCGCCCATAAGTTTCCTGTAAGTTTCCCCGGGACAGAGGAGATGCAGCTGGATCTCGGGGCGTGGAGGAAGCCAGGCAGTGTCTGTAGCTGGGGCCATCCTGGACCCCGCTGTGCTCCGGCTCTCTGGGCTCAGGGGTGACACTGCCCCCACATTCAGGCAGGCCACCAGCTGCCCCTGGCGGCCACAGGGGGTCAGTCCAGGTGGGCTCAGAGGAGCCCCATCAGGAATGGGGGTGCCGTTTTTGTTCAGAAGCCCCTGACCCCCCCTGCAACACACATGAAAAGAATATTCGAGAAGTCTGTTTAAAACATCTTGGGCATTCAAAACACACGGACAGACAGACAGACGGACATGTTAGACAGGAGGGGCTGCTGGTGGGGGCAGGGTGGTGCTGGCCCTCCTGAGGACCTGGGGACAGAAGTTCCCTGGAGACTGACGGTCAGTCCTGGCTCTACAGGGAGTTGGGCACAGAGGGGTCAGGGGATGGCGGGCCTGTCTGGGGCTCCCTGAGGGCTGTCCCTGACCTGGGGAAGTGGGGTCCTGTCCTGCCCGGCCACCCTGACACTGGTTTTGCGTCCCATCTCCCCACAGTGACAGAGGAGCCAACCAGGCACTGGCTCAAGGTGCAGCCGTAAGAGCTCGGGTGGGCTCAGGACTGGCGGGCTCAGGGATGGCGGGGTCAGGACTGGCGGGGTCAGGACTGGCGGGGTCAGGGCTGGTGGCCTGGTGGCCCATCACACCCGCCAGCCCCGGCAGGGGGCAGTGTGGCTCCAGGGATGCCAGTGGAGGCGGGTGGGGGAGGGGCAGCGGGCTCCTCCGATTGCTGGAGGGTGTTCAGGGCAGATCTGGGAGGGGGACGATGGGCCCTTCCCTGCTTCCGTCTCCACGCTGGACATGCCTGCCCCCTCCAGGCCGGCCCAGCACTGTCACCAAGTGTGGACGCCTTGACTTCCTGCCCTTGGAGCCCCAACCCAGGCAGGGATCAGGGAGGCCAGCGGCCAGGCATGCCCCAGGGGAGGGCTGCAAGTGTGGTCCACGCCCACCTCCCTTCCCCTGGCCCCGAGCACTGGGAAGGTGGGGGGCAGCTCATCTGAGGTCTCACCTGACGTTGGCCCTGAGACCACCTCAGCCTCCCCGATGGCTGAGGCGAAGGCGCAGGGGTGGCCAGGCCAGCCGGGACTCCTGAGGTCGGGCCAGGCCCCAGCAAGGCTGAGGCTGAGTGGGCGGAGCTGGCCACAGAGGTGGGGATGTGGGACAGCACTCTTGGGGGAACCAGAGAGCAGAGGTCACCAGGCTGCTCCCGATGCTCAGGCTTTCACAGGGATCCATAAGCTGCAATGGCCCCCAGTCAGCACCCTCCAAATCCATAAGCTGCAATGGCCCCCAGTCAGCACCCTCCAAAGACAGGCTGTGGCTGGGGATGGGGCTGGGGCTGACGGTGGAGTGGCCCACACCCCCCAAGGCCCCTAGAGTCCTGACCATCCCCACGGGTAGTGCCGGAGCTCCCAGCTGCCTTGTGAGTCATGGGGGTGGGAGCCTCATTTGGCTGAACCTCAGAAGGGCAAGTGGGGCATGAGTGGCCTTGTCCTGCCCCAGCCCAGAAAGCTGTGGTCCCGGAGAGAGTGGCTGTCCAGCCCCCCACACCATGCGAACGCTCCCCTCCCCAGCAGATCCCACCCACGGCAGGCCCATCGCTACCCAGTTCCGGACATCTGTCCTCTCCCCCGCTGCGTGGGTCTGTGTCCCCAGCAGATCCCACCCACGGCAGGCCCATCGCTACCCAGTTCCGGACATCTGTCCTCTCCCTTGCTGCGTGGGTCTGTGTCCCCAGCAGATCCCACCCATGGCAGGCCCATCTCTACCCAGTTCGGGACATCTGTCCTCTCCTCCACTGCATAGGTCTCTGTCCCCAGCAAATCCCACCCACGGCCCATCTCTACCCAGTTCCAGACGTCTGTCCTCTCCCCTGCTGCGTGGGTGTCTCTGTCCCTCCCTCAGTGCCCCAGGCCTCTGTCTGTGTCCTTTATCCCCATAACCCAACACTGTGACAGGAGGGAGGGAGGAGGGGGGAAGAGGGAGGAGGGGGGAAGAGGGAGCAGGAAGGGGCGGCAGAGGGGAGGAGGGGCTCCGCGTGCTCTGGGGCCCTGGAAGGAAGGTCGTGTGATGGGGTCCTCCTGAGCACGCTGGGCCCATGGTGGGGTGGGCATGGGGAGCACAGGGCAGTCCCCCCAAAACCTGTCCTCCCCGTCAGCCACAGGCACTGAGCACCCCGGAGAGGGCAGTGAGAACTGCTGGCTGCCCAGGGAGGGCGGGCGGGGGTGCTGCCCTTTGCAAGGACAGGAGCTTCTGGGCAGGGAGAAGGGCACGGGGTAGGGATGGGAGTTAAGGGACCCTGGCTGCATCTATAGTCCAGGGGGCTGCCGCCTGGCCTGCACTCCAGGTCTCTGCCTCAGCCCCAGTGTCCCTGAAGGTAGCCTGTGCCATGGGACAGTGGCAGTGCCCTGGCCACCCAGCCTGGCTCTTGGAGCTGGGTGGTGCCCAGACTGGAGGAGGCCAGGGTGGCTGCCTCCTGACCACCATCTTACTGTTCCTACCATCCCGTCTCCTGGGTGGTGGTTGGCACCTGTGGAGGGCAGGGCTGCCTCAGGAGCTGGCAGCTCTCAGTTCTGATTCCTGGACATGAAGAAACTTGGGGTAAGGCCCCCAGTTCTCAGAGAGACCCTTTGAGCTTCTGGCCTCGTCATCGGAGGAGCCCAGCATTGCCCTGGGTCATTCCACACCCTGCCCTTTGGGGGGGCCGGCCAGGGCCACGGCTGGGAGATGACGGTCCCATCTGCTAGAAGCTTCTGGAAGGATGGGCCGCCTAGTGGCAGGCGCTTCTGGGCCAGAGCTGGGTGGGAGGGAGGGCAGAGGCCAGGGGGCGTGTGCTGGACACGGAGGGCACCAGGTCCTCTCCGCTGCCTCCTGCTCTTCCCAGCACAGCTGTGCTTGGCACCCCTGCAATCGGGGCAGAGAGGAAGGGGTTAGGGGTCCCTGAGTCAGCTCAGGCAGCCCCGCCCCTCCTCACCTCCTCCATCGTCTTTCAATCAATATCAAGTGGACGGGAGACAAATTTGGGAGCAAAGAATCCCAAGCAGCCGTATAAATCACAGTAACGACCATTCAGATTAAATCAGTCGCTGTAATAGAATCAATTTAGCTGACGCCGCCAGTCTCCCCGCGTTTAATCTCCGTCTCCAGCTGCTGGTGGGAGAGAGGCTGTTCAGCGACCCCTCCGATGACCCCTCCAGGCCTGGCCCACAGGCAGGGCTCTGCGGCCATCAGGGCTGGGAAGAAAGGCTGGGCCGTCCTGGGGGATCAGGGCTCCAGGGCCCAGCCATTCCTGTTATCCTCTTTCTCCTTCTCCAGACAGAGTGGACTTGGACCAGGGGAGGCCCAGAAAGAGGCCTGCACCCAGGATGGTTCAAAAACCATGAGACAGATCCGGAGCCTTCCCCAGGGCCAGGATTCCAGGCTGAGCAGCCACACCCCGGCATTGTGCCACTGCTCTCCAGGCTGGGCAACAAGAACAAAACTACGTCTCAAAAAAAAAAAAAAAAAGGAAGAAAGAAAAGAGAAAAGATATTGTTTATTAAAATGAAGTCCCTTGAGACAAGAAGTTGAAAAATGTTAGTAAATTTAACTAGTGACTGTAAAACAAAGCCTAGTAAACAAAACTGAAACTGGACAAGCCCTCCCAAGATGGGGGGGAGGACCCTGCGGGTGCCCCAAGGAGGTCACTGCCTGTCATGGCCTCGGGGGATCCGTGGGGTGAAAAGCTACAAACTTGGTTGGAAAAAAACCTGCAGATCTTACAGCATTTAAAAATATTAAAGGCTAGCTGGGCGCGGCAGTGGCACATGTCTGTGGTCCCAGCTACTTGGCAGGCTGAGGTGGGAGGATGGCTTGAGCCCAGGCTCCATTGCTACAACATTTTAAAAAGAAAATTAGCCGGACATGATGGCACATGCCTGTGGTCCCAGCTTCTCAGGAAGCTGAGGCAGGAGGATTGCTTGAAGTGGGGAGGCAGAGGTTGCAGTGAGCCGAGATCGTGTCACTGTACTCCAGCCTGGGTGACAAGAGCGAGACTCTGTCTCAAAAAAACAAAAAACAAAAAATAAAACAACAAAAAAAAGAAATGAGATTAATGCATTTGAATACATTAAAATTTAACAATTCTGCACATGCTTCGATAGAACAAATGAAGTCAAAGGCAAGCCAAAGGCCAGCCACGTATCCAACGTATAATCGCAAAAAATATTGACCAGCCCAACAGGAAATGGGCAAAGAACTGGAACAGGTGTCTTGCAGGAAAATCAAATGGCCCAGAAACATATTCGAGATGTTCCACCTAACTTGTAATCAGGGAAATGCAAGCTAAAATAAGAAGATTCCACGTCACACTCAGCACCGTGGTGAAAACTCAACATCTCCCATTGGGATGTTGGCCGGTTGGTGAGATGGGGCATCTCACACCTGCTGTGCACAGCCTCCTTGGAAGGCATCAGGCAAAATCAAGTAAGTGGAAGACATCTGGGCCTACGATCCAGTGATTCCACCTGCAGGAATATCTTCTGGAGAAATTCTTCCACTGTGCAAAAGACGCTGCACCTGCAGCCTACTGTAGCTTTGCTCTTGGACCGGGAACATCCACTGGCTGGGGTCAGTGCACACCGCACAGAGTGACCTGAGGACAACCAAGTGAGGCAGAGTCAGCATGGGGGACAGCAAAGCCCACAGGAGCCGAAACGTCCCTCACAGAGGAGCTGAGCTCTGCGGGCCACATGTGCCAGCACTGAAACCTAAATCCATGACATCACTCAGGCATCGGGGCCCCCGTGAGCAGCGAGCCCCACGGGCTGGGGAAGGCGTCCACCTGGTGACAGAGCCCAGAGGCTCAGGAGGCCAGAGGGCTCAGACTCCATGAACCTGGGCGGGGAAGTGCATGGGGTTGGTTGGCCGTAATCTTCTCTCTTCCGTCCTCAATGTGTAAAATGTTTTTTTTATTTAAAAAATGTTCTTAATCCACATTAGTAAATTTCACTGTCCTGGGGACAGCAGAAGCAGGAGGTGGACACGTGGGCTTCCGTGTAGACTGGGAGGGGCTGCATGGACTCTGCCCGCCAATTAGGAAGCGTCGGTCCCAGGCCTGGGCCCACCTCCCCAAGCTCAGCCTGGGGCCAGCTCTGCCGGCTCCTGAAGGGCCTTGAGGCTGCTCTGATCCTGCTGTGGCTGTCACCACAGCCCAGTGCAGCCGCACCTGGGGCCTGGGGCAGCCGCACCTGGAGGGTGGCTCTGAGGCCAGATCTGTGTTGTTTATGGACACTTATGTGTCTGTGTGTGCTGTGCATGCGTATTTGTGTGTGTGCACGTGCGCATATGTGCACACCTGTCAGCATGTGTGTGTATGTGCGCGTGTGGGGGGGTGTGTGCACGCAGCCTATTCAGCTGGTGTGGGGTGTCATCTTTTTTCTAGCTAAGATGAAGCTCTTCCCCATGGGGTGGGAATATGGGCACGCGGCTGATGCATGAAAGGCACCACGTGCTGCTCGCATTGCTGCTGTCTTAATGGGCTTTGCTGTGTGGCAGAGGAGGGCGGGCAGGTGGTAATGAAGGAGACTGATGACTCCGTGGCTAGAGTAACTGAACGGTTGTGAGTGTCTGGTCAGACTGGCAATGGGGGGCGTGCCCTGTGAGCCTATGATGAGGGGCTGCCTGGGTGGGCACTGGCTGGTGCTTTAGAGAGGACTGAGGGTGTGGCTAGGGCCACCACGTGTGAGTCCGGCTCACTCCTCTGTGACGCACGGGTGTGCAGGTGCGCCCACGTGTATGTATGTGTATGTGACACGCTGCACGCATGCTCGCTGATGCGGACTCACACACGTGCCCACGTGTCCCAGGGAGACTGAAGCAGGGCCCACAGGGGAATGAAGCTGGGATGGGTGCCACCAGAGAGGTCGCATCGCACAGGGGCCGATGCAGAACGGGGGCAGCGGCTGGCCCAGGACGGTCAGGGCCTGGCTGGCAGAGCCTGGGGTCCTGTGCCCACCCTGTGCTCCTAAGGCCCTGGGCCAGCCTGGGAGCACCATGGATTCTGAAGATGTGCTGACTGGCCTGCAGGCACCAAGCTCCACCCATTCCAGCTCCGACAGGGCCCTGGGGAGCCCACTGGTCAGGGACTGCGGGCAAGAAGAAGACCCCTCTGCTGAGCCTGCAGCCTGTGTTTGGAGCTGGGCTAGGAACCTTCTGGAACGTGCCTTCCACCGGACAGAACCTTCCAGAACGTGCCTTCCACGGGACGGAAACTTCCGGAACATGCCTTCCACAGCATGGAAACTTCTGGAACGTGGCTTCCATGGGATGGAACCTTCCGGAACGTGCCTTCCATGGGACCCTCTCATGCCCTTGCACAACTGCACCATTTTCCTGTGTCACCGAGGAGGACATGGGCTCCGAGCCGCCGAGTGACCTGTTGGGGGCAGGGCTGGCGCTGGCCGTCCCAGCTTAAGGACTTGCCACAGCTTAAGACTCATGGAAGGAAGGTACGGGGAGGTGCTGAGGGGATGAAGGGCAGAGCTGGGCCTTGGGGCAAGGCCAGTGGCAGCGCCGGGCACCTGGACACAGCAGATGGCCCCCGGCAACCGGCCCTGCCCTGCCCTGGAGACCCCTCCACCTCCGAGTCCTCCACGTCCTTCCACCTGGATGCCGCCACAGCCCACCTGGGCCTGGCTTCATGCCCCCAGCTCTTGCCGGGTATGACGGGTGGGCATGGAGGGTGACTCAGCCCAGCCCAGGAAGGACCAGCCGCGTGGCAGGAAGACGGAGGGAGTGCCCGGAGCCAGCAGGGCGGCCACCGAAACCCTGCACTGATGCAGGGACCGAGGCACCCGGGGCCAGTTTCCAGGAGAGCCCCGCGATGGCCCCTCCATTCCTCTTAGGCTTCCCGCCCAGGGCGGGCTGGTGCGGGGACCGGGAACTGGCATGACCCAAGACAGGTCACCCGCGTGTCCTCTCACATCCCATTCCACCAACACCAAGGTTCCTTCTAGAGGCTCCTGGGAGAATCCATTTTCCGCCTCTTCCGGCTTCGGGAGGCTTCTCCTTGGCTGGGGGCCCCTCACGAAGCCAGCAGTGGCGGGCCAGTCCCCCTCACGCCCGCCTCCGCCACGGCCTCCCTCTTCCACTCAGCAGGACGGAGGTACCCTGTGCCCTCACGGGTCACCCAGGGCAGCCTCCCTGTTGAGGGAGCTGATGCGCCGTCCACAGTCGCAGGTCCCCGCTGCTGTGTGAACTCACAGGTCCCAGGGTGAGGAAGCCGGGGTCTTTGGGTAAGGAAGCGGGGGGTCTTTGGGTGAGGAAGCGGGGGGTCTTCGGGTGAGGAAGCGGGGGGTCTTCGGGTGAGGAAGCGGGGGTCTTCAGGGCCGTCATTCTGCCACCCACAGATGGGAGCCTCCTCATGGGGCGTCCAGCCTCAGTGGCAGCTGGAGAGCCACAGGGGCTGTGGGGTGCCCAGCAGGGCGGGCTCAGTACTGCCCGCAGGACCACCCTGCCGTTAGGGCGACTCAGTGGCTCACAGCCTTCTCAGTTCAGTTCCTATCAGCTGACCGAGGCGGCCCCACCCCACCTGCCCTTGCCCTAGGAGCTGGGGATCTCCATCCAGCAAGACTGCAAACCAGGCCACCTCTGAGACCGGCTGCCACAGACCACATGCTGGCCCTGGCTGCCCGCTAAGGCCAGGGGACACCCTCCTTGAGACTCCCAGGGTGATGCTCAGCTCCTGAGGACCGAGCGGCCTCTGCATGGCGCTCCGTCCCCATCCCTCCGCCTCTCCAGATCTGCCTGGCTCAATGCACAAGCATCCTCGGCCCTCCCAGCCTTACCTGGCCAAGCCGTGGCCCTGGCCACCTGTCTGGACCATTCCCTTCTGATTGGGTGCGATCTGCAGACAGCAGTGTAAGTACTGCATGGAGGAGCCGCGGCCCGACGCCCACAGCACGTGCCACGTCTGTAAGCTGCACCCAGTCCAGCCTGGTGGCTCCCCGTGTGAGCCTGAGCTTGCCGGCCAGAGGGGAAGACCTTGGGCTTTGGCCCCAAGCTCGTGATTCACACCCTCGCCCTCAACTCGCCTGCCTCAGCGGCTCATGTGCAAAGCAGGCTGAGCACGCTGCTTTCAGTGGGTGTGAGAACCCTGGGAAGGCACCTCAAGGGGTGTCAGAACCTGGCAGGTGCCTCCAGTGTGGGGTGAGCGTGCGCTGGGTATGTGGGGACCTGCGGCAGCGCCCTCCGCCCACCCTCAGAGGGGCTGGTGCTCAGGGGGTGCCTGTTGGACCCAGGACCCACCCCTTCCGTGCACCCGCCTGTGGGGACCTACGGGCTTCCTGCTCAGAGAGAGGCAGATGAGCCCCACGTTGCTACCGCGGTCGTCCATCCCGTGCTCTTGTCTGTGCCGGCAGCTGGCAGGGGACGCTGCGGCCGCCGTGCATGATGGATCATGAGGCGCAGTCACGGATGTTTATCCTCCAGTGACCTTGTCTCTCTTGTGGCTGCTGAGGAGATGCACATGGGGCGTGATCATTCGTATTGATCAATGTGCTGCTCATTTGCCACGTCGTCAATGTTTTCACACAGGGTCCACTTTACTCTTCCAGGCAGGAAAGCGGCTGCACCGACCTGCTCTGCGGCCAGGAAGGAGGGGACAGAGTCGACTCCCAGGGGGCCTGGGGGGAGCGGGAGTCTGCTCTGGCTCAGGAAGGCTCTAGAAGGGCCACCAAGAGCAGCCGCAACAGTGCACAAGGACCTTGTGATGAGAGCTACCTGAGCGAGTCCCAACCTGATCAGACGCACCGTGTAGGGGGAGCCGGGGCCCCATTGCAGCTGCCTCGGGGAAGCAGTGACCACAGGCCCGGCTGAACCTGATGGTGACGGGGAAGGGAGGGACTGGTGTGCACACAGGTGTCCATGTGCCTGTATGTATGCAGGTGTGTGTGTGACACACACATACATGTGATATATGCAGGCGTGTGTGAGACACACATACCTGTGGTGTATGCAGCTGTGTGAGACACATACATGTGATATATGCAGGTGTGTGAGACACACACGATAGATGCAGGCGTGTGAGGCATATATGTGTATGCAGGCGTGTGAGACACGTGATATATGCAGATGTGTGTGACATACATGTGTATGCAGGCATGTGTGAGACATATACATGTGATATATGCAGGCGTGTGTGAGACATACATACCTGTGGTGTATGCAGGCGTGTGAGATACACATATATGTGACATATGCAGGCATGAGACATACATCCCTGTGGTGTATGCAGGCGTGTGAGACACACATACGTGTGACATATGCAGGCGTGTGAGATACACATACATGTGACATATGCAGGCGTGTGAGATACACATACATGTGACATATGCAGGCGTTGAGACATACATACCTGTGGTGTATGCAGGCGTGTGAGACACATATATGTGACTTATGCAGACGTGTGAGACATACATGTGACATATGCAGGCGTGTGACATACATACCTGTGGTGTATGCAGGCGTGTGAGATACACATACATGTGACATATGCAGGCATGTGAGATATACATGTGACATGCAGGCGTGTGAGATACACATACATGTGACATGCAGGTGTGATACATACCTGTGGTGTATGCAGGCGTGTGACACACATACATGTGACTTATGCAGGCGTGTGAGACACATACATGTGACATATGCAGGCGTGAGACATCCCTGTGGTGTATGCAGGCGTGTGAGACACACATGTGACATATGCAGGTGTGTGAGATACACATACATGTGACATATGCAGGCGTGTGACATACATACCTGTGGTGTATGCAGGCGTGTGAGACATACATGTGACATATGCAGGCGTGAGACATACATCCCTGTGGTGTATGCAGGCGTGTGAGACACACATACATGTGACATATGCAGGCGTGTGACATACCTGTGGTGTATGCAGGCGTGTGAGATACACATACATGTGACATATGCAGGCGTGAGACATCCCTGTGGTGTATGCAGGCGTGTGAGACACACATACATGTGACATATGCAGGCATGAGACATACATCCCTGTGGTGTATGCAGGCGTGTGAGACACACATACATGTGACATATGCAGGCGTGTGATATACACATACATGTGACATATGCAGGCGTGTGATATACACATACATGTGACATATGCAGGCGTGTGACATACATACCTGTGGTGTATGCAGGCGTGTGAGATACACATACATGTGACATATGCAGGCATGAGACATACATACCTGTGGTGTATGCAGGCATGTGACTTACATACATGTGACATATGCAGGCGTGAGACATACATACCTGTGGTCCACACCTGTCTGCACACGCCTCCTGTTACTGATGGTTAACTCAGTGGCCGGCGCACTCACCACCTTCTCACCGTGGCCGGCAACAAGCTGCTGTTCTGCACCAGGACCTCCTCTCAGCCTCCCAGCAAAGGAGGCCGGCAGCTCTGACACGAGGGTCCGGGAGCCGTGGCTCCTCCAGGTTAGTGGTGCCCACAGCGCTTGCCACACCGCCCACTGCCTCACTCCGTGCTGTGCCTGGTGCTGCGTGGGTCCTGAGGCTCCTGCTCCTGACCCTGGTGCCGCTGGGACAGAGTCCAGGTGGGAGGGCAGTGTGTGGTGTGTGTGTGGCCAGTCCCCAGGGACAGGACGCCCGAGGGAACAAAGCCCCCACTCCTTGGTCAGGGCTAGAAGGGCCCCGAGAGAGCAGCAGCCGCAGTTCACAGAGTAGGGAAACTGAGGCAGAGCAGGCTCAGGTCTTCTGTGTTGGGCCTGGACACCTGGGAGGAAGGCAGCCCCAAGGGCCGCTGTTGGGTGGGAACGTGGGGCCAGCTTGGCACTCCTGAGCTGCCTCAGGCCTGGCCTGTCTAGGCCTCAGTGGACCGGCCAGCCTAATGCCTGGGCTGCTGGCCTGGGCCCTATCTGTTAAACGAATGGAGGAGGCAGGAGCTGGGTCCATGGTCTCCCTGCCAGGGAAGCCGCAGGTGGAGGGAAGGCAGAGGGCGGCAGGGGCTTCACCCTGGCCCCTGATGAGGGAGGGGCAGAAAGAATGGGGCGGCAGCTGCCACAGGCTGTGTGTGGGACTTTGCTGGCAGCAGCAGGCACAGTGCCACGGCTTTGGGGACCAGCTGGTCACCAGGAGTCCCGCCATCCCCTGATGCCTGAGAGAAGCTGGGCCACCCGCCTGGGAGCAGCTCCTGGCAGCACCCCCGTGTCTGGCTGGGGTCAGAGCTGGTGACTTTCCAGATTCAAGCCAGCCTTCCTAGGAGGTCAAAAGCACCAGGCATGTAGAGGGGCTTCTGACCCAGCTGGTGGCAGCCTGCTCCCAGGGCACCTGCTCCTGGGTCTAACTTTTGTGGCATGGGGCCGCCCAGCAAGGGGCAGGGTGTGTGGGGTGGGCGCTGCCAGCCACGTGGGACTGTGGTATCCTCATGGAGCTCAGTCACGGTGAGTTCGCAAACAGCACCCCCCCGGCCTGTGTCTCCAGAGGCCAGGTCAGCACCAGAGGCCAAGATGGGGAATAAACTGGGCTTTAATGGGGAGGGAGGAGAGGATGAGTTCCCTCCAGGACGGGCTTGTTCTCGGCTGGTGGAGCAGAGGGGAACCAGGGGCCTGGCTGGGCACTGGCGGACTGTGTGCACGAAGGCCGACCAGCCTGGCACAGGGACCAGCTGGAAAGTCACTCGTGACTTTAGAACACGGCATTCAACCGCATGTCCTTGGAGCACCGTATTCTGGTCAACGAGCTCCAGGCTTTCTGTAGTTTGTGGTCAACGAGCTCCAGGCTCTCTGCAGTTTCTGGTCAATGAGCTCCAGGCTTTCTGTAGTTTGTAGTATTGTCAGCAGAAAGTTACACTCATTATTTTGAAAGCATGATATACTGATGTATACTATCGGATAAAGCAAATGATTATGTAAGCTTTTTAGGAATCAAAAGTTTCAGGATTAAAGGAGAGAGATGCAAATGTAAAATTAGTGGAATTAAGTAAAAATTTTGCTATGTTAAATTTGACCTTTTCCCAACAGAAGGCATTTCCTTAGCTACTAGCAAGGCCTAGACACAAACGTCTGGACTGTAGTCTCTGACTGCCGTTCCCTTGGGTCCAGGCCTCTGGCGGGAGGGCGGGACCCCTTCCTCTGACTGTTCCCGGGGTCAGGCCATGGGGATGCAGAAGGCCACACCGTGAGGCAGGAGTTCGGGTGGGGCAGGGCCGTGGACTGGGGCACCCACCCGTCCTGGAAAACAGGGCTGGGACGCTGCTCTGTGGCCTCAGACAAGCTTGGTGGGCGACATGCTTAAGTGAGCAGGGGCCCCAGGCCACGTCCAAGTGTCCGCGAGGCATGTGAGCCTGAGATGGGGCTGGTCTCCTGCCAGAGGCACGTGAGCCTGAGATGGGGCTGGCCTCCTGCCCGGCACACTCGTTTCTGGCCACTCTTTCAGACGTGCATTCCGGGGGCAGAATGTTCTGGGTAAGTTCAGGCCAGACACTGCTGGGCGATGACTGTTACTTCCCCCAGGCTGTAGGGAGGAGGCAGCCTATTCTTCTGAAAATTGTCCAGAAACTTCTGGATTCTGCATGTGGCCCCTGTGCATCTGAATTGGCCCCGCTAAGTAAATGCAACGTAGGTGCACCCAACATTCACAACACACCTTCCTGAGGTTTCTGCATCGGCCACGCCTGTGGGCTCCGGAGCTGGGTCTGGGGAAAAGCTGGTGAGCCACAGACATGACATGGGGGCCATGGGGCAGGTGGGGGTCTGGGTGGAGACGGTGATGGGAGAGAGGGTTCACCGGCTGAGGGGCTGGTGTGGAGATGACCTGGAAGGTCCCTGTGCTGGGGGGTGAGGCAGGGTCACGGCAGAGCAGCTCCGGGGCTGTCCGTCCACGCACCTTCTGTGACACATGCTGATGGACACACAGTAGTGTGCAGGGTGGCAGGTGTCCCCACAGCGGGAGCTGCTCTCCTCCAAGAGCGGCACCAGGAAATGCCCGGAACCCATGGGACAGGGCTGGTTCTGGGAGGCTTGTGAACCCTCAGCTCCTCCCAGGAGGGCCCCCTGGGTGGCTGCCCAGACCTCCTAAGTGGGCCGGGAGACACTGGCTCTGGGTGAGGCACAGGCACGTGCAGACAGCGTGGGACAGGGGCTTGTTTCCTCCAGTGGAGTCTTTGTTTTTTGCGGGACACCTCCGGGACCTGCCCTGGAGAGCCTGGCAACTGCAGGGCACTATGGGGTGGGAGGTGCCTCAGCACGTGGGGCCAGGGGCTGGCTGCACTGCGCTGCACAGATGAGGTCGGCGGTGACCACACAGAGGTGACACCAGGGACGGTCTCCTTGAGCTGCAACAACTGGCCCGAGGCTGGGGACACCACATGGTGATTTCATCCCAAACAGTTCTTGATTCTACGTGACCTGATTTGGGGGGTTCAGGTTTAAGGGAGGCCAGGTCTTGGATGGGCCCCCGCGGTTCTCGGTGTGAAGGGGACGTCTGCTGCTCCCCACCAGAACTGCAGTCCCAGTCTGCCGGGTCATGAGGGGTGGAAGTGCCTGATGAGCGCCTTCTTGTCAATCTTGCCCATCTGGTTCCGCGGGATCTCCTCCACCAGCACCAGCTCCGAGGGCACCGCGTACGGGGCCAGGACATCTCTGCAGAGACAAGCACAGCCTGAGGTGCGCTGCCCTGACAGTGCCCAGCGGGAGGAACTCAGGCGCCCAGCAGTACGGACAGGCGCCCCTGGGACCCTGCAGCCTTGCCAGGCGCCTCGGCCATCCTGAGGCCAGGCAGGTGCACCGGGCGACCGCAGCTGTCTCTGCCCTAGCAGCCCAGGGGTGGTGACTGCAGGAGGTGCCCGGCATGGTGTTATCACTGGTACCACAGAAGCCATGGTGCGTGCAGGCCTTGGGCGAGGGCACACCTGAGGATAGGCCTGCACAGAGTGGCCTGCAGGGCAGAGGGGCCCCCACACCGGGCCAGGCCTTCCAAGTCCCCGCACTGGAGCTGGAAGGCCCCATGTCACTCTGTGGCCCGTTCCCCTTCCAGAGGAGGCGTGCGGAAGGGGCTGGGGAGTGGGTGGGCAGGTGGGGCAAGGGCAGTCTGCCCCGTATGGGGTATTTGAGATGGGAGTAAATGCCGCACAGTCCTGCAGACACAAGCCTATGTGGCAAGAGGCCTCACAGAGCCCTGCACGGCAGGGACGGCCCCTAAGGTTTGACACCTCCACTCAGGGTCCCCCTTCCTCATGGGCGAGAACTCGGTGGGTGGTGCCAGGGCGGTGGGCGGTGCTGACACGGGTGGGTGGGGCCAGGGCAGTGCCAATGCAGGCGGGCGGGGCCGAGGGCAGTGGGCAGGGACGAGGCGCTGGGATCTGAAACTGAGACTGCAGTGGTGCTCGGTGCTCCTCCATTCACCATTAAAGAAGGGAGGAAAGAAATGAAATTAACCCCCCAAAGGGAGGATGGTTGTGCCGCCCACCAGTGATGCCCTGAAGGCAGCGGCCGTGGCCCAGGCGCAGGAGGGGCTGGTCCAGGGCGTCCAGGCTGCACTGAGCCGTGTCAGAAACGAACTTGATGGAGATTGTTCAGGTTATTGTTCCGCAGAAAAGTCCAGAAACCAAGTGTCGTGGTTTCTTGACGCTTTTTGTGGAGAAAGTGTCGCCTGCCGTCCAGACGCAGCCAGAGACCCAGCACAGGCCCCCTGCCCACCTGCCCCTGCCCGTAGGCCTCTCGAGGCAGAGGTGGGAGTCGGCCCAGCCCAGTCTCCCGCTCTCCAGGGGCAACTGGCTTCGACCTCCGTGTCGCTCTCAATCTCGACCTCCACATTTCCAAATCGCATTTTTCTTTTTTTCTCTTTTCTTTCTAGGACAGGATCTCACTGTTGCCTGGGCCGGAGTGCAGTGGTGCAGTCATGGCTCACTGAAGCCTCGACTTCCTGGGCTCAAGGGATCCTCCCGAAGTGCTACAGGCATGTGTCACCTTACCTGGTTCCAATGTTCCTATCAAATTTATTTTGGCACGTATATATTTTATAGTTGTATAAAACTATGACAGGCATTTAAATGGAGATGTAATTTACACCCAGCTGTCCTATGTACAGTGTGGTGAGGGATGTGTAGAATTTTTTTTCTTTTGAGACAGAGGCTTGCCCTGTCGCCCAGGCTGGATTGCAGTGGTGCAGTCTCGGCTCGCCGCAACCTCCGCCTCCCGGGTTCAAGCGATTCTCCTGCCTCAGCCTCCTAACTAGCTGGGACTACAGGCGCATACCACCATGCCTGGCTAATTTTTGTATTTTTAATAGAGACGGGGTTTCACCATGTTGGCCAGGATGGTCTCCAACTCCTGATATCAGGTGATCTGCCCACCTCGGCCTCCCAAAGTGCTGGGATTACAGGTGTGAGCACCACGCCTGGCCTGTGTGGGAATCTAAAGTTTTATTGAAGCAACTGCCCCCTGCTCTAAGTAGCGCCCAGACTGAAAGGGAACATGGCCAGGTTCCCAGAAGCCCCTCTGCCTGCCTGAGCCACTCCCAACCTCCACATGTAACCAACGTCTCGGCTTCTAACAGGGGACAAACTCTGTGTTGAATGAGACTGGGTGGCAGTGGTGAGGGCAGGCGCCCCTTCCAGGTCACAGGAGGAAAACGCCCAGCAGCTCCCCATCGAGCAGGATGTCATCTGGTAGCTTTTGAGAGACTCCCTCATCAGGTTCAAGGATTTTCCTTCTTCTCCTAGTTTGCTAAGAGTGCTTGTTATAAAAGGGTTTTGGCATTTGCAAATGCTTTTTTCTGTATCTATTGAAATGATATGATTTTTCTTCTTCATTCTGTAAATATGGTGAATTACCAGCTTGTAATTCCAGGACTTTGGGAGGCCAAGGCGGGCGGATTACTTGAAGTCAGGAGTTCGAGACCAGCTTGGCCAACACGGTGAAACCCCGTCTCTAATAAAAATACAAAAATTAGCTGTGCATGGTGGTGCACACCTGTAATCCCAGCTACTCAGGAGGCTGAGGCAGGAGAATCACTTGAACCCGGGAGGTGGAGGTTGCAGTGAGCAGAGATCGTGCCACTGCACTCCAGCCTGGGCAACAGAGCGAGACTCCATCCAAAAAAAAAAAAAAAAAAAAAACCGGTGAATTACACAGACTGATTTTTGAATATGAAAGTAACCCTCTATTCCTGGCTTAAATGCTGCTTGATCATGACGTGTTGTCTTTTTGTGCATCAACTGGATTTAATTTGCTAACGTTTTGTTAAGGATTTTGTGTGTCTGCCCATTGGGAACACTGTCCTCTCGTTTTCTTGTCTGGTTTTGATTTCAGGGTAGTGCTGGTCCCATACGGGGAGTTAGGAAGTGTTCCTCCCCACTCTGTTTCGTCAGAGACTTACTTTGCTGTGTCTGGTTTTATTTTTTGCCTTCAATGTTTGAGATAATTTATCAGTGAAGCCTTTTGGGCCTGCTATTTGCTTTGCAGTTTTAAACTGATAACTCAGAACTGTTCAGTCTGTTTCAGGGTTTGCGTCAGTCTTGGTAATTTGTGTCTTTTAAGGGAGTTATCTGTCTCATCTGAACTGCTGCCTTCACTGGATACAGCAGCCCTCCGTGCCGCCATCCTGCCCGTCAGAGCCCGCATGCCTGAGGCGAGGTTTCGTTTCCTTCCGATATTTAGAATGCTGTTTTCTCTCCTCTTGGTTGGGTGTTCTTTCAATCTGAAAACTCATGACCTTTGGTTTGGGGAAATTTGACTGTGAATTTCCTCCCTGCATGTCCTCTTGTTGGAACTCCCATTGGACAGCTGGAACACTTGGATTCATCCTCTAACTGACTTCCTCCTGCCTCCCTTCCTGTTCTTCTTTCTTTCATGGTGAATGGACAAGCACTGCAGTCTCAGCCTGAGCCGGGCACAGCAAGCAGGACTCAGGGCTGCAGGGGAGGTAGCTGTGGGCCAGGTACAGCAAGTGGCCTGGACAGCAAGGGCCTGGCTCCAGGGCTCCTGCAGGACTGGCGGAGTCCTGGGCTGTGACCGCATGGCTGGTGGCCTTCCCTGCCCGGTCCTGTCCCTCACAGGCGGCTTCTCCCCAGCGGGCCCTCAAGTGCCCTGCACACAGCTTCCCGTCTTAGGGTCTTCTCACAGCCACTGTCATAGCCCAAACAATGCTGGATGAGGAGCCTGATGTGAGAGATGCACAGAGCAGGAGCAGGCGGCCTGGTGTCCCTGGGCAGGGGCGGCCTGGTGTCCCCACGCAGAGGGCAGCCCTGAGGACAGCCAAAGGCTGAGGAGCGTCGGGACTTCAGTTCCTGCCAACTCGGACCCTGAAACTCTAGCACAGCTCTCAGCCCTCGACACCTATCTTTTCTTCTCAAGGTAACTGTTTAATGAAAGCAGCAGCTGCTGCTGAGTGGCAGTGCTCCCGCTGTGTTGTGCAAGCCCGGGCATGTGTGGTGCCCTGATGCTGCCCTGATCAAGCAAGCGTTTCTGCTGTCTGTGGAGTCACATCGGACAAGCCAAAAATATCTTCAGTGCTCAGGAGACGGCAAGTCAGGGTGGAGGCAGGAGGGTGCTTCCAGAGAGGGAACAGAACAGAGACAAATGCTCGGTCTTAAATAATTTGCTGTAGGTGAGCTCTTCCTCCTGTTCCACCATGTGGGACATGCCTGCCTCCCCTTCTGTCATGACTGTAAGTTTCCTGAGGCCTCCCCAGCCATGCTTCCTTATAGCCTGTGGAACTGTGAGCCAGTTAAACCTCTTTTCTTTATAAATTACCATCTTGGGTAGTTCCTTATGAAAGCAACAGGAAGCAGTCAAATGCCCAGATAGACAGGGGTGGGTCCCTGGTGAAATCCCACCTTCAAGCCAAAAACAGCCTGAAACCTGCAGCCTGGAGTGAGAACTTCTATTCCTGTTTGCCCACTCTTTCCCACTGGTTCTTTCTGAATAATGCCTTTTAACCAACCAAAGGTTACCTTTTCCAGTGCTACCTACAACCTGCCCCTCCCCATTCTGTGCCCAAAAAAGCCCTGGACCCAGCCACACCCAACTCTGGGCGGTTCAGCAGCCTCGCATACCCTCTCCGCTGAGAGCTGTTTCACAGCTCAATAAAATTCTTCTCCACTCTCCTCACCCTTTGAATTGTCAGTGTAACCTCATTCTTCTTGGACGCGGGACAAGAACTTGGGAACTGATGAATGCAGGTATAAGCTATAACACAGGTGGGCTGAGCCAGTGCATAAGCCAAGCATGGCCCAGTGGGTCGAGTGTGTGGGTGCCTTCTGTGGCAGGCCTGGGTTGGGGGTGTCACCAGCCATGGAGGTCCCTGGTTGGCAAAGTGGCTGAGAAAAATCTGGCATCATTTATAGCAATGCAAGACTGGACTAACACAGAAAACTGGTACAGGGAAGTGGGGCACTGCTGTTAAGACATCTGGAAATCTGGAAGCAGCTTTGGAACTGGGTAACAGGCAGAGGCTGGAACGATTTGGAGAGCTCGGAAGAAGACAGGAAGATGAGGGAAAGTTTGGAACTTCCTAAAGACTTGTTAAATTGTTGTGACCAAAATGCTAATAGCGATATGGACAATGAAGTCCAGGCTGAGGTAGACTCAGAGGGAGACGAGGAACTTATTGGGAACTGGAGCAAAGATTGCTTTTGTTAAGCATGAGCAAAGAGATGACCTGAAACCGGAACTTAGATTTAAAAGGTAAGCAGAGCATAAAATTTGGAAAATTTGCAGCCTGATCACATGGTAGAAAACAAACAAACAAACAATTTTCTGGGGAGGAATTCAAGCTGGCTGCAGAAATGTGCGTAAGTAAAGAGGAGCTGAATATTAATCGCCAAGACAATGAGGAAAATGTCTCTAGGTGTGTCAGAGACCTTCATGGAAGTGCCTCCCATCATAAGCCTGGAGGCCTCGGAGGGAAGAATGGTTTTGTGGGCCACTGCCCTGAGGGACACTGGCCCTGCATCCCTGTTGCTCTGGGGCTAAAAGGGCTCCAGATAGAGCTCAGGCCACTGCTCCAGGGCAGTGAAGAGGAGAAAGATGGAGTTGGAGCCCCCACACAGAGTCCCCAGTGGGGCCCTGGCTACTGCAGCTGTGAGAAGAGGGCCACCGTTCTCCAGACCCCAGAATAACCCACCGACAGCTTGCACCGTGTGGTGCACCTAGAAAAGTCGCAGGCACACAACAGCAGCCTATGAAAGCAGCATGGGGGCTGTACCCTACAGAGGCACAGGGGCAGAGATACCCATGGCCTTGGGAGCCACCTCCATGCATCAGTGTAGCCTGGATGTGAGACATGGGTCTTAGGAGATTATTTTGGGGCTTTAAGATTTATCGGGCTGCGTGGGGTTGCTCACGCCTGTAATTCCAGCATTTTGGGAATCTGAGGCAGGTGGATCACTTGAGGTCAGGAGTTCAAGACCAGCCTGGACAACATGGCAAAACCCCATCTCTACTAAAAAATACAAAAATTAGCTGGGTGTGGTGGTGCATGCCTATAGTCCCAGCTACTTAGGGAGGCTGAGGTAGGAGAATTGCTTGCAGGCAGAGGCTATAGTAAGCTGAGATCACGCCACTGCACTCCAGCCTGGGCATCAGAGCAAGACCCCGTCTCAAAAAAAAAAAAAAAAAAAAAACCAAAAAAGAAGAAACCAAAAAACAATTCAGTGACTGCCTTGCTAGGTTTTGGACCTGCCTGGGGCTCGCAGCCCCTTTGTTTTGGCTGGTGCCTCTCTTTTGGCACTGGTGTATTTACCCAATGCCTGCACCCCCACTGTATCTGGGAAGTAACTTGTCTTTGATTTTACAGGCTCATAGGTGAAAAGGACTTGCCTTGTCTCAGACGAGACTTTGGACTGTGGACTTCTGAATTAATGCTGAAATGAGTGAAGACTTGGGGGACTGTTGGGAAGTAGGATTGTATTTTGCAATGTAAAAAGGACGTAAGATTTGGGAGGGGTCAGGGAGGAATGATATGGTTTGGATCTGTGTCCCCACCCAAATCTCATGTTGAATTGTGATCCCTGCTGTTGGAGGAGCGACCTGGTGGGAGGTGACTGCATCACAGGGGTGGATTTTCCCCTTGCTGTTCTCGTGCTAGTGAGTGAGTTCTCACAAGACCTGCGTGTTTGAGAGTGCGTGGCCCCTCCCTCTCCCATCGCTCTGTGGCTCCTCCCACCCCCTCCTCGCTCTGTGGCCCCTCCCCCCCGCTCACTCTGTGACCCCTTCCCTCCTCCCTCATTCACTCTGTGGACCCTCCCTCCTCCCTCACTCACTCTGTGACCCCTCCCTCCTCTCTCATTCACTCTGTGGACCCTCCCTCCTCCCTCACTCACTCTGTGACCCCTCCCTCCTCCCTCACTCACTCTGTGACCCCTCCCTCCTCCCTCACTCACTCTGTGACCCCTCCCTCCTCCCTCACTCACTCTGTGACCCCTCCCTCCTCCCTCACTCACTCTGTGGCCCCTCCCCCCGCTCACTCTGTGGCCCCTCCCCCCTTGCTCACTCTGTGACCCCTCCCTCCTCCCTCACTCACTCTGTGGCCCCTCCCTCCTCCCGCACTCACTCTGTGGCCCCTCCCCCCCTCACTCTGTGACCCCTCCCTCCTCCCTCACTCACTCTGTGGACCCTCCCTCCCTCTGTGGCCCCTGCCTCCTCCCTCCTGCTCCGGCCATGTAGGATGTGCCTGCTTCCCCTTTGCCTTCTGCCATGACTGTAAGTTTCCTGAGGCCTCCCCAGCCACGCTTCCTGTATAGCCTGTGGAACCATGAGCCAATTATACCCCGTTTCTTTATAAATTAAAAAAACAAAAGAAATTACTGTAGGTGAAACTAAAAGCTTCCTTTCTGAGCTCAGCCTGGCTCTGCCCTGACGGTCCTATGGGATACCCTTCTGTCCTGACAGCCTTTGACGAGGCCATAGCTCAGGTTCAGCCCTGGGCGTGGCCACCACCACTGCTGGCAAAGGTGGAGGGTCTGTGGATCCCATGCATCAGAAACCACCGGGGGTGAGATAGGTGGGAGAAAGTCCTTGGGGAAAGGTTCTGGGTAAGGTAAAGGCAAAACAAAAAATGCAGGTGAGTTTAAGGACTGGGTGGTGGCCACCGTTGAGGAACAGGCCCTGCCCTGGACATGGAGGGGAAAGCGAAATGACTGAGGGGATGGTGATGGTGCTGGGGTCTCCGTGGAACTGACTGGAGGTGTGTGAGGCACCTTCAGGACCCACCCCCAGGGCAGGAGAGGGAGAGGCCGTGCAGGTGCCGACGGAGAATGGGTGGGCCTTGCGGTTCTGCTGGGGCCCAGCACTGGCTTTGGGGCGGCAGGTGGACAGGCTGCCTGTGGCCTGGCGGGGAAGGGCCCAGCACGTGCGGCCAGCTGGTGTCAACCCTGGATCTCAGCTCCATGCACCTCCTGCATGGGCCTGGCCTGGCTCATTCGGGATCTCTCCTGGGACCAGGACAGAACCCACCACAGGCCGCACAGGGCCCTGTCCCAGGAATGTGAGTTTCTGCCCCCTCGGAATATTGCCACCAAGTCAAATCTGAGCATGGCTCCTGCCCCCTGCCCTCGTCTCTACCTGCTGTGTGCGGCCTTCAGGTCTCTAAGGACCCTCACTGCTGGTCTTTCTTGATCCCTCACCTCCACCTCTAAGACGGACGATGCCAATACCTAGGGTGGCCCTCACACCTGGACCCCCAAGACCCCACGAGTGCCCCCTGCCCGCCCTACCCAGCCCTACCTGGCCCACTCTTTGAGCTCCCTGTGGGACAGTGAGTGTCCTTCTCGGAGGGTCACCACAGCAGTGACCCGCTGGCCCCATGTCATATCCGGAACTCCAATCACAGCCACATCTGCGGATAGAAGAACAGTTTGAGAACGTGGGGATGCCTCAGTGACCCTTACAGGCCGAAGAGTGCCTGGACACACAGGAAGAGCGCGGTCTGGCCGCAGCCCTGGAGCCCGTCCTTGGAGAGGCCCCACTCCAATCACCCATCCCAGTGCCGGCTGGGCCTGTGGGGAGGGGAGTGAGGACGGGCTCCCCACGGTGGATCTGGGGGCTGGGCACTCACAGGGGCTCTGCCTTCCCGCCCCTTGGCTCTCTGCACTCTCCCTGCCACCTTCCTGCAGGGGCATCATGCAGATGGGAGCTGTGCCCAGCCAGGCCTGGGAGCTCTGGTGGGCACGGGGTCAGTGGCTCCAACACCGAACAGGCTGCACCCCCACTAGCCCCATGTTCCCTGGCCAGGGCAGGGACCAGAGGTGAGCATCACAGGGACCCCTGCAGGCAGCTGGGACGGCGTCGCCTCATCTGCAGTCGTCTAAAACTCAAACATGGAAGGCAGCACCCGTCTAGCCTGGCCTCCCTGGCCCAAGTCCGGCCACGCACCTGTGATACTGGGGTGGGCCAGCAGGTGCCACTCCACCTCCAGGGCGCTGACCTTGTAGCCTCCAGTCTTGATGATGTCCACTGAGGTCCGGCCTCGGATCCAGTACTGGCCATCCTTAAACACCACGGTGTCCCCTGAGGAAAAGGGGCTCTGGTTAACTGGCCATCCTTAAACACCACGGTGTCCCCTGAGGAAAAGGGGCTCTGGTTAACTGGCCGTCCTTAAACACCACGGTGTCCTCTGAGGAAAGGGGGCTCTGGTTACTACCCTGTGGCAACCCCAACGCAGAAGCAGCTATGCCAGGTAAGCCCACATTCCTGGTGGTCACGACGTGCGTCCCAAGGTGGGACTGTGCCCATGATGTGGGGTCTGCCCTTCCTGTGGGGTCCCTTCCCCATGCTCAGCTGTATGCACTTCCTCCAGGGGCAGGTCAGCAGTGGGTCCAGAGCCTGCCAGGAGCAGGAGGTGCCAGAAGCCCTGCTGGGCCTGTGGTCTGCAGACACCCTACATTAGGAAGCCGGCTCAGGCCCTGTTTCTGTGACAGTGATTGATAACCACTGGCCATGGGTGGGATGCGTGGCCTTTTCTGAGCAACAAGCACAGGGTCTGATGCTTTACCCTCCCTCAGGATGGGTGCCAGGGTGTGCTGGGCCTCCTGGCTGTGCTGCTACTGCTGCAAGGGCCCCCAGACGGAGCCCCTGGGACTGCAGCATAGAGGGGCCGCCCCTCATGCAGGCAGGCTCTGGGAGAGGGGCCAAGGCCCACCAGGCCCTGTCCTGCCATTTCTCTCAGGCCCACAAAAGAATCCAGGCCAAATATTCAGTAAAACAAGTGAACCAGACACATTACAACATCCCACCACAGTGGGCTCCAGCAGTGAATGCCCAGCCCCTCTGGATGGGAGAGGCACCAAGGCCCACGCAGAGGCCACAGGGAGCGGCTGGTGGCTGAGGAGGACAGGGCCTTTCCTGGGTGCCCGGAGCCTCCTGCTGGTGCCCATCTTATGCCCTCCACACCTGACCATGCTGGTCCTAGAACAATGGCCAGGGCTGCCCCATGTTTTCCTTCCTAAGGCAAAGCCACGACGTGGCCCTTGCTCCTCCAGGTGCAGTTCCTGGAGCTCCTGTGGGAACCAAGCTTCCTTCGTTTTCTTTCTTTCTCGAGTAGCTCAACACAGACACCACCAGCCACTGAGGGTGGGGAGTCGGGAAGAGCGGGCTGCAGCCTCAGAGCCTGTACTCCCAGCCCGAAGCTGTCTCATGACGCATGGGCCCACGGTGTGCGTGCCTGCGTGTGTGCAGCTGGGAAGGCGCGGTATGCGTGACTGTGAGCATGTGCACGCACACGTGTGTGCCGTGGCTGTGGGAGCATGCAGGGCATGTAAGGGCAGTGCTGAGGCCTCAACTGTCTGCTTCCACACACCCTGCACTCCACATGGGTTATTAGCTGGAATAAATCATAAATACTTCATTATACATCATGCTGTTGGACGCAGAAAGGCCCCATCCATCACCTCACCACTCCTTGAGAGCCCTGGCGTGCTCCTCAGTCTATTAAACAAGATGGATGGGTGTGCCCAGGTGGGCTCCAGGCTTATTTATGGAGCTCTGGAACTCTGTGCTGATGGGAAGCAGAAAAACCAGAGGCTCCCCGCCAGGAGAGTGGTCTCACTGCGCCCCTGGGGTAGTCTGACTGGGCGGCTGGAAGGGGGTGTGCAGGTTGGGCTGTGGGCGGGGATGGACACAGCCTGTCCCAAGTCCCGTGGGACCCGCCATGGCTCCTGCTCCTGCTGTGCAGCCTGGCTCGTGTGTCCCCTCTGGACCAGACAGCCACCAATCTTCCAACAGCATCTCTTAATCGCACCGAGCCACCCCGTCCAGGCTGCTCCTGCCCCACGGATGCCACAGCTGCTGACACCAGGGAGGCTGCCAGGCGCTCAGGGCCCTCCATACAGCTTCTGGCCTGGCTCCACCCTGGCCTGCACCACCCAGAGACCCAGCGCAGCATGGAGCCACTGCCCTGCTCTGGTCCTGCTGGAGAGGCCATCACTGCCTGCCCCCAAGGCTGACAAGTCCCCGGCACCCTCTTGAGCTGCCTGTGTCCTGGCTCCAAGGATGCACCACAGTTACTCACGGGGCTGAGGCTGCACCACAGCTACGCACGGGGCTGAGACTGCACCAAAGCTACGCACGGCACTGAGGATGTACCACCGTTACACACCAGGCTGATGCTGGGAGAAACTGGGGGCACGGCACAAGGAGCCCCTGTGTGTTATTTCTAATTTCCTGCGAATCTTTTTTATAAGTTTTAAAATG
Source organism: Pan troglodytes (assembly GCF_028858775.2). Taxonomy (NCBI): domain Eukaryota; kingdom Metazoa; phylum Chordata; class Mammalia; order Primates; family Hominidae; genus Pan; species Pan troglodytes. The sequence goes on along the minus strand of NC_072416.2, from coordinate 87,342,761 downwards.
TTGCTTTTTGGTTTATGGAGCAATTTTCTTCCCCATCTCCAGCAGCACCAGCCCCGAGTGGGCTCATGACATGGTGAGTCACGCCAACGTCGGCAATGGATTATGATCGCGCAATAACTTGTTAAAGAACAAACTCACATGAACTTAGTTTATGAATACAAGGAATGAGTGCCCTTCACAGGAGAGGCCCATCAACGGCTGATTAGATGCAAGACCCAACCTCTCCGCCCACTGCGAGACCCCATCTCCTTAGGTGTGGGTGTGTCTGCAGGTGTGGGTGTGTCTGCAGGTGTGGGTGTGTGTCTGCAGGTGTGGGTGTGTCTGCAGGTGTGGGTGTGTCTGCAGGTGTGGCTGTGTGTCTGCAGGTGTGGGTGTGTCTGCAGGTGTGGCTGTGTCTCTGTAGGTGTGGGTGTCTCTGCAGGTGTGGCTGTGTCTCTGCAGGTGTGGGTGTGTCTACAGGTGTGGCTGTGTCTCTGTAGGTGTGGGTGTCTCTGCAGGTGTGGTTGTGTCTCTGCAGGTGTGGCTGTGTCTACAGGTGTGGCTGTGTCTCTGTAGGTGTGGGTGTGTCTGCAGGTGTGGGTGTCTCTCTGCAGGCGTGGCTGTGTCTCTGCAGATGTGTTATATCTCAGCAGGTGTGGGTGTGTATCCCCAGAGGTCGAAGCCCTGGTGCTGAGATCTCTCAGGAGTGGTGGCACTGAGTATCTGCCCATCCTCTCTGGCTCTGGGCTGTTTCTGGCATGGTCAGGCCCTGAGACCCTGCTGTAGGCCTTGTTCGGGGGTCTCTCCCTGCCTGGGCCTGGCTGCCTCTGCCCCGAGATGCTTCTTCCGGAGCCAGTGCTCAGGAAGGACTGGTGGGGGCAGCTTGGGGAGTTGTCCATTCCCTGGGCCCCAGGCCCCAAATCCCTGCTTCTCAGTGATAGCCCTGCCTGGCCTCCAACCCCAGGGTCGTCACAGGCCCTAGCTGCCTGCTGTGCTGCACGCACGGTTTCCACTGAGCCATGCGGAGGGAAGAACCGTAGGGGTCGGCGCGCAACATGGTGCCATTCCCAGGGCCCCAGGCTTCTGTGCCGGAGAAAGTGGCAGCTATACCTGTCGGAAAAAGGCTGTGTCTGAGACTCCCTCAGCAGCACTGGGTGAAGCCAATCAGTGCAGGACTGAGACCTGTCTCTGTGACGGACGCCTGTCTCGGGGAGGATTCTGAGAGGTGCTTCTGTGCCCAGAACTTGTGCGTGGCATGAGGGGACCCTCAGTGCTCAGAGCACGTGTGTGGCGTGCAGGGCCCTCAGTGCATGGTGGCAGTCGTGTGTCCTTCCCACCCTGGGCATCAGAGGGTGGTGCCGCTCTCAGCCCAGCCAGCACCACAGGGCCGGCTCCCCACTCCAGTGTCAGAATCCCCATCCTCACTGCTGCCTGGAGCTCCTTCCAGGGGTAGGGAGAGACTTCCCACTGCCCACAGAGGAAAGCCCAAGTCCCACATGCGTCTCCCGGGCCTGGATGCCTTTGCCCGGACGCCTTGGCCTGGACGTTCCTGGCGTCTTCCTCGCAAAGGCCCCCTTTAGGCCGGGGCCCTTCAGGGTCCATCCTGCTCTACACACATGGCCCCTCTGCCCCAGTGCCCCGGTCCACCTCCTCTGGCCAGTGTCTTGTCTGCAAAGCCTGGGCACCCCCACCCAAAGGGGCGGCCCCGCTGCTTCCCTCCCAGCCCTGAGCTTGCCCCTTGGAACATGTCAGGCTTTGTTCTAGCTTCTCAGCACAGAGCAGTCTCAGCTCCGAGGGTCGACATCTCCCTGCCCATTCCCAGACTACTCAGCGCCCGCCTCACCCGCCTTGCTGTGCCTTTGCCAAGGGGAAGAGTGGCTGGTTTAGTTCTTCCAGGCTGGGACGCTGCTATCAAGGGCTCAGGGGCATTGGAGCCAGGGTTTAAACAAAGCCTCAGCCAAGCAAGAGTGGGTCGGACACCCCGTGGGAGGAGGTCCTGCAGCAGCGAGGGCGACTCAGAAGGTTCAGAGGGCTCCAGGGCAACTTGCGATCACTGTGAAATGCACGTCAAACAAGTTAAATAACCTTTACTTTCCATAACAACCTATTTATCAAAATGCATCGATTCTGGAATCGGAGTCGGCTGCCAATGGGCTGTGTATGTCCTCGGCCTGATGTGTGCATTAAAGGAGTTTTCTTCTGACAGATACAATGTAGCAATCAATAACCTTCTATTACCTGGATTTATGAGCTGCTTTTCAATTTGGTGCTATTTCATGTCTCTGCCTTCCACTGTAATTGAAAATAAATCTTCCAATACTCAGATTTGAATTCTCTGGAGTGTGGGTGGAGTGAGGTGCCGTGGGCACTTGTGCGAGAACTTGTCTGTGGGCCTCGGAGGAAGCACTCCTGGCCGGGGGGATGTCCTGACCCGCATGCAAGATAAGAACAGCGCCTGTTCTGCTGTGCAGATGTGGTTCCCGAGCCTGGATCTGGAGTGACACCCGCACCCAAAGCGCGATCCCAGGAAACAAGGTGAAGAGAGGCCCAGACCCAGCCTGTCGGACTTTTGCTCCCAAATGGCACTGATGCCAGCAACAGAATGTGAAGCTTGGCCCCGGTCCTTGAGGAAAGTGCCGAGGGAAGCCCAAGGACCCCGCCCAAGCCGCTGCCCTGCCCCCAAGTTCCCAGCCTCCAAGCCTGGAACAGGTGCCCGTGTGTGTGTACAGAGAGGCCAAGCCTGGAACAGGTGCTTGTGTGTGTACAGAGAGGCCAAGCCTGGAACAGGTGCCTGTGTGTGTACAGAGGCAGCTGGAAATCAAGTTACGTGAAAGCCTCCACCAGTTACCCCAGGGCACCTGGCCAGGGGAGGTGGCTGCAGGGAGGACAGACTGAGGCTCAGAGGGGCAGTGGGGCAGGCGGCCAGGCACAGGCCACCGCCCAGCAGGAGGGAAGGTGCTGGAAGCTCAGGTGCCCGTGGACACTGGAGGCTTCTGCACCTGGACCCCAGTGCCATCCAGGTCTCCTCTGTGGGCCAAGGGTGGAAGAGGCTTCTTGAAGGCAGAGGGAGTCCCAGTGACGGCCTGAGACCCAACTCCCTGACCTGGGCTCAGCGCTCACCCGGCAGCTCCGTGACCTTGGCTCCGTCCTCAGCTGGTGGCTCCTCAACCTGGGCTCAGGGGTCTGGGGACAGAGGAGACCCTGTACGTTAAAAAGAGGGGGTCATGGTTGGGCGCGGTGGCTCATGCCTGTAATTCCAGCACTTTGGGAGGCTGAGGTGGGGAGATCACGAGGTTAGGAGATCGAGACCATCCTGGCCAACATAGTGAAACCCCGTCTCTACTAAAAATACAAAAATCAGCTGGGTGTGGTGGCAGCCGCCTGTAATCCCAGCTACTCTCGGGAGGCTGAAGCAGGAGAATTGCTTGAACCCAGGAGGCGGAGGTTGCAGTGAGCCGAGATGGCGCCACTGCACTCCAGTCTGGCGACAGAGCAAGACTCTGTCTCGAAAAAAAAAAAAAAAAAGAAGGGGTCACCAAGTGCCAGGATTCAGCACGGCTGTGGCAGCAGCAAATCTGAAGGCCAGAAAATGATAGAGAAGTGACTTCTAACCCTGAAACCTATACGCAGCCAAACCGGCAAGCAAGGCTGAGGGCAGAACGAAGACCCGGAGAGACACGCAAGTCTCCAAGTACGGACCCTACACACCTGCCTCAGGAAGCCCCAGGGGAAAGCGGTCCCCACAGCTAGGGGTGGAAGAGGGAAGAGGAGGATGCTGTGGGCTGGGAGCCGAGGTCCTGACCCGGCAGGAGGGAAGGGGTGGTGGGGACAGGGAAGGAGGCGCCATGGGGAGACCAGCCCAGCCCACGAGGAATTGGCACCAGGAGACCAAGAAAACCAAGACTTTCCCGACTCTGGAAAACAAAGAAAGAGGAAAAACCTCAGTGTCTCCTGGGTTCAATTCTCAGCGGCGACTCCATGGTCTCAACAGTGCAGATGCCGTACGGGACTGAGTCGGGCCGTGCCTGAGGAGGGGCCTCCTCTGCGGGACTCAAGCCATGGCAGCAAAAAGGAACCTGGAGGTGGCGGCGCTGGCGGCCCTTGGGATGCGGGGACTGCACAGAAGCAGCAGCCGGCGAGTCTGGGGAAGGGGCACGGCTGTGATTCTTCTCAAACTGCTAAAACTACTTGGGTGTTTAAGCCACGGGTGTGTAACTTTGGCTTAAAAAAAAAAACGTAAATACAGGCAGCCTCTGCCCAGAGTCCTCATGTGTTTTCTAGGGAACCCAGGCTAAGACACATCTGAAGACCATGGCCGCCTCGTGGGCCTGGTGGCCCTGCAGGCTGCACAGAAGGGCATCTTGCAGGAGGGCTGGGGCACCCTCCTCAGCATGGCCCATCAGTCAGCTTGGCACCTGCAGGCAGCAAAACATGGTCCCTCTCAGGAGCTGTCAGCGTGGACATATGGCTCTGAGAAGGGAAGAGAGGGGCTTCACAGCACAGCCTGGCTGAGCGTGGCAGGCCCAGCGAGGTCCCTCTGCCGGATGAAAGGGGCTGGGGCAAGCATGGCCATTTCGGCACCTGTCATCCCCGCGATCGGCCCTGACCTTGGTCGGCACCCTTGGCGCAGAGGCTGGCACCAGCCAGACGAGCCTTGGTTGGGTCTTTGGGCCCCACCAGGATGCCTGTGTTCCTTCCCTTGCCCCACAGAGATGCCCAGTGTCCTGTGAAGGCAGCATGGCCAGGAGGGTTTTGGTCAATGAGACAAAGGCCCCAGGGCTTCTGAAAAGGTCCCTCCCCTGGACGAGGGGACAGCTGCAGGAACAGCCCAGGTGCCCCCACCTGACCTCAAATGTGCCATCAGGACTGGGGCTCAGTGTCCACCTCGTTACCACAGGGAGAGGCTGTGGGAGGCTGAGAGGCTGTGGGCCGGGACCACGACACTGCCGGTCCCCACTTGGCCTCCACAGTGCCTGCCGGGGAGCTCTGGCGCCACAGGGAAACCCCGGCGGCTGGGGCTGCTGTCCCTCTGATTTTCGCTTCTTGAGGCCAGTGAGTCCCAACTAAGTCACAAGTCCCTTTAACCCTTTGCCACTGGCCCAGACGTAAGCACCCAAAGGCTGAGACCCAGAGGGTTCTGGGGTGCCCAGGGACACATGGAGCCCCAGCTGGGCCCTGGAAGCAGCGGACTCTTGCTCCTGCCCCAACACGCCTCAGACAGGGTGACAAGTAAGCTAGTGCCTGGCAGTGGTGCCCATGAGCACGTGGAGGGCCCGGGTGGCTGGGCTGATGTTCAACCTTGGGGGATGGGGCCACCTGGGCCCAGCTCCCTTCTTGCTCCGAGCAGAATTTCTCAGTCTGGGGGTTCTCCAGCCCCCCACTTCCCTCTCCCCATCCTTCCCTGTGAGCTCCTGGTGGTCCTCCCGAGACCTGGGGCTCTTCCCCTCATTCCTTCCCCATGAGCTCCTGGTGGTCCTCCCGAGACCCGGGGCTCTTCCCCTCAATCTTTCCCCACAAGCTCCTGGTGGTCCTCCCGAGACCTGGGGCTCTTCCCCTCAGTCCTTCCCCATGAGCTCCTGGTGGTCCTCCCGAGACCTGGGGCTCTTCCCCTCAATCTTTCCCCACAAGCTCCTGGTGGTCCTCCCGAGACCCGGGGCTCTTTCCCTCAATCCTTCCCCGTGAGCTCCTGGTGGTCCTCCGGGACCCGGGGCTCTTCCCCTCAATCTTTCCCCACAAGCTCCTGGTGGTCCTCCGGGACCTGGGGCTCTTCCCCTCAGTCCTTCCCCATGAGCTCCTGGTGGTCCTCCGGGACCTGGGGCTCTTCCCCTCAATCCTTCCCCACAAGCTCCTGGTGGTCCTCCCGAGACCCGGGGCTCTTCCCCTCAATCCTTCCCCACAAGCTCCTGGTGGTCCTCCGGGACCTGGGGCTCTTCCCCTCAATCTTTCCCCATAAGCTCCTGGTGGTCCTCCGGGACCTGGGGCTCTTCCCCTCACTCCTTCCCCACAAGCTCCTGGTGGTCCTCCGGGACCTGGGGCTCTTCCCCTCAGTCCTTCCCCATGAGCTCCTGGTGGTCCTCCCGAGACCTGGGGCTCTTCCCCTCAGTCCTTCCCCACAAGCTCCTGGTGGTCCTCCCGAGACCCGGGGCTCTTCCCCTCAATCCTTCCCCACAAGCTCCTGGTGGTCCTCCGGGACCTGGGGCTCTTCCCCTCAATCCTTCCCCACAAGCTCCTGGTGGTCCTCCCGAGACCCGGGGCTCTTCCCCTCAATCCTTCCCCACAAGCTCCTGGTGGTCCTCCCGAGACCCGGGGCTCTTCCCCTCAATCCTTCCCCACAAGCTCCTGGTGGTCCTCCTGGGACCTGGGGCTCTTCCCCTCAATCCTTCCCCATGAGCTCCTGGTGGTCCTCCCGAGACGTGGGGCTCTTCCCCTCAATCCTTCCCCACAAGCTCCTGGTGGTCCTCCCGAGACCTGGGGCTCTTCCCCTCAATCCTTCCCCACAAACTCCTGGTGGTCCTCCGGGACCTGGGGCTCTTCCCCTCACTCCTTCCCCACAAGCTCCTGGTGGTCCTCCGGGACCCGGGGCTCTTCCCCTCAATCCTTCCCCACAAGCTCCTGGTGGTCCTCCCGAGACCCGGGGCTCTTCCCCTCAATCCTTCCCCACAAGCTCCTGGTGGTCCTCCTGGGACCTGGGGCTCTTCCCCTCAATCCTTCCCCATGAGCTCCTGGTGGTCCTCCCGAGACGTGGGGCTCTTCCCCTCAATCCTTCCCCACAAGCTCCTGGTGGTCCTCCCGAGACCTGGGGCTCTTCCCCTCAATCCTTCCCCACAAACTCCTGGTGGTCCTCCGGGACCTGGGGCTCTTCCCCTCACTCCTTCCCCACAAGCTCCTGGTGGTCCTCCGGGACCTGGGGCTCTTCCCCTCAATCTTTCCCCACAAGCTCCTGGTGGTCCTCCCGAGACCTGGGGCTCTTCCCCTCAGTCCTTCCCCACAAGCTCCTGGTGGTCCTCCCGGGATCCCTGGCTCTTCTCTAAGGAGTTCAGTCATCAGGTTTCCTCACCCTGCTGGAGCCTAAGACGCCATTCACCCCTGCAGGGACGCCGCCCTGCCCCACCGCCCCTCTCCTGACTCCTGGATGCCCCCAGGAGGGGCTGCTGCTGCTGCTGCTCCCACATCTGCCCGGCAGAGGTGCCCACCTCCACGTCACCTTCCACTCGCCCCAGGCGGCAAATGTGCACGTGTGTCTCTGAGCGAGGGCACGCGGAGTCAGAGCATCTGCAGAGATCATCGTGGCTGTCAGAGGAGTTACCTGAGACAGACCTTTGACATCTGCAGAGGTCATCGTGGCTGTCAGAGGAGTTACCTGAGACAGACCTTTGACGTCTGCAGAGGTCATCGTGGCTGTCAGAGGACTTACCTGAGACAGACCTTTGACGTCTGCAGAGGTCATCGTGGCTGTCAGAGGAGTTACCTGAGACAGACCTTTGACGTCTGCAGAGGTCATCGTGGCTGTCAGAGGAGTTACCTGACACAGACCTTTGACGTCTGCAGAGGTCATCGTGGCTGTCAGAGGAGTTACCTGAGACAGACCTTTGACGTCTGCAGAGGTCATCGTGGCTGTCAGAGGAGTTACCTGACACAGACCTTTGACGTCTGCAGAGGTCATCGTGGCTGTCAGAGGACTTACCTGAGACAGACCTTTGACGTCTGCAGAGGTCATCGTGGCTGTCAGAGGAGTTACCTGAGACAGACCTTTGACGTCTGAAGAGGTCATCGTGGCTGTCAGAGGAGTTACCTGAGACAGACCTTTGACGTCTGCAGAGGTCATCGTGGCTGTCAGAGGAGTTACCTGAGACAGACCTTTGACGTCTGAAGAGATCATCGTGGCTGTCGGAGGAGTTACCTGAGACAGATCTTTGACGTCTGAAGAGGTCATCGTGGCTGTCAGAGGAATTACCTGAGACAGACCTTTGCCGTCTGCAGAGATCATTGTGGCTGTCAGAGGAGTTACCTGAGACAGACCTTTGACATCTGCAGAGATCATTGTGGCTGTCAGAGGAGTTACCTGAGACAGACCTTTGCCATCTCCTTGAGCAGCGGCGGAGACCCCTGGCCTCACAAGCCCGCTGTGTAATCTTGAGGCAGAAGCAGGCTGTAGGCACAGAGGCAGGTGGGGGAGGCAGGAGCGGCTGGCATCAAAGCCGGCAACCTCTCCTCTCATCCTGACCTGGAGGAGGCCGCTGAGGAGCTGCAGGCCGGCCTCGGCCATCCTGGCCATCCTCGGCTGTGTCCAGCCATCCCTGGCTGTCCCCTGTGCCCGCCGGCTTATGCCAGAATCCGTGTGGCAGGAGGGGCTGGCCAGGGAAAGGGTTAAGTTTAATTTCTCCTGATTTCTATTTAATATCATGCTCTCCCGGCAGGAGTGGCAGCTGTGAGCTGATTGCAGGCTCTCATTATGCAGCAGCATCGCTAATGGCCTGTGACAAAGGCATGCGGCTTCCAGGCCTTACCCCCGAGAGCCAATTAAACACACATACTCCCTTCCTGTTTGCAGCACATTACAATGAAATTAAACTGAATTTCAAAATCATTTTCTCCTAAAGACATCTCTTTACAATAATTAATGCATGTGATTCCGCCCCGGCTGAAACATGCCTCGGCACTGGCGACTGCGAGTGTTTCCGCGCTCACAGCCCCGCATCTCACACGGCTGCCCTCCCAGCGGCTCCGGGAGCCCCGCGACTCGCAAAATCCACAGGGCTGTGGTTCCTGTGCTTTCAAAGAAGAAAACGTCTTCAGCTTTCACCTGAATTTAAAAATACAAGAACCGGCCAGACACGGTGGCTCACGCCTGTCATCCCAGCACTGTGGGAGGCCGAGGCGGGCGGATCACCTGAGGCCAGGAGCTCGAGACCAGCCTGGCCAACATGGCAAAACCCTGTCTCTACTAAAAATACAAAAATTAGCCGGGCGTGGTGGCGGGCACCTGTAATCCCAGCTACTTGGGAGGCTGAGGCAGGAGAATTGCTTGAACCCGAGAGGCAGAGGTTGCAGTGAGCTGAGATCGTGCCACTGCACTGCAGCCTGGGCGACAGAGCAAGACTCCGTCTCAAAAATAACTAACTAAATAAATAAAACAACTGCAGCGTGAGTCGGGTTGGGGTCGGGGCATTCAGAGGGCGCTGGAGGGACGCTCAGAGCAAGACCTGCTCAAGTCCGGTTCCTGTAATTATGCATTTGAAGGGAAGTCATGGACAGGCTTGTTTCCCCAGATCAGCGTGCGCTAATGGGGATGTATAAAAAAGATAAACTGGGAGGGAGTGTTTGATGTGCTGACCACGTCCTGTCACAGAGAGGCTTCTAGGGCCCCAGCCCCGGGTCCTCTGCTGATGTCCGGCCCACGAAGGTGCCTCCCAGGGTACCTTGGGAAGCCTATGAGATGCTGCGTTGGGGCACTGGCCTCTGCTCTAGGGGCTCACGGAACCTTCACTTTGCAAACGTGCGGAACCGCCACACACCTAGCACACCTGTCTCACAGCAGCACATGCTCCAGGGCCTCTGGGACCCACAGGATCAGGCCATGAGGTGGCGAGGCTGCAGGCCAACATTGCCCCTTCCAGCATTCCTCAAGGAGCCCATCCCGCCTGCACGCTGCAGCCCCCGTGCTCTGCTCCCTGTGGAAGGGCATGGGGCAGATGCGTTTCTGATTTTGGGCCAGCAGATTCTGATGCATGAAAATGGGCCTCTTTTTTGTGGAAAATATTACTTAAAGGTTATTATAAAATAATGATGTTCAGCATAAAATATAGACAGGCCAAAAAAAAAAAAAAAAAAAAAACAGGAAAAGAAAAACCACCGCAATCTCACCACCCAGGGGTCAGGAGCAACGTGCACATCTTCCGGATAAATACACTACAGTGAGTACCTGCAGCCACACAACCACGTGTCCACTCTCCAAATGTCCACCCATGCACGTCTGCTATCCAAATATCCATGGACATACGTCCACTATCCAAATGTCCATCTGAGAGACAGGACTAGCTGGATTTCCTAGGCCGACTAAGAATCCCTAAGCCTAGCTGGGAAGGTGACCACATCCACCTTTAAGCAGGGGGCTTGCAACTTAGCTCACACCCGACCAGTCAGGTAGTAAAGCGAGCTCACTAAAATGCTAATTAGGCTAAAACAGGAGGTAAACAATAGCCAATCATCTATCTCCTGAGAGCACAGCAGGAGGGACAATGAACGGGACATAAACCTGGCAACGGCTGCCCTCTCTGGGTCCCCTCCCTTTGTATGGCAGCTCTGTTTTCACTCTATTAAATCTTGCAACTACACTCTCTTCTGGTCCGTGGTTGTTACGGCTCAAGTTGAGCTTTCTCTCGCCGTCCACCACTGCTGTTTGCCGCCGTTGCAGACCCGCCGCTGACTTCCATCCCTCCGGATCCCGCAGGGTGTCTGCTGTGCTCCTGATCCAGCGAGGCGCCCACTGCCACTCCCGATCGGCCTAAAGGCTCGCCATTGTTCCTGCACGGCTAAGCACCCACGTTCATCCTAATCAAGCTGAACACTAGTCACTGGGTTCCATGGTTCTTTTCCGTGGCCCACGGCTTCTAACAGAGCTATAACACTCACCGCGTGGCCCGAGATTCCATTCCTCGGAATCCATAAGGCCAAGAACCCCAGGTCAGAGAACACGACGCTTGCTACCATCTTGGAAGTGGCCTGCCGCCATTTTGGAAGCTGCCCGCTACCATCTTGGGAGCTCTGGGAGCAAGGACCCCCTAGTAACACATCCACATACGTCCGCTATCCAAATGTCCATCCACATACGCCCGCTATCCAAATGTCCATCCATATACGTCCACTATCCAAATGTCGAAATATCCACTGTCCAAATATGCCCCATGGGGCGGGGGGGCGGGATGTGGGATCCTGGGACCAAGCCAGCTTCTCACAAAGGAGGGGGGTCAGGCAGCAGCGGCTCAGGGCAGGCTCAGGGAGAGCAGGAGGGTGGCAGTGGGGGCTGCCAGCAGGCTCCAGGGGCGCCGCCGTCTCTCCTGACCGCCACAGGCTTCCTGGGCCACCTCAATCAGGTGGGCAGGTTCCCGCTCACCCACAGGCCTGTTCTGGCAGGCAGAGAGAATGCGCTAATTTGTGGAACAGTAAACAAACAGCCGCACTGCAAACCAACAGCACTGCGTCAGCTGACTTCTGACCCTGGTGGGGAGAAGGATGTGGAGGGCACAAGTGTGGCTAAGCGTGGGGGTGGTGAGGTCTCTGGGTACAGGGGTGCACCTCGGAGGTGGAGGGTGCCCCAGCCCACGAGGGGCAGCAGGGCCACCAGGAAGGGCTGCGTGGGGCCCGGCGTCTGTGGTCAGGGTACGTGCGTGCCGGAGCGGCTGTCGCGCTGAGGGACAGTGTAGAAGCCTTGTCATGGGGCACCGGGGCCCCTGGCACTGAGGGACAGGGCCAAGGAGCCCGCTCTAGAGGCCGGTGGGGAGGCCGGGTGCTCAGGAGGCAGTGCCGTAACAGTGGCCCCCAGCCCCACTCCACCCCATCTTCTGCCTTTGGCTGAAAATTCTGGGAACTCCCAGCCTCGGTGTCACTCACCGTGGGCAGCAATGAGTTCCTGCCTGTCCCCTCGGGGTCTCCTCCACTCCCATGGGGCTGGGTCCTACCTGTCTTAAACCAGCCATCCAGGGTGAATGCACTCTTAGTTTCTTCTGGTTTATTCCAGTATTCTCGAAACACGGAGGGTCCCCTCACCAGCAGCTCCCCCTCCTTTTCTTCAAGCCCTGGGGTCACCTGTGGAGGATGAAGAACATGGAGGTCAGAGCTGGGCACACCCTCTCGGGATTGGTGCTTTCTGAAACTGTGGGCTGCTCCCCGCCCACCCAGGGCCCACCCAGGGCCGCGTGCTTTCTGAAACTGCACGCTTTGTTGGAATGCTTGGAAAACGCAGCTTTGACAGGTGGAAGCCAACCATGCTGAGCTAAGCGTTCCCGCCGTCCTCTGTGGGCCCTGGTGCCCTGGCCGGGAGCTGGGTGTCCTTTCATTCCTCCCAGAACAGCCACAGAAGCACGTGCTCCTACCCCATCCTCTAGACTTGAGCATGTTACCGGCCCAGGCCTCAGCACTCAGAGCCTGGGCTGGATTCAGGCAGCCTGTCCACGTCTAAAACTTGTGCCCAAATCCCATCTTCGGGGGCGTTTCTCAAACCAGGGAACACAGCAGCGGGCATCTGTCTACACCTTGCCCACAGGGGCTGGGGCAGCTTGGAGCGGGCAGTGCCCTCCACAGGGCTGAGTGACCAATTACAAGAGGGAAGACTCCGTGGGACGGGAAGGTGGGGCCTGAGGGTGGAGGGTCCCTGGAGGCCCCTCTTAAGCATGCAGGCACTGCCATGGCCCCAGGAAACACAGCCTCACCGTTCTTCTATTGTGACCATGGAGAGGGCGGGAGGGAGGCTGGGTTATAAGAGCCTGGGCTGGGGGTCCCTGCAGCACCAGGAGCAGATGGCATGAGCACACGGGAGGCCCTGGACACGGTGGGTCTGTGAAGACACCGGCCGAGCCCTCGGCTCATAGGTCAGGAGGGTCTGGGGAGGGCAGAGAAGGAGCAGGGGCTTCAGATGAGCAGCTGCCAGCTCCACGACCCTCACTCTTCTCTACTGTGAAAGTGACTGGCTGTGACCCCGGAGGTCAAGGGATGCATACAAGAGTCTCACTGAGGCTCATCACCTGCCATCTGGAATGGACTTCAGAAAACCAGGGGCCAGGGAAGTAGCTGCAAAATAGCAGAACACACTGATCTGATGTGGAGAAAGGGCGCTCAAACGCCGTGGGGCCAATACTGCCCCACGGCAGCCTCTGCCGAGTGTGTTGTCCTGCTGCCAACCCGCCAGCCTGGGCTCCTCCAGGAGGGGCTGACACCACCCACGGGGGTGAAACACCTGCCCCACATGGTGACGGGGCTCTCCGTGCAGTGCCCAGCCTAACTCCTGGCTGCTCAGAGCCTTGTGTTTGTTTTTTCAAAGAAACCACGGACTTTATCTGAATTTCGTGAATTTTTCCACTGCTGTCCTTTATCTGCTCCACTGACGTGGTCAGACTGGCCACTGGTCAGTACGCTTGTGGGACATGTAGAGACAGCAAGGCAAAGGCCCTACAAATAAAATGACAATGAGACCAATCCCAGGGAAGGAGGGTCAGACTTTGCAGAGTTAAGCCAACCAAGTCACAGTAAAACAAACACCTCAACATCTTCACAGAATGTCAACAAGACCAAGAATCTCATCCCTAACATTAAAAATATCCAGGGTACAATACAAAGTTACTCAACACGGGAAAAAACCAGAAAAATAGCAACTCATATAGAAAAAGAATGCAACAGCAGTGAGACAACACAGTTATTGGAATTATCTGAAAAAGACTTTAAAGCACTATTATAAAAATGCTCCAAAAAGTAAGGGCACACTTTGGGAGGCTGAGGCGGGCAGACTGCTTGAGCTCGGGTGTTTGAGAACAGCCTGGGCAACATGGCAAAACCCTGTCTCTACAAAAAAGATAAAAACTAGCCAGGTGTGGTGGTGCGTGCCTGTAGTCCCAGCTACTTGGGAGGCTGAGGTGGGAGGATCGCTTGAGGTGGAGACTGCAGTGAACCAAGACTGCAGCCCTGCACTCCAGCCTAGGTGACGGAGTGAGACCCTGTCTCAAAAAAAAAAAAAAAGAAAAAAAGAAAAAAAAAAAGAAAAAGAAAGAAAGGGCAAACACTTGGAAATAAATGGAAAAACAGAAAGTCTCAACAAAGAAATAACAGATATAAAGCAGAACCAAACAAAAATTTAAAAACTGAAAAATACAGAAATAAAGAATGTCATGGATTGGTTCAGGAGCAGGACGATGAAGAAACGAACGTGACAACTTGAAGACAGAGCAACAGAAATGACCCAAAATCTGAACAGCAGAGAAAAATCACCAGGAAAGTTAACACACAGAGGGCTAACGTTCATGCTACTGGAGTGACAGAAGAAAAGATGACACTCAGGTGCACAAAGTCGTTTGATAAAATTTGGCTAAAAACCCAAAATTTGGTGAAAACATAAGCCTATAAACTAAAGAAGCTGAGAGAATCCCAAACAGGACAAACCAAAAGATGTCCAAGCCCAGACACATCATAATCCAATCACTGACACACAGAGAGGAACAAGGGTTCCTGTGCCCACTGATTTCTCCACGGAAACAATGGAGGCCAGAAAGAAGTGGAGTTATATTATTAGTAGTATTTTTTTGAGACAGACTCTCATTCTGTCGCCCAGGCTGGAGTGCAATGGCATGATCTCGGCTCACTGCAACCTCCAGCTCCCAGGTTAAAACAATCCTCCAGCCTCAGCCTCCCAACTAGCTGGGATTACAGGTGTGTGCCACCATGCCTGGCTAATTTTTGTATTTTTAGTAGAGACGGGGTTTCCCCATGTTGGCCAGGCTGGTCTCAAATTCTTGACCTCAGGTGATCCACTCCCACCTTGGCCTCCCAAAGTGCTGGGACTATAGGCGTGAGCTGCCACATCCAGCCAAGAATCATATTTTTAAAGTGCTGAAAGAAAATAATTGTCAACCCAGAATTCCTAATCCAATGAAAATATCCTTCAGGAAGGAAGATAAAGACATTCTTAGATGAGGAAAAATAAGGTAATTTGTTGCAAGCAGATCTGATCTAAAAGAATTCCTATAGAATGTCCTTCAGACAGAAAGAAACTGGTATCAGAAGGAGACTTGGTACATTGGGAACACAGGAAAAGCAACAGAAGTGGCAAATATTTGGATGAATGAAGTTGAGTTCCTTTCTTCTTCAAGTTCTCTGAAATATTTTTGACTGTTGAAAGCAAAAATTACCATTTTGTCTAACGGAGTTTACAACAAATACAGGTATTACACTGACTACACTCTAAAGGCAGAGGGTAAGTAACCGAAGTGGAGGCAGGGATGTGGCTCTACATTCTTCTGGAAGTGTTAAAATGTTGACTTTAAGTAGACTGTAAAAAAGGAAGTATGTATATTGTAGTCTCTGGAACTATTACTAAAAAAACTATGCAAAGACATTTATGGCCAAAAACTTAAGAGACAAATTAAAATGGAATATGAAAAAATAACCTCAAAGAAGGCAGTAAAGTTGAGCAATAAAACTCTCAGGGAACAATAGTAAACTCATAGTAAAATGGTAGGCTTAAATTCAAGCACATCAATAATTACATTAAATGTAAATGGTCTAAACATACCAATTACAAAGCTTGTCAGGCTGGATTTAAAAAACACACATAATCCAACTGTATGCTGTGTATAAGAAACTTGCTTCAAATACAATTACACAGGTAGGTTGGAAGTAAAGGGATAGAACAATAAATACCATGCAAACTCCAATCGAGAAATTAAAATAGCTATATTAATATCAAAGTAAACTTAAGAGCAAAGAGCATTACCAGAGCATTAAATGTTAATAAGAGTCAATTCACCAATAAGACACAATCATTATAAATGTGAATGTACCAAACAACAGACTTTCAAAATATATGAAGCAAAAACTGAAAGCAGAAACAGGCAGTTATAGTTGGAAAATTCAACCCCTCACTTAGTAACAGAACAAGTGGTGAGAAAACCAGCAAGGATATAGAAGAACTGAACAACACGATCAAACACCTTCATCTAATTTACAGAACAGACATTTCCTAAAACGAGCAGGACACACACTCTTGCTCTGTCAGGCTGGAGTGCGGTGGCATCATCACAGCTCACTGCAGCCTCAAACTCCCAGATTCAGGCGATCCTCCCGCCTCGGCCTCCTGAGTAGCTGGGACCAAAGGCATGTAACACCATGCCCAGCTATTTTTTTTTTCTAACTTTTTGTAGAGATGGGGTCTCACTATGTTGCTCAGGCTGGGCTCAAACTCCTGGGCAGTGATTCTCCTGCCTTGGCCTCCCAAAGTGTTGGGATTACAGGTGTGAGCCACTGCGCCTGGGCAGAATATATACTCTTTTCAAGTACACCAGAACATTCTTGAAAAGGAACCACATTCTGGGCCACAAAACACAACTTAACAAATTTAAAAGAATTGAAATATACCAAGTGCGTCTTTTGACTGTAATGGACTTAAACCAGAAATCAGTAACAGAAAGATAATGGAAAAATATCCAACTATTTGGAAAATATGTGCTATACTTCTAAATAATCCACAAGTCAAAGAGGAAGTCTTAAGGAACATTAAAAATATTTTGAACTAAATGAAAATAAAAATATATCAAAATTTAAGTCAGGCGTGGTGGCTCATGCCTGTAATCTCAGCACTTTGGGAAGCCGAGGCGGGTGGATCACTTGAGGTCAGGAGTTCGAAACCAGACTGACCAACATGGTGAAACCCCATCTGTACTAAATACAAAAAATTAGCTGGGCATGGTGGCGCATGCCTGTACTCCCGGCTACTCAGGAGGCTGAGGCAGGAGAATTGCTTGAACCTGGGAGGCTGAGGTTGCAGTGAGCCAAGATCATGCCATTGCACTCCAGCTTGGGCAACGAGAGCGAAACTCCGTCTCAAAAAAAAAAAAAGAAAAAAGAAAAAAATATATATATATTATATATAAATTTGGGGATGCAGCTAAAGCAATGCTTAAGGGCAACGTACGTCATTAAACGTACACATTATAAAGAGGAAAGGTCTCAAATCAATAATCTAAAGCTTCACCTTAAGCAACTAGAAAAAGAGAAAAGCCAGAAGCAAGTAGAAGAAACCAAGAACAAAGCTGGTCAAACTGAAAACAGAAAAACAATAAAGAAAAATCAATGTATCCAAAAGTGACTTCTTTGAAAAAAGAGCCATAAAACAGATAAACTTCTAGCAAGGATAACAAAGAAAAAAGAAACAGAAGACACAAATTACCAACATGAGGAATGGGAGCCACATAACTTCAGGCCCTGAAACCATTAAAAGGTTAAGATGGGAATTCCCTTATTAACCTTTTAATCAACCTTTTAATGGTTTCGTGGCCTGAAGGGAAACTCTACATAAAGAAATTTAACAGATTAAATGAACCAATTCCTCAAAAATGATATGTACCAAAAATCACCCAAGATGCAACAGATGACCTGAACAGTCCTATAAGCACTAAAGAAATTGAATTCATAGTTCTTTTTCTTTCAAAAAAGAAACGTTGGTAGGGCACAGTGGCTCACACCTGTAACCCTAGCACTTTGGGAGGCGAGGAGGGAGAATCACTTGAGGCCAGGAGTTCAAGATCAGCCTGGGCAATATAGTGAGACCCCCAACTCTACAAAAATAAAAATAAAAAATTAGCTGGGCATGTTGGCACATGCCTGTGGTCCCAGCTACTTGGGAGGCTGACGCAGGAGGATCACTTGAGCCCAGGAGTTCAAGGCTCCAGTGAGCTATGATTGCACCACTGCACTCCAGCCTGCGTGACAGAATGAGACCTTATCCCACACACACAAAATAATAATAATAGAAAAGAAAACCTCTAGGCCCAGATGATTTCACTGGTGAATTCCACCAATCATTGAAAGAAGAAATAATACCAATTCTACACAATCTCTTCCAGAAAAAAAAAGAGGAGAGAACACTTCCCAACTCATTTAATGAGGCCAGCATCACCCTCAAACACAACCCAAAGAAAGTACAAAAATGGGAAACTACAGACCAAAATTTCTTATGAATACAGATGCAAAAATACTCAGCAATATGCTAGCAAATCAAATCCAGTACTACATAAAAAAAAATGACCCACCAGGACCAAGTGGGGTTTGTCCTGGGAATGAAAACTTGGTTCAATGTAATCTACCATATTAACAGCCTAATAAAGAAAAGTCCATCAATACCGAAAAACTTTTTGAAAATATTCAACATACATTTAGTGATAAAAAGTCTAAGCACATTATAGATAGAATGGAATCTGCAAAAAGCCAGTAACTAACACACTTGCTGAAAGATCGAATCCTTTCCCTAAGATCAGAAATAAGAAGGTCCACTCGGACTGCTTCTGTTCAGTATCGTATTGGAAGTCCTAGTCAGGGCTTTGGTCATACAGGTTGGAAAGGAAGAAATAAAACTGTTTGTATTTGCAGAAAACATGATTGTATTTGTAGAAATTCCCAAGAAGTCTATTAAAATCTCCTAAAACTAGTAAGTTAATTTTGCAAGGTAACAACTAAAGTATTTGAGGCCAACACACAAAAATCAATTCTATTTCTACCTACTAGCAATGAACAGTTGAAAACTAACAACAGCAACAAAAACGTGACTGTGTGCAGAGGCTCACGCCTGTAATCTCAGCATCTTGGGAGGCCGAGGCGGGCAGATCACTTGAGGTCAGGAGTTTGAGACCAGCCTGGCCAACATGGTGAAACCCTGCCTCTATTAAGAATACAACAATCAGCCAGGTGTGGTGGCACACATCTGTAATCCCAGCTACTTGGGAGGCTGAGGCATGAGAATCACTTAGACCCAGGAAGTAGAGGTTGCAGTGAGCTGAGATCGTACCACTACACTCCAGCCTGGGCGAAAGGACAAGATTCTGTCTCAAAAAAACAAACAACTCTCCCCCCATACCCACCTGCCATACTTACAATAGTTTAAAAAGGAGAGGAAAAGGAGGAGAAGAAATAGGAGGAATAAAGAAGAAACATTTACGTATAAATTTAACACAAGTACAGCATCTATATGCTGAATACAACACAGAAGAAACCAAAGTATATCTAAGTAAATGGAGAGACACACCATGTTCACGGATCTAAGTAAATGGAGAGACAGACCATGTTCACGGATCTAAGTAAATGGAGAGACATACCATGTTCACGGATCTAAGTAAATGGAGAGACAGACCGTGTTCACGGATCTATGTAAATGGAGAGACAGACCGTGTTCACGGATCTATGTAAATGGAGAGCTATACCGTGTTTGCGGATCTAAGTAAATGGAGAGATATACCGTGTTCACGGATCTACGTAAATGGAGAGACACACCAGGTTCACGGATCTAAGTAAACGGAGAGGCACACTGTGTTCACGGATCTAAGTAAACGGAGAGACACACCGTGTTCACGGATCTATGTAAATGGAGAGACACACCGTGTTCACGGATCTAAGTAAATGGAGAGACATACCATGTTCATGGATTGGAAGACTCAGCATAGTAATTGTTAATTCTCCCCCAAGTGATCTCCCCGATCAGAATGGCTAAATTCCAATCAACATCTCTCTCTCTCTCTTTTTTTTTTTTTTTGAGGCAGTCTCACTCTGTTGCCCAGGCTGGAGGGCAGTGGTGCAGTCTTGGCTCACTTCAACCTCCACCTCCCAGGCTCAAACAATTCTTGTGACTCAGCCTCCCGAGTAGCTGGGATTACAGGCGTGTGCCACCACACCTGGCTAACTCTGTATTTTCAGTAGAGACAGGGTTTTACCATGTTGGCCAGGCTGGTCTTGAGCTCCTGGTCTCAAGTTGATTAGCCTGCCTTGGCCTCCCAAAATGCTGGGAATACAGGCATGAGCCACTACACCTGGCTTTCCATTCAAGACCTCAAAAGAACTTTTTGTAGATATAGACAAGCTAATTCTTTTTTTTTTTTTTTGAGACAGAGTTTTGCTCTTGTTGCCCACGCTGGAGTGCAGTGGCGTGATCTTGGCTCACTGCAAACTCTGCCTTCTGGTTTCAAGTGATTCTCTTGCCTCAGCCTCCCAAGTAGCTGGGATTACAGGCACCCACTACCATGCCTGGCTAATTTTTGTATTTTTAGTAGAGACGGGTTTCATCATATTGGTCAGGCTGGTCTTGAACTCCTGACCTCAGGTGATCTGCCCACGTTGGCCTCCCAAAGTGTTGGGATTACAGGTGTGAGCCACCAGGCCTGGCTAGACAAGCTAATTCTAAAATTAATATGTGCACCAAAACAACTCTGAGAAAGAATAAAGCTGGTGAAATCACACTACAATTGTTAAGACCTACTATAAAACCACAACAGTCAAGACAATGTGGTGTCGGTAGAGGAATGGAAACATAGATCAAGGGAACAGAACAGATAACCTATATGTAGACCCTCTCAAATATGTCCAATTAATTTTTGGCAAAGTGGCAATGGCAATGCAATGCAGAAAGGGTAGTCTTTTCAACAAATATCACACACACACATGCAGTGTGCGCACGGGTATCACATACACATGCAGTGTTGCACACGGGTAACACACAAGTATATGCAGTGCGCACATGGGTATCACACACACATGCAGTGTGCGCATGTGTGACACACGCACTGCATGCAGTTATCACACACACATGGTATGTGCACAGGTATCACACACATACATGCAGTGCATGCATGGGTATCACACACACAGTGTGCACATGGGTATCTCACACACGTACATACAGTGAGCAGATGGGTAACACACATACATGCAGCATGCGCACAGGTAACACACATACACTCAGTGTGTGCACGGGTATCACACATGCGCAGAGTACGCACGGGTATCACACACATACGCACAGTGCACGCACGGATAACACACACATGAGCAGCGCACGCACAGGTATCACCCACACATGCAGTGTGCACAGGGGTATCACACACATACATGCAGTGTGCAAACGGGTCTCACACACACATATACGCAGTGTGCACACGCGCCCCCTCGTCCTATGACATCGTCAGGGAGTCCGGCCTGGAGCTCAGCCATATTGACTTTGGGGTTTCCATCAGGGCTTTTTTTCTGTGTGTATTTATGTGTGTAACAGCTGTGCACACACAATGTGTATGTGTGTGTGATACTTGTGTGCACACTGCATGTGTGTGATACCCATGCGCACACTAGGCATGTGTGTGATACCCGTGCATGCACTGCATGTGTGTGATACCAGTGTGCACACTGCGTGCATGTGATACCTGTGTGCACTGCATGTGATACCCATGCATACGTGTGCTATCCGTGTGCACACTGCGTGTATGTGTGATACCCGTGTGCACACTGCATGTGCGTGTGATACCTGTGATATGTCACAGGATGTGAGGGAGTGGTAGGAGCCAGCCCCTCAGCGAGGTGATGGAGGAGGCTGAGCCCTGGGCCTGGCAGGCCAGCTGCCACCTGGGGAGGGTCCAGATACTCTGGCCCCGGGGATGATCCTGGGAAGGTGTCCTCCCATCCCCACAGGGCACATTCCTTTCTGCGGGTACTTTCTGTTTCCTGACAAATATGACACCAAGCCTCTTAATTCAGCTCTGAAGGCCTGGTTGATCATCTGCCCAGGAACAGTCATGAGTCACTCCAGAGGCCTAGGGATGGCCATTCTCATGACTAGTCCTGAGGGAGACCTTCTGGGGAGGGACGCCGGCCGGGACCCACGCCTCGGCCCAGACAAGAGTGGATCGGACAGCCCAGCTGTCGGCCACAGCCTCACTTGAGCCATGTGGATCCGGGACCGTGGTAGTGAGGGGCACCCTCAGGCTCTGGGATGCTGTGGAGAGAAGGGCTACTGCGTGAGACTCAGATGAAAGTACCAAGTGCGTCTGCGAGTGTGAGCGTGGGGTGGGGAGTCCGTTCACATGAGAGAGCAGCAGGTCCCTGATGCTGGGGCTTTTCAGAGTTCACAGTGCCCATGCCATCACCTGGTTGTCCTGGGGTGCCCACCCACCCCTCTGGGAGCCCTGAATCTCAGGTGTCGGAGGGCACAAACCCTGAGGCCCTCAGGCTGTGCTCCTCCCCACGAGGGGTCTCGGCCCCCGGTGGAGCCAGGCCCCGCAGGGCAGCTGTACTCCACCTGCTGCACTGACTCCTTGGCTGAACTGGAAATGTTCCCGGGCCTGCTGTCAGCAGATGCAAACCCCCCGTACACTGAGATTTAAGCAGCCCCAGAGCATCTGTGCGGCTTCACCTTGCAGGGTCTCCCTGCATGCCTGTCGCAGAGGCCCCTGTGCGGTGTCTCTGACTGTCGGGGTGCCCAGGTAGCTGAGGCTGCTGCTTCTATTTCAAGACTGCTTCAGGGAAGAAACCAGCAGACACAAATAATTAAAGAAACTCAGGCAGGAGCAATCAGGTGGCGCGGCAGCCAATGCAGGTGTGAAGCAGTTAAGTTTTGTTTTAATTTAAGACAGAAATGCTCCCCACCCCCGCTCCGCCCCTTTCTCTGGCGACATTTCTGCCATTTCCGGCAGAGCAGGTGCTCAGAGGCAGGAGCGTCAGCTGACTGACACCTGGAGAGGGCTGCACAGCCACGGGGCGTCTCACTCCTCCACACGCCACTCACGTTCTGCTCTCTGCTGGGGACATTTCTGACTAGATGGTGTCCCCAACCCAGGCACAGGCTGAGCCCCGTCCCTGCAGACAGGGTTGGAACTGGCTGAGCTGGGAGGTCCTCGAGTTGGGGGCAGGGGCACTGCAGGGCACAGACTTGAGAGCCAGGAAGGGCCGGTGTATTCAGGAACCTGAGATGTGGGGTGTGGCCAGCAGCCTAGTACCAGCAGGGCAGAGGCAGGAATCCCAGGAGAGGCATGTCAGGACAACAGCATGGGCTGGGGCCCTACAGAGGGCAGGGGAGGTGGGTATAGCAAGGGGCAGCCACCCAGGTGGGTTTCAGGAAGTTGCCCCATGGCTCTGTGGGGGCCACAGTGGGGGCCACGGGGATAACAGCCCACTGCGGGTGGCCCAGGCCAGGCGGGACACACTGTGCGGCCCTCCACACAAGGTGCGGCCACTGCAGGTGGCCCCAGGTGAGAGGTTTCCGTGGGGAAACAGAATACCCACTTCAGGGCCACGGGGGATAACAGCCCACTGCGGGTGGCCCAGGCCAGGCGGGACACGCCGTGTGGCCCTCCACACAAGGTGCGGCCACTGCACCTTTCAGTGTCATTTAATGACACTGAAAGCCACCCACGTCCTACTTGTTTGCTGGAGCTAAAACGTCCAACCACGACCATCGCTCCAACCCTCACGTGGTCATGTGTGGAAACCAAGGTACAAGGAGGGCGTGTGGCTGTTTACTCACGAGAGCAAGGCCCACGGCCCCTCAGCCTCTGCATAGGGAGCTCAGTCGTGCCCGTGAGGGCCAAGATGGTGTCACAGAGAAGGAAATGCACAGAGATGAGACTCAGGATCCCTCGATCTTTGAAAACCTCAGGGCAACACAGTCAATCATGTGTGGTATCCGGTGTGGATACTGGCTTCAGAGAAAATAATTTCCTTTTAAATCAAGATTCCATTTCCCCATAATCCCTAAACCTTTCTCTGTGATGAGTTCACGTGTGATGAGCAGACTCTCATGTGAAAATCCTCACAGAAATGAGACAATGTCCTTTGTTCTTGTTCACCCTTGTCAGCTTTAGAATAACGCACAAGACAAGGAGGCAGCCACAGAGCACTGCACAGGCGCCCACCTCCGCGTGCAGGGCCCCGTGAATCTCCCCACACCTACTCTGGGGGCCTGTGGTCAGCGTCCCCTCAGGACGGGTGCCAGGGTCAGGCCAGTTCATATTTCTAACCAGATTCCCATCAACAACAACGGCCTCTGCTCTTTATCTCTTCCCCTTAGCCAAGGCCATCATGGCCCACGTCAGCCTGTCCCCGTGGACAGGGCCCCTGGGAGGAGCTGTGTGCCCGGGTGTGAGTCCCTTTGGCGTTCCGCCCTGGGCTCCCTCTGCTCACTGCTCTGTGAACGCAGACGGACACGCAGCAGGCAGGGCCCAGAACACCAGCCGGTGCCCTTGCAACACCAGCCAGCACCTGCAGTGTCCAGGGGGCTGGTCCCCTGCGTGGAGGGGAGTCTGCCTCCAGGGGAAAGATGCACCAGTGTAACCACCCTGGGGGGCCTAGCCTGGACACACGGCCGCCCACCTGCCAAGAGCAGAGTGGCTTACCTTGGTCCCCCTCTCGTCTCCCTCTGCGTGGATGGTGTAGGAGCAGCCTTCCCTCTGTGGGTTTTCTGAGACAATGCGCACCTGTACTCCAGGCAGTGGGGTCCCCACGGAACCTACAGGAGAGGAGAAACACTGAAGGGGAGGCTGGAGTGAGAGGAACCTGGAGGAGAGAAGCACACATTGAGCTCGGATCCCGCTGAGCTCCTGTGTGCCACGTGCGGGAGCCTGTGTGGAGGGAGAGACGTGCCCCGTGACCCAGAGGGAAGATGGTGTAGGTACCAGCAGGTGAAAAGCCACACGATACGTGGCTGGCAAGCACGGTGTGCTCAGGCCCAGCCGATGCCACAGTGATGGCCACGTGGCACAGCAGGCACTCATGTGGCACGCTGGGCCTGGCCTGCCCTGGGCCCCTCATACATCACTTTCCCAGTTACTTCCCAAAGCCTCACAGCTGCCCACGGATTCTGGTGTCATTCCCACTTTTACACACTTGCTGGCCAGGGAGGGCTGGCGCCTTGCCCTGATGGCCCCGGGGCTGTCCACGATGAGGGGACCTGTGTGTGCCCGGCACACGGCGGGCTAAGGCAGGATCTGCCCTATGTCCCCAGGAGGGGCTGTCCTGAACTCTGCATGGCAGGTGGACCACACTTTGTACTGGCTCATTTATTAGACACCCATGATTTGCTCAGTTTATCCATCCCACCTGCACAGTCTCAACGTGGCTAAAATCATATCTTACACTGGCCGGGGTGGGGGCAGAGCCCAGGTGGCGAGACGTGTCCCGCCGGCACACGCAGGGCTGCCGCAGCCTCGCTCTGTCTGTGGTTTAGGTTGCTGGTGGGACGGCAGAGGCTGCTCATGGAGTGCGGCCCTGGCGATGTGGCGTCAGCACGGGCATGACCTAGGGGCAGAGCAGAGGTGGGACTTCCTGTCTACCCTGGGGCATGAGGCCTTTGCCCTGGCCTGCGTCGGGGAGTGCCTGAACGCTTATCACGCCTGAGTCCACGCTGAGATTTCCGGCACTTCAAGGGTTAGCATCGAGGGTCAGTGCAGCGAACTCTGCAATCCATGGGGCGTCCCGGCCTCCAGACGCTTGGTGAGGGGCTGTCGGTGCCCGGCTCAGTCTTGCTGATCCTGCTGGGCCTGTCCACACCTGGGGTCCTGCAGGTGAAGCCGGGCTAGCGTGGTGTGCAGAGTGTCACCTCGGGAGTTCTCTGTGGTTCCAGGTATGCAGACGCCCCGAACCTCCACTCTGGTCAGAAACCCATGTCACCACTATGGGGGGTGTGGCGGGGCCAGCTTCAGCCCCCTTTCTTCCATCCTTTCTCCTCCTTTATGTTTTGCTTCTGAAGATTTTTAAATGGGGGTGAAACCCGCGTAACACATGACTTCCCATTTCAGTGCGCGGCACGGCGGTGTTCCGCACACACATTGCACAGCCCCCCACTCCCCCCAGTCAGAACTCCCGCACAGCCCACGACCGCCACACCCTCCCTCCCCAGACCTGGCACCAGGTCTGCTGTCCGCGTCCGTGGTTTTTCTGTTCTGGGCGTTTCATAAGAAGAGGACCATCACAGGCGGCCTCTCGCCTCTTCCTGGTGATGCCTCTACTGGGGCAGGGACGCAGCGCAAGGACACGGCACGGCTGGGGTAGGGGTGGGGGCCGCAGGTGGGGAGGCCGTGTGGCCGTCCCACACCATCTGCAGAGGCTGCAGAGGCTCTGGGATGGTGTCTGGATTCTGCAGCAGCCAAGCAGTGGTATTGTCCATGAGAGCTCAAGCAGTGGCCCCCACACTCCAGGTGCCGCCCGTGAGAGCTTGAGGGAGGGGCCCCCACACTCCAGGTGCCACCCATGAAAGCTTGAGGGAGGGGCCCCCAGACTCCAGGTGCCACCCGTGAGAGCTCCAGGGAGGGGTCCCCACACTCCAGGTGCCGCTCGCTGTGCCCCGGGCATGTGACAGTGTGGACATGAGAGCTCAAGAGAGTGGACAGAGGCTGGCCCCGCAAAGGCCAATGTAGATGGGAGCGCAGCTGCAGGCAGGTGGGGGGCACTGCCTTCCTGCCACAGCCCACCTCTAAAATCGCTGTCAGCCAGCCCCTCCCTGATAACTCTGACTGGGGACTGGGACCCAGGGAACGGAAACTGCCAATGAGGCCTTGGAGCTCCCTGTCAATGCCACAGAGCGGCCCAGGAGCCGTGAGTGCCTCTGAGCTCAACCACCAATTAGAGTGTGACTAGGCCCAGCAGTGGTCGGCCATGAATTATTCATCTCCCTCCACAGGAACCGCACGGAGCAGGCCCGTAACCATAACACACGACAGAGCTCACCCTCCACCCAGCTTCTCTCTCTCTCTCCTGAGCACGGACAGTGCACTGAGCAGCGAGGCCAAGCATGAGCTCAGAGCCTGTGGCTGGAGCCGACCCAAGGGTCAAGGCCACGGCCACCAGGGTGGGGGTTAGAGCCTGAGAGTGAGGAAGGCTCTCCTCCACCGTGCCCTCTAGAAACATGGCTCAGGAGGCTGCATTTTGGAGTTTTTGTGGGGCATATTGGATTTAATGCTGAGGCGACTTTACTTACTTTTTTCCAAACCAAAGAACTCACACTGCTGGTGATTTAAAGGCAAGGATAAAATCACAGATATTTGATTCTGCCTTAGAGAAGAGGGAGCGTCCCCGGCGCCCCAGGGAAACTGCCATACGCTCTGCCTTAGAGAAGAGGTAACATCCCTGGCGCCCGAGGGAACCTGCCGTCAGGCTCTGCCTTAGAGAAGAGAGAGCGTCCCCGGCGCCCGAGGGAACCTGCCGTGGGCTCTGCCTTAGAGAAGAGGGAGTGTCCCCGGCGCCCGAGGGAACCTGCTCTGCCTTAGAGAAGAGGGAACGTCCCCGGCGCCCGAGGGAACCTGCCGTGGGTTCTGCCTTAGAGAAGAGGGAGCGTCCCTGGCGCCCGAGGGAACCTGCCGTCGGTAGCTGAAGACTCGGGGATTGGTGCACTCAGGTTTCTTGCCCAATAACCCTGAAGCTTCAGGGTCTCTGGATCCCCCTCCTCAGCCGGGGACTCCTCTCCCTGTGCCATCTGTCTGGGGCTCCTTCCTGTTTGCCTAGGAGTTCTGATTCCAGCGTCGGGAAGGTGAGCCTCCCCCGGGCCTCTGGGCTACTATCTGCTCCTTGGCGCCCTCGGTGTGGACGGCAGTCCCTGGGCTGCTCCTTGGCGCTCTTGGTGTGGAAGGCGGTCCTTGGGCTGCTCCTTGGCGCTCTTGGTGTGGACGGCGGTCCCTGGGCTGCTCCTGACGCTCTCAGTGTAGACAGTGGTCCCTGGGCTGCTCCTGACACCCTCGGTGTAGACAGCAGTCCCCGGGCTGCTCCTGACTCCCTCGGTGTAGACAGTGGTCCCTGGGCTGCTCATGACTCCCTCGGTGTAGACAGCGGTCCCTGGGCTGCTCATGACTCCCTCGGTGTAGACAGCGGTCCCTGGGCTGCTCCTGATGCCCTCAGTGTAGACAGTGGTCCCTGGGCTGCTCATGACTCCCTCGGTGTAGACAGTGGTCCCTGGGCCGCTCCTGGCACCCTCGGTGTAGACAGTGGTCCCTGGGCTGCTCCTGATTTCAGCTTCTCAGCCTTGTATCTGTTCCAGTAAAAAAGGCTAGGGAGGCACTGTCCATCTTCTCTAGTGAGGGCCATCGAAGAGGCCACCATGCTCCTGGGAAGTGCATCACTCACCAGCTGCGTGACCGTGGGCAGGCTCATGGGTTCTTGTGTGTGAGTGCAAAATATGACCCCATCGCAGGGGCTGTTTCGAGAAGATCAAAAGAGAGGACGCCCACAAAGCAATGCTGTGGATGAACAGTCATCATGAACTACAAACTGTGCAGACAGATTCTGAATACACAGAACTTGTCCTGCTCACATGTCCGGAACAAAGAGAGGACAAAGCCCAGAGCCCGTTACCCTTTCAGTCCTCACTTGCCTGCAGCCTGCAGCCTCAGCGAGCCGGGCTTTGCTCATTCCGTCCATATTACATGGTGACTGTGGCCGGTGGCACTGGACAAAACCAGCACATCCTACTAAGAAGGACAACAATAAGGACAGAGACTCAACGGACCAATCACATTTGATTTCAATGTCCCCATCTTATTTCCACCAGAGAGCTTTAGCCACCGAAGAAACAGCTGGTGCCGCAGCCATCGTGGAGATGCGCGAGTCAGCCCAGAGCAGGGGCCGCTAGCACTGACGGAGGTGGAGGTTTCCTGGGGTCTGAGACTAACGCGCGAGCCGGCCCAGGGCAGGGGCCACGAGCACTGACGGCGGTTTCCTGGGGTCTGAGACTAACGCGCGAGCCGGCCCAGGGCAGGGGCCACGAGCACTGACGGCGGTTTCCTGGGGTCTGAGACTAACGCGCGAGCCGGCCCAGGGCAGGGGCCACGAGCACTGACGGCGGTTTCCTGGGGTCTGAGACTAACGCGCGAGCCGGCCCAGGGCAGGGGCCACGAGCACTGACGGCAGTTTCCTGGGGTCTGAGACTAACGCGCGAGCCGGCCCAGGGCAGGGGCCACGAGCACTGACGGCGGTTTCCTGGGGTCTGAGACTAACGCGCGAGCCGGCCCAGGGCAGGGGCCACGAGCACTGACGGCGGTTTCCTGGGGTCTGAGACTAACGCGCGAGCCGGCCCAGGGCAGGGGCCACGAGCACTGACGGCGGTTTCCTGGGGTCTGAGACTAACGCGCGAGCCGGCCCAGGGCAGGGGCCACGAGCACTGACGGCGGTTTCCTGGGGTCTGAGACTAACGCGCGAGCCGGCCCAGGGCAGGGGCCACGAGCACTGACGGCGGTTTCCTGGGGTCTGAGACTAGGATGTATTTCTCATCACTCACACTGACTTCTTTTCACAACATGCCCCCACCTGCCCCCTGCCCTGGGCACTGTTGCAGCAGGCACTGCACTCTGTGCGGCCACCCCACTGGCAGCTCTGCACGGCAGCTGAGGATCTCACTGCCACGGCCCTGTCATTCTGCTCAGGATGCCCCAGCCAAACCGAGACTTTACACTCAGAATACACCTAACAGCTCCCATGGCTCCCCAGGCCCAGCAAAGGGGCCTGAGCCTATAGTCTCTCCTCCTCCCAGCCCAGCAGCCAGCCAGCCCTCACACTCACCTTGCAGGCCCCAGCACCGTATCGCTGCCTGGCACCAGCTGGTCCCTGCCTGGGCCTGAACCCCCATGTCCACGCTTACCCTAGAGTCCCAGGAACCAAGCAGGCATGGAATGAGCCAAAGGGCACACGGAAAGCAATGGGACAGAGTAGAGCCCAGGAGCCGACCCCTCAAGAGTCGACGGACTTTCAACAAAGATCCAAAGGGCTGTTCGATGGAGAAGGGAGTCTTTTCAACGAACAGTGCCAAAAAGTTAGACATTCACACACTAAAAAAGAACTGTGGTCCGTATCTCGCACTATGTACAAACATTAACTCAAAATGGATCATGGTCCCAAACGTAAGAGCTGAAACTATTCTCTGTGACTTTGGGCTACGGAAGGATTTATTAGATATGACATCAGACAATTCACAAAACAAATTGATAAACTGGGCCAAAACCTAAAACTCCTGATTTTAAAGACGCTGTTAGGTGAATGGGAAGACAAACCACAAGCTGGGAGATGATATTTTAAATCGCACAGCTGACACTTGGGTCCCGAATTTTAAAAGCTCTCAAAACTCAAGAAAACAAAGGCCCCAGTTGAAAACGGAATGACACGAACAGGAAGAGGTGCTCAACGCCACCCATCATGAGAGAATCATGAACTCAACGAGACACCACCACCGCCCGCTGGAGCAGCAGGTGCTCGTGACCTCCCACCCATTGCAGGGGGAAGGGGATGGTGCAGCCGCTCTGGAGAACAGCTTGAAAGCTTCAGACAACACAGCAATCTCTCTCCTAGGTATCTGCCCAGGTGAAATAAAAAACCACGTTCGCACAGAAACCTGCACACAAATGTTGATAACATCTCACGTGTCATTGCTTAAAACAGGGTCACAAGCGGTGCCGCACCCACACCACGGATGCCACTCAGCAGGGAAAGGCGCGAGCTCTGACGCGCATAGCACAGGCGACTACAGGCGGAAGCACCACGGATGACACTCAGCAGGGAAAGGCGCGAGCTCTGACGCGCACAGCACGGGCGACTATGGGCGGAAGCACCACGGATGCCACTCAGCAGGGAAAGGCGCAAGCTCTGACATGCACAGCACAGGCGACTGCGGGCGGAAGCACCATGGATGCCACTCAGCAGGGCAAGGCGCAAACTCTGATGCACACAGCACAGGCAGTTGACTGCGGGCGGAAGCCGGGCGGAAGCAGACAGGCTCAGAGGCCACGTCCTGCAGGATTTAGCCACGTGACCTCCCAGAAAAAGCAAAACCACAAGAAGAGAAACAGGAACAAGGGGCCAGGCCTCGGGGGTGGAGGAGGTGCTGAGCACTAGGAAGGGAGTTTCTGAGGCGAGGAACCCTTCTCTATTTTGACTGTGATGATGTTTCTTAAGACACACAGAGCTGCACGCCAGAGGGGTGAATTTTTACTGGGTCTGCAGGTAAGCAGCTGCACAGACAGATGTGTGGGATGGTCTCACTTTAAGTCTGCACTGAGACCTCTCTTCTACTCTAGACAGACTGGAAGGGCTGCGCAGAAAGAAGCAGGGTGGCCCCCAGCTGTGGGCTCTGTTCCCAGAAGTCCCAGCGGAGGACCCAGGGCTCAAAGGGTTGGGTCAGATGAAAGTCAGAATGGGATGTGTTAGGGAAGGCTGGACAAGAGGGGCCCGGTATCAGGAGCCCACATCTAGAGAAGACAGGTGCTTGACTCATCCCACCCTGCCCACCACACCCACCTCTCCTGGCACTGCTGCTGGCGCTGTGCGGCACCCAGACTCCAGACAGACGGAGGCTGCCACCACCGCTGACGTGGTCTGGAGCCAACAGCATGGCCCCCCGCCTTCCTCTGAGACGTGCACTGACGCCTGCATTCCAGGCATTGCTGTTCTTCCCATTGTCTCCCCAGTCATCCAGCCAGGGGCCAGCACAGACACCTCCCGCATCCACCCGACTGAGACTTGGGAGAAGGCTGATCTACCCAGAGGGCACAGGTCGCAGTGCATCCTGAGTGCTCTCCTGGCCGAGTGGCCTGTCCCACGGGGGAGCATCCTCCATGCCGCCCTTCAGTCCGAATGTGGGTGGTTCGAGACTGGCCCACCTTGGGGGGCTCAGGGCACAGTGGAAGAGGAACACAGCTGCGGGAAGTGCTCGTACCTGGCAGGCGCGCGGCGGTGGTCAGGGGCCCGGACAGAGCCATGCCGATCTCGGTCATGCCATACCGCTCCAGCAGGGTGTGGCCCGTGATGTTCTTCCACTTCTCCAGCACTGGGAGGGGCAGGGCAGCTGAGCCTGAGACCATCAGCCTACGCGGCACAACCAAAGGCAGGTTTAGCCCCTTGGGACGTGGCTGTCGCGTGCAAAGGCGGCAGGTTTAGCCCCTCAGGACGCGGCCCTTGCTTGCAAAAGTGGCAGCTCCTTCACGAGTGCAGGAGCCCCAGGCCGTGGGTACAGCACCGCTGTGCGACACCCGGGACCAACGCTGCAGTCTGTGCTACGGCATGACTTTGTTTTTTGAAAACGATCTGTTGGGTATATTTTAGAAAGAAGCAGGTCCAACAGCTAATGAGGGTAAACAATGTGCTTAGGGTCCGCGGTGTCCCCTGCAAAGTTCCCGCGCTGTTCACAACCACGCTCAAGAACAGCAGTGACCGTGCAGCTGCCGACCACGGAGCTGATCACGGGTGAACAGCCACGGCGCTGCAGGCTGCGGCCAGGCACATCCGGGGACTACAGCCGGCTCAGCTTGCAGGCTCTGCAGCAGAATGCGGACATGGGTGAATGGCCGCGGCACCCAAGTGGTGGGGCCGGGCACACCCAAGGGGCTCAGAACCACCCGCAGAACTACAGCCATCTTGGCTCACAGGGTCAGCTCAGGCTTGGCAGGAGAACACGGGCCCTGAGAACTCCGAGTCCCCGCGCTCTCACACAGCATTTCCCGCAGCCTCACGGGCAGTAGGGAAGGCGCTTTTGTTTGCGGTTTGAGCGGAGTGGTCCCTGCTGCTGCCCCTGCTTTACGAGGAGGCACCACTGACAAGACCCCCGCTGGGAGATCCAGATGGCCGAGGTCTCATTGCCTCTGTCACCCCAGAAATCACCTGATCCTCTCCTTCACTGACCTCGTTCTTGCCCTCGGTTCCTTAGATTTGGTAAAACGTTGTGCTCACCCTGCTCAGCTCGGGGCCTGCCCAGCCCCAGGGTATCCCAGCAGTAGGAGCAGCAAAACCATGGGCTCCGGTGGCCTCACAGAAAAGGGGCAAGGGAACAGCAAAGAGAGCGAAGCGGTTCAGACATGTGCCTTGGACAACCTGGAATTCTCTCCAGGAACAAAGGTGCCGCTTCCCTGTGCACTTCCTGGGGACTGGGAGGAGCGCTCGGCAGCCACAGACACACACATCCCACTGGAAACTGGATGGCAGTGGAGCCTTCAGTTCCTGCAGTGCACCCTCCACGCCACCCCTCCCTCTCGCAAAAAGAAAAAATACTCCACCCACGACTCTGCTGGGGGTGCGGGCCTGTGATGCGTGTGAAGACTCACTGAGCCACACGTGTGCGTTTCCAGTTAGTGAACCACACCTCAACAGCCACGAGGGAAAAGAAACGTTCCCACGCCTGCAGGTTCATGGGAGAGTGCAGAGCAAACAGGCCCCTGGGTGGCCCAAAAGACCAGCTTGTCCTGGGAGGGAGGGGTTTATCCAGGGAGCTAGGAGGGGAGGAGCGGGGCTGAGAGGAAAAGCAGCAGAACGTGCCCCAGGCAGGAGGCCTCACAGGGCTGCCCACGAAGGCAGAGAGACTGCATAGTAGAGGCAGGCGCCGTGGGACATGTGGGCAGACGAAGCAGGAGCAAGCGGGTCAGCTCACTGTCCTCACCCTTGTCCTTCAGACGCCATGACAGAGAGAGAGATGGACAGGAGAGAGAGCAGACAGACAGACGGAGACAAAGAGAGATGGAGAGATAGAGACAGATGGAGAGACAGGAGAGATAGAGAAAGAGAAGACAGAGAGACAGACGGAGAGATAGATGAAGAGCGATGGAGAGAAACAGAGAGAAGACAGAGATGGAGAGTCTGACAAGAGAGACAGAGAAGACAGATAGATGGAGAGATGGAGAGAGAGAGACAAAGAGAGACAGAGAGAGATAGAGAGACAGAGTGTGACAGAGAGAGCGATACAGAATCCAGGCAGCTATCGACGTGGAAGAGATTACAGATATACATACAGACGGGTAGAGAGAGAGAGAGACAGTTAGAGAGGTAGAGACGGAGACGGGTAGAGAGAGAGGGAACATTGAAAGGAAATGGAAAGCACTGTTTCCCACAACTTAGTAGGAGTGATTTATTAGAAATAAGTCGTATCTGTTGATCTTTAAGACTTTCTGAACGAGAAAGTGGGCTCTTTTCACTTACCTAATTTTTTCTTCACAAACTGCACGCAAGAAATCCTGGGCGTGCGGCTGGGTAAAATGCCTGTCGTAGTACTCCATCAGCTTGGTGTATATTGTAGGCACTGCCATAAAGACATTGATCCGCGGCGTTTCAGAACTTAAGAACTTTTCCCAAACCTACGAACGAAAGGAAGCACTCGGTAGGAAGATGAGCAGGCAGAGACCCACGGCGGCGGAGGAAAGGAAGCACTCGGTGGGAAGATGAGCAGGCACTGGGGCCCGTGGCGGAAGCTCCTGGCTCCAGGCACAGCGTTCTCATGGTTCACATTCAAGAGTCTGCAGCGCCTCCCGTCTAAAAGGGGTGCCTCAAACTCTGACCCCTTCCCACAGAAGCCATGTTGCGCGGGACAGCTGCGTCTGGCCTGTGAGGGGAAGAGCAATCGTGAACAGAGCTAGAAAAGGGCTTCGGGATCTGTGGCCTGGAGAGACGTGAGTGGTCAGGATCTTCCAGCTACACAGAGAGGGCGGATGTACACCTCGGGGAAGCTGGCAGGAGGGCCCGGCTGCCCGCAGACCTGCAGTCAGCATGCTTCCCAGTATGGACAGGCATGCAGTGACTAGTGAACGGGTGAAGTCTTTTATTTAAAAGAGTCATGTGAATTTTATATTTTACTCCATAATAAACATTTCTTGCTTACATATAAATATGTTTTAAGTTCCTCACTCGTTAGCGGGTTCTCGCGTCGCCCATAAAGCTTCAGGAAGAGCTGGTGAGCCGCATTCCTTCCGTGGCCCTCTCTACCCACGGTGTTCCACACGGAGCACCGAAGGGTGTGGCGGAGGGAGGGCACTCTTTGTGCTGTGGGGTCAGCACCTAAGGGAGGCCCAGGACACACAGGACAGATCTCGCCCACACGGCGTTGAAACTGGGGTCGACGGATGCCGATGCTACAGTCCAGCCCCAGCCCATCTCATCTCCTCACTGGACTGCAGTGACGAGTGCCTCACCGCAGCTGCCTGGCAGAGAAAGGCAGGAATCTCCGGGGAAGAAATAATATCATTCTTTCAAAGACAAAGACTGGAACCCTTCAAAGTCACAAAGCATGTAAGGACACAAAGATGTGATCCCCAACTGAAGGGAAGAAGTCTCAGGAAATCCAAACGTCCGAATCGCCAGACAAGGCCCTTCAAATCACTGCAGTAAGTAGATTAAGGAATTTAAAGAAAAGATGAACATCGTGGGGAAGATGGAGAATTGCAAAGAGAAGTGGAACTGCAAAAAATCATAAAACTGAAAAACACAAGATCCAAAATGAATTCATTCAATAGACCTAATAACAAACAAGACGTAGCAGAAAAGAGGAAAAAAGTCAGACACAGTCAACGGGCGTGATCTAGGCTGACCCACAGACGGGAAAGCAAAGACACAGGCGACCAGAGTGTGGGAGACAGCAGCACGGCGGAGCAGCACCCACAACACTGCCATCGAGGGAGGGAGGGGAACAGATAAGTGGGTGGAGAGAGGCCAGGCTCGCAGACGGGAACACTCCATGTTGTGAAGGTGGCAGTTCTTCCCACACTGAGCTCCAGCTTCAAAGCAATCTTCCCAAAATTCCAGCAAGCTTTATTTTGCAGAAATTGATACACTTATCCTACGTTTTACACGAAAAGGCAAAGGACCCAGAAGATCCAAAATAAATTTCAAAAGGCAGATTAAAGGTGAGAACACACAGTTCCCAACTCCAAAACTGACGTAAACCAGAAGTAATGAACACAGTGTGATGCTGTGTAAGATTAGACAAGAGACCCACAAAACACAATGGAGAGTCCAGAAATAAACCAATGCATAGATATCTGGTCAAGTGATTCTTGGCAAAGAAGCCAAGTCCCCAAAAGGGGAAAGGACAAAAGGATAATCTTTCTCACAAATGGCACTGACACACTGAATATCTCCATGCAGAAGGTGACTCCTAGACCCTACCTCACACCATATGCAAAATTAACCCAAAGTGGGTCAGAAACCTCCACGTATGAGCTAAAACTAGAAAACTTCTAAGAAAAAACAAAAGCAAATATCTTCATGACATGACCTGTGGTTTGGCAAAGACTTCTCAGATGGGATACCAAAAGCACAATCTATAAAGTTTAAAAATTGATAAAATGAATTTATTTTTAAAATTTTTTTTATAAAATGAATTTCATCAAAATTAATGTGTGCTCCAAAAGACACATTAAGAAAATAAAAAGACAAGCTGCAGTTGGAGGAAATATTTGTAAACCGTACATCTGAAAAGAGACTCGTATCCAGAATACACAGAGAACTCTTACAACTCAGTAAGAAGACAAACAGCCCAATTTAAAAATGGCCAAAGATTTCATTAGACAGTTCACCAAAGATTACATATGGATGCAAACAAGAACATAAAAAACAGCACTGGGTGCAGTGCTCATGCCCGTAATCCCGGCACTTTGGGAGGCTGAGGCGGGAGGATCCCTTGAGCTCAGGAGTGTGAGGCCAGCCTGGGCAACATAGGCAGGCTCTGTTTCTGCAAAAATAATTTAAAAGGAAAAAAGTAAAAATAAACACAAAAAATGCTCTGGCCGGGTGCGGCGGCTCATGCCTATAATCACAGCATTTTGGGAGGCTGAGGCAGGCAGGTTACTTGAGGTCAGGAGTTCAAGACCAGGCTGGCCAACACGGTGAAACCTGGTCTCTATAAAAATACAAAAAATTAGCTGGACCTGGAGCTGTGCGCCTGTAATCCCAGCTGCTGAGATGGCTGAGGCAGGAGAAGCGCTTGAACCCAGGAGGCGGAGATTGCAGTGAGCCGAGACTGAGCCACTGCACTCCAGCCTGAGCGACAGAGTGAGACTCCATCTCAAAAAAAAAAAAAAAAAAAAAAAAAAGCTTAACATCAGTAGTCATTAGGGAAACGCAAACTGAAGCCAGTGACAAGTGTTGGCAGGACGTAAAGAAATGAAAACTCTCATACGCTGCTGATGAGAACGTACAGCAACACAGCCATTTTGGAAAACAGTTTGCCAGTTTCTTTTCTTTTCTTTTTTTTTTTTTTGAGACAGTCTTGCTCTGTTGCCCAGGCTGGAGTGCAGTGGTGTGATCTTGGCTCACTGCAATCGCCGCCCCCTGGGTTCAAGCAATTCTCCTACCTCAGCCTCCCGAGTAGCTGGGATTACAGGTGTGAACCACGGTGCCTGGCTAATTTTGTATTTTTAGTATAGACAGGGTTTCACCCTGTTGGTCAGGCTGGTCTCAAACTCCTGACCTCAAGTGATCCACCTGCCTCGGCCTCCCAAAGTGCTAGGATTTCAGGTGTGAGCCACCGTGCCCGGCCAGTTTGAGTTTCTTAAAACATTAAACAGAAAGTCACCATACAACCCATCAATTTTATCTCTCTGTGTCTATGTAAGATGAATGAAAGAATGTCTACAGAGATTTATATGTAAATGTTCATAGCAGCATTATTCATAATAGCTCCAAACTGAAACAGTCCAAATGCCCATCAGATGGTGAATGGATGAGGAAAATGTGGTATGTCCAGGTGAATGGATGAGGAAAATGTGGTATATCCATATGATGAAGTAGTATTCAGGAACAGGTTATTAATACACACAGTAGAACATGGATGAAACTCAGAACCATCCTGCAAGTGAAAGAAGCTGGAATAAAAGACTGAGTGTGACACGCCCCATTTGCACACGCTGCCATCTCAAACAAGGAAATCCTAGAGGCAGAAAGCAGATTCGTGGTTGCCAGGGGCTGGGAATGGGGGGAAATGGACACTGGTTTGAGGTAATGGCTACTTAATTCAAAATTTACAATAATGAATTTTGCGGTGTGTGAACTGTATCTCGATAGAGCTGTTTTTGAAAAGGGAAGGTGGAATAAAAACATTTTCAGTGAAACAAAATTGAGGGATTTGTTGTCAGCAAAGCTGCACTACAAGAACTATCGAAAAGAAGTTCTCCAGGCTGAAGGGAAACGAGTTGGGGGAAGCACAGTGCTTCGCGGAGAACCTCTGTAGGGACAGATGAAGGCACCAGAAGAGGAGACATGTGGGGAATTTAACAAACTTAAGGACTCCTGATATGGTTTGATGGTGTCCCCACCCAAATCTCAACTTGAACTGTATCTCCCAGAATTCCCACGTGTTGTGGGAGGTGCCCAGGGGGAGGTAATTGAATTATGGGGGCCGGTCTTTCCTGTGCTATTCTCATGATAGTGAATAAGTCTCATGAGATCTGATGGGTTTATCAAGGGTTTCCGCTTTTGCTTCTTCCTCATTTTCTCTTGCCACCGCCACGTAAGAAGTGCCTTTTGCCTCCCACCACGATTCTGAGGCCTCCCCAGCCATGTGGAACTGTGAGTCCAATTAAACCTCTTTTTCTTCCCTGTCTTGGGTATGTCTTTATCAGTAGTCTGCACACGGACTAATACAGTAAATTGGTACCAGCAGAATGGGGCTGGGGGCGTATGAAACATGCAGCCACATTTGGGGCTGGGGTGTGTGAAACATGCAGCCACGTTTGAGAACTCTTCCGCAGTTTCCACTAAAATGAAACATACGTTTAGCCTGTGAGCCGGCACTGGGAGGTGCAGATCCAAGGAAAATGTCCACAGGGACATCTGTGTGAGAATGTTCATAGCAACCTTGACTTCTAATAGCCGTAAACTGAAAACAATCTCAAGTCCTTCAAGAGCAGAATGGATAAGCGCACTGTGGCTTCTGCACACCAGGAAATACAACACAGCAACGTAAAAAGAAAAAACTGCATTTGATGCAACACACAGATCAACAGCACAGTGAACCAGAAACACAAACGTGACACTGAGGCACGGAAAACGGAGCACGCGTGTAGCAGGATGGTGCTGAGGCGGGGAGAGCACGCGTGTAGCAGGATGGTGCCGAGGCGGGGAGAGCACACGTGTAGCAGGATGGTGCTGAGGTGGGGACAGCATGCGTGTAGCAGGATGGTGCTGAGGCGGGGAGAGCACGCGTGTAGCAGGATGGTGCCGAGGCGGGGAGAGCACACGTGTAGCAGGATGGTGCTGAGGTGGGGACAGCATGCGTGTAGCAGGATGGTGCT
This sequence comes from Pan troglodytes, assembly GCF_028858775.2. NCBI lineage: Eukaryota > Metazoa > Chordata > Mammalia > Primates > Hominidae > Pan > Pan troglodytes. The sequence goes on along the minus strand of NC_072416.2, from coordinate 87,304,248 downwards.
GAGGCGGGGAGAGCACGCGTGTAGCAGGATGGTGCTGAGGCGGGGAGAGCACGCGTGTAGCAGGATGGTGCTGAGGCGGGGAGAGCACGCGTGTAGCAGGATGGTGCTGAGGCGGGGACAGCATGCACGCAACGGGACAAGGCTGAGGGGCACGGAGCAGGCGCGGAGGTGAAAGACACGAAGGACGGTCTTTCTTGGAATTCATCCAAATCTTCAGAGGGCAGCTGCTGCCCTAAAGAAGGGCACTGAGAGCCGAGGGTGACCTTCTTCCTCCAGCACATCCCAATGTGTTGCCGCACTTCCAAGACCTGAAAGACCTGGAGGCCCCCTGAAGGGCACCATAACATTTGACTAACTAGCAAGTGCTTCTGAGGCGGCAGGAGCAGGCCTGTTGCTCTAACCTGAGCTGCCACAGCACAGACCCTGCCAGATGGCAGCCCTCCTGAGTCCATGCTGCGATCCTGAGGAAGTCGGCCAGGGCAGTGCTGTTGGAGATGAGTGACTGATCTGAGCCTCTGGCTGTCTCGTCAGTGGTGACTTTGATCTCCAGAGGCTGTGGCTGCACATCCATCTTCCGGCATCCTCCTCCTCTCCCCCAACCCCATCCGTCACCTGCAGGCACTGACACCCACGGCCCTCTGTGCAGGATGACTTGAAGACACCGCGTCTGAGATTGTTCAGCACCACCGCAGGTGTCTGGTCACCCCACACTTGTATCCTACACATTCTTCAACACAATCTTAGACAAAACCCCAAAGTTCAATAACGCTGACAGCTGGATTTTACACATAGAAATTCCTAAAGTTGGAAAACCCTGAAACTTGGAGTTTATGGAAAAGAGTTGCAATCCTTTGTAGCCACAGCATCAAATTTGTTTAAATATTAAGTTTTCAGCTGGGCATAGTGGCTTACGTCTGTAATCCCAGCACTTTGGGAGGCTGAGGCAGGTGGATCATGAGGTCCGGAGTTCTAGACCAGCCTGGCCAACATAGTGAAACCCCGTCTCTACTAAAAATACAAAAAATTAGCTGGCTGTGGTGGCAGGTGCCTGTGATCCCAGCTACTCAGGAGGCTGAGGCAGGAGAATCGCTTGAACCCAGGAGGCGGAGGTTGCAGTGAGCCGAGATCGTGCCATTGCACTCCAGCCCGGCTAACAGTGCGAGACTCCATCTCAAAAAAAAAAAAAATTAAGTTTTCACAGCATAGTTTAGAGAAAAATCTCAAGTAAGTGTCAAAAACGGTGAAGGTCTGAGGTTTTCCTGTGTCTGTGGAAAGTCTGAGGCTTTCCCGTGTCCATTAAAGAGCCAGTCTGCAGTGTCTGGAAGATGACAGCAGATCCCCAGGCAGAGACCCCAGGGTAGACACTCTCGGAGCAGAAATCCCTGGGCAGACGCCCTTGGGACACAGACCCCAAGGCAGGGACCCCCTGGCAGATGCCCCTGGGCAGAGACGCCGCAGCAGCAGCTCCCAAGCCGTGTGCCTGTGGGCACTGGAAAGGGCCAGGTGGTGTCATTCATGCAGTGCTGGAGAAGCAGCAAGACCAGAAAGCCCAGATCCTTGACAGCTGGCCTGCGCCAGCGCCCGCACCCACCTGCCTCTCGCCCTGAGGGTAACACACTCTTTACTTGGGAGGATGGAACCAACCTGCCCTCTGGGACGATGGAACCAACCTGCCCTCAGCTCCCTGGGACATGTTCTGCCTCTGCCCCTGCCAGCTGCATCTCGCCCTGGCACGGTCCACGGCAATGGCTGTTGCTGCCTCTGCCCAAGTGACCATGGTAGACCAGCCACCGTCAGCGCCCGGGCAGCCCCCAACAGAGGTTCAGGGCCAGGCTGCCAAGGAGCAGAGGCCAAGGTGGGGCAGGTTGAGGGGGCCCAGTCACAGGCACAGAAACCGACACCCTGGACAGAGCTGACCGCCAAAGGAAAGGAGGAGCTCAAGGCGGAGAGGAGGGAGCTGTCCCGTCAGAGGAGCCCCCAGAGACACAGCAAAGGCATGGAAGTTCCCTACACACCAGGCGCTGCACCACCCACACAGTGCACTCACGGGGAACTCACTGCAGCAAAACCACTTTGACTCAGCAGACGTTCACCAAGGACAGCTGTGTCCATGCAGGGCGCACCCCAGAGCGAGCCGCAAGGAGGGTCGGGTCACTGAGCCAGATCCCTACCAGGGGAGCCAGGAAGGCCTGGAGCAGAGCGCCAGGCAGATGTCTCCGGGATGGACCACGCAGATGAGGCAGCCGCAGTGTCTGCCATCTTAACAGACTGCTGTGTCGCAGCTGGGGTCAGGGCTGAGATGTCTGTGAAAAATAAGGACTGAAGCCAACAAGAATGTGGAATGTGTCAGGGAGACGGGGCCCTCAGGGAGGCTCTTCAGGGGGTGACCCTGGCGACGGGGCCCTCAGGGAGGCTCTTCAGGAGGTGACCCTGGCGACGGGGCCCTCAGGGAGGCTCTTCAGGAGGTGACCCTGGCGACGGGGCCCTCAGGGAGGCTCTTCAGGAGGTGACCCTGGCGACGGGGCCCTCAGGGAGGCTCTTCAGGAGGTGACCCTGGCGACGGGGCCCTCAGGGAGGCTCCTCAGGGGGTGACCCTGGCGACGGGGCCCTCAGGGAGGCTCTTCAGGGGGTGACCCTGGCGACGGGACCCTCAGGGAGGCTCTTCAGGGGGTGACCCTGGCGACGGGCCCTCAGGGAGGCTCTGTGGCTACAGGCGTCCTGAAGAGCAGTGGAGGGCGCTGACGGCTGATGACGCAAGTGTGCTGGCAGCCACCTCTCTTTGGCACGGTAGTAACTGCTAGATTTTAAAGAGGTCTGTCTCTAAAGCCCAACGTTATCATCTGTGAAGAAACAGGCTCACTTGCTCGTAGAAAGCTGATCTACATACTGGCTTCTCTTGTGAGACCTTCCCTCCAGTGGAGGCTAGAGAAGAGCCCCTTCTCTTTTCCGAGTTTGTGCCCACTGTGAGCCGGCCTCCACCCTTATTTTCCGGGGATGAGACTGAAGGTCAGAGAGGTGGAGGGCCAGAAAAGCTGCCTTCTCTCCACCTCCAGCCACCGTGTGGGGCTGGATGCCCCGCAGAGAAGAGGATGGGCCTCTCAGCGGCAGGAGAAGCAGAGGGAAGGTGGGCGGGGCTGACTGCTTGCAGGGACCCCTTCCTGGCGAAATTCACACCTGACTAGGGTTTGGGTCCTGAGCTCCCGGTCAGAGGCCTCAGAGCTCCACACAGCCTTCGATGGGGCCAGAAAGACTTCAGACAGGAAGAGTCCTGGCAAGAGCGGTGAGTGTGGGGCCGGCCACTGGTGGCTGCTGTGCTCTGGGCTTTAGGGCTGTGCCTCTGCTGGCCGGGACGTCTGGACGTCTGCCCCGCAGAACAACCCCGCACAGACCAAGAGCCCAGTCCCAGGCATCTGGCCTCAGAGATGGGCTCTTCTGTGCTGACAACCATCATGATACGACCCAAATCCTAAGGGCTTTTCCCTACATTCACGTGTTAAACTTTTTTCCTGTGAATAAAAGGCATATTCATTATACAGGCAGAGGCTGGTAAACGTCCATGGCCTCACTGGAGGGCTCTGCTTCACCACACCTGTGACATACGCACACCGTGTCCTTCCTGTGGGCTCAAGGCCTGCCCCTCATGCCCTCTGCAGCCTGGTGAGTGACTCTCGCCTGCAGTCAGCTAGAATGCACACAGGGCCACAGCAACGCCTAAAAGCCACCGCCATCCCCAACTGACAGGCGAGGCCCGATGCTGTGCACAGGGTCCCGCCTCGAGCCCAGGTCCTTTCCCTCCAAAGCAGCATCCCTGATCTGCCTGGAGACAGCCCTGCACAGGCAAGGCTGCGTGCAGCAGCTCAGCGATGACTGCTCCCACCCCAGCGCTCTGTGTGACCAGCACCGCGTCCTTCCTTCCCTGCCTGCTCCAAGGGAGACGCTACAGAGGAAGCCATGCAGAGAGTGGAGACAGAGACTCCACAGCAGCCCTCCAGCTGGGCCAATACTCCAAAGTAACCCTCCACAGCAAGCAGCTCTCCAGCTGGGCCAGTACTCTGGAGTAACCGAGGGCTGCCACAGTGGCCACATCATAGCTCAAGGGGTCACGCCCTACGCCCTGCACCCCGAATGTGTCACCTCTCGCAGTGGTGGGAACTGCAGGTGGATGAAGCAAAGGACCTCAAGATGGGAGATGATCTTGGAATATCCGCATAGGCTGCACAAAGGGAAGCCGAGGGAGCCCTGACTACGGAGAGAAGGCCGTGTGCCTGCAGAAGCAGAGCTGGACGTGAAGCAGCTGGAGCCAAGGGCACAGGCGGCCTCCAGAGCTGCAAGAGGCAGGAACGGACTTTGCCCTGGAGCCTCCTGACGGAGCAGCCCTACCACACCCAGCATCAGCTCCGCAAGACTCGTCTCAGAATCCTGGCCTCCAAGCATGTAAGAACAAACTCGCATTATTTTAAACCAAGCGCGTGAGCATTCGCCGCAGCCGCAGGAGCTCGTGGGCAGCAGGGCCTGTACAGTCACCTCCGCTCATCCAGTCTCACTATTCACGGTTTCAGTGACGCGTGGCCCACTGCAGTCTCACAACAAACGAGCACAGTACCGGAAGGTATTTTGAAGAGAGAGAGCACTTTCACATAACTTGATTACAGTACATGGTTATAACTGTTCTGTTATTGTTAACCTCTTACTGCGCCTAACTTATAAATTAAGCTTTATCATAGGTACGTATGTATAGCAAAAAGCATCGTAGGTACAGGGTTCCATGCTACCCAGGGTCTCGGCATCGGCACGTCCCCTGTGGATAGGGGCGACTGCACACCAGGAAAAGGCGCCTAGTCTGAGGGCGCGGCCGAGAGCCCTGACCCCAACCAGCGAAAGGCGCCTAGTCTGAGGGCGCGGCCGAGAGCCCTGACCCCAACCAGCGAAAGGCGCCTAGTCTGAGGGCGCGGCCGAGAGCCCTGACCCCAACCAGCGAAAGGCGCCTAGTCTGAGGGCGCGGCCGAGAGCCCTGACCCCAACCAGCGAAAGGCGCCTAGTCTGAGGGCGCGGCCGAGAGCCCTGACCCCAACCAGTGAAAGGCGCCTAGTCTGAGGGCGCGGCCGAGAGCCCTGGCCCCGACAGGGGAAAGGCGCCTAGTCTGAGGGTGCAACCGAGAGCCCTGACCCCAACTCACCTGCTGAGGGCTGAACTCAGGCATCATCACACAGGTGGCTCCCACCCAGAGAGGACAGAGCAGCGCGTTGACCACACCATGGACGTGGTGCAGTGGGAGCACGTGGAGGATCACGTCGTCTTTGGTCCATGCCCACTTGTGGACCAGCCCGGTCACCTGCAGGGGACGAGAGCACAGCTGAGAGCAGGAGCAAGACTGTGGCCCGCAACAGCACACACAGACCTCGGGCTCAGGGACAGGAGCTCTGGGCCTCCCCGCTGAGGAAGGGGAAGGAGAAGGCTGGCTCTTTGTTGCTCCCCTTTAGCAGCCTCTCAAGATGACGACAAAACCACAGCAGATCTGCTGGGTCACTCACTTACCCTGGGGACAGAGGACAGCGCCACACACAGCCAGAGGCTTTAGGGAATTTAGAAGGTCGGGGAGTGGCTCTGCAGACACCAGGCCGACAGAGCTCCGCCCCTGCCCAAGCCTGGGACTCAGGGACCCAGAGCCATTCAGGCTGGAATCGACTCCCAGCCCAACCACTGGCTCAGCTGACAGCACTGCCCACACAGAGCTCTGCCGATTCGTGAATTATCGTCACCTGCTCAGCCGGGACAGAACCCAGGCCAGGTTCCAGCGCACACCCTCAGCTCTTACTGAGAAGCAGCGTGAGGCACGGCCCACTGAATCCTCTGTCCAATCTCACGGAGGACACTGCCTGCTGCCTGCACAGGCTCCAGGGAGAAGCACATGTGCGTGTCACTCCCCTCAGCAAGGACAGAGGAGTCTGGAGCCCGTCCCTCCCGACAGGCGCGCTGCTTCCAGGAGTGACGGCGCAGGCCACCCAGGGCCCAGCCTGCTGCGTGCTCATGGCGTCTCGTCAGCCCACGACTCCGTGGGGTACACTTCCTGCCTTCCCCTTCCTGGCTTTTGGTTTTCATTTTTACTTGATTGCTTCAAGTGCATAGGAGACGTTATGACACTGTACAAATGCCAGGTAAGTGATGTGGTTGGAAAGTTCTGTGAAGATGTGACTGAGGTCACAGGACACACAAAAAACGAGTAAGACCCGGGTGTATGGGGGGTCCTGACCACGCATCCTAACACGTGGCTGGCCTCTGAAAAGCCCCTCAGCATCACAGGCAGTGAGTGGTCCCTTCTGACCTCATGCCGCATGGTCCTGGCAGGGTCACTCGGTGGCACCTCAATCCCTCTACACCTGGACGCTCCTGGAGCCGTCCTGCGTGGCCAGTGAGGCCAGCGGCCACATCCTGCGGGCCTGCGTCCGTGTATCTCACACGGGTCTGGAGGATGGTGACAACTGTGAACGACTCCACAGAAAAGCGAATGAAAAGATGTGCTTCTGGCCCGGAGCCCACCCGGAGTGCTGTGCAGTCACCGAAACCATCACGGCGCCAGGCGGCACTCACCACAGCCCTGATGTTTTGGTGCGTGCTCAGCACGCCCTTGGGCCTCCCCGTGGTCCCACTGGTGTAGATGATCATGGCGCCCTTGTTCCTCCATCCCTGCTCTGGGACCGGGACCTCTGCGGGTTCCTCTACTGCTCCAGTGTAGATGGCTGGTGTGAGCGGCAGCAGCGGGAGCCCCAGCTTCCTGACCACCGGGCTCAGGAGCTCCAGGTACTCCTGGCTGGCAAGGACCACAGAGCTCTGGGAGTCGCAGATGACATACTCCAGCTGGGCCGCGGGATGCTTCCTGTAGAGGGGGACTGCCACACCGCCGCTCATCCATGAGGCCCACTGGGCCACGACGTAGGAGGCGTCGTTGGCGCAAAGGAAGGAGACCCTCTCCTCCCGGAGGTCCCCGCCGACACACCCGCAGAGCCTGCAGATCTCCTGGGACAGGCGAAGGCTGCGGGAATAAAGCTCCCTGTACGTGTGGCGGCCGTGCCGGTCAACCAGGGCGATCCTGTCCCCAAAGGCCAGGGCACGGGTGAACACCGGGGCGCTCCTGTCCGAGCAGGCCGCTGGGGCTGTGTGCAGAAGACCACTTCCTCTGTGTCTCGCAGGCGCCAGCCGGCAGGAGGCCAAGGCGCAGCCCAGGCGCCGGAAGGTGAGCACCGCATGGGGCGGCATTGTACTGACAGGCGCTCCCGGGAGCCTCCTGGGGCCGAGCTGGAGAAAGGCAAGGCACAGGACGTGAGTGCCCAACTGTCCCATCCAAACGTGGCCAAGACAGGATTTAAAACACCTCCCCAGTACCCAGCCAGGTACGCCTGCTGCACCTTCAGTCATGAGGCAGCGCACCAGACAGGCCACGTCCAGCCTTTCTCACCCACACTGCTGGAACGTTCCGTACGTGCCCAGCATCTCAGCTTTCTATTTCACTTCATGAGTTTAAGGATTCCCAAATCACACAAAATTCTAAACAATGAAATAAACTAGGTAAAACCAAGGAGAAGCATATAAAATTCAACACACTTAAGGTACATCTGAATAATGGGTTTTAGAATCCTGAGCCTGGAAAACCACCCGTGAGAGGGGGAAGTGCAGAGAAGAGCTCAGCACAGCCCCCGCTCACAACAGGCACGGCCTGGAGACCCCGCCCCCGGGGCAGACACAGCGCTGCCTCTCTCAGACCCTTCCCACACTGGTGCACAGTGGAAATGTGGTGAGGTGCCAAGGTTCGTTTTTTTTTTTTTTTTTTTTTTTTTGAGACAGGGTCTTGCTGTGTCGCCCAGGCTGGAGTGTAGTGATGCAATCATGGCTCAATGCAGCCTCGACTTCCTGGGCTCATGCCATCCTGTGGCCTCAGCCTTCCGAGTAGCTGGGCCCACAGGCATGTGATACCACACCCAGCTTTTTTTTTTTTTTTTTTTTGGTAGAGACAAGGTCTCACTGTATTGCCCAGGCTGGTCCAAAGTCCTAGGGTTATGGCAGGTGTAAGCCATGCTTTTTTCCTTCTTTTCTTTTCTCTCTCTCCTCTCTCTCACCTTTTTTTCCTTTCTCTCTCTCTCTCTATTATCTATCTGGGATGGAGTCTCACCTGCTCTATCTATCTATCTATCTATCTATCTATCTATCTATCTATCTAAGATGCAGTCTTGGTCTGTCACCCAGGCTGGAGTACAGCAGTGTGATCTGGGCTTACTGTAACCTCCGCCTCCTGGGTTCAAGTGATTCTCCTGCCTCAGCCTCCTGACTAGCTGGGATTATAGGTGCGCACCACCACGCCTGGCTAATTTTTGTATTGTTAGTAGAGACGATGGGTTCACCATGTTGACCAGACTGGTCTCCAACTCCTGACCTCCAGTGATCCACTCACCTTGGCCTCCCAAAGTGTTAAAATTACAGGTGTGAGCCACTGCACCCAGCCAAGCCAAGCTTTAAATCAGGCAATTCACAGGGCTAGAAAATGTGTTTTAGGTTGAACTATAATTCTCTCCTTTCCCCCAAAAAACTTAACTACTAAATAACAAATAAATCAGCAGGAAGCGAGGGCTCCCTGGGAGGGGTCGCGCGGGCCCGCCGTCCGCTGGAATTCTTCATTCAGAGAAAGGAGACCGAGAAGAAGCCAGGGTGCCTCCGCCTGTGGGCCCAACGCTCCTGACGTGTGAGGGCTGGTCCAATTCTGCAACATGCATTCTGCAGCCAGAGGACACTGCCCACGGGACACCGCCCCAGGATGCGGACACAGGCCAGGGGCACAGCCCCCGCATTCCAGAGCGAGAAGAAGGGGTGGCACTCTCCACGAGGCTCCTGCATCCCTGGCCCTTTATAATCAAAGCTTTGCTCGACTCACGAGGGCATGGGACAATCTGCTTTCTCAGGCTCTTTACGACCATCAGAACTGATCATGTTTCCTTCCCAGCGCGGAAGCGGCCTGCTGGAGTAAACAACAGTCGCTTGCTCTAGTTTCAAGCCCCCAGCTTTACAGCTCCTTCAGGCACTGTGCTGTCCCTACTTCAGCCCCTGAAGTAAGAATAGGCTGGTCTGCCTCCCTTCCTGGGGGAAGCACCCTCTGGGCTCTGCTGCCACTGGGCACTCAGTGGTCCTCGGTCTGACAGCGTCCCAGGCCTGTGGCCGAAGCGTAGTCAAGTTGTCCGTTTGGTTTTCAGGGACTTTGAACAAGTATTATTTTGACAATGATGCTACCGTCTAATACACACATATTAGGTTAGGTTTCATCTCAGCATTTTGCCTCAACCACACTCTGTTCAGTAAACAAACAAGGCAACTACTTGTTCACACACAGAAAAGCAAAGGAGGCCAAGTTCAAACTCACCCAGCTCCCGAGCCAGAGAGAGGTGGTAAGGGGAAGTTCGCAGTTCACAAGAGCGGCAGGCACAGCTGCTTCAGCAGGTGGAAGGCACTGCAAATGCTCATCCTCCTGGGGCAGGCACCAGGCCTGGTGCTGGAACCCGGAAGGCCGGTGAGGACACCTGTCAACGGGCATCTGTGCTGAGGTCCCAGGCTGTGTGTATAACGCTTCCCACAGGCACAACACTCAACACTCAATGGGGGAAGGGAAGCATGTTCATTTACAAGCTAAAGACAACATTATCAAATAAAGCTGTGAGCCTTATCTCCCGACAACGGGCAGCAGTGACCCCATGACCCTGTCGAGTCTCCTCCCACACACCACGCCCCCTCTGTGGGATCTGTGCCCATGTTTAGCAGGTTCTCTCTCTCCAGCACATCTCTTTCATTAACTTGCGAGGGGAAAGCTACCGTGTTATTGTCTGCGGTTTGTACTAAACAGTTTTGTTTTCTGCTCTTAGTTTGAAACTGTCACAACACTTCATAGTTGTCTAACAAAACAAACTTCATGACAATGAAAATCGTCAGAGCCAAAGTATGTTTTGTGCTTGAGACCCTCAACTACTGGCCTTGGTTTTTGCTTGTTTGATTTGGGTGTCTGGTTTCCCCACTAGCCTGGGGCTCTTTTGTTTTTTTTTAAGACGGAGTCTCACTCTGTGCTCTGTCGCCCAGGCTGGAGTGCAGTGGCACGATCTCGGCTCACTGCAAGCTCCGCCTCCCAGGTAGCCTGGGGCTCTTAATGAAGTCCCCTGTCCCAGCCAGCAGAGGGATCTCCTGCCTCTGGCCCAGGCAGGAGGAAAACGAGCCACACAGGGCCCTGAACCTCAGCACAGCTCCGCGGGCTGCTTGGACGTCCTGTGTGAGTCTTCTCTGAATCCTACCAAATGGTCAGTCCTGCAGGCCACATCATCTCCTGACTCGAGGCACCCATGTTCTAGAAGCCCTCCACAGCTGTTCAGAGGCAGGGCAGTGGCTGGTCCGCCCACACACCTGGACTCTGCTACCATAGAGAAACCCAGAGAATGGCAAGAAAACAACTAGGCTTGACCAGACACAAGACACGAGATTGGCACGTGGGCTGTGCCAGCTTCAGAAAGCAGCAAACCAGGGCGGCCCCATCATGCTTCCTTCCTCACTTCCAACCAATCCTGCACTGCTTTACAGGTGTGAGGGCACAGAAACGAGAATCCACACACAGAAAACCGACTGGGCACTGCGTGCTCTGGGTTACGGCCCCGAGGCCAGACTTCCACTGCTGAGAGCCACAGGGAGTGTCTGGGGTGCACGGAGCAGGGGACGGTGCTTTCTGGGGTGCTAAGGAGCGGAGCACTAGGGCGGCCGTCGACACTCACTCAATATAGAAGGTGCCTGTCATTGTGTGTAGCTGTTTCTCAATATGACAGAAGCACATAAAAGGGGGATGACGGCTTTCCTCTAACTAAAGCTGCTGCTCAGAAAAGGTTTCTGCAGACCACAAAGAAGCGAGTTCCGACGAAGCGAGTTCAAGCTCGTGCTGTGCACACGCTAACCACACGCTGAGCACACACTAACCACACGCTGAGCACACGCTAACCACACGCTGAGCACACACAGCACACACTACCAGAGCACAGCCCCCCTTTTGGCATTTCTACAAATTCCTGGGTCACCCCGCAGGGCGAAGCCACGGAAGAATAAGAGTGGATTCCCCACAAAACCCACAGCTCAGCAGAGCTGGTGATGCTGATGTGCACAGCTGGGCTGGGCAAACTCAAAGTGCAGGCTGAGAAGAAACTGCTGTTCTCCTGCGCGGAATCCAGAGCGCTGCCTGTGGGTGGGCACTCCTGCCACCAACCCCTGGGAGGTGACAGATGTGACTGGCCCCGTGTGACATGGTCCCAGCTCCCAGAGAGCCCACGCGCTATGAGGAGAGGCCACGGGCAGGAGGAACGGACGGGGGCCTGGTGGGGAGGCTTCCTATGGAGGGTGAGAAGGGCCTGGCCCAGCCAGAGTCGGCCGAGGGAAGGCGGGAGTCCTGGCACCTACGGCTGTGTTCACTCGGGGTGTCTAGGGCACAGATGCCGGGAAGTGACAATGCTGGGTCATTTTTAATTTTGAGAAATACTGACAAAGTCCCCTCCAACGAGGTGCTGATTTATTCTCCCACCAAGCATGTGGAAAACGGAACCAGCCCCATCAAACCAGCTTTTCAGTCCCTCAGGCTTGGGACAATGAAGTGCCCAGTCATCAGTTCTCTTGCACAGCACAGAGGCTGAATCTTCACGGTCATCGGATCAGAGCCTGCCTCGACCACGCAGACAGAGCCCACTCAGGGCAGATGGCCGTGCGCGGTCTTCCTGCACACCTCCCGGTCCAGAGGCACCCCAGCTCCCTCAGAGAGAACCTCACCTTTCAACCACTGGGACCCCTTCTACCGTGGGGCGCCCCATCACCACCAGGAGCACAGTGTGGAGGGACACTGCCCACCAGACAAATGCAGTTCAGTCAGGGGCTTCCACCCTCATCAGCCAGCTTCATACCCCTGCTACCCCGAGGTCAGCGGCGTCACCACGTGGCTGGGCAAGGACTCTAGTCAGAAGCTGAGAAAGGTGCCTGAGCCAGGACAGCCTCCTTGGTGAAGGCGTACTGGAACCACTGAAAACAGCGGCTCTCCAGCCCTCGGGGAGGGAGGCAGGACCTCTCGGTGTTCTAGCCATCAAGTTCTGAGATCAGACCACTAAGGCACTGGGGCTTCTCGGGAACACACATGCAGCGCAGCGGGATGCATCTTTTCCCTCCTAACTGGAGTGCTGGTTAATGGCAGAGTTAGTCACCACAGGCTTCGACTTGAACGGCCGCTGCCTTTGTCCTCATTCCCTCACTGGCCTAGCCCTTCACTTCCCACCGCTAAGATGGCAGAGTAACAAGACCTGCCTCACAGGCTTCACGTGAGAATGTACGAATGGCCTGGCACAGGCCAGGCAGAAGACAAACCGCCACGCCGTGCTCAGCAGGGTGCTCCCCATGGAGCCTCGCAACAAAAATTACTAGATGAGAACGACACTCGCATTCAAATGAAGGGCTGCTTTCAACATGAATAAAACGACACCTGACCTGTTCACCACCACACCTGACCCCCCCACCCCGCCAGACCTTGTGTTTGAAGTGGATGCCGGCACTTCCTCCTGTCGGCTGCCCTGATGAGGGTGTGGGGCAGAGGAGGGCTGTGCTCGGCCTTCGGGGCAGGATGCGTTTCAGCATCACACCTGTGGTTTGGGGGGTTGTTTTCAAAATTACATTTTTAAGTAACAGACATTCACATTGCATTCATGAGCAGTACATTCAAATAAAAAAAACCAAAAAGGAAAAATACACTTGAAACCCATACCCATTTTAGGAAGAAAAATACTATTTTAAAAATGCCATCTGGAAAGGTGACACTTACAACTATCCCAAGCCCACAGTTCAATCCACCATTTCTGTCTGCCTTGAGGAGATGGTTCAGAGCCAAAGGAGCAAGAGCAAGGGAAGCCTCATCTTATGTCCCCCAACACCTGCGGAGAGGACACCAGCCTGAGCCAGGCTTCACGCTACAAAGCTCCCAGGGTCCCCAGGGTCCACCGGTAGTAACACCCGTGCTCCTGGGTCCACCATGTGAACCCCCTCCTCAACAAGGTCTCAGCCTTGGGCCCTAACATGAATGTCTGTCCTCCCAGGCTGGGAAAGCAACAACTATGCCCCAGACACAATTCGTGTTCCTATCTCTAAACGTGTTCCCTTTCTGGCAAATTCCTAATCATTCTTCCAAGCCCAGTTCAAATATCACCTCTTCTTTTTCAGTTTTATTATTTATTGAGACAGTGTCTTGCTCTGCCGCCTAGGCTGGAGTGCAATGGTGCTGTCATGGCTCACTGCAGCCTCCGATTCCTGGGCTCAAGAGATCCTCGTGCCTCAGCCTAACCAGTAGCTGGAAGTGCAGGTGTACGCCACCACACCCAGCTAATTTTTACATTTTTTGTAGAGACAGGGGTCTCACCATGTTGCCCAGGCTGGTTTTGAACTCCTGGCCACAAGTGATCCTCCTGCCTCTGCTGCCCAAAGCGCTGGGATTACAGGCATGAGCCACTGCACCTGGCCTGCCTGGTGGAATTTAGACTCAGGACAGCAACATCAACTCCTGACTGCGCCGGGCCTCACCCCTTTAAACCTTCCCTCTCTCCAGGGAATGCGCTGCCTGCAGTACCTTCCAAATACTTCACGGCCGCACGTCTCCATTGTTTGCTCATAGATCTACATGCCCTCAGGGGCTAGGCCGGCTGTGAACCTGTGCCCCACGCGCCCAGCAAGGTGCACGCAGCAAACAACTAAAACGGGGAGTACTTCAAGGGTGACTTCTGAAGCCCAATGAGAAATGGAAGTGAATTTATTCCAAACACAACCAAACACGATTGGTTCTGAGGATGCCTGAACACGGACCCCGCCGGCTCGACGGTATCACCCGGCCCGGCGTCCGCACAGCTTCTCTCCCCGCACCCCGCGCGGGGGCCCCGCTCCCCGCCGGACACGAGAGGCTCGGCGTCCCGGGAAGGCCGACGCCCGGCCCCAGGCGGCTCGCGGGGAAGCGACCGCGCCACGGGCCACGGCTCAAGCCCAGCTGCGGCCCAGGGGCGGGCGCCGGAGCCCACGCCCCCGAGAGCTCTGCGCCCGGCCGACCCCGCCGCGGTCCCGTGGGCCCCGCCGCCCGCACCTACGAGACGGCCGCGGCCACGGGGCAGGATCTGCCTCGCTACAACTCTTCCTCGTCCTCCGCCGCGCGCGCGCCGGGGTCGGGCCGGGTTCCGGCCAGGTCCCGCGGGGTCGTGAGTCGGGCCGGACCGCTTCCGGCGCCCAACAGCTTCCCCGGCGCGGCGCGTCCGTCGCCCAAGCGCGTCCCCCCGGCGCGGCGCCGTGGCGGCGGGTTCCGGGCGCGCGTGTTCCCCTGTCCCGCCTGTCCCGTCGTGGCGGGGTCGGGGCCGCGGGCGTCTCGTGAGCCGTGGCCGTGGCAAGGCGCCGTGGTCTCCGCTAGCCCAGGGCTGCCCGGATCAGAACGGCGCGCGGGACCACTCCCAACGCGGATTGCTGGGCCTCGCCCCGTCCTCCCAAAGGGGCTCTCTGGGCTTTGCGGCTGGGGGTCTGCACGCTGAGCTCCTGGGTGATTTTATTATTATTATTATTGTTGTTACTTTTTCTTCTTATTATTATTATTATTTTGAGATGGAGTCTCGCTCTGTCGCCCAGACTAGAGTGCAGTGGTGTGATCTCGGCTCACCGCAACCTCCGCCTCCCGGGTTCAAGTGATTCTCCTGCCTCAACCTCCCAATTAGCTGGGACTACAGGCGCCCGCCATCATGCCTGTCTAATTTTTGTATTTCTTGGGTGATTTTAAACGGACCGCATTTGAGACTCTCTCCTCGACGGGACTTGGGAACCAGGATACGAATATGAAGCGAGACTGTTGGATGGACAGTGGCGGAAAACATTTAAAGCCAAACACAAAGTCCAGTTGGCTGAAATGTGAGGGTTTTTCCCCTAAAATAAATACTAATAACACAAAGACGTGTACTGGCAAACAGTAGTACAAATTATCTGCAGAACCGTCCTGGTGTGATGGCTCACGCCTGTAATCCCAGCACTTTAGGAGGCCGAGGTAGGCAGATCACGAGGTCAGGAGTTCAAGACCAGCCTGACCAACATGGTGAAACCCCGTCTCTCCTAAAAATACAAAAATTAGCCGGGCGTGGTGGCGGGTGCCTGTAATCCCAGTTACTCGGGAGGCTGAGGCAGGAGAATCTCTTGAGCCTGGGAGGTGGAGATTGCAGTGAGCTGAGATTGCGCCACTGCACTCCAGCCTTGGCAGCAGAGTGAGACTGTCTCAAAAAAAAAAAAAAATTATCTGCAGAACCTTGCACACTGTTTTTTTGTAAGTGTATTATTTTCCATGCCCATCTTCCTCTCTTGTGATGATTGCTGGGGCAGCAGTTGTGTCCTTGGAAGGCTCAGGAAAGGGCACTTCAGGAGCCCGAGGATGGTTTTCCTGGGAGGAAGGAGCTGGATCTGGGGGAAGTTTGTAACACAGAGCGTGGGAGAACAAACCCAAACTTCTAGTGCCTCTGGTTGCCACCCTGCTAGGTATCATGCAGAAAAAGCAAGTCCAACCCTCTGCCCCTGGTTGCCACCCTGCTAGGGTATCCTACAGAAAAAGCAAGTCCAACCCTCTGCCACTGGGACAGGCTTGATCTGGTGTCAGAATTCTGTCTGTTGCCAGGACTCAGCAGGCTGAATGGTGTTTCCAACGAGGGCAGTAGGAAGAGTAAGGAGGGCGTCTAACATCGGGATTCAGCCCCAGGACGTGTGTGCGCAAATTTCTATCCCTGGGAAGTTGAAGAGCTCAGGCTGCGTCACCCACCTAGAGACAGGACTTGGGACAGGGTGACAGCTCCCGTGGTCCTTGGCTATGGCTCTGTGAGGGTGGCAGTGGGGGGAGGGTGCAGTCTCCGAGAAATGGCCCAGTCATCCTATGAGCAGGGGTCCCATCCGTGCCTCGGCTCTGGTCAGCATCATAGTGGCAGGTGGGAAGCAGGAGCAGTCAGGGATTAGCAGACATTGGAGGACAGCCTCTAGCCAGAGAGGCGTGGGCTGAAACAACCAGCAGAACAACTGCAGGCAGCCAGGCTGTGCAGAGTGAAGAGACCCCCAAAACCACCCCCTGTTAATACCCTCAGGGAAACAAGGGAAGCGACAGCCCCCATGAGTCCAGAGCGAGATGCCCCGAGAAAGAGCGTTCCAGTAACATAAAGGGGGGCTGGAGGGGTCAGAATACAACAGCCTGAGCAAAAACCCTAAGGGAAGGGCTAAAGGACGCCTCCTAGAAACAGAACAGAAAGACCAAGAGATGAAAAACAGGAGAGGAAAGATAAAAAAATCAGTGGGCTCAGGCAGGCATCCAATATGCTAAATACGGTAGTTTCAGGAAGGGACGGCAGAGAAAACAGAGAGAAGTCAGCTGTCAGGTAAACTCATGGACATTAGCAGACGAAGGGCCGCAGAGTGCCCAGCATGGTGAATTCCTGGACGTTAGCAGAACGAAGGGCCACAGAGCACCCAGCATGGTAAACTCATGGACATTAGCAGACGAAGGGCTGCAGAACATCCAGCGCAGGGAGTGAAAGTGGCCGCACCAACCAGGCAGACGACGTCAATGTAGTTTAGAACATGGGGACAGGGAGGGTCCTAAGTGCCCACCTGGCATCTCACTGGGACATCCAAGAGACATCAGACCCCGATGTGGCCCCAGAGGAGCTCAGGTCTCCCCCGCAGCAGCGCCCCCACCCTCACACTTTGCATCTCACCCTCGATCCTGGGGTTCAGTCTATGGCTCCCTGCTTCCTTCCCACACCACATTGAGTCCTACTGGTTTCTCCTGCAAATTCTGTCAGAGACTGTCCTACCAGCTCTGCTGTAACCACCCAGACCAGGAAAGCCTTGTTTCCTAAAGGAGTCCTCACTGGATTCATGAAGAACCCAACAGTGGCTGGAGTAGCCCCATTAAAACCTGAGTGGGATCCTGCTCAGAACCCACAGGGGGTCCTGCCCAAGCCCTGTTGTGGCCACCAGGTCCCCGAGTCCCGCCCTCCTCCCCTCTGGCCTTGTTTCCTGTGACTCCCGGGAGTCCTGGCCTGGCAGGCAGGGGCAGGTCCCCCCCGGGAAGATGGTGGACAGAGTGTCCTGTGTGTTTACCATGTTGAGAGGAGACTTGAACAATGCAAGCAAAGTTTAGGGATAGATGATCAATACATAGAAAACTAATCAAGAAAAATAAGGCAGAGATTAAACACTGGGAACACAGGAAGATGTGTTTGCCAGCAAAGGCCACATGATCATGTTGCTATAGGAGGCTCCGCTGTCCATAGCATTTACTAAACTACGATCATTTCAACATCTACAGTGTAACCATCAGCATGCAAAACTGCCGCTGATCGAACGAGTTTATCACAGACGACGGGAGGGACCCGGGGTGGAAGGTGTGTGGTGTGGCCTGGGCAGGCCTGGCAGGAGACCACAGGAACCTCCAGGGGGTAAACACCAAGAGAATCAGAACAAAGGTTCACCTCTGGTGAGCAAGAAGGGGAGGGTAGTTCTTTAAACTTTGTGGACGTATAACTGATAAGTATAAAAGTTAAACTACACTATGAAATAGTTTTTAGAGGAAGAGGAAAGGAAACATTCCAGGTGACCACGTGAACTCGGCCACTTTCAGCTGGATTCTTGCCCCTGTTCCCTAAACAAACCAAGAGGATTCCGGGAAGTCGCCTTCCAGCAGGTGCATGTCATGGAGAGGAACAAGATGACTCTCCATGGGCCAAGCCTTATCATCATGCCACCAGCTGCTACTGTCTAATACCAGACACGGAGCACCCCCACGGCCTCTCCTGGCCTCCTGCCTTTCAGGAGACTCGCTGGCAGGAGTGTCTGTGCAGGTGCAAATGTGCCCTCAGGCACGTTCCCAGCACGAGGGTGCAGGTGGGAGGAGAAATATGTGCCATGTGGTGATAAGCACAAGAGTGCTGCAGGAGCACACGGTCAGGACTTTAGAGACGAGCGCCAGGGCCCCTCTCTGCGGTGCATGGAGCTGGGCGCTGAGGGCAGTGGCAATGACTCTTGGGCAAAGGATTGCATTGTGCCGTTTTACGAATGAGGAAACTGAGGCTCGGGGAAGTGATGTCACATGTCCATGCTTACGTACCTAGAAAGCGGCCGAGCTGGGATTTGAAACCAGAATTTGGCGTCCTTTACCCCCACCCCTGCCTCCAGACATGCCTCTCTTTGCATCGCTGTGAGATTCAATGAACAAATGACACCCCCCTCTGCTGAAAACCAAACTTTTCTGCATGCAACACCAGACCAACTCCTTCATAAAGAACAAATGATCTGCAAAGGTGGATCCTCAATGATGTTTGTGCCAGGGTGGTTTACAGCAGCCACAAATCAGGAAACAGCCTGGATATCCCAGCACAGACTTTAGTGAATCGGGAGATGGCCAAATAAGAGCGGCTCTGCAGCCATTAATCATGACGCCAAATAGAAACGTGGGAATTGTATATGACGGTCTTACGTTGAATGAGAACCTGAAACTTAAAAATCAGCACACGAAGTTATCTGTGCACTGGGATCCCCAACTCTGCGGAAAGAAGGTCTGCAGGACCCCATGGAAGGGGGTGCAGCTGCCTCCAAAGAGAGCTCTTGCCTGGCTCCCAGCTCAGCCTTGTGGCACTGCCCACTGCAGCCTCCGGGCCTTGGCTTGGCGGGGAGCTGGCCCCCACGTGAAAGGGCTTTGAGCTAGGGAGGTCTAGGAGCCCCAGGGACTCACTGCTCCCGGGGCTCTCTGTGGCCCTCTCGCCTGTTCTGTGAGTTCAGGATCCGATCCTCAGAGGAGAAGTGCCCTGGGGAGGGGCCTTGGGCGGGGGAGCCCCCGAATGGGTGAGATGCTGCATGTCTTGGTCCTTACGGCTCAGCCCGCTCCTGCTTCCAGCCGGGTGCTCCCTGTGTTCCTCCTCCGGGTTGCCCCTCCCCTGCAACTACGAGGGGGTAGTAACAGCTCCTACCTCAGGAGTGCGGTGAGGAGTCGAGAGCCAGACCACTGAGGCTGTCGGTGAATATTAACTGCTACTCTTTCTCGCTCCTGTCATTTTTAGCATCTCCATCCCCAGCCCCTGAAGCAGATGCTCACGGAACGGATGTTTCTCCGGTGAGCAGACGGCGTCTGCAGCCGCTGCAGCCTCTGCAAGAGGTGCGTGGTTTCCGTGGACCCTTCCAGGAGCCAGCCATACCTCCTTGCCTGACAATGTGGGCATAGCTCAGCCTGCCCCAAGGTGCCCCCGTCCACCCCCAGCCTTTCCCGGAGGAAATCCTCCCAGCTGGAGGCCCCTGGAAACTGGCAGAGGCCAGGTGGGAATCACAAACCCCCAGCTCCCTGATGCAAACACCACCCCTCCCTGATTCAGTCGCCCCACTCCCTGATCCAAACCCCCTCCCTGATTCAATCACCCCTCCCTGATCCAAACCCCCTCCCTGATTCAGTCACCCCCTCCCTGATCCAACCCCCCTCCCTGTTCAGTCACCCCCTCCCTGATCCAACCCCCCTCCCTGATTCAGTCACTCCCGCCCTGATTCCGTTCACACCTCCGGTTTAATGGGGCCCCCTGGAAACTGGCACAGGTTGGGTGGGAATCACCACCCTCCTCCCTGACCCAGTCACCACTCCCTTCCCCGATTCAATCATCCCCTCCCAGATCCAATCTCCCCCGCTCCCTGACTCAGTCACCCTCCTTCCCTGATTCCGTTCACACCTCTGGCCTAATGGAGCCCCCTGGAAACTGGCAGAGGCTGGGTGGGAATCGCCCCCCCCCATTCCATTCATACCTCCAGCTTAATGGAGCCCCCTGGAAACTGGCAGAGGCTGGGTGGGAATCGCCCTCCCCATTCCATTCATACCTGCAGCTTAATGGAGCCCCCTGGAAACTGGCAGAGGCTGGGTGGGAATCACCACCCCGCCACGGATTCCGTCCACATCTCCCTGAATGAGCCCCCTGGAAACTGCTGGGGGCGTGTGGGTCACACCTTTTCATTTGATTAAAGGAAAACACGGATCTGCCTGGCAGTGTTTGCTCACAAAGGTGCTTCTGTGAGCTGTGAACGCACTGCCCTCCCACTGCAGGCTCTGCGGAAAGCTGACCGGGGAGTGGTGGTGGTGGGAGGAAGGGATCCCCCTGGAAGGACCCATATATGATTTGCTCGTCAGCAGCCACTCAAGGTGGAGGCCCAGGGCCCCGCGATGGGGTCAGGCGAGTCTAGGTTGACCCTGCCCGTGGCTGCTGGCCTCCAGGATGGCCCTGGGGGACCCTGCCTCCTGGTGTCTGTCCCATACTGAATGGGGCTGCCCTGTGTTGGCAACAGGAGGCTGAAGGGATGGCTGTGTGTGACTTCTGGGGGGGTGGTTCAGCTTCCTCCTTGCTGCCTGTTGTACCACACACTCAGGGAGGTGGCTGCTGCATCATGAGGTCACTCAAGCAGGCGTGTGGAGAGGCCTACATGGTGAAGAGCAGACGCTGCCTTGGAAGCAGCTCTTTCAGCTCTGGTCAAGCTTCAGATGAGGCTGCAGCCCCACAACACTGTGGTTGCAACCTCTAGAGAGACCCCGAGCCAGAGCCACCCAGCCAGGCTGCTTCTGGATTCCACATTTACAGAAACTGTGACATAATAAATGTTCATTGTTTAAGCCACTAGTTTTTGCGGTAATTTGAAGACAGCAATAGAGAACGAATACACTGCCTCAGCCAGTTAGTAGCTGTGTGATACTGGGAAACTCATCTCTGTGAGCCTCAGTTCCTCACCTGAAGATAAGAGCACCTGCTGCTAATGGATGTTATAAAAATTAAATAAGGGCCGGGCATGATGGCTCATGCCTGTGATCCCAGCACTTTGAGAGGCTGAGGTGGGCAGATCACTTGAGCCCAGGAGTTTGAGACCAGCTTGTGCAACATAATGAGACCCCATCTCTACAAAAAATCCAAAAAAAAGTAGCCAGACATGATGGTGCGTGCCTGTAGTCCCAGCTACTCAGGAGGCCGAGGTAGGAGGATCACGTGAACCTGGGAGTTTGAGGTTGCAGTGAGCTGTGATTGTGCCACTGCACTCCAGCCTGGGTGACAGAGTAAGACCCTATCTAAAAAAAATTATATAAGATATTCCAGGTAACATTCCTAGGACAGTGCCTGGAATGTGCCTGGACAGTGCCTGGAATTTACGGAACATTTGTTCAGTAAATATTTATTTTTGAGATGGAGTCCCACTGTCACCCGAGGTGGAGTGCAATGGCACAATCTCAGCTCACTGTAATCTCCATCTCCCAGGTTCAAGCGATTCTCCTGCCTCAACCTCCCGGGCAGGTGGGACTATAGGCATCCACCAGCACACCCAGCTAAGTTTTGTATTTTTGGTGGAGACAGAGGTTTCACCATGTTGGCCAGGCTGGGCTCAATAAATAGTTATCATCGCTGTCATAAAATATCTATATTGCAAAATGGGAAGAATTCAAGATGATCTTAGTTCAACCCGGTGGGCTCAGGAATGCTTTGTGGGAAAAGTAACATGTGAATTGGCCCTTGAAAGAGAGGCAGGATTTGGGCCTGGGGCGATAGAGGACCAGTGTCCTCAGAGAGGGGACAGCATGGACAAAGGTGTGGAGGCTGAAAGGCTGGAGCTTGCTGAAGGCCATTCATGCTCAGTTGGAGCTGGGGCCCAAATGTACGATGTGTGGGCAGCTGTGCAGGTGAATGGATCAGACCAGGAGGTGCTGGAGTTAAGGGGTCTGGAACCTAGATGGAGGGAGCTCAGGAGCCTCTGGAGGGTTCTGTGTCAGCTGTGGGAGGCTGGAGCAGGGAGCTTCGAGGCTGTGGCACCGTGTGGCAAGGCCATTCTGATTCTTGCGGGATACCTGGCCTGTGGTAGGCGTGCAGGGGCTGCCAGAGACATGGATAAGCAAGAGTCTTCTCACTCTTGAATCTGGTCACCCTGATGCGTCAGCTCACGGATTCTCGCAGGACCAGATATGGCAGAGACTGACTCACATTGGAAGAGCTGTTGGCAGAGATGCTGCTGCTGTCGGACCCACATACTCCACAAAGGCGGGAATCCAGCCACGGCAGGAGCTGACGGCACCCGTTCAACAGTCACCAGTCCTCCTTCCTCTCTTCCGAGCCTGATCCGGTTCCCATTCCCATCGGCCCTGAGTCAGGGGCTATGGGGAGGTGGGCCCCAGAAGGCGAGTGCTGAGTGGTTGAGGCTCAGTGATGGCTTTGCTTTTTCAGAGACCCTGCCCATGAAGGTGAGGACAAATCCAAGAAGGTTTGTTTCACCACAAAACAAGAGATGCCTTGGGAGAAACAGCCCGTTTTCCCTGGTGACCACAGTGTCGTGTGTGATGTCTGGAGTCACTGCAGCCCTCCTGTAGCCGTGAGGAGGACAGGCAGATGGAGCCCGTGTGATCCTCAGCTGTGTGATCCACACTCACTTTATCTGAAGCCGCCTCTGCACTTCTGAGTCAAGACATCTTCCTTATTGCTGTGGTTGCTTTTAGTTTGGATTTTGTTACAGGTGAAGGTGGCTAAAGGTGGGGTGGGAGGAGGGAGGGAGTCCAGTGAACAACCAGCCAAGTAATCTGCTTCCTCAATGAGGAAGTGAGGAGGCATAAGGGGACACCACTCAAGGACCATTCCACCCAGCTGGGGTTCAAACCAGCACCCTACAATGCGGTTCAGAGTGAGTGAGCGTGGAGCCATGAGGCCGAGGCGATGGTGAGGGGGCTCCTTAGAGGCAGCAAGGGAGGGGCAGGGGCAGCGCCCGGTCCAGGCACAGGAGGGGCAAGTTTGAGACAGGTGGACGCTGCATCACAGCTGTGGAAGCTGTGCCAGCTTCCTGATGCCAGGCTGGCATCAGGGCATGTGATGGCATCAGGGCATGGCATGGCGTGGGGTCCCCGTCTGCTCCATCGGGAAGGCATGGAGCTGGACAGGGGCTGTGAGCTCTGTCCTCTGCCAACACATCTCGAGTGCTGCCCACGCCCCAGGGGCCCCAGGGCCCTTTCCCGGCTCCATGAGTTCAAAAGTATTTTCATAATGATATGAAGATGCTGCCCGTGTTTCCTGTGTGTTGACATTTGCAGACTGTACAGAAGACATGTGGGTAACACCGCTGCTGCCTTCACCCTGTGAGGCTGCGGCCCCAAACAGCCGCCCCCAGGGGCTGTGTCCTCAGCCCGCAGTCGGGGGAGGGCCAGCTCCACCTAAGAATGCCCTTGATGGTGCAGCAACAAGGCTGTTCACATCAAATCCCATCACGGGCGGCACACGCCAGCCACTGCTGCTGCGTTCGGAGGCACGAGGCTTGTCCTGGGTAAGGCCCAAGCCCCTGTCAGAATCAGCTGCTGTTCATGGCCATTTTGACTGGAAAGAACCACAGAAAGACGGAGGACAGCGACCCAGACTCGGGTGTTTGGCAGAATGGAGTGAGCCTGACAGTTCCAGAAAAACAGCCAAATGTATTTGTCCTCCTGTGGTACGATTTGACTTTCAAGAAAAAGTTAAGAGACTGAGATATGCGTATACACCTCTGTGAACTCAACAGCTGCCCAATACTTACAGAATTTGCTGATATCAGTGATCGTATTAATTCATGTGAATTTTTACACAACACAACCCGTCAGTGTGTGCACACGCAGCTCAGTGAACCCACGTTTCTCACATGACCGATGTGGGGTGTGGCGGAATCACGTGTGGTGGTAAAAGACCGGTTCAGAGTGCAAAAGAGAACAGCTTTAATGTGCAGCAGGGAAAGCTCAGATTTGGTTCTAGACACCACGGTTCAGCGAACCTTTAAAAAAGTGGCACTCGTCGAGTTTTGGTGTCAAAGAATTCCCATGGTTACTGAAAAGGCAAAATTACAATACCCCTCCCCCAGGAGAAAAGGCTGTTACAATACCCCTCCCCCGGGAGAAGAGGCTGTTGCGGTACCCCTCCCCCAGGGGAAGAGGCTGTTGCGGTACCCCTCCCCCGGGAGAAGAGGCTGTTACGGTACCCCTCCCCCGGGGGAAGAGGCTGTTGCGGTACCCCTCCTGTGGGGGGAAGAGGCTGTTGCGGTACCCCTCCCTGGGGGAAGAGGCTGTTGCGGTACCCCTCCCTTGGGGGGAAGAGGCTGTTACAATACCCCTCCCCCGGGGGAAGAGGCTGTTACAGTACCCCTCCCTGGGGGGGGAAGAGGCTGTTGCAGTACCCCTCCCCCAGGGGAAGAGGCTGTTGCGGTACCCCTCCCCCGGGGGAAGAGGCTGTTGCGGTACCCCTCCTGTGGGGGGAAGAGGCTGTTGCGGTACCCCTCCCTGGGGGAAGAGGCTGTTGCGGTACCCCTCCCCCAGGGGAAGAGGCTGTTGTGGTACTCCTCCCCTGGGGGGAAGAGGCTGTTGCGGTACCCCTCCCCCGGGGAAAGAGGCTGTTGCGGTACCCCTCCCCCGGGGGAAGAGGCTGTTACGGTACCCCTCCCCGGGGGAGAAGAGGCTGTTGCGGTACCCCTCCCCCGGGGGAAGAGGCTGTTGCGGTACCCCTCCCCTGGGGGGAAGAGGCTGTTGCGGTACCCCTCCCCCGGGGGAAGAGGCTGTTGCGGTACCCCTCCCCGGGGGAGAAGAGGCTGTTACAATACCCCTCCCCCGGGGGGAAGAGGCTGTTGCAGTACCCCTCCCCCGGGGGAAGAGGCTGTTACAGTACCCCTCCCCCGGGGGGAAGAGGCTGTTGCGGTACCCCTCCCCCGGGGGGAAGAGGCTGTTACGGTACCCCTCCCCCGGGGGGAAGAGGCTGTTGCGGTACCCCTCCCCCGGGGGGAAGAGGCTGTTACAATACCCCTCCCCCGGGGGGAAGAGGCTGTTGCGGTACCCCTCCCCCGGGGGAAGAGGCTGTTACGGTACCCCTCCCCGGGGGGAAGAGGCTGTTGCGGTACCCCTCCCCCGGGGGGAAGAGGCTGTTGCGGTACTCCACCATACATTATCGGTGTGAGGCCAGATTTTCTTCATATAGTTCAATCAAAACAACATATCACAGTAGACTGGATATGGAGACACACAGGTTCCCCTCTGGCCCACGCAGCCAAGTGTTACAGTGACAGCAAACACATAAAATCATGCCCTAGTTTCCAGAGTTGTTTTGTTTTGGAATTTATAGATATCTTCATAAAAGATGTTGTTGGCCGGGTGCGGTGGCTCACATCTGTAATCCCAGCACTTTGGGAGGCTGAGACGGGCAGATCAAGAGATCAGGAGATCGAGACCATCCTGGCTAACACAGTGAAACCCTGTCTCTACTAAAAATACAAAAAATTAGCCGGGCGCGGTGGCGGACACCTGTAGTCGCAGCTACTCAGGAGGCTGAGGCAGGAGAATGGCGTGAACCAGGGAGGCGGAGCTTGCAGTGAGCCGAGATCGCACCACTGCACTCCAGCCTGGGTGATAGAGTGAGACTCCGTCTCAAAAAAAAAAAAAAAAACCAACAAAACGTGTTGTTTATGTTACCATTCAGTGAGTTTATTGTGGTTACTATTGACTTGATAAATATTTTTAGATAAATATTTTTAAATGTTCTCCAATTTCTTTTGAATTTGGTAAGTATCAATAACCATTACCTACATAAACAGAAGCTCTTGGGGTCCTGAATGACTTTTAAAAATCTTTAATTCTAGCCGGGCGCGGTGGCTCACACCTGTAATCCCAGCACATTGGGAGGCTGAGGTGGGCAGATCACCTGAGGTCAGGAGTTCAAGACCAGCCTGGCCAACATGGTGTAATTTCTACTAAAATTACAAAATTAGCCGGGTGTGGTGGTGGACGCCTGTAATACCAGCTACTCGGGAGGCTGAGGCAGGAGAGTCACTTGAACCTGGGAGGTGGAGGTTGTAGTGAGCCAAGATCACGCCACTGCACTCCAGCCTGTGCAAAAAGCATGAAACTCTGTCTCAAAACAAATAAAAATTTTAAAAAAAGTTTAATGCTTATGGGTACATAATTATCTGTGTCTATGGGGAACACGTGACGTGTTGATCACACCAGGGTAATCGGGGCCACTGTCAACTCGAGCCTTTATCATTTCTTTGTGTTAGGAGCATTCCAGTCCACTTTTCAGTTATTTTAAAATATGCAATAAATTCTTGTTAACAATAGTCACCCTATTGTGCTACCAAATATCTGATCTTATTCCTTCCATGTAATTATGTTTGTACCTATTAACCATCCCCTCACCACCCCCCTACTCCCCACCGCCCTTCCCAGCCTCTGGGAATATCTCCATCATTCTAGTCTCCATCTCCATAAGTTCCACTGTTTTCCAGCTCCCACATATGAACTGAATGATCTCTAAGACTGGGAAAGAGCCCTGAGACCCCACGAGAACAGTTGCTCTGGGGCCACAGGGAGCAGCTGCAGGTTGCAGGGCAGAGCTGGAGACAAGGCCATGGTTCATGAAGATGCCGACCTGGAGGCAGAGGCAGAGGATGTCGGGTGCCGCTGGGGCCATGCAGAGCCAGGACCACGGCTCTGGGAGACGGAGGTGGACGAGGCCGGGAGATACTGAGCAGGTGGCCACAGGATCCACGAGGGGCGGCAGATGTGTTGCGACAGAAGCAGGGCCCCACGATCCAGAGCCTCCTGGGGGAAGAAGTAAGAAAAGAAGGGTCAGCAGTGGGCAGAGACAGTGAGGGGCTGGCAAGAGGGCAGAGTGCACCCTCTGGAGGAGACCAGGCTCTGCCCATTGGGCCACTCAAAGTCATGGGTAGGGAGCGCATCTTCCAGTGCCCAGGGTCTTGCTGTGAAAGTAAGTGGGGTCCAACTGAAGCCCTCTAACTCCAGGAGCTCACGCCAAGCCCCGTCCACTGACCATGTCCACGCCTCACCCGTGTGCCCCCCGACCACATCCGTGCATTACCCGTGTGCCCCTCTGACCACGTCTGTGCCCCATGGGGCCAGAAAACAGCTGCTGATGCCCCAAAGCCCAGAGAAGTTCCTTGTGGCTTCATTTTCCCTCGTCTCTAGGAGGCTGGATCCAGGCCAGTTCTCCGTGGGCAGGAGGCTGCCCTCCCACCTGCTCCTCCACAGTCCTCATTTTGGACAATTGCATTTTTAAAACTTTAAATTATTACAAGTAAGATACTCACTGTAAAGAAGACAGATGGAAAAACCCAGATAAACATAAACAGTCAAACACCCCAAACCACCCACAACGCTTGCCTTGCCCCAGTCGTGCTCCCTGACACGCGTGTGCATGTAGGTGAGCATGGTGCGTATGTGTGCAGGTCATGGATGTTCGTGTGCGTCTTTGCACTCTCTTCCGCCCCTGCTTCTTCCTTTACTGCCTAAGGCCCATGTCATGGGGACAGGAATTTTGGCATTTGACCTGGAAGCGTTTGCCCCACCTGGGCTTGGAGAGAGTTCTGGGCAGGCCCTCAAAGTTTCCACGAGCCTCCAGAGGGCCTGACCGTAGCTTAGATGCTGAGTGCATTGCACACGCAGCCAGAGCCATACACACAAGCTCCGGGCCATTGGCCCCGAGGCCGACCTCCCTCCCAGAAGGTGATGTCAACAACGCTGACTGTTGGGGCCACACACTGGACACGGGCACGATGGGGGCCACGCGCTGGACACGGGCACGAGGGGGGCGGGCCCAGATCATGGGCACGATGAGGGCCATATGCTGGACATCGGCACGATGGGGCCATATGCTGGACATGGGCACGAGGGGGGCGGGCCCAGATCATGGGCACGATGGGGGTGAGCCCAGATGGAAAGAATGCCAGGCATGGGCATGTGGCGACCCCAGCCCTGGACATGACACGCTCTCCCCACAAGGAAAGAGACGCACAGGCCTCACTGGGCGGAGTTGTCCAAGTGCCAGACACACGTGTCCCGGCAGCTGGCACTGGCTTGGCACAGACCCGGCTCCCAGGGTCTGGCTTCTACATGTGGAGCGGCGGGCACAGATGCCGGCTCTGCACAGCAGCTGTGAGGGGAGGCCTGGCTGCCGCCTTCTGGGACCTATGGCGGGGACACTTTTCCTGGAGCCTGGAAACCTTTCCAGATCCTCCCTCCTCCCGCCACACTCCTCCTCCTCAGGCCCTTCCTCCTCCCTCTGCTTTCTCCAGCAGTCCCGAGCCCCACAGGGTCCTCTCATCACTCAGCGCCAGGCCCGAGGCACCACCTGCACAATCAGAGCAGTGGCCTCTCCCCATGGCTTGTGCCAAATCAGGGCAGACACAGCATTGTTTGGGTGTGTGGGCCGAGGTCCTGTTGGCTGCGTTGTTCCCGGGGTCTCCAACCCTCCGTTTAGACCCCAGAGAGTGAGCCAGCTGGTGCCATCAGCGGGAGGGACCCAGAGTTTCTGAGAAACCCAGAGGCTGGAGGCCCGTGTCCGAGCTGCAACAGCTCCCAAGGGAGAGAACCCTGGGACATGGTGAGGCCCCACGTGAGCCAGGGAAGGCCTGGCCTCGAACAGCAGAAAACACAGAAGGGCCCGCCTAATGGAGTTCCCGCAAAGTCGCGCTGTATTCCAGCAGACGGGCCCGCCAGCCCAAGGAAGTCACACGTGCGCCCCTCTGCGCTTGGCCCTGTTGGGTTTATGCACCTCCTCCCAGATGTCCTGCGGCTGGCACAGATCTCTGGTGCGGGCATCGCCTGGCTCTGCGGGAGGGCAGAGGAGGGGTGCCGGGGAGCATGTGGCATGTCTGGGTGTAGTGGTGGCATTTTAGGAGCCAGAGTCCAGGGCCCGGGCGGGACAGATTTGGGGGTGTTTCGGGAGCAAGGTGGATTCATCCATCCACACTGCCTCACCAAAAACAGAGGGTGCATGAGGTGAGGACAAAGATGAAAATGGGGAGAAAATGGGGGGTGAGGGTGGGCCCGCAAGTAGGCAGGCCTTGAAACCATCTCACCACAGAATGTCCTCGGGGTGCCCCGGCCACGGGTCCAGGAGGAGCCACCTCCAGGGGAGGCTGGCTTTCCACAGGCCCTAGGTTCCTGGGGCTGGGAACCCAGACGACGGGACTGAGCCACTGAGGGGGACAGAATCCATTTGGTGGAGTGACATTAAGCCCTGGAAATAAAACCGGGTGGCTTTTTAAAAATAACATAAAATAACATAAAAAATACACATAACATAAAAATGACACTAAGGAGGAGAAAAACCATACAGCCATCTTGTATACAAGGGGGTCACATTCCCAGACCCCCAGGGATGCCTGAACCCCACATATCCGATGTGTTTTTGATCTGACAGCAGAGGCAGCTCCTGGAGGACTCACGGGTGCGGAGCGTCCACAGCGTGGACTCGCTGGACAAATGGAGGATCCCGTCCTGGGCGGACAGGGCGGGAGGTGTCAGAGTTCATCAAGCCATGCATAATTTAAAACTTATGAATTGTTTAGTTTTAGAATTTTCCATTTAATATTTTTGGAGCTCTGTTGACCATGGATAACTGAAACTGCAGAAAAAGGGAAACCCTAGGCCCGGCGCAGTGGCTCACGCCTGTCATCCCAGCACTGTGGGAGGCTGAGGCAGGCAGATCACCTGAGGTCAGGAGCTCGAAACCCGCCTGGCCAAGGTGGAGAAACCCTGTCTCTACTAAAAGTAAAAAAAAAAATTAGCCAGGCGTGGTGGTGCATGCCTGTGATCCCAGCTACTTGGGAGGCTGAGGCAGGAAAATCACTTGAACCTGGGAGGCCAAGATTGCACTATTGCACTCCAGCCTGGACAACAGAGCAAGACTCTGTCTCAAAAAAACAAACAAACAAAAAACCCTGGCTAAGCAGGGATGTCTGTATTTTCCTGTTTCTTTTTCAGACCTTCATGTCCTTGGAGATACTGTTGGAGCTTCCTGGCAGCGTTGACCAAGCTGCCCCTCCCTTCCTGACAACCTTGGCCTCATCGCTCACCCTCTGGGCTCATCCTGCTGTGGGGTAACCAGGAGAGCCCCAGGGGCAGGTGCCAGCCTTCAGGAGGAGCTCTGCCTCCTCTGTTCCAAAATCGGGGGAGGGTCCTTCCTACCAAGGGTGCCAGTCTTCCTTTCATCCAGGGCTCCTGGTGTCTCTGAAAATGCTGGAGATTTCAGTGAAACCCCAGAGGTGGCTCGATCCGACCTGAGGTGAGCCCTGGAGTTTGCCAGGGGTGGCTTATAGAGGCCCCCCGACAATGGAGTTCGCCAGGGGCGGCTTATAGAGGCCCCCGACAATGGAGTTCGCCAGGGGCGGCTCATAGAGGCTCCCCGACAATGGAGTTCGCCAGGGGCGGCTCATAGAGGACCCCCGACAATGGAGTTCGCCAGGGGCGGCTCATAGAGGCCCCCCGACAATGGAGTTCGCCAGGGGCGGCTCATAGAGGCCCCCCGACAATGGAGTTCGCCAGGGGCGGCTCATAGAGGCCCCCCGACAATGGAGTTCGCCAGGGGCGGCTCATAGAGGCCCCCCGACAATGGAGTTCGCCAGGGGCGGCTCATAGAGGCCCCCCGACAATGGAGTTCGCCAGGGGCGGCTCATAGAGGCCCCCCGACAATGGAGTTCGCCAGGGGCGGCTCATAGAGGCCCCCCGACAATGGAGTTCGCCAGGGGCGGCTCATAGAGGCCCCCCGACAATGGAGTTCGCCAGGGGCGGCTCATAGAGGCCCCCCGACAATGGAGTTCGCCAGGGGCGGCTCATAGAGGCCCCCCGACAATGGAGTTCGCCAGGGGCGGCTCGTAGAGGCCCCCCGACAATGGAGTTCACCGGGGCGGCTCGTAGAGGCCCCCCAATAATGGAGTTCGCCAGGGGCAGCTTACAGAGCTCCCACCCCCACAGTGGTCTTGCCAATGGCTGCGCCCTCTTTCAATTTCCAATGAGGGTCCGAGAGGTGCCGCGGTCACAGTGATGAAGGTGGGACCTGGGACCGGAGCCCAGCAACCTCCTGGACCCAGCCCTGCGAAGTGTCCTTGAGGCAGGAGCTGGGCTGGCTGCATGGGGGCCACCTACAGAGTCATTTCTGGCTGCCTTGCCCCGGGTCCGGGGCCCGACTCCATGAGTGTGGCTGACGGAGGCTCCAAGACGTCCTGCAGGGGGTGCAGACACGCCGGGGGCGCCCACCTCAGCGTCACTGAGTCCTGGGGCCTCTCTCCTCCTGGAGAACCCCAGGGAAGCCGAGCGATGCCACACAAGGGCACTGTTGAATTTTGTTACTTTTAAACGTAGTTTATTTGCAAGCATGGACGTTATTATTGGTGACAAGTGACTTGGGAATAGTAGGTGGGAGCCCCTGTGGGCTCCATCCTCTACTTCTGCTGTTCCTTGGCCGACAGGAGGCCAGCATCCCTGTGGGCCCGCCCGGGTTTCCTAGGCCTTCCTCCCTGGGTCCCCAAACCCCTGACAAGTCACTCTGGGCTCCAATCCTCAACTGCCAACTTGGAGCTTTGCTTTGGGGACTGAGTTGGCTAACAGCTCGTCGGGAGCCTGGAGACCTGAGGCCATGGGTGTCCCTCCACGGGCTGGGCTGGGAGTGGAGCCTCCTCGGGATGTCTCCTCTGCTCACAGGTAGCCCAAGCAGGCCCCAGGGCAATGGTTCACATCTGTGCTTGTGTGAGTGTGCACGTGCTCACACAATCAAATGCTCACACACAGACGTGTGCAAACACTCACACACGGATACAGCCAGACACCCATATTCCACACGTGCACACACTCACACATCCACATATGACACCAACCACATGCCCACACGCAGATATGCATGAGCATACACAGACAATGGACAGACAAGTGCGTGCACAGCCACCTGCCCACACACACACACACACACATTCACAAGCACAGTGAACACACACCATGTACGCTTGTATGCCTGTGTTCACACACCTATGTACACGAGTACACATGCTCACAATGGACAAAGCCACACACACTAACACATGCAGACACTCACATGCACTCATGCATCCGCTCACATGACGGATGTGTCACACAGTGACACATGCCACATGTACACACACACGTGCTCATATGGACACACCTACATTCACAGATGTGCTCACAGTCTACACACATGCATGCACATACACAATGTATGCACACACACGTATACACCCTCACATGGTCACACGTGCACACACGCTTATATGGACACACCCACATACATTCACAGACGTGCTCAGTGTACACACTCACATGCCTGCACATACACAATGTATGCACACACACATATACACCCTCACACGGTCACACATGTACACACACGTGCTCATATGGACACACCCACATACATTCACAGATGTGCTCAGTGTACACACTCACATGCGTGCACATACACAATGTATGCACACACACGTATACACCCTCACACGGTCACACGTGCACACACACGTGCTCATATGGACACACCCACATACATTCACAGATGTGCTCAGTGTACACACTCACATGCGTGCACATACACAATGTATGCACACACACATATACACCCTCACATGGTCACACATGTACACACACGTGCTCATATGGACACACCCACATACATTCACAGACGTGCTCAGTGTACACACTCACATGCCTGCACATACACAATGTATGCACACACACGTATACACCCTCACACGGTCACACATGCACACACACGTGCTCATATGGACACACCCACATACATTCACAGACGTGCTCAGTGTACACACTCACATGCGTGCACATACACAATGTATGCACACACACGTATACACCCTCACACGGTCACACGTGCACACACACGTGCTCATGTGGACACACCCACATACATTCACAGACGTGCTCAGTGTACACACATGCATGCACACAATGTATGCACACACACATATACACCCTCACATGGTCACACATGTGCACACACGTGTACCCATATGGACACACCCACATACATTCACAGACGTGCTCAGTGTACACACTCACATGCATTCACATACACAATGTATGCACACACACATATACACCCTCACACGGTCACACGTGCACACACACGTGCTCATAGGGACACACCCGCACACATTCACAGATGTGCTCACAGTGTACACACTCACATGCATGCACACAATGTATGTACACACATACACCCTCACACAGTCACACATGTGCACACATTAACACACCCTCGCACTCGCATGCATCAACTCAGCTCTCACCATGAGCCCACTGCAGCTGGCAGCACAAAAGGTAAAATTAATCGGCAGCTGGGAGGGTGGGTTGCAGTCACGTGGCCGTCAGCCGCAGACATTGCATTTCAATCAAGGGTGCAGAGTTGTTGGGAGGTGCCCAGGCTGGAGGCCTGTCTTTTGCTCCACTGGGCCCAGCACAACAATGAGCCCAGCAAGAGCGTCAGTGGCGAGGGCGGTGCTCTCACTGGTCTCCTTGGCCTCCTGGCTGCAGCCACACTGGGCCAGAACTTCTTTGTTCAGCAGGCACTGGTCACGCCTTCTCGACGCGGACGTGAGGTGTGTTTACACACTCGGTGACCTGGGCTGGACATAGCTAGGGCAGGTACCCGGTAGCAGGGATGAGGCCTCTTGGGCTGGCCGTGACACACTCCCCTGCAGCTCCAGCTGCCTGCCTGGGAGGAGGGGCTGGCCTGGGTCTGTGAGGGCCACCCAGCAGCACTGCAGGGCCATGGGGCTCAGAAAATGCAGAGGCATCCCCCGCCCTGCCCAGGCATAGGATTGGCTGAGGCATCCTGCCTTCAGCCTGGTCCACATGTGACAGGTCCACACGTGACAGGCCCACAGATGACAGGACCACACGACAGGCTCACATATGACAGGTCCACACGTGACTGGTGCATGTATGACAGGTCCACACGTGACAGGTCCACACGTGACAGGTCCACACGTGACAGGCCCACAGATGACAGGACCACACGACAGGTTCACATATGACAGGTCCACACGTGACTGGTGCATGTATGACAGGTCCACACGTGACAGGTCCACACGTGACAGGCCCACAGATGACAGGACCACACGACAGGCTCACATATGACAGGTCCACACGTGACTGGTGCATGCATGACAGGTCCACACGTGACAGGTCCACACGTGACAGGCCCACAGATGACAGGACCACACGACAGGTTCACACGTGACAGGTACACACTTGACTGGTGCATGCATGACAGGTCCACACATGACAGGTCCACACGTGACAGGTCCTCACGTGACAGGTCCTCACGTGACTGGTGCATGCATGAGTCGTTCATGACATGGCTCATCCATGACGTGACTGGGCCGTGTCAGTCCCAGCTCCCTATGGAATTTCGCTGACTGTGCTGGCTTCCAAGGCCGTGGCGCCTGCTCCCTGCGACATGGCTGCTGTGAGGACTCCTGCACACATACTACTCAGGAAAGGCAGCAACAGGGTGTTGTGAGCACACAGTGTCTGTCTTGGGAAGAAAAACGTAGGTTTTCTGGGAGGGAAATAGGTAGGTGTAGTTGTTTCCCGCATGGGCCGTGACCAAGTGCCACAAGTGGGTGTGGAAATGGTGCTGCCGTTCTCCACAGCAGCAACTCTCATGCCCGCTGGCGTCCTGCAACTCGATTCAGTCCCGTCACCACCCGTGTGAAAGATCTCAGCGTGTCACACCCTCTCTAAATAGAAGCTGGAGGCCACGAAGGAGGGGTCCGCACACGTGGGGAGCGCCTGTGAGAAGAACCATGTGAAGGCCAGGTGTGGCGGCTCACGCCTGTTATCCCAGCACTTCGGGAGGCTTAGGCAAGTGGATTGCTTGAGCCCAGGAGTTTGAGACCAGCCTGGGTTGGTCCAGGTCGAGACCCCGTCCCTATAAAAAAATTTAAAAATTAGCTGGGCGTGGTGGTGCCCACCTGCAGTCCCAGCTACTCAGAAGGCTAAGGTGGGAGGATTGCTTAAGCCCAGGAGGCAAAGGCTGCAGTGAGCTGAGATCCTTCCACTGCACTGAAGCCGGGGTGACAGAGTGAGACTCTGTATCAAAAAAAAAAAAAAAAAAAGGAGATTCCTCGGGGCCACCGCACTCCAGGTAAGTGCCCTGCACAAAGGCAGCTGCCTGATACCTTGACAGCCAGGGAAGGCCACTCCCGATGCGCCTGGCCGTGCAGGACCCGGCTCTGCTGTGCCTCTAAGCCAGCCTGCGCCAGCGTTCTCCTGCACCTCACCTCCTGCTTTGGGAAGCCCAGAAGGACACCCATCGGAAGCCACCACAGTCAGGCTTGGTGCGGGGCAGAGGCTGCGGTGAGGGTCACGACTTCAGCTGACTGGGGGGGCCACACAGAGCCTTGGGCTCTGTGCTTCACCCGCTTTTCTTACTCGTCCTCCCAGCAGCCCTGCGTGCTCAGAAGCCTCAGGGCCTCCACTTCCAGGAGAGGAAATGGGTGCCAGGTTGCCCGGCCCAGGCTCCCGGTGTGACAGACGTCACTTATCATCTGTGATAGTGACAGGGACCACTCTCACCCACCAGCACCCACCCCTGGGCCAAGCACCCAGTCACTTGCAGGTGCAGCTCTCCTGGGTGCCCAGTGATATGGTGGGGAAACAGATTCAGGGAGATTTGCGGCCTCGGGGGTGCCCCAGCAGGTGGCCAGGAGGTTGGTGGGTGGAGGGGAGCTGTGTCCGGTCAGGGACTGGGCCACCTGCCATCGGTGTAGGGACAGGGGCCACTCCTCCCTCTCCCTGGCTCCCCATGAAACTGGTCCCTGGGAACACCTCTGATCCTTGTGTTTTTATTTGAATGCTCCCCAGAGCACATTTGTCTCGAGTACCAGGAGCATCTGGATTCAATCAAAACGACAGCTGGGCAGTCTGGCCCCGGCCATTCCAGAGTGGGCGTGGAGGCAGCCAGTCTGCTGCAGCACAGCCATCCTTGTACCCCCTTCCCAGGTCCTGCTGGGCCCTTGGTGCCTCGGTGTCCCTTCCTACACGGCTCCCCACTGTCCCCGAGGAGCCAGCCAGCCCCCAGCACCTCCTGTCCTTGTAGACCACAGAGTACGAGGAAAGAAACGCGTAGAGACAGCTCAGGCCAGCAACAGTTGAGACTGATGGTGCCTGAGTGGGAGAGAGAACAATAAACCCGGAACTGAGGTCTTTTCCAAGACAGCACTGGGCTTACGGATTTACACAACATGACCCCATTCAACTCCAGAAGCCCATAAAGAGGGGCCCTGACTTCCCTGCTTTACAGCTGAGGAAAGTGGAATGGGCAGGTCAGGGTGTGGTGACCCCAGCTGGGAGCCCTTTCCCCTGCCGGCCCAGGAGGTAGGAAGGGAGCGGAGCCAGGAACACCGCAGCAGAGCCCAGGACACCCGTGGGGTCCAGGGTCGGGAAAGGAACCGGGAGGGGGCGGCAGAGGTGCGGAGGGGAGAGGGGTGTTGAGGCCTGGGCTCACTTGCTCTGTGATCTCCAGGAAGGCCCCGGCCTCACTGAAGCTGAGTTTACTCATCTGTAAAATGGGATGAATGTTGGCACCAACCGCACAGGGCAGGAGGATCAAATGAGAAGGTCGGGAGAGACGCAGGCCCCGCGCAGCCCACGCCGTGTCTGTCTTTCCTCTGTCCCTCGCAGAGGCTGGGTTGGCCGACTGGAGAAGAGAAGCTGGGGAGAGCAGCCGGACCCAGTGCTCAGCCGGCTGACCTGACCTCCAGGAGCATTTCCCGGAGGATACAGGCGACCTCGCTCCTGTTCCATCCGTGGGGACGAGTAAGCAACGTGGTGGTGGCTCTGCCCAGAGTGAGCGCTGGCCGGGAAGCCTGCACCCTGAGGCTGGTTCCCGATGGTTCTGCCTTCCCCAAAGCGGCCGTTCCTACCAGGCCGGTTCCCCTGCGGAAGCTCCCAGTGGACACCCGAAGCCTCTGCCACACCCCTCAGTCACAGCCCCCAAGACCGTGTAGGTTTGCCTGTGAGCTGGGCGGGTGCCCCAGGAGGGCAAACCTGGACTCCAGCGGCAGAGGAGAAGAGACGTGGTGTCAGGGGGGCAACCAGTGGAGCCACAGCAGGCAGGCAGATGTTATCCAGAAAAGCAAACCCAGGCAGAGTGGTGGGCAGCATAGCTCAAATCCAGGCTTTTCACCCCAAGTCCAGAATGTTCTGCTTTGAGGCAGAGGGAGCAGGCGAGGCAAGGGTGCTGGTGGGGGCGAGGGTGGCGTTGGGGGGTTGAGGACGGCGGCGGGGGGGTGAGGGCGGCGGCGGAGGGTTGAGGGCGGCAGCGAGGGGGTGAGGGCAGCGGCGGGGGGGTGAGGGCGGCGGCGGAGGGGTGAGGGTAGCGGTGGAGGGTTGAGGGCGGTGGCGGTGGGGGTGAGGGCGGTGGGGGTGGTGAGGGCGGTGGTCGGGGGTGAGGGCGACAGTTGGGGCTGAGGGCGGCAGCGGGGGGGGTGAGGGTGCTGGTGGAGGGCAAGGACGGCGGTGGGGGGTAAGGGGGGTGGGGGTGAGGGCCGTGCCCCTTGCTGCACCGAGGGACCCTGGCACACCTTGGAGGGATCCCCCTCCCACCAGCCAGCAGCACCCCTAGGGTGCCCGGCTGTCCCTGCTTGAGTCCTGTAGACTCTGGCCCATCAGGGGCCACATGTGGCTCTGCTCAGCCTGGGGGACGAGCTCATGGTAGACAGGGAGGGGTACGGGCAAAGATGCCCCCAAACTGCCCGCATGGGGAGAGAGCCTAGCTGGTGGGTGGGATGTGTGGCTGGAAGATGTAGGCTGCAGGCAGGCCCCACTGGTGCAGCTGGAGTTCAGGCTCCCCAGAGCCAGATTCCAGTTGTTGAGTCTCCCCCTGAGACCTTGCTCCATTCCCAGGCAGACCCTCCCACCCTGGCCCACTTATAGACGCCCCTCAAGGTACAGCTTAAATCTCGCCTCCTGCCTCAGACAGCTCGGGCTGCTATAAGAAAGGACCACAGGCTTGAGGGCTTATACACAGCAGACCTCTCTATCTCACAGTTCTGGAGGCTGGAGTCCAAGGTCAAGGTGCTGGCATGGTTAGGTTCTGGTGAGGGCCCGTTTCCAAGCTGCAGATGGCCAGCTTCTCACTGTGTCCTCGCATGACGAAAAGAGGGCTGGTAGCTCTCTCGGCTCCCTTTCATGAGGGGAGCGGTCTCATTCGCGAGGGTCCACCCTCATGACTTAATCACCCACCAAAGGCCCCACCTAATACCATCACTCTGGGGATAAGGATTTCAATATATGAATTTGGGGAGGACAGAAACATTCAGTCCACTGCACCTCCTGCATAATTCCAACTCCTCCCAGTGGGGGTGCACCCTGTGCTCTGAACTCAGCCTCTTCCCCCAATTTCATGAGATACTTTGTGAAGCAGCATGGCATCATGGAGCAGGACAGTGCAGCAGCTATGGACGTGGGCTCTGGACATGGGCTCCAACCGGAATGTGTAGCCCCGAGTCCCTGCTCTGCCACTTACTGACTGTGTGGTCTTAAGCAAGTTACTTTCTCTCTGCTTCACTGTCCTCACTCGCAAAATGGACACAGTCATTGGCTTATTGTGAGAATTAAATGAGTTAATATGTATAAACTGTCAAGAACAATGCCACCACAATCATCATCATCACCATCATCACCATCATCATCACCATCATCACCATCATCATCACCACCACCATCATCACCATCACCACCATCATCACCATCATCATTGCCATCATCATCACCACCACCACCATCACCACCACCATCACCACCACCACCATCATCACCATCACCACTATAATCATTGCTATCATCATCAACACTGCCATCAACATCACACCATCATCACTATCATCATTGCCATCATTATAATCACCACCATCATCATCACCATCACACTATCATCATCACCACTGTCATCTTCACCATCATCACCGCTGTCATCATAACCACCATGATCAGCACCATCACCATCCTCACCATCACCATCATCACCATCATCACCATCACCACCATTGTCATCATAACCACCATCATCACTATCATTGCCATCATTATAATCCCCACCAACATCACCATCACACCATCATCATCACCACTGTCATCATCACCATCATCACTATCATCCTCACCATCACCATCATCACCACCATCATCACCATCATCACCATCATCATCACCATCAACACCATCACGACCATCACCACCATCATCATCACCATCATCACATCTCATCACCATCATCACCATCATCATCACCATCATCACCATCATCACCATCACCACCATTGTCATCATAACCACCATCATCACTATCATTGCCATCATTATAATCCCCACCAACATCACCATCACACCATCATCATCACCACTGTCATCATCACCATCATCACTATCATCCTCACCATCACCATCATCACCACCATCATCACCATCATCACCATCATCATCACCATCAACACCATCACGACCATCACCACCATCATCATCACCATCATCACCATCTCATCACCATCATCACCATCATCATCACCATCATCACCATCACCACCATCAACACCATCACGACCATCATCGTCGCCACCACCATCATCATCACCATCATCATCACCATCACTACCATCATCATCACCATCATCACCACCATCATCATCACCATCACCACACCATCATCACCACCACCATCATCACCACCATCATCGTCATCACCATCATCATCGTCATCACCACCATCATCATCACCACCACCATCATCGTCACCATCATCATCATCGTCATCACCACCATCATCATCACCACTATCATCACCACCACCATCACCATCATCACCATCCAGGTTGAATTTCCAGCTCCTTCTCTACTAGCTGCATGGCTTCAGGGGGGCTACTAAACCTTTCAGTACCTCGGTCTCCTCTGTGAGTGGAGGTAACAATGCTTCCACTCCCAGGTACCTCTGAGGATGAACGTGGCTAACCTGTGTCCCTGATACGACAGTGCATGTGGGTAGTCACTTCCTTGCACCAAGAACATGCGCAGAGTATCACCTCATTTAGTCTTCTCAAGGACCTGGGGGGTGGAAGTATTGCTATCCCTATTTTACAGATGGAGAAACAGGCTTGGGTAATGCAGGATTCTGCCAAGGCCTCAGAGAGGTCTGGAGGAGCTTGGAGAATGCCCAGAACCACCTGTGGCTGGACTCTGTCCCTTCCTCTCTTCTTGTCGGACCCACCCCCTCCATCAGCAATTTTCACTTCCAAGCACGCAGCAGAGCCCTTGGGGAGCTGCAGCAATGCTGATGGGATGGGTCTGGCTGGAGCTTGGCTCCAGAACCTCCCCCGGCTTCCCAGGGCCGCTGAGCGAGCTGAGTTGAGACAGAGGCCACCGACCCCTCTCAGAGCCTCCTGCAGTGCCTGGCACTGGGGAACTGTCATGACTAGCTAGAGCCTGGGCCAGTGGTTCCTGTGTGGGAAGGGGTCCTGACAGTACAGCAGGGGAAAGGGGGTAAGGGCTGCAGTGGGTCCTGCTGAAGTCCAGCCTCCAGCCCTGGGGAGACGGTGGCTCCCTCAGGAGCCCCCGGGCAGGCAGATTAGGGGCAGGGCTGCTGGCACCGGGCCCAGCTGCTCTGGGCAATATGTTTTGCAAGCAAGAGTCCGGGAGCAGGACACATGAGCTGGTGCACGGACGTGACGTGACGCACACCAGGATGGGTATCCTGGGCAGCTGGGGTTGCAGGGTGTGGCACTGCTGTGGTGTCACAGGTGTGGCCCAGCCAGACCCCCAGGGATCCCCCCAGGGAAGATGTGGCTTGCAGGGACCACATCTGGACCCGGCTCTGCCTCTCCCTGCAAGCCACGCATGCTCCCTGGGGGGATCCCTCCCCCACATCTTGTTTTAGCCACAACACTCACCGGGTGACCTCCCTGCAAAAAACTAGAAAAAATTCTCAGTGAATGAGCCTCCCCGGGCCACTCTTTCTCCATGTCCTCACTGGCTGTGTTACCTCCACTCTACAGAAGGGGACACTGAGGCTCAGAAAGGTCCAGCAGCTTGCCCAGGGCCACACAGCAAGCCCGCATCAGGACAGGGCCAGCCTCTGCTCCTCGTGTGTCTGTCCAGAACTCGGGTAGCCACATAACATGGCTCTGCAAATGTTTCTGGAAAGTGGCGATGAGGCAGCAGGTCTGTGTCCACACTGCATGTAGTGGGAGGAGAAGGGCCACAGGTCTTGGGGCCAGGCTGGGCTGTACCCGCTCCTGAGTTTGACCCCACCATGGCCTCCCCACCGCCTCCCCTCCCAGATTCACGGTGAATTCCACAA
The DNA here is from genome assembly GCF_028858775.2 of Pan troglodytes. Taxonomy (NCBI): domain Eukaryota; kingdom Metazoa; phylum Chordata; class Mammalia; order Primates; family Hominidae; genus Pan; species Pan troglodytes. The sequence goes on along the minus strand of NC_072416.2, from coordinate 87,262,978 downwards.
ACATTTCCTGCTCACCTGAGTGACAAGCACCTCGAGAGAAAACGACACAGGGGCTTAGATGGGCAGGGACAGCAATCCACAGTCGCCCGCAGACACAGAAGCCGGGTGAGAGGGGCTCCTTGAAAGGCAGGTCTGGAGAGGCAATTCCGGAGGACCTTCCAGCTGACGGGGAAGCCCCAGCCTGTCTGGTGACGGCTCACAACCCATCCAGCCAAGGTCGGGGGACCAGGCGGGACACAGCTCACAGCCCGTCCAGCCAGGATCAGAGGGACCAAGAGGGACACGGCTCACAGCCCATCCAGACAGGGTCGGGGGACCAGGCGGGACATGGCTCACAGCCCGTCCAGCCAGGATCAGAGGGACCAGGAGGGACATGGCTCACAGCCCGTCCAGACAGGTTCGGGGGACCAGGAGGGACACGGCTCACAGCCCGTCCAGCCAGGGTCGGGGGACCAGGAGGGACACGGCTCACAGCCCGTCCAGCCAGGTTCGGGGGACCAGGAGGGACACGGCTCACAGCCCGTCCAGACACGGTCGGGGGACCAGGAGGGACACGGCTCACAGCCCGTCCAGCTAGGATCAGAGGGACCAGGAGCGACATGGCTCACAGCCCGTCCAGCTAGGATCAGAGGGACCAGGAGCGACATGGCTCACAGCCCGTCCAGCTAGGATCAGAGGGACCAGGAGCGACATGGCTCACAGCCCGTCCAGCTAGGATCAGAGGGACCAGGAGCGACATGGCTCACAGCCCGTCCAGCCAGGATCGGGGGGACCAGGAGGGACACGGATCACAGCCCTTCCAGCCAGGATCAGAGGGACCAGGAGGGACACGGCTCACAGCCCATCCAGCTAGGATCAGAGGGACCAGGAGCGACATGGCTCACAGCCCGTCCAGCTAGGATCAGAGGGACCAGGAGCGACATGGCTCACAGCCCGTCCAGCCAGGATCGGGGGGACCAGGAGGGACACGGATCACAGCCCTTCCAGCCAGGATCAGAGGGACCAGGAGGGACATGGCTCACAGCCCATCCAGCCAGGATCAGAGGGACCAGGAGGGCCCACCCCACGCTGAATGTGGGCTGACTGGAGCACTCTGAGAGGACGGGGTGGGGGCTGCTGCTTTGCACCGGTGTCCAGAGGGCCTGCCTGGCTGCTCAGTCAGGACACCATGGTGCTTAGCCCCTCAGCTGCATCGGGGCCGAGGCTGCAACTCCCCTTCCCGATGTGCATTTCATTCACACATCGCCAGCCCTGGGAGAAGTCCCGAGAGAAACAGTGTTCCGTGTCGGGCGGTTCGGGGAACACCAAACGCTGTAACCTCCCCTCCCGCCCCCTTGAGGGGTCTGTCACGTGTGTGGACGAGTCCCATGGACGGAAACCCGTCACTGCGTTTGACCCAGATTCCTGGACGTGTCTGACTTGAGCCCTTTGTGTAGACCACAGACCGAGGCAGTGGAGGCCGCCAGGCTCTTGGCTCCAGGGCCCCCCTCACTCCGTCCCCCTCTTGCCTCCACTGTGACCCCTCTGGACCCGGCTCTCCCTCTCCCTGCAGGCCACGCATGCTCATCACCCTCCCAGAACTGCTCACCACCCTCCTGAAACTGTGTGCCGAGGCCCCTGCTGAGCCAATGCTCTGCCGCCGCCGCCATCCTGAAATGCTTAATACTTCTTAAAGAAGGGCCCACATTCTCATTGTCTTCGTCTTTTTTGTTCTGTTTTGTTTGTTTGAGACAGGATCTCACTGTGTCACTCAGGCTGGAGTGCAATGGCATGATCTTGGCTCACTGCAACCTCCGACCCCCAGGCTCAAGCGATTCTCCCACCTCAGCCTCCCGAGTAGCTGGGATTACAGACACTCCACCATGCCTGGCTATTTTTTTGTATTTTTAGTAGAGACGGGGTTTCACTATGTTGCCCAGGCTGGTATTGAACTCCCGACCTCGTGATCCTCTCACCTCGGCCTTCCGAGGTGTTGGGATGACAGACGCTCCACCATGTGCCCACACGTTTTCATTTTCTATGGACCCTGGAGATGACATAGCTGACTCTGCCTCTGTGCCTCGGTTTCCTGTCCTGAAAAGGGGAGGGGTTAGTAAAAAGGACAGCTGCCTCTCAGGGTGCTGAGTGAAGACTCGCGGAGTGCTGAGAACAGGGGCCCTGGCCACCAGACCCTACCCACGGCAGCCATGCCAAGAGGCCTCAGGGGAACCTGGAAGCCCAGGTGGAAACCCATCCCTTGGGCACCAAACGCTCCCTCTGATTGGCCACAGAATCAACACTCCCTCTGATTGGCCACAGAATCAACGCTCCCTCTGATTGGCCACAGAATCAACGCTCCCTCTGATTGGCCGCAGAATCAATGCTCCCTCTGATTGGCTGCAGAATCACTTCCTCCCTGTGGGCTGGCAGCCTGGGGGCAGGGTGGGGGTATCTCCCGCACCCCTAAGGGTGTAGCCCATCTGTCCTCTGCTGTGGACGCTCAGCGCCCACCCCAGGTGCCTGGACACCACCACCACCCTGGACACGGCTGCCTGGAAGAAGACGGGTTCCCACACCACCCTTGAGAAATTTGCCTGGTGGGCCCACCCGGCCCTTACCTGCCACGCCCGGCACAGACCAAGCAATTTCACTTCCCAGTCCCCTGGGTGGGTGGCAGCAGGCAGGGTGGGTGGAATGTTCCAACGCCCAACACACTGCACACTTCCGTTCGGGGCAGCTGGGCAGGGTGGCCTCTGGGAGCCTGAACCCCTCAGAGTCCAAGGAGCCCAGAGAGGGCCCAGCTTCCGGCATCGGGGGACGGCTGGGGACAGCGCCTCTGCTGTCACGGCCTGGAGTGCCGCTGAGCCCCAAGGGCAGATCCCGAGTGGAGGACACTGCACAGCCCTTCTGAGCCTCCTCTCCACATGCTGTGGGTGGTGGGCTGGGCCCCGGGAGCTCTAAGCCAGGCCCTGGTCTGTGACACCCTCCTCGGGCCACCAGACAGAGCAGGGTTGATTTGCAGAGCAAGCAAAGCCTCAGAATGTGCCTTCCAGGCCATGGTGGGTAGCAAGAGGCAGGACTCTTCTAGAAGTAGGGGTCTGGCCTGAGGCTACATCCTTCGCAGGACGGTGCTGGTGGCCCAGGGCTCTCCCTGCAAATCCCTGCAGCCCCAGGTCTCCCTGCCGTGCTGGAAGGAGGGCCGCTTAGGACTGAGGGAAAACCCTCCTGTGGGTGGGAGGCCGGGGTCCTAGGAGGTTGGCCTTGGATCTGCAGGGCCTGCTCTGCGGGACCCGGAGAAGCCACTTGGAGAGGGAGCTCTGGAGCCACAGGGTCACGACTGTGTGTTGCTCAGATCTGAAGGTTTGTGAAGCCTAGAGGTCGGGTGACGGGCCAGGCTCACGGGACGCCCTTGCTTCACGAACATCTCTCCCTGAACCACCACGAGGCCTGGTCAAAGGGAGTTCACTCTTGGTGGAGAGAAAGGAGACATGTCTCACACGCCTGACGGGGAAAGAACAGGAGCGAGCAGCTGTTCCCGCCAGGCCGATGAGGAGACTGAGGTTCAGAGAGGAACCCAGGCAGCCGGTGGGCAGCAGTCTGGGGCCCCAGCGCTGTGATGCTCCCCTGCCCAGGTCCTGGTTAGGAGCCTAGTCTAACGGGACTCGCTGATAGCTGAGAGGCCATGCCATCCCACAGGGCACCCTGAACACCAGCTGTTGGCCATTCCCCTCCCCCTCCCCTCCCCTGCAGGAAGCAACGTACAGAACCAAGCCAGGGCTGATCTTGTGGGGCTCGGGACTGTGTGGAGCCAAGAACACGGCCGAGGCTCCCCGGCTCCCGCAGCCCAGAGGCAAGACCCAGGCTGAGGCCCGGGGAGGCTCCTCTGTGCCCCTCCCCACAGGTCACTCCCGGAGCCACCCATGCCCCTGGGTCAGAGTCAGGGCTCTTGGACAGCCTCTTTTCCTGGAAGCCATGAGTGCTTCTGGGTTACGTGGCCCAGCCAGCCCAGTGGGTGACCAGGGTGGGGATGGTCACGCGCTCAGCAGAAGGCTAGCCCACGTTTCCGGGGCCCCCAGCGGCTGGGAAACTCCCAGGGGCCGGGCCCTCCCCACCCAGTCTCCCTTCCTCCTTCTCTGGACTGGCCTGGCTGGACCACACCTGGGGCCGTGGCCACCTGTGCCCCCTTTTCTCAGCCTGTTCTTCTTTGGGCCTCCTGGGACACTCGAGCACCCCATGACAAGTCAGGGCCAGCAGACTCCGCCTGCAAAGAGGGCCCCCAGTGCAGAAGCCCTTGGAGACGTCAGCCCTTACGGTGCAGAGGGGAGATGGAGCCACCGTGCAAAGGATGCTCCAGCTTCACAGCCAGGGTTGGGTCTCGGCAGCTGTGAGGCTGGATAAGGCCGAGTGCACCAGGCCCTTGGGCAGCCCAGTGGGCAGAGCCCAGAAGAGGGGGGCGCACAGCCTGGCCTAAGGAGCAGGGTGGGGACCCAGAACCAGGCAGACACCCTCAAGCCTCCTCATGCCCCCTTGGCCTTCCCTTACTTGTCTGGGGCTCCCTTCCTGCAATCAAAGAGCCCCTGACACCTCCAGCCCTTGGGCCAGGGGACCTGGACCCCACCCCCATGTGTCCCTAGAAGCTAAAGGGACCCTGTGGAAGGGGGCTGGACTTAGGCTTCTTGCCCCCCAGGTAGGCATCAGGGAAGCAGGGCAGGTCAACGGCTGCTCAGAAGCCTGGCAGGGTTTGCAGGGCGTGGGCTGCCCCAAGCTCATCTGCACAGAGCGCTGACTTCCGGCCCCAGGACCAGAGCAGGAGACATGGCCGGGGAAGAAGAGCGAGGGTAGAAAGTGAAGTGCCGGGGGGGACGGGGGTGCTGGCCCAGGAGTCATGTGTGCTGGCCTGGGAGGGTAGAGAGCTGGGTGCCGGCGGTGGGGGCAGGTGGGGGTGCTGGCCCAGGAGGCAGTGCGCTGGCCTGGGAGGGTAGAGAGCGGGGTGCTAGCGGTGGGGGCAGGTGGGGGTGGCCCAGGAGGCATGTGTGCCAGCCTGGGGCCCAGGGGGTGTGGGACTGTCCCTCCAAGCCAGGGGTCCTGGCTTTGTCCTTGAATCAACTCATGCTGTCAGGAGCAGCCAGGCCGCAGGGTCAAAGGTGACCACAGGCTCCAGCAGCTTTCCTGGGCCCAGAATCCCCGGTCCAGGATGGGCCTGGAGCGTGACCACCACCATAAGCCCCCAGACACACTCATCCAGCCACCCTTGAGGGCGGGGCCCGGGTAGAGAGGGGCTCCCCATTTCCCTTTGGGCCCTGTGTTTCTATGGGGGCACCCAAAACCCAGCTTTTTTTGGCTTCTCTGCAGGCCTCGGTGCATACCTTCAGCAGCCCCTCAAGCCCTCCCGCCCTGTCCTCTCCCCAGCTCCCACTGACCTCACTCCCTCCCCTGCCCCTGCAGCCCTCCTGCCGCCATGGCCGCCCCACTCCGTCACCCTCCTCTTGTCAGATCCCATCCTCGTCCACAGCCCGTCCTTCCCACCGTCTGTGCTCTGGGCTCTGGGACCCTGCTTGGTCCCCACCATGCCCCTTAATTGTGGGGTGTCTCAAACACTCCTGTGATTCTCACAGCCTTTTTGAGGCTGGGTGGTCCCAGACCCCCACGACCACCAGGAGACCCTGCAGCTCCTCAACCTCCCCTTGTCTGTGGGTCTCCATCAGCTTTGGGTCCTTGGGCCAGGTTGCCTCATTCCCATCACCCCGCCAAGCCTGGGCCCCGGGCTTCACCCCTCACCCCTGCCCTACCTCGCTCCAGGCTGGACACAGCCATGCCCTCATGGGCTCCCCCTGCTCTGCTGATCCTGCTGTCTCCATGGCGATGGAAGCTTTGGAGAGCTGGGGCTGAGCCCCTGGAGGCCTAAGCTGGAGTTGGTGCACAGTCCCTCCCGGAAAACTGCAAGTTTCCCACTTCTTGTGGGGGAGCAGCAGGGCCCCTGTGTGGGCACGGGTGAGGGGTTCCCACTCCTCGTGGGGGAGCAGCAGGGGTGAGGGGTTCCCACTCCTTGTGGGGGAGCAGCAGGGGTGAGGGGTGCAGGGACGGGGCCACCTTTGCAAGGAATCTCCCCACCCACCCTGGGGCTTCACGCTCCTCACCGTGGGGGTGGAGGCTGGAGGTCAGCATTTCCCCCAGTGCCCAGCATCCCTTCGCCCTTTCGGTAACCAGACCTTGAAAATCACTACGAAACTTCCTGGGTGCAGGTGGCCTCAGCTGTTAGCCCAGGGCCCTGGCAGGAGGCTGCTGGCCCGTCTGGCCAGGTGTTGGCCACTGGCCCGTGGAAGCCAGGGATTGGTTAGGGGAGCTGCTCCCAGCTGCTATTTTACTTCTTCATAGTTTTCTATCATAAGGTATTTTTCTCCTCTTAAAACTTCTCCCCAGGTGGCTCCTGTACTTCCTCTGGGGGCATGAGGTGAAGACAGGGCCAGTGCCCCTGGGGCAGCTGAGACCAGGGCGGGGAAGACCATAAATCAGGCAGGAGCCAGTGCCCGGTGCCCCAAGGTGAGCACATGGAGGGACGGTGACTGCTGGTCCTGGGAGTGAGCACAGAGCCCACGGGAAAGCGAGGAGCTCAGTAGGAAAGTGAGGAGCCCACCAGGAAAGCGCGGAGCCCACGGGAAAGTGAGGAGCCCACGGGAAAGCGAGGAGCCCACGGGAAAGCACGGAGCCCACGGGAAAGCGAGGAGCCCACGGGAAAGCACGGAGCCCACGGGAAAGGGAAGAGCCCACGGGAAAGGGCGGAGCCCACGGGAAAGCACGGAGCCCACGGGAAAGCGAGGAGCCCACGGGAGAGCGCGGAGCCCATGGGAAATCAGGGCTGCACTGCACACCAGTTCAGATGCTTCCAGTGTCTGCTGGGCACCCGGTCCGTCCCAGAAGAAGGTGGGCGCTCAGGGGCACCCTCAGCAACGTGCTGTGTCCGCACCTGGGGTCTGCTTCTGAAGGAGGAGGGGGATTTGCAGGAGGAGGGGAGAAGCCGAGGAAGAAGGAAAGACCCCAGGGCCAGTTGCGGGGCCGCCCAGCTGGGCTGCTGCTGGGCAGGGGGACATGTGCGGACAAATGTGGATCTTGGATTTCATCCTGTAGATTCAACCTGCACTGACCAGGCCTGTGTCTGCCTGAGAATCAGCCTGGGGTTCCTTCAACGCACGCATACAGAGTCCTAAAAGGCCGTGGGAAGCAGCCTGAACCTTTCCTTAAATCGCAGAAGGGAGCGAGGGAAGAATCCACATGGCGGACAGGCTGAGATCCCAAATCCCAGTAATCACTATGACGTGGTTAAGAAATAAGGTGCAAGTCCCACCAACAATTCCAAAAGGAAACTTCATATGCAAACCAAAATCACATCAATCAGCTGAGTCTTCATTTTCTTCACGTGCCAACAAAAATAAGTATCCCTGGGAGGACAGTGACGGGAGGCAGAGGCAGGCTAAGTCCTCACACACGGGGAGATGGTTCCTCACACACGTGATCAGAGAAAAATACGGCAAGTACCAGAAAATTAAAACAGGATGAATATCTCTCTAGCAACTAGCAAAAACTGGAGTGAAATGTACCTGCCAAGGGTGAGAAAACAGCAAACACACAGAGCAGCACCAAGAAATCGTCGCCCTGAGATGACGGGAGCAGACGTATGACTGGCAATGGCAAGAGCAAAACACATGAGCGGATTTTCCCCTCGCAGCCTCAGATCTGCTTTCTGTCCCTGTGGGTTTGCCTCCTCTGGGTACGTTCTGAGTTAATTTTTGTATAAGTTATGAGACTTAGGTCAAAGTTCCTTTTTTTTTTTTTTTTTTTTTTTGCCTGTAGATGTCTGATTCTTCCAGCACCATTTGTTGAAAAGCTACTCTTCTTCCAATGAATTGTTTTTATACCTTTGTCAAAAATCAGGTGGGCCTATTTGTGTGGGTCAGTTTCTGGGTTTTCTGTTGTTCTGTTCCGTTGGTTCGAGAGTCTACCCTGATGCACACACGTCACTTTCTCAACATTGTCACGATGGATGAGGCTTTAATATCCACGCCAGCTAGAGTGACGCCTCCACTTTTTTCTCCCTTGTTTCAGGATTGGTTTTGTTTGTTTGTTTGTTTGAGACGGAGTCCCGCTCTGTTGCCCAGGCTGGAGTGCAGTGGCATGATCTTGGCTCACTAGAATCTCTGCCTCCCAGGTTCAAGTGATTCTCCTGCCTCGGCCTCCCGAGTAGCTGGGATAACAGGCACAACCACCATGCCCAGCTAATTTTTGTATTTTTAGTAGAGATGGGGTTTCACTATGTTGGCCAGGCTGGTCTCAATCTCCTGATCTCATGATCCACCCACCTCGGCCTCCCAAAATGCTGGGATTACTAGCGTGAGCCACCGAGCCTGGCCTACTTTTTGTATTTTTTAGTAGGAACGGGGTTTCGCCATGTTGGCCAGGCTGGTCTTGAACCCCTGACTTCAGGTGATCCACCCACCTTGGCCTCCCACAGTGCTAGGATTACAGGCATGAGCCACCGCACCTGGCCAAGATTTTTTTTTTTTTTTTCCGAGACGGAGTCTTGCTCTGTTGCCCAGGCTGGAGTGCAGTGGTGCGATCTCGGCTCACTGCAACCTCCGCCTCCTGGGTTCAAGCGATTCTCCTACTGCACCCTCCACAGTAGCTGGGACTACAGGCACCTGCCACCACACCCGACTAATTTTTGTATTCTTAGTAGAGACGGGGTTTCACCATGTTGGCCAGGATGGTCTCGATCTCCTGACCTCGTGATCCGCCCGCCTCAGCCTCCTAAAGTGCTGGGATTACAGGCATGAGCCACTGCGCCTGGTGATTGTTTTAAGTATTCCAGGTCCTTCGCCTTTCCTTATAAATTTTATTTTATTTATTTTCTTTTATCTTCTCAATCCCAATGGTTAACCCCAAGCTCACAACCACTCTGCTCTTAGCTCCTAAGGGGGATTGACATTTTTAGATTCCACACATTTGTGAGATGGGTAGTGTGTGTCTTTCCACACCCAGCTGATTCTACTTAGTGTGACGTTCTCCAGGCTCGCCCACGGTGTTGCTCCTTTTTGAGGGCTGCATAGTACTCCACCGTGGGTGTGCCACACTTTCTTCATCCATCCACTGATGGGCAGAAGGTCAAGGGTGGGGCCTGTCTCCACCATCCTGCCACCACCCCAATGGCACCCCCCACCGCCCCGCCGCCGGCCACTCTCCCACGGTCTTCCTGCTGTGGAGGCTGAGCTGCCCAGGGAGGCTGAGGCTGGAGGCAAAGTTTGGCCATCTTTGCCAGGGTTCAGGGACACAGCTGGGGCCCCTCTTGCTGCTTCCTGGGCTCCTGCCTCAGCCTCCGGGTCTCGTCTCAGGCTGGAAGAGCCTGCAGAGGCTTCTGAACCGATGCTCCTGGATGACCTGTGGGCCAGGAGGGACCCGGGAGGCCCACGAGCTGTGGAAGAAGAGAGCTCCAGAGGGTCAAGGGGTGTGCCCTATGTGCCCGCCCTTGGGGCCCAGACCCCTCTGCCCGTGGCAGGAACCCAGCCTTCCTTCTGACCCTGCAGCCCCAGGCTTGGAGCCCAACCATCCCGTGACACAGACAGCCCCTGGGGGCCTGGGTCCCAGGGGCAGGGAGGGGCTACCCCCATCGGTGCACAGCCCTGACAGTCCAGGTCATCTCTGGGGTGACGCCAGACACGACAGCCTTTTCCTACCCCTCAAGTCAGGCCAGCCCAGCCCTGGCACCTCCCTGGCAGTGGTTAGCCAGGGTTAAAGTTAACTGGGCGCTCCCGTCACCCCCGCCTGGCCGTGGGGACCCTCCTGCTGCCTGCACCGAGTGGCTCGCTGGTTAACTGCAGACGAAACCAGCGGCTCTCAATCCCTCAGTGTTTCCTCACAGCAGCGTCTGCGCTGTTGAGGGTAATTGTGGTGTGAGCACCTCTGCTGTGTGTGGAACTGGAAGCAGCTCGCGCTTGGTGGCAGCTTGGGTTGTCGGTGGCCACTGAGCCCAGGCGTGAGGCTCCAGGCCCTGGTGGAGGAGACAGGCAGGAAGGGCTGGTGGGGCAGGAGGGCCCGGTACAGACTGCACCATCTCAGACTGGCCTGGGCTCCCTCTAAGGAGGCTCCCAGAGGCCCAGGCCCTGCAGCTGTCCAGGAGGAGGCGGTGGGAGGAGGCGTCCCAGGGTAGAAGGAGCTCGGCCCCTCCCCTACTCTCTCATCCTGACTCCGCAGGGCCCTGCTGGGCACATGCCTCTCTGCCTCTCACCGATGCCCAGTGGTCCACACCCCAGCTCAAGGCTTAGCAAGTGGCCTGGCACGCACCCTCCCTCCACCCTGCATCTGTCCTGCAGACATCTCAAGGGGAGGAGAGGAGGACAGGAAGGAGGTCAGGGGCTCCCACATTTCACCTGGGAGGAGGACAGGAAGGAGGGCAGGGGCTCCCGCGTCCACTTGGGAGGAGGACAGAAGGAGGACAGGGGATCCCGCGTCCACCTGGGAGGAGGAGGACAGGAGGAGGACAGGGGCTCCTGTGTCCAGCTGGCTTTGCCCACTCTCTCTTGGGCTGGCACTGCTGAGTGCTTTGTGGGCGCTGGGGCTGGTGACCTCGAGGACAGCTGGGATTGGTGGAGGTAACCGAAGATGAGAGTCCAGGCCTTGGACAAGTGACCTCTCCCCGCTGGGCCTGCTGCCTCCTGCGTGAGGTGGGACAGCCAATCCCAGCCCTGCAGAGAGGTGGGAAGAACGGATAACCCAGGGCTGGCTGGCCCCACAGCCCCGTGAGGACGTCCTGACATTGCCGTCGGCCCAATTCCTGAACGCACTAAGGCAGGAGTGGTGGTCGCTCTGAGGCACAGGCTGTCCTCATGAGGTGGAATCCAAGGTGTTGGGGGCGCCACTGAGAACCCGAGGTTCTAGAGCGCTGCCCCCAGCATCACTGGGCATGGCTGGGAAAGTGCTGTCAGCGCAGCCAAGGGCCAAGGCACCTGGGCCCCCACGATTGCCTGAGAACTCTCTTCCTGAGCGTGGCCCGCTTCACTGAAGACAGGAAGGCTGCTGCCAACGAGGCTGGCTATCCGGGCTGACCCGGGTGCCCTGCCTCCCTCCAATCTTAACTGTCAGCCACCAGGAGGGTCTGCAGGGTGGGCCATGGGACCCTGGCTCTGCACTGATGCTGGCTGCCATGGCCGTGGGGAGGAGCAGGGTGGGGTGATCAGGTAGTTCCCAGCAGGAGGAACCCATTCGCTGGTCCCCAGGGCTCACCTAGGGGCTGACACTGAGGCTTGATGGAGTGGAGGGGGCCCAGCACTGAGCGTGGCACACGCAGAGACACGCACACCAGGCCCACAGTGACATGCAGCGCCACGTGGGGACTCAGGGCAAGACAATCACACTCACGCCGTCACACACGTGTGCAGGCAGGTGCACATGGCCAGTGGTGCTGGAGCCACCTGAACCGGTTGTGGGAGCCGATGGGGCTCCCCTCTTCCCCGCTCCAAACTGAGTGACATCACATCATAATTGAGTTACATCATGTCATAGCTTGAAGTTGGTGGGAGAGTTTACACCACAGAAATGGGCGAACGTTGCCAGGCAGGGCTGTTGCAGGTTTTGGGTTCCTGCCTACCAGCACCTACTGCAGCACGGTCACATAAACAGGTGCACACGGACACACACGCCTAGACACATGCATTCCTGCACATTCATGGAGGCTCATGGGCACACATGCAACCCCGCGTGCTCACAGTGGCTCGTGGTGTGTATGCACCTGGTGGATGCTCACGGACCACACACACGGGTGGCACGCTCTCCCACATGCTCACAGGCGGATGCACGCCTAGGATCACCCGCATGTGACTGCACACACTTGGAAGTCCACCCGTGCTCACGCACACACACAGGCGGGGCATGCAACGTCACAGCCCAGCATGCACGCCTAGGATCACCCGCATGTGACTGCACACACTTGTCCACCCGTGCTCACGCACACACACAGGCGGGGCACGCAACGTCACAGCCCAGCATGCACGCCTAGGATCACCCGCATGTGACTGCACACACTTGTCCACCCGTGCTCACGCACACACACAGGCAGGGCACGCGACGTCACAGCCCAGCATGCACGCCTAGGATCACCCGCATGTGACTGCACACACTTGGAAGTCCAACCGTGCTCACGCACACACACTGGCGGGGACACGCAACGTCACAGCCCAGCATGCACGCCTAGGATCACCCGCATGTGACTGCACACACTTGTCCACCTGTGCTCACGCACACACACAGGCGGGGCACGCAACGTCACAGCCCAGCATGCACGCCTAGGATCACCCGCATGTGACTGCACACACTTGGAAGTCCACCCGTGCTCACGCACACACACGGGCGGGGCACGCGACGTCACAGCCCAGCATGCACGCCTAGGATCACCCGCATGTGACTGCACACACTTGGAAGTCCACCCGTGCTCACGCACACACACGGGCGGGGCACGCGGCGTCACAGCCCAGCATGCACGCCTAGGATCACCCGCATGTGACTGCACACACTTGGAGGTCCACCCGTGCTCACGCACACACACAGGCGGGGCACGCAACGTCACAGCCCAGCATGCACGCCTAGGATCACCCGCATGTGACTGCACACACTTGGAAGTCCACCTGTGCTCACGCACACACACGGGCGGGGCACACAACGTCACAGCCCAGCACCCGGACCCGGCCACCGCACACGGCTGTACAGTGACATTTAACCTGCTCTGGGGATGGGGCTTTGGCGGTGGCACTGGCCCTGATGTTGGAATCTGGGGGTTCACTGAGCGCTCACATCCTACTCAGGAAGCTGAGGTACAGACGTGCGAAGCTGAGCCTGTTGTCTGCACATCTCTGCACGTGTGGGACCAGCAAGAACCCCAGGACGGGCTCAGCCTCTGCTCCCAGCTCCAGGAGGCCAGGTGCCCTGCATGAGCCCGGGCTGGGAGGCCCACAAAGCCGTGAGCCCAGGAGAGGGGCCCCTTCTACAGCCATCAGGAGATGCCTCTCTTCCAGGGGTGGCAGCCTGGTGGCACCCACTCGGGGAACTGGAGGCCCTGGCTGGGGAGGTGCTGACCACGAGAGGCCTCGGAAGGTGTCGGGGCTCCTGAGACCCTGCCAGTGGTGCCCCGTGACGGAGGTGTGCGACCTGCCGGCAGCAGGGTGCTGACTCTCGATGGGGGTCCCCTGACTCAGCCCATCTGTCGGGGTGATGGGTGGAGCCCAGGGGAGCCCAGGTGGGGGCTGGCAGGGTGGGAGCTGAACGCCAGCAGCTGCCCACCCAGGGTTGGGGGAGGCCAGGCGCTGATGGTTCCAGGCTCCGTCCCTCCCCGGCGGTCACTCCAGCCCATGGTGTCACTCTGTAGTCGGACTGTGGCTGCGGGAACGGCCCTTCTGCCTGCCTTGATCTGATCGCATCCTGAAGGGGTCCCAGCCCCACAGCTGGACACGCTGGTGGTTCCCTGTCCCGGGTTCACGTCTGCTCTTCCCACTGGTCCACCGCACGTCGTTTCGTTTTAGCAGGACGCACTCAGGCACCCGGGAAGTTAAAGGAAAGGTCAGCGCCACGAGGGTACTTGGCAGGTCTGTGCTGATTCCCGCTGAGCGGCCCCGCACTCTGAACCTTCCCTTCTCTTCCAGATGAGCTGAGAACAGGCAGCAGCTGCAGAGGAAGGTGGGGTTTGCCCTTCTCCCAGCTCCTGCACCTCACATCACATGCACCTGCAGCGGTCACAGTGGGCCTCAGACCTCAGGTCCTGCTGGGTAGCCACAGCGGGCCACAGAGCCACCTCCGGGACATGCAGGAGGAGCGTCCAGGCTGAGGAACAGCCGGGGCTTCGGCGGAGGAGCTCCCGGAACATTTCAGGGGCAGCAAGAAGGCCCGTGTGGTGGAACAGAGTGAACCCAGGGAGGCAGCAGGGGCCGGGTTCCAGGGCAAGGCCACAAGGTCAGCTGAGTAGCCCAGGCCCCTCACCTCCCCAATCCCAGGGTTAGGCCGTACCTCCCAGAGCCTCCTCCAGCCCGGGGCCTGGGAATGCCCAATGCAGAGGAAGACCCAGGGGCCTGAGGTCAGAGGTTGCAGCCTAAATGCAAACTGTGACCAGGAGCAGCCTGGGTGGCACAGAGGGGGCGTGGCCTCGAGGGCGGGACGGGGCACGGCTGTCAGACATGGGCTGGGAACAGGCGAGGGGAGTGACAGCCACAGGGCAGATGCCACAGGCAGCTCCCCGTTCACTCCCGCAGCTCCCAGCCATGCCCTGGGGGTTAACATCCCGTTCACTCCCGCAGCTCCCAGCCATGCCCTGGGGGTCGGCTCCGGCCCTGTGTTCCTGCCGCAGGGCACTGGGAAGACGACGAGGTTCTGAGGAGCAGGGTGGCCGCAGGAGCCCCAGCCACGCAATCTGCGGCTCTGGGGTGTCCAGGGTATTAAGGGTATCTCAGGGCCGAGTCTCGCGGTCCGTCCCGGAGGGTGTTCCTTGCTTGTCCATTGTGGGGCATCCCAGGGCTTTCTGAAGCTGAGGTTGTCCTTGGTTGGATAAAAAAAAAGTTAACGCTGTGAAGATCAGTGCGGTGCCTGAAAATGCCCAGAAGAGGCTTCTGCCACCAGGCGACCAGTGGCCAGGGTTGGCCGTCTTCAGGCGAGCGGGTGTGAGGGGGCTGGTGACCCAGATGCAACCTGTCCTGGCCCGAGGACCCAGCGCATGGAGGGGCAGGGAGCCATCCTGGAGGGGCCTCACTCAGTCCTCCAGCACCTGCCCGGCCTTCTGCCTGCACCGCACCGTCCACGAGTCACAGGGAGACAGGCCCCCAGCACCCGCCTGGCCTTCTCCCTGCACTGCACTATTTGAGAGGCTCGGGGAAACGGGCCCCCCAGCACCCGCCCGGCCTTCTCTCTGCACTGCACTATTTGCGAGGCTCGGGGAGACGGGCCCCCCAGCACCCGCCCGGCCTTCTCCCTGCACCGCACCGTCCACGAGTCACAGGGAGACGGGCCCCCCAGCACCCGCCCGGCCTTCTCCCTGCACTGCACTATTTGCGAGGCTCGGGGAGACGGGCCCCCCAGCACCCGCCCGGCCTTCTCCCTGCACCGCACCGTCCACGAGTCACAGGGAGACGGGCCCCCCAGCACCCGCCCGGCCTTCTCCCTGCACTGCACTATTTGCGAGGCTCGGGGAGACGGGCCCCCCAGCACCCGCCCGGCCTTCTCTCTGCACTGCACCGTCCGCGAGGTGTGAGGAGACGGGCTTGGGCTGTCTTCTAGGGTGACGTGGTGGCCGTTGGTGGCCGTCAGGGCAGGGTGGCCACTCCCTTGGCTCTTCCTGGCTCCTCGCCCACCTTGTGGAGGGAGCAGCCTCATCCTCAGGGCTCGGACACCAGCTCCACCTCGCGGCGCCAGGTCACTCCATGCAGGAAGAGGAGCTGGAGGCTATGACCGCCGGCTCTGTCCCCAACACCTCGTCTCCCCGATGCCCGGGAGTTGTCACCTGCGTCTCCAGGGTCAGAGGTCATGCATAACCAACCTGGGGTTCTTCAAGCAAGGGAGGCGACAGAGACAGCGGGGTCAGCACAGAGCAAGTGCCGGCAACCGCTCTCTGGCAGGAGCCTGGCCGAGGCTCTGTTCCACCCCGTCCTCAGCCTGAGGCTGGCCTTTCACGTCCAGTTGGGATGCCCTCTGGCCCTCAGACGTAGGTCAGGACTCCGAGACTGTGCCCACGGCAGGCAACAACCCCCGGGGTCATCCCGTCAGACTCTCGGCCAGCCCTGCTGTCTTGCCGGCCACCGTGTCCGCACAGGAGCCAGGGTTGGCACTCGATGAATAAACGCCTTTCAAGAGAAGAAACGCAGGGAGCTGGGTGTGGTCACCGTGGCAGACCGTTGGGGGAGGCGGGGGGCTGGGCAGGGGACAGGGTGGCCGGGGCTGGCGTGTGTCCCAGGGGACCTGGCAGGGGAAGGTACGCCCAATCAGGAGGCTCCGCGATGTGACGTGGATCCGTGTTTCCTCTTCTTCTTCCTGGTGGTTTACGTAAGAGGGAGAGCAATGGGGACGGGCAGGGACAGAGCTGCGGGCTGAGGTTCCTCCGCTCGGCGAAGCCCCTTCTCTCTGCCCCCGCCTGCTCTGGGCTTTCTTGGCTATGTCTGCTCCTGACAGAAGGGATGTGTGTTGCCAGGGGTGGGGGCTTGGCGTGTGTGCGTGTGAGAATATGTGTGTGTGTTTAAAATACAAAAAAAAAAAAAAAAGAAGCGTGCCTATACTCAGCCGCGAGACGCTGGCCAGCCTCCATCCGTGCCAACTCCCCTCCGAGCTGGCACTGGGGACTCCGGAGGCACAGGGAGGAAGAAGGTGCGGGCAGCTTGCGGTGAGGATGGACGCGTGCCACCGACATATGCCAGCGGCTGCAGGGGGCCAAACGCCCATCCACAAAACCCACCGCGATCGCTGGCAGCCATGGCGGGAGGCGGCAGCAGTTGGCAGAGGTGCCAGGGAGGGCCGGCTGGGGCAGGTGGATCCTGGCAGCAGCAGCGCAGGTAAAGCGTGCGGGCTCGCGGGGTGTGGGCGCCTGGCATCTGCGTCGGGTGCCAGAGGCCGGGGCCAGATCTTGGCCTGGCTCTGGGTTGCAGGGCGTGGCAGCATCAGGGAGGGCTGAATCCCGCAGGGTTCTGGGCCAGCCTGGTAGAGGACGGCTCCTCCCGGCTTCCCCAGCGTCGCCCTGGGGCCTGTTTCCAGGTGTGCTTGGCCCTTCGTCCTCCAGGGAGCTCGGCTGGGTGGGCTTGGTGGGGCCAGCATGGGGTGCCCATGGGGGCTGCGGCACTCTGGCCTCCCTCTGGGGTCTCACGGCCACATCACCTCCGCCTGATGCCCTGTGGGCCCCCAGGGCCAGGTCTCCTCTGCCCAGTTCCGTACAGTCCCCCAGATGGTCCCCAAATGTTGGTCGCTGTCCCCAGGCGTGGGCTGCAGGGCTGCATCTTGGGGCCCAGGGCTCCTAGGGGAGTGCGTCTGCCTTCCCTCTCGTCTTCCCGGAGCCCCCGCCCCACCTCTTGCTCTCAGCCTGGCTTGGTGCCTCGGAGCCTGTGCGGAACGATGGGACAGACGCCAAATGTGTGGTAGCAGGAGTGCGGGTGACGGTGCAGCAAGCCCAGCTGCTGAGGGTGGGAAGGAGCCCAGGTGAGGGACTCCCCAGCAGCTCCAAGGCAAAGTCCTGCTGCCCTTCCCAGCAATTACAGGCTGGGCAGAAAGAGCTGGGGGGCCGTGGGAGAGGGGATTTTCACCTGCAGAAAGGTGGGTGACACCCAGGTGGGCCAGCGTGGAGCTGGCAGGGCTGGGGGTGTTAGTCCCGGTGTCTGGCTGTGGCCCCTCAGCGTGATCCATGGCGAGCAGGATGGCAGAGGCTGCCAGCCACAGCATCAGCTGGCAGAGGCTGGCACCAGACCCATGCCCTGGCAGAAGCATGGCACAGAGGGGCCCTGGCTGTGCCGGGGGCTCTGGGCTGGCCGCTGTCCCAGTCAATGCTCTGGGCAGCCAATCCAGTCCCAGAAAGAAGGTTGCACTGGAGGGGCGATTAGAGCACATGGGCAGGGGCTGGGGTGAAGATGGCTGGGTGGCCGGGCCCCCAGCTCCTCCAAGCCCAGGAGGAGGTTAGGCCCATGGACCTTAAAACTCCGATCCTAGAGTCGGGCTGGCCCACAGGAGCCTCCGCCTTGAAGGGGCTAGGAGGGGCCTCTGAGGCCAAGGTCAGGAGCCCGGGCTGGGCTGAGGGGCAGGGAGGGCTGGGGGGGCGGGGGAGGGCAGTGGTCATCTGGTCCAGACGCCCAGGGGTCGGGCAGAGGTCGGGAACACAGGGTCCTGGGGTCGGACAGAGCCGGCAGGACTGAAGGCCCACGAGGGGTCTGGGCTGTGCTTCAGAGCTTCAGGGAAAGGCTCAGAGCCCCGCAGAGGCCCAGCCTGAGACATCCCGGGGGCGGGGGTGCGGCGGGGCTCCCAGGGACTGGCCATCCTCAGCCTCCTCTTCCCCTTAAGCCCCGGGAGGCGCTGCTGTGGCGGCTTCAGTCCGACTCTGGCCAACACTTCATGACGGGGGCTTCCCCTTGGAAGTGCTGGCAGTGGGGGTCATCCCGGGTGGGCCTTGGCGCAGATGAGCTTCCCCAGTGGCCGCCTGGACCCGGCCCTGCAGTCCCTGCCCTCAGATGGCACAGGCGTGGAGGGCAGGCAGGGTGGGCCCCAGCATGGGTGTCAGTGGGATAAACACTCAGGCAGGGGGGCTCCGGGGATTTGGGGACACAGCAGTGGCCCTGGCCCCTCAGGCTCAGGGGTGGGGGGCGGGGCACAACACATTCCAGGATTCCCAGAGGAGACTTAGATGGGTGAGGTGCTGGCTGGAACCCTGGCTTGGGTCTCCGCTGGGTGGGATGGCAGCACCTGTGGGTCCCAGGCCTCAGTCGTGAGGAGAGTGGCATGAGTGGGTGCCCCTCCCTCAAGGGCCCCAGGGGACCTGAAAATGGCATGGAGGGTGGGACAAGCTGGAAGCTGCGGCCCCCACGATGGAGACTGGGGACCGGGCTTCTCCCGCTCTGCTGGGCAAGGTTCCCCCCCAACCTCTCACCCCCCACCCCCTACCTGCAGGCCTGAACACCCAGTAGGCACCTCACCCACTGAGGGGCTTCCGGGGTCCTGGCTGCCCACTGGGTTTCCAGCAACAGGTGCAGGTCCCTCCGGCCCCAACCACAGCCCCATCCCATGCCCCGGGTGTGTGCCGCCCCTGCGGCACCCCATTCCAGCCCTGCCTGACCCAGGTCAAGACTGTCTCTCAGGCCCCTTCCCACCCTCAGCTGCTCTGACCCGGCCATGGGCCTGAGTAGGAAGGGTGGGCAGGGGGCTGTCCCGGGATTGAGGAAGTTGGCCCTGCCATCACCCCCACTGTTTCACCCACAGCTGCCCCTGCACAGGGCTGGTCTTTGTCAGGGGCGCAGCCTTGCTGGGCCACAGCAGAACAGGGGACCCTGCTGCCTGCCGCAGCCCTCCTCCCTCCACCTCCGAATTTCACAGTCCCTGCTTCCCACGCCGGCTCGGAGCTCCCTAGAGACTCCTGCCAGATGTTCCTGGCGGCCCCACATCGCTTCCCTAATGAAATATTCATGGGCCTTTCTGCCTCTTGACATAAAGCCTTCTGCAGCTCCACGCACCATGGAGAGGGAGCTGGCCTCCCAACAAACCCTAGGAAGGAGTGGGCGCCCGGCCAGCCCCTCCCCCTGTGCCAACCCCGGCTGCCCACTGTGCCTCCCGAGACAGTGGCTGGGCCTCCACCTCCCCTTTGCTCTGCTAAGGGTCAGCGGTCCAGCTGCTGCGCCCTCCCCCAGCCCAGAGGCCTCCCTGTCGCCTCCGCCTCCCGAGAGCCCAGTGCCAGCTGTGCGGGCACATCAGCCCTGGGGCTGGGCTCTGGAGGGAGGGCAGCCGCCACCCCGCATAGGAGGGAGTCAGCACCTGTGTGTCCAGGACCACCCTCACAGGCCCAGGGAGGATGGGTTCTCCCTATCTCTTCCTTCAGTACCTTGGTGGCCAAGAGCTCCTTACCCCATGCCAACAAGACCGGGCTCCTGGAGTCCACCTTGCCCCTAGCTGTGTGGTGGCCAGCCTGGTCTTGCAGTCACCCGCTGTCATCCATCCACACCTCTGTCCGTGTGCTCACGCACATGGTGTCGGCACCACGCCGGGTTCTGTGTGTGGAGATCAGACTTCATGACGTTGAGCAAAACCGGCCCAGCCTTGGGCTCCAGGTATTCGCGCCAGCCCCCGCCAGGCCATGTGGGCGGAGGACCTCGGGGCAGGGGTGGTGAGGGCAAGAAGGACAAGGTGGATGGAAAGTTCCAGGGCCTGGGAGCTGTGTGAGGAGTAGAAAGCAGCCAGTCAGTGAGTCCTACACAGAGGGGACCTTTGTGCCCCAGGTCAAAGGAGAAGGGAGCGGGCCCCAGTCGAGTCCACACCAGCCTCTGCTCGGTCCACAGGCCCTGTCTGGCTCTGCTAGGTCTCCTCAGTCAGGAGGTCCGTGAGACCCAGGCCCCAGTTTCTGGTCTGTAGGTGGTGGCCACAGCGAGGCCCCTCTGAGCGGGAGTCTGCCCCACATGGGGTGCCCTCTCCACGCGCCTGTGTGGCTCACCCTGGGCTCTGGAGTCTGCTCCACATGGGGTGCCCTCTCCACGCGCCTGCGTGGCTCACCCTGGGCTCTGGAGTCTGCCCCACATGGGGTGCCCTCTCCACGCGCCTGCGTGGCTCACCCTGGGCTCTGCTCTGCTGTGCAGGCAGGGGCCCAAAAGGCTTACCCGGGGGCTCTAGGGCTGCCCCAGCCTCTGTGATTCCCGCGCCCCCTTGCTCCTGGCCTCTGGGTCAAGCCTTTGTCTTTAGCGGTCATCTCGACCTTAACTGTCACCTACAGTGGCAGGGAAACAGTTACCCTACCATTCACAGAGA